>NC_052049.1:83008304-84295804 GCF_903992535.2 Arvicola amphibius | reverse complement strand
TAAGAAAATGCAGCACAGGTTTGGCTACTGGTCAGTCTAAGGGAGGCATTTTATCAGTAGTGATTCCCTCTTCTTAGATAACTGTCTCAGTCTGACAAAAGTCAAACCAGGAAACGTGTGTCAATATTTGGCCAATGCTATTTAATTCTCTACTGTTGCCTAGCTAAGGTTCTTTTTCTTCCTCAGCATGAAATCCCTACAGTGGTGCTGAACCATCCCTGACTTTCACCGTGGTGGCTGAAGGCATGTTCTAATCTGGATGCTAAGCACCGTCTGACTTGATACCTCAGAGACCCACAGAGCTGGTTGAGATCAGTGACAATGGCTGCTCACAGCATGATGCTATTGCTTGGGTACCAGAGCGCCTCTGACAAGCCAACTTCATGTTTTGTAGTTTAGCCGCAGCTTCTGACTTTTGGCTCAGAAAACACAGAAGTTATTTGTTGCTGTCACCTTGCCATGCAGATTTCAAGCCCAAGTCACAGCAGGTTCTGCTTGTGGCACCTAGCTGGAAGAAGCCACTCTCTGTATTGGTTACTTTTCTGTTGCTGTGACTGAACACTATGACCAAAAGAAACGTAAGGATGAATGTAGTGCCTGCACCATGGGACAGTTCGTGAGTCGGGCAAGAAAGGAGCTGGAGATTAAAGAACACAAGAGAGGTGGGTCATTCGTGAAGAGAGAATGCAGAATGCTGTTTATTCAATCTTAGAGAAAGCCTTATACACCTAACTGCTGCACAGTGGTAATTTCCCAGGCAGGTGGGAAATTACCAGGCTCAAGATGGAGCAATCAACTCCCTTGTAGCTAACCAGCAGGGTGGGCAGAGCGAGCACAGGAACAAACAAGATGTTTTGCCAGAAACTGCAAGCTATCCTCAATATGAGGAGGGGTAGACCTGTGGGCCCTACAGATGAAAAGGTTTGCTTTGGTTTATGGTTCTGGAAGGATGGAGTCTATCATAAAAGTGAAGGCAGGGTTAGGCACGGTGGTAGGAGCTAGGATACTGTCTGGGTACATTTGCACATATTCATCCACGTACAGGGTACAAGAAGTGGGAGAGAGAGGAGGAGGAGGAGGAGGAGGAGGAGGAGAGAGAGAGAGAGAGAGAGAGAGAGAGAGAGAGAGAGAGAGAGAGAGAGAGAGAGAGAGAGAGAGAGAGAGAGAGAGAGAGAGAGAGATCAGGAAGGGGAACAGGCTGTTTATCTTTAAGGCCCACCTCCAGTGACATATTTCCTCCGTCAAGGCTCCATAACTCAAAGATCCCATCGTCTCCCCAGACACCACCAACAATTAGGGACCAAGCATTCAAACGCACAAGCCTGTAGGGACGTTTCTCATTCAAACCACTACACTCCCTCACATCAGACTCCCAGTTTTCCTCCACGGTTATGCTCCTTTTCCTTTCTTTTAGAGTGTGTGAGTTTGTGTGTTTGCTTTCTTAAAAGCACTAAATATGATTCACAAGGGAAGACTGTGAAACCCAAAGGGAGAAATTATAATAGCTACAGCTGATTGACCCATTAATGCCTCCAATTAGAACACACGGTTCCAAATACACATGCAATAAAAGAAGCATTTACCAGAAAATCATCTTGGAGCAAATTAATAGGTATAATCAGAAGAAAAGAAGCTTTATGTCTGGAGTTAAACTGACTGAGCAAGCACCGTGACATCAGGACTCTGCCTTAAGCACTGTCATTATGTGTTAGTGTTGCATGCTAGATGATGGGAGGAGAGCTAAAGTCTAGAGTCCTCCTCATGGGCTTCAAGTCCCTAATTCTGGCAACTTCTGATTATTCTTGAGTGTTCATGATGCTGTTTTAGCAGTAGAATCACCTATTTTCCTTTAGATTATTTGAGAATAGTTTCATATCTAGCATTAAATGGTATTTTAAGTGGGTTTCTTCCCACAGTGGCCTGAGCTCACTCCACTCCGTGCTGCCACTGGGAGCTGAGCTTCCTTCTCTGCTAACAGAGCTTTCCTCCCTGGAAGAGGTGGTGAGATGGGTGTCTACAAAATGCTTGTCTAGGAGCTGTCATGGGGGCGGGGGAGGCGCTTCCAAAGTCAGTTGCTTCCTTTCCCTCCTTCAGTTGATGTGGGATTCCCCTCTGTGTGCTGTGAATATGTTTTATTGCCATTGATTAATAAAGAATCTGCTTTGGCCTATGGCAGGGCAGGATAGAGCTATGTGGGAAAACTAAACTGAATACAGGGAGAAAGAAGGTGGAGTCAGAGAGATGCCATGTATGTGTTGAAGGAGAAAGATGCCGTAACCTTATGGGTAGGCCACAGTCTTGTGGCGACACACAAATAAATAGAAATGGGCTAATTCAAGATGTAAGAGGTAACTAGGAATACACCTAAGCTGTTGGCTATGCAGTGTTGTAATTAATATAGTTATTGTGTGGTTATTTGGGTCTGGGTGGTCAGGAATCAAAGTGCCATCTCCGTTTGCATTCAGTTGAGGCAAAAATATGATCTGCAGCTGCAGACCCAGAAAAGAATCAGCACATTGCAGACTATGAGCTACCGCCATGACACCAGGCAGCAGCATCTTGTAGAGACTTTGGTACCAGAAGGCCTGACATTTAGTTATGGCTCTGTTGCTCAGAAGCCATGTGGCTTAATGCAGGCCGTCAAACCTCTCAGAACCTCAATTTTTTCATCTGAACCAAAATGTGAAATGAGTCTTTCAGAGGGAGCCCTGTCTGCTTGCTGCTCATCTGACACTTTTACACACAAGGATTCTATTTCTTCTTGTGTGCTCCTGCAGAGACACCTGTACCCTGGGTTTAGGTGGTGGCCATGAGCTCCCAGACTGTGTACAACTGCTTATTTCTTAAAATCTATCTGTTTATTTATTTAGAGACAGAATGGCTTTGAGATCCTGGTCCTCCCTTTCTCTACCATCCAAGCCCTGGGATTACAGGTATGTGTCTGCACATCTGGATCATAATTCATTCTTTTTTAAAAAAAAGATTTTTTTTTTATTTTCACTAATATGAACATTTGCCTGCATGCATGTAAGAGCACCACATGCATGCCTGATGCCCTCTGAGGCCAGAAGAGGGTGTCAGAATTCCTGGAACTGGAGTCACAGAGAGCTGTGAGCCACTCTGCAGGTGCTGAGAACGGGACCCGGGTTCTCTGCAAGAGCAGACAGTGGGTTGCTATGAGAGGGATGCACATATCTTGGTGACAGAAGGAGGAAGAGGACTCATGCCTCAGTAGCCAGATGAGCTGAATCAACCCTGACAACCATGGTGACCTATGTCACAGTTGGATCTCACGTACATCCTTATTCCCCATTCTTTGTATGTAATGTGATACAGGTTAGTCAGAGCTCCACTGAGCTTGGGTTCTGCACAGCTCATGACCTTGGTAAACGACTTTATCTCTGAGTCTTCATGACCACAAGCCCTAGCTTCATGAGGTTGTGGGGAGCTTGGGTATCTGTTAACATTGGTTGGATGCTTTCTGTGTGCTCTGAGCTTCTTCATGGGTGTGTCACACAGAAGCTCTGTGATGGATGCTGTCACTATCATTTGGAGATGAGGAAATGGAGCCTTCACAGTGCGCTTCTCCAAGGCCACATAGCTATCATATGACAAAGAGCCTCACTCAGTCTTTCTGCCCCAGAGGAAAACTCAGAGGCCTCATGAGATGATGCAGAAAGCTCAGGCTCTTGACTTGCAAGGATGGTGGGGCTGGTACTTCCTCGACTGTGAGGGAGGACCAAATGCTCTGAGGGTGGAGGTCAGAGCCCCTGTCTCAATTTCACCCACGCTCCCTGAACTATCTCCCCTGGTGATTATCCTACAGCCTTGGGGAGTTACCAAGGGACAAAGTCACCCTGTGGCCATCCTAGAAGAGTTCTCATGAAGGGCATGCCCAGCTAGCTCCTTAAGGGCCGGATAAAAGAAGTAATCGAGAACAGCAAAATAATTAACTATGTACTCAGACCCTCTGCACATTGGTGACTGTGTGAGTCCGGGCTGGGCGAGAGGGGAGCAGTTTAATGCTAGTGTAGGCTTTCCCAACACTGACTGGGAAGGGGTTGGGTCTAATGAGTTGTAACAAAGGGGCTTTGAAATTTCTGAGATGAAAGGCTGTGAACTTCTCAAGAAGCTTTGCTGGTTCCCACTGATCCGTGGGCTGCAGTCAGGGATGGAGGTGATGAAGTCATCCAACATGCTAGTGATGCCATATTCCAGTTTGTATCTTTACTACCTAATGAGATGTCCCCGTGTGGAATGGGTGCTCTGAACTCCGGTTTCCAATGACAGAGGCGTGGGTCTGATGTGGTTTCCCTTCTTGCCTCTGGTCTTCCTTATTATACTGTCACCTCTTCTGTTAATAAAGTGCCTTGTATGCTTCTGGGGAAGTGGTGTGGGCACAGGGATGGGGTAGGGAGGGCAGTGGGGCTCTCTTCTTTTTCCTCTTGCACAAGCCACAAGCCAATTAGAGTACATGAAAAACAATGCACGGGCAATCATAACATTGCGTCTTCCCTATGTGCATGTGTGCGTGCATGTGTTTGTGTGTGTGTGTGTGTGTGTGCCTGTGTGTTGGAGAATTTGCAGTGTGAGCAACAGCAAAATCCCCAACTCACAAGTAAGCATAACTTCTGCAAAATTGAAAGTCTCCATGAAGGGCCTGTGAAGCTGAGCTTGGCATTTGGACCAAAGCTTCAGTCTCAGGACAGCAGGTCTGGGGACTGCAGTGCACCCTGAATGGAAAGGCCTTAGAGGCTTTTTCATGCATCTCAGAAGCCATGGCACTTGATCACCCAAGGAAAGTCCTAGCTTAGCTGAATCTACATGTATGAATATGCATAAGTATATATTATAAGTAAATATATTTCCCTGCTATTTTATTGGCGAAAGGATGTCATCTCGATAGATCTTTGTGTATCATCCACGGCATCTCATATTTTCTTGGTGGACATTGGTCAGAGTCCCTTCAGCCTCAGTTTGCCCTTAGGGATGCAGGCAATTATATTTTATCTGTGCTACATCACAGGAAGTGGACCAGCTGGTTGGGTGCAACAAGAAGGGCTCTTACAGGTGACGTGCTTCCACAGTTTGAGGACAGTGTGATGTAGTTGTTGCATTTGTCAAAGAAGGACCACCAACCACTCTGATAAGCTAATTCATATAGGGGCTAATTAGGGTACGGTGGGCATTCAGAATCTTGAATGAGAAGCTTTGGGAATGAGTACCGCCTGGCATAACCGCACATGGGGATGCACATGAACTCATCTCTCAGAACATTGCATGCTTTACTTTGCTTTACTTTTAATGCATGGATGTTTTGCCCACATGTATGTATGTGCACCACATGCATGCCAGGTGCCTGCAGACATCAGAAGAGGGCATCAAATCCCTGGAACTGGATTTATGGATGGCTGTGAGCCACCAATGGGTACTGGGAATCAAGTCTTGATCCTCTGCAAGAACAACAAGTGCCCTAAACTGTAGAACCTTGTCTCTGGTCACTGTTGTAGTGGATGGATTAATCCTCCACATCCCTGCCCCCCCCACCTGCTTTAAGGATCAACACAGCAATGGGTATAAGTGATGAGAAGCCATATAGAGGACACTTGAATAGCGTTGGGAGGATTGGAGGTGTAGTCACTACTCAGGGAACGTCTGTATCTTCACTAAGTTTCTCTGGGGGTGAAATGCTTCCTGCTGCTCTTCTCTGATGATTTTCCAGCCTAGCTATCCTCACACCACAGCTAAGACTCCAGGGCATAAGTGGTGGGTGGTGGATACCAGGCACTCGGCCTGTTGTGTGAGTGGAGATTATGGGGCGTGTAATGGAATGCGTAACGAGATACTTCCGGGTCTCATGAAGGGACATTTTAGCTACTAGGCTTACAACTGTACCTATAACTATAATAATTCAGACAAAAACAAACACAGGAGGCTCTAGGTTCTCTGGATAGCATTTGTAGAAAGTATTTCATGACATGTTACTGATTGCAAATTCAGGATTATTTCTAGTAGTTTATTGTGGTGTGTGTGTGTGTGTAGGAGCATGGGCACATGTATATCGATACTAAATGACAAGTGTTTGTCTTTCTCAATTGCTTTCCACCCTAGTTTCTGACATAGCATCATCTCTCATAGAATCTGGAGCTCACTGGTCCAGCTAACTGGCTAACGAGTAGTCCCCGGGATCCTGCCTCTGCGTCTGTACCCCAGCACTAGGGCTGAAGAACTTTACAGCTACTAAGAGTGGTGGCACATGCTGTTGGTCCCAGTACTTGGGAGGCAGAAACAAGAGGACCGCTGTGAGTAGGGCCTGCAGTCAGGTTCTCGTGTTTGCACGGTGAACATTTCACCTGTTGAGCCGTATCTCCAGACCCGGTTTCTAACTTCAAAGCAACAGATCCTATCAACTGTTAAACTACTGCCTACGAGCTTCAAATGAGCCTTCTTATACTTGATACTGGGGGACGGGAGTCACGTTTCCCTTTGCCAGTTTCTCCCTGGTAGGCTTTGCCAGTAGGGGGCACTAAAGGAAGGCTGGAGAAGGGAGAGGGCCATAGACCTTCCTGTGCGGTCAAGAATCATTTGTCCTGGTAACCACGGGTGGGAGCAAGGGTGGGCGGTGGATGGATGGGTGCCATTTCAAAACATTTGCAAAACTGGCTTCATAGCTACTTTTTTTTGGTCTAATCTGATCAGTTGTTTCAGTGGCCAGTGCCTCTTCCTTTGAGTGACCCTCCTCAGAGACTCCTTGTCCCTAGCTCAGCTTGTCGTAATTTTGACTCCTTCTGCGCGCATGTGTGTTCCCAGTGCAGTGGGTGGGTCTGCAGCCTGTGCTTGTTGCCCGTGTGGTGCTCTGACTTACAGTTTCCCTCTTGCCTTTCAGGTCTGTCCAGCCTAGTTAACCATTATTTCTGTTAATTCTTCTATAAAAACAATGCTCCAATTAGTATGTGAGCAACACAAATTGGACTTGATGGTATTTTGCTTTGTTTTGTTTTTTATTTTCTATTTTTTTTTGTGTGTGTGTGTGTGGCTAGGGTAGGAAGGTAAACAAGGGAGGAATGGGATAGAGTGTGATGGGGTGCATTGTACAAGATTCTGAAATGGTAAATAAAAGTATTATGTTGGAGGGAAAAACAACGGTGTGGGGACTTCTGGGTTCCTGCTCAGTATGTAAGGAACAAATCAGTTGCCATTCCATCCTAGCAAGTGAAAAACAGAAACATTGAGAGAACAAAAGCTGCTCTTGGAACCCAGGGGAACTGAGGTTGCAGAGAAAACCATACGTTCCAAACTGAGAGAAGGCTATGCTTTGCATGGAAGCATGTGCAATGAGAAAGGGTGCCAG
This sequence comes from Arvicola amphibius, assembly GCF_903992535.2. Classification (NCBI taxonomy): domain Eukaryota; kingdom Metazoa; phylum Chordata; class Mammalia; order Rodentia; family Cricetidae; genus Arvicola; species Arvicola amphibius. Next base: position 84,288,453 of record NC_052049.1, on the reverse strand, counting down.
CAGCATGTAAGGGCTGGGTGGGAGCAGATCGGCTCATTGCCCCGTTAGAAGACATCTGGCTGCTCGTGGGACAGTCAGCGTTATCTGAAAGTAGACGTGTAGTGGATGCAAAGCTAACTTTAAGGCCATCGCTGAGAAAAATAAAGACATACAACTAATCTGCTTAGAAAGGACAGCAAATAGAATAAGAACTAGAACCACAGGAGTTGAAGAAAGGAAGGAAGAATACAGATCTAGAACAGTGGACGGAAAAGAGAACCCACTGTGGTGGCTTGTGCCTGTCACCCCAGTTCTTGGGAGGCTAGGACTGGATTGTCAGGATTTCAAAGACAGCTTATAGCAGGAGTTCCGGGCAGCTTAGGTTGCAAAGTGAGACTGTCTAAAACATAGCCTCACAAAACATAAAGAAAGAAGTAAGTGTGTGTGTGTGATGCGTGTGCTCTCACATAGTACTGTCGTCAAATCCACGTGTAGACATGGGCTCTATCACTGAGCTGCCTCCCAGCCCCGCCTCTGTCTCTCAACCTCCAACTGTAGTGGCATTTCAATAGTATTTTAATAAACAAAGCTTGCCTGGGGATCAGGAAAGTAAAACAGCCACACTGCCAGCCTTACAGACCAGGCTGCAATAACACACACCTTTGATCCTAGTCATCACACTAGTTAATGCCTTTAATCCCAGACTAGGGAGGATTATAAAACAGGAGAAGACAGCTCTCAGACACAGTCTCTTTCTGAGATTCTGGTGGCGGGATCGCCATTTTGTACTGAGGTCGAGGTAAGAGCTGGCTGTTTTGCTTTTCAGGTCTTCAGGTTGAGCCCCAGTTTCCCAGTGCTTCCTCCAACTCTCCCTCACAGCTGTCTGCATTAACATTTAAATATCTGTTAAATACTGCCTCCTCCTAAAAGCCCTTGTGGATACATAGCCTTGTTGGCACTGTGGGCTCCATTTCCCTACCTGTGATTCCTGCTCCCAGGATCTGGTCCTTAGGACACTAGCTTTTGCCTTACAATGCTTCTTCAGTGATGCAGTGAAGGGCGCACTAACACAGTGCACTTTCCTTTGATAAAGCTAAAAACATAATGACTGGAATCTCCAGTAAACACCGCAGTGTTGCGGAGCCACTGTGCACAGAGCGACATGGAGCTGGCAGGAACTGCCACCTTGTGCTGCCACAGACCCGACGATGCCAGCATACCTGCAATGACAGTGACGTAAATGCACTACTGTGCTGCTAGACGCATCAAATGCAGCACCATGCTACAGGTGTTTGTCCTTACCGTACTATTCTTGAGCAAATTCAAAATAAAATAATATGTTTAAACAACTAAAAGGTTTTATTTCCTAGTTTACCTTGATATTTCACCATTAAACTGTTTAATGGCTGGATTGCTGTTTCATATTATATTTAGCATTTATTTTAATAATTAAAACCTCTGACCTTATGAGATGAGCCACAGCCACACTGTGGGTGTGTTACACCTGATGTATGTGATTTCAGCTCTGTGAGACGTGTGTAACACAAATTCTGTGTATAGATGTGGGTCCCATTCCCAAAAGACCAGAGAGAGAGAGAGAGAGAGAGAGAGAGAGAGGAGAGAGGAGAGAGAGAGAGAGGAGAGAGAGAGAGAGAGAGAGAGAGAGAGAGAGACAGAGAGACAGAAAATCTTTCACTATACAAAAAGTGTCTGGATGGAGTCCCTTCTGGTCCCAAGCATTTGGGATGAGCAATATCCAGCCTGTATCTCAAACTTTGCTTTTGTGTAAATGGCCTGTCCAGAGGTGGGGTTGACATATGGGACAAACTCACATCCAGGTATGAAAACCAGTGAGGGGTATGATGGCTCTCAGCCTCGCTGTGGGCTTTCTTCCCCTGACAAACTGCTTCCTCCTGCAGCTAGCCTATCATTCCAACCAGCCACCCTCCTCTGTAGTCTGCCTCTCAGGGTCCCTTAAATCTCTCCACGTCTATTCAGCCCACAGACTGGCTTAGGGTTGCCTGGCCACCCTCTTACTCACCTGATTCACCCACCCTGGTCTTCTTCCAGTCGCTCCAATCAGCAGCCAGTCAGAGCTAAACGGATGCTTTATCCCTCTCTTCTCATGACTAGTCCTTGCTTGGAGTAGAGTTGGAAGTCCTGGTGTCACCTGGCACAGGTGGCACTGGGCTTGGCTGACATGGCAAACAGACTAAGACCCCAATGGAGCTGGGGTGCATTCTCTCTAGTCCTCGAACCTGGCTTCAGTCCTGGGGCTAAGAGGAAGAAAACCAGACAAACAATAGCAGCAGTCATGCTAAGTGCTGTCCTGAAGCTATGCCCAGTGCGCCGCAGGAAGTGAACACAAGGACGCTGGCCTCTGCACGGAGGTGAGGGGCAGGATGAGGTCTGAGGAAGTGATGTTTGCATTGAATTTTAAGGGGTGGGCAGGAGTTTTTCAGAGGTCAAGATGTGGAAAGACATTCTGGGGCAGTGGTTCTCAACCTTCCTAATGCTGCGACCCTTTAGTATAGCTCCTCATAGTGTGGGGACGTCCCAACTATTAAATTATTTTTGTTGCTATTTCACAACAGCAATTTTGCTACTGTTTTGAATCATAATGTAAATATTTTTGGAGATAGAAGTTTGCCAAAGGGGTCACAATTTACAGGTTGAGAACCACTCTGGCCTGGATGAAGACAGCACAGAGAGGTTTCCTGCATCACCCATGTGATTGTGGACAGCCACTGGGTACTCACTGTCTCTAGGGAGTACTTACTGGGAGATTTGAGAATCGGATCTGAAGGGTTATTTTGGTCACAATGTGGACGCAGGTTTGGGGGTGCAGCAGTAACAGGAAACCAGTTAGTACAGCTTAAGTTCACTGCTTTAGGATGAAATAAAACATTCTGAAAGTTTAAACAAAAACAATAATTGAAACTTGACATTTCCAAGCATATTCTTTCTGTCATTGTGCTTCAAGTCATGCACCTCAAAGCCCTCCCTCCTCTGGAGGTCTCTGTCAATGTCTTGCCACTAAGGTCCCCCTGACACTGGCCCTCCCAGCCCATGCTGAACCCACTCACTGGATGGGCTTCTCTCCATGACACTTTGAGCATAGATGATTGACTGTCTATCACCCACTTCTTACTAACACAAAACCTGCACTGAAGTGGGGCCTGTTGATCACTGCTGTGGACCCACATCTAGAATATTCTCAGCACTCTGTAAGCACTCAGCGTGTATTCACACAGTGATTAGATCAATACACTCCTAACCTCATGTCTGAGCTGCACTCTGGAGGTCCCATGCCGCATTCTCAGAGGCTCTGCATTTCTTCACCCTTAGCTTCACGGCTTGCTGTTCGGTCGCAAAATCCCAGCATGCCTCAGAGTGGGCGGAACTTCCTTTGATTTTGAGAGTCGTCCCTGTCGTCAAATGTCTCAGGCTCCTGGATCGTGTCCTTTCCTTCTGCGCTCGGAGCTCCTCTTTTATTTCTACGTTCTCTTCTGTTGTGTAGATGTTCCTCTTCTTCACCATCTTAATCATCAAAGCTATCTGAACAGAGCAAATTCGTCTTCATATGGAGGCAAAATCCCCACTGAAATCAAGAGTGGGGCCAGGCATTGGTCCTGCTTTGCTACGTGTGGTGGTCGCCACATCTCAGGTTGGCAGTCAGAAGAGCATCTGCTGCTGCCCCGGTCACCAGCCCTTCTGAGTATCTCTCAGAGGCCCTGCAACCCTGCTCCCTCCCTATGACCTGCGCTCTCCCTGCCTGGAGTGGCCTCTCATCTCTCTGGAGCTTCCCTTACTGCTCCCCTTAGCCCCCAGTGTCTCTCATTTTATTCTGTACTCATCCTACCATGTCATCTGGGTGATGAGCACTGAGTGGATTCCATGGGTAGAATCCTTTGATGGGAGACGGAAGGCATCACGGTGGCTGTGCCTTGGGCAGCCGTTTTGATCTCGCTTCCTCCTTAGTAGAATAGTGATGAGATTTGCCCTCAGACCACGTGATGAGACTGTTTTAAGCTTAGACATGATCTGTAGGAAAAGAACTTTAGAAACGATTCAAAGAAGCGAGGAGCTCAGACTTCTCATTATGGGATCTTCATGTGTTAGGCTTCGAGGGCAGTGTGACCCAGGCTAAAAGCGCATATAAATCTCTGGTGAGGGGTGGTGACAGGTGACAGAGCACATTGTAACTACAATTGCAAAACAAAACTCCGCTCAGCATTGGCTTTGCTTCCTCTGGGGAACTTCCATGTTTGAGCCATGGTGATCAAAGACAGGGAGGGACAAGGAAGGAAGCTGGTTGATTTTTACAGAGCAGTGTATTAACTTTGCGTAATCGTATTTCCTGGTCCTCTGTGTGGTTGGAATATGCAGTGACTTGTTCATTCAGTTTCATCACTAAGCACTGTGAGTCCCAAGTCCCGGTCTCTGGCCTCCATCTTTGGAGGCCCCATCCCTGTGCCCACCAAGCCTTGACTCCTCCTCGGAGGAGTGTTGAGACAGCCCGCCAAAATCTTGACCACTCCTCAGTCTATTTAAACTGCTTCCCCAGAAAGTTCCCCCGTGGTCTCTTTCCTCTCCCCTAGTGGTGGCCGCATTCCTGGCTTCCCAGTTTCTCCTGGGGCCACCCTAGAGCGCAGGAATCCCATTAAAACTGGATTTTTTTTTTTAATTTGGCTTGTTGTGATTTGGCTTGATTGGGATTTTTGTGTTGGCAGAGAACTTGCATTAGGAATATTTCTAACATCTTGGAGGTCCCACCAGGTATGGTGTCCTTTCCTCGTGGCCATAGGCCACATGTCGAAAGCCCCCTAGTCCACAGTCTGAGCTCTCCACGCCACACTAAAACCGGCTCCTGGGCTACAGCGGCTGCATCTTCGTGAGTCCCTTTTTGTTGTCTATGCTATAGGGTTTGGGGAACCCATTCGTACTTACTTTTGTTGATTATTGGACTCTTGTGGAAGTCGCAGACCCGCACCAAGAGTTTGATCTCAGTAGCAGCTAGACTGGCAAGACCGGGTCTAGCAGAGATGGACTTTGTTTGCTCCAGGGATGCCTAGCGTTCAATTTCCATGACCCCGTTAGGCCTAAGAGCTATTTTAGCAGACGCACTGTAATAGACTTAGGCCACATGGTTGGGCATAGACTTAAAAATGGGCATTTTCAGTTCAAAGCCAGATCTGCTGTCGCCCCTGGGGTGCCTCTTACAAAATCTTTATAAATTGGGCTCGTCCCATACAATCTGTCCTGAAGGGCTGATTTCCCTATGTACTAAGATTTAGCTTCAATATGATCTTGACAATGGGATGTGTTGGCCGCCAGAAGGAAGCCTTGAGCTTACCATCCTCCGGGACCTAGAAAAATTTTGTCACCATCAGGACAAATGGGCGGAGTTTGCATACGGCCATGGTTTTGGGCTCTGCGCTCTCTCCCTTCCCTTAGTAGCCAGTGTCTCACGGCACTGGTCTTGGTAGTTAAGGTCACAATACCTCCAAATTCCCGGTCATCTGGGAATTGGGACCCTGACAAATTCCAGCTGGACCATTTAGCCAGAGGCACTGGTCCTTCCCCCACTCCCTCAAGTGGAGCAACATTCTCCACACTTCTCACCTTCCCTGTCTACCCCCTCCCTTTCCAATCTGGAAGTTCAAGGTAAACTCCCACCTTACCCACCTTCTTCCTCCCTGCCCCCCACCTCATCTTCCCACCCTTGGATCCCCTCTGCACACTGGGCTAGCCCCTCCCAAACTTCCCCAGTCTCCTTCCATACCAGATCCCACCATAGCTCCACTCTCCTCTGCCCTCTCCCGGAGGTGGTGAGAGTCGATGGCATTATGAAAGTTCATGTTCCCTTTTCTCTTCCAGATCTTTCAGATAGAAAAGCAGCTAGGTTCCTTTTCTACTAATCCTTCTGCTTAAAGTTAATAAAGGTTGAGGAGGGTTCCCAAACCCTTATACAGAAATTGGTGAAAATGGCCTTTAAAGTTTTTAATACCCGAGAATAAACAGCTGAGTCTTCCAGACAGACAAGGCTACAATAATCTACAGGCCCAGACCTTGGCAGCTGCTCTAAGGTGACAGGAAGGGGGACAAGAGAAGCCAACCATAAGGCTCTACCTTGATAGAGCCCAGCCTAAGTCAACCTCACAGGCAAGCTGTTTCAAGTGTGGCCTAAATGGTCATGTGGCGTGATATTGCACTATGCCTTCTTCGAGGTTATGCCCTATCTGCCAGCAACCTGGACACTGGAAATCACAATGCCCCTGTGTGGGCGTGTCCTCTATGCCACACCATGGATGCCCGGCCTCACCAACATTGGCAAGTGAAACTGTGCCAGCCTTCGAACTTCTCAGCCTTGCAGAGGATTGACACTGCCCAGACTTGGTTTATCCTGTAACCCTACCCACGCCTAGGGAAAAGCTTCAGGTTGTGGGTAAATCCATTACTTTTATTTTGGACATGGGAGCTACCTATTCTGTTCTAACATCTCACTCAGGCCTTATGTTCTTCTTACCAATTTCAGTTATGGGGGTACACGGGACCCGTCCCTCCCCACTTAAAACTTTGCCACTGCCCTGCATTTTTGCAGGACAATTTTTCTCTTTTCTTTCTTAGTGATACCTGCTTGCCCAACACATTTACTGGGTCGAGATATCCTTAGCCGCTTAGAAGCTTTGTTCTGCTTCTTGGAGCCCCTTTTTGACCCCACCCATCTCTGAGATTCTATTTTACAGGTTCATTCCTCCTGCCAGACATGTGCCCCAGCCAACCCACAAAGGGCTCTCCACATACGTTAGTCTCTACACCAGCTTTGTGGACACCAACCAGGCGAAGATTGGCAGGTTGATTTCACTCATATGCCTACTCATAAAAAACTCTGTTACCTCTTAACACTTGTGGGCACTTTTACAGGATGGATAGAAGCGTTTCCGGCCTCCAGGGAAACAGCAGATGTGGTGGCTCAGGTACTCCTGGACCACACCATTCCTCGGTTTGGTGTCCCGTGGACCGTCCAGATGGACAGTGGGCCAGCCTTCACTTCCAGGGTCATGGAGCTCGTGTCAGAAGCTCTCAGCATCTCCTGGAAATTCCACACCCCCTACCACCCACAATCCTTGGGAAAGGTAGAGAGGGACAATGAACTCATCAAATGACAACTAACCAAGCTCTCCATTGGACTCAGGTTATCTTGGCCCTCCCTTCTCCCCATTGCCCTTACTCACCTCAGGGCCACCCCACGTTCCCTTATGGGCCTGAGCCCTTTTGAGCTGCTTTATGGCAGGCCCTTTCTCCTTAACCATCACCTCCCAGTCCAAACTCTTCCACTGGTAGGGTACCTACCCTACCTCTCCCTTTTAAGGTCCCTTCTCCATTCACACACTGACTGTTGTCTCCCTGACCCCACCCACACCAGTGGACCCCAATGCCCCAAACATGCCCCGCTCTCCTAAGGGGACAGAGTACTCCTCAAACAGCTAACTCCTAGGTCTCTCAAACCTCGATGGACAGGACCTCACACTGTAATCCTTACCACCCCCTCGGCTGCCAAGCTCTTGGGACACCCATGCTGGTACCATCTCTCCAGGCTCAAGCGAGCACACTCAGGACACTTGGTCTGTCCATCAGACAGGCCCTTCCACCCTCCGGTTTTCCAGAATGCCACAATGAAGGGCCTACCTGTTCCTCATCCTGGCACACTCATCTTTGGTGATAACAATATTTTTCCTAGACATCTGCCTTCTCACCTCCTTCAAGGAACAGATGCCTGGTGTCTCCAGGATGACAGTAAATGGGATGCCTTTCCAGCCACACCTCTCGCTGAGTGTGGACCCACCAACACCCAGCTCTCCTCTTCCCCACATTGTCCCATGCCCGCAGGAAGTAGCCAGACTTGATTCAATACCCTTTTTTTCCTAAGAGATCCTAAATGTTGGTCAAAATATCACCTCAGCTTCCTGTTACCCCTTATACAAACAGTCTGGAATGTAAGCCCAGTCTCTGGCCGATGGAGGCCCAGTGCTGTGCTTGCCAAGTCTTGACCCCTCCCCGGAGGAAGGTCAAGACGAGCCTGCCAAAATCTTGACCACTCCCCAGTCTATTTAAACTGCTCCCCCGGAAAGTTCCCTCGTGGTCTCTTTCCTCTTCCCTGGTAGTGGTCGCATTTGCGGCTTCCCAGTTTCCCCTTGGGGCCACCTGAGAGCGCAGGAATCCTATTAAACCTGGATATTTTTTCTAACTTGGCTTGTTGTGATTTGGCTTGATTGGGATTTTTGCGTCGGCAGAGAACTTGTGTTACGAAAGTTCCTAACAAGCATCTTCTGTGCACTGAAACGGGTACGAATAATATATACTAGTAGGGCAACTGACATGAAAACCTCGAGAAAACTGCCACACTTAAGGATTACCTAGGACATGGATGGGGCTCCTAGCTCAAACCTGGGAGGTATTGATTATTCTCAGATCATTGTTGTTATTTTTAATTTTTAAAAGATTTCTTTTTTATTTTATGCATGTAAGTGTATGCACAGCAGATGCATACCTACTGTCTGCAGGGTCAGAAGAAAGCCCTGGGTACCCTGGAATTTCTTGTTGAGAGAAGATTTCTTTCCTCTTCTCTTCTCTTCTCTTCTCTTCTCTTCTCTTCTCTTCTCTTCTCTTCTCTTCTCTTCTCTTCTTTTCCCTTCCTTTCCTCTTTCTTTCTTTCTTTCTTTCTTTCTCTCTTTCTTTCTTTCATTTTGTTTTTTGAGGGTTTCTCTGTGTAGCCCTGGCTGGCCTGGAACTTGTTATGTAGACCAGTCTAGCCTCAACTCACAGGGATCCACCTGCCACCTGCCTCTGCTGCTACTAAAGGTATGTGCCACTACCACCCGACTGAGCTAGGATTTCTTGCCAGGTCTATTCATCTAGACTGGCTGGATGCTAAGCTTCAGTCATTCTCCACCTCCCTGGTGCTGGGATTAGAGCTGGGTTCCAGTGGGACCCCAGGTTATCTCTGTCTGTGCTTCCCCAGTACTAGGGGTCACAGATATGGGCCACCATACTCAGCTCTCACCTTGACGCTGGGAATCTGAACTTGGGTGCTCATGATTACACAGTCAGAACATCACCTACTGAGCCATCTCTCCAGCATCATCTCTCAACTTTTTAAAGTCAAACACAATCTCCCAATTTTTCTAAAGCTACTTAGGCTGCTTTGATCTTCCCTGTTCCTGATGGTGCTTCTTATAAAATTATTTCTTGCCCATTTAGTCGGGAGTAGTTATGGGTGGCAGTTAGTCAAGGAGCCTTTAAACCATGACGTGTCCAGTCATGCAAGAGCATTTCCAGGACCTAAAACTCGGATGATTCTTAGATGGTTTGGTAAAATAATTTTATAATAAATTCATATGTACCATATAGCACAGTGTAAAGAGACTAGAAAGACTCATGGTAGATTTTCTTCATATTTCCAATAAAGTGTGTCATACTAGATCCATGCAGGTGTCTACTGATAGGAAAACAATTATAAGTATCTGGAATATGTGTTGAAAAAAGAATACTGGTTAGCTTTGCTCTGTGGCTTCCCATGAGAGAATCAGGAGTAGAAGAAATCTATAAGACACGGAGTCCCAGATCGGCTAACCATGGCCCTTGCAGCCTCATGTCTGGGTGGGAAAGCCTTGAGAGTCTCCTGTCTTAAACCTTCTGTTCCAGAGCTGAGAGCATCTTCACCCCTGCTTTCTTGGAGGACTTCCGCTTGTGGTAATTCAGTGTGGCGACAGTGAAGAAAGCCAGCTTTGGGAGTCTGCTGTCTCTGCTTGTTTCCAGTGATCTCGGCTCTCTGGCAATCAACACTTCAACGGTGAAATTGTGGATCCCTTTGCGGTTGGCCTCATAATTTAAAATATTGGTGCTGTTCCTCCAAAGCCCTTTGCAGAAAGCTGTAGCCAAACCCTGCCTGTGTTTATGAGCTGAGTTCCGCCCAAGGTCTTCTCACGTCCCCTTCTACCACTTTATTGGCTACAGAGTGGTTTCGCTTTGGTGTCTTTAAGAGTGTCTTCCTTTTACTCACCAAAAGAAAAACAGAAAGCAACAGATTTATATAGAGCACCTTTGCCTCTCTTTTCAAGTCCAGCACTTTACAAGAGGCCTTCCAAATGGGGAAAACCTTAAAGTTTAATTTTTCCCTCCCACCCTAGAGGTGGAATTTGGCCCAGAGGATGCCATTCTTGTTGGTGGGCTGCCCATCCTAAGGATGCTCCTTCCCTAAGTGGAGGGTTAGGGCAGGCAAGAAAACATCAGGCTCCAGCAAATGCTGCATGTATGGCAATGTTCTTCTGTGTATGCTGGGTTCTTCTGGTTGGTTCTGTGTAGGTGGGGGAGCTAAGTGGATGTAGAGGGAGCAGCTCAGCTGCCAGGGCTAGCCAGCATCTGTAACTTGAATGGGTCACTGGCTTGGTTGAACAAGCCATTTCTTAACAAGGAAGCAGCCATCTTCAGCACAGAAAGAATTGTGTATGGGGGCCTTGGGCCACTACAGCAGACAGCCACGGGCAGCTGGGAGGCTGGGAACAGCAGGTGTTTGTTCTCTATGGTTCTGGAGGCTGGAAGGCTGCCATGGAGGTGGTGGCTGGATGCTGGAGAAGCAGAATAAAAACTCTTCTTGATGTCCGCTGGTTGCCAGCAACCTTTGGCAGTAAGTTGGGGAAGCCAATGTCAGTCTCTAATGGTCTTTGCCCCGTCCCATCCTCTCGTGTGTGTGTGTGTGTGTGTGTTACATGTCACAGAGTGAGTGTGGAAGTCAGAGGACAGCTCCCAGGAGTCATTTCTCTGTCGCAGAAGAACCATAGTGTCTAGGCTGCAGCCAGCTGGTGGAGAAGGTAGCTTTCAAAGCTTTGCCAGTGACTCTGTTTATTCACCAAGGTGTGCCCTCTGCTTTTTCTAGTTTGAACAAATGGATCAACGGGGCCTGCATGGCTATGGGGGCTGTTGGCTGTGCAAAATCCCTGAGTTTACAAATGAAAGTCGGGAGCTTGTTGGTGCCTCCCTGCAAATAGCTATAGCTTCTGTCCACAGCTTTTCAGATGTGCTGGCTGGAACAATTAGAAAGACTTGTGATATGAAGGTGGACAGTCCCTCCTGATTCCCACAGTTACAGCAAAGCTTCCAGGTGTTTATTTTGATATAGGCTGAGGACCCTATACTCTATACTCTATATAGTCCACTCACCATTCCCTCTGGTGGGAGGGTATACCTTGTCACCATGAGTCACGAAGGAGTTTGTGCCCCAGGACCCATTAATACCATAAAAGATGTTCCAGAAGATCAAAGTTATATGGTCAAATGAGACACGGGAATCATGCACGGCTCCTCTCTTCCTGAAGATCAGCAGGGCACAGTGGTTTATAAAGGTCTGACAAGGACCAGTGCCATGGCTCAGTGGATAAAAGGGCTTTTGGTCAAGTCTGATGACCTGAGTTTCTTTTTCCAGACTCCACATGGAGGAAGAAGATAAATGACTCTAATGTGTTGTCCTCTGACTTCCGAACTTGCTCTCAGGTATGTACACTACACTACACTACACTACACTACACACACACACACACACACACACACACACACACACACAGAGAGAGAGAGAGAGAGAGAGATCCACAGGAGTGGTTCTCATAAATTTTGCAATAGAGAAACCTAATCAACTTTACTTCAATCCAGAACATCCCAAATGCATTTGACTACAAGCACAGTCTTCCTTTTTTTGATAAATGAGCAATATCTGCTATGATCCATGGAAGTAGTGTCTTAGCAATAAACTTAATAAACTTTGATGGTCCCTGGGGAATGGCCAAGAACTGACACTGGAATCTGGATTAAGTCTAAAAGTTGGGTTTGCTGACTTTTGCAAAGTTAACTGAATCTCTTGAGCCCAAGTTTCCTCATCTGTGAGGTAGCTACTTGCATTGTAGAGTAATACATGAGACAATACTTGATGTGGGATTCACCTCTGTATGCTGTGATTACCATTAATGAATAAAGAAACTGCTTTGGACCTAAGCAGGGCAGAACTTAGCTAGGCAGGTAAAACTAAACTGAATGCGGGGAGGAAGAAGGTGGAGTCAGAGAGAAGACATGTAGCCCCACTGGGCACAGATGCTGGAACTTTACTGGGTAAGCCACAGCCTCGTGGCGATGCACAGATTACTAGAAATGGGTTAAATTAATATGTAAGAGCTATCCAATAAGAAGCTAGAGCTAATGGGCCAAGCAGTGATTTAAACAATATAGCTTCTGTGTAATTGTTTTAGGTCTGAGCTGCTGGGCGACTGGGAAACAAGTGGTCTCCCTACAACAAATACTGATGAAATATTTAGCATAGGGCTGGGGATAAAATAACAAATCAACACATTGGAGTGTCTCCTTTTTGACATCACACAGCTCCACGGTTTCTTGGTGTGTCATTCTTAGAGATCATGATTCTAAAAGAAATGAGTTTGCAAAGCCTCTATGAGAATCTACCCTAATGTTGCAAAGTTGTGATTTTTCTCAAACATACCAGAGTTCTGGAATATACTTTCTCCAAATTGAGTCCTTCTGTACCTGTGGCACTTATTTGTACCTGTCAATCAGCCATGATTTTGCTTGGTTGTTCACAGCCACTTGATGTCTGGTCTGGGTTGGAACTACAGACAACATTTGCATTCAATCACTGGCTTTCCTCTGGGAGTATTTGCTGGGCAGTGGAGACAAAAATGGAGTTCAAGACCAGCCTGGTCTACAGAGTGAGATTCAGGACAACCAAAGGCACAGAGAAACCCTGTCTCAAAAAACCAAAAATTAAAAATAAAACTAAAAGAAACAGAATTTTTTAAAAAAAGGACCAGGTGGGACAGAAACTTCCTTCTATAAATGGCACTCAAACGTTTGGCAAGAATTTCCATATAAAGCCTGAGAAAGCCTAAAGAAAAAAAAGTACCTAGGGAGTCCTGGCCCATCTACAGAAGAAGCAAGATGTGACTGCCTCACAGAAAAAGGTATTTTGAAAATACCTTGACTTCAAAATTGAAGTCAAAAGGTATGCTACTTTGGAGAAGTGGTTTTGCTTTTGTTTCCACAGGAAATGAGAGGCTTTGGATTCATTCCAGGTTAAGAAAAATCAGATTTGATCAAGGAAGACCACATGAGAAAGCTCCATCTGAGAACAGATGGCCCAGATGTCTGAGTTCTACATCCAGAACAGATTCAAGATTGCTGCCTGAGATGATCAAACCTCACAGGATACTCCAGTCAGGACTTGATCATAATTCTAAATTTTCTTTAGGTCCCCCCATAAGATTATCAGCACCCCCCAACCAGCAGGAAATAGCCTAGAAAACTATGCCCACATTCCCAAAAAATGGACTATGGATATTTTTCTTTGTTTAAAATGTTGGTTACAAATTGTTATGGCTAATGGTCAGGAGAAAAGCTAAACAAAGGATATTAAATTCAGAGTTCTTGTTATTAAAAAAAAGAGGGGGAAGTGGTATGGAACAATTGTCTATATTCTGTCAGTTATATTTAAATAAACGCTGATTGGCCAGTAGCCAGGCAGGAAGTATAGGCAGGACAACCAGACAGGAAGTAGAAGTGGGTCAAGAAGACAGGAGAATTCTGGGAAGAGGGAAGCCCATTCCTTGGGAGTCCTGGCCCATCCACAGAAGAAGCAAGATATGACTGCCTTGCTGAAAAAGGTACTGAGCCACGTGGCTAACATAGATAAGAATAACGGGCTAATATAAGTTATAAGAGTTAATAAGAAGCCTGAGCTAATAGGCCAATCAGTTTATAACAAAGAAAAGAAAAAAGTATTCTAGACAATCAAAAGAACAAAGTCAAGCACAACTTCTCAGTAGCAGCATTGTCTCCAGTGGGCTGTGTTTGCTGAGGTGAGTAGAGGCATGGTTCCTTTAAGAGAGGCTTCCTGGTTGGGCAATGAAGATGCACACCTTTAATCCCAGCAGTCGGGAGGCAGAGGCAGGCAGATCTCTATACGTTAGAGGACAGTCTGGTCTACAAAGAGCTAGTTCCAAAACAGGCTCCAAAGCTACAGTGAAACCTTGTCTTGAAAAAAACAAAAAACCAAACAAACAAAAAACAAAAAAGAAAAGAAAAACAAAAAACAAAAAGAGAGAGGCTTCCTGACTCAGTGTTAGCAGCAAAAGCTTCATGGCTCTTTTAAGAGACCCTACTGCCAGACACTTATGTTTATGAGCAGCTGCCAGCATGCTTCTTGGTGGTGGCAAGGACCTAGAAACTCCACTGAGTTGTGATAAAAATTGTGGCTCCCGCCAGTACCTTCACCATGAAGCTAGACTCTCAGAAAGCCAAGGAGTGGTAAGGATCCAGCCACCAAAGCCACAGCTTTAATCCTATCCACATTACTTAGCACATTAAAGACTCATGTGATCAAAAAAAGAGAGAGATACAGTAAACACAGATTCAGACCCCCCAAAAAACCTCTAAATGGTTTACAGCATATTTAAAAATATATGTAGGCTTGAGAGAGAGAGAAAAAGGGTAGAGAAAGACCTTTAAAAAAGAAAGAGAGTAGTTGGGTATGGTGGCACACATCTTTAATCCCAACACTTGGGAGGCAGAGGCAGGTGGATCTCTGTGAGTCCAAGGGCAGCTTGGTTTACAGAATGAGTTCCAGGACAGCCAAAGACACACAGAGAAACCCTGTTTCAAAACACCAAAAATTAAAAATAAAATAAAAGAAATAGAGCTTAAAAAGCATGTAAAAATGGAAAATGCACAGAGAATATGGATATTGTATGTTATTGTGTTATCTTTGAATTGTTTGTCTGCTGAGGAAGGAGCAACAGCTGCTAAAAGACATTTGATCATAAATGCTGCTGGATTAATCCAACATATATCTTTTGAAAGTGCCTTGACTTCAAAATTTAAGTCAAAAGATATGTTATTTGGAGAAAAGATTTGCTTTTGTTTCCAAAGAAAATGAGAGGCCATGGATTCATTCTGGTTTAAGAAAAATAAGGTTTGATCAAGGAAGATTCCCTGAAAAATCTCTAATGGGAACAAATGGCCCAGATGATTAAATGTTTCAGAGCATCTCTGTTGCAGTTTCCTCTGAGTTCTACATCTAGAACAGCTTCAAGACTGCTGGCTGAGATGATCCAGGCTCACAGAATACTCCAGACAGGACTTTTCTTTAAGTTTCCATAGGGTTATCAGTGCCCCTGATCAGCAGAATGGATTATGGATGTTTGTCTTTGTTTAGAGTTTTGGTTACAAATTGTTGTAGATAATGGTCAGGAAAAAAGCTAGACAAAGGAGATTAGATTCAGAGTTTTTGTTTTGAAAGGAAAAAAAGGGCAAGTGCTGTGGGATAATACTCTTGTACCCTGTAAAGATTTGTTGCTCAATTGGTTTAATAAAATGCTGATTGGCCAGTAGCTAGGCAGGAAGTATAGGCAAGGCAACCATACTAGGAGAATTCTGGGAATAGGAAAGGCTCAGTCTGCAGTTGCCACCTAGCTGCAGAGGAAGCAAGGTGAAAATGCTACACTGAGAAAAGGCACCAAGCCACATGGGTAAACATAGATAAAAATTATGGGTTAGTTTAAGTTGTAAGAGTTAGTTAATAATAAGCTTGAGCTAATAGGCCAAACATTTTATAATTAATATTAGCGTTTGTGTGTTTCTTTGTGACTGAACAGCTGTGGGACCAGGCGGGACAGAAACTTCTGTCTACAGAGAGTAATAGGGACAGGTCACAGAACACTACTTGAACCAAGACAACTAGATGGGCCTTTGGTCTTATTTCACAGGACTACCCCTCATTTACCATTGCTGTCTCTACCTTTTCCTCTACTTACACCTGGACCTCTCGAGTCTCTAAGGAGACCATATATCCATAAATGTAAAGATTTCTTGGTTTCAGCAGCACCACTTTAAAAAACACCCAGTTGAAGGAAAGGGTTGAAGGACAAAAGAGGACCTGGGTCCTTGCTGGGGCTGTCAAAGGAGTCAAGACAAAGGGATGGAGATTTAGAATAGGTAATAAGATGCTAAAGCACAAAGCTCTCTCCCAGGGAGTGGGCACTGGTGTGTGTCTCATGAAGATGCCTGCTGGCCAAACAACCAAGCTGTGTTCCGGGTATTGGGTGCCGGTGTGTGACCAGCAAAGATGCCAGCTGGCTCTGCAGATGTATTATTCCACTTGGCAATCTGCCTTTTAGGATACTACCAGATAGCCCCAGGATAACTTCAGACGCATGGTTTTCCTGCTCCATCCAGGGTGCTGGGATCACAGGTGTGGACCACTATTCTTGGTTAAACACAGATGCTTTAGCAGCTAGAGTTAAGATGCCTTGGGATCCTGGGAGTGGGGAGGACTGTGGGAGGCAGGGGGTACATATTCCTGCTAAAAGCATCCAATTTGCTAGAAACCAAAACAGTAGATGTTGTGGCAAGTAATCCTGGTGGCTCATAAACATCATGAGATCTTAGTGTGTTCTGGCTTGTACTTACATGGCATCTTGTAAAAGGAGTCCTGGGATGGGAAGATCACAAATCTGAGGCCCGCATGGGCTTCAGAGAGAGAACCTGTCTCTTTAGAAGTATTTAGTGGTTTGTGCTCTGCCACCGGTATGTGCAGGCTCAGCAAGACCATAAAGAAGAGTCAGCTCAATGCTAGATTGTGAGATAGCTAGAGGCCACACAGGAGTCTGATATGGGACCGAGGAACTCTAGTAGGAAGGATGTGCTCGAGCCAGTATAAATGGCTCTGTGTTCCTGCAACGAAGGGATTGTGGACACAAACACACACATGTTAGCGCAAAAACGCAAGTGAGGCAATGGCCTGAACTTGCTCCAGCGCTGGAAGAGCCCCTCCTCTCCCACACAGTTGACCACCTTTTCCAGCCTTCTTTGTGAGAAGGTACAGCCTTTGGATTAAACCCCTACTGCTGGGGCCCAGGCTTATGTGATAAGTGCTCTCTCCAGGCAAGCTTCACACATTGCTCACGTGTGAGTCTCCTCTCTTCCTCGCTTCTCTATTGTCTAGACATTGCTCTCTGAGGACACCCTGGACCTAACAATTGTTTTCAGGTCGATTTTAACCCCCACCTTTCAAACCAGTTAACTGGTCCCGAGCTTTGCCAAAGTATATGGCCAGGCTCTGTGAAGTGTACACAGGTAGATTCTGTAGGTGTTTGTAGCTCAGCTCTCTTCCAGGTGACTCCTGAACCTCCGTGGGCTTCCCATCTTGCCCTTCATGTTATCTTCCTGTCATTATTCGTGTGGGCACATGTATGCACATGTGTGTGGCGATCAGGGAACACCTGAGTGCTGATTCTTCAGTAGCCTTTGCTTGCTTGTTTGCTTGCTTGCTTGCTTGCTTGCTTGCTTGCTTGCTTCCTTCCTTCCTTCCTTCCTTCCTTCCTTCCTTCCTTCCTTCCTTCTCTTCCTCCCTCCTTCCCTCCCTCCCTCCCTCCCTCCCTCCCTCCCTCCCTCCTTCCTTCCTTCCTTCCTTCCTTCCTTCCTTCCTTCCTTCCTTCCTTCCCTCCCTACTTTCTTCCTTCCTGTTATGGTCATTCTCTGGCTGGAGTCCACCAACTAGCCTAAGTTATTAACCCCAGTGTTATACCTATCTCTCCCTTCCCAGTTCTGGGACCACAGGCACAAGCCACAAGACCTGACTTTTTAAACATGAGTTCTAGGAACCCAACTCAGGTCCTGAGCTATCTCCAAAGTGCCTGCCTGCTTTGCATTGCCTTCTGTTGTTTTCTGAGAAGGGGTCTTGCCATGAGTTCATTTTGTCCTTCACACTCACAGACTGGGAAATAATGAGGATCTGAGTTCAATCCCTAGAGTGCATGTTTTTTGGTTTCCTTTTTTCTTTAGGTTGGGTATTGTGTCTACTAATAATCCCAGAACTCGGGAGGCAGAGACAAGAGAATTCCTGATGGTCAGGGGTCAGGGTGTCTACCCGAACTGGTAAGCTCCAGACTGGTGAGAGTTCCTGCTTCAAGAAATGTGCATGGTTGCTAAGGAGACACCAGAGGTTGTCTTCTGACCTTCATGTGTGCACTTGCACCCTGCCCCCAACACACATACACACACACACACACACACACACACACACACACACACACCACTTTAATTTGGTTTCCTTTCCAATGCATAGTCAAGAGGAATTTGGAATACTTGTTGCCTTTTTCACCATTAGTTTCCATGAAGTACCAGGAGCTCAGTGTCTGAGAGACTGCCCTGTAGATAGAGAATCCCACCAGACTCCTTTTAAGTACGAGGAATGCATTCACACCAAATGTGGCCATTAGGGGGCGCCTAGGTCTCGCGCAAACCCGAGACAGATAGGGGACCCACTTGATCAGAGGAGCAGGGTACAGATCCTTATTTAATTTAGAACTTATCACAGCTGTCACAAACAGTAACAAGTCATTTCTTGATCAATAGTCAGCAGTTGTGTTTTTGACCTTGAGGGATGATAGCCTGTTCTTCTCGACTTGCTCTAGGCTCTCTGTTTTGCTTTCTGTCTCCCACCAGCGTTACTTGGACTGCTACATTGTTAAGGACGATGACATTCATGTGTTCTGAAATCCTAACGGTCTTCCGGCTTTGGCTAGGGGATTGGTCTAGGAGCTGAAGAACACTGATTTTCATTGTTGGTGGTGGTGGCTTTTTATTTCATCTTGGACTTTCCATTTTTTCCTTTTTTCTTCTTGTTTACTTTTTCCTCATACAATACATCCTTACCATAGCCTAACACTCCACTCCTCCCAGTTACCTTTCCCACCTCCCCTCTCTCCCAGATCCACCGTTCCTCCATTTCCATTCAGAAAAGAGTAGGCTGACAAAGAACATTTAAAAGAATTTAGCAGGGTCTGGTTTTGTTCCATAATCATGTTTTCTTTTGAGGGATGGGTTCTTACAGTCTCAAAACCCTTTTAATTCTGGCATTTGAATTAATGATGACAACAATAAAGATGACCACGATGATGATAATAACACAACTCTTACGTGTGGGCGTGCATGCCACATGCATGTGTGGAGGTCAGAGGACAATTTTATGGAGTTGATTCTCTCCTTCCTCCTCACATGGGTTCCAGGAATGGCACCCAGCTTGCCAGACTGGCACAAGTGCCTTTTCTAGGCAGTCTGGCAGTTTCTGGCATGGTTGGCTGTTTTTCCTTTCCTTTCCTTTCCTTCCCTTCCCTTCCCTTTTCTTTTCTTTCTTTTTTCTTTTTTTTTTTTTGACAGCTAGGACTGGACAGGCTTCCTCTAATGCTCTTCTTTCTCTCTGATGCTGCACCAGAAGGTCCAGTCATCCAGAATTTTCTCACCAGTTCAGTATTTCACAACCTATACTTTTCTCATTATCAGTTCCCTCTCATTCTTAATTTCTTCTCCAGTAGCTTGAAAAGTATATATTAAAGATCGATTCTGAGTTTTGAATCTTCAAATATGTTCAACTTTTGTGATAATTTGTCAGGGTGAAGAATTTACAATTGTAGACCCCTCCCCTCCAGATGCTGAAGACTCTGTAGCCCCTGTTCCAGATGCTGGAGGCTTTGTGGACTCCTCTCCAGATGCTGGAGGCTTTGTAGACTCCTCTCCAGATGTTGGAGGATTTGTAGACCTTCCTCCAGATGCTGGAAGATTTATTGCACTGTCTTTTAGCTTCTAATGTCATTAGTGGGCAGTGACCTGCTTTTTCACATTCTGGGCTTGGCTAAGTTCTTACTGTTTTGAAACTTCACATGGATGTGCCTTAGTGTGAGTGCTTTGTTGTACAAACTTAGACACCTTCACTCTCTCCTTCCCTATCTTTCCCCCTTCCTCCAGCAACCATGTAGGCACTCTACCATTGAGTTACCTATGTTCTCAGCCCTAGATGAGCCATTTTAATTTATGAATGCTTAGTTTTTAATCTGTGGTAACTTCTTTCACTGCTTTTGTTATTAATTTCCTCTTTTTATGTTTCTTTACTCTTTTTTTTTACTCATTAAAATGAGCAGATTGTATCCCACTAAAATCTCCTGGTGAAAGCCTCAACCTTAGACCATGAGAACACCTCAGCCTTAGTGCTTTCTGCCCTCCCCTGGGAACCAGGAATCTAACAATTACCCACACATGTGCTGAAATGTTAAAAACTTTCCATCTCCCTGAGTCTTTGTGAATGTTCTCCAGTTAGAATTCAGTTATTGAAATTGGGGCAAGATAACCCTTAAGATGTTGACTCAGTTCCTGATGTTTTGACTCAGTCTCTGGGAAGGGGTCAAAGTAACCCTCAAATGTTTCCTCTTACCTCACCTGATCTGGCAACCACTCCCTGCCCTGGCTCAGACCAATCATTGCCAATAGCCTTTTGAATAAGCTAATCATAATAGTTAAAGAACAACCCCCTTCCCAGACTCCCCCCTTATTTCTGTGGCTTTTTACTTTAAAAATAGCCTGTACCAGCTATTTGGGGTCTTTCTGGCTTCTCAAATGCTGAAAGACCCTGTCGCAACAAAATTAAAATCCTCATGCCTTTACATCAACTGTGGTGTGAGGGTGGTCTCTAGGGGCAACTCCTCCTCGGTAATTGGACTCTAGGGTCCAACAGGGGCAAGACCTTTGCAGAGGGCCTAAGCCCAAATCAAGCCATTTGGGTGAGGAGAGAATTAAATTTTATTGCTGTCCATAAGGAAGAGGAAAATTCTACACAAAAAGAGAGACAGCACACAAAAAAAATCATGTGTGAGGACAGGAAGTAGATGGTCATTTGTCAGCCCAGCTCAGAGTTCCCAGGGGAAGCTAAGGCTGCCAACATCTTGATTCTGGAACTTTGCAGTGGTGAGAAAATCAGCTTCTTTCACCTAAGTCCTCACCATATTATTTTGTTATTGGAGGCCCTAGCAAACAGCACACTGGTTAACCAAGTGACATAAACAGTCATCTCCTCTAACCTGGGGAATTTGCTGGTCTCCTGCGCTAGCTAGTTTTATGCTGACTTGACACAAGCTAGAGTTATCTGAAAAGAGGAAACCTCAATTGAGAAAAGGCCTCCCTAAGGTCCAGCTGTAAGGCATTTTCTTAATTAGTGGTTGATGGGGGAGGGTCCAGCCCACTATGGGTGGGGCTATCCTGGGCTGGTGGAGGTAAAAGCCAAATAAACCCTTTTCCCCTCAACTTGCTTTTTTTGTCATAGCAATAGTAACCCTGACCAGGACATCCCATGACCAAGAGGTCAGTGTTTGAAGAGCTGGCTGTCACCGCTGCTAAATTTAGCGGCCTAAGCAATGTCCCGGGGACGTGGTTTCCTTCCAGCTCTCTGCTCTGCAGCCCACTTTCTATCCTTACTCACAGGATCTAAGGATGTCAGAACATCTAGCAAAGCCAGCTCAGGAAGAAGGGGCTCGTGATAGCTCACTGTGTGAGAAGGGGTGCGGCCTATCAAGGCTGGGACAGCGTGGAGAAGAGCATATGGCTGTCACCTGCCGCAGGAAGAGGAAGCCATAGGAAGTGGGCGGGGCTAGAAAAGCTGAGTTCCACTCCCAGTGTCCCATTCCTTCCTAAGGCGCCATCTCCTAACAGTCCTGCTCGTTTACCACACAGCACCCACTGCTCTGAACCAAGCAGCTGAACACACGCGCCTACGGCGGGCATTTCCCATTGAAACCACGGCAGGTCGGTCACATGCTCCAAAGTCTAGACAGAAAGGAAAAGAGCCTCTACTTCAGCTACAGCTTAGGAAATTATAAAAAGGCTCTTATTTTTTTTATTTATTTTTTTTGTTTCCTTTCAATCAGGTTTAGACCTAATAACTGAGACAAGAATTCATACTCTGTTGGTCAGTCCACCTGTTGGGTGGATAGGGTCAGCACCAACCTGAGTGTGAACGGGAGAAGGGCAGTCGTTACCTAAGATAAGGGTTTAGGGTTTGTACATGCAAGGTTAAAATTATGACTTTTGTTTTTAAAATATGTGGTAACCGGAGCATGGAGGGATTTAATTAACATAAACCTAGGGATAAAGATCTAATCAAACCAACATTCGCGAGAGTGTACTATCTATTTTAAAGGTCAGTTAAGATAAGGACTAAGGATAATTTTTGTCTAATCTTCAGCAAATGTGTGGCCAGTGATATCACAGAGTGCTCTTGTTTAACAACCAGCTCATCATACAGCACGTTCTGTGGTCTCTGTGCTAGTGTGTGGCCAGTGATATTGCAGTGTTCTTGTATGAACAACTAGCTGTTCATACAACATGATCTGCGCTCTCCATCTTTGAATGGCATGGAGGGCTCAGGTGTAATTTATTGCTGCTGCTAGTATTGTTTAGTACACAGTCTTGGTGCTGGGGCTGAGTCTGGGGTCCCTCAAATGCTAAGTATGACCTCTGTTACCGAAGGCTCTACTCAACTCAACGTCTAAGGCTCCATGAGGGTGATCCTGGGGGAAAATAAAATGCATGGGATTAACCATTACAAGCAACACCGCGCTGGCAACGCGGTTTCTTTCTGGCATGATCAGTGAACGTGCCCATGGGCCTTTCTTGGCCTGATGCCTTTAAGCTGAGGTTAGAGAGGAGAAAGCAGGACACTCTCTCATTAGGAAGCTCATGAGGCTTGATGAGCTCTGAGTAGCCTCTGTAACTCTCCCTAGGACCTCCATTTCTGGGCTTGCTTCCAGGTGCTTTTACTGACTTGCCAGGTGACCTTTGGTTGGTAATTCCTT
Organism: Arvicola amphibius; assembly: GCF_903992535.2. NCBI lineage: Eukaryota > Metazoa > Chordata > Mammalia > Rodentia > Cricetidae > Arvicola > Arvicola amphibius. The sequence goes on along the minus strand of NC_052049.1, from coordinate 84,265,735 downwards.
AGCTCATTGCCTCAGTTTCCCCATTCGAAAACAAGCCCTAGCCAGACCTGTTTTATTTTTTTGCTGAGACATTGTGGTCTATAACTAGAGATAACCTTTTCTCCTTTCCCGAATGTGTTCTCATTACTGACTGATTGCACAAGTGTAGTGATATTTTATTTGTATTTTAATAAATAGAATTTGCCTGAATATCAGAGAGTAAAACAGCTACCTGGTCAGCCTCACAGACCAGGCAGTGGTGACACACACCTTTAATCCCAGCACTATAAGATGGGAGGAGACAGCTCTCAGCCTTGGTAGAGTGAGACTTCTCTAGTGGCTTGGCTGCTTTGCTTTTCTGATCTTCAGCTTGAACCCCAATATCTGTCTCTAGGTTTTTATTACTCGGGTTACACACAGGAACACGGCAATAACAATAAGTGATATGGCTCTAGCAATAGTGACTGCAGCCTATGCCACTGCGTACTTTCCACTCATTGAGGGATCGTTTTAACATTCGTGGCAACGTTCAGTGGGATGACCTAACATTAACATATGAGGAAACTGAGGCACAGAGAGGTTGGCCTGAGTTGGGTTGATTATGGAACGTAGTTCTTTTTATTGTTGTTGCTGTTTGTTTGTTTTGTTTTGTAAGTCAGGGGTTCTCTGTGTAACAGCCCTGACTGTCCTGGAACTTGCTCTGTAGACCAGGCTGGCCTTGAACTCGCAGAGATCCACCTGCTTCTGCCTCTGCCTCTGCCTCCTGAATGCTAGGATTAAAAGCTTGTGCCATCACCACCTGGCCACAGTTCTTTCTTAAAAGTTAGTTCTTTGAGAATATTTTACAGTGTATTTTGATGGTATTCACCCCGACTTCTCTCAGATCCACCCCACACAACCCAACTTTGTGTCTTCATCAAAATCCCAACACAATCCTTCATAGAAATGGAAAACAAAGCTTCACTTGGAAACACAGAAAGCTTAGGATACATAAAGTGATTCTGAATAATAAAAGAACTGCTGGAGGGAGTCAGCATCCTAGATCTCAAGCTGCACCACAGAGCTATAGCAACAAAACAGCATGGCTGTCAATCAGACATGCTGATCAACAGAATTGAAGACTTAGACATAATTTTACACACACACACACACCTATGGACACCTGATTTTTTTATTTTTAAAATTTCATTTTAAAACAATCATTTTTCATTTTACATACGAATCCCAGTTCCCACTCCTTCCCCCCTCTCTCCCTCCACCTTCCCCCACCACCTCACTTCCCATCTACTCTTCAGAGAGGGTAAGGCTTTCCATGGGGAGTCAACAAAGTCTGACATAATACTTTGAGGCAGGACCAAGGCCCTCCCCCTATATCTAGGCTGAGCAAGGAATCCGTCCAAAGAGAATGGGCTTCAAAAAACCAGTCCAAGCACTAGGGATAAATCCTGATGCCACTGCCAGTGGCCCCACAGACTGTGAACCACATTCAGAGGGCCTACTTTTGTCTTATGCAGGTTCCGCCATGGACACCTGATTTTTGACAAAGAAGTCAAAAAATTTACAATGTAAGAAAGATGACAATTTCAACAAATAGTGCTGGTCAAACTAGTCAGCTGCTTGTAAAAGAAACCACCACCAGTAGGTGGTGGTGCACTCTTTTAATCCCAGTATGTGGGAGGAAGAGGCAGGCAGGTGTCTGTGAATTTGAGGCCAGCCTGGTCTAGAGAGCAAGTTCCAGGACAGCCAGGGCTACACAGAGAAGCCCTCTCTCAAAAAACTGAATGCATGTGTGTGTGTGTGTGTGTGTGTGTGTGTGTGTGTGTGTGTGTGGTGTGTGTGGTGTGTGTGTACACCCACATCTATCACCCTGCACAAAACTTTTTTGTTTTAAACCCATCAAGCAGTCTGTGCTGTGCATATACCCTTAAATACATGGCCTTGCGCTGGCATGCGCTTGGTCTTCCAGGGACCACACTGGTAAAGAAAACTGACTCTCCTCTCCCCGCTGTCCTAGGCTGTGATAGCTCCGTGACTGAGGGTGGGGCCTCATGCCCACCTCCACTTTCTATACCAGCATCCTGCCTGGCTTGATCTTGCACAGGCCATGGGCATGCTGTTGCAGCCATGTCTGTTTGCACGTTCATCTGCCTCGCGGTGTGCAGAGAACACTTTGCTTCGAGCTATCACTGCCTCTGGTTCTTACACTCTCTCCTCCCCGTCTTCCACAATGATCCCTGAGCCTTGGGAGGAAGTGGTGCTGCACCGATACGACATTTAGGGCTGAGCATTCTTCAGTCTCTCTCTGAATGTTGACATTCCCATTGTGTTTCATCTGTCAGGGAGCCATTGTCATAGTATTATATTAGGCGATGTCTGTACCAGAAGGGTCTGTCTATATCTATGTCATCAAAAACATTTCCTATTGTACATTATAACATAAAATTAAATCCAATGATTGGATGAGCCTACAGACTCTAAAGTTAATATTGTATTTTCGTGAATATTAGTTTCATCTTAATAATTTTGAAATATGTGCACACCAAATTAGACATTAAAATGTCTAATGACAAATTATTGTAAGATGTATCACATCTATTAGCAGTGAATTAGTAATGACACACAATGTGTGATACTAACTTCTCATGGGTGAGCTTCCTGTTTCAGAGGGATGTCTGCAGGGTTAGCAAGATATTACCAAGGTCTCCATGAACAGTGGAGCACTCTGTGTGTTCCAAACTGCTTGACTTCCTGTGGCTCTGTTCCTTCCCAGGTCACATGGGTTTCTGGCAAGTCTGACTCTGCATACCCATTCAGGGCAGGCAAGCCTGAGATGCGACTCGGAGAGTTTCAGTGCACATCTGTATACCAACGTGTTGTGTATGGAACCTTCAGCGCCTGTCTCCAGGGGGCCTGACATCGGGCCTCTGACACAAATCTCTGGGCTCTGTCTGTGAGGCTTCATTGCCTCCGAGTGTCCCTCACATCTCTCATCTTGATGCTGAGCAAACAAAACACGATAAGGCTGATTCTTATTTGCTCCTTTGAAATAATTCTCTACTGGGCTGTGAGCACATGGGTTTCTTCCTTGATGTTTTTCTGTCCTTAGCAGATAATCTGGCACATTGTTGGGGGTCAGTACCTGTTTTTTGAACAAATGAAAAAGGCTTGTGTAAGTATTAGAGACTAAAAATAATATTTGGAAGACTTATTTATGAAGTTTTTTTTTTTTTTTTTTTTGGTCTCTGCTTCAACTCATGTTGTAAGAGTACAGTCTTGAACTTCTGGTCCTCCTGCATCCAACTCCTGAGTGCTGGATGACCATCAGTTATCACCATCCCTGGTTTATGTGGTGCTGGGGATCAAACCCAGGGCTTCATGCATGCCAGGCAGGCACTCTACTAACTAAGATACTCTTTAGCTCTTGGCCTGAGATTTGAAAGAAATCTCTATGTAAAGCCACGTTGGTTCAACTTTTCCATTAAGAATCAATCTGCAAAAACCTCTTGCAGGGAAAAGCAGTGGGGTTAGGAGCACAGCAATGGTACCCATTGAAGGGCTGCTTCTGACCTGGATGGATGTGGCTGACTCTCAGGTAGGATGCTGATAGCCTTGTCTGGATAAGTGGTTGTTGTAAAGCCAAGGGGCCCTTGTTATAAAATGCTTGGGTAAATGAAGCCTTTGATGAAGTTGTCTTCTTTCCACAAATGGCATGACAGATGAGAGGCCAGATGTGGCCTCTCCACATGAGAACCATCCTTAGGAAGAAGTGCTAGTGTGAGAACCACGTTCTCTGTCTAGGTGCTTCTTTCATTAGGGTTTATTGCAGTATCGCTTACTCCTCGCCTTTATGAAGCACGGCCAAGGTGCGGCTGGGGGACATAAAACACGGTAGACTCGGGGTTCTGCAGGAGCCTGCTGCACAGAGCCAGCAGTACAGCAGCACAGCAGACACACGGGGGGGGGGGCGGCGGGGAGACACCAGGGATTAGGGATTTTATGGGAGATGCTCCTCAGCGAGCTGGTTAGAACAAACACCGTGTAGGAGGTGCACGCAGGCGACTAGAGAAGAGAAATGGAGAGCTTCGAGGGAACAGCCTTAGGAATGAAAGCTCATGGCACTAAGATGGAACTGGCAAAGTTTTTGACTAGCACATGGGCAAGATGTAGCTAGGAGCCTACAGAGGTGCGGCTCTAGGGAGACGCAGGCTGTGTGCAGCTGGGGAGGGTAGAGAATGGCGACCACACTGGACAGTTTAGGCAGAAATGACAGCTTGCTTGGGGAATTCTGAGTGCAGCCCCCACATAGGAGGCTCGGGCAGCATGGTGATGTGGAATTGCTGGCAGTTAGAGAGCACCGTGGAGCCTACATTGCTTGCTGGGTAGTGTGTCCCAGAGAATGCAAGACAAAAGTAATTTTGTTGAATTCATATTGAAAAAGAAACTAATTTAAATAATATATTTATGAATAAATTCCAGTTTCATTCAAATATAAATTTATGACAGATAAGCATTGAATCACTATGAAGTCATTAATAAAGTATTTAACAGTTTTTCTCATACTAAGCCTTTGAATTCCTAAGTTAGTTGTCAAGTTTTCGCTGGAAATCCTTGATTTGTGCTTGGATATTACATAATTAATAGCTGAAGAGTCTTTTTGCACAGTGAAGTCTTCCACGTTTCACTATTACTGAACAGAGAATCACTTATTAAGTTTAATGCAACAATTAAAATGTAAAACTACAAACCAGGCTGTGATGGCTCACAGCTTTAATCCCAACACTCTGGAGGCAGAGGTGGGCGGATCTCTGTGAGTTTGAGGCCAACCTGGTCTACAAGAGCTAGTTCCAGGACAGGCTCCAAAACTATAGAGAAATGCTGTCTTGAAAAAAAAAAGCAAAACAACAACAATAATAAAAAATAAAACTACAGGACTGATGGATCATGCGACCAAACCCGTCTCTCTGAATGTGGCCAACAGCGGGGGCTGACTGAGAAGCAAAGGACAATGGCTCTGGGCTCTGATTCTTCTGCATGGACGGGCTCTGTGGGAGCCTTCTCAGCTTGGTCGATCACCTTCCTGGACTTGGGGGGAGTTGGGAGGACATTGGTCTTAGCATAGAGTGGGGAACCCTGATGGCTCCTTGGCCTTGAGAGGGAGGGAGGGGAGGTATGGGTGGAGGGGAGGGGAGGGAAGGGGGAGAAGGAGGGGAGGGGAAGGAAGAGGGGAGGGAGGGGGGAGGAGGAGGGAAGGAGATGGAAATTTTTAAATATAAAAAAAATAAACCATGAAAAAAAAATAAAACTACAGCTTCTCCATTATTCTAACCATTTAATGAGTGTTCAACAGCATCCTGGGCCAGTGGTAGCCATATTGGACGGTCCAGGTTTAGAAGCTTATCCTGGAGAGGTAGTTGTGGGGAAAAGAGGATGAATGAGGGAATATTTTATTTGCTTTTGGAGAAAATAGGAAAGCAGGGTCTTATTCACTAGCCCTAGAATTTACCATGTAGTTCAGGCTGCCTTTAGACTCAAATGATGCAATCTTCTGCCTTATTCTAACTCCTGCTGGTACTGCAGGTTTGAGTCCGTTTATTCAGATTGCAAATAGAGTAATCTTCCAGTCTGAATTATCTTAGATATACTAAAGAACAGAGGGAGAGCATGTTCATTATAGAGAGAGAGAGGCAGGAAAAGAGAGAGGGAGGTATAAGTCCCAAGTCCTGGTCTCTGGCCTCCATCTTTGGAGGTCCCATCCCTGTGCCCACCAAGCCTTGATCCCTCCCCGAAGGAGAGTCAAGGCAGCCCGCCAAAATCTTGACCACTCCCCCAGTCTATTCAAACTGCTTCTCAGGAAAGTTCCTTCATGGTCTCTTTCCTCTCCCCTGGTGGTGATCGAGTTTGGGCTTCCCGGTTTTCCCTTGGGGTTACCCGAGAGTGCAGGAATCCCATTAAACCTGGATATTTTTTAATTTAGCTTGTTGTGATTTGGCTTGATTGGGATTTTTGCATCGGCAGAGAGCTCGTGTTAAGAAAAAATTCCTAACATCTTGGAGGTCCCACCTGATGGAGTGGTGGCCCCGCGTTGGAAGCCCCCTAGTCCACAGTCTGAGCTCTCCACACCACGTTAAACCGGCTCCTGGGCTGCAGTGGCTGTGTCTTGGTGAGTCCCTTTTTGTTTTCCATGCTATAGGGTTTTGGGGGGACCCATTTGTACTTTTGTCGATTATTGGACTCTTGTGGAAGCTGCGGGCCCACGCCAAGAGTTTGATATCAGCTCAGCGGCTAGACCAACAAGACTGGGTCTGTCTGAGATGGACTTTGTTTGCTCTCGTTAGGCCTAAAAGCTATTTTGGTAGACATACTATAATAGACTTAGGCCATGCGGTTGGGCATAGACTTTAAAACGGGCACTTGCAGTTCAAAACCAGATCTGCTGTTGCCCCTGGGATGCCTGTCACAAAATCTTTATAAATTGGGGCTGCCTGACATATGTCCATAGTTTTTGGGCTCTGTGTTCTTGCTCTTCCCTTAGGAGCCAGTGTTTCATGGCACCAGTTTTGGTAGCTAAGGCCGCAATGCCTCTGTGTCCTGAGTGCTGGGATTAAAGGCGTGCACCACCACCCACCTGGTTTTAATGACTTTTAATGACTGCTTCTGTTTCCTTTGTGGTTATAAATCTGTTAAAATTGTTTAACCGACTTTGGTTTAATTTTGGTATATGCTATCTATCAAGAAATTTGTTCAATTCTTTTAGATTTTTTCCAACGTTGTGGAGTACAGGTTTTTGAACTATGACCTAATTATTCTCAGGATTTCCCCAATGTCTGCTGTCATTGCCTCCTTTCCATTTCTGATTTTGTTAATGTGGGTCTTCTCTCTCTGCCTTTTAGTTTGTTTGGATTAAGAGTTTATTGTCTATTTTATTGATTTTCTCAACCAACTCTTTGTTTCATTGATTCTTTGTATTGTTCTCTTTGTTTCTATTTTGCTGACTTCAGCCCTCAGTTTGATTATTTCCTGCCATCTACTCCTCTTGGGTGTGTTTGCTTCTTTTTATTTTAGAGCTTTCAGGTGTACTGTTAGGTCGCTTGTTTGACATCTCTTCAAATTCTTTATGGAAGCACTTAGTGCTGTGAACTTTCCTCTTAGCACTGTTTTCACTGTGTCCCATAAGTGTAGAGAACCCAATGATACCACTCTTGGGCATAAACACTGCTCAACTATGTTTATAGCAACTTTATTTGTAATATCCAGAACCTGGAAACAACCTAGACACCCCTTAACTGAAGAATGGATAAAGAAAATGTGGTACATTTACACAATGAAGTATTATTCAGCTGTCAAAAACAATGGTATCAGAAAATTTGAAAGCAAAAGGATGGAACTAGAAAAAATTATCCTGAGTGAGGTAGCCCAGACCTGGAAAGACCAACATGGTATGTACTCACTCATAAGTGGATATTAACTGTAAAGTAAAGGATAACAATTGTACAATCCACAGATCCAAAGAGGCTAGGTCACAAGAAAGACCCAAAGGGGTACCCATGGATCTCCTTGGGAAGGGGAAATACAGAAGATCTTCCGGGTAGACTGGGGATGGGTGGAAATGGGAACTTGAGAGATTGGGTTGGGAGGTGGGCAGAGGGGTGTGCTGAGAGATAACAGGAAAGGAGGCTTTTATGGGGTTCAGTAGAAGCACAATGCAAGGGAAACTTCCACTGAGCCTACGTGGATGGCCCCAGCTAAGTCTCCTGGCAGCAGTGGATACATAGCCTGGATTGGTCATCCCCTGTGATCGGATTGATGATTACCCTGGTTGTCATTGGAGAGCCTTCATCCAGTGACTGATGGAGGCAGATTCAGAAACCCAAGTCCAAACACTGGGCTGTGGTCTGGATGTCCAGGTAAGGAGAAAGAGGAGAACTTATAGAAAACCAGGGGAGCATGGGGGCACGGTGGGGGAGTGGTGTTAGGAACACTGAAGAAAAATACACAGAAATAACTAGCCTGCCTCATGGGAACTCAGAGTCGGAACCAACAACCAGGGAGCCTGCATGGGACTGACCTAGGCCCTCTGCATGTATGTGACAGTTGTGTAGCTTGGTCTATTTGTGTGAATCCTGGCATTGGGAGCAGTAGGTGCCCCTGGTGCTTTGACTTGTTTTGGGGAACCTGTTCCTCATGCTGGATTGCCTTGCCAAGCCTGAATACAGAGGGAGGTGCTTGATCTTATGCAGCTTGACAGGCTATGTTTTGCTCATGCCCAGAGGAAGCCTGCCCCTTTCTGAGCAAATATAGAAGAGGGGCAGATGGGGGAGGGTGGGAGAGAATGGGAGGAAGTGGGAGGAGAAGAGGGAAGGGAGGCTGTGGTCAGAATGTAAAATTAATTAATTAAATTAAAAAAAAGCAAATAGGACCTGGCTCAGCCGTTACTTCTGCAGACAACTGTGGAATATTCTTTTACACTGTGTGAATATATTTCACTGTGATTGGTTTAATAAAGAAGATGACTGGCCAATAGCTGTGCAGCATAAGGTTGGGCAGGAAAGCCAACCTGAGAATGCTGGGTTGAAGAAGGGCAGAGTTTTGGGTGTAGCAACTGCAGAGAGCAACAAGATGAACATGTTGTACTGAGAAAAGGTACCAAGCATTTTGGCAAAGCATAGATAAGAAATATGGGTTAATTTAAATGTAAGAGTTGGCTAGTAATAAGCCTGAGTTATTGACCAAGCATTTGTAATTAATACAAGTATCTGTGTGGTTACTTGGGACTGGTAGCCAGGAAAGAAGAGTCTGTCTACAGACAGCTATGGCCACTGATCTGTGCGGAGGACAGGGGTGAATCCACAACCTTTGGGAAGTCTCTCCACCCTTCTCAGTGACTACACAGTGTGTCTGGGTGTCTCCTTCTACCCTTGAGGCCATTCCAATCACCATTAGGACTAATCACATGACCATATTACCTGGATCCTACTGTCATATAACTGGCTTTCAAAGCAAGCTTCAGGGTTGGGCTTTACACTTACTCTGTTTTTCAAGATTATTTTATTTTGTATGCATGAGTGCTTTACCTGCACATATGTCTGTGCACCATGTGTGTATCTGGTGCTGGAAGAGGTTGGAAGAGGACATCAGAGCCCCTGGAGTTACAAGTGATTGTGAGCTACTGTGTGAATGCTAGAAATTGAATCCGGGTCCTCTGCAAGAGCATCAAGCCCTCTTAGTCACTGAGCCGTCTCCCCGGTCCCCATTTTTGTTTTTGTTTTGAGACAGAGTCTCATTACACAACCTCAGGAGTTCAAACGTGTGATCCTCCTGTCTCAGCCTGGGCCACAGGCATGAACTACTGAAGAAAGGAGATTATTTGAAGTCAGGATATCTTTATACTATATATGTTGGCTTAGCTTAGCAGCCTCCAGAATTAAATGTCTCTCTGTAGTCAAAAATTCAAAGAAAACACAATAATATTCATAATCTCGATTCTCTGTGTATTTTTATCTTTACATGGCCCATTATAATTTTTAATTTTATTTTTCCTTTAAGAACCTTAGTTTATATCCTTAAATTATTCTTTTTATCTGCATTTATCTTTTATCTTCTCTCTCTGAAGCTCATGCACATTTATTAAACAGACTGTGGCCTGCTTAGAGGCCTTCTTTATCAGAAATCTGTCCTATTATGTATCTCTAATCCTTTTTTGACCAGGAGTGTTTTAAAATTGGCAAGTGGTTTGGTTGTAGAGGTCCTGGATGCTGACTCTGCCTCTCTCAACTTTTCAACATGGAGGAGGTAAGTTTACTCCCAGCTCTGGGACCTCCGGGTGGGAGCTGTGCTCACCACCTTGACTCTGGGAAACAGCATGCAGCACAGAGACCTTTTTTGTCTGAGTAAAAGCTTACTCTGCCATGCAGCATGCTGTGCAGTCTGGAACAGTCTGGAAACGTCTCTGTGTACCGTAGTGGGAATCCACCATGTTTTCCTATCCCTCACAGACCTGATCAGGCTCCTTTGGACCTTGAGCAGGCATACAAGCCTGCTGTGGGTGGACCTGAAGTGGTGGCAGGCTACGAAGGCTGACTGTGGCTGTTAGGTTAACCCCACCAGATGTACCAGATGCAGAATGGAGACTTTTCCCGTCTTACCCAGGCCCACTGGATCAGTTTCCCTCTGCCCGCCTGGTCCCAAACAACCACTCTGAGGCTTAATATCAGTTATAGTTGTTTGGCTTAGGATTCTTACTGGCTAACTCTAATTATAAGTTAACTCATTTTTATTAGTTTATGTTTTACCATGAGGCTCAAGGCTTGTTACCTCACATCTTGCTTCTTGGGCAGCTATGTGGCATCCCCTTGACTCCACCACTTTCTCTCTCTCTCTCTCTCTCTCTCTCTCTCTCTCTCTCTCTCTCTCTCTCTCTCTCTCTCTCTCTGTCTCTCTCTCTCCAACCCCCCCACCCGGATTTCCTGTCTGACTTTACTCTGCTATGCTATTGGTTGAAATAGCTTTATTCATCAACCAATAAAAGCAATATATATATTCATAACATACAAAGGACATCCCACACCAAACCACCAATCTGGCTTTTATACTTTCTAAAGACTTATTTTTCAAAGCACAGTTTTGAATTTACAGGATAGTTGAACAGGAAGTGCACAGAGTTTTGTGTGCCTACCTCTTCTGCTCCTCACCCAGCATCTTTTCTGTTAACATCTTGCCTTGAAGCAACACTTTGTTAAAACTAATGATCCAGTATTAATACATCTCTATTTGCTGAAGTCCATAGTGTGTGTTGGGGTTCACTCTGTGTTGAGAAACCCTGTGGGTTTTGTAAGTCTATGTGGGATGGCTGCCTACTATCATTTATGAGAGCTGAACCACTCTCCATTCCTTGAGTTTAAGTTAGTCAAAAGAAAAAATCAAAGGACACTGGGACCCTTCCATGGTCTAATGAGAAGTAGCTGTACTCCTCCTTCAGCTTGACAAGTCAAAGGGCACTGATATTTCACAATGTGTGGAAACTATGCACATTTCAAATTACAGTGGTACCCATTTACTGGAGCTTGGTCACCCCCTTGTCTGCCTCTTGTCTATGGTTGCTTTCATTCCACAACAGAATAGAGTATTACCATGGGGACTCTTTGGTCTGCCAAACTAAAAACATTTACTGTGCAGTTCTGCAGGAAAAAATTTGGGGTTCTCTGAACACCTGGTGTCAGCCACTTTGTGCTCACTTATAGCCAGGATGTCCAGGTCAACCTCACTTCATTTTGGGTATCCATATCAGTGCCATGTTGTCTAAACCCAAACTGGCCTCATGTTTCCTAACAAGAAGTGACCAATACCCGAATTCCTGAAGGTTCTGGGCCATCTATCACCTGCATGGATTGGGTTGTTATAACTTCGACTTTGCTTTAATCATGGATACTATAATACCAAGAGAGGCCTTGAAGGATCTTCTACACTCCAGACGTAATCTTTCTCACCTCTGTTGTGACGAAGCTGTCTGGACCAATCAGGCTTATTGATAGTTATTCCTTTGTTAGATTTGTTGACTCAAGGGCATCAGGAGCTCAAAGTGGCCTTGATCTTGTGATTTCCTGCTTCTGCCTCTTCAGGATGCCCTAGAATATGCCACCACGATCAGCATCCATGTCAGTTCTCAGGCAAGCTGACCCATCACAAGAGATTTGTTTCTTGTGGTCTTAACGTCTAAGTGTTCTCTAGGCTCCCTTTGGGTCTGCTTCTCTCTTGCTGCCCTCCTAGGGAAGCTGAACAGCGAGACTGTGAGACTCTTCTGTGGGAGGACTTTATGATTTAACCCTGGGAGTGCTGCATAGCGCTTCTGCCCACACTCCATTCGTCAGAGCTTGCACAGAGGCATGTAGTCCTGCTGCGGGCTGAGGGGGAGGAGAGGGAGATAAAGAGTTAATCCACCTGTACTAGAGTGCCAAGAAGATTGAGTATCCACCTAGTCAAGTTGACCTTGTGTGGACTGTTCTTCACTCTTCGTCCCTCTCATCTGCATGTCTCCTCTAGCCTTGGCAAATTGATTGAAAGACCCTAATCTTATATAGGGTGGCATCTGCTCTCTGTGGGGAGGCATGTAATAATACATTCTGGACCAACCATGGTGCCCAGGACATGCCAGGACAATTTTTCTGACATGAGGTCAGAAAAATTGGTACCAAGAAGCGATATGAGCAGTCTGATGACCCCTAAAACTTTCTTTCACATACTCTGCCCACAAAGGGAAGAATTGCCTTCATCCACTGGAGGAATGTATACTTGCTACCCAGTCAAGATCGTGCCAATCAACCTAGTAATACTTGGACACGTCTTAGAAATGCAGAATTTCAGGCTCCAGCCTGGCAGCACTGAATCAGAAGTTTAACAAGATCCCAGGTGATTTGCATGTACACCGAAGTTCGGGAAGCAGGAATGCACTTCCCAGAGTTAAGACTTTGAGTGGCTGGAGTCAAGCTTCTGTCTGTAACCTCTGTGTATGAGTCATGCCTTGTCTGCGTGTAGGTATGTGCACATGGGTGCAGGTACTTGTGGAGGCCAGAGGTGACTGATACACCACAGCTGGAATTATAGGCAGTTGTGAGCCTCCCAGTGTGCCTGCTGGGAGCCGATTTGAGTACTCTGCAACGGCAGTACATGCTTTTAACCATGGAACCATCTTTCTAGCCCCTCTTTTGACTTCTTAAATAAATTCAGAAATTGGACAGCTGGATCGCAACCTTGGTATTTCTAATTACAGTAGGAGAGAGGAAGGAAGCTGGGAAGGGGAGATGGTGAGTAGGGATGGGGGAGAGAGAAGGGATAGAAGAAAGAGGAAGAGGAAGATCAGCCTCCTTCATTCCTAGAGCTTCCCAGACTGTTCCCAGACAGGGATCACCAGCCCTGTTCAGCGCTGAAGGGACATGTTCCTCCAAAGTCAGAGTGCTCTCTGCTCTGCATAGCAGATTGCTGTCTTAGCTTTCACATTTGGAATACGATTAAGATATTAATCATTGTCAGTGTCTGAAATGACCAAATACTGATTTTAATTGTGTCTCATCTCTACGCCTATACACTGATTCCCTTTTGGCTCAAATGGGAACTCTTCTGTTTTTTTAGTAGGCGGCAGTAACATCGACTGAAACTAGGGCCTCATGCATGCCAGGTACAGCCCCAGTCCTTCAAATGCTTGTTCCTGAATCCAGAGCTCACCCAGGCTTTCAGGGCCTGTCTGGACTTACCCGGAGGGCCAGGCACCCTTCAGCTCTTCCACGGCCTGCCTCCTCTGCACCGTTTTATAACCCAGGCTGGTCTTCGCAGACGTGGATGTTATGGGGATCTTGAATATGGTCAGGGACTAACATCTGAGGTCCCTGGGTTCTGATGAGTCCAGGAAGAACCTTATGGCAGAAGTTCTTCTTAGGTATAGATGTTAGGGGACAGGGGCGCAGGATCTCATTCTTGTGCTGCTGGTGGCCATGGTCTCTGTGCATTGGCTTTTGCTACATAACAAAATTAATTTCATGATGGCTTGGGTCTCTCTCAAACAACATAAGTCAATTATTCTGTGGTGTGTACATCAAGACACCTGAGGATCCGATCAAGTTGGCCTATGTGTGTAGATTCCTCTCCATCTAGCTCTCCCACGTACCTGTCTTACCTTGCCTCGTTCATACACAACTCAACTGAAAGACACTAACTGATCTAGTACCAGGTGGTACCTGCTTTTTGAGGAGGAGAGGTGGTGTATATACGAATATCTTCTGAACTAACTAGGGTGACTAGAAAATGCCTTTTGAGATCAGAGAAATTGGTAACAGGAAGTGGGCATTAACAGATGGACAATTCTGAAGATATCCTTTTGCATACTCCACCCATGAGTGGAAGAACCTCTCCTAACTTTTCTGTGCAATGTGTGCTCTGCTGCCGACTTCAGCTCTCAACCCAGAAGATTCATGAGTGCAGCTATATGTGTGTTCACACATGTGCAGACATGTGCACATGGGTCTAATGTAGTGTGTGTGTGTGTGTGTGTGTGTGCACTAAGTCTTAGGGTCTGGGGCAGAAAGACCAGCGAGCTTACACATTTTTGCGAATGTTCTCTGTTTCTTCTAGCCCATCTGTATGCTGACTGTCTTAAATTTAACTCGATCAGTTTCTCTTATGTTTCTCTTTCACTCACGCAGCTAAGAGATGGAGGTTAATAAGCTGTCCTTACTTGCTTCACCTCAGGAATTTGCAAGTTTGTTCTGCTTTTGCCTACCCTGCCTCTTTCCTACTCCCACCCTAGGGAGACTCTGAATCCCCTTCCTTTTTATTATTTTTAAATTAAAAACAAAGTGTGTGGCCAGCGGCTAAGCAGAGGAGACTCCAACTTTCTGCTGCTCTCCCCATTCTTTTAAAAAGAATATCTTTTACTTACCCTTAGGCAATTGCATTCTCGTTGACAATGAATTTCGATCCTACCCACCTCTCATTATCTCTTCCATCTCTCCCCCTCAGATCTCCCCCCACCTTCAGACCCTGTGAGTGTGTGTGTGAGTGTGTGTGTGTGTGTGTGCATGCGTGTGTAAAGTCAGTCTAGTTAGAGCTGCCTGGTGGCGAGCTGGCTGATCTTGGCCCTTGAGTTGTGTGGTGCCTTTATTGCAAACGATGAGTCATTGTGGCTCCCTCCAGCCCAGGGGTCACAGAGGTCCTGTGTCCCATCCTACTGGACACACAGAGCACCCGCCACTGCTTCAGACTCCAGAAACTGTCTACGAGCACCTCTCTTTTTGGGTTCCTTTATTTTTTAAATTCTCATTTAAAATAATGGGTTTGTCCTGACATTTTCACTTATGTGTGGCACTGTGGTGTAGCACCCCCCCCTCACCCTCTTACTCCCCTCTTCCCTCCTGATGGCCCCTCTCCTCTCCCAGATAGTCCCACTCCCTTGACCGTGTCCTATGTGCAGATATAGCCTAAGTCTGGATTTCACATCTTATACAGCCCGATGCTTGTCTTTCACAATCTCGGTTAGCTCCCTAAACACGGTGACCTTCAGTTCTTGTCATTTGTGAGTTAACACGTGTCCGTGTTGTGTCCGCGCCTGCGTTCTTATCCGCTCATCTGCTGACAGACTCGAGCTGGCTCCATCTTGGATTCTGCCACTAGAGCCACAGTTAACTTGGGCGCGTGGGCGTTTGCTCCCGTGCTGGCTACACTTCCTCTGGGCCCACATCCAGGAGTGGGGCAGCTGGACCGGGTGGCAGCCCTGCTGTTGCTCCCTCCAGGAGCCACCACAATTGCATCTTGCTGGTCTGGGCTCCACCCCTGCCTCCTGAGCCCATGCAGCACTAAGGTAAAGTCACGTTCACTAGGCTACAGCGGTGGGGTGGAATTTAGGTTACCATGCCACCCTCAAGGATCTTGTCCAGTCTACCACCCAGACAACCTGCAATCTCCACTATACGAAATAGATCCTGCCTACCCTATGGAAAGGGGTTGTGTCTCCAGATCTAGAGTTACAAGAAATGCAGGCCACAAACAGAGCAAGTGAATGCCTGGCTTGGTTGCCTTAGGGAATTTCCCAGGAAATGTCAGGTTTTAAAAACTGACTTTTCTTTAATGTTTGTGACTCATCCCTCCTGGATGAACCAGAGTCCTTTAATGGAGCACTTTGTGGATGGGTTTAGTGGTGTGACTGTGCATCTATGAAGTGGTAATTTATGGATGCGCAGGGAATATGAGGCAGCAGTGGGAGCCAGCGTGGGGATCCTGGAAGCAGACCAAGGAATCAGTCCGATTTAAGCGTTGTCTGTCCTTAGGTCCTACTCCAACACTCTGGGCTTATGAAGGACCTGAAAATACATTTTGTCTTTTTGAAGGAAGGCAACAGGACAGACAGATAGCAGTCCTTCTAGCCGGCAAGCCTGTCCCTGAGATTGCTGACCACAGGTTCCCGGGGGCTCTGCTCCTTAGGTGGGCATTGGCCATCACAGGCAAGAATACAATACAACTCCTCACAGGCTGAGGGGCCAACCCAAGCAATAGCCGAGGATGTCAGCCTAGCCTTGGCTGTCTCTAGAAGCTCTCTGCTGCAGAGAGTTGTGAGGGTTTGGCATTCCACTGTGGGGCCTCACTTCACGGCCTGCGCTGTGCCCTGGGTCCTCAGCCCCTGCAATGTGAGGAAAAGCTCCAGGGAGGCGGATAAAGAATGAGCTGTCACAGTGGCATGGTTCTCGCCTCCTCTTTCCGCAGCTGGGTGGCTTCTGTGTGGTCACTATTAATTCTGACCCTCCAGTGTGTGTGGGATCCTCTCCAGGTCTCTGCTGCTCTTAGACAGGCAGTGTCTCTTGTCAGGATTGATGCTAGACACACCCAGGTAACATTTCAGTTTCACCAAAGGAAATGAACTTCTTCGTGCAGGAGCATCCCAAATATCACAGGGTCATATTTATCTGAATTTCAGGTGTGGTTGGGTGGTCTTGTATTAAATATGCTTTTGTCTCTCTTGACCACCTTCCTACTGGTCCCCTTTTAAATTTTGTTAATGTGGTAAAATATATGCAATATAAAAATAGCTATTTTATTTACTTACACATTTTAAATTATATTTATTTGTGTATGTATGGGATTTATGTGTGAGCCAGGGTGGGATATGAAAATCAGAAAGCAATTTGCAGAACTCAGATGACCACACTCGGCATCAAGTGCTTTACCTAATGAGACGTCACACCAGCCTGAAGAGTCCATGTTTTAATAACTCTCTGATGTGCGATTCAGTGAGAAGTGTATCATTGCGCACCTCCCAGTGCTGTCTATCTTCAGGCCTCATTCATCATCTCAGACAGAAACTGCATGCCCCTCAAAAATACCTCCTCTCCCCAGTGCCCGAGTCCCTCAAACAAGTCTACTGAGTTCCCCTTTATTCTAAGTGAGTTGTCAGAAATCAGCTCATACAGTACGTGGATTGTTCTGTTTCCAAAATGATCTCAAGGTCTATGTTGTAACAAGTACCAGAGTTATATTCCTTTTCGGTGGCTGGCTGCTATTCTATTCTATGTGTGTAGCACATCTGTTCACTACTGGATTGTTCCAGATGTCGGGATGCCTTCATGTTGTAACAATCCCAAGACTGCTGCTGTGAACATCAAGACACACACACATCTATTTGAGCATTGTGTTCAGTCTTTGAGGGACAACCAGGGCACATGGCAGCTTTGCCTTTAAGCTTGACTTTAAGCGGCCCTGTCAAATTACTTTCTGCAGTAGTGGCCCAAGTCATGGGTGTTCTGATTTTTCTGAGTCCTCACCAATTTGCCTCATGGTTCCCTTTAATAAATAGCAGCGTCTTAATGGGTGGGAAGTAGTATCTCATTGTGGGCTTGGTTTGCATTTCCACAATGCTTTAGTGGTGAGGATATTTTTATGGGCTACCTGGGCATCCATGCATCTCTGAAGAAGGACCTATCCAAACCCTTTAACCAGTTTTAAACTCAGTTGCTTTAATAATTTTATAGGAGATCTTAGTGTGCTCTGAAAAATCAATCTCTTTTCAATGTATGACTTACAATATCAGCTCCAGCCTGTGAGTTGTTCAGAGGTCATGTCGTTTTGTTTGTTAAATCGGCCTCCCAGTGTGGTTGGGTCCTTCTATGCCATTGGTTATCCATCAGATTTGTACAACAAGGGCATCTAGAAATGCCTGCAGGTATCTTTAAATGTTTTGTCTGGGTAGAGGTGACACTAACACACAGTGAACAGAGGCAGGGATGCTGCTAAATACCCACCAGCCACAGAGTGAAATTCTCTAGTCCTGGTGGGATCAGTGCCAGAGATGATGCTTCTCCAGGATCAAGTGGCCGTTCTGGATTCTGGGGTTACTATTGGAACGGAACTCATTTTGTCCCTTCTGGAGTCAGGTTCTGCTGTCTTGACAGAGAGGGGAAACCATGACAGCTGTGGGAACAAGATCTTGCTGAAACATGTTTACAAAAACATCTGTTCTGTGGAGGTATGATAGCTATAAACTTGTTTTGGCTACTTGTTAAGTACTTCTTGGGTTGAAGCTTTAAACCAGTGTCCTCCCACGATCAGCTCACTAAATATCAGAATGAAAACAAGCAGTGTGTGAAATAGGTGAGTCACACAGCAGTCTAGAGGAACGTCAAGGTTTGCCTTGCCAGTTACGCTGTGAGGTCTCTAAGAATGGGGGCCATTGCTGTTGTTTTTTGCAGTGGTTTGTATACCTACGCACACTGGCAGGAATGCTTAGGGTGTTCCATACTTGACTGTTTGCACTGAAGGGAATTGGGTATCATCTGGGGGCAAATAACTCCCTGGGACATGAATGTCTTGTGTGGGTCTTTGGACTGGAAGTCTTTTGTTGTTGTTGTGTTGTTGTTGTTGTTTGCTAAATTGTGACTTTTGCCTCACATCAGGAGACCCTCTCTGGCAGTGGTTCTCAGTGTGTGGTCCTGGGATCAGCAATGCCAGTCATGCCTGGGCACTTGAACGCCTAGGTTAGTGCAGATGAGCTGGGTCTCCTGCACACTACTTACTAAATCAAAACTGCAGGCTACAGTGATTTGTGTTTAACAAGGGCCTCAGACTTTTCCTCAGAACAGTTGTTCCACAGGAGTCCAGATGTGTGTCTGCGTGTTCACTCTTTCCTGGACACACTGCTGATGTTACTAGAGCATCCATTGCATTTTCAGACAATTGTAATTATTAGAACATATACTGAAAGCCATGTCCCCTTGTTTACAGCAGACATCTAAGACTCCCAGAGAATACTCAAAATCAAGAACTATATTTAAACTATGTTTTTTTCTGTTCATGTGTACTTATGAGTTTAGAATATGTTAGATATAACAGGATGTTAGCAATAACCGATAAAAAAAAAGCTACATACTAGAATGAAACCACAGAAATGTCATCTCTCAAGTTATCATTCTCGGCACTCAGCAGGCAGAGACAGGCAGATCTTTGTGAGTTCCAGGGCAGCCAGAGCTGCAGAGTGAGAACCTGTCATTCCCACATGAAAGAGATAACCTTACTGAACTGTTCTCTCCCTTCCATGTGACACTGTGAGATTATCGATGTAAGTGGTGTTCTCCAGAACTGTGGCTACTTAGCTTTTCTTATCTGGTAAACTGAGATGGTGTAGACCAAAGGGTGGGTTCATATACACTACGGATGCTCTGGATGAAGAAATGAGCAGGATGGTGTGAGGTTTCAACACATGGCTCACAGCAGTATATGGCTTTCAACTAACACATTGTTTTATATCAATTACTTGCCTCATTGCAACAAAATACCCAGTGAAAGCAACTTGAAGAGGGTTTGTTGTGGGTTAGAGTTCCAGGAGATATGATCCATCACGGCAAGGAAGGAACAGTGTAGGGAGCCGGAGACTGGTCATGTTGCATTCAGTCAGGAAACAGAGCGATGAATGCTTACGTTTAGTTTGCTTCCTCCTTTTTATTTAACAAGGACCCCAGACCATAGAATGATACCACCCACATTTAGGGTGAGTCCTTTGACCTCAATTAACCTAATTTAGAGGATCCCTTAGACATGTGCAGAAATCTGTCTCCATGGCGATTCTAAATCCCATCAAGGTAACAATCAAGATTAGTCAGTAAATGCTTGTCTCTGTAAGTTTTTGTTTAACATGAGTGACAGGGCAAGCTAAAGTGTGGGTGGGGGTACGGTGACTACCTGGAGGCACAGTCTGCAGCAGTTCCTCCTCATTGGCCTCTGTGTTCACACTGCAGCTAGTCAGTGTGAGAGTTCTTCTCTAGAATTCTCTCTGAAGACAGGCGTTCCTTTTGAGACAAGAGTGAGGTGAGGGATGGGGCAGGCAGGGCAGCATGGGTTGCAGGCAGATGCTTTGACAATCACCTGGTCTCCTGGACCAGACCAACTCGAGCATCATGGGTAGGATTCAGTCAGTTACTCACCCCAGAGCCTTGGCTTCTCATCTTCCTCCACAACTGAGGTCAACCTCAAGTAGCCCAGAAAAGCTGATCTCTGTGGGTTTTTTTGTTTTGTTTTTTGTTTTTGCCTCTAATTTTTATAAAATCTCATATCCTCAACATAGGAAAGAATCCTAGTGGCCACTAAATATCCTGTTTATGTATATTAAACAGAGGTTCAATAACCAAGTTAATTTCTGACCCCAAGGTATGTCTTCTATACCAGCTTTATTTACTACTATAAAAGTCATTGCTTAATTGATTTGGGGGTCTCTGCAGACACCAGGGTTGGCAGAGTAGTGGTTTGCCCGAGGCAAGAGGGCTGTATGGCTCAATGTGACTTATAAGGTCAGCTGGTGATGGTTTAAACTTCTGGAGTCTGACACTGGGCAGTTTTCACCCAAGCAGTGCTGGGTACTGTTCCATCTCACAGAGTGGCCTTAAGTCAAATCAGACATTGGTTACTCCCACAAGCTTTGTGCCGCCCTTGCCCTAGTGTATTTTGGCGGCAGGAGTGTTTTTTTTTTTTTTTTTTTTTTTTTGGTTTTTCGAGACAGGGTTTCTTCTGTAGCTTTTGGAGCCTATCCTGGAACTAGCTCTTGTAGCCCAGGTTGGCCTCGAACTCACAGAGATGTGCCTGCCTCTGCCTCCCGAGTGCTGAGATTAAAGGTGTGCGCCACCACCGCCCGGCTGCGGCAGGAGTATTGTAGGTCACAGGGTTTGTGTCTGGGTTGGTGTTTACATTTCCCTTTTGGTAACCTGAAGAGTACCTTCCTGTACCAAAGACACTTAAAGATAGGAGTGAAAGCTCTGTCTATGTAGGCACCAGCCCAACCTCTCTGTGTTCAGTGAGTTGGTTGTTGTCTTCATCAGTGGGGCCTTGCTGTCAGTTTATGGAGAGCAACCTGGGTTGTTTGGGAATTTCTATGGGAATCTTCTGGGCAACAACTCAGTTGAACGTAACCTAGTCTAGTACTGGAAGCTTCATTTGGTGACAAGAGATGACCAGTTGGGGTTCTGTCTCTCCCATTATTTGGAGATTTTCTTAGGATTGCCTTTATATATTTTAGGAGGTTTCCACCACCCATCAAATGCCCCTCAATTCTAGCTGTTTCTCCTCACATTCCTTCCCTCAATCCCATCTCCCTCCCCACCTGAACCTCCCATTCTTACTGTCTCCTATCCCTAGTCTACCCATAAAATTTATTCCATTTCCCCCTCCCAGGACGATCCATGCCCCCCTCAGTCCCTTTCTCTATACCTAACCTCTCTGGGTCTAAAAGTTGTAACTTGGTATCATTTCATTAATGGTTAATATCCATATATAAGTGAATACACACTGTATTTATCTTTCTGGGTCTGGGCTACCTCACTCAGGATGATTTTTTTACTAGTTCCATCCATTTGCCTGAAAATTTTGTGATCTTTTAAACAGCTAAGTAGTACTCCATTGTGTAAATGTACTACATTTTCTTTATTCATCTTCTGTTGAGGGACATCTAAGTTGTTTCAAATTCCTGGTTATTATGAGTAAAGCAGCAATAAACATGGTTGAGCAAGAGTCCTTATGGTAGGATGAAGTGTTCTTTGGTTATGTGCCCAAGAGTGGTCTAGCTGGATCTTGAGGTAGATTGATTTCCATCTTTCTGAGAAAACTCCATATTGATTTCCAAAGCAGCAGTACAGGTTTGCACTTCCACCAGCAATGGAGGAGTGTTCCCCTTGCTCCACATCCTCTCCAGCATGAGCTGTCATTTGTGTTACTGATCTTAGCCATTCTGACAGGTGTAAGATCGAATCTCAAAGTAGTTTTGATTTGAATTTCCCTGATGACTGATAGTGAAATTTTCTTTAAGTGTTTCTCAGCCATTTCAGTTTCCTTTATTGAGAATTCAATGTTTAGAACTGTACCCTATTTCTATTTTAAAATTTATTTTTATTTATTCTTTGTGTCTTTCACAACCTGCTCTTGATCTCATTCATTTGCCTGTCCATTTGTATCCATCCTTTGCCTTTGCAACCCTCTACCAAAGTAAAATAAAATTTAAGAGAAAAAATAAAAAAAGAAAAGAAAAGAAAAAAGAAAAAAATGTCATCATGGGAGCTGTAGTGTGACACGCTGAGTCACACAGTAAACCCTCGCATCCATCTATCTTTACTTGCAATTGTTCACTGCTAAGAGTCATTGTCTGGCTTGAGGCCTCTGTTGGCCCGTCACTGAGCTCCTCTGGGACATGTGCCATGCAGCTCCTGCAGCTTTGGGTCTGTGTCTTAGGGTTGTTATTGCTGTGAAGAGACACCATGACCACAGCAACTCTTACAAGAAGACATTTAATTGTCATGGCTCACTTACAGTTCAGAGGTTCAATCCATCATGGCAGGGAGCATGTCAGCATGCAAGCAGAGGTGGTGCTGGAGTTGAGACTGCTGTATCTTGCAGGTAACAGGAAGTCAACTGACACATTGGGCAATATCCTGAGTATACGAAACCTCAAAGACTGCATCCACATAACACACTTCCTCCAACAAGACCATACCCATTCCAACAAAGCCATACCTCCTTTGAGTGTCATTCCATATGAGATTATAAGATTATGGGATTATGGGGCCAATTATATTCAAGCTACCACATTCTGAAGGACCGGTTCCTTCATGTGCTCCCTCAGATCATAGATGGGGTGGATATTGGGGTGGGCCAACTCATAACTCTGGTTCTGGGCCTGGGTAGTTGCAGGGTTTGTAGGTCAACCAGTTTCCCCCGCTCTTCGCCACCAGGGTGAGCTCTTCAGCATCGCCCCAGCTAAGGTCAGCTCCTTTGCCCACCATAGGCATCAGGGTCAAGGGGAGAGGGTATCTTTTCCTTGCCCTTGTCACATGGCAAACAAGGGGGACATAGCCAACTCTCCCACTCTCCCACCCTCAAGGCCAGCCCACCTGCTCCACTGCCAACAGCGTCACCTCTACTGTGCTGTCCAGAGGAGCAAGGCTACTTTCCTGAGCGCTGCAGCTGCTAAGGTCGAGGGGTAAGTGGGAACATCTCTTCCCTGCCCATGCTACCACATGACAGACAAGTAGTGGGGACAGCTCTCCCATGCTCACCTCTTCAGGTCTGGCTCACCCATGCTTCCACCAAAAGGGTCAGCTCTACTATGCGGCCCAGGCAAGGTGCAGGGCCCACTTTCTTGAATATTCCAGCTGGCAAATATACCCATTTCTTAATTGGGTTATTTGTTTTATTGATGATAGTTTTTTGTGTTCTTTATATATTTTGGATTTTATCCTCTATAAGGTGTGTCGTTGGTAAAAATCTTTTTCCATTCTGTTGACTGCTGCTTTGCCCAAATAGTGGTGTCCTTTGGAATATAGAAGCCTTTCAGTTTCTCGAGTTCACATTTACTGTAATTGTTGATCATAGTGGTTGTGCTAATGGTGTTCTGTTCAGAAAGTCTCCTATGACCACTGGTTTAAGGCTATTTCCCACTTTTTCTTCTATCAGGTTCAGCATCCCTGATTTTATGCAGATGCCTTTGGTCCATTTGGAGTTCAGTGTTGTGTAGGGCGATAAACATGGATCTGCTCACACTCTTCTGAATGTAGTCATTCAGTCTGAACAGCACTGTTTGCTGAAGATGCTATCTTACCCCCAGCCAAGGTCTATTTCTGGTTTTATCCAAAATTGGGTGTCCACAGGGGTGTGGACTTATGTCTTAGGTTTAATTCAATTCCACTGATTAACATGTCTGCTTTTGTGCCAGTGCCATGCTGGTTTTATTACTATAGCTTTGTAGTACAGTTGGAGGTTAGGGATGGTGATACCTCCAGCAGTTCCTTTATTGTTCAGGATGTTTTTAACAATCTTAGGTATTTTGTGTGTCTACATGAAGCTGGAAATTGTACTTTTAAGATCTGTGAAGAATTGTGTTTCTACTTTGATGGGGATTGCATTCCATCTGTAGAATGCTCCGGGTAGGATGGCTGTTTTTACTATGTTAATTCTAAAGATTCATGAGCATGGGAGATCTTTTCATCTTCTGATGTCTTCCTCAATTTCTTTGAGTTTTTGTCATACAAGTCATTCATTGGCTTGGTTAGAGCTACTCCGAGATATTTTACATTATTTGAGGCTCTTATGAAAGGCCTTGTTTCCCTGATTTCTTTCTCAGTCCATTTGTATAAAGGAGGGCTACTGATTTTTGTGAGTTAAGTTTGTATCATGATAATTTGCTGAAAGTGTTTATTAGCTGTAGGCGTTTCCTGTAGAATTTTTAGGGTCATTTATGTACACTTTTGTATCATCTGAAAAATAAATATATTTTGACTTCTTTTCCTATTTGTATTCTCTTCATCTCCTTTGGTTGTCATATTGCCTTAGCTAGGACTTCAAGTACTATATTCAATAGTTATGGAGAGAGTAGACTACCTTAGCTTGTTCCTGATTTTAGTTTCTTTTGATTGCTTTGAGTTCCTCTCCATTTAAGTTAATGTTGGCTATACGCTTGCTGTAAATTGCATTTATTATACATGCAAGGTATGTTCCTTATGTCTCTAGTCTTTCCAAGACTTTTATTATGAAGGGTGTCAGATTTTGTCAAAGGTCTTTTCTGCATCTGATCATAATGTTTTTTCTTTATGTTTGTTTACATGTTAGATTATACTGACAGATTTTCATTATGTTGAACCATCCTTGAATCTCTGGGATGAAGCCTACTTCATCATGTTGGATGATACTTGTGTTGTGTTTTTGGATTCAGTTTGCAAATATTTTGGTGAGAATTTGGGAAATTGATATGTAATTCTCTTTGTTTGTTTAGTTTTATGTGATTTTGGTATCAAGCTATGGTCTCATAAAATGAATGGGCAATATTTCTTCTGTTCTATTTGAGGAATATTAACATAAAGTAGTCTTTGAAAGTCTGTTAGAATTGTGCACTAAAACCATCTGGCCCTGAGCTTTTTTGGTTAATAGAATTTTAATGACTTTTTATTTCACTAGGGGTTATATATATATGTCTAAATTGTTTATCTGATCTCGATTTAACTTTGGAAAATGGTATATATCCTGAAAACTATCCATTTCTTTTAGATTTTCCAGTTTGGTGGAGTACAGGTTTTTAAAGTATGCCCTTATGATTTTCCTCTGTGTCTGTTGTGTCCCCTTTACCTCTCTAATTTTGCTAATTTGGATATTCTTTTTTCACCTTTTAGTTAGCCTAGCTAAGAGCTTGGCAATCTTACTGATTTTCTCAAAGAATCAATCCTTTCTTTCATCAATTCTTTGTTTTGCTTTTGTTTGTTTCTATTTTATTGATTTCAGCCTTGATTTTCGTTATTTCTTGACATCTATTTTTTTCCAGTATGATTTCTTCTTTTCGTTCTAGATCTTTCAGGTATTCTGTAAGTTACTTTATGAGATCTCTTAATTTTTTTTAACATAAGTACTTATTGCTATGAACTTGCCTCTTAAAGCTGCCTTTATTGTATTCCTTAAGTTTAGGTATATTGTGTATTCATTTTCATTCAATTTTAATTTCTCTCTTGGCCCATCTTTCCTTTGTTGGTGGGTTGTTCAGTTTGTAAGATTTCTGTCATTTTGATATCAACCTTAATCTGTGGTGGTGAGGTGGGGTGCAGATGTTAATCTCAATGCTCTTGTGTCTACTGAGACTTGTTTTGTGTCTGCACATGTTGTCACTTTTGGAAAAAGTTCCTTAGGTACTAAGAAGGTATATTCTTTTGTGTTTGGGTGAAATGTTCTGCAGATGCCTGCTGGGTCCATTTGGTTAATAATGGCAGGTAGCATCAGCATTTATCTGTTTATCCGTTGTCTGGACTAGTGTTTATTGGTGAGAGTGTGGTACTGAAGACTCCCACTGTCAGTGTGTGAGGATCAGTAGTGTTTCTTTTATGAACTTGTATGCCCTTGTGTTTGGTTCCTAGATGTTAAGAATTGCAATGTTCAGATGCATTGATCCACAACCAAGCACTGGGCCAAACTCCAGGAGTCTAGTTAAAGAGAGGAGGAGGAATTAGATGAGCTGGGGCGGGGGTTGACTCCATGGGAGGCCTGCCCTCTTTAAGAATGGAGGATGAGTGGATGCGGTGGGAGGAGGAGGAAATGGGACAAGAGGAGGGAAGGGAAATTATTGTTAGTATGTAAAATAAATGAAAAAAATTAATAATAAAAAGTGACTTAAAAAAGACATTGAGGGTTGAATGGTAACATTGAAAGAAATACTAACAAATATTTCCAGGGTGTTTCTACACAAACTAGTCTTTGATAACCAGACCCTCCCAAGGTTCCGTGTCTGCCGGGAAATGACCACCTACAGAGCCAGCTTATACCTAGAGTAATTATCCCCCTGTCTGCTTTCTCTGAGGTCATAAAAATAATATTATTTCACCAAAGGCAAATAATACTTAGAAACAATTAGGAAAACTTAATGAAAGGAATAATAAAAAAGATATTGAATAACAATATATTAAGTACATCCTGTGTTTGGGATGAAGGTAATTCCATAAGAGTAATTCTGACTGGTGTTGGTGTGACTCTTCAGTCTCCTGGACTCTCATCTAATTGCCAAAATGTTTTTCCCTCTGTGGGATTGTAAAACAACACATATTTCACTTCCTGCTGGAAAAAAATAAAAAGAATTGCAATGTCCACCTTGTGGATTTTTTCATTGATGAGTATGTGGTGTACTTCCCCAACTATTCTGATATGTTTTGGTTTGAAGTCTATTTTATCAGACATTAAAGTGGCTACATAAACTTGTTTCTTAGGTTCATTTGCTTGGAATACCATTTTCTATCCTTTCCCTCTGAGGTGCCCTTTGTCCTGGGTGTTAAGGCGTGTTTCTTGAATGCTTTCACATCTGTTAGTCTATATCTTTTTAACTGAGGAACTGAGCCCATTGATGTTGAGAAGTATCAAGGAGCCTTGTTTATTGATTCTGTTATTTTGGTGTGTGTGTTTCCTCTCTTTTGATTTCCTGGTTTGAGACTGTTTATTCCTTGTGTTTTCTTGGGTCTGGTTAACCTCTCTTTAAAGATTAATTTACTTAAGTATTTTTAAGTATATGAATGTCCTATTTGGCTTACATTCCTGCACGACAGAAGAGGGCATCAGATCTCATTAGAGATGGTTGTGAACCACCATGTGGCTTCTGGGAGTTGAACTCAGGATCTCTGGAAAAGTAGTTAGTCCTCTTAATTGCTGAACCATCTGTCTAGTCCCCATGATTAACCCCTTTAGGTAGAATTTTCCTTCTATTATCTACCATAGGGCTGGATTTGTAAATAGAGACTCCTTAAATTTGATTTTATCATGGAATATCTTATTTTCTCAATCTTTTGTGACTAAAACTTTTGTTGGGTGTAGTGGTCTATGTTGGCATCTGTGGTTTCTTAGCGTCTGTAGAAAGTTTGTCTAGGCCCTTTGGCTTTTAGAGTCTCCATTGAGAAGTAGGAATTATTCTAATAGATTTGCCTTTATATGTTACTTGGTCTTTTCCCCTTGCAGCCTTTCATATTCTTTCTTTGTTCTGTACAATTAATGTTTTGATTATTATATGCTGAGGAGAGTTTCTTTTCTGATCCAGTCTATTTGATGTTCTGTACCCCAATATATGCCTATTATACCCTCATAGGCATCTCCTTTTTTAGGTTAGAGAAACTTCCTTCTATCGTTTTGTTGAAAATATTCTCTCTGCCTTTGACCTGGGTTTCTTCTCCTTTCTCTATTCCTGTTACTCTTAGATTTAGTCTTTTCATAGTGTCCCAGATTTCCTGAATTTTGGGGGGCTGGGAGCTTTGTAGAGTTAACTTTTTTTTTGGTCGATGTATCCATTTCTTCCATAATGTCCTCAATGCCTGATATTCTCTCTTCCATCTCTTGGCAATGCTTGCCTCTGAGCTTCCTGTCTGAGTACCTACATTTCAGCTCCAGATTTCTCTCAGTCTGGGCTCTCTTTCTTGATTCTATTTCCACTTTCAGGCCTTGAACTGTTTTTTTTTTTTTCATTCCTTCCTCTGTGCTCACAGGATCCTAAGGAGGGGATTTAGTCATTTCATCTCTAAGGACCTCTATAAAGACTATTTGAAAGTCTTTGTCTCGTTTTTCAGCTGTGTTGCATTTCTCAGGGCCTGCTGTAGTTGATTTGCTGGGCTCTGGTGGAGACATATGGTCCTGGCTGTTATTGTTTGTATTTTATGTTGGTATCTAGACATCTGTGTAGGGAAGACTGTAATTCTAGGTACTGATTTATGGTCTTGTCTTTATTAGGTGGGTGTTTTGTTCCTTGGTTTCTGTTGCCCTTTCTGGTTCTTAGTGGGGTGAGGTGGCCGTGTGTTGCCTGGTAGGGAATTCCTCTGGGATCCTGTTAGGTGTGGCCACTGGGAGTTCTGGTTAAATGTGTTTCTGGGTATTGGGAGCTGACACTCAGGAATGGGATTGGTCTAGGAGAGGGGTGATGACGGTGGTGGGGTACACAGGAGAGAGGAAATCAGGGTTTCCCACCAGAATCTGCTTATCCCCCTACCCCTGGGAATGAGGGCAGAGAGTGAGGGAAGTCAGAACAGGTGATCTGTCACAGAGCTGGGGATAAGCCTGGGGTAGGAGAGGAGGGAGAGCTAACTCCATAGTTAGGCTGGGCAGTAGAGGTGCACACATATTTAATGCCAGCACTCGGGAGGCAGAGGCAGGCAGAACTCTGAGTTTGAGGCCAGCCTGGTATACAGAGCAAGTTCCAGGATGGGAAGGCTAAACAGAGAAATGGCGTCTCCAAAATTCAAACTACCAAAAGAAAAAAAAAAACCAACCAAATAAACAATGACAGCAATAACAAAAACAAACAAACAAACAAAACCAAAACCTTAGTTAGGCTAGTTGCTTCCCTGTCTGGAGTGGCCTGCCGGTTCCCAGGGAAGCCTGCTGGTGTTTGAGGCTGGGATACAGTGATGAATGGGGGGCAGAGTTTGGAGGGGAAGATCTGTGTGACCCACTGCAGGAGGGAAGATGGCAGGGGGTGATCTACTGCACAGTGGGATGGGACTACGGATTGGATTTTGGGGAGAGGAGAAAAAGGTGAAATCCGCAATTAACCCACCTGCTTCTCTGGCCGAGTGTCAGTAGGCAATTTCTGATGGAAGTGTGAGTGAATGAAGGGGTAAGCGAAGGATTCACGGTGCTGAAACATTTTTTCCTTGAGTGGAGAACATATTAGAATTCAGGCTCACAAATATACATACCTGCAGGCCAGGCGTCCTGCGCTGGTGATGCAGACTAATACAAGACAGGCATTGTGAGGTCTATTAGGAGCTAGGAGAAGCATGTCTTTGATGAAGTCAAGTTCATGTTCTTTACGGGACACTGTTTTAGACCAGCTGAATGTAGTGGAGTCGGCCTGTGAGCTGACGGTTGGTCTTCTGAACTCAACATTGTTGTGGGTTCCCACTGATTTGACACAGCTTTAATGGGTGCCTCTCTCAGTTCTTCCTCTCCATCTAACCCTAGTCCTGGGAAAAGACCTAATAAATCCATCCATTCGCTGCAGACACATCACTGAGATCAATACCATGAGATACTTAAATGTTTTACGGGGTTCTTCTTATTGTGAAGAAAGAGTGTTCTGATGGTGGGATTCAGGCCTCAGCGGCGAGGCCAGGCAGAGGCTTGGCTGTGTTCCAGGATCCACGCTGCATGTATCTACCTGCCCACACTTGGGAGCTGGGGCACAAAGCTATACAATAAAGCCTTTCTCCCCCGATCGGCTGGTGCTTTGATGGCCAGATGTAGCTCTCCTGGGAATCTGTGTCCCTGGGATATCTCAGTTCAGACAGCTTCCACTTACAGCTAGAGCCCTCACTGGTAAATAATGACATGTGTGTGTTCATTATGTGCATGTATGAGTGTACGCACGCAGGTCAGAGACTGAACTGTACCCAAGGCTCATAAATTTGGCTAAATTGGCTGGCTGTCAAACTGCAGGGATCCTCCCTTCTCTGCTTCTCTCTCTTCAATAAGAAAACCTAAACCCTGGACTCAAGAGGGGAGTTGGAAGCCTGAGCCCAGGAGAATCCTTAGACCCAGATGATGAGGGTCTGTGCTAAGCTGAAGTCCTGGAGTCCCTTGTACTTTCTTCCTCTAAGATGGCTCCCCTCTGCTTTCTGGACCTGGCTGTGCCTTCTGAGCAAGCTGCTCTAACTCCAAGTGGGATGTCCTGTAAGTCCCAAGTCCTGGTCTCTGGCCTCCATCTTTGGAAGCCCCATCCCTGTGCCTGCCAAGCCTTGACTCCTCCCTGGAGGAGGGTCAAGATAGCCCGCCAAAATCTTGACCCCCCCAGTCT
The DNA here is from genome assembly GCF_903992535.2 of Arvicola amphibius. NCBI lineage: Eukaryota > Metazoa > Chordata > Mammalia > Rodentia > Cricetidae > Arvicola > Arvicola amphibius. Next base: position 84,235,449 of record NC_052049.1, on the reverse strand, counting down.
ATTTAAATTACTTCCCCAGAAAGTTCCCGTGTGGTCCCCACCCCCACCCCCATGGTGGTCACATATGTGGCTTTCTGGTTCCCCCTTGGGGCCACCCAAGAGTACAGGAATCTCATTAAACCTGGATATTTTTTTAATTTGGCTTGTTGTGATTTTTGGCTTGATTGGGATTTTTGCGTCGGCAGAGAGCTCGTGTTAGGACAATCCCTAACATGTACATCGCCTTGGGCTCTGTGGAGTCTCCCCTTCTCATTTCCTCTCTTGGGTGCTTGTGCCCCAGAGTTAGCAGATTGGCCAGGCACTCAGGGACCAAAGTTACAGGCTTGTTCCAGAGCCTTCCAGCTAAACTCCAGCTCCAGCAGGTGTTCTCGAGGACCCCTTGTCCCTTCTGATGGGGGATGCTCTTTTGTGGGACGGTGAGATTCGTTTACTGGGACTGTAACCCCAAGCGGTGCTGATACGCCATGGTTTATGTAAGGTTGCTGGGACCCACACACCTGAGGGTTTCTCTGCTGAATTCCTCAAGACCGAGTGTCACAGAGCTCTAGGGCCTTGGGCGCTCCCCAGTTGGCAATGCCTCTTGTGGAGAGGAGACCAGGAAGCTCCTCTGCTCTTCCTTCTGGAAAGCTGCTGTTCTTTTGTCTCTTGCTGGGGAGGTTTGCTTCAACCTGGTAGAAGGTGAGGTCCCTCCAGGTCCTTCCCCAGCACGAGAAACAGAGATCCTCACTTCATAATAAAAGCACTGGTGACTCTATATATTGATGTTGGAACACCTGATTTTGCAAAGTCACAAGATCAAGTGTCAGTCCAGAAGGTGAGCTCCATGGTTGAGCACAGAGAACAATTGTTTGTTTGACGGTTCGTTTACTGTATTTTATATGTCTGTGTTCCCGCTTGACTGTGCACTACATGAGTGGTGCTGCTCCAGGAGCCGGAAAAAGGGCATCAGTTTCCCTAGAAGTGGAGTTACAGGTGGATGCGAGCAGCCCGATGTGGGTACTAGGAACCAAATCCAGGTCGACCGCTAGAGCAGCAGGTGCTGGGAACCAAATCCAGGTTGACCGCTAGAGCAGCAGGTGCTGGTCATTGCTGGCCATGTCTCTAGCGCTGGACACAACTTTTTAACCGCGAACAGCATGGCCCCTCTTCTCTCCTCAAGGGCACAGCCTCACCCACCGTACAGCTGTTATCTTCCTCTTTTTATCTTTACGTTTGTGTCCTGTTTATTTATCTATGATGTTTTATTTGTTTGTTTGTTGAGACAGAATATTTCTACGTAGCCCTAGCTGTCCTGGGACTCATCTACTCCTGGCTGGCCTCAACTCACAGAAAGCCACCATCTTCCGCCTTCCAAGTGCTGGGATTAAAGGCATGGATTTTTTTTAAAATGGTGTTAATAGTTGCGGTTTCCAGGACAGAGAAATGTTTTATTTCACCCTGTAAAAATGTTAAGTGTGCTACAGAGCAAGCAGCTGGGCCGCCTCCCCAAGCTCAGGCACTCTCTAGGCACAGCCCAACGTTCTCCTTATATGTGCACACCTTGGGATCTCCTTGAACTTCACTTAACTCTTCGCTGCTTATAGTCTCTGCCAACAGGGACTGTGGAGAGAATGGCCCAGTGGGTGCTGAATGAATTGTTACAGGACTCCCTGTGGTGGGCAGTTTGCACATGCGGTTTGCAGTTTTCTTCCTTTAAACTTCATGGTTCTTGCTTATACTGGAGAAGGCTTATGCAATGTTGTTGTATCCTTCCATGAGAGGCCAGCCTGGCCCTGGCTTTCAGTACCACCCAGAATTACTCTGTACGGAGCCATGATCTGGGATGTGGGCTCTGGATTTGAATCCTGACTCAGCTATTTCACTGTGCGTGACGCTTACCTAAGCTTCCCCTCCTTGGGGTCTGATGTGTAGTGTCTTCCCCACAGGCTGTTACATTTTCAGAGGCTAAGAGATGAGGCCTGAGAAAGTTGACACCCTGCCTCACTTCTTAAAAGCACCACTCTGCCAATAATGCTCTTTCCCTGGGGTTTGCTGCATACTTGGCTCCATTCAGAGATGACTGTTTTCACTCCTCATCCTGGTAAGACAGCACCAGTCTGGGTGTGAAGATGAGGCAAAGCTGCCTCTCCATCCTCAGCCTAGAGAAAGGCAGCAACACATGGTCAGGGTGGGGAAGTCAGCTCCTCACCCTATCCCTGGGGCCGGGGGGGGGGGGGAAGCCTAGGGAAGTGAGAGTCTAGTTAAGAACAAGAGTCCAGGCTGGCGGATTTCTGAGTTCGAGGCCAGCCTGGTCTACAAGAGCTAGTTCCAGGACAGGCTCTAGAAACTACAGGGAAACCCTGTCTCGAAAAACCAAAAAAAAAAAAAAAAAAAAAGAACAAGAGTCCGGCCATGGGGACCAGGGGCTGGCAGGAGGAGCTGGGTGGCCCCGAGACCTCCTATGTAGGAGGGCAGTGTCAGAAGGCTGGCGAGATGCTGTTTCCAAGGAGATGCTCGCGTGTCCAGGAGAGGATAGACAGGGTGAGCAGGCCAGCCCGCCACTGCACGGGAAGCCAGAGGAAGGAGTGATTAAAGCAAAGGGAGGAGGCTGGGGTGTTGGGTGTGGCAGGAAGTTGAAGCACCTAGGAGAGTTGGAGAGGATGGGAAGGAATTTCCTGGGGGTGGAGGGTGGGGTGGGTGGAGGACTGGGAGGGAAATGGAGGAATGGAGCAGAATGGTATGTTTGAGAGTTTGTGTGTTTCTGTGACCCTTAGGGTTTTATCCGGACTGTCAGAGGTGGATGGGCTGCGCTCAAGAGGCAGTTTTGGGGTTCTTCCTTCTACAGCACATAGGTGTGTGAGTAGCCTGGGCCCAGTTTTCTTTATAGAGAGTGGATTTCCATCAGTGATCTGAAACAGGCGCTGTAGATACCGGCACCCCATTCTTCTCTTTACTTTGTGGGAAGGCTGATTTTGGAGATTAAAGAAAGTGAGAAAATCACCTGACCGTTCCAAGCCTCAGCACCCCCAGTTATCAGGCAAGGACCAACATGGTTCGCACTTCGAGGGTGGGATAATAGTAATGAGATAACACGTACGAGCATTGCCAGACTCAAAACGGAGTTACTCACATCACTCTAGAGAAATAGATAAAGGCTACAGATTATGAAGTGAGGGTCATGAATATTTGCCTGAAAACAAGAACCATAACCCATCTTGAGGAGGACTCTGTTGGGACATCAGCCCAGCAAGGGCCTAGTCTCATCTGAGCTGTGCTTCTTGTAGGATACTGAAGGAAAAAGACAGATAGCTCCATCTGACTTGCCTTCTCCCTTTTATCCTGTCTACGGTGCCTTGAATGAGAAGCTCCCCATAGGTTCATATATTTGAATTTTTGATTTCTGGTGGGTGGAACTGTGTGGCCTTCTTAGAGGAGATGTGTCACGGGAGCGTGACCTCTCTCTCTCTCTCTCTTTCTCTCTCTCTCTCTCTCTCTCTCTCTCTCTCTCTCTGCTTTGTGATTGTGGATCAGATGTAAGTTCTCAGTCCCTGCTTCTTCTTGCTGCCATGCTCCCCACCATGATGGCCATGGATTCTAATCTTCTGGAACCGTGAGCCCCAGATTAAATGTGTTCTTTTACAAGTTGGCTTTGTCACAGTGTGCTGTCATGGCAACAGAAAAGTAAGATACTGTGCAAATTTAATACCCTGTGAGGGAGATACTGCACACTAAATCTGTGGTAGGTAAGTAGCTGCTTAAGGTCACAGATGCAGGAACATGCTGAGTCAGGATTCAAATATGAGTCCATACCCCAGACCACCACATTCAGTATGTAGTAGAGGAACTGGGCTGAACAGAAAGCCACAGCCAGGCCACTCTTTCTTGGGAAGAAACAGTAACATCACACCAGAGGAGGTGTCAACCAGAGGGAGATGAGCCCAGTGCCCAGGCAGGTGTCTCTGTAGAAGTGCTCTTCCTGCTAGGTTGCGGGCCAGCAGTCCCCTGATCTTGTTGTCAGGCTAACTGCATGTGGCTGTCCCTGCAGCCCGCAGAGTTAGTTTTCCTAGGGCTGATAGAGGTAACTCCATTTCGCACATCTTGGGACTCCTCAGCTTTATTATTTAAAGGGATCAATCCCCTTAGAAAGCACTTGCTTAGTATGCGTAAGGTTCCATCCCCAGCACTACCAGGCATAAACAGAAAGGGTGGAAAGAAGAGCGGGGGGAGGGAGGGACAGGTGGGTGTCCCTTGATTCTACCCCAACCTCAGCCTCATGCGGGAGCTGCTGTGGCCTGTTACGACATCCACAGGCCCATGGATGGTCCCTGTTAAATCCACTTCGAGTGTTCCTGTTTGTTATTTGCTTTCCAGGCTGACTAATAGAAAAGGCTTTGCACAGAGATTGCTATATAATATGCGGTTGCATTTCCGTAAGTACCCAATGTTCGTCCATTCACACATGCTGGCTTTTACCATATTTTACCATGTTACCTGTGTCTACAGGGGCAGGTACCAGAGACACAGGGATGATCAAGGCCCCGTCTCTGCTCATAAGAAGTCAGTGCTAGTGCGTGGGAAAGCAGATGAGTAAACAAGTGATTTCTGCACCCTGGAATAAATTTGTCCCCAGCAGGCTCTACTCTGATCGGAGCACAGATGAAGGGCACAGCGGTTGCCTTTGCAGTAGCATAAAGTGAAAAGAAATCCCTTGTCCCTGGGAACCATGTGAGGATCATGTGCAGACTCAAGTCAGGGCCTGTAGTCTTTGTCCTGAAGTCTGCAAAGGGCCACTGAAAACCCTCAGGTAGTGGAGACACCAAACTGTGTCCTTTGGGAAGCTGACTCTGGCATCAATGAAAGAAGGTAGGAAATGGGGGCTCCATCTGAGGGATAAAGAGGCTCTATCAAGAACGTTAGGGTCCTGACGAAGCTGGACAGCATGGTCTACCAAAGTACTTCATTGACAGGGCTGGACGAACAGACGATCGTGGCTGGAATTCGGGATGGTAGGAATCTCTGAAGGAGAAAGGATCTATTTCTTAAAACGTCGCAGCTAGTCTCAAGACAGGCTGTTTTAATTATTATTTTAAAATGATCCATCACACTGGGCATGTGGGAGGCAAAAGCAGGTGGATCTCTATAAGTTAGAAACCACTCTGATCTACATACCAAGTTCCAGGCCACCCAAGACTACATTAAGAGAAAGGACACCCTGGCTGAGGCTACCTAGAACACACCGGTCTGATTTGGTTTCTCTTTTGCCAAATGTGTTATTTAAATACCCAGAGCTTTGGGATTGTACCTGTCAGTCAACTGTCAGTCAACTGTCAGTCATGGATGGGGGAAGGGGAGGCTCCACCTCTTCTTGAGTAGCCACTGCCAGTTAATGGCTCCTGGGAGGGGAAGTCATTTTCTTCAATGGTATAGCCACTGGTTAATTGCCCATGCTCCAGGAAATGACCTACTATTCATGCACATGGAAGCAACCCTAATTAAATCCTGGGCTCCCACTGAGGAGTTAGACTCAGAAGGGGAGTAGGACATATCAGGAAGAAGACAGGACTCAGTGGGACTGGGGGCAATAGGAGGGCATGCGGGCGAACAAGATCAAAATCCACTCTATTCCTGTGTAAAACATCAATAAATAGATAAAAAATACCTGTGCTATATTTTGGAGAGATGTATGGTATCATATCACCGTAGCTCCACCCCAGAGAGTGTCTGGAGGAGAATAATGGGGTTGCTCCATCCGTTCAAGGACAGACGGCAAGGTTTCTGCTTTGCTTGTGCCAAGTTGGGCCCGACAGAACTGAAAGTGAACGTTACTTGCAGGCTTGCTAGCTGGACCTTTAACATCCACTGTAACTACATCTTATCTTGCCTTGTCAATCACATTGCATGTTTTCTTCTGTGCTGTGGTAGCAGGGATGCCTCTGAGGCCAGTGTCCTTTCTTTGGGGCATCCAGAGGCCGTTTGAACAGGACGTTTGCCACCTGTGGTAGAGAAGTGTTTTTAGGAATTTTGTCACTCATGATGAGCTCTTTCCCTACTGCTCGCCCTTCAGGGACTAAGTTCTGCTCTCCAGAGGTCTTGGTGTGTCGACTGTATTTGTTATGACAATGCTAGTCTGTCCTCATAGAGCCCATTTCTTTGTTTTTTTCCATGTAACCAGGCTGGCCTCAAATTATCTGTGTAGCCAAAGCTGGCCTTACACCCTGTATTCTCTCGCCTCTTGGATGCTGGAATTGCATGCATGCCCCACCTCCTTCTACAGAGCCGGCTTTGAATCAGAGACAGCATCCCAGCAAGTCATGGCCAGCAGAACGCTGAGTCAGAGGGTAGCTCTTCTCTTTTTGATATGTATCGTCTGTATTTCTTGTTTCTGTTGTTTGGAAGAATTTACCCCAATGGGACTTGTTTTGAGAAGGTTTTTTGGTAGGCTCAGAGCAGCATGGTTTCCTGGATTGTAAAGAATTTGTTGGGACATTTCCATGTTCCAAGGCCTTCCAACTCTTGTTGGAGGTGGTGTTCATGGGCTATCTATCCTGTGGGTTCTCAAGAGTGGTTGGAACTGTCCCAACCCCACGGAAGGTTCAGAAGTAGATCTGAGTGAAAGGAAAATGTGCCGTGGCCATGGTCCCGTGGCGGGTGGCCGTCAGTAGTTTCAAGCTGGGAGGCACCTTGCTGTGAAACAGGATAAGCAGTGTGCATTTTATCAGGAGAGATAATATATTTATGTATGAGACCTGTGCCGCGGAATCTCTATGATGCACGCTCCACTTACAGAAGGCATGGTAGGTAGGGCTTCCTGGGAAGAAAAGGAGAGAAACACAAGGAAAGTGATAGCTAGGGTAGTGCCGGCCCAGTCTCTCAGTGCTCTGAGGTCGAGGACTTCGTGAGCCGTGCCAGCGAGCTAGAGGCTGCGGTGCTGGGGACGGAGCCAGGCACCTTGCAGACATTGTCCTCTTAAATCTGCCGGAAAGTCCCTCGGTCTTGTTTCACAGACAGAGTCTTGGAACAATCAAATGATTCCTTAATGCTATGAAGTTGGCAAGCAGTGGGGCTTGGGTTTAAATGGAAGTCTGTCCAGCTTCAGAGCCCTGGAGGCTCCTCGCTTCACACCAAGGCAGCTGGCTCAGGAACATCTCTGGGTGACGCTCAGACTGGCTCTCCTCCAAGGTTGGACAAGGTCTCTTTCAACACTGAGATTCTAGGTCACAGCTCAAAGCATATGGGGAAGCATTCTGGTTACCTTTTTATTCAAAGATCTGCTTCTGAAGTTTATCTCCATGGTCTGGAGGGGACCTTCCTCCTCCGAAATGGTCATTCATCTTGAGGAAAGACGATTGATTTAGGAGCAAAAGGTCTAAACTCTGGGTTGACCTGGGTAGCCAAGCCCCTCAGTTTTGCTGGTGGGGTCTGAGAGGATTTGGGGGAGAGGAGTGAGCTGATGGGAGGCGATGGGTCAGTGGTGGGTTTTATGGTGCTGTTGGGAGCTTTATGCTTTGACCTGAGTGTTTCCTGTAGCCTCATAAAACAAACTAGAAGGCATTACATCATCCCCTATGCCCTCCCAACAGAGACTAAACCTTTTTCCATGCTTGGAATATTTCCTGATGGTCCACGATGGCCAGCCCACTTTTCTAGTTTACAAAGCTCTGTGATACGTGTGAAGAAAAGACGAAGCCAGGAGAATCCATCAGCTCAGGTTGTTTCCCTGCTGCTTCCAGGAAAGACAAATGACTCATATCAGAGAAGAGTACCCAAAACTCTCAAACAGGCCCGTTTAGCTTGGGCAGTAAATGAATAAGCCAGTTATGCATCTTTTGGGTGGCTGGCAAGTTTGTTGTCATGGCAACTCTCCCACTGAGGAAGGTCTGCTTGCACAAGTTGTGAGCCTCTGTCCCAACCCCAAGCTACCTGAGGAGGAGGAGCCAGTCCAGTCCATTCCTTATTTATAACTCGCTCTGAGAGAGGGGGAGGGATCACAGGTTGACTCCCTAGCAGGCTGCCTGCGGGAGTCACATCCACAAATGTCTCAGCCACAGCCGGCTGGCTGCATCCTTCTCACGCTCCTGGGTCTGCTTGGGCTGGTTGGTGCCGTCACCAGGACATACTACATTGGGGTTGTGGAAGAATACTGGAACTATGTGCCTCAGGGGAAGGATGTCATTACTGGGAAGAGCTTCTCCGAAGACAAGTGAGTGAAAGTGGGACCCTCACAGACTCTCGGTCTGACCTGTTTTCAGCTCTGTGCCAGGAAGGTTGTGATTGTTAGGTGACTATGTTCAAGGTGAACTGACTGAGGTGGAAAGGCAGGTTTTGTTTCTGCCTGAGAATCCCTAACCAAGGTAGATCTGTAACTTGTGAGAGAAATTCTCCTCTGTGTATATCCACCGAGCCATCTGCTACCCTTGACTGTGAGGAGACATCCACGACCAGGTGCTTTGAATAGTAGGTTTTCTTTGGCAGCTTCTAGACTCTAGAGGATCCTTGGACTCTGTCAAAAAAAAAAAAAAAAAAAAAAAAAAAAAAAAAAAAAAAAAAAAAAAAAACCAACCAAACAAGCAAGCAAAAAAAACAAAACAAAACAAAACAAAACAAAACAAAAAACAAAAACAAAGACAAACTTGTGAAGTGTCAAAGCTGTTTTCTTAGTTCTGTTTGTGGAATGTGGCATATTAGCCGTGATGAACATGGTCTTGCTTTTCTTTCGTGGTGTAAGATGTGAAGTAGGGTGGTTATAATAGAACTGGTTGTATCTGAAGAGTTTCCTTGAGTCTACTTAGAGTCTACTTAGAGTCTACTTAAGACTCTACTTGAGTCTTCCTCGGCTGAGGAGCTCGTTCCAACCTTGATCCCTTCATCCCACAGGGCTGTAGCTCACGACACAGGGGGACAATAGTGCTGGAGTGTCTCTGGCTTTTGATTTGAGCAGAGAGTACCCTCCACTCCAGGCCCCAGCATCTCAGGTCTCTTTCTTCTCTATGGTCTGCCTCTGAAGCCACCACTGGTTCAGGAAGCTGAAATAGTGTGTTTTCACTATAACTTCATGGTTCTCAGAGCATTTTGGATCTGGCAGCTGTTGGGTACCTGAATTCATATTTCTTTCTTGATTGATACACTCCCCCGTATTTAACACCCACTTTCCATTTCCCAAACATGAGTTTATTTGCTCAAATTTAGGAATGGGGTGGGGTCTGCCAGCAAATCTTCTAGAGCCAGCCCTACACCTAGAGGAAAGACCTAAGATCCAGTTTGCTTTGATATTCAACTTCTTGCCTTTATAACAACACAATCATGACAGTCATGTCCTGTTATTTATAAAAATAATGAGGATCCTGCCAACTTGGTGACCAAAGATTGTTCATTAAGCTTTGTATTGAAGAGTTTTTTTTAATGGGGTTATTTCCAAAGAAAGGATTTGATCCATTCCAGTCCTCCAGCTTCTGCCCCTCACGGAGGCAGTCTTTAACACATGAACAAGGCATTGAAATGTACCCATAACTGCCAGAGTCATCACTGAAATCAGAGCTTTCCTGCCAGAGAAAGGGGTCACTGGAAAATGGCCAGTGTGAATAGGACATTAGAATGTTCAGCCAGTGTGAACAGCTCTAGGACATTAGAATGCTCAGAATATGTACATGGAATGGTACATGGCCAACAGAGCTGTGATTAATATTATTATTATTTTTTACTCAAGACTTGTGTTATGGACTCTTAACCCGCTTATGCCTACAGATGTTATTATTCCCATTTTTCCAGCCAGGATGGAGGCTCTGAGGGTGAACACTTGTAGTTTACCAGGCAAAAGGCCTCATCAAACACATGGCTTGGGCCCCAGGGCCCATGTGTCCTCCTTCCGTGTCACCTACTTCTTAGAAAAGTTGACCATTTCCTACTGAGCTGAATCCAGCCTTGAAAGAAGGAAGTAATCTCAGTGTGTGAACTTTCTAGAAGAGTCTTAATTCTTCCCAAGGGTGCATTTAATCTCAGCTCCTTTCTTCTCAGAGACAAGTTGAAAATGGTCCTGAACGGTCAGTGGCCACACTAACTTTTGAATTTGTTTAAAAACCTCCAAATAACATAAATACTCAAGACTCAAATGCTATTTGGACAAAGCCAGGAATGTGAAGGAAAGGGGGTCTTTCTCTGGATCCCCTCAACTAGAAGAAGGGGCTTTGAATGAAGGGCAGTACCATGGATGAAAATTCTGAGGTGAAAAAGGAACTAGACTGGTTGAAGCCATTTATGTGACCAGATCTGAGGGAGGCACCCTTACACCAGTTTTGGCTCCTTGTAACTGGGTGCCTGGCTTTGGAAGTCCCTGGCACAAGATTATGTCACATTGATAATAGCTGGATTATTATCCTTTTGCAGGGGACATTTTTGTCTAGATCTGTGGCTATCTTTTGAAAGGGAGAAGGCAGATTAGCCCAGGTGCTTACTGGACAGTTGCAGGCTGTGGCAAATGACTCAGGCCGAGTTGACAGATTTGATTGTGGCCTCCAGTACAGAAACAGCTGCATGTGAAGAGGCCACGATGGAGGGACATAGATGAGCCCACCATGCACACCCTGGAGTCACTCAAGCGCCACGAACAGAGGAGAAGGTCCTGATACACTGAATAGCCTTTCTTCCAAAGAACCTTGTCAGCGCCAATATCCCAATATCCCATGGGAAACAGAGCAAAAAGTCAGTCATCTGGATCTTTAAAGCAAAAGGAAGTCACATTATTGGGATGGACAGACTCCATCCTGGCAGGACATTGGTTGGGTACTCAGACAAATGTTCAGCATTCAGAAGACCCAGGGATTCAAGTGCCAATGTTTCACCAGAATGAAGCAATCTTGAATAACAATCTAGACTTCTAGTTTTTGCTGTGTGGTGTTGAACATGCCACACCGTCTACTGTGTTTCTAAATGTACCAAGGAGGGAGTTTAAATCATTCCTAATGTCACTTGAGCATCAGATTTTATTTTTGAAACTAAGTGAAAAATTCCTGCCTGGTTTTCTAGTTTTAGAGAGGTTCCCACAGAGATTAGTGAAACAGAGGAGTGGTTTTCAAATGTCTGCTCTTGAAATCGAAGTCCCAGAAGACCTAGGAATGAAAGTGTGCTTGTGTGGTTATTTTAGGAGTGTTCTGTATTTTATTTTATCAAGTCCCCCAGTATTAAAAAATAGATTAAAAACAATGTGTGCCTGTGGTGGGTGTGTGCATGTAAGGTGCTCTCAGAGGCCAGAGGCATAGTGTTCCCTGGAGCTGGAGTTTCAGGCAGACGTGAGCTGCCCACATGGGTGCTGAGAACCGAACTCAGGTCTTCTGCAAGAACAGTATACATTCTTAACTGCGGAGACATTCCTCAGGCCCCCCTCCACTCTTATAGATGGTCAACTCCTCAGTCCACGTTAATGAAGTTCTCTCCTACAACTCCAGGTGGATCCAGCTCTTTCCCTTCTAACCTGACTGGGGTCTTCCTCATACACACAGATGGGCTGTTTTCCTTCCCTCTGTGTTATTCTGTGCTTGTAAACCCACACTTACCTCTACAGCCAGAGTCAGAGCTCCAGGAAGACAGAGGGGAAAGGCCCCACGTGTTAACTCCCTTCCACTACACAGAGCCTTGGCAGAGGCCATATTGCATGTGGAGCAGATCAGAAAGCGTATGCTCTGAGTCTCTGAAACCAAACACTATGAGCTGTTCTGGCTGCTTTCACCCTGGATAGGAGAAATTGAAAAGGAAAAGATCATAGGAGAAAGGAGTGGCTATCAAAGTTTCAGCAATGCCAAGACTTTTGGAACCCAAGACTCAACAGGATGAAGATGCTTGTGGTCCTGCAGAAGAGAAGAGAAATAAGTGGAAGTTCTTATGCTGAGATTCCAACAACCAGACAGTGCGATGCCTTTGCTTGGCCATAGTGTCCAAAAACATATCTGGGAGTGTCAGGCAATAATGTTTCCTAGAAAGTAGAGAATTTCAGAGGTGTGTTCTATTTAGAAACACATTCTCCGTGTGCTCCTCTCCCTCTTCACTGGGTGGAATGGGGACACCAGGCTCCTTTGATTTGCCTGGGATTTGTGTCAGCATTTTGATCCCTTCATGCCAGGGCTGCTGGGGCTCATAAAAAGCTTAATTAAGGTGTGACTGTGCTTCGGTGGTAAACCCTGCTCTTTAATGGAGCTGAGTGGGTCATCTTAGTTAAAGCCAGAGGGTTTTTTTTTTTTAAATCATAGACCTTATTAGGCAATGATTTTATGCATATAGCTTCTTCCCAGTGGGGTACAAGGCTGCCTATGGACGTGAGATGCCCTTGATCAGGACTGTGGCTGGTTTCTGTCAAAGCTCCCGCACTGGAGGGGCTCCTAGAGAAAGGTCCCCTGCCCATCACTGCAGCAACCCATTGGTAGGACAGAGTCTGAGTCACCTCTAGAAGGAGGGTCTACGATGGGGATGAGAGAGAGACTTCTTCATCTACCTGAAAGAAAGCTGAGAGAGGGAACAGGATGGAGGCAGAGGGGCTTCTATGAGATCCAGCACGAAGCCAAGGCTTTCATCTTATCAGCGTTTCGTCTTAGATGGACAGCAGTTTTCAAGGCTTTATTTTCTAAATTGATTTTATTGAATGCTACATTTTTCTCTGTTACCCTCCCTTCCTCTTCTTCCCTCTCCCATGGTCCCCATGCTCCCAACTTACTCAGAAGATCTTGTCTTTTTCTACTTTCCATGTAGATTAGATCCATGTATGTCTCTCTTAGGGTCCTCTTTGTTGTCTAGGTTCTCTGGGATTGTGATTTGTAGGCTGGTCTTCTTTGCTTTATGTTTAAAAGCCAGCCACTTATGAGTGAGTACATATGATACTTGTCTTTCTGGGTCTGGGTTACCTCACTCAATATGATGTTTTCTAGCTCCATCCATTTGCCTGCAAATTTCAAGATTTTATTTTTTTTCTGTTGTTTAGTACTCCATTGTGTAAATGTACTACATTTTCCTTATCCATTCTCCAGTTGAGAGGCATTTAGGTTGTTTTCAGGTTCTGGCTATGACAAACAAAGCTGCTATGAGCATAGTTGAGCACATGTCCTTGTGGCACTATTGAGCATCCTTTGGTTATATACCCAAAAGTGAAGTTGCTGGGTCTTGAGGAAGGTTGTTTCCTAATTTTCTGAGAAATCGCCACACTGACATCCAAAGGGGCTGTACCAGCTTGCGCTAACACCTGCAATGTAAGAGTGTTCCCTTTACCTCACAACCTCTCCAGCATAAGTTGTCATCAGTGTTTTTGATCTTGGCCATTCTTACAGGTGTAAGACGGAATCTCAGAGTTGTTTTGATTTGCGTTTTTCTGATGACTAAGGATGTTGAGCATTTCCTTACGTGTCTTTCAGTCAAGGCTTTCATCTTATCATTGCTTGGTCTTAGATGGACTGCAGCTTTCAAGTTTTCAGTTTTTTCCAGTCGGCATCGTTTGCAAACTTGGGCTGGAGAAACGGTTCTGTGGGTGCAACAGTTGATGTATAAGCAAGAAGACCTGAACCCACAGAGAGCCAGATGTAATTTGTGCACCCCAAATCCCAGCACTCCTGCTGTGAGATGGGAAGTGGAGACAAGAAAACACTGGCAAACAAAGGAAGATCTTACCTCAGATGAGGTGGAAGCTCACGATGGTTGTCTTCTATATACATACACAGTATGTATATATATATATATATATATATATATATATATACACATATATACTGTGGCATCCTTCCCCCTCCTCCACACCACAAGATTTCTGAAAACCATGAATAGCTTGGAGCTGCTATATCTTATACAGATAAGTGCTTGGCTACAGATCTTAGAAAAGAGCACGTTGAGCAAATTAAGATTTTATGTTTGCTAAAACGCAGTCCAGATGTGAGCAGCCGAAAGTTGCTGGCAAGCCTGCACGATGGAGATTTAGAGCCTATCTATATTTTTGGGTCAACCATCCTTAGCATGAAGCTTCCTTCTTCAGGGATATTCATGCTGCACCAGTCTTTAGAGGACTGCCTTGGACACCTCATCCAGCCATGTGGGAGTGGAGCTCAATGTTAGGGCGCTTGCCAAGTATACATGAGACCCCAAGTTCAATCCCCAGTACAAAGAATGGAAGAAGAAACCCCAACCAGCTGCACTGCACTGGACGCTCACACACAGGAGACTGGAAAATAAGGCCAATTATTATGCGATTTCTAAGATGGAATTCAGTTCTGCTATGAAACAAAAAGGGGAAGCGTGGGCACTGAGAAGATAAGGAAGCCCCGGTCTCCTCTATTTCCCCGCAGTCAGGGGCATCTTCTTGGGTCCCTTCTTCCTCTTTCTTCCTCCAGGGCAGGGCCCCTGAGATCTGGAGAATGTAAAGTATGACAGCTAAGGGTCTAAGACTCCTTTCTGCACATGTCACACAGACACAGTGGTCCTTGTCAGGGGGACTAGTAAGTACAGGTAGTCTTCCCCAGCATTACTTTATGTTGGTCTTCAGAAAAATGGGCACAATGCTTGGAGGTGTATTGGTTTCTCGTGCCTGTGACCAAATGGTTACAAACTAGGTGGATTCAAACACCAGTGATTTACTCTTTCCTGGTTCTATAGGCCACAAGTCCAAAATAAAAGCCACACTCCCCACAGGAGCTAAGGCTGAGAGCATTCCTTGAAGTTTCTGAAGGAATCTTGCCTCCCTTAGCGTGTGACCAATCTAGGCCTCCATTTTCACAAGGAATGGTCATTGCTTTATCTGAAGGGCTTCTAGAGACTAGGAAAGAGAGACTCAAGTGGCTCTGGACCCTTTTCATCTGAGGAAAGCTGTACTGGAGGTGATGAAGCTCACACTGGGTGAGCTCTGTTCTCCCAGACACACTTTTCACAAAGCTCTGGGGATTTTCTTTCTTTCTTTCTTTCTTTCTTTCTTTCTTTCTTTCTTTCTTTCTTTCTTCCTTCCTTCCTTCCTTCCTTCCTTCCTTCCTTCCTTCCTTCTTTCCTTCCTTTCTTTCTTTTTTTCAAAACACAAGTTCTGTGTATTCTGAGGGGCTTCTGCGAAAATCAAGTGCGCCAATGCTTTAGGTGGCACTACAGGAATCATAATAAAAGAATTATATGGGAGTACATAACCCAGATAGCTTTTAAAAATTACCCATCTAATTAGGGAAGGCGTGGTTTCTCGGTTCTCATGTGGAATCTGCCTCCACCCTCTTTGCCTAGTGTTGGGTGTCCTGATATGGTCCTGTTTTCGTTTGTGGGTAGTGTCCTTTCCAGGCGTAGATGACGCTGAGTCCTACGTGACTCCAAGAGCCGCACATCTGCTCTGGTCACCTGCACTGCTGCCATGAGTTTCTGACTCACCTTTACCGTATCCACATACCTCTGATAACACAGCTTTGTGCAGCAGACCTGGCATCCAGAGAGACCACACTGTGTTGCCATTTACCAGTGGGTAGGTTACCCAACCAAACTCTTCTGAGTACAGGGACTGCGAGTGATAGACCTGGCCTCCACTCACAGTTCCAAACCTCAGCTGCTTCGTGATGAGTGACGGGAAAACGAACCCAAACTAGGCAGGGGATGGAGTTTTTTTGGTGAGGTGCACACACCTTGTGAGCCATGAACCCCTAGATCCTAGCCTGGACACTCACCACAGTACTGAAAGATGCTCTCCAGCGACCACCAATTTTACTGGCTTTTGGAGGTCATCTCCATTACAGTGTATGTCCCTGTGTCACTTGAAATCCCACCCTGACTTTCAGACAGTTGCTAGTGCGGAACTTCTGAGCCACAGTGTACCCCCTCATAGATGGAAGAGATAGCACTCTGAAGTTACAGCTTCTTTCTCTACTTAGCTCCCCAGGGAGCTTCTGTTCTTTCCTTCTGAGGAGGAAGAATCGCCTTCTAGAACCCACAAGAGGGGGATTCTGCCCTATGACTTCAAACAGGCACCACATACACAGATGTGTGCTGTGTCTTCACCAGCACACCCACTGTGTGCACAGCTGTCTGCTGTGTATTAACACACACAGTGTGTGCACAGCTGTCTGCTGTGTATTAACACACACGCACAGTGTGCATAGCTGTCTGCTGTGTATTCACCTGCACACACACCGTGTACACAACTGTCTGCTGTGACTTTACACACACACTGTGTGCACAGCTGTCTGCTGTGACTTCACACACGCACCGTATGCACAGCTGTCTGCTGTGACTTTACACACACACCATGTGCACAGCTGTCTGCTGTGACTTCACACACACACCGTGTGCACAGCTGTATGCTGTGTATTAATACACACACTGTGTGCACAGCTGTCTGCTGTGTATTCACTCACACACCCACTGTGTGCACAGCTGTCTGCTGTGACTTCACACACTCACAGTGTGCACAGCTGTCTGCTGTGACTTCACACACACACTGTGTGCACAGCTGTCTGCTGTGTATTCACACACACACCGTGTGTACAGCTGTCTGCTGTATATTCATGCACACACTGCGGCTCCAGGGAAATATACTTTTCTCTGGGCAGGCTCTGCTTTCTCCAGGGAGGTCGTGAATCCATTGCTTCTGCCTTCCTCATTGAGGTTCTCCTGACTGGCTTAGCATCAAGGGAGACAGGGTTGGCATATTCTAGTGTCCTGAGAAGAACAGTAACACAGTGCCAGGGCAGGCAGGTGGTTTGGGGCTCAACTGAGTGACATCTGCAAGGACGTGTGTTCTGCTCTCACGTGGAGGAGAGACTGATCACTGAGGAGAGGAGGCCGCATGGTGTGGAAGTCCCTGACCTCCCTTAACACTGTGCCAAGAGGAGCTCATCCTGACATCCAGACTAGTCTGCTGCAGAGTAGGTTTTAGTGGACACAACCCTTGGGATCACCTAGATCTGTTCCCTAATTTCATCATAAGCAACTAATCAAAGCCTTTATCTCAGCCTTAAACAGTCTTCAGTCCAGAGAACTTTTGGGTGTAGGAACTCTCTTTCTTCAAAGTCACTTCCAAACGTTATCCTCCTGCCCCACGGTGACGTTCTAGGCTCCTTGAGTTGAAACTTGACTGCTCTGACCTTTCAGAGGACTCAATCCCACGGAAGTTTTCCTACCTTGAGACTGAGGCTAGCGTCATTGGAACAGACTTAGTGCTGGTGTGTTTGACCTGAGCACATGGTCATATTAGATGGTTTAGGACAGGCTGTTAGACAAAGGAATAGTCATGTTTTAAAATGAATTAGTGCGTGTGTGTGTGTGTGTGTGTGTGTGTGTGTGTGTGACAGTACTCATGTGAAGGTCAGAGGGCAACTTGTGGGAGTCAGGTCTCCACTTCCACCACGTGGGTGGGTTCAGGGGTCGAGCCCCAGTCCTCAGGCTTGTTAGCACCTTTTCTTGCTAACCCTCTTACTGGCCCCATTGATTTAACTTGCCCTGAATGTCTTGTTATACTCTGTTTAAATTATTTTCTTTTTAATTTTGTTCTTTTTTTGTAACTGTGGAAAGGCAAGGTGACTGTAAGAGGCCAACAGGCTTTGACAGGCAGACCCAGCAAACTATAGTCAATGGCAGCATGCTGGATTTCTGAGATATGATAGCCACAGTGTCCTGAAGTCAGGCATCCTGGGATCAGGTCTGTATCATTTGATTAGCAGGGGCGCTTAGTGAGTGAGCATGGAAGGGGTCTTCCCAAGACATACCACTCCAGGAAAACAGCTCAAGGGTATGCCAGGCATGATGTCATCCGTGTGCAGACAGGTAACTCTCAGGCATGATGTCATCTGTGTGCAGACAGGTCACACTCAGGCATGATGTCATCTGTGTGCAGACAGTCACACTCAGGCATGATGTCATCCGTGTGCAGACAGGTAACTCTCAGGCATGATGTCATCCGTGTGCAGACAGGTCACACTCAGGCATAATGTCATCTGTGTGCAGACAGGATACACTCAGGCATAATGTCATCCGTGTGCAGACAGGTCACACTCAGGCATTATGTCAACCATGTGCAGACAGGTCACATTCCACAGCAGATGCCTTCCTGGCTCCCTAATTTTCCCACATGATGCACCTTGCCCGCTCCCTTTTCTAAGCAGCCACTACCAGCTGCTCAGATGTGAAGCAGAAGACAAAAATATGCCTGCCACTCTAAAATGTCTGGAGGATATTTAAGCTCAAGCGTGTCCACCCGAGCTCTTCTGCAAACGCAGCTGGCAACTCTCTCCGCCTCTGACTTGCCCATCAGTGACAAATTCATGGAGTTTCGTTTGCTACTTTGTTTGTCTTAGGTCCCAAGCAAGCAGCGACTCTTTCAGGGCATTAGGAAATTAGTGCAAGTTTGGGATAGAAAAGCTATCTGCCTTTGATTAGCCCACGAGCTAAGGACAGACATAGCACGTTTTAGAAAATGCCATTACCGGTCTAGTGTTCTGAACAGAGCACTGACTATAAAGAGAAACGAGAAAAAGGAAGAATTTGGGGCTGGAGCGATGGCTCGGTGGTTAAGAGCAGTTGTTGCTCTTGCAGAGGACCTGGGTGGGATTCCCTGTACCTACATGGTGGCTCACAACCATCCATAGCTCCAGTTCGGGGTATCTGATTCCATCTTCTGACCGCTGTAGGTACCAAATAGGTACTTGATCTACATACACACACGCAGGCAAAACACTCTCACATAAAATAAAACACATAAACTTAATTTTTTTAAAAAGGAAGAATTTGAACTGACCTGGAAAGATGCTTGAAATATTAGTTAGACATACCAAACGTCCATGTAAGAACCTTAGTGACACGTATTCACATGTGTGCCTGCTTGCTTTCTCCCAGCACCCATGTCTCCCCGCAGCTGCCCTCCCACCAAACTTCCTGGTCATATAAATCTGCTTTTGCTTCCCTAAACTGAAGCCTGCCTTTGACACCTGGCTTAAACTACCGCTTCCACTTGGCATGCCCATCACGACCTCCCGTTTGCCTTGTCTTTAAACAAACATCAGAGCTCTGTCCCTTCCTTGTGTCCGTCAGTGCCCTCATCCCGGGACGGCGCTCACTTCAGTGTCCTAAGCATCAGGCACCAGGCCAGCATTTTGTACGCACTGTGTCCTCAGTCTGTTCTTGGAAGCTAAAAGAATGATCTTCAAGATCACCCGGGACTAACACAGAGACACACGTGGGCGTGCTGGGAGGTTCTTGAAACAACATGCATGCTGACGTGGGACAAGGCAGAGGCTTCCACTGGTCCTCATACAAAGTGATCTTGTCTCTTCAGGGGCTTGCCCGACTATGTGGACACAGTTATATTTGGCTATGGGCTTCATCTTGTCTAAAGAAATCTGCCTCGATCTCAGGAGAAGCATGGGCCTTGGCTCTGTTGTTGAGCAGAAGAGGAACGTGGAGAAGTCTGGCTAAGGGGCACATAGATTTTATAGCAAAAGTTAAGCAACTAGAGAGAGAACAGAGAACACTCAGGCGGACTCTTCTGGAGTCAATTATCTGATACCAAAAACTCCACCTTGTGTGTCCAGCCTGCAGCCAGTACAGCTATCAATGTGACCTAACACAAAAGCACAAACTCACTTAGAACATTTTCAGTATTTTGCTAACTTGGTCGCACTATTCTCAAGGATGAGCTTTGTAGGTGACAAGGCCATATTCATCAAGGAGACCCTTCACAGATCCCCAGGATCTCTCAGACTAAACCAACTGGTCATGCTGTCTCCAGACTCTGTGGTCAGGGTAGTCCAGATTCTAGGTCACAAATCCCATCTGGTGTGATGTGCTCACAGGGGAAGCTGTGTCACCTGCTCTGCCCCTGGCACCCCATTCAAAACACCCAGGATGAGCACAGGGAGGATGTGTTCTCAGACCAGAGAATGGCTAGTGGGGCTACTCAGGCAGAACTGCCGACCTCCAAACCAGCCCTTCTCCTCCTCCTTGGTTTCTGTGATTCCTCTTTCCTAAAACTTCCTAGGAAGCTCAGTGGGAGCTTACTTTAAGCAGTACTTTGTGCAGAAAGCCTCTCCTTGCCTCTCCCACTCAGTACATAATCTTCGTTCTCAGAAGTCTCCCTCCCAAAATGGAGCTCCTTCAAGGCAGGGGCTGTGTCCCCTCTGAATACTGAGTGCTGAGTCCAAGGCTTGCAACTGGTACAGGTGTATAATAGAAGTGTTGACTCAGGAACTCACAGCAGCTGTGGTTGCCTGCAGAAGACTCGCACAAGATCAAGCCAGTTAACACTCTGGCACAGAGCAGGAAAGGCTCATGAGCCCTCTCGTGCAATGGAGGCACTAGTGGGTTAATGAGAGGGAAGGAGGGAAGGAGGAACAGCTTTTCTTTAAGGGTTGTGGCCTCAGGTAGTCAGCCATGCTCAGTGGACGGTCCCACACCCAGGAGATACAGGTAGCACAAAATGCCTCTGGTAAGTTATAACATATTTTTAAGAGGACATGAATTTAGGAAGTGGAATGGGGGTTAGGGCTGGATCTGGAAGGAGGCAGGAAGAATGGGGGTGACTGTGATAAGATACATTGAATGCACACAGGAAGTTCTCAAAGAATTAGTGAAAGAATTATGTTTTTTAAAAAGAAACATTGTACCTGTGTTTGTTTTATCAGCCACTCCATTACCACGGGCCTCCCGCTGCATTGTGCACTGCTTCATTTCCCTCCATTACCCGGGACTCCCACTGCATTGTGCACTGCTTCATTTCCCCTCCTTTACCCCGGCCTCCAGCTGCATTGTGCATTGCTTCATGTCCCCTCCATTACCACGGGCCTCCCACTGCTTTGTGAACTGCTCATTTTTCTCCGTTACCCTGGCCTCCCGCTGCATTGTGTACTACTTCACTTTCCCTCCATTAGAGTCCCTTTCACCTACAAAGCACTGGGCACACATGCAGGGCACAGGAAGTGTGAGCTGAATGAACACTGGAGGGGGTAATGGACTGGGGGTTCTTACCACACTGGGGGGCTGTGCTTGTAATTCTAGTGCTGGGAGGTAGGGACTGGCACATCCCGGGGCTCACTGCCAGTCAGCCTATTTGAATCACCTCAAAAAACAAAGCGGACAGTGACTGAGAAAGATACCTGAGGCTTGACTCCAGCCTCTGTACAAATGTGCACGTATGTATACATGGACCAGCGCACACACACATACACCTGAGCACACTATAGACACACACACGATGAACAAGCAAATAAGTCAAAAGTGGGGGACCCTGTGGCCTGGAAGGGGCAAGTGGAGAGTGTGATTTCAGAACACTTGGCTTTTTCCAGTTTGTCTGTGGGCACTGTTTATGTCTTTTGGCTTGTCAGTTAGCCAGCCGTACCTTGTTTCCACACTGGCAAAGTAAAAGTAATCTTTCTGAGCCTACAGAGGTAACTGATACATAGTGTGGCCTATGACGACCCTTTAAGGACAAATTGCAGGTTCTCCTTGAGCTGCAAGTGAAACATTTGCCTTCTCACTTCCAGACTTGCAACCTTGTTTCTCGAACGAGGGCCCAACAGGATAGGTGGCATCTACAAGAAGGCAGTTTATAGACACTACACAGATGGGAGCTACTCCACGGAGATCCCCAAGCCCCCCTGGCTGGGCTTCCTCGGTCCCATCCTGAGGGCAGAAGTGGGCGACGTGATCGTTATCCACCTGAAGAACTTCGCTTCCAGACCTTATTCTCTGCATCCGCACGGTGTTTTCTACAACAAGGATTCGGAAGGTGATTTTCCTTTCTCTGTCGCTGGCCCTTGTTTCTGTTTCACTTGTGGGATAACTCTCATGACACTGCATGGTTGCAGAGAACGCCCTGATTCTAATGCTCACTGTCTCCCTCTGTTCTCTCCGCCCTCTCGCGATTCCTTTCTACTTCTCTTCCGTATTCCCTCTTTCTTGGCTCTTCCTCCCCCCACCCTTTCTGAGGCAAGGTCTCACATAGCTGAGTCTGACTGTGGACTTCTGGTCCTGCTGCCTCTACTCCCAAGTGCTGGGGTTACAGGCGTGCAACATCACATCTGGTTTATGTGGTGCTGAAGACTGAACGCCAGGCTTCACACACGCCAACTAACTGAGCTACTTCCCTAGCCTCTTTTATTTATGTTGATTCTGAACAGGGTTCTGAGCCCGGCACACCCCTAAAGCTGACCAGCTTTCCTCCATGCCCGTTAGAAGTGTCTGGAAAACACTGACCAAAGATAGCCTCTTCTGTCTGCAGTCACAGCGGTGGTTGTGGGGTGACTGTCTCAGAGCCGCTGCCTCCCGGGTTCCCCTGTGCAGTACTCCTGTTCTCCTTGGCACTCAAGTTTCCTGATTCCTCAGTAACCTAAAAATTGAAGCCCTGTTGGGCTGGACCTCTGAGATACGAAGACTCTCCAGCCGTCAGACGTACATATATTTGTAACTGTATTAGGTTTTCATCACTGTAGCAAATACCTAAGACAACCAACTTCTAAAGAGAAAGATCTAGTCTCACAGTTGGGGAGGTTCAGTCATGATTTACTAGTCCCAGCTGTTGGGCTCATGGGGGAGGCATCCCTGTAAGGAGTATGTGGCCTGCTAAAACCACTTCCTCATGGGTGAGACGGGAAAAGACAGGAGGAAAGAACTGGGTCCACTGTCCCCTCCAGTGACCTGTGACTGTACCCTCACAATCTACTGTGACCTCAAGACCTTCCACTAGGCTCTGCTCAGCTCCACCAAAGGAACATGACCTTCCCTCAGGAGAACAAGCCTTTGACATTAGGGGCATTTCAGGTCCACCTTGCAATGGTGCCACCCACTTTTAGATATCTCAATTAACCCAGTTAAGATAACTTCTCACAGGCATGTCCACAGGCGTGTCTCCCGAAATTCTGTCAAGTTGATAATGATCATGGACCATAGCATATACAATACCACATGACCAGGTACCTAGCACACATAACACACTCTCTGGTCTCTAGTACCTCATAAAGATGGTGTACCTGTGTAATGCTTCCCCTTGGAGGTAGAGGTAGGAGGACTAGGAGTTCAAGGCTAGCTTAGATAAATGGTGAATTTGAGGCTAGCCTGGGCTACATGTGCAATGTGTGTATGTGTGCATGTGCAGTAAAAATATATTTATATTTATATCACAAACTTTCAGAGCATCTCTGAAGATCATGAGTTCCTGACTCAGATTGGTTTGAACTCAGTTCAAGGGATTGCTAGAACCACTGAAATCCTCCATAGGACTCTTCTTCAGGAAGCCTTCTCCGGACCCTTTATCGTGTGTATCTCCTTTGTCTTATTCCATAGCACTTACCAAACTGGTGCAGAAAAGAGACCTTTTGCTTTTACTTGCTGTTTGCACCTGTCTCTACCTTAGAACGTAGGTTTCCCTGGGGGCAGAGACCAACCTGGGTTGTGCTGGTTGCTGTCCCTAGATCCTAACCCAGAACTTGGTAAATATCCTTTTAATACTGCAAGTACCTCCCCACAACAGGCTGGTTTTATCATTTAACAAATAAGAATCAAAATCCATGAGAAGTGTGTGGAGATGGCAACCGTCGAGTTGTGTTGACACAGGCTGCCTGTCCCCATCCACCCCCATCACTGTAGACTAGTCTCTTGCCTTGCCCTTCCTGTACACCAGTGTGGCAAGTCTTAGCCCCAAACCTGCTAGGGCTCTGTTAAAACTCAATGCAATGGCCAGGCTATGTGATTATGGACACTTGATTGACTCTCTCTCTCTGTCTCTCTCTCTGTCTCTCTCTCTGTCTCTCTCTCTGTCTCTCTCTCTTTCTCTCTGTCTGTCTCTCTCTCTCTCTCTCTCTCTCTCTCTCTCTCTCTCTCTCTCTCTCTCTCTCTCTCTCTCTCTCTGTCTCTCTCTCTCATTGTGCTGCTTGGTAGTCCAGGCCAGTCTGAACTGGCAGGGATCCTCCTGCCTCAGCATCACGAGTGTAGGGATTATAGTCATGCACAGTCCTACAACCAGGCTGTTTAGTTTTGCTCACAACAGTACATAGCTTATTACAGATGTCTGATCAAGTCCCCAGTAGGACCAAGAGATGAGTGAGTCACAGACTGTACCAATACTGTATTTTCCTTCCTTCCTTCCTTCCTTCCTTCCTTCCTTCCTTCCTTCCTTCCTTCCTTTCTTTCTTCCTTCCTTTCTTTTTTGTTGGTTTTTTGAGGCAGGGTTTCTCTGTGTAATCCTGACTGTCCTGGAACTTGCTCTGTGGACCAGGCTGTCCTCCAACTCAGAGATCCATCTGCTTCTACCTCCCAAGTTCTGGGATTGAAGGTGTGTTCCTCCACCACTCAGGTATACTCTCTTGCTTATTGAGTATTTACAGTAAAATTTAAAAATGAATACTATTATGACTCCTTCAGCTTTATTCTTCTTTTAAAGAGTTTTTGGTTATTGTATATACTTTTCATTTAAGCAAGGCAGCTAGTGTATTTTTTAATGGAGATTACATAAACTTATTGTTCAATGAAGGAGAAATCATCACCTTACCTTTAAAAAGAATTACATAAAATTTAAGACCCAGAAACAGCCTAGATGCCCCCCCCAACAGGTGAATAGATAAAGAAAATGCTAAATTAAATAATTGGATCTGAGTCAGTAAAGAAAAAAGAAATTATACTATTTGCGGGAAAACATGCAACTGGACGTCACCATGTTAAGTAAAATAAGCCAGATTCTGAAAGACAAATTCTTCATGTTTTCCCACAATTTCATATGTGGATCCTAGACAGATTCAGCAATATTTAAGATATTGAACATCCTATGACCAAGTGAGATTTATTCCATGTGTGTATGTAGGGGGTGTGGACTGTAAACCTAGGAAGGGGAGCATAAGAAGGAAGAAGAGACCTTAGCGGACCTAGAGAAAAAAAGAGGATGATGGAATCCGGGTGACATGAAGGCAGAGGGGAGCACTCTGGAGGGGGGCGAGGACAATAGAAGACAGGATGGGGACAGAGGACAGAGTGGGGGAGGACTAATGAGAACAAATGTGTGTATGTGAATGTCACAATTTAAAATTTTATTTAATTTTGATTTAATTTAAAAATGAATTCATTTAAAATAATTTAAATCTATTTTTAATAATTTAAGTTAATTTAAAAATAAATATTTTTATTTTAAAATAATTTTAATTTAAAAATAAATAAAAACATAAATCAAAAGGCCCATATGAAAGGGAAATAGTGACTTGATGTCTTGATGGTACACAGAAATGAGCAGGAGTTGGGAGTTCCTTTGACTCCCAGCAGGGTCTTCAGTTCTGCGTCCACACTGAGAGGGCCTCTTGCTAAGCGTCCTGTTCGCTAACAGGACTTTAGGGAAACAGTTGTCTTGGATATGTCTTTTTTCTTTTCTTTCTTTCCTTCTTTCTTTCTCTCTCTTTCTTCTTTCTTTCTTTCTTTTGTTCTTTCTCTTTCCTTTTTTTCTTTTGGATGGTTTCTTGGTAATATCTAGAAACAGAGTTGATGTTGTGTATTGGGCGTGGGTCTTCCTTCTCTGGGTTAACTGTTCCCTGTAACTTGAAAATACAGCATCATCATAAATAAAGACAACTTAACTCTTTTCTTGATAACCTATATGGATTTAATTTTCTTTTCCTTATTATACTAGCAAAACTTGGGGATAATATTTAATGATAGTAGTGTCAAGAATGGGCATTCTCATCTTGTTTTCAGTTTTTGAAAGAAAGCCGTTGCTTTCCCTTAAGCTTGACGTCGGCTGTGGAGTCTGCCTAGTTGCCTTTGTTGAGTTGAGAAAGATGTCTTCTACTCCCAGGTGGCTGAGAGTTTTTCAAGGGAGTACTGGATGCCATTTGGATTCATTTCTGTTTCTTGTGAGGCAACTACGATACTTGCCCTTGAATTCATCTATATGTTCCATTAATTGATTTGCAACTTTGATATCACGAAAAGGAGTAAGTCACAAAACAATCCCACACCAGTTTGGAGTTATGATTAACAAATGGGTTATTTATTTAAAGGGAACAACTTACAAATCAGCATCCTAGACAACAGCCTCCTGCATGACCAGGAAAAGCGTCTGGTAGCCAGAAGCAGAGTCCCAAGCAAGAGAGAGAGTGGAGGGCTGCTGCAGCCTTTTTAAAGCAAAAGATACCAAGCCCCAGTGGGCTGGGATCTCAAAGGCTATTGGCTGAAGAAGCAGAAAACGCTCCCGCAGCATCATGAGGATAAATCTTATTTGTCCACGAAATAGTAAATGTCTAAATATTGGTCTGCTGATGCTTTGCTAACGATTTTTATGTCTACATGTGTACAGAATGTTTTGTTTTCTTGGACTTTGATATGTTCAGCTTCAAAGACAGCCTTCAAAATCATCCAAAATTACATTCTTCGCAAGTACTTTGCTTTATTCTTTAGCTGAGCATGTGTTCATAATACAAACCCCACTCTGTCCCACAAGACAGAAGCCAGGAGAACCCTAACCCCACTTTCTCATCTCTTGTGTCACGCAAACAAGGGATGAATCTGTAATAAATCCCCAGTGGTGCTCATTATTTCCTTCACTGCTTGTCTGTCTCGTCTCAAGACAGTGGCGAGTGAGGAGACCTGAACCCCTTCGGACCGGTGCAGCAGGATCATCAGTATCTTTATTCGGAAGTCTGTGTTTCTGGGAGAAGTGACCTGTACGCATTTCCTCGCTGAGCTCTCCTGTCTTTGTGGGTGCAGGCCTCAGCATTCTGGCTTTGCTGGCAGAAACCAGGGCACTAAGAACGCAGCAGGCTTCCTCAAGTTCCACAGCAAATACACTGAAACTCACTTATATTCAACTTTAAAGTTCCGCCATCTCTGCTGTAGCGTCAACTCTCTGGGTCTTAATAGCATCTTTTGTTTTGGTTGAAAGGAGCCTTATACCCAGATGGGACATCTGGAAAGAACAAGGATGATGACATGGTCCCCCCTGGCCAGAACTATACCTATGTCTGGCCGGTGAGAGAAGAATACGCACCTGCCCCAGCAGATGCCAACTGCCTGACCTGGGTGTACCACTCGCACATCGATGCCCCTAAAGATATCTGCTCTGGGCTAATTGGACCCCTGCTGGTGTGTAAGGAAGGTAGGCAGTCTCCCCACCCCCAAAAGCTTCTTCCCTGGAAATGGAGGGGGTGTTGAAAGTGTGCATAAGATTCAGGTCTCGCTTCACTACCTTTCTTGCTTCAAATAGGATGTGCGTCTTCCACTATTCTTTCTGTAGGCCACGTGGAAGGTCATGCTGACACCATAGCAGAGCAGACAGTTCAGACACTTGTTGCAAATCATGGCAGAGTTCTGTTTAAAATTCCATCAGCTACATGTTGGAGAGCGAATAATATAGTCAATGACCAGCGATACCTTCAGCTTGCTCTCGTTGATTCCACGAGTGTCTGTGCTGTCTATAGTTGTTCCTCGGGGGGCAGCCAGGCCTCCAAGTCCACATTGCTCGAGCCTTGGGAGTCTTCTACAGGTCTGTCATTTGCTGGAGCTGGCTTCTGCTTGCATGCTGTAGGATGTGGGTTATTCAGACTTACCCCTATCAAGCTTATTGGACACTGTTGGCAGGAGAGACGCCTCACTTGGGTTTAGTTAATGTCTAATTGCTTTTCCTTCACTCTTCCGGTGTTCCTGGAAGGTGTACTGAATAGATACTCAGGGACGAGGACGGATGTGGACCGAGAGTTTGTTATCATGTTCACTCTTGTGGATGAGAACCAGAGCTGGTACCTGGACGAGAACATCAGGCACTTCTGCACTGACCCGAATTCCGTCGATAAGACCGACGCTGTTTTCCAGAGGAGCAATAAGATGCATGGTGAGTGTGTGCCCTGAGCTCAGATGCACAGCGGGGCCTCTGCATGATGAGTGTGTGCCATGAGCTCAGATGCACAGCGGGGCCTCTGCATGATGAGGCACTTGAGGGAAGCAAGGCAGAGGGGAACCTGGACCTCATTCTGCGAGATGGTGTAGATTGGGAAGACAGTGGTTTGAAAGTGACGTAAGATACAGCACACCTTGAATCCCAACGATCTGAGGCAGGACAAGGCCAGGTACACTTAGCTACACCGAGTAGACAAGTCTGACAAGACAGTACATAAAACAGAAGGGAATCTTATAATCAGGAAGGGACTGGGCACTGAGGTAAGCCCAGAGGGTGGGTGGATTTAGGCTGTCAGAAGGGAGAATAAAATCTCACCACATGATGACTCTCTGCTTATCCAGCAACTGTCTTCCAAGCCTTTGTGAAATTCTCAGAACTATGCCATGCATGGAGTTTCCTGGGCATTCTTTAAATCATCAAGACTTAGTAAGCACTCACTATTCATCAGACCTGTGTACACTCAGTTGTAAAAGAAAGGAGCTGCAGTACATAATGGGGTCAGAGTCTGAGTCAAGACCGTCAGTGACAGACTTAGGCCGGGGATCTGCACCAGAGATCCGCCCGAGAGAGCCTGGACAAGAAGGCCCACAGTCAGTGCATTTCCGTTTGACTGCCTCTGCTTCTAACACGCAGTCAGGCAGGACCACATCGGTACACACGTTCTCTCTTGTATAACACGCCATCCATCTTCTCTGTGGTGACTTCATCAATCTTGTATGCAGCAGTGCTGGGCAAATGCTTTAGAGGGAAGGAAAAGGAGGAGAAGAAAAGGACAGGAAGCCAAGAAAACAGGACTTGGGTGGAAATCATTGCCAGGACCATTTTTAACTCTGTTCTTCAGAACTTGGGGATGAGACCCCCAACACTGAAGAAAACTGAAAAGTTCAAGACTCAGCTACCTATGCAGCCCCTCCCCAACCATTCAGGACTTATTCTTCAGTAGTGAAATCCACCCCACAAAGAAATGGATTGTGAAAGCAAAGCTAACTTACTTTTAAATAAAAAGCAGATGTGTGAAGAGGTAGGAGTCTGCGAACAGTTAATCCTAGCAAAGGAGACATGCCAAGAAATAACTGGAAGAGAAGCTGATCTAGGAGAGGTGGTTAAATCAGTACAAGGTTCATCAATCAATTAATTTAAATTAACTAAATGACTTAGAATAAATGATGCAGTCTGAGCCATTACCGTGTTAGGAACAATAGTTTTTTTTTTTTAAGTGTGTATGTATTTTGCCTGCATGCATGTCTGTGCCTGGTGCCCAAGGAAGCCAGAAGTGCTCCTAAATGCTGAACCATTTCTCTAGCCCCCAAAATAATACTTTAATTTATTCTTTGAAATTTTTATACATGTATACAATGAATCTTGATTGTATCTCCCCTACTTGCTGCTCTAAGGGCCTCTGTCACAGCCTCATAACTTCATTTTAAATCTTGTTTATTTTTGTTTTTAACCTACTGAGTCCAACTGATACTGCCCATATGTGCCTAAGCATGCCATGGCTACCCAGTGGGCCATGGACAACCTATCAACGACTATACTTCCAAAGAAAAGTGACTTTCTGCCCCTCAGCACCCACCAATTGCC
Source organism: Arvicola amphibius (assembly GCF_903992535.2). NCBI lineage: Eukaryota > Metazoa > Chordata > Mammalia > Rodentia > Cricetidae > Arvicola > Arvicola amphibius. The sequence continues at coordinate 84,206,042 of NC_052049.1, read as the reverse complement.
AGTTATACCTCAGACACTCCCGAGTCCCTCCCTTCTCTATGCTGGGATTTTTAACTGGCTTCATCTTGTCCAGGTAACCACAGATGCTGTAAGGTCATGAGGGCAGCAACCATACCCCGGGAAGAAGCCAGCGCTCCACTGCCGCCTTCCCTAGCCCGCCACCCTTAAGTTCTTTCCAACCCCCTCGTCACAATGTCTCCTGAGACTTTTCAGGGCAGGGTTGATGCAGATGCCCCATTTGGGGCTGAGCGCTCAGTCGCTGATTCTCACCCCATGAGTAGTGAGACTTTTCCAGGTTGGAGATTGCTGCAGGAACACATTATAGCAATGACCCACGCTGACTGTCCAGCCTTGCTGGTGAGTATGTTGCCAAGGCTTCAGTCCTGATCACATCTGCAGGGGAGTGTCTTCCACCGGTGTGTTTGTGTTTGCAGCCCTCAATGGATTCCTTTTTGGAAACTTTCCCGAGCCCGAGATGTGTGTTGGTGAATCTGTGTCCTGGCACCTGTTTGGGATGGGGAATGAGATAGACATCCATTCCATCTATTTTTATGGTAACACCTTCATCACCAGAGGGCACCGGGCAGATGTTGTCAACCTGTTCCCAGCCACCTTCCTCACCACGGAGATGATAGTGGAAAATCCAGGGAAATGGATGATAACCTGCCAAGTCAGTGATCATCTGCAAGGTAAGACATGGATGGAGACTGTGTGGAGAGGCTTGGCATGGGCAGTTCACCTCGACACTGTGCCCTTAAGTAGATTCCCACACTCATTGCATCTACTTGACTATTGAGTATCTTCAAACACACAGTGTGCATTTGTCTAGCGCCCCCTACAGGTGTTTATGTTCCCAAGAAGAATCTGAAACTTTCCCGGAACTTAGACACTTACAGCGTGCAGAGTGGGCAACATGAACTCCCAGTGGGTGTGCTGCTGGCTCCTGCAGAGCAGTCTGCGGGGCTCCTGGGGAGCGAACTCCTAAGCTGAACCTAGATGTGTGGGGAGGGAATGAATGGAGGGAGGGAAGAAAGGCCACAGCAACTGAAAATGAAAGTCCTTGTGTGCTCAGGCGTCATCCCCACCCAGTTCTTGAGTTTCCTCCTGATCATCGTAAGTGCTGCGTCCACTCAGCTCATCTCTGCACAGCTCTGGTAGAATATCCTTTATACTGAGACAAAAGTCCATTGGCAGATACCATTCTGTGCTCGGCGTAGGCAGATTCTAAAAAGAAAAAAAAGTTGACCTGTGTGTTTTCTGGATGTCCTGTCTTGGTTCCTGGAGACAGCCCACAGTGTGTCTCACTCCCTGTGGGGTTTGTGACAAAGGACCATAAGAGAGACTAGGAAGGCAGATGACCCTGCAGGAAGGGACTTAAATGGCCAGGTTGAGAAGCTGACAGGTGTCTGCACCAGGTGTGACATCCACATCCACAGGCACTCTGGGGCTTTGCTGTAGTCAGTACAGTGGCTTGGGGTGATCACCATGCACATACAGAACGTACCCCTCTGATCCCTGCACCAGCCAGGGACCAGTAGCAGACTTATACTGCACAAAGGACCTGATCTTAGATGGTGAAAACAGGAAGAAAAATAGATGCTAGTGACATAGACCCAGATGAATAAAGTCTGGTTGGATGTGGGTGCTACTACCACACGCAGATGCTAATAGCGAGAGTCCTGACATTTGGATGATACTGATAACACATTCTTGTTCCCATTACCCTTCTGCAGCTGGTCCTGGTGTCAGTCATCTGGGTTATTCCAGTTAAACTCAGCCCAGTTAATAAGTTCTGGACAATAGTATGGAAAGACCAGATGGACAAGACAGGTTCCTATTCTTCTTTTAAAAATTAGTTTTAGATTGATTTTATTTTATTTTTATGTATATGAGAGTTTGCCTGCATGCATGTCTGTGTACCATGTGTGTATCTGGTGCCAACAGAGGTCAGAAGGGGTGGTCATATCCTCTGGAATGAGAGTTAAAGATGGCTGTGAGCCACCACGTTGGTGCTGGGAATTGAACCTGGGTCCACTGCAAGAGCAGTTAGTACACTTAACTGCTGAGCCACCTCTCCAGTCCCCAGGTTCCTACTCTTAATGTTGCACACGCTCTTAAATTTGGGAAGAAACTTTCTCATGTATGAATTCCAAATTTAGATCTAAACCAAGACAACAATTGCCATTTGAAACTAATATGGCAGCTTGGTCTAGCTGGCAGTTGTAGCCACAAATGGGTATTTATACAGTGGCCAATATAAAATATTTATTGAATTGCCAATTCCCTCAGAAAATATTATCATGAAGCATAAATTTATGCTATTATCTTTTTAAAAAAGATTATTGCTATTGTATGTGTATAAGTTTGGCCTGCATGTATTCATGTGAACTTTGTGTATAAAATGCTCACGGAGGCCAGAAAAGGGAGTTGGACTCCTTGCAACTGGAGTTATTGGCAGCTGTGAGCCACAGATGGTCACAGATGGGTGCTGGGAGCCAGACCTGGGTCCTCTGCAAGAGCAGCAAGTGCTCTCAACCACTGAGTCCTCTCTTCAGCTTCTGTAATCTGAGTTTTGTAACCAATGGCCCCATCTAGAGCTAGCTCTGTACTAGGTGGAATGAAGCTGCTCTACTTCCACTTGCCTGCAGCTACTTTCCTACTCATCAGCATTTTGTGGCCGTGTTTCCGTGAGAGTGAGCAGGGTGACGTCATCAGTGTTGATGCCTCCAGCGCGACAGGGCCACAGCTGGCTCACTGCTGCTCTGCCGCTCAACATTTCTGCTTTCTCTCCTTTTGGCTGTAATGAGTTACAGATTTGTTTTCTTATCCTGGATTTGGAATTCTTGGGTCAAAATTGGATTTTTTTAAAAAGCTTCAGATACACACTGCTTAATTCCCTACCAGACACTGTTACTCACCCACCCACAGCATGCGAGCATGTCTGCCCTCCACCCGTCTGACAACCCTGGGAATTGTGTGTCTTAGGTGCTATCAGTTCTATTGACGGTGCTGCATAAAAGTACAGTTAAGACAGAAACTTTTCCATTTGTTTACTGACTGCTGTTACTTCCCAAATAACCCAATTCTGTCCCCTGCCCAGTATCTACTGGGGATTTACTTTTTTCCTTATGTTTAAAATAATTAACTTTAATTTGTTAATATTTGTTGCATTTAAATGTATTAAAACTCCCCCAAACATTTATCCTTTCTTGTTAACGCTGTTTGTCGTCCAGTTTTCTGTATTAAAGTTAAAAATGCTGATGAAATCAACTCTGTGAGTTTCTCCTGAGCATCTTATCCATGCCTAGGCCTGTGTTTCCTCTGTCCACAGCTGGTATGCTGGGCCAGTACGACGTGGGTAACTGCAGAAGTAATGTCCCTCACCCAAAGATGCAGGGTCAGCAGAGACACTACTTCATAGCAGCTGAAAAGGTCCTTTGGGATTATGCTCCCCAAGGCTATGATAAATTCACCGGGTTTCCCCTGAATGCATCTGGCAGGTAAGAATTCTGCTGGTGTTTCTATTCCTCTCCAGAGAGGTGTGCAATAGACTTTTCCCTATGTTCTATCTCACTGTGTTTCTGATGGCAGACATTATGATGTCATAGCTTGTAGAATCCTCATTTTTAAATTAATTTATTTAATTAAATTTATTTTATCAATTAAAAAATAAATTAATTATCTACGCTTCCCCCCACTCACTCCTGCTCTGCTTCTGTTCAGAAAGGTGCAGGCTGCTGAGAAATTAGAAAGTAGTGATTTGTGATTGTTGGTTAGATCAAAACTCTAGAAACACTCATTCACTCACTCACAGATTCACTGACTCACTGATTCATTTATCTGAAGTGATATTCATTTATCACTCATTCATTTACTCACAATTCATTCACTTATCCATTCATCATCTGCTCATTCATTAACACGCTCACTCGTTCACTCACTCATTTGCTCACTCATTCAATTATTCATTTACTCACTCACAGATTCATTTATCCAAAGTGCTATTCATTTATCACTCCTTCACTCTCTCATTCATTAACACGCTCACTCCTTCACTCACTCATTCATTAATATGTTCACTCATTCACTAACACGCTCATTCACTTACTCGTTCACTCTCTTATTCACTCACTCATTAACACGCTCGCTCATTTGCTCGCTCATTCACTCGCTCATTTGTGTACCAGGCATTTCCTGAGAATGTCTTAAGTGCAAACAATGGCGGTCAGGGCCATCTGAGAAACTGCACTACAGAATAGACGGCCGTTGCCCATGTGGAGCAGTATCAGGGGATAAGGAACTCTGTACAGAGATAAGCCATAGAGGTCTAATGGGATGCTTGTGTAAGCTGCACAGCCTCTCCATCCTTTTCCTCCCTGTCCAGTTAAATGATACTTTTCCTTCAAAACCCAAGTCTAGTGTTGCCGCTTAAGTCTCTGGGCTTCCATAGTACTTTGTATTTTATGTATATAGGTATTTTGCCTATATGCATGTTTGTGCACCATGTGCAAGCCTGGTGCCTGTGGAGGCCAGAAGAGGGTGGCTGATCCCCTGGAACAGATGCAAAATGAGGTTCCAGGATGCGTGCATCTGGGAGATGCATCCGGATAGATTCTCAGACTCCCATGTCTTTTCACAGTGACTCTGCAGCATACTTCACACAAGCTGAAAACAGAATAGGAGGACGATATTGGAAGGCTCGGTACACGGAATATGTTGATGCCACCTTCAGTAGAAGAAAGATGCCCTCTGAGACCCAGGACCATCTTGGAATCCTTGGTACAGGATATGCATTCTGATGTTGAGGGGTATATTCACCTGGGAGTAGACATCACTTCCGAATACTTTGATTTGTTACCCCTGTCTCTTTTCATCCTCTTCTCTGGTTTCCCAGGTCCAGTCATTAAGGCAGAGGTGGGGGACACCCTGCTAGTGACCTTTGCCAACAAAGCTGACAAGGTCTACAGCATTTTACCCCACGGTGTATTCTATGACAAGGCATCGGACGCAGCTCCGAATATAGATGGTAAGTCCCCACCCGGCTTACCCAGGACACAGGACGAGTGAGGGAAGGGTTAGGGAGGAGACAGAGGTTCTGGGGGTGACTCAGCAGGTAGAGCACTTACCGTGCAAGCATGAAGGCCTGAGTTTGGATCCCTATGCAAAAGCTGGGAGCAGTATGGAGCATGTCTGTAACCCCAGCATTGGTGAGTAAGTGTGTGCATGTTTGTGTATATGTGTGTGTGGAAAGCTCCCTGAAGCTTATCGATGGCCAGTGTAGAAGTCAGTGAGCTACGTGTTCAGTGAGCGACCAATCTCAAAGAGTAAGGTGGAGAGTGATTGAGGAAGGTGTGCAAAGTTGACCTCTGACCTCCCAATGAATGCATCCGCATTACATCCCCCCACATGAACAAGTATGCCCATCATCTACACAAAAAAAGAAACAGGTTTGGTTCACGTTCCTATCCCTTCTTTTCTCAATTCCAAGAGTGGATGATGTTCCTCTTGCTGATCAATTGCACGTCCTAACATCAACCTCACAAGGCTTTGAGAGGACCAAGAGCATTTGGGGCTCAGTTCAGCCCAGTCATCTCCTAGAAAATGTTCGTTTCTTCTCTTTCCCTCAGTGACAGAGACTGATCCACAGTCTCCTCCAGTTCCCCACATGGAGAGTGCATCTACTGCACGTTGCTGGAAATTCTGCTGTGAGAGCTGAGGGGAAGAATCTGGCCTCACCATTTTGTTGGCCATTCCACACATGGTCTCTGTCCAATCCACGAACAGATATTTATAAGAAATCAGTATTGTGGGGGAAAAATCAGTATTGTGAGAAAAATCAGTATGTGAGCCAGCATCTATAGCTTCTGTCCCCCAAAGAGCAGGAGCACAGGCTCTCTGCACGCAGGAGAGGCACTGGGAACTATTCTTGCATTGCTGATACGCCAGGATTTTTGGTACACAACCCATCTCTGCACTAGACATCATGGCTGCTGAGATAAGTCCTTGTGATCTAGAATGAAGCCATGCCAATGGAGAGCAGACTTTATGGTGATAATGAAGAGCTGAAACAGAACGGAAGAGGGAGGTGCTCTCTCAGATCCACCCTATCTCCTGCCGCAGACTTCTGAGCTCATCGCACCCCCTGTCTGCCCTCCGCTCCCCAGTCCCAGATACTCAGGGTTGCTGGGGTGGGGTCAGTTCACAGAAAACACGGTAGACAGGGAGAATTGTTTACATTTTCCACTTTTCTATTCAGAAAACTCACTGGGAAACTTTTTGAAGAGCGAAAGTCAGATGCAAAGCAAGATGTGTAGCCTTGTCCACGTCAGAGAGACCAGTGTGCCCTTGACTGCACCCAGAGAGAGCTAAGTGCAGATTTGCAATCTTAGTTTCAGCCCAGGCTGCCTGTTTAGCAGCCCTGAACCCTGGACACTTGCTCAGGAGCTCTGGTTTTTGTTGCTTGATTTATTTGCTACATTTGCCTCCTAGGAGTTCTTTTTTGATGATTTATTTTTAAATTCGTGTGTGTGTGTGTGTGTGTGTGTGTGTGTGTGTGTGTGCGTGTGTGTGTGTCTGTGTGTCTGTGTTTATGCAGGTCTCTACTGAGATCAGAAGGTGTTAGATCTCCTGGAACTGGAGTTACAGGCTGTTGTGAGCCACCTGATATGGGTGCTGGGCACTGATCCTCTGCAAGAGCAGTATGTGCTCTTAACTGCTGAGTCTTCTCTCCAGCCCCCAAAGATAGGTTTCTTGCTGAATTTCTCAGGTGTCTTCCGCAGGACTGAATATGATATGTTTCAACTAGAAGTTATTTGGTGCTGTCTTACAGACTTGTGTTTAATTGTGTGAGTGGAACACTAACATTCATTTAAAAACTGGCTGGTGGGCCTGGAGAGATGGCTCAGAGGTTAAGAGCACTGTTTGCTCTTCCAGAGGTCCTGAGTTCAATTCCCAGCAACCACATGGTGGCTCACAGCCATCTGTAGTGAGACCTCGTGCCCTCTCTTGGCCAGCAAGCATACATACAGACAGAACATTGTAAACATAATAAATAAAATTTTTTTTTAAAAAACTGGCTGGCTAAGCATGGTATGAGAGCAAAATAGAATACAATCTGCAAAGAAGGAAACACTTTGATTTCAGTGTTTATCTCATAAAATAGCATCTGAGGTCCAGGGGTTCTCGGGGTAGAATTTGTAAGAAAAAAATAACCTTCCTTTTGTAAAATATATCATTAGAGAGAGTCACACAGGACTGAGACCCAGTCTGGCAAGTTTAATGTTCTTGGCTTATCAAATTGTTTCATTTGTATCCTCAGGATTTCTGAAACCAGGGGCTCATGTCAAGCCAGGCGAAACCTTCACCTACAGGTGGACAGTGCCAGAGAGTGTCAGCCCGACAGATGAAGATCCCCCCTGCCTGACCTATCTTTACTTCTCAGCAGTCCAGCCAATCAAGGACACTAGTGCTGGGCTCGTGGGACCTTTGCTGGTCTGTAAAAAGGGTGCCCTCAATGCTGATGGGACACAGGTAGGCCCCCAGCATCACCATACTCTTCCCAGGGCAGTAGATGGAAGGATTGGCAGTGTAGCTGGAGATTAAACAGCAATGACCGGTGACAAAGCATGGCCTTCTGAAATTGACTCCTATGGTTATGAGGGTTTGTTTAATTTTGGAAAAATTAAGACCATGACCCAAGACCTTAGCATTTCTGTTTGTGGTGTGGTTAATATTTGGTTGGCATTTTTAGCTGTCTGTTGACTTAATTCTCGACTCTTCAACATCTGTAAGGGTGTGTGATTGGGATCCTTCTTGCTGAGTGAGGTCTCTGACTTGGCCACATCCATGAGCATTTCCGGCTTCCTTTATCCAACCACTCCACACCAATCAGAATCCAATCAGAATCTCCAGGTGATTCCCGACTGTGTCAAAGCCGAGGGTTGCTGTAAGTCACTAGAAATCAATCATGGAGGCCGAAAGGAAGAGAAGGCACATAGACAGCTTCTTGTATGACCCTGCTCCAGGGTTTGGGTGGATGTATGGATGGACGGGGCCAAATCTAGGGGTTCAAGTTTCAGTTGCACAATTTAAACTCACTCATGAAAAAAATAGAAAATCTGCTCACTCAACCACACATTTCACCAATTACCCCCCAGTCAGAACCAGCAGGCTCATTCACTTCAGTGCTGTATCTTACAGTATCTGGCATTGTATAGGCCTCGTACAGGGGCTCAAGGACTGTTTATCTAGGACAGAAAACTCTTGGTCTGTCTTGGATCGTCAGTTATCTCTATGAGGAAGCAGCTTTAGAAAGCTGTGCTGTGAAACACAGTGAGTGTGTGCGCTGTGCCTCAACAGCAACAGAAGACAGTGCTGTGTGGTGCTTTGCATTTCAAAGGTGAAGAAGCAGAGGCCCAAAGAGACCCTGAGTGATACACAAGGAACTACATCTAGTAAATCTGAAGGTCTTTAGAATTGGGGACTTGGAAGCATCTAACCATTCCTATCCCAAGTACGCTAACCTGCTTATCACTGTCGGGAAGTCTTGAGTCAAAGAGATTTAGAGACAGAAACTACTTGTAAAGTAGTTCTGATTTTCTTTCTTTCTTTTTCTTTCTGTTGCATTTACTCAATGAAAACTTTGACAATTTCTCATAGTCTTCAAAGAATGTTGCTAAGTCAAATATTATTCATAGTAAGACTACTTACTCAAGATTGATTAAAAACAGACAACAGGAAAAAAAAACAGTAAAATACCCGATGTTTAAAATAAAACCACTTGGCCCAAGATAAAATCATCTGTAACACTGGATAGTGGTGGCACATGCCTTTAATCCCAGCATTTTGGAGGCAGAGGCAAGTGAATCTCGGTGAGCTCAAGGCCAGCCTGGTATATAGAGCGAGTTCCGTGACAGCTAGGGCTATTACACAAAGAAACCACGTCTCAAAAGGCAAACAAACAAACAAACAAACAAAGGCATTTGTAGTCTGAAAGGTACCTTAGAAAATATGTCAGTTTCTCCATAGACTAAAACCTGGTCACGATTCTTCTAGGCAGGCAGAGGGGGGGCGTAGAGAGGAGGGTTTCCTTCTAGTCTGTCAGTCACTAACTCTCACAGAGCTGAAGGTGGGTCACAGACTACGGTCAGGTGACATAAGGTTGATTCTGACTGTCACTGCCCTCTGCACAGCCAGTCAATTAAACTCCCAGTTCCACATCTGTCCCGTTCCTTCTTTACTGTTTCCTTCCCCCACTTCTTCCCTCTTACTCTTCCTCCCCGTCACGGGCTCTCTCTCTTCAGCACACAATGATAGAAATGTGTAGACTGCAGGAAGAGCAGTTGGGTAGGAAGGGGGCCATTGAGTTTACATAACATCATGGAGAGAGAGGCAACCGGATACCATTGCTAAGGAGCCCTGTGAGGCAAGCAACAGGAGAGAGAATGGTTTGGACAGCACACGTTAGACAAGAGGACAGCAACAGACAGACGGCACTCAGAGTCCTGACTTATGAAATGACGGGCGGGTCTATGGCTAATGTGGATGACCCACTTTGTGTAAATTTTAGGTCTATTCAAGCTGTACGTTGTATGTCTTGGTTTCTTCATTTTCTCTAGAAAGGAATAGACAAGGAATTTTACCTGCTGTTCACAGTCTTTGATGAGAATCTCAGCAGGTATCTCGATGAAAACATCCAGAAGTTTACTTGGCGTCCCTTCAGTGTCAACAAAGAAGACAAGGAGTTTGTGAAGTCCAACAGGATGCACGGTACGAAAGGCTGAGGCATGCTGGGAAGTGTGCTGAGTCCACCCAACTGCCTAACTTTGGTGTCTTTGGTATTGCTCGTGGTCAGGAGGTAAATCATTTCATGCCTTCAGCTTCATGAGCCCCCAGAGATGCTGTGAGTCTGACACTTCTAAGGCCTCATGCCGCTCTTAAGAGATCAGGAGAATAAGCACACTGAGTGTTTGTAGTCAATTACGATGAGCGACTGCTGCAGGATTAAATTCCTCAAACACCTCATCTTAATTCAGGAAAAATGACTTAATTCTTCTTATATCACAATGGCAAGCCTCCAGTGATTGTTTGTGACTAACAGAGGATTTTCTCGGCCTCAGCCAGACACCAGAAACCATAAGAGCAAGCAGCTTGCTAGCACACTAACATTTCAGTGTGTGTGGCTGTGAGGCTTCCCATGGCAGCTCCAAGCATAACATTTCCATTACCTTTTAGAACAATAGAGAAGAATGCATGAATGGGCTCTCAGATCCCTCCATAGCTCAGGAGTTCCCAAAGACGAAGGTTACAATAACCCACAGCAATCAGGTCACAGGCTCCCATAATGCCCTGTGCTCAGGCCCAACAGAGACACCTCTTAGACCTGTGGAACTCTGGGAGCAATGACCTTCAGCATCAGCTTCCACGATAGTTTTTCTATAACTGGACATGGAATTTGTTTCTGATGTTTGTTTGTTTGTTTGTTTGTTTGCTGGTTTGTGAGACAGGGGCTCTTGTATCCCAGACTGGATTCAAATGCTGAACATGACCCCTCTGCCTCCACCTCCTAAGTGCTGGGATTGCAGGCATGCATCATTATATTATTTCAGTTGATAATAAAAGGGAGGGACTAAGCTATGATAAGGACCTGGTCGTGCTGCCGAGGAAAGCCAAACTTTAAAAAGAAAGGTATCTTCAGAGGTTCTCGGCATATAACAGCTGATGGCCACATCAGATCCAGCTCGGTGTAGTGTGACCAGGTGATACTCATGTTCACACGCCATCAAAAAGCATACTTCAGAGACAGCAAGGTTTCTAGGCTCAAGTTTCGTGTCAGTTATATGCTGGGTTCTAGTTCCAGTTGTGTTTGCATGGCAGGGAAAGGATTAAAGGCTTCTTGTGGTGCCCTGCCGTGGGCTGTGTATATTTCATAAGCTGTACTCAAATGGTATTTGATGAATGAATGAAAGGTCTAGAAACAGAAGCATTAAATCCATATCTAGAGTCAGGAAAGATTCTCTTCCAACACATTCAAGTGCTAGATTGCTTAGTACCCAACTTTGTGGTAATACTCTTTCAAATTTTGTAGACAAGGTTTAGATAGTTTACTGATGAAAGTATTATCAATGTCTCTTTAAAAAAATGTGTTCTTTTTAGAAGCCTCAGGGCTACTTTTACTAGTAATTCTAAATTTAAGCACACTTGGTAAGCTTAGCTGGTTCAGACAACAGACACATTTTATACACAAGATAATATGAGAAGACCATCCCCTTAGTCCTCTCACTATCTCACCAGGGTAGACGGTGACCATTAGACACAGCTTCCTTACTCAACTCCGAACCTTCCAGAAACACAGCTCTTCCTAACACCCCAAATCTGCAAACGCAATGCCAATTTACTGAAATGCTTCTCGTTCCTCAGGATCTAGGAACTCTGTAAATGAACATCTAATAACTTATTCTAGAAGCAAATGTAAAGTCAGTGACAAATGAGAGTCTGTCTCAATTAAATTAATTGAATTCAATACGTCAATAATGGACGCAGTCACTTGGCAAAGATAACAGGATAAGAACCTCAAAGAAATAATTTTTATATCAAGAATTTTTTCTAGAGGAATATGAGAAGATGGGGAAGTCAGCTGATATTTTTTGGAAATTATTTTATTATGCAAATGGATGTTTTGCCTTCATGTTTGCTTATTCACTGTGCGGCCTATGGAAGGCAGAAGAGGGAGTCAGATTCCCTGGGACTAGAATTACAGATGTTTGTATCACCCTGTGGGTGCTTTGAATTGAACCTGGGTCCTCTGGAGGAGCAACTGGTGCTCTTCACCCCTGAGCCATCTCTCCAGTCCCCTCAAATGACATTCTAATAGAATGTTAGCCAAAAGGCTTCCAATATGCTATCAGGCAGTTTTGTCATAAGAACAAACAGACCCGCAGAAAACAACCTTATACCTTAGTGATTACTGTCTTAGAATATGTATTGCTAAGTTTTATAAATTTAGTACATTTTCAGATTTATTGTTAATTCTAGACACCATGTGGTTTTTTTCTAGTAACATTCATCCTCTAGTAACAAGGATCTTATGTACTGTTCATATGCTTGTGATCCTCCCTCAAGCCCACTGATAATTGCTTTGGGAAATAGTGTTTTCAGTATGGCTACAGAATTACAATGGGCCCTCATAGTTGGTTTTACTAGTTGGGGGCCTGACACCCAGTTCCCAAATAAATACACGGAGACTTATTCTTACTTATGAATTCCTGGCCTTCACTTGGCTTGTTTCTAGCTAGCTTTTCTAGTTTAAATTATCCCTTTTCTCTTTAACTACATTTTGCCTCCGGGATTTTTACCTTTCTTTGTTCTATATATATTTTTTCCCTTCTTACTCTGTGGCTGAGTGGCTGTGTGGCCCCTGGAGTCCTCCCTTCCCTCTCCTTTTCTTGCTCCTCCCTCTTCTCCTTCAAGTCTAGATTTCTCCTTCTATTTATTCTCTCTGCCTGGCAGTCCCACCTATCCCTCTCCTGCCTAGCTATTGGCCATTCAGCTCTTTATTAGACCAATCAAGTGTTTAGGCAGGCAAAGTAACACAGCCTTATAGAGTTAAACAAATGCAACATAAAAGAATGCAGCACATCTTTGCGTCATTAAACAATATTCCACAGCACAAATGAATGTAGCACATGTTAACCTAATATTCCACAGTAGGCTCTCACTCTCTTCCTCCTTCCATTTAGCTATTAATGGCTACATGTATGGCAGCCAGCCGGGACTAAGCATGTGCAAGAAGGACAGAGTTTCTTGGCACTTGATTGGAATGGGCACCGACACAGACATGCACGGAGTTTATTTTCAAGGCAACACCATCCACCTACGAGGGACTCATCGTGACTCCCTGGCTCTGTTTCCCCACATGGCCACCACGGCATTCATGCAGCCGGACCATGCAGGTAAACCATATGTACCAACACCTAGTGCTTCAGCAGTGGGAACAGGGACATTCCTGAGGCTCGCTGGTTAGCCAGCCTCACCTAATGGTTGTGTCTCAGCCAATGAAAGACTTTGTTTCAAAACTGAGGTAGATGGTTCCCAAGGAAAGACAGTCCAGGTGGTCCTTTGGCCTCTGTCTTAGTTAGGGTTCCTATTGCTATGAAGAGACACCAGGACCGAGGCAACTTTTATAAAGGAAAATACTTAGTTGGGGTGGCTTACAGTTTCAGAGGTTTAGTCCATTATCGCCTTGGCAGGAAACATGGCAGACATAAGGTGGAGAGGGAGCTGGTAGTTCTGCATCTTGATCTGTAGACAGCAGAAGAAACTCTGTGTTACACTGAGTGTAGCTTGAGCAAAAGAGACCTCAAAGCCCATCCCCACAGTGACACATTTCCTCCAACAAGGTCACACCTCCTAATAGTGCCACTCCCTATGGGCCCTTTTCTTTCAAACTACCACATCCTGCAATGCACTCTTACACACACACACTCAAACACATACAGACAGATGTAGAGACAGAGACAGAGAGGCATGGGTAGAGCTAGAGACAGTAGATAGCAACTCACACTGTTTTCCTTCGCTCCTAGAGAATTTAATGGCTCCATTGTTGAGAAGCCACAATGAACTCTTGATTGTGTTCTGTCGGGATAAAAGTCCATGTAGAGAGAGGTCTTTCCCGGGTGTCCTCTCTATATGGTGTAGAGGGAGGTTTTCATGGGCGTCCTCTCTATGGTGTAGAGAGAGGTCTCTCCCAGGTGCCTTCTCTATGGTTTTAAAAAGATGCTCCTAGAATCTACAATACTAATAATACCTTTTGTATTTACTATGCTTCATTGGGATTCTGCTTGAAGTGGGTGAATTGGACCCAGTGAACTAACCAACTCTGCTCACCCAGAAATGACAGTCACTGAGCAGAGCTCTCTCTGTATGCTGTAGGTGATTATAGACAGCTAATCAGTTGCCTCAAAGAACACTGTTAGAGAATGGGAAGATTCATCCAACAATTTTATTGATAGTTAATATCATTAGTGATTTCATTTCACATAATTGAATTTAATTTGAATATATGTATATTCTAAATACACACATACACACACACCTCAGATGCCAACATGTCTGGAGCTTCAGTTTTTAAATTACATAAATCTCAGCCAGACATCATTGTTGGTATTCTATAGAGAACTAAAGTTGATCTTTTCCTTTCTTCCTCTGTTCCACCCATCATGAGATACATGAGCCCTCTCTGGCTCAAGGCTGTAATGGAGTAATCCATTTGACTTTCATGCTTACTTGCTTTATAATTCACGAAATCCTTCAGGGCAGAATCCTAACCATGGCCTAATTTGAACGTTGTCTAGGTCTTTCATCTCATAGGTAATGAGTTCTCTATAAACTGGGCTGGGCTGAGAGTCGTAAGAATCAGTAGTTTTCCAGAAGCGACTGGAAGCAGGTGTGTACAACAGGAATGGTGCAGAGAAGTCCTTTCTCGGCCACAATATTCTGATTTTTCCCTACTACAAATAAGTTTTAAGTAGTATTTTCCCTCAAAAATATTATAGTCAAAGTAATTTATTCCTCATGAGGTATACCGTAAAAAATACCGTGGGGTTGGTATTCTAAACATCCGCATTCCTGATTACTGATGTTGGGATAAGATGCATAAATTTGGTAAGATCACCACCACCAGAAATATCAAGTCGTGGGCACCATGCCAAGCCTTTTCTCCTCCAGGTATTTTCAAGGTGTTCTGTTCCACCTTGCACCATTTCGTGAGAGGCATGGGTCAGATCTATGAGGTCAGCAGCTGTGGCAACAGGGACCCTTCTGAGCCACCCTACGGGATGCTAAGAACCTTTTTCATCGCCGCTGAAGAGGTAGAATGGGATTATGCCCCTAACAAAAACTGGGAGTTCGAAAAGCAGCACTTGGACGCAGGAGGGGAAAGGTACCATGGGCGAAGCCACGGCTCTTTGGTGGGAATGCGCATGCTCTGTGGGCCTTAGCACCCGTGGAAACCAAGCGGCCGGTCTTTCTGGGCATAGTTCTGCAGGCAGAGACTATTCCTTATGAGTGCAGAAAATTAGCGAGACTTCTGTCTCCTCACCTGAAAGTAGGCTAGAGGCCACCGTGAAGGCACAAGTGGGTTCCTGTGCCTCTCCTAGTCCCCTAGATTGGTCTGCTTCATGACTGAGGAGGATGGATGAATGGATGGATGGATAGATGCACGGGTGGATGGATAGACTTTTGAATGAGAATGCAGATGGGCGTGCTCAGAGGAAAAGTGGGACCCGCAGCAATAGTGGACAGGGAAGAAAAATTAACCAGATGAGGGAGACAAGGTGTGTGGAATCCAGGAGAGAAGAAAGGCCGTTGTAGACCCAGTGGTACAGGGGAGGGGAGCAGCAGAAATGCTTCTGGCAAACATGGATCCCGATGGAGACATCCAAGGATGATCTAAGGCTATTGCCTTGAGAGAGATTCCTGAGCCAGGGCAGGAAGAGCATATTTCCAACCTACCTAGAAAATTGGAAAGACTGGCCCTTTGTTGGAGTGATCACAGCCAGGATCACTTGTTGAAGCATGGGCCGTGCTCAAGCCACACTAAGGTCTTGGTTAGTCCTTACTGTCCTTACTCTGGAGTTCTGGACCAAGTTCCTTGGGGCAGACCGGGGTCTCTGGGCACCCGGAAGGCATCCAGGACAGAGTGCCAACTTCCCCAACCTTACCACGTCTGTTCCACCACTTCCTCCTGCCCTGGCACAGAGATGAGGGAGCCTCGGCGGGAAGAGCCGGGCATCCAGGTAACCTTTGGCAGAGCAGGAGCTGAATGCAGATGTCCCAGGAAAAATCGCTTCTCTCCAACATAACACACGGTCTCTCCTGCTCTTAGCATCTATGCCAGGCTCTCATTACCTCCCACCGCCTACAAACCCTTCATGTCTGCAGTACACCGACACCTCTAGCTTTGCTTTCCTGAAGCTCAACACTTCAGTTTCTTTTCTCACTTGCCAGCCATTGTTTTGGGTAAGAGCATCTGTAATGAAAAAAAGATCAAAGTGACTATGGAGAAGTTTTGCCCCGAGGGCAGGAGCGTTTAAAATCTACTCAATTATTCACAAATAATTTGCTAATCTAGACATGTTTCTTTGGGACAGCTTGTGTTGCCGGTCCAAGTTAAACACTGGTGGAACATTTTCTGTGGAAAATGAAAACTAACTTGGCCGTTTCTAAAGCAATCATTTCACTAAGAGGCTGGTGTTAGTTACCACAGTCTTCATGTTAACTTATGTTTGAAGCACCAGTCGATTTGAAGGAGCAGGAAAGTCTAGCTTCCAGCTCTGCAACTCTGGGACTCTGGGCTGAAGGCATAGAAAAACAAGAGACTGCTGGTGGGAAAGACAGATAAAATGAATTAATTTCCCACTGCTCTGGTTATTGACCATAAACCAATGAAAGTGAGTGGGGTACGGACACCACCAGAGATTCAAAGTGTACCAAATTCTGTGGTTTTATCAGTTTATATGAAGCCTAGGGAGACCAAAATGGCTCAGTAGGTAAGGAGCTTGCTGCCCAAGCCTGATGACCTGTGTTCAGTCTCCACATCCCATAGTGGAGGGAGATAAGCAGCTCCCAAAAGTCATCCTCCTCTGACCCCATACACGATGGCATGTGAACGCTGTTGAGGTGTATACCCACAGTGTCTCCAATGATAGGAACTGAGAGATCAGGTTCTCTCCATCCCAGCTTTTGTGCCCATAGTTGTTTTTAGTCCTGGGGATCAAACTGAGGCTCCTGTATGCTACATAAACACTCTATCGCTAAGATCCGCAGCTTCTTGTTGGAGACTGGAGCTCATTGAGTTATCCAGGTTGGAATTCAATTTCTGACTCCCTGCCTCAGCCTCTGGAGAAGCTTGCAGGTGTATGTGGGCACACCTCTGGCTTACACATCTGATTTTGCCCCAAGGCTGTTAATTTTTACCCTGTTCCTGGCACAAATCATCTCAGAGACATTTATTGCTGCTGTCCTGATCAGCACAGACCCTCTCAGTACCTGAATTTCTTCATTAGGGGTTTCTTTCTTTCTTTCCTTTTCTTTTTCTTTTTTTTTGAGCTAGACATTTTTCTCTGCTCCCCTTCCTTCCTCTTCTCCATTTTCTACCCTTTCCTATGACCCATTGGGGGTTTCTTTAGAGTGTGCTGGGAAGGCATCAAAATTCCAGAAAGGTGACACATGGACCCATCAGCACAACTTCACATCAGATTTGTGCAAAAAGAGGAAATCTGGGGGGAAAAGTAGATTAAATTGTTAAAGAAAAATGAAGTTATGGTGCTAGCACCCTTGAGCTTGAAGAGCAGAGTGTGTATAATTTAGCAATCCCAGGAGTCACCATAATGAACATCTACTGAACAATAATTATACACCAGGCATCTGCTAAAACTTTTATAGGCAATTCGTCATGATGGCCTCGCAGCACACTTGACTCATTCGGCAGCACCTTCCCAGCATCAGCTTTAACAAAGCTCTCGTACAGCAATTTCTGCTGCCTTTTGCAGCAGAGGAGAGCGGGGAAATAGCAAGCGGGGTCTGTGCCAGTCACAAGCTCAGCTAAGACCCGCTGACTGTAAAAGGAGACTCTCTCCTCTTGCAATAAGTGTAGTCAAGGCAGAGGTGCTATTCTATGTATCTATTGAATATCCTCTGTGCAAATCCTGGCGAAACCATGTGGGGCAAAGACTGGGGCTTTCCCACACTGAATACGTGGTCCCCAAGGATAATGCTGGAACAAGCAGGGAGGGACACAATCTCTAACAGAGGGGAGCTTTAGTGAGAACTCACAGTGGAGCACACAGTCCCATCTGGAGGCGGGATGGTGGGGAGGCTCCCAGAGGAAGCAGTCTTTGAAATGAGATGTGGAATAAGGCAGTGCAAGAAGAGGGGACTAATTCTCGACAGAGCAACCAGCATACACAAGGGCGGGATGGGTGGAGGGCTCACCATGATCAAGAGAGCCAATGTTTACCATGACAGAGTATCTGGTGGTGGGAAGAAACAGCCAGTCAGCTTCAGAACTTAGGGAAAACAGATAGTGCAGGGCCTGAACCAAGCTGAGAAAGTTTGCAGAGAGGGTCACTGAGAGGTTTCCCATGAGGAAGAGCGGGTCAGCCTTAGAGCTGGGGAGAACTCTGTGCAGAGAGGAGAGTAGAAGGGAGGCTGTGTAGGAGGAGGGAGAGCCATGCGGCACTGTTCTTGCCTTAGAACACAGGTGGCTGATTTGGGAGACCTGTCTGGAAGTGAAAGTGATTTTTGTTTTCTTGGGGACAATGTCTCACTGTGTGGCCCAGTCTTCTGCCCCACCGCAAGCAGATGGGATTGTAGTTGTGCCACGACACCCAGCTGTGTCTGAGTTTTCTTCTCCATCTTTTGTGGTTTACCTCGATGACAGACACATAGAGCTTGTCCTTAATATTGTGCCTACTTGTTAAAGTCTGTTTGGCGTGCCCCACTCCCAGAGTGGTGTAAAAGGCCTCTTCTCCAGGAAGGCCCAGGGGACACGTTGGAAGGGAGGGTGACCCCGGAGTATTCTCAAACCGCTCAGAAATGCTTGAGGTTCCCGTGACAATGTGAAGATGTCTAAAGAGCTGTGAAAACGTCAGAGGCTCAGTGCACACATCCACAGCCAGTGGCGCCTGAAGCAGATCTCGGAGTCTGTTTCAGCCCTGCAGTCGTGCACAAGTGCTCTTGGCCCATTTCATTCCGCCGTGTGCACGTTTGTGTGCTTTTATGGGGTCCACTGTTGGAAAGAGCAGGGGTGTGGAAGCCCCGTCTCAAGTTCCCAAGCACAGCAGGGCTGAGATATGTTTATGGAGAATGAAAGAATTGGAGCGACTTCCTTCAGGTTGAGTACAGTGCTGTGAGCTGAGGTCAGTGTTAGCACACCCTGACATCTGCTAAAGTGTTCTCAAACAGGTACACACAAAACCCACTGTTTGGTGGGTGACTAGAACATGAAAATAACAAGAATTATGTACTTGTACATTCACAGTACCCACCCTGCAGGCTTGGGGGGGGTTCAGAGTGGAAGAATGACAGTCATGGAACCTGGAGGGTTTTAGAGTTGAGGGGGGCACACACGTGCACATGTGTGGGTGTCTGTGTGTGTGTGTGTATGAGTGTGTTTTCTGTGAGGAGGGTGTGTGTGTATATTTATTGTGTGAGTGTGTTTTCTGTGAGGGGTGTGTGTGTGTGTGTGTGTGTGTGTGTGTGCGTGCTCACCCAGTACCAGCCAGAGAAGCACAGCCTCTGTTGCATGTTAGGATTTTCTAAAGTTAGCCTAGTGTAGAACCATGCTGTGGGTGACAATGATGGCTTCCAAGGGTGGCCATGGGTCCATGCTAGGTTGGGGACATGAGGAGCTCTGAGGTGCCATTGCTAGCCCTGCTCTCAGAGGCATTGCAAAAGCCAGCTCCCTGGGGAGACCAGCTGGGGTGGGGAGAACCACTCCAGATAGCAGAGGCACTCTCGGTCTTCCTGCCTTCTGACGACCTTGATTTCTTTGCAGACATGGGGACATATTTATGAACCACACTGAAAACTGGATCGGCTCTCAGTACAAGAAGGTGGTTTACAGGGAATACACAAATGGAGAATTTGTGGAGATTAAAGCCAGGCCACCAAGAGAGGACCACCTACAACTCCTGGGTAAGGCAATTTCAGCCAGGCACTGTCAGCCCCGAGGGTGGGCATGTGGGCATATCTCTCCACCCCCCCAGCCCCACTTTTCACACACACACCTTGGGATCCCTGTCATCAGGGCAATCAACCAGGTATCTCATGCTCTTGAGCCCCTTTCCCACCTCTCTGCTGTGCTGAGAAATTTTCATAAACAGTTTGATGACTAGGACTTTGGGCAGAGTGTCTGTGGGACCTCCTCAAGGTCCTGGCTCAGTGTGCACAGTGACATAGAACACACTATAAAACTGAGCATGAGCCTAGAAGAGAAAGTGGGAAGTACACTTGTATGCCTTGGCACAGGAGACCACTTCCGAAATATAACCCCAGTAGCACAGACACTGAGAGAGGCAACCAAAAAATGGGACCTCCTGAAACAGAAAAGCTTCTGTAAAGCAAAGGACACGGTCAACAAGACAAAACAACAGCCTACAGAATGGGAAAAGATCTTCACTAACCCCACATCAGACAGAGGTCTGATCTCCAAAATATACAAAGAACTCAAGAAATTGGTCATCAAAAGAACAAACAATCCAATAGAAAAATGGAGTACAGACCTAAACAGAAAACTCTCAACAGAGGAATCTAAAATGGCTGAAAGACACTTAAGGAAATGTTCAACATCCTTAGTCATCAGAGAAATGCAAATCAAAACAACTCTGAGATTCCATCTTACACCTGTAAGAATGGCCAAGATCAAAAACACTGATGACAACTTATGCTGGAGAGGTTGTAGGATAAAGGGAACACTCTTGCATTGCTGGTGGGAGTGCAAGCTGGTATAGCCCTTTTGGATATCAGATGGCAATTTCTTAGAAAATTAGGAAACAACCTTCCTCAAGACCCAGCAATACCACTTTTGGGTATATACCCAAAGGATGCTCAGTTGTGCCACAAGGACATGTGCTCAACTATGTTCATAGCAGCTTTGTTTGTCATAGCCAGAACCTGGAAACAACCTAAATGCCTTTTGACCAAAGAATGAATAAGGAAAATGTGGTACATTTACACAATGGAATACTACACAGCAGAAAAAAATGACATCTTGAAATTTGCAGGCAAATGGATGGATCTAGAAAACATCATATTGAGTGAGATAACCTAGACCCAGAAAAACAAATATCACATGTACTCACTTATAAATGGCTTTTAGACATAAAACAAAGAAAAAGCAGCTTACAATTCACAACCCCAGAGAACCTAGACAACAAAATGGACTAGGGTAGAGAGACATACATGAATCTAATCTACATGGGAAGTAGAAAAAGACAAGATCTCCTGAGTAAATTGGGAGCATGGGGAACATGGGAGAGGGTAGAAAGGGAGGGGAGAGGAAGGTAGGGGAGCAGAGAAAAATGTGGAGCTCAATAAAGACAATTTTTTAAAAAGCTGAGCATGAACCAAAAGGAGCCCCCTTGTGTGTTGGGTGGCAGGAGTGACAGATATTAACATGACCTATAGACCTCAGAACCAACCATGTGTAAGCACGGACTCTGGGCTGGCCAATGCCCCAGCTGTGTGACTGGCCATCAACAATGCCCTTTCAGCTTCCTTTCCCATTTCCCCTCACCTGGGAGACATTAGATGCACCCCATTTGAAAAGAATATTTTTAAGGCAGAAGACTAAATTAGAGGACTTGGGAAATACTTCTCTGCTTTTTACACTACAGGTAACTTCAGGAGCGTGGGTTACACAGTGTTTCCAATATCATAATGACTAACAGCCTGGCATTGATGACATGCTCCCCTCCCCCACACCTCCGTGTTCAGCTGTCTCACCAGCTTGTTTGCCATTTTCACATGAGTAATCCATGACTCATTCATTGGAGCTGCGAGTGTTCTCAGAGCTCCAAAGAAAAGGGTTGGGCTAGCAGAGGGGGCTGGGCGTGCTCCTCAAGAGCCTGGCTTGGTTGGTAACAGGGAAAATGAGGGACATACATCAGGGGCAAGTTCACAGCCATCGTCCAGTGGAGAGCGAGGCTCCTTCACTATTTGCAGCTTAGAGTGGCCTGGACTTCCAGTAACTCAGCGAGGACAAGTCAGGTCCGCCTCTTTCCACCACTGCTCTGTGTCCCCTCACATTGCTCTGCCAGCTAGAAGACACTTTTTTAGCCAGTAAGGCTTGTGCAGTGGACTGGTAAACAGTAGTGAGTGATGACTTTAATGTGTGCAAACTGCCTTGAACCATATCCATGCTTACTGCTTAAACACACAGCAGTTCCTTTTTGCTTCTGGAGAAAACCATAGTTCAACAAACTTTAGATGTATTGATGACCTTATCCGTGTTCCTAAGGATCAAAGGCATAGCTTGCTTCAGTGACAAAGGAATGGGTGTTGCCACACTGTTAACCCTCCAAGGGCATATCTCTGGATGAACGTAGAACACAACAAATGCCCAAGCAGTAGTAACCTTAGGGCTCAGGTGGGAGACGCTTCTGCAATGGGAGTCTGAAGATGACTGTGAGCCCCTCACTGCATCTTGTCAGGGTGTTTCCCTAGCACTGCAAAGCAAGAGGCACTCGGCATGAGGAAGATACCAGTGGTCAGGCAATATCCACATATTGAGAGACTGCACCAGACGGGCATCAATGACACGGTATCCACGTGTCGAGAGTCAGTGCCAGTCATGCAACATGGCTTTGCTACCCCAAGTCCCTTTATTTCCCATCGTTTCATGGGAGCTCGTTATTAGTATCAACCCCATTTACTAAACCATCAGCGATTTGGATCCCTCAAGGTTTCACACTGCATTAGCATTTGTCAGTCTTCTGTTCCTGTGGAAACACCATGACCAACACAACCTGTAGAAGGATGGGCTTTTCTATGCTCCCGCTTCCAGAGGACTAGGGGTCTGGCACGGCAGGGAGGCAAGACAGCAGGATGGCAGCAAGAGCAGGAAGCTGAGAGCTCGCATCTTTCAGGGCAGACACCGGGCAAACTTAGAGTAAGCAGACTAGAGATGTGTAGATTTTAATCTCAAAGTCCATCCCTACTGACATACTCTAGCAAATTTAAACCACCTAAACCTCCCACCAACTGGAGACCAAGACTACAGGGGACACTTTTCATCCAAAGGATCACAGCTTACAACAAAACACTGCTGCTCTAGAGCGGTAGGAAGCTAAGCCTTTCCTGAATACTTGGCTTCGATGAGAGAAATACACTCTACAAAGCCTATGCAATGCCATTTAATAGTCCTGTGGGAGCAGTTCTAGTGAACCCATTCTGCAAAAGAGAAAGTTGAGATTCTGATTACATGATTCACCCAAGGCCTTCAGTTCAGGGAAGGAGGAAGAATTTGAACTCAGGTTGGCCCCACTGCTAAGCATGACATAGTATTTGTGATGTCCTGGCTGTGTTTTGCTTTTAGGCCCAATGATCCATGCTGAGGTGGGGGACTCCATCCTCATCATCTTTAAGAACAAAGCCAGTCGGCCCTACTCCATCACAGCCCAGGGTGTGGAGGACTCGGATAGTGGGAAACGTCTCGAAGTGCCTGTTACACAGCCGGGTAAGTCACACGCAAGGTCTGCTGCATCCTGATGAGGTAGGTCACCGAGATCTCCTCTTCTGGTCTCCGAGGGTCTTGAATGACGCCCTAGTTGTGTCTCAGTCACAGCCTAGTCCCTAGGGTATGGGCTCTTCATATGTCCAATGGGAACACCAATGGCGAACCCACTGAGCGGTACCTTGGGTCAGAGATCATTTTCAACATTTGAAACAGAAAAGAAACAACAAAACACCCATAATCCATCCTAACAGCAATCCCACAATGCAGACACCATTTTGTCAGTTCAGAAGTCATTAGTCATAGTGTCCATTGCTGTCTTATCTGTTACTAAAACAAGGAAAGAAAATGCACTTTCAATTAAACTATAACATGTTCCAAATTTGAAGACGCATCCTATCCGAGTATGTTAAAATGGGAGCGTTTTACCTTTACAACTCATGAGATATTCGTGGCTATGTCCATTTAACCAACAATGAAGGTACAGAATAGCAAATAACTAGACCAGGCCCTGGGTGAATGACCGTGACAGCTCTGTTTGTTTGACTCCAGGACCTGACCCCTTCACCACACATTTCTCTGAAGTGACCAAGATGAGCTGAGGGGAGAGAAGGGAGACACAACGAACCATTTTAGTAGGAACATAGATTATAAAAAGTTCTAAATGGTGGAGAATTTTTTGAAATATTCACATGAAGGTTTATGTATGGTCAAAAATATTCAACTGCTTTGAGTGCATGCTAAGGAATACATCCACCGGGTGGTGTGGTGAGAATATGGTGGTTTTAAAGAAATAGTAAAATTGTCTCCAGAAGTGGCTGTACACTGTTCCCACCTTGGATGAGAGGGCCTTCTTGTCCCATATCCTTACCAGAATTTTCTGTCTTAACCTTTGGTTATTCCAACAGGTACATGGTGGTATGGACTCACTGCTTTAGCTGGTAGTGCCTCAATGGCTTATGATTTTCATTATCTTTTCATTACATGCTTGCCCTTTGCATGCCTTCCTTGGTGAGGTGTCTGTTGAGTCTGACCTGAGCTTAGTCCCTGGAACTCATGTGAAAATTAGATGCAGTGGTTTGTGTCTGTTATCCCTGCTCTCAGTGTATCCCTGCACACTCCGTGTGCGTTTGTTATCCCTGCACTCCATGTGCATCATTATCCCGGCACTCCGTGTGCGTCTGTTATCCCCGCACTCCGTGTGCATATGTTATCCCCGCACTCCGTGTGCATCTGTTATCCCGGCACTCCGTGTGCCTTTGTTATCCCCGCACTCAATGTGCATATGTTATCCCCGCACTCCGTGTGCATCTGTTATCCCTGCACTCCATGTGCATCTGTTATCCCTGCACTCCGTGTGCGTCTGTTATCCCCGCACTCCTACAGTGAGATGGGAGGCAGATGCAAGAGAATCAGTGAGAAGCTATAGGCCAAGCAGCCTCAAGTATGTCCCACAGCAGAGACAGCAAGAGCCCCAGCCTCAATAAAGGGGGAGGCAAGAGCTGAGTCCTGAAAGTTGTCTTCTGACCAATGTGTGCCATGATACACACCACCTGTACTCACACACATTGTCACGTACATATACACACACATACAGCAGTAACAAATACATTTTTAAAACTGAAAAGTAAGCAGCAACTCTCAATTATTTTCTTTTGAAATCGAGCCATTGTGTTTGTTACTGTTTGTTGCCACTAGAAAAGGAAGGGCTTATTTGGGCTTGCAGTTCCAGAGGGAAAAGCTCCATAAAGTCAGAGGAGGCTTCAGGCATCTGGAATGGGAAGTTGAGAATTCACACTTCAAACACAAGTGACAGAGCAAGCTAAAAGTGGGGCGAGACTATGAACTCTGGAAGCCTACTCCCAGAGATGTCCTTCTCAGCAAGACCCACCTCCTGAAGGGTCCATAACTCCCAAGACAGTCTTACCAATTGGGAACAAGGTGGAAGACAGACTACCACAGCCATGCATCAAACATTTACCGAAACCCTTTCCATTGCCACTGGGTAAACAACAGATTAGTCCCAGTTAAAGAGCACCTGCAGCCACTTGCCCTTCTGAAGCCAAATCCAGCTCTTTGTCTAGTCCCTCACAAGGCAAAGGACTTCAAAGAGACGGTGGAAATCACACGGAAGCTGTGTCCCTGCCACCGTTACAGCGGAGGGAAAGGGAGCTCCATGAAGACATCACTTCTGTTTTGCTCTGTATACACACACTAAGGCAACGGTTCGGTTCGTTGTTCTGATCAGATGGGACCGGGGTGTAGATAGTCCAAGGAGCTCATGATTTAGAACACGCTTCCAGCTGAATCTTCTGCAATGTGGCTACCATGCCAGTTAATATGAATATATTGACTCAGGGCAAGATCCTGGGTCAGCCCCAGTGACGTATAGATATGGCGCCTACTCATAGTGGGTGTGTACACTTGTTTTTAGAGCATAAAGAAGTCAGCTGGGTGTGGTGGTGTGTGCTTACGAGTACTCAGGAGGGTCAGGTGAGAGTCCTCGAGGCTGGGGCTAGCTTAGTCTGTCAGCAACAGTGGGAGATGAGGCCTGTTGACCTCTTACCCCTGATGAGACACTGTTGCTTACGCAGCTCAAGGAGGAGTCCTTCCCAGAAGCCTCCGTGTGGGTGTAGCAGGCATCAGCATGAAGCAAAATTAGAGTTTTTTAAGAAGAGGGCCACACACACCCAAGGGGTTGGGGTGGGCTTCTCAGGAGATAGACTCACAATGAAGTATCTTAGACATTGCCGAGGGGTTGGGCTGGGCTTCTCGGGAGATAGGATCACACTGAAGTATCTTAGCCCTCACTGTGCACATGGTTTTGTAGCCGCTGATGTCACGTTGTTCAAATGTTGTAATTTACAACCAGGTTCAAAGATTAAGCAAAGTTTAAAGATTCAGTTTACAGTGATCCTGCTTACTCAGTTCTCTCACTGTAGAGAACTTCCTCTCAGTTTGTAGATGAAACCGAAAGGTGGTGTGTGGTTTATGAGGGGTACTGATAAGGACATTCAAAGATCATGGAGTTTAAGACATCCTTAAGCCTGTCTCCTTAGCTGGTCGCTCTCTTGTTTGAGCTATCTTCCAGAAAACGGAGTATGGATTCTGCCAAGCCGGCCTACACAGTGGGTTTTGTTGTTCATACATGAAACCATGGGACTGAGGGGCTTTGTTCCCTTCTCTGTCCCGTTTCCTGCTGCTTTGTTTTTACTCGGTGCTACACAGGGAGACTTTGTTTCAGAAAACAAAAACACAAACAAAAAAATTAATGTTTATTAACCACCCAGAGTGTGAAACACTACCTCCATGTATTTAATTACATAATTTCAATTAATCCTTTAAAAAAATCTCAAAATATGGAGACTAACCTAGTATACTGATAAGGAGACTGTAAGTCAGTGAAATTAAGTAGTTTGTCGAATATCAGTTAAACAGAAAGCCCTAGTCAGATGTGCAGTGCATGCTAAGCAGTTGAGAAGCCAATGCAAGAGGATGGTGAGTTTGAGGACATCCCAGGTTATATGGCAAGACTCTGCCACTCTCCAAAGACTCTGGTGAAGAAACTTAAGGAAGAAAGAGTTCCAGGTTACAGTTCCTGTCAAGTCAGGGTAGCAGGGATGTGAGGTTGTGGGTCATATCTCATCAGTGGTCGGGAAACAGAGAGATGGATGCTAGTTTTCAGCTTGCCCCCTTTCTATTCTGTCTAGGATCCCATCCATGGGACAGGGCCATCTCAGTTAATCAAATCAAGATTTTTCATCCCAGATAAGCTCAACGGTTACCCTGACCTGGGTAACTTGTTATCTAGATCATAAAGAAAACACAGGGTCTAACTAGATCAGGTGCCGTAGGTGCGCCCGCACTGTCTCCTAGGTGACTGGAGAGCCTCTCAAGCTGGCAATCAGGGTTAATCATCACTGTATCAGTGGCAAAGATGGGGACCCTGGAGGACAAAGTGTGCCAAAGTCAAGCAGGATGAACAGGGGAGTGCGAAATACATCTTTACATCCTGAATGTTGGTCGACAATAGAAATAGCAAACCTAAGGGAAACCACAGAGATGCTCTACCAGTTCGAGACGATGGGAATCAGGTGTGAATGACGTTAGTAAGAACATGTCTGGCAAGTGAGAAATTATCTCCACTCACTAGAGCGTATAAAGGTCTGAGTGTAGTTCTTCAAGTAAATCTAATAGCCAATTTCAATCTTCTCTTTAATGTCAGGAGAAATAAAAACTTACAGATGGAATGTCCCCAAGAGATCGGGTCCTGGACCCTCTGATCCTAATTGTATCCCATGGGTATACTATTCAACAGCAAACTTTGTGAAGGTAAGGTGGAGAGAGGAACTGGGCTGGTTGCAAGGTTGAAGCCACTCCCATTCTGTGGGCACATGTAAAAGGGGCATGACATAGAACAGGGTCTCAAACAATAGTCCACTGGCCAAATCCAGCTGTATCTACCCAGCAGTACCACACCCATGGGTGTAACATAGGCAGTATGACCCACAAAGCAAAAAAAAAAAAATACTTAGTATATAATGCTTTATAACTATTTTAAGTTTTCTAACTGCTGGTATAGAAATATACAAATGAAATATTATTTAATTTCTAAGCATAGAACCTCCAAGTTAATTTGAATCTCATGAGAATATGCTAGTTTGGAAGGAAACAAGTGTCCCACAATAGATTTTGTTTTTGATTCTGGAAGGTGTGAAATATTTTTCTTTTAATTACATTTATGCATGTGTGCATAAACACATGTGCATGGCACAGCACATACGTAAAGGTCAGAGCACAGCAAAGAAGTAGATTCCCTACTTCTACTTTGTGGGTCCCAGGGATAAAGCTTGGGTCATTAGGTTTGGTGGCAGGTCTTTCCTGGTTGAGCCATCTCTCAGGCTGCTCATATTAGAAGAATGGTTGGGGTTCAGGGACAGAAGCACACCCCATGATTAACTAAAACTGCAGAATCTTTGGATCATAAATAGTCTGAGAATTAAAAAGCAAAGATTCGATGACGACTTTGAGTTATGAACCTGTTGTATGTAAAACTGCGGTAGTGTTTAATCAAATGACATAAACCAGACCCCAAACCAGGGTCATATCCTATGCAAAATGTAATCGTTGTTAAAGTTGGGCGTTCTCTTCCCCTTCTGTGCTCTCAGCAGCACCTTAGATATTAGGAATTAATGTCTTGGAGTTCAGGAGATCAGCACACAGTTCATTTGGAAGTGTATTTGTACATGAGCAGCACGGGAAACTTATTTGTTGATTCAATTATGCATCTCAAATATATTGAGTACTTGTGCTATGCAAATTCCAGCTGGCGGTGGACTGAGTCAGGACAAAAGAGCAGGTGGTGTCCATGCTACAAGGGTGGTGGGTGGCAAGGATGTCACATTTAATTGCTCATCAACGTTGGTCATTTTATCCTTCCAGGATACATACAGTGGCTTGATGGGGCCTCTCATCACATGCCGAGAAGGGGTACTGAATGAGAAGGGAAGAAGAAGTGACGTGGACTACGAGTTTGCTCTCTTGTTCCTGGTGTTTGATGAGAATGAATCGTGGTATCTGGATGACAATATTAAGAAGTATCTCAACAAAGATCCACGAGATTTCAGGCGCACCGATGATTTTGAAGAGAGCAACAAGATGCACGGTATGCGAGGGTATGCGAGTGTTTAAAGAGAGACTGCTGCTGAGACGCCATTGTTGAGACCCAGGCCCCTCCTCTGAACCCGCTCTCCTCCAGGGACACCTGCACAAGCCCTCTGAAACCCTTTCAGGAGTGAACCAGCCTCACCACTGAGGCTCTGTGCCTTTTGTTTAGTCTTAACTGCCTCTGAGACTGGAAGCTGTGAAGAAGTCACTTTTTTAAAGATCAAATTGTCGCTTATTGATAATAAGTTTAAATCTGAATCCATCGCAGCTTCTGTGTGGTCAAAATTAAGGATTTGGATTAATTCTCTGGTACATGAAATGTCACTCACAAATTTTATCTCATGTAAGTGTGTTACTGAACTGGGTGCCACTTAAAGAAGTTCGCTTTTTGATAGTTTGGGCAGGAGTGACGTGTGTGCATTATATATATTTATACATATATGTTTTGCACACACATGTATGTACTAGTTTCTTTGTGGCTTGGTTCACTCATGTATAGTATGGGAGAAATCTAAATCTGGCTCCTCACCAACACTCTTGCAGTTGGCTTCCCGAAGAGGCCTGTGCAGTAAACGACAAGCACCATGTTACTTGCGATGCAATTCTGAAAGAAAAACTGAGATGTTTCTTTCCCATATCCCTATATGCAAAGATTTCGTGGTTATCTGAGTTCTGGATCTAGAACGGTGGGGTCATTGACAAGTGAGGGAGGCCGGCTCCTGCCTGTCTGGCAGATAAAAATACGAATAGCCTAGACCTTGAACCATTTCTACCATTGGGGTGAAGGGCACCTGTCCTCCACTAACCTGAGGGTATCTTATTTTCATCTTCTTAGCCATTAATGGCAAGATATTTGGAAACCTTCCTGGTCTCATAATGACAGAAGACACAATGACTAACTGGTATTTGCTGGGAATAGGAAGCGAAGTGGACATACACACCATCCATTACCATGCAGAGAGCTTTCTGTTCAAGGTAAGTATCGGGGAAGTGTTCGGGGGAGACTGCAGGAACAGTTAGGGCATTTCTGAGAGGAAGGGGGTTAGGCCAAGAAGGACTCATTAGAGAATAGAACAGAGTGGCTACACACTTCTCCTGGTGTGTTTCTTAATGTTTATGTCTATATCATTTCTCGTAAACCACCAACCTCTCTGAGTTTCAGATGAGAGTTTTGCCATCAGTGGTCTGGCCATAATTGTGAGCAACGTGGAGTCCACTGTGTATGGACTCCCATGTGTTTGGGGCTTTCCCTGGTCCTCCTCTTCCTGTGCCTTCCAGTCCCTTCTCTTCTCTTCCCCTGGTCTTTCCTTTCCCATTCCTTTCCCATCCCTTCCATTCTCTTCCTTTTCCTCCCCTCCTCTCTCATTCCTTCTCCTCCTCTCCTTATTTCTTTCCCTTCCCTGCCATCTCTACTTCTTGTTCTTCTTGACCAGTTAATAAAACAGCCCTGTCTAGTAAGGGAGATCTTTTGAGCTCCAGATTGGGCAGCTTCATCTTGACTTTTGTCTGAGATCTGGGATTCACCGCGTGTGACCTTCTGCCATGTGAGCAATGCTGGCTGCATGGTAGAATCACCTTTGGAGCTGTTTAAAGAACATGCCTCACCCCAGACCTGATGAATCAATGTTTAGGGATAAAGTCTAAACATCTCAGGTTCTGGTGCTTCCTACAAGAGGCAATATAACCAAATCTGATACACGAGGCAACAGAACCAGCCCAATGCTAGTGAACAGGAATCAGCAATAATCTACTGAAATGTCTGTGTTTCAGAGCAGTCAGGTGTTGTCAACAGTGATTAGAGTGTCACAGATTAAAGCGTTTTCAGAAAGTTCATTTTTCAATACACATTTTAAATGTTAAGTAAAAAATCATAACATTATAAAAAGCTCATCTATACATTATGTATGTTTAAAACGAAGATTTAATTCACATTGCATAAAATTCCACTTACTGTAAGATTCTTGTTTTTTTTTTTTTTTGTTGTTGTTGTTAGCACAGTGGTCTAGCCAGCAATTAAAGCAGAGAATTCCCATCACGCCCACCCCTCTCCACTCCACTACCCTTGTAGGTTGCTTCGTACCCAGGCTGAACATTTGGCTAACACCATTCTATTTCTGTCTCTGCTATGATCTGAATGTGCTTCCCCCAAATCACATGTTGGAGACTTGATCCCAAGTCCCATCTGTGTGGGCAGGTGGGGCCTGATGGCCGGCGATCAGTTTTAGGCTGGAATTCTCATGAATAGAGAGGTGCTGGTCATGTTGCCGAGGCTGCAGACTTGAGTTGCTGCTCTCTGCATTGTGTCCTTGTGCCGTTAGCCACAGGACAGTGCAGCAAGGAAGCACCTACCAGGTCAGGCCTCTTCATCGTGGGCTCCCAGCCTCCCAAACTGCAACAAGAGATCCTTCTTCCTGGGCCTTCCAGATGGCCCATCAAGCAAAAGTGCTTGTCCTGCTAGGCTGATGACCTGAGCTTGGCCCTCAGGATCCACAGTGTGAGGAGAGAACCGAGCCCTAAGAGCGGTCTTCAGACCTCCACACATGTATTACGACATTCTTATGAACATACATGCACGCACACACACACACAGATGTTAACATCTAAAATGAAATTAAAATAATAAATTTCACAGACTATATCTGTAGTAATATTTCATTTGTATTTTAATTAATAAAGCTTGCCTGAAGATCAGAGAGTAAAACAGCTGCACTGGTCAGCCTCACAGACCAGGCAGTAGTGACACACACCTTTAATCCTGGTAGCCACACTAGTTTGCCATAGAAACTGGGCAGTAGTGGTATAGGCCTTTAATTCCAGCTCTAAGAGGAATATAAAATGGGAGGAGACAGCACTCAGTCTCATTCTGAGATTCCTGGAGGCAGGATCACCATATTAGCCTGAAGTAGAGGTAAGAACCAATGGCTGGCTGTTTTGTTTTTCTGACCTTCAGGTTGAACTCCGATATTTGTCTCTGGGTTTTATTAATAATGCTACACATATCTCTTGTGTAGAAGCCAAGCAACTTGCAGTAGTATCTCACATCTGCCTGTTTTGTTAGCACAGGTGCTGGGTCTCATGCATGTGACAACTTTGTTTCACAGAGTTGCAGTCCATCATGAGGACACAGTGCCATGTATTAATTTTCCCGATGAAACCATGAAAGGGTCTCCAAGGAGAGTCAAAGTCACTATAAATAGATGCACACATTTATGCATGAATCCAAGTCTTTATTTCCTAGAAAAAATGTGCTGAGTTGCTAAACCATGTGGTAAATGTGGAGTTGGAATTTTCTTTGGGCCACCAACCAGCTCCCAAATAAAGACATGGAGACTTACTAATTATGAATGCTCAGCCTACCTTAGGTTTGTCCCACATGTTTAACTTAATTTAACATGTTTCTCTTCATCTGCGTTCTGCCTTGGGGCTTTTTACTTTTGTTTTTTTATGTATGTCCCACTTTGTTGATTTCTCCATGTCTGGCTGGGTCCTGGTATCTCCTTTTCTTTCTTCCTGGAGCCTAAATTCCTCTTCCTACTTAGTCTCCCTGCCCAGAAGTTCTGCCTATACCTCCTCCCTCACCATTGGCCATTCAGGTTTTTATTAGACCAATCAGGTGCCTTAGGCAGTCAAGGTAAAACAGCAACACATATCTACATTGTTAAATCCAATACATTTTTGCATAATTAAACAGCTATTCTGCAACATAAACAAATGCAACACATCTTTACATAATTAAATATTCTGCAACATTTCCCCCTTTTGTCTAAATAAAAAGAAATGTTTTGCTTTAACACAGTAAAACTATATGCAATAAGAACAATTATCAAATAAGAATTACATTTAGCAAATTCTGAGAAAGTCCTCCATTATCTATCCTATCTTGGTGAGTCCAAAGTTATGTACCAAATTTACTTCCTATCCTAACTTGTATTGCTCATCTAATATTATCTTTTTAGACCTTAAAACATTTTCTTAGATAAACAATTTAAGCTTTTATGCTTTTCAATCTAATAAACTTTACATCTCTTATATAAGTTTCTTTTCTGAATTTGGTAACATGGAAAACTATATGTAGTCTTCAACTCCATCAGAGACAAAAGAATGATATAATATTACCTGAGTAAACAAGAAATGCAGAGCAAGCAATTTCTTAAACTATAGAAATTATGGACGCAGCTGGTTGACTGGAGATTCTTTGACATCCGTCATTCTTTTATGAAGTAGATTGTTGCTGCCAGGAGCAGATGTATCTCTCTATCATGAAAAGCCTTAGATTATTAAACATCATAAATTATATAGATCTCTGAAGCATTTGAAGATCAGCTATTTATGTAAAAAATATCTATTTAACCTTAAAAATATGACTAACATGACTACAGGTTTGGTGTATAGATGACTAACTACTATTCTGCATTTTTAATTGTCCTAAACAGTTTATAATAATGGCTTTTAAGGACTAGAATGTTACATTACATTTTTAAATAAGTTACATAGGTATAATACCTTAAATAAGAGTAGAAACATATATGGTATAACAAAAATAATCTTAAATTTGTACATATATATATATATCCATACCAATGTAAAATATTTGACATAAATAGTTGCTTTTTATTTTATATTCCTGTATCCCCACTGAAGGATGACAAATATCCATAAACCACCAAGTGACCAAATACCACCTACCCCTCCTCTTGGGAATATGGGTGTTGCATACTCTAGACTGCTTCCTGTTATCTGGGAATGATGGCATCTCCAGGGAACCCTGAGAAAACTGAGGAAATGGTCAAGTCCTAAGAAAACTAGCTATAACATTTGTTGTCCAGTCTTTGTGTAATGGGAAAGTACAAGTCTTATGTGAAGTCCTTACTAGAATAGTCTGTGAGGCTGGACCATCTCAGCTGGTAGCCTTGAGGAATCATCAACAGAGACACTCTGAGAGGCCGGATCACCTGAGCCACCCAGTTTCATGTTCCTCTTACTCTGAAAACACACAAACTTTCAAAGATAACATAAATGTCTTTATTAACACAAGTATGAACTGTGCATTGTACACAAGACAGTCAAAGATTTTTTTATGTTAACTTTATAAGTTTGTCATATGTAATAATAAGTCATGAGGATTCTGTACCCAACAAGGCTTACCATGTCTTATCCTGTCTTAGAGCTCTATGTCTTAGAGATTCTATGTCAAGAGATCAGCATATACATCACCTATATTGTAGATTTTCTAGGTTTATTTCTTAATGTCTATAGCAATATTTTCAGGAGGTCTCCTCCAATCAAATCTGGTCTCTATTAATCTAAAAAAAAATCCATAGCCTTTTATTTCTTGTGGAAACAAAAGCACAACCTCTCCCCCAATGCAACATATTTTCTGAATTCCATTTTAAAGTTAAGACATCCATGAAATATCTAGGCTGCTTTAATTCAACAGTTTCTTTTACAATCCAGTGTCTCTCAAAAGTTGTCTGATCAGCATTCAAAAAATTCAAGGTCAACAAAACACCATATAGGATCCAGAGGCCTTGTGTATTTTCTATCTTTATATAGCTTATTCTTTTTTATATATTACTTTATTCTTTATTTAAAGACTTTAGATAATTATTTTAAAACTATTTCTTCCTAAGATTGTCTGTACCCATTTTCTTTTCTTTCTTAAGCACCCATGAACAGTGTAACCCGTTTGAAGGTCCTTTTGGTCTGGACCTGTTTTACTGTATATTTGTAACATTCTCTGATCTCATGAGCCAAGCCTTAAACTACTAAGCAGCATCTAGGCCCTCCTCCCTATGACTCTAGTGGTTGGCTCTGCCCTCCCTTTGGGTCCTTGAGAGCTGAGCCTTAAGCCCATGGGTTTGGTTTAACTGGGAGCCTTGTTTAATTGGGAGCTGCTCTAGGAAGTAGGTGCTCACACTATGGCACATGTTTTTATTTAGCTTGCTGTTTCTACCTAGTGCCCTAGCTGCTCAAGTGCTCTGCTGCACAGCAATGCCTCTTAAATGAGCCATATCTGTTTGTTTGTTTGTTTTTTCAGTTTTCTCAGGCCCTATGTGAAATCCGGGCCCCATGTTGGGTGCCATAAGTGTATGGTTTTTTTTTTTTGTAAGACTCTGTCCAACTGTTCTAGATGAGGTGTCAAGGTTTTTCCTTCCCCAGGGAAACACACTAGAGTGCTCATGCCCCTGGTTACACCTGTGCTTTGAGTGCTGTTCCTGTGTCATTTTTTTTTCTGGGTCAGTTTGCTCTGTACTGACCTTGTTTTATACTGAGGTGTTAAGGCCATTGTGGATGGTCATCACTGCAAGCTTATCAAACAGATCTGTTAAGAAAAAACCAGTTTCACCTTTCTTCATCTCTATTGTGCTCTGCTCCTGCTTTCTTGACTTTCGCCATTTTTTATTCCTTCCTTCTACTTACTGAGTTTCTTCACTCTTCTTTTTCTTATTACCATGCTGAACAAAAGAAGCCACAGGCCATGTCTTTTGATGTTTGCAGATAGATAATTTCTACCGAGAAGATGTGTATGATCTCTTTCCTGGGACATTTCAAACCATTGAGCTGTTTGCTGATCACCCAGGGACATGGCTGCTGCATTGCCATGTATCTGACCACATTCATGCTGGCATGGAGACCACCTACACTGTCCTCAGGAACATAGGTACTGTCTGTCAGTGATGCCAGTTCATGGCACCAATCCTCCCATAGACCTGGAAAAACAGGAGGCATGAGGAAAAACAGTGACAGACCCCAAGCGGCTCAGAGTCAAGTAAGAAAGACAAATAAGTGAATGGGTAATCACATGGAGAAAGATATGCAGAAACAGAGTGCAGAGCACAGGGTCCAGAGGCAGGAGGAGGAGGCAGAGGAAGAGGGCATGTTTGATAGTCTGGGACATGAGCCAAAGCATAAGATGCTGTAATCTAAAGAGGGATCTCAATGGATGAGCAGACACTCAGAAAGTGGAGAGGGTGGTACTTAATACTGGTGTTAAACAGTCCAGTAGGCATTCAAGAAAGACGACAGAAATGGGGTGGGGGTAAAGCCCTGACTGGTCAAAAGACATGACTTTCATGTATCATGAAAAGGATCTCTATTTACAAACATTTATACATACACACATATATGTATGTATGTATGCATGTATGTATGTATTTTGTCCAGACAACAGGACTCCATATTCTACCAAGTCCCCTTCTGGAGCAGGATCCCATGCAGTCACAGTGCCCTCCAAAGGTAAGGACACCTTCTCCAAACCCTATGTGAGTATCCCAGTGTCTGACTCCTCGTGGGAGGCAAGTACCCAAGCCTCGCTTCCTTCTCTCACAGAACAACCTGGCAAGGAAGACCTCTATTTCTTTGGCAAGAATCTGCGTCCAAGAGGAGCCAAGGCAGCCCTGGTCATCCTCTTCATCCTGGGACTCCTCCTTCTGGTCGCCACTGTGATTCTCTCCCTCAGACTCCGCTCTGCGAGAAGGCAGACGGCTTACAGGGAAGTCCAGTCCTGTGCACTCCCCACAGATGCTCTCTGAATGCTCTGGCCTTCTCGGCAGAGAGCGGTCAGGCTCTGTGACTGGCCGCACAGTGGCCAGCAGGGACACTGGACCAATGCATTGTTCACCAGGGAACTTCGACACTGTATCCTAGATCAGGCCTCTGAGCCTCTGGAATGCCATCTAAAGCAATGTGCTTTTATTTATTTATTTATTTTAACGTCTGTGAATGATTCTCAGGTAGAAAATACATGAAAAAGGAGAATGCACTGGCTTGAGAAGTGTCAGCCACCAGTCTGTTTTGTGCACAACTCACTCCGGGACGCGGGGGTGGGGGTACCCTCTGAGAGATACTTTCATGGCTTTAAACTGAATGGTGCTTCCTCAGCTAGTCACCAAGGTTTCTAGATGGGAAGCTCCTAGGGGGTACGAGAGAGCCTCAGACATCTGTATGTCTAGAATCACACTGACATGTGAAATCATCCCCTCAGCTGTTCCAGGGTGAACAACTTTCGGAAGAGTTGGTGGGGAATGTCCAAGTCAGTATGAGCTGATGGGAATGGACCACATGAGTCTCTCTGGGGCTTCCAGTAGCTCTCCAGGCCTTCCCCCCCTTGATGCAGAGAGCCTGTGTATTGTCTGTGATACAAGCCAAAGTTATATGGTTATTTATTTCATTGCTGCTGTTTTTAATTCAACCTGTAGGAATACTTGAACATTTACAATTCACTTCATGCTACATTTTTACCATGTGTCTCCATGACTTCGTCTGTTTTCAAAACTCAACTAGTGAGTGGGTTCTTATTTCAGGATGAGGGAGGGCTACAACCAGTGAAGGAGCAGGTGTGGCTTCTTCACTGTAAGCCAGAGACTCCCTGTCAGGGCTTGAACCCTCAGTCTGACTTTTCATTCATTTGTTGGGCATTTTTCCACATCTCCATTTTCTGTGAAAGTTACAGTTTCATCATGTGAGGGACGGCAGGAGGCATACATCAATGCAACTGACTGGCTGGGAAAATCTCTTAAAACCCTGTATTCCATGCTTGTTAAAGACATAGCCTTGAGAGGACGGAGGGCGGCCAGAAAGGGGTGTCCTGGTGGTTTTTAAACCACTAGATCAGGTTTTGAAACAAGGATTCCAGCTGCCACGACTGACGCAATCAGGAAACAATGAACAAAAGCATGGAGTGCGGGACACGGTGCGTCCTCTCCTAGGGACAGAGAGGTTACACGGAAGACTGATGAAAGCAACATTGTTTATTACTAGACTGGGAATCTACCTTGGCTCAGGACAAGCTGCCCTGGGATGCCGTGGCCAGACACATGATGTTAGACCTGCCTTAGCAGTGGGTCACTTGAGTGTCCAGGTGAACGAGTAGGACCTAATAAATACTCTGGTGAAGGGATCTCTCGTGCTTTATTTTAATCTTCTTGGTGAGGGGAAATTGATAGAAACCACAGTCTCACATAAAGCCAGATGCTACTGCTAATTCTGTTTTAGTCTGCCTGAACGCCCTGTCAAAACAGGGCATCCACACGAGTTTGAATTCTGACCTGCTAACTACTGACAGTGTGATTTTGTGACTTATTCGAGTTCATGCATGGTAGGCTGAACGATTACATGAGAAGTATGGTGAGCACCTATGGCTTTCCTTTAGTAAGTCAAAAACTTGTTTAGTTGTGAAAGTCCTTTTTTTCCTTTTTCATTTTTTTAATGAAAACAAACCACAAAGTAGTTTTGTCGCACTATTTCTCTTTTTAATAAAGTTTCATATATTCTAAAATGGCAAATTTGCATTGTTTTTTTTCCATTCAGAACTAGCTGTCACTTAAAAGGTGGTTGGAACAGAACTATAGGAGCTGGAGAGGCGGCTCAGCGGTTAAGAGCACGGGCGGCTCTTCCAGAGGACCGGGGTTCAGTTCCCAACACCCACCTCGCAACTGTCTGTAACTCCGAGATCTGACACCCTCGCATAGACAGACATGCAGGCAAAACACCAATGCATATAAAATAAAAAATAAATTACAAAAGAAGAACAGAACTATATCACATATTTATCCTCTATAACTATGTCAGTTGTACCTATTAAAACGAACAAAATCATATATTACCCAATATGACTCCTCCCATGTGGTCCTTTCTGACTCTCAAACTCGCTCTCCTAGGATAATCATCATTTCTCTCACCATGGAGGAGGTGTCCTTGCTCCTGGTGGAGCCAGGGTCTCTCCACTCGGTCCTGACCTCACCTACTTTTGCTTTCTTGAAGGTTTTTATTCCCCTATTATCAGTTTTTTCTATCTACATCGTTCTATGAACTAAGTTGCCAGCCATGTCCACCATTAAAAATGGAGAACAAGGAGCAATCTTCCTTAGCTCAGAAGTCAGTGTCTCTCTTTAGCGCAGAGTATAGGGAACCGCCCACATCCGCCTCGGGTACTCTTCAGGCTACATCAAGGACTTGAAATCATCCAACCAGTAGGAAGGCCAGCCCTGCACCCCAACCAGGTGGCGTTAAGGGGACATCTGCAAGACCTTTTTCAGAGGCTTCTCCACTTTCATCTTACCTCCAGCCACGAAGGGCGACCTTCTAGTTCACTGGCTCTGCGATGCGGCTCCCCAGGCTTCCTTCCTCTGCCATTTCTATTTCTTCTCACTCTTTGGCTAGCTCCTCTCCCGACCTCTAAATGTTGGCTTCCCCCAGAACTGGACACTGGGCCCATTGTGCTCCTTTGTCTATTAATTAAATGACAACATTACTGTCCTTATTAGTGTGTGTGTGTGTGTGTGTGTGTGTGTGTGTGTGTGTGATGGCGTAGGATGGATGTGCCATGACGTGCATGCCGCGGTCAGAGGATTGCAGGTCCAGGGCTCATTGCAACAGCTCCCTGCACAATGCTATTTTCATGTCTTCCATGCGCGGTTGTCCACAGAGCTGTCTGTTGCTATGCTATTCCAGATCTAATCAGGTCACTCCCTGGTGAGTGTGCCAACGTCTTTCCATTACACTTTTAATTGCTCCAGACTCTTTACCCAGGTCTGTGAGACCCAACATGGTGGGACCCACATCCACCTCTCCAGCTTCCTGTGTTCTCTTCTGCTCAGCTTTTTATCTGCGCTGCTCCTAGGACGTCTTGCCTCGGGGCCTTTACACAGGCTCCTCTCTGTGACTTTTATTCTCTTTGCTTCCTCTAGAATCCTATTCCTCTTTCTTAGGTTTTTGTTTGTTTGTTTGTTTGGTTGGTTGGTTGTTTTTTAATTTTAGACGCGAGCTCCTCAGACTGCCTTCCCCAGTACTCCCAGCTTCTGCTGCGGCTCACCTCCGCTCTTCCGCTTTGTAGCATTAATCAGGGACATGATTACTTTGTCTGTATCTTTGGCGGCTATGGAAGCTCCCTGGAAGTGAGAACTACTGATCTGTTCTGCTTGCTGCTGCATCTGCGGAGCAGACAGCCACGCAGTCCACAGCACTTGTTCAGCAAGTATTTCTCCAAGGAGTATGTGAATATGTGCACAGCTCAGACAGCCTGGGGAGCTTGACTATTTTGACTTGAACTGTTTTCATTGCTAAAGCCCTTGTAATCAGATGCCAAGGATGTCAAGCAAGCAAACCAGAATTTTGGGAGGCTGGCTGTAAGGTCACACCCCACCTTGGGTCACTCTGCTGCCAGGGAGCGATGGGGCAGGGCAGACTTGATGTCATTTATTCCCCAAGTGCCTCTTATAGTTATCAGAAGGTGACGTCATCACAAAACAAAGGACATGAGAATCTCTCTCTCTCTCTCTCTCTCTCTCTCTCTCTCTCTCCCTCCCTCCATCACACACACACACACACACACACACACACACACACACACACACTTTCTATGGTGATTCATTATTGGAGCTAACACCTGATTCTATTGCAAGCTGACAGCACAAGGAGACTCTGAGTACAGGAGTGGGGTATATAAGAACTCCCAATCTTTTTACCACTGTTTTTGAAAATCTGAAAATGAACTAAAACCAAACTGAAATCTGGGGTTGGGAAGATGGCTCAACTGGCAAAGTGATTGCCCCACTAATATGAGGACCCGTGTTTATATCC
Source organism: Arvicola amphibius (assembly GCF_903992535.2). Classification (NCBI taxonomy): domain Eukaryota; kingdom Metazoa; phylum Chordata; class Mammalia; order Rodentia; family Cricetidae; genus Arvicola; species Arvicola amphibius. The sequence goes on along the minus strand of NC_052049.1, from coordinate 84,165,562 downwards.
CCAGCAGCAATGAGAGGAGCCAGGCATGGTGGCGCGTGCCTGTAGCGGCCGTGCTGGGGAGGCAGACAGGAGGACCCTGGCGCTCCTTGGGCAGCTAGTCTTGCTGACCCGATGAGTCCAGTGTCAGTGAGGGAACATGTCTTAAAGCAGTAGGACGCGGAATGAGAGAAGAACATCTCTGACTAGACTCTGCTTTCCACACACAGACACCATTTAAATGAAAATCTAAAGTCTATTTTGAAAAAAGAGGAACCCCATGCTGCCTACACTTCCACGTGACTTGTTAAAGCTCTGAGGTTGCTATGCTAAGGGTGTGCAATTGAGGAGAGGTTTTAAATAATGGCACCTGCACTCAGATGGTCTCATGAAATCCAGGCTGCCCAGAACGTCCTGTGTGGACACGGGTGACCTTGAACTCTGGTCCTCCTGCCCCTCAAGTGACAGGACTGCAGGTTTGTGTCACTATACTCCTCTGGTATCCCACTTGATTCTAAGACAATCTCTGAGGGGAACCTATAGGACCATCCTTATTTGGAAGACAAGTTGAGGATCTCTGGTAAAACATCCTGGCCACACAGTAAGAGACAAACCAAGCACCAGGCTCATTGCTTTTATCTTCTGGTTTCCGACCAGGAATGTTGGCCTAGGCCAGATATTTTTTCATCTGACTTTTTGAAGTAAGAAAAATGACTCCTTCAACTATCGTGCCCTTGTGTACCACTTGTCTCTTCCTTCAGCTGGAGGTTTCTTTACTTCTCGTGAACACACTGAAAGCTTCTTCCCTGCAGCCCCCATTCCAACCTATTCAGCACAGTTCAGAAGGGTGAGCATTTTTTAAAAATTGATTTTATTGAGCTTCAGGTTTTTCTCTGTTCCCCTTCCCTCCTCTCCCCTCCTTTTCTACTACCCTCTCCCAAGGTCACCATGCTCCCAATTTACTCAGGAGATCTTGTCTTTTCCTACTTCCCATGCACATTAGATCCATGCACGTCTCTCACAGGGTTCTCTTTGTTGTCTAGGTTCTCTGGGATTGTAAATTATAGGTTGGTTTTTCTTTACTTTATGTATAAAAGCCACTTATGAGTGAGTACATATGATAATTGTCTTTCTGGGTCTGGGTTACCTCACTCAATATGATGTTTTCTAGATCCATCCATTTGCCTGCAAATTTCAAGATGCCATTATTTTTTTCTGCTGTGTAGTACTCCATTGTGTAAATGTACCACATTTTTCTTATCCATTCTTTGGTCAAGGGGCATTTAGGTTGTTTCTAGGTTCTGGCTATGACAAACAAAGCTGCTATGAACATAGTTGAGCACATATCCTTGTGGCACGATTGAGCATCCTTTGGATATATACCCAAAAGTGGTATTGCTGCGTCTTGAGGAAGGTTGTTTCCTAATTTTCTGAGAAATCGCCACACTGTATCAGCTTGTGCTCCCATCAGCAATGCAGAAGTGTTCCCTTTACTCCACAACCTCTCCAGCATAAGTTGTCATCAGTGTTTTTGATCTTGGCCATTCTTACAGGTGTAAGATGGAATCTCAGAGTTGTTTTGATTTGCATTTCTCTGATGACTAAGGATGTCGAGCATTTCCTTAAGTGTCTTTCAGCTATTTTTGATTCCTCTGTTGAGAGTTCTCTGTTTAGGTCTGTACTCCATTTTTTTTATTGGATTATTTGTTCGGTGACAAATTTCTTAAGTTCTTTGTATATTTTGGAGATCAGTCCTTTGTCTGATGTGGGGTTGGTGAAGATCTTTTCCCATTCTGTAGGCCGCTGTTTTGTCTTGTTGACCATGTCCTTTGTTTTACAGAAGCTTCTCAGTTTCAGGAGGTCCCATTTATTAATTCTTTCAGTGTCTGTGCTACTGGGGTTATATTTAGGAAGTGGTCTCCTGTGACAATGTGTTCAAGTGTACTTCCCACTTTCTCTTCTGTGAGGTTCAGTGTGGCTGGCTTTATGTTGAGGGCTTTGAGCCATTTGGACTTGAGTTTTGTGCGTGGTGATAGATATGGGTCTATTTTCATTCTTCTACATGTTGATATCCAGTTATGCCAGTACCATTTCTTAAATATGTTTTCTTTTTTCCATTTTATTTATTTTGCTTCTTTGTCAAAAATCATGGTGTGTGGATTAATATCTGGGTCTTCAGTTTGGTTCCATTGGTCCTCCTGTCTGTTCTTATGCCAGGCTGTTTTCAGTATTGTAGCTCTGTAGTAGAGTTTGAAGTGAGGGATTGTGATACCCCCAGAAGTTCTTTTATTGTACAGGTTTGTTTTGGCTATCCTGGGTGTTTTGCTTTTCCATATGAAGTTGAGTACCATTCTTTCGAGGTCTGTGAAGAATTTTGCTGGGATTTTGCTGGGTGTGTTTAAGGTAGAACTATCTATTTACTTCCCTCCAAACACTACCTACTGCCTACTGAAAAAAGTTCAGACTATGTGCTGGTCTTTTCACCTTTGACCCCATACCAGTGTCACATTCACTTCTCCCCAGTTCCCAGCAGCTTCTCTTGTCTCTGTTTTAAGTTCATCAGTCTTTGATTGATGTCCTAACCAATGCACAAAACCTGCCAGCAAGAAAGGCTGTTTATAAAATTACCAACACTCAATCTAGAAACTCCGAAGTTCATGTGTGATTACAGAGCAGGTATCCAAGCCACCAGCATCACCTGCTCAGGGCGAACTGGGTGCCAGAGAGTTGGGAGGGAAGCACCAAGAGTATTTCCAACTAGGGGGCAGGCTATGAGATGGTCCCCAAGGGGGTCATTTCCCCTCTTGGATGAGTTGACCCTGACAGGAAGAAGGACATTTATGACTTATTGGTTCCTTGAAAACACTCATTCCAGCTCTGCCTGCCCCAGACTCACCTTCCCACGCCCCGCTAGCCTCGCCCATCACTGTCCCATACCACACACCTTGGGAGGAATGGACAGAGGAGTGGGAACTGGGCCACTTAAAAACATTCTAGTTGACAGTCATTTGGTTTTTGACTGTTTGGATGAAATTAATTAAAGCATGTCACTTTTATTTCTCCACACTTGACAACTATTTGGAGACTGGCTCGGAGGGCATCTTCCTGTAAGCCGTTAGTTGGCGGGGGTAAATTGGGGCGCTGTTACTGGTTGTGCAGGTGGGGAGCTGTCAGATCTGCCAAAGAGAAGTACAAAAGTTCAGACTTAGTTGGGGCAGTTGTCAAGAGAAATGGGAAAGCTAAAATTGGAGCACCAGGCTTCTATCTTGGGGCAAGCACCAACAGCAATGGCCTGGGAAATGTGGAAGTCAGCAGCAGCTGAGGTCGAAGTAAAGAGTGAAGTCTTTGAGGGCTTCAGGACTAGTCTGGTGGAGAGGTGCGTGTGGGCCTTGGATTTACCCCTGGGGTCCTGCTGATGTACACACCCAGAGAAGCTGTCCAGGCCTGGCCCTTCACCTTTCAAGGCAGCTAATGGTTGGAGCATTTCCTGACTGTCTCATTATCTCCATCGAGAAGCAGCTCTCTGTAGCTACTCAACACCACACACCCACAGTGTTACTCCTCTGTGGCCTTGGCAACTGCTTTGAACCAGAAGGTAGAGGAGTGAGCAGAGAGGGCTGGGAATGCGACCAGTCACACACTGTGGGCCCTATTCGCTATCTCCCCCCTTACAGAACTCTGGAAAGGTCCAAGACCCTTTCTGCAACATACTTTCGCTCAACATCGCCTGATTATTAAAGGCTGTTCCTTGAAGCTCTTTCAGAAGCGGGATTGCACCTTGGGGCGTGGTGCTGTGGTAGAGCGCTGGTCTGGGCAATGCAGTAGGCTTGGGTTCATCTTCAGCATCACACGCCCACACTAGGCATAGAAATGGGCTAGCTCGTACTCGGGGAAGGGGCTGCCAACAGAATGGACTGTAAAAAAAAAAAAAAAAAAGAAAAGGGGAAAAAACCACATTTTAAAAAATTTTTATGTGTTAGAGTTGGGAGCACAGGGATGGGAGGGGCGTATCTGTCCTCGGGGCAACAGGGTGGGGCGATCCTTCGCCAGTCCGAACTCCAGGGTCCTGGGGCGGCCGCGCCCACCCCGCCCGCGTAAGCGCGCTTCCGGAAACTGCTCGCCTGGGAACCCGGTTTCCCCGCGCAGGTTCCGGAAGAGCTCGGCGAGCCGGGCGTGCAGTACAGCCGCGGGCTGCTGTGGCCGCTGAGGCCAAGTGCTTTGTTCCCGGCTCCTTGTTGCCCCTGCGCGCGCAGAGAGACCGAAGTCCTGGTGTCGCGCGCGCCGGGTGCCGCGAGAGCTGAGCACCCGGTGCGATCGCTGCAGCCGCAGCTCGGGAGCTCGTGCGCCCTGCGTAGCTTGGGGCGGTCCCACGCAGCTGCGGCTCCCGTGCGGTCCCTACGAGGCGGTCGCCCCGAGACTGCCTAGGCGGTGCGATGCTGGGCCCGCCCGGGAGCCCGGGAAGGGAAAGCGGAAGCCGCGAGCCGGGTCGGTGACCGCGAGGACTCGGTGCCTCTCCACGGCTGCCGGCAGCACCCGCGCCTGTTCTCGGCTGTCAGTCCCGCGGCACCCGGCGCGCCGTAACCATGGCCATCGCTCACCTGGCCACGGAGTACGTGTTCTCGGACTTCTTGTTGAAGGAGCCCACTGAGCCCAAATTCAAGGGGCTGCGACTGGAGCTAGCGGTGGATAAAATGGTCACATGCATCGCCGTGGGTCTGCCTCTGCTGCTCATCTCGCTGGCCTTCGCTCAGGAGATCTCCATCGGTGAGTCCGGGGGCGCAGGGGCAGCCTGGGCTAGGCTGGCATTGTCTGGGGTTGGCAGGGCCCGCCAAGGGGAGATCTCATTGCACACAGCCGGCATTTCCGCACGCCCCTCACGCCCCTCCTAATATAGCCACTCTGCTCATACCGGATTTAAGACTGAAGACTTATTTTGCCTATGTGCAATCTGGGTATCTCTGTTGACCCTGCTAGCATCCTCCCTGCAGTTCCTTTGTCTCCCGCCCATGATTGTGGCTTGGAGTTCATATCCAGCTTGTTGCCGCTAGACTGCCAAGAGTGTCTTTTCCTACTCCTCTCCCCAGAAATTGTGCAGTCACCTAAAATTTCACACCAAAGAAGTTCCCAAGTGGCTCCAGGTCCGTCTACAGTGTTTCACTGTGCTTTTCAGTCATCCTTGGGGTCTGTCTTAGGGTGGTGTGTGATGGGGAGTAATGCCGTTGGAGGTGGAAGAGGTCCTCCACCTAGGCCTTGCTGTGAATGAAAGTTGAAGAAATGACTTAATCTTCATATAAACTATCATTTCATCTTAATAGTTATGCAAAATCCAAAGTCTAGTGTTTCGGGCAGGATCATGAGCCAGAGTGGGGTGGTCTTACCAGTTACCCTGACATTCAGTGTGTGAATTGCAGGTAAACAGTGTGTGTGTGTGTGTGTGTGTGTGTGTGTGTGTTTGTGTGTGTGTTGGGGTGGGCAACGGCACTTGCAGGTGGGTCAGGACCGTGTAGAGTGTCTGTGCCAGGTTGGGTGGAGTGTGGAGTGGCCCAAATGAGATGCTTCTCAGGGGGCTGTGCCAGCCGGGAGCCGGGAGCTCGCTGGGGGAGGGGAGCTCTAGGAGCTAAGGGTAATGCGGGCCAGGGTCAGGTTACTAGAAGAGGCACCTGCTCACTCACCTGGGATTGGGGGCCGTTGATTGGCAGACCGGTGGACAACAGCACTCAGTGATAGTGAGAGTGCATTAGTTCTGGATGTAGGAAGGGAGTGTGGATCTGGACATGTGACTGCCCTGAGCTATGGCATCAGTTGAGGTCTTCTGCATGGATGGGGGCCGAGTGGAGGAAGGAAAGGGGGGCCCTTCTGAGAGACGAGGGAGCATTAGGAAACAGCTGGGTACCTAGATTTTAACGGGCTGTGGAGAGGAGAGAGCGAGGCCATCTGTACACCTGAGTGAGCTGAGGTGCTGGTGGAAGCTGGAGTCGAGGCAGGGCTTGGGCGGGAAAGGGCATGGCTGGTGTATCCGTGACACTGTGGCGGAAAGTCGCTGAAGCAAGGGCGCAGAGTGAGCTGTGGGTTTTCCTGGTTCTCGGGCAGGGATGATCCCGCCGAAAGGGAAACCACAGAGTCGCTTGGAGGCTGACGATAGTCTCTGTGGCTTCCCGCTGTGGACTGGACCAAATGCTAGGCATCAGAATCCTGGGGAATAAATGTCCCTATGATGAAGATGCAAGTCCTGGACATCTGGTGTGGGCAGAGGCCAACAGGGAGGGGCTGGTCACTCTCTGTGAAGTCCCCCTTCTAGAAGGACTCTTGAGGCACCTGGAGCTGGGGTCTGTTATGCAGGTCCAGATGGATGTACTGTGTGAGAGGCATCTTGGGGGACATGGGGGTGGGTCCAGCCAGCACCACTCTGCTTGGGCTATGTATGCGCTCCACTGTGCCCTGTGAGGGATAGGAAAAGATTCAAGGCATGACCCTCTCTACCAGCAGGAGTTTACCATCCCAGTAGACACTAGTCTGCTACCAGGTGACATTCCTCCACCGGTGTGATTTCAGGATAAGGCAGAGGGAACTCCCGAGCACCAGGCTGGCTGGCTCTTAGGTGAACACTCAGGCAGATGGTCATGTCTTCTGAAGGCTCAAGCCTTTCGAGGGGAAGACAGGTGTGTAATGAACCCAACAGAAAGTCATAGGAGATCAGTATTCACAATCAAGGATTAATCTTGTGCAGTTTAACTGTGTGCCATCCAAGGAAAAACACCCTCCCCCAAGAAAAGGATGAGAATGAAGATTGTAATAATTGTAATAACCCCAGTATGCTGGCTAGTTTTATGAAAACTTGACACAAGCTAGAGTCATGGAAGAGGAAAACGTCCGCACCGATTGATAATTGATGTGGGAGGGCCCAGGTCCCTGGACAGAGTGCTACCACTGGGTGTGTGGTCCTGAGATATATAAAAAAAGAGGCTGAGCAAGCCACGGGGAGTAAGCCAGGAAGCAGCACTTCTCCATGGCCTCCAGGTTCCTGCCCTGATTTCCTGTCCTGACTTCCCCCAGTGATGGAGGCTGACATCAGAACTGTAAACTGAAATAACCCCATTATCCCCAAGTTGCTGTTGGTCACAGTGTTCATCACAGCAATAGAAACCTTAAACACGACAACCAAGGTTGGTGGAGCCGTTTAAATGAAGCAGACAGTTCGCCCACCACACTGTTGGGGAGGGCAGCCCCGGGAGTGTGGGGCAGGACTTGCGGCTCCAAGCACGGCTGAGTGACCCTCTCCTGGCCCTTACCCCTCCCACTTTCTTGTCTGGAATACTTCTATCACATAGCCTGTCTATGTGTCTGTCACATAGCCAGTACTTAGTCTTTTATTGATCCATTCCTGAGGACTGTAGAGTGTGTCTTGATTGAGGTAGCTTTGGTGGCTTTTGCACATACCTGGGGCTGAGAGTGCTCACTGATCCTAACTGACTTTACAGTGAGGACAATTACACACACACCCTCTGGAAGGAGCTGCTCAGAAATGCTCTTAACTTCCAAGTCCTGGATCACATTTTGAAGATTGTAGTTTCCTGGAATGTAAGAACTCAGAGCTCAGTTGGGCAGCTGCTATGGTTGCTTCTAAGACTTCACTCCGTGGAAGACAGTTGGAATGGGATTGTGAACTGGGGGTGGAGAAGGGAGAGTTGGCGCCAAGTGCCCTATGGGTGCTCACCCTGCTCCTTTCTTACCTCGCTTCAGTCTTCTGTGCAGTGTGTGCTGGATGGTCTCAGAGAAGGCCTTGAGGTTGCTGGCCGCTCTGCCTATCTGCTCTGATTTTCAGCCTGCTGAGATGGCAGCAAGTAGCTGTCACAGCTGTGGAGATGCCTGCTGCCAGGCCTCCCCTACTGGTAGGGGTTTATGAGGCAAGATAATCCTGTCCCTTAGCTGTCCCGTCAGCTGCAAAGAGCTGCTGTGTGTGTGAGCGTGGAGTGATCCTTAGCTTCCCAATAACAGCACATCCTCAGCTCGCATATCCTCAGCTCGCATATCCTCAGCTTGCGCATCCTCGGCTCGCACGTCCTCCGCTTGCACATCCTCAGCTGGTACATCCTCAGCTCTCACATCCTGGGCTCTCACATCCTGGGCTCTCACATCCTGGGCTCTCACATCCTGGGTTCGTACATCCTCAGCTCACACTCAGCATCAAAGCACCGGGAAGAGGGTGTGGAGGTCAGCAAGGCCCTCTGGCACAGGTCTCTGACCTTGTCTGTGTTTCTAGAGGACAAGTGGGAAATTCATAGACCCTCTTCTCCCTTTGCAACCACGTGTGTGCATCATACTTGTTAGGCAGGCCCATGTCACAGTAACCTATTTCCTCTACTTAGTACATTTAGGGTACTTTTTATATTATAACACAAGTGTTACCTTGATGGGCTTTTTATTATTGTTGTTCTGTGTGCTTACATGTATTTAATGTGTCAGTGTGTATGTGTGGGCACATACATGCCACACTATGTGCATGAGTGTTGCTAAGAGGACAGCTTGCAAAAGGGGTTTCTCTCCTTCCTTCATGTGGGGCCTGGGGCTCAAACTCAAGGCATCAGGCTTAGAGAGCCTTTACCTGCTGAACCGTTTCACCCCACGCTGGCTTCTTAATGGCGGAATGAACCCCATAGCATAATGTAGTCCAACTGTACATCAGCTGAACAGTCCAGCCACTAAGATTCACCTCTGACACATCTGCTTGTAATAATCTTGGCAAATGCTTCCCTTTTCCCGTCACTGAGCAAAAGATGAGAACAATATCAGTTTCCAGAAAGATGAACTCAACTCCCAGAATGACTTTGCGTTCCTAAGTTCGTATTTCAGCCAAGTATAAGAACGCATGCCTTGGGACCTGTCCAGGCTTGACTCCTGCAAAGTACTACCAAGGTACTCTGACCTCCGTATGTGTACAGAAGCACACACCCCCTCTGACATACACACACACTCACACACGCATGCACACACACTCACAGATAAAGAAATGATTGTACAAATCATTAAAAAAAGAAACCAATTTAATTTTTTTCAACTCCATTATTACTAGAATGCTATCCATTTCATTTTTTTTTTCCTGACCATCTTCAGTGATTTTATTTCACATTTACCACTCGGTCTGTTTTGTTCTTTCAAAACGATATCAAACTTTTATTGATATCTTCCCACTCTCACTTGCTGGGAAGCCTAGGAGTGCTGGCTAGCTTTATGCTAACTTGATACAAGCTAGAGTCATTGGAGTGGAGGGAGCCTCAACTGAGAAAGTGCTTCCATAAAAATCAGGCTGTGGACAAGCTTGTAGGGCAATTTTTTAGTTAATGATTGAGGTGGGAAAGCCCAGCCCACTGTGGATGGTGCCATCCCTGAGCTGGTAGTCCTGGGTGCTCTGAGAAAGCAAGCTTAGCAAGCCAGCAAGCACACCCCTCTGTGGCCTGTGCATCAGCTCCTGCCTCCAGGATCCTTCCCGGCTTGAATTCCCGCCCAGACTCCCTTCAGTGATGAACAGTGATGATGGAGAGTTAGCCACATAGACCCCTTCCTCCTCAAGTTGCTCTGGTCATGGTGTCTCATCACAGCAGTAATAACCGTGACTAAGACCCTAGGCCACTGATGGGCAGTGATTTTCCTATAGTTATCTTTGAGCAGGTGAATCTGTTTTAGGGTTTTTTTTCCGCTATTTTGGGGGTTTATTCCTATATAGTACCAGACTGTTCTCTTACTGGGCTTATGCTGGTTTGTCAATTCAATGCATTTCACATCAGAATCAGAGGATCTGGGGAGCATGAATGGGGAAACCGAAGCTAGGTGGTTGCTGTTATTCTGCACAGCATGCGAAGCGTCTGAAAGGCAATGGGTCACAGGAAGAGGTCATCGTGGGTCATTAAAGTGGCCTGTTCACTGGTTTTCTTTGTTATTTTCCTCCGGTGCTGGGGATTGAACCCAAGGCCCCATGCATGCTAGGCAAGCCCTTACCACTGATCTGTATAGCCCTTACCCCTTTGCTCTACATGTTTCGGTCAGAGCTGTTGGTGACTACTACCGGCTGCTGTGATTGCGTTTTTAGCAGTCTGTCTTAGTTCTGTCTTAGTTCAGGTTTCTTTCTTTTCTTTTCTTTCTTATTTATTTGTTTGGTTTTTCTGAGACTGGGTTTCTCTGTAGCTTTGGAGCCTGTCCTGGAACTAGCTATTGTAGACCAGGCTGGCCTCAAACTCACAGAGATCCGCCTGCCTCTGCCTCCCGAGTGCTGGGATTAAAGGCGTGCACCACCTTCAGGTTTCTGTTGCTGTGAGAAGCATGACCATGAGCAACTTGGGGATGGAAGGTTTATTTTGCCTATACTTCCATATCAGTCTGTCATCAGAGGAAATCAAGACAGGAACCTGGAGGTAGAAGCTGAAGCAGAGGCCATGGAGGAGTGCGGCTTGCTGGCTTGCGCTCAGGGCTTCCTTAGCTCTGCTTTTGTAGGTCATAGCCCTTGCATGCTGTTTGTTTGCAGTGCAGAACTGGAGTCTCTGAAGGTCAGGATCATAGACCTCCGGGAGACTAGCAGGCTTATTCCCCAGAATCTGCTAAAGGCAGATGTGAAAGCCACTTCTCCAAATGCCCTTATCTTTGACCTTATCAAATGCCCTTATCTTGGACAGGTCAACAGGTTTATTACTGTACATCCCTTAGTTGTGCTGGTCAGAGGTGGAGGCTGCTGTCACAGTTCAGACATGACGCTTACTTCCTCATGTCCCTCCTGGTTCTCAGGATGTCCTTTGAGTCTCTCACTTGTGTGGGTGGGTGACCTGGCTGACTGATTCCCTCACAGTTTGCTCTGTTACTGCGAGAGGGGGGCTTCTTGAGTGTCTTCTTCTCCCCATCTCTGCTGAGCTCTTCCGATCTCAAAAGAGCGTTCAGAGGAAGCTATTTCCTGCCCTTGTCTCGTGGCTTTCCCTCTTGGGCTGGAGCTGGTTGGCCCTGTTACTGCTTCTGCTGATCCCCTCACTGACACCTAGAACCCATCTTCCCATGCTTTCCTCATGGTTGGACCTTTCTGGGCTGTGGGTACCAGATTGGGACCACGGAGGTGCCCTGGACTGAGTGACATTGGGCATCCGGTCCCCAGTGCGCAGTAGCTATTCCCTGGACTGAGTGACAGCGGCTGCTGGTCCCCAGTGTGCAGTAGCTATTCTAGGACTGTTCTGACTATTGAGGCTCCCAGCCTCAAGGACCAACCACCATGTTCTCAGCATCTCAGATTTGATTTGGTCATCATTACAATTTTAAATTCTGACATATATTCACCTCCTAGAGGCTCGGTTCTCCTAGAGAACCCTGACTAAAACAGTTCTTTCAAGAAAAGTACAATTTCTGTGATAGCAGATGGTGAAGATTCTGGTCGAAAGAGTGTGTAGTTAGTGTACAGCCTGGAGCTGAGCCAGTGGCAGGCAGTTGCAGTGCTGTGTGGCTGCCCCATGTGCCCTGCTGTCAGCCCCAGCAGGCAGGTCCCACTAACTGCTGTGGCAGTCCTAGGGAAACTTCCCAGCTGTGGTGCGCCTTGTCCTGGGAGATGGTGACAGATTTGTTCCCTCAGGGTACAGGGCTGAACCCCTTGTGAGGGACAGAAGCTTCTTTCCTGGCCTATGTGGTGTGAATAAGAATAGCTTCCTGTCCATGTGGTGGAACTGTTTGGGAAGGATTGTAGCTCCCAGGGCAGGTGTCCACTGCTTATAGCTCTCAGGGCAGGTGTCCACTGCATGTAGCTCCCAGGGCAGGTGTCCACTGCACACAGCTCCCAGGGCAGGTGTTCACTGCTCGTAACTCCCAGGGCAGGGCCTCGTAACTTTTGTGGGTCCCACTTGCCTCCCTGATTTTCTTCTAGAGGAAGGGTTTCAATCCAGAGGAAATAGCTCCACCTCAGTTAACCGCAATTTGCCAAACATGGTGTGTCTGTATGTGTTAGGGTGTATTTGTTAAAGATCCAGACATAATGGGAAAAGCTAAACCCTTACCCTTTTCGTGTGTGTTCATACACTAATCCCAGTCTCTTGGCCAGAGGTAACTTCTCGTATGGGGTAAAATATGTTACACTTCTTTTTGTTGGAAAAATATCACTGTGGTAGCATTTTAACAATATTATAAAATTTGCCAGGCGGTGGTGGTACACGCCTTTAATCTCAGCACTTGGGAGGCAGAGGTAGGCGGATCTCTGTGAATTCGAGGCCAGCCTGGTCTACAAGAGCTAGTTCCAGGACAGGCTCCAAATCTACAGAAAAACCCTGTCTCAGAAAACAAAACAAAAACCAATATTATATTATAAAATTTAAACAGACCAGAGAGACAGCTCAGTGGGTAAAGAAGCTGCTAACCTAAAGCCTGAATTCAGTCCCCTTGACCTTCGTGGTGGAAGGGAGAACTAAGCCCCTCGAGTTGCCTTCGGCCTCCTTCGGCCTCCACATGCACACAGCAGCACATGCAAAATAAATCAATGTAAAACTGTTACAGATTTAAACAATGTGCATGTATACTGTGCTGCAGGTTGTTCATTTATCTTTAATGTGCCTTGGAGATGTTTTCATACTCATACTACGTGTGTGTGTGTATGTGTCTGTGTGTGTGACTGGGGAGAGAGAGGAGAGAGAGAGAGAGAGAGAGAGAGAGAGAGAGAGAGAGAGAGAGAGACTGTATGTGTGCATGTATGTACGTGTGGGCACACATGCGAGCCTCCTTCACCTGGTGAGGCTATTGCTCTTCCTAGGCTCTAGTCTGCTGGGCCTGGAAGCCAGGCAACTTTACTGTCTGACTCCCAGTTTTGTGTAGTGAGGGGAGGTGAGCAGGCCTGCTTTTCGTCCCGCCCAGCTCCCGCACAGCTAGCTTAACCCCGGAAATAACAACACACAAATAGTATTCATTTAAACACTGCCTGGCCCATTATCTCTAGCCTCTTACTGGCTAACTTTCACATCCTGATTAACCCATTTCTAATAATCTGTGTAAGGTGGTGGCTTACCGGAAAAGATTCAGCACGTCTGACCTGGCTGCTAGCTCCATGGCGTCTGAGTCACTGCCTTCTCTCTCCCACAGTTCTGTCTGCTCTGCCTATCTAAATTTGGCCCATTAACTAACCAATGAAACAACAGATAGACAGATGACATTCCCACATCCGTTTTGCCCTGTCCAGTCCAGGTCCTCAGGTTTGGGCAGTGAGTGCCTTTAGCACCAGGCCACCTCATTCTATTTAAGAGGAGAGGACTTTTTAGTGGGGACTGTTCCTCGCTTTACTTAGCTGTTGTGTCGTGATGCATCCTTCATGCGTGCCTTGTGCAGGCGTGGCTCTGGAGTTCTCAGAGTCTCTGGTCTCGTGCACACTTTACTGTCAGGACTCTAAAGAAGCTTTTGTTATGACTTACAGCTTTTGCCACTTTACAAGAAATTAAATCTTTGAAATTTATAAAGTATTTTTCTTAAATAATGCCAACACCTTTGCCTGTTAGTGTATGCGATATTATACACTTTTATATAAAAAAAAAAAACCAGCTTCAAAAGCTTGAATGGCACTGGTTTCCATATGTGTAAGCCCCTCACAGAAGACCAGATGCTTCTGTCTGCTGTCGCTCGTCCCTCTGATGCGCAATCACCATCCTCTGGGGAATCCCTTTAACTCACAAGAAATAGACTGGAAAGGCAGGCAGCGGTGTGGTGTCACTGCAGATTCTTGTCAGGGCTCCTTCTGCCGAGGGGCCCCTGGTCCCTTCCAAGGTTGCCAGGCCTCTCAGGGCAGTCGCTCTGGAACCACTCGGTTTCAAAGGGCACTTCTAGAACCCTTCAGAGTCCCATGTTCCCTGTCAGCAGGTTGATGGCTGTCTGGTTTTGTACCTTTCAGACTTAAAAGTTTACATTTTAAAGAGGGGCGCGCGCCCACACAATGTGTGGGTGTGTGTGCGCGCGTGTGCATGTGTGCGTGTCCATTGTTCATACTTGTGGACACTTTAGGGATTCAATTCTCCCTTTTCTGGGGTCTGGGATCCAGTTCAGGTTGTTTGATGTGCTTGGCTTTTACCTCTCAACTATCCTGCTGGCCCAACGCTTTCCTTCCGTTGTAGTTTGTTGTTCTTACAATTGAAGTGGCATTTCCAGGTTTGTAGTCCCTATTACACCATTACACTAAGGTGTGGCTGTCACTCTGGGCAGTGTCAGGGGACTGCCCCTTCTCACCTGGCTGGCACCATTGCTTGTTGGCCTCTGCTTGTTATTGCCTTGTAAAGTTCTTTCTTCCTTTGGAAGCCAGTCATTCCCCCACCCCTCCACTGTCTGTCTGTTGTCTGTCTCTGCTCTGCTTCCTTCTTCCCTCTCTTTCTTGTAACGGCAGTCGGAGGAATTTGGAAATAACCAAAAATAGTCCTTTTAGAATAAATCAGTTTTAATAAAAGGAGAAAGAGAGACACACTTACAAAGCCAAGGCTCCAGCGAAGCAGAGAGTCAAGCGGGGGTGGGGGGGTGTTGGGGGAAACAGGGCGTCTATCCCCAACCCGATTCTTTTTAAAGGTACCTCTCTCCCCTGGGGCAGCCACACCCCTGAACGCAGGGATTGGGCCAGCTGCCCCAACATCTCCCCCTTTTGTCTAAATAAGGCAGATTCAGAAACCAAATACAACTATATACAATGGGAATAGATCATATAAAATTACAAGAAGCAAACAATATTAGGCAAGGAACATATAACAAAAATTTTACTAAACATTCTACTTCAGGAAGTCTAAATAATGTAGAAGGTAGCTACAATTATCTAATCTTTAACCCCATCAAAGATCTGAGAAGGGACGTACGTAGTATTACTGAAGCAACCAGGAAGCACAAACGAGAAACTTCCAAAATGTGTAACAGATGACAGAGACAATTGACTACCTGGACAACCACACAAAATCTTGTTAGCAATGTTGAGGCAACCAATTTTGGCTAAGGCCTGATATAACCTGACATACCATTTTTTAATGGCAAGGAACCTTTAGTAAAACTATCCTATCCTGTCTTGGCAAGATAAGACAAATTTGTTTTATCCACTTATGGATATTTTGTATCTTAGTCAGTAGTGGAGGTATGGGCTTTTCTTTGCCCAAAGGCTAGTTCTGCCAAGAAGAAGGCAAACTCCCAGTGGAGTGTCTTTGGTGCTCAACGTTCTCTCGGGAGTAGAGCATTGTTGCCAGGAGTGATTGTGTCTCATAAGTACAAAACTCTAGGTTAGATTAAAGGCCATGTTCTACAGCTCTTCAAAGAGGTCGAAGATTATGCTATCTATACTAAATGTAATCTCTGTGTGTCTAAAAAACCTGATTATCCTAAATATAAATATGACAAACATATAATTCTCAACACTTATCTAACTGTACGACTAATAGAATAGACAACTATGTAATAAATGAAGACAATGATTTCCAAATGTAAACAGGGTCATTACATAAATAATATCCGAGGTAGAAATGTACATTGCAATATGGTAAACAATGTCATTACATAAATAATATCAGAGGTAGAGATGTACATTGTAATATGGTATACAATGTCATTACATAAATAATATCAGAGGTAGAAATGTACATTGTAATATGGTATATATCT
Organism: Arvicola amphibius; assembly: GCF_903992535.2. Lineage (NCBI taxonomy): Eukaryota > Metazoa > Chordata > Mammalia > Rodentia > Cricetidae > Arvicola > Arvicola amphibius. The sequence goes on along the minus strand of NC_052049.1, from coordinate 84,149,965 downwards.
CAATATAACAATTGTTTCAAACAGAGGTAGGATCATACTCTCATACAATGTTCAATATATCAATATACAAGAATCAGCACCCATATAGTTTTCAAAAAACAATAACTCACAAAAATCAGTTATTCCTTCAGACCACCAGTTAATCCCTCCCCTTTTTTGAAATATATATATATATATATATATATATATGTGTGTGTGTGTGCGTGTGTGCGTGTGTGTGTACGTAGTTTATACCCCTGAGTCCATATAAAGCCTTACTCAATCCCTCAACTCTATACCAGCCACCAATTAGTGTCCCTAAACCTGAGGGTAAACTTTGTTGGGAGAGGGGGCGTCGTCATCTAAGATTGCTTACAGCTGACATAGGGGTGACTTTTCTTATCAGGGGGTCCTGTGAAAGCAAACGATGGTAAAATACCCAGGGTAACATTTCATCTAGGAAGAATGTGTCTAGCCTCTGAATATTTTGAGGAGATCCGGCCAGAATGTTGGCAAAAATGTGCACTATTCAAAAGTGTTTTGTGCAATTGGTACCAAAAAACAGACCAAACATTAGCGCTACAAAACCTGACATCATAGCGCTTTCTACAATCTATGAAATGGGCGGTGGCGTGTGGTGATGCCTTGGGGCCCGGGCTCAGGATGCCCTTGGAGAAATCTCTCAGCCTAAGCAAGTAGCGCGGGCAAACAGCTCCTGGAAGGAGCAAAGCTGCAGGCCAAGCGGGCGGTCTCCTTATGGAGGCTTGGGAATAAAAAGGGTGCGTGGCCCGGCTCAATCTGGAGGCGTGGGTTTTTTTTTTTTTTTTTTTTTTTAAAAAGTGCATGGCCCGTCTCAATCCGCTGGATTAAAATTAAGCCGGGTCATCCCGCCTGCGAGTTGCGAATATAAATCTGCCGACCACCGCAGACTGTGGGGTAAGAGTGGTCCCCGGCGGCTACTGCCCCGAGGAGCCCCACCTGGAAGGCGCCAAGTGTAACGATGATTGGAGGAATTTGGAAATAACCAAAAATAGTCCTTTTAGAATAAATCAGTTTTAATAAAAGGAGAAAGACACACTTACAAAGCCAAGGCTCCAGCGAAGCAGAGAGTCAAGCGGGTGGTGGGGGTTGGGGGAAACAGGGCGTCTATCCCCAACCCGGTTCTTTTTAAAGGTACCTCTCTCCCCTGGGGCAGCCACACCCCTGAACGCAGGGATTGGGCCAGCTGCCCCAACACTTTCTGGCTTTTTTAGACATAGTTTTACATAGGCTAGGCCGGTCTTGAATTCACTATCCTCCTGCCTTTGCCTCTCGATTGCTGAAATTACAGGGGTAGGACACTATACCGGTCTGAACTGTTTATTTTGTCTTGTTTTTGAGGCATGGTTTCTCTGTGGAGAACTCAGAGATCTACCTACATCTGCCTCCCAAACGTTGTGATTAAAAGCCTTTTTTTAGAGAGAGAGAGAGAGAGAGAGAGAGAGAGAGAGAGACTGTCTCTCTTTATTTTAATATTTATTTATTATGTATACAATATTCTGTCTGTCTGTATGTCTGCAACCCAGAAGAGGGTGCCAGATCTCATTACAGATGGTTGTGAGCCACCATGTGGTTGCTGGGAATTGAACTCAGGACCTCTGGAAGAGCAGGCAAGGCAATGCTCTTAACCGCTGAGCATCTCTCCAGCCCCTGAGAGAGAGAGACTCTTTCACTTCTGACTCCTCTTTCCTGTTTACACTTAGTCAGCTGTGTGTAAACCTACTGCATGAACTTCAGCAGGAAGTTGGAAAATGGCTTTGAACATTTGCCTCTAAGTGTTAAAACGTATACTTTGCACTTGAGCTAACCCGGGGTTCCTGAGAGCTCACAGGGCTGGCAGCTCCCCTGTGGAAATCCAGAGCAGCTGCTCCTGGGCTGTGCTCTGGCTGGGAGGCTGACCTCCCTCTCTGACTGCAGCCCGCTCATTTGCAAGCCAGAAGGTAGAACCAAGACCCAAAGGCAGAAGCCTGGCACTGGCCTTGACGTGGTGGTCAGTGGAGCCTGCTGCTGGGAAGGGAGGGAGGTGAGGTGTGCACGGTGGGAGGTACTTGGTAGAACTGAGCAGGCACACGCTGACACTTCCAGGTTACCACTCAAGCTCAGGCTGCTGAGGGGGCTCCCTGGCTCTGCTGAGATGAAACTGGCAACTAAGGACTGGGACGGGCCTGTCTTCCTCCCTCCAGTGGCCTTGGAGGGAAGACAGCTCAGGAACTATTGCTCCCCATGTTCTTCCCCTACTAAGGCTTCACTCGTCTCCTGAAAACTTTGTTCCCGGCGCACACACTGGCCCGACCAAGGGAGCAGAAAGTCAATCCCCTCTTAAGAACCAAAGGAACACACTTAAGGTATTTATCCCCAACAACAAGACCCCGCGGGGTGGCTGATATATGACCGAAGTTGCCTCTCCCAAAATTAGTCTCAGTCTGTGGGGGCACTGTATTAATGTTAGTGAGGAGAGGCAATCCTGGTCCTCCCCCGCGGGAACCATGGTTATGTGGGCTCTGGGGTGTTTCTCTCTCTCCTTGCTGTTCTCACTTTTGGATATGAACCACCGGTGCTGCACACTAAGCTACCGTGCTTAGTCTCCAGAAGACTCAGGAGGAATGCAGCCCTCAGAAGGCGTGAACCCCAGGCTCTGCCTTGTGAAACCCATGTGATCTGTGTAGACTGTCCTTGGGTTTGCAAGTCTCATGACACTGCCCTCATAATGGTGACAGTGATCGCAGTTTCTTTTCATTTTGTCATGGTCAAAATCTTATTTTCAGCACAGAGTGGAGATATTCAAGGCCTTTTCCCCAGAAGGGCTTCTTTGTGTCAGGAACTATAAAGCCAGCTTTCAGACAGCGTCTTGGAGGGAGAGATGATGAAGGGGGGCTTATTTAAGCTTAATCTTGCTCAGGCTGGGGCATTTTTAAGTCCACCTTCATGGTGGTGGATTTGCTGCAGAATTAAAAAAATAAAACCAGTAAATAAATGAGAAATGAATCATGTGTACACTGAAGAAAATATGACAGCATGTGACGCAAGAAACCTGCATCCTGTTCCATGCTGCTTGACAGAAATAAAAACTTCAGCGACCGGGGGAGGGGGGAGGTACCTTACCCTGGTCTAGAACTCGATAAGTAGCCTAAGCTGATTGTCAGGTGAACCCCAGGGATCCTCCTGTCCATGCTTCCCTGGCACTGGGGGTACAAGCAAAGACTTTCATCTCTGGATTTTTCTCTATGAGTTTTGGGGGATCAAACTCAGGTCCTTGTGCTTGTAAGGTAAGCCCTCTATTGTTTGAGCTCACTGTGAGGCTAACTCTCTGATGGCCATCTCCTTTGATGCTCTCAGCAATCTGTGAAGCTTAATAAATGAAAAGAGTTAGGTTGTGTAACTCGATGGGAAGAAAAAAGCAAACCCAGTGCCTATGAATGTAGTGGGTGGGTTGGTTTGTTTGTATAAAAAAATGATGAAAAGGGATTCTGGAATCTCCCTTCAGGAAAGACCTTGCCTGTCTCCCCCTGTGTGCTGACATCCCCTTGGCCACATTTAGTGGACTTCCAGGCTGCTTTCTGTAGATGAGGTTTGTGTTCCTGACTGCCATCCTGACAACCTGTCCCTGCCCTTCCACCATCCGTTTCTTTAGCATTATTCTCAAGTCAGCTCCTTCATCTCCCTTTCACATTGCCCACTTCTAGTGCCTACTATGGGTCTGGGCCAGCTTCTCCCACTACCCTCTAAAGATGCAAAACCCAGGGCCAACTCCATTTCCCCTACGGGAAGCTTGGTGAGCCTGGGTTTGCTTTCTGAACCTCTTACGTCTCGTTTCTGTTGTGATTTTTTTTTTTTTTTTTTTTTTTTTTTTTTTTTTTTTTTTGGTTTTTCGAGACAGGGTTTCTCTGCAGCTTTTTTTAGAGCCTGTCCTGGAACTAGCTCTTGTAGACCAGGCTGGCCTCGAACTCACAGAGATCCGCCTGCCTCTGCCTCCCGAGTGCTGGGATTAAAGGCGCGCGCCACCACAGCCCGGCTTCTGTTGTGATATTTTTAATGAATCTGTTTCTTCAGGCTGTCTGTTCCTACCAGGTAGGCTCCATGCAGATGGTCACCACCTTTCTGGCTCTACACAGAGAGGCCTAGGTGCTTGGAGAACGTTTGTGTGTGCTAGCTATTAGCTACAAGTCTTGATGGCTCTGTAGTGTGTGTGTGTGTTTGTGTTTGTGTGTGTGTATGTATGTTGGATGCACACGTGTGTGGATACACATAATAAGAACAGCATACAAGGGATCACGCTGTTGCTTCCTTCTTCTCTTGAGATGGGGCAAGCCTTCTTAACTTTCTTCCTTCTTCCCTGGAGCCAGACAAGCCCTAGCGGTTTCCTTCTTCGGCCCTGACAGTCCTGGGGTTAAAGGCCCACATGTGACCTGTGTCCTGCTTTATGTGGGTGCTGGACATTGAAGCAGGTCCTTATGCTTGTTCAGCAAGCATTCTTAACCCACTGACCCATTGCCCAACCTAACTTAGTAGTTTAAATGATACTTTCTTATGAACCTGGATCTTAGCTCAGGCTTGGCTTTCTTGGGGCTTGATTCTGGCCTTCTTGTGTGTTCCTTGTATATTGACCAGCCTTGCATTCTGTGGGTCTAATTATCCAGACATGACCTAGTCTCAGGTCTGTCTTGTTTTTTCTCCTCCCCAGTAATTGGTTACTTACTCTTAGGACTCCGTGGTGTCAGGAAAGAGTATGTATAACTACACACTTAGGCTTGAATTGTCACCTAACCCAGTATCAATTGACCCATTTAAATCCCCTGAGCTGCCTCTGTAAGACAGAAATAATGGCAATGATTCACAGGTTTCTTTTATTGACTGTGGTTTGGATCAGCTACTTTTACATTGCTGTGACCAAACTGCTCGACAGAAATGTCTTAAAGGCTGAGATGCTTGCTTTGGCTCATGGTTTCCGAGGGATAAGACCATCTGAGCAGAGAAGGTGTGGCAGAGTGGTTTAGTCTATTGTGGGGGCAACCTGTGGTTGTGACTGCTTAGGCTGTGGTAGACAAGGAAACAGAGTGGCCTGGCCTAGACCAGGAGTCTGGGCTGTAACCTCCAGAACCCTGACCCTCAGGACTTATTTCTTATAGTTGCTTCCCTTCCCCACCCCATAAAGATTCTGCTCCCACCGCAAGTTGGGGAGTAAACATTCAAAATGAATCTGTGGGACCATTTCAGACTCAAATCATCACAGTTGGACTGGGGGAGGGGGAGGTGATCCCAATGTCATATGGGAGTCACACTGGTTTCTATGTGATCCCTAGAGTGTATCTGTGCTTCCAAGTCAGATAAATGGAGAAGGAAGCTGAAGAGGAGTACGGTTTGTATATGATGCACTGTTTCCCGTCTCCATGGTTTCCCTCAGATCCCTTAGCATTTCACAGGGGAGCAGCCAGCATGGTAACACAGGGGACATCACCACTTAACAGGAAGCTGTCATCTTGTGCCTCTCAAACTGGGATGGAACCTAAGGAAAAAGCCAGGTCCTTCCCTGTGTTCTACCTCAGTTGTAGAAGTCCCAAACGTGGAAAAACAGACAAGCACAAATCAAGGTAGGCATGGCATTGGATGGGAGCCTGTGTTTAACACATGTTAGGAGAATGGGTAACATACAGGCCATGGACCATCCCAGGATGAGCAGTTTCTTGCCCAAATGGCTATCAAACTCCATAAGGAGCCTCTTTGATGCCCCTCTTTCTCTTGAAGTAGATTGGTGCTGCCAGGAGCAGACGTGTCTCATTGTCATGAAAAACCCTAAGTTATTAAAAACATTAAATGCCATATTCTGTAGTCTTTGAAAGATATGAAGAATGTCTATCTGAAATATATCTATGTACATCTAGAAAATCTAACATGACTACAAGTTTGACTATTTATTATAGGTGATTATCTATTAACCTATATTTCCTAATTATACATTACATTCTTGAATGAACTATACAATCACAATACCTTAATCAAGAGCAGAAATAGATATACATATAACAAAAGTGATTTTAAATTTAAATCACTAAAGCAAAATCCATATCAATGCAAATTATTCATATCTATATCATATCCCCCTTTAAATGTAAAAGAACATTTATAAACAATATTTGGGAATATGGGCGAAGTTATTTCTCTCCAAACTGCTTCGTGCTGAATGGGGTCGCTGTTAATCAGGTCTTTTATGGTATAACCTGTCTGCTAGGTTCATCCCAGTCGGCAGTTAAGTAATTTTTGAGGGTGTTCACAGCAACCTTTCAGGAGGGCGTGGTCTATCATACCTTATTGGGATAGAAGCAATCCACAGAGTATCATACTCTGTGAAAACAAAAGAAGAAACTCTTTTCCAAAGCATCATGTTATTAGATCCAAATTCTGAAGTCTTACCCTTATGATATCCATTCTGGTCTAGCCTGGCAGCCCATATAATGAAATGTCTCTCTGTACTTAGCTCCTTCATAGTCAAAAATTTTAAAGAAAACAGAATAATATATATAATCAAGGCTCTCTGAGAATTTTCCATTTTTACGTGGCTTATTTTTGTTTACTCTGTCTCATGTCCTAGCAAACAGCAAAAAGCTGTGCTAAATTCTCTCTCTCCTCTCTCTCTCTCTCTCTCTCTCTCTCTCTCTCTCTCTCTCTCTCTCTCTCTTTTTTTTAAGCTCTCTCAGGTTTTACATGGATCCAGTTTACTACATTGAGGCATTGGGCGCCATTCTGTTGAATGGCGACAGAGGGCCGCTTCCCGCCCAAAATAATTACATGGAAACTGTATTCATTTAAACACTGCCTGGCCCATTAGTTTCAGCCTCTTATTGGCTAATTCTCACATCTTGCTTTAACCCATATTTAGTAATCTGTGTAGCACCACGAGGTGGTTGCTTACCAGGAGATATCTTAACCTGCGTCCGTCTTGGAGAGGAGAGGCATGGAGACTGCTTTCTTTCTCCTACAATTCTGTTCTGTCTACTCCGCCTACCTAATTTTCTGTCCTATTAAAGGGCCAAGAAAGTTTCTTTATTAACCAATGAAAGTAACACATGACAGATGACCTCCTCCATCAGCCATGGAAGGATGTATGTGTTGCACAGATGCAGACAGAGGACGTGAAGTCTGAGTTCTGCGATGCTTAAGTCTACGCACGGAGTGGGATGTCACTGTCATGTTCTTGTAAATTTTCTGTAGTTCTGAAAAAATTCAAAATGAAGTGTTGAATTTAAAAAGTGATGAGGTCAGTACAGCAACATATCCTTTCTACCTTAAAGTCCTGCGTGCCATCTGGCTGGGCGTTGTGACGCAGCCCTCCCAGCACTCCCAGAGGCAGAGGCAGTTGGATCTCTGTGAGTTCAAGGCAAACCTGGTCTGTAAGAGCTAGTTCCAGCACAGGCTCCAAAACTACAGAGAAACCCTGTCTGGGGGGAGGGGGGTCCTGCATACCTGAGATACAAATTTTTGAATAATTTTCTATGTCTGAAGTAGCTCATCGCAGATGACAACCATGTCTAAATAATTCAGGTTTTTTCATCTTTCATATGCTATTAGGCTCTTTTGTACCTTTCCTTTACTCCCGTCCCAGTCACAAACTTTATTCATGGAACGGTTGTCAGGTTTATGTTAGGTTTAGACAAGTTTTCTTTATGTGATGTGATACACACCCTGGTGGGCGTGCTCAGGGAGTGACTTCTGGCACAGGAGAGAAACCTCAGACACCACAGAGTTCCTCCTTGTGTGTTTCCCTGGGTGGACTCCTGGCTGTATGGTTGTGTTTCAGACTCTGTTGTCACACGATATTCCTTGATGACACTTGCCAACTTGGCATTTCTCTCTCCGGCATGGGCTGCCTGTCCTGGTTCCTGACACCGGTAGACATGGATGTTTTCTCGGCTCTCCTGGCAGTGCCTCATCAGTTTGTGGGACTCAAAAGGAGCAGCATCTAATGTGGTTCAGTGACAAGTCAAGTCCTGGATGTTTAGGGGCTCCTGTAGGTGATGCCTGGGCCTGTCTTAGCCAAGAGCTGGTGTCACAAAGATGTGCCCTCTATGGGCCAGGCCCCACTGTGCAGAGGCGTCCTCGTGAGTTAGCGGGCCTAATGGCAGTGAAAATCACTTCCATTCCATTTTTGAGTCTGGGCTGTTGAAGTGCTTATATTTTCACCAGTATGAAATAATGTGGATGCTTTGATGTCAGTTCCTGCAGAGAAAGGGAAGTCAGATCGGGTCTTCCAGAATCTATAGAAGCTGGCCGGAGAGGTATGAGGAGAGGAACGGGCTCCTGCTTGGAAGGAAAAGTTACTGTGAGATTCTTGAAGCTTTGCAGAGGTGGCCTTTCTGGTGGCCAGGAGGAGCTCCGAGTGTCATTGGGAGAGGCCAGGGGGAGTGTGTCTGCAGTGGCTTGCAGCAGGTGAGGCCAGTCTTGTTTTGAGGCCTGTCGCTGTGAGAGCTGACGATTCAGCTCTGCTTTCTGCAGTGCGTTCATGGTTGTCTTTATGATTCCTCTCACTGCACTTGGGAGTTTACAAGAATGGTTTTCAGGTTTTTTCTGGTATCCTGAAAAGGTAGCCAGGACTTTGAAGTTTAGAGCTGTGAAGGTTGTTTTACGATCTGCTTGGATTCCTTATATGAGATAGGGGTGTGCGTGTATGTGCGCGTGCGTGCGTGTGTGTGTGTGTGTGTGTGTGTGTGTGTGTGTGTGTATAGTTTACAGTAGATGAATTATAATTATTTTTGTTTGGTGAAATGAAAACATTTTGTTCACTTTAAAACGGTGCAGTTAGCTGTCAGCAATATAATCACGATTATATAGTTTTCCCTTCGTGGCTCCCGTAAGAGCCGCCCCGCCCAGTCCAGCGCACGTCTTTCCCATCAACAGACTCTCGCAGTCCCCTGTCTCAAACCCACTTTTATCCAGTAGCCTGTGCCTTCCCTTTCCTCTTTCTCTGGAGGCCCAAGTTACTGTCTCTCTATAGGCAGGGGCTTTGTGCCTCACTTGCCTCATAGGTGACCGGGGTGAAAGCTGACCGCAGGGACCACTTCCCTGGGCCTCTGCTGCCCCCTGTGGTTTCTTCAGTGTGACACTTCCTAGAATCCCACGCATTTTTGAAAGTTCTCTGAAGATCTAGTTAGCTGACTAGATTTTGCTACTGATGTTTTTATTTTTGTTAAGTTCTCTGCTTTGATGAGATCCATCAGCTCCTCGTGAGCCTGCTCCCCATGCTCCCTTCTCTACAGCTTTCCCGTCTGTAGCACAACAAACTCACTTCCCTTGGCGGGGGGTGGGGAGGGTAGGGGGGACAGGAGGAACTGTGGGTGTTTGTTAGAAGGGATGGTGCACACTGCAGCCCCCCTTTCTGTCTTGCACTTGCTCTCTTGCCATGTTCTGTGTTGGTGCTGTCGACGAGGTAAAGAAAGAGGGGAACAGTAGCAGAAGCAGACCAGAGTCCTGCCCTGCCCCCACCCCCCCGCCCTGAAGCTGGAGTATGGAGACAATTCCACCTGGCGTTAGTGTCCCTGAGAAACCTTGGCTGGCTCCGTTTGCACCCCTGCCCTGGGTCTGCTTCTGGGACCACATTGCTCTTTGTTTTTTCGTAGGCTAGTGCTGCAGCTGCAGTAGACAAGTCCAGACAGCACTGGGCCACTGGGCCACTCTGGGCTCAAGGTGATGGAAGACCACCGTGGCTCAAGCTTTCTCCTTAGCAGATGAGACTTCCTTCATGAAGCCCTGGGAAGCACACATTTCCTCTCCAATATCTTGCCGTATTTTGCCAGCTACATGGGTGTGAAGCCCACAGCTGTCTGCATTTCAGCCAACCAGGAGTGTTTCTTGCTCTTTTTGACATAGACCAGAAACTCCTGACTTTCCCTGTGTGTGCTGCAGTAATTCTTTCTCAAACAAAAGAACTAATGATCCAATTCCCTCAGAACAGATGGGTGTATTTGGGCTCATATTCTCAGAGGTGCCGTCTGGGGGTGCTTGACTAGAACCCCTGGCTGTGGGAGCATAGGGGAATGAAGCAGAATGAGACTGGAAGAGGCGGAGAATCAGTTACATCCTACAGAGGCACACTCCAGTGACCTACCTCTCCACAAAACCCCACAGCACAGCACCAAGTTTCCAGAACTCCCCAAAAGAGTGCCACCAACTGTGGACCAAGTGTGTAACACCTGCGCCCATGGGAAAATTGCCTGTTCAGATCAGGACAAGTGCATTTACAGAGTGGTGGGCATCACACTACCTTGCCCTAGAGACTCTAGGCTGTACTCCTGCATTTCCTGGAATGCTCCCAACCCTTGCCAGAAGGCTTTCCTCTTGGAGGAACCACCTGCAGAGGCCAGCCTATCCTAACAGACCCTAGTGGGGACTTTTCTAGAGGGGCTTGCTGGAGTAACCAGTTCAGAGCCCCCTGTGCAGAGATGGCTGGACCACTCTGAGCTCTAATTCCCTCCAGGATAACAGGATTGGCTGTTTCTCCCCCTATGACTGAGGTGTAGAGTAGGTGACAATGGAAGGAGCTGGAGGTGTCCAGCGAGTGCAGTTGCCTGCTGTCTCTGCTCTAGATGAGGGTTGCTTCTGTTTGTCCTCCATGAGGAAAGCCCCTAAACCCCAAACTAGAGCTTGAAGCAGTTTTCTTCTGGGGATGGTATCATGTTCGAAGCCAGGCAGGCTTCCATGAACTCCCGACAGCACTGCCCATTTTCATGGGTAGCTGGACAGATGTTCTCTAGCAACTAGCTTACTGGCAAATTTAAGAGAACCTGGAGCTACCCTCCCCGCTTGTCCCTCATACTGCGCACTTGTGCCTTAGTAGGTTATGATGCAGGAGGCGTCAGTTCACATGGACACTAGGATAGTGTGAGAAGACCCACACACCCTGACACTCCTGTTTTATAAAATGCAAGATTTGAGTTTAGTGGGATAAGGGGGACCTGGACATGTCCTTCCTGTTCTGACTCATGCTTGACACCCTCGCATGGTGGAAAGAACTATCTCTATGATAAGACACTTTGCCATGCTGGTGACTTCAAAATGATCTCCCTCAAGACTTGCCGTGAAGTGCTTTTGTTACACCCAAAGTCTGGATCCCCAGAACATCACCACGTATCCGATGCAAAAGCAAAGAGTTTATTGCAGGTTAACTCGGGGCCCCTCCGTCTGTCTGAAGTGACAGCAGCAGCAATGACAACAGGAACAGTGCAGGAGAGACCCTAGCAAAGGAAAGAGGGGATTTATATAGGGGAAGAGATTTGAGGAATTCTAAGTCTCTAACTTGTGATTGGCTGCCCCCTAGTGGGGTGAGGGGAATTCCAGCCTTCCAGGTTTGGGATTGGCTGTCCCTAAGATGAAAGGGAGTTTCCAGGCCTGAGGGGAATTCCCAACTGCCATTAACTGCCTCTAGGGACTCAGTGATTGGTCCATTTTCCCTGTTCAGGGATTGGCTGGTTTTGTGTGTGTGGGGGGGGTGGCAGAGGTGGTTCTGATTCTGGGGTCTTTGTTTTTTTTTTTTTTTTTTTCTTTTTTGACTCAATTTTGGGACCAGGGTGAATAATATCTTTGGTATAGTCTGAATCTAGGGGCTTAGTGCATTCTTTTGGTCCTGGTTTCAGGCTCCAGGTTCGGGGACAAAGTATCTCTAACACCGGCTCTGGTGCCATTTTCAGGGTGAGAGTTTCTATCCCTGGCTCTGATCCCAGAGTCAGGCTGCTCAGACTCACTGAATCAGTGTGTGGGCCTCTTGCTTTCTTGATGTCTGGGTGTCAAGTCACCTGCTGAAGAAGAAGGGGTGCTCAGAGCTTTTCCGTGCATCCCATCACCACCTCCAAAGTCAACCCTCCTGACCCTGCAGACTTCACTTCCTTTTCTTAATACAAGTGTTTGGTTCATCCCGTCTCCAGGGGACCCTTGGAGGCCTATGGCATTCATAGGGAGGTCCAGCTCACTGTCTCCGCCCCTTAACATGCAGTAGAAGGCATAGTGATGGGTGTGCTTTAGTCTTTAAAGCAGTGCAGGAAAGGTCAGCCTGTTGCTTCCTGACAGAGCAAGCAATGAGCACCAGGCACTGCAGGAACCACTTTGCTGCCCCTTTCCCTCCCTGCAACAGCCGTGTGAAGCGTTGATGTTAATGCTATCTGCATTAGAGACCCAGGCTTAAAAGGCTAAGTGATTCACCTGCCGTGAGTCATCAATTAAGTGGCCGGGTGAGGTTTAAATACAGCTGCAGAGCCCAGGCACTTAGTATCCCTCACCCTGCATGGGATGTGGGGGAGAGCTTGCCTCATGGGGGGCAGACTAGAGAGAAGAGGGGGATGCAGGGGACACAAGGATGCCTGTAACACATCCGTAAACCCAATAAACACTTGATGGGGGCAAGGGGTGAGCTAGATAAGGGACAAGGCTCTGCTGGCAGAACTTGGTCACCTGACCTGGTTCTCAGTTAAGATGACAGTGAAGTCACCTGACCTCAGTTAAGATAGTGGTAAGGTCACCTGACCTCAGTCAAAATGGCTGCAGTCACATGTTGTATGGAAGAGAGACCTAGAGGCGTGATCCACCCTGTTGCTGAGCCACCATGCCACAAGCTGTGGCGGGGAGCAAAGGCAGGAGTTGAAAACAGCTGCTTCATGGATCTGACCAATCTTGTCAGAAGTGGTGGCAGGGACAGTTTGAGGAAAAGCAGAGCTGGTGGGACACGGGCAGAGTATAGTTTGAGGGTTTATACCATATTTGAAAATGTGAAAACCTGTGAAAAACACTACAGGGCCTATAGAAGAGTGGCCTCTAGCCTCTCTGGCTTCTGAGTCGCCTGGACTGGAGCCAGTCAGGCTTTAACACCCCACCTGTAGAGAGAGGACGCTCCGGGCAGTCTCTATCACAGCGGGGACCACTTACATGGGGTCCAAAAGAAAAGAAAAGAAAAGAAAGAGAATGGAGAAAGAAACATCTGGGGAACCCTGGGCCCCCAAATCGGATGCACCACACAGCTTATGCAGTGCTAGCACCGGAGGACCAACCCTGGGTCGTCTGGTCATGTGTTTAGCTATGGACAGCAAAGGGCTCAACCGTAGCCATGAAGGCTGTGGTTGGGGGCTGGAAGGGGAAAACTCACCACCAAAGCTGCTGGTGTGTGTAGAGGTCGGTGTTCAGGTGAAAGACCCCCGAAGTGGGGTGCCTTCCAGTCTGGGAAGACCCTCCCAAGGAACAGCGAGACCACTCTTCGGATGCAAAAAGCAAGAGGCTTTATTCAGATACACAGGTACCTGGGGCGACTTAGTCTCTCGGAGGACTAGCGCGCCTTTAGGCTGGAGCAGTGGGTTTTTATAGGGTCGGGGAGCAAAAGCGCGGGTACAGAAGCGAGAAGCGTAGTTACAGGGTTCTGATTGGACAATTTAAACAAGGCTCGGGTTTAAACTAGGGACAGCTGGGTACTTCCAGGGGGTTTCCAAGAAATCAGATATGCAAGTTAACTTCGTTTATCTAGGGTTTAAGCTGTTTCTGTTCCCCTGCTCATGGCCAGGTGTCTGACCACAGATATTGTTGGGTCAAGACCAAGGCCTGTATAACTGACAGCCTGTCTTTCATGAACTGAACCAGACGGTTGAGGATACAAGGCCCGAACAGCAAGATTAACAGTATGATTATGAGGGGGCCCATTATGGAGGAGATTAGGGTGGTAAACCATGGAGATCTGTTGAACCAACCCTCGGACCAACCTTGTTGTGACTCAAATAACTGCTGTCTCTGCTTGAGTCGTTCCCTGAGTTTTGCCATATTGTCCCTGACTACACCTGTGTGATCAGCATAGAAGCAACATTCCTCTTTTAGGGCTGCGCAAAGCCCCCCTTGCTGTAGGAATAGAACATCCAACCCCCGTCTGTTCTGCAGGACCACTTCGGATAAGGAAGTCAAGGACTTTTCTAAGGCACTGACTGATTCTTCCAAGGCCTTGATATCTGTGTGCATGACTGCTTGTAATTGTTGGAACTGTTGGGTCTCAACTAGCGCAGCGGTTCCTGTTCCCACTCCCGCAGCTATTCCCCCTACTGTCAGTCCTCCCAGCATAAGGGCCAGTGTGAGGGACACTGGTTCTCGTCTAATTCGTGGCCTCTCTTCAAATTGTTCATAAATATATGAAGAGGTATGATAGGTTACTCTGGGCCACAGCTCTATTAACACGCAATAGTCAGAGGTTGTGTTAAGGACCGTAAGGGAAACACAGGGAGTGAGACCCGTACTGCATGCCCAGTAGGTTCCATTGGGTGCCACCAGATATCCAGTGGAGGAAGTCTGAAGTGGATGGATACTGTTGCACAGTGACTCGTGGGTTTTAGGGACTCCTCCCACACAGGTCCCTCGACCCGATACCTCTGACAGGGTAAGTTTATGTTGGGAGGGGGATGCACAATAGGCCGTGGCCTCAGTTTGGTTGGTATAATTGCCAATTATAGCTACTCCCTCATAGTATGGGGGCCTCGAAACCAGACATAGCCAGCATTCCTCGGTCAAGTTTGGACTGGTATAGTTGAGGGTCGAGTACGCCCCCTGGATTAGATTGAGGAGTCTGTCCCCTGTACCCTGCCGAGGAGTTGGAGTATTATTGTGCGAAGATGGGGCCAAGGTGGTGGAGAGATTTTGGGCGGGAACTGGTCTGGGTCTGGGAGGGGGTGCTGGCTGAGAAGGGGGCTTCTGTTCTGACAAGACCGCGTTTGGCCCGACAGCTACTGTTGATGAGACAGAAGCTATTTGCCTCGTTAAGGAGAACATAGTGACAGGGTCATATCCTGTGCGATAGAGACGCAGTCCCCAGGACTTGGGACCATCCCAGACTGCTGTTTTGCCTTGGGCGGTAAAGTCGAGGATCAGAGGATTGCATCTGCCTCCCAAGGTGGCCCCCGTAACATTTTTAGTCAAGGAGTCATAACAGGGGCCACACCAGTCCTTGCTGCATACCCAAGGTCCTGCACCCGTGTAACCAGGGGTGGTTCCTCGCTTAAGGGTGATTAGGTCCCAGGAAGAGGATGGCTTCCAGTAGGCGTCTCCGGTGGTTTCGCAGCCCCATTGGGCACAGTACCCATCTGCGGGCCCCCCGCATTCTTTTCTAAAGTTTTGACCTGGGCACACATAGAAATCCCTGGCTCTTGTTCCATGCCGTCCCCCAGGGTGGTGGCAGCCATACCCGGAGAATGGCTCCTGGTCTGATGGATTCCATGAATCCCCCACTAGGTCACAGAGGTCAAAGTATAGGGTTGGAAAGACATCTTTCGTGGTTCCCAGCATGGAGGTGGAATTGGCAACCTGTCCTGTCATAAGGTTAGTGACTCTCCAAGTTATATTATAAACCGTATGAGGGCTCTTGGCTTCCCCCCCCTCTCCCAGTCCTATCAGGGCCCATAGAATGATTAGGGGGGCTCCCGAGTAAGTCTTATCTTTAGAGGGTTTTGAGAACGTTGAACCTTCCATGATGATTCTGATGTTTTCTCGTCCGGTCGGGCCGTTTTTACGTGGGAGGCGTGGACCCAGGCCGCAATGCCGTCGACCTTGAGAGCAGTCGGAGTAGTCAGCAGCACAGTGTAGGGTCCCTTCCAACGGGGTTCCAAATTCTTAGTCCGATGTCTGCGGACCCAAACCGCGTCACCAATTTGGTAGTTGTGGGGTATCACTGGTCTGTCCAGCTGGTCTTTGTAAGCGGCAGCAAGTGGCTTCCAGACTTCCCTCTGCACGGCCTGGAGTGCCTGTAAGTGAGCTTGCAAAGAGGGACTGTTAGCAAAGTCTGAAATATCGGGGTCAAAAAAATTAATGAGGGGCGGGGGCGCCCCGTATAATATCTCAAAGGGAGTAAGTCCATGAGGTCCTGGAGTGTTGCGGGCACGATAAAGGGCTAGGGGTAGTAGGAGTACCCAATCTCTAGTGCCAGTTGCAAGCGTTAATTTAGTTAGAGTCTCCTTGATTGTTCTAGTCATCCTCTCTACCTGTCCTGAACTTTGGGGTCGGTAAGCACAATGTAATTTCCAATCAATCCCCAAGAGCTTGGCCACCAACTGACTTACCTGGGAGACAAAGGCGGGCCCATTGTCGGTTCCCAGTACCTGGGGCATGCCGTACCTGGGGAAAATCTCTTCCAACAGCTTCTTGGTCACTATCTTGGCTGTTTCATGTTTGGTCGGGTAGGCTTCTACCCATCCGGAAAAGGTGTCAACAAATACCAACAGATATTTGTATCCATATTGTCCAGGCTTAATTTCAGTGAAATCAATTTCCCAATGGGTACCTGGTCGGTGTCCTCGTACCCGGATTCCTGTCCCGAATTTGGATTTTCCAGCATTGACCTGAGCGCATGCCCTGCAGGCATCAGCTACTTGTTGTAGGATTCTGTCTCTGCCTAGCAAATAATGGAAGCTTTCTTCTCTGTCTAGGAGAGTTTTCATTTTCCGAGGACTAAGGTGAGTCAGCTTGTGTAAATAATCTATCAGTTCGAAAGTCTGTTTTGTGGGCACCACGGATCTGCCTTGGAAGACCCAATGCCCTCTGGCCGAATCATGAGAAGCCCCCATTCTTTTTAGTATCTCCGTGTCCTCTCTGGTATAGTGGAGACAGCCAAAAAGTCTCTAGTGCGGTTTCGGGGTCTCTAGGTGGCTCATGGAGCCGATATTCATCTTCCAAATTTAGGGTTAACACATGCAAGGGCTGTCCTTGTGGCTCCACAATTCGCACCCCCGAATTCTCAAAGTATATCTGGGCCTTTAATTTGGTCAGCAGGTCTCTTCCCAGTAATGGGTATGGGCAATCCGGGACATGGAGAAAAGAATGAGTCACCTTACCGGTAGCCAGATGTACCTTGCGGTCGGTTGTCCATCGATATCTTCTTCCCCCGGTAGCCCCCTGGACCCAAGCGGATTTATCGCTCAAGGGTCCGGGGTTTTGGGTCAACACAGAGTGTTGAGCCCCAGTGTCCACCAGGAAGGTGACTGGCTGCCCCCCGACGTCGAGAGTTATCCTGGGCTCAGGGGGGGGCTCCTGACCCTGACCCCCCTAGTCTTCCAAGGTTAGGAGGGAGGTCTGGGGTCGTGGCTTTCGGGGCCCCTTCGGTCTTTTGGGGCAGTCTTTAACCCAGTGTCCTTTTTCCTTACAGTACGCGCATTGGTCCTTCTCCACCTGGGGCCCCCTCCGGTCTCCCTCCTGTCTACCCTGTCTTTGACTGGAAACTACGGTGGCCAAGAGTTTGCTCATCTCCTTATGTCTCTTACGGTCCCTCTCTTTTTCCTTTTCCTCAGCTTCTTTTCTGCGACGGACCTCTCTTTCCTCTGCCTCCTTTCTAAGACGGTCCTCCCTTTCTTCTGGAGTCTCTCTCTTATTGTAAATTCTTTCTGCCTCCTTTAGTAGGTCCCTGAGCGAACTCTCCCTTAAGTTTTCTAGGCGCTCGAGTCTGCGTTTGATATCCGGAGCAGATTGCCAAATGAAAGACATAGCTATGCTAGTTTCTTGCCCTGGATCTTCTGGGTCATAAGGGGTGTATCTACGATAGGCTTCTTTGAGTCGCTCTAAGAATGCTGAGGGAGTTTCTCCTGGTCCCTGCAATACCTGTTTAACTTTAGCCAGGTTGGTGGGGCGTCGGCCTGCCCCATGGAGACCCGCTATGAGCAACTGGCGATAGAGAATTAGGTGATTCCTACCTTCCTGGGTGGTGAAGTCCCAGTTGGGACGTTCGAGGGGAAAAGCGGCATCTATTTCATTAGGCAGCTGGGTGGGACGTCCGTCTGTTCCCCGAACCGCCTTTCGAGCCTCCAGGAGGACTCTCTGCTTCTCCTCCGAAGTCAGCAAAGTCTGCAGTAATTGTTGGCAATCATCCCAGGTGGGCTGATGAGTAATCAGGACCGACTCAATTAGAGCAGTCAGCCTAACTGGGTCTTCAGAAAAAGAGGGATTGTTATTTTTCCAGTTATATAGGTCGGAGGAGGAGAACGGCCAGTATTGTAGTTGGCCATTTCCTCCGGTCCGGAGAGGGAATGCCTGAGAGGAAGTAGAATCCGCGGCCAGCTGCTGGTCTCGCCGTCCCTTTAAGCGGGCTGCCATGGGGGACGGGGCAGCGGGAGATGGCGCGGCAGGCCCCTCGTTTTCATCGGTCGAGTCGGCCACCTGAGGCGGGAGGGCCTGTTCTCGGTAGGGGGGGGGTCCTCCGTGAGGAGGTCTACCAATAGGTCATCCCCCGCGGGCAGAACCTGCGGAGGAGGAGGTTTGATTTTTGAGGGGTCAGTAAGAGTCGGATATAGAGATGAGCGGGATGGGGGTCCTGTTGGAGTGGGGAGGAGTGGAGGGGGTAAGGAGGGAGCAGACGGAGGAAGTGGGGGTTTGGGAGGGACAAAAGGCTTAACCCATGGTGGTGGATCATATGCCATTGCCTCCCAAGTCACGATGTAGGCAACTTGGTCTGGGTGCCCATGAGGGCCGGGGTCCATCACTTTGGCTTTGACCTGTGAGATAATAGTAAGGTCGAATGTACCATCCCGCGGCCAGCCCACGTTAAACGTGGGCCATTCAGACGAACAGAAAGTGACCCAACGCCTTTTTCGGACTTCCACGGACTGGTTGTTCGCAATGTCCTGGACGTCCCTCCAGTGCTGTAAAGTTAGACTCAAAGGGGTAATTAAGGACTGTCCCATATTTTCAGACACGGACACAGACAAAACCAAACAAAAGAACAGAAAACCAATAACAAAACAACAAAATCGTGCAGCGCGGCTTCGGCGTAGAACCGAGAGCAAAGTCTGAGTTGGAGATAGCGAGAGTCCGGATCTCCCTACTCCCAGAAGAACCACGTGCCCTTCTGACTGCGGAGGAGCTCCAAACAGCCCAATCCGGGTGGGGTTCACTGAATACGGACGGGTCTCGAATCGGACCCCAGACGCCCTCGGGACGTCTCCCAGGGCTGCGGTCGGGAGTACGAACTCGTCAGTTCCTCCACGGGTCCGCCAAATACAGATCTAGTCAGCTAACTAGTGCAGACACTGGCGCAGGCGCAGACATAAAAACACAATACAGACAGTCACATAAAGCGATCGCTGGCCAGCTTACCTCCCGGTGGTGAGTCGGTGGTCCCTGGGCAGGGGTCTCCTAATCCCGGACAAGCCCCCAAATGAAAGACCCCCGAAGTGGGGTGCCTTCCAGTCTGGGAAGACCCTCCCAAGGAACAGTGAGACCACTCTTCGGATGCAAAAAGCAAGAGGCTTTATTCAGATACACAGGTACCTGGGGCGACTTAGTCTCTCGGAGGACTAGCGCGCCTTTAGGCTGGAGCAGTGGGTTTTTATAGGGTCGGGGAGCAAAAGCGCGGGTACAGAAGCGAGAAGCGTAGTTACAGGGTTCTGATTGGACAATTTAAACAAGGCTCGGGTTTAAACTAGGGACAGCTGGGTACTTCCAGGGGGTTTCCAAGAAATCAGATATGCAAGTTAACTTCGTTTATCTAGGGTTTAAGCTGTTTCTGTTCCCCTGCTCATGGCCAGGTGTCTGACCACAGATATCCTGCTTGGCCCCCACCGCCCTTGTTTTTCTGAGCTGAACTTTAACTGAGCTTCCCTGTCCTCTGCGCTGGTAAAATTTCATGCCTTGCGAAATGGCGTTACTGCTGCTAGCTGCTATTATTGAGTGGGGGTCTTTCACAGGCAGACAGAACACAGAGCTGTTGTAAACAAACCTGGTTCCCGAGCCCAGGGTTCCACGTGTCCTCAGCTGGCCTGCCCTCCGGTGGGAGGAAACATGGAGAGCCTGGCCTAGTCACGAGCACCAGTGTAATCCCTTTAAGAGACAAGCCCTGCCTGCTCCCTCCCCGGCCCACCACTGAGGCAGGGAGATCTTCATTCCTGCCTGCAGCCTGAGTCCCTTTCCTTTCCATCTCTCTCCCAAAGAAGCAGCTGCTGCCATGGCTCCTCTCCAACCCCTCCCCCTCGTTTCTCTCTCCCCCCCACCTCTCTCTGATCTTCCCCCTTCTTCCCTTCCATAAGCCACTAAATAAATATCCAACATCACTCTGCATGGCATGCCTATCCATGTCTCTGTCTCTCACCAGCTGCATGGCTCCCTGCCCGGGACCAACTGCCTTTGGAGACCTGCGGTGTGGTCTCATGGCATGCCTCTCCGTCTCTCATCCGCTGGGGCTGGGACTCCTCATGGGACTGTTGCCCTCCACGCAGCTCCGTGCCTAGTACCCACTGGCCCTCATAGCTCGCGGGCCACTTGGGGGCTCCTTGCCTGGGACCTGGCTGCCTTCGTGGCCTGCTGTGATCTCAAGACCCGCTGCCTGTCGCTTGGGGACCTGCAGCATGGCCTCATGGCCCCCTGCCCACTGCTGCCACTCGGGACCTGCAGCATTTTACTTAAACCACAACAAAGGGTTCGTCCATCACTGAGGGAAGTCAGGGCAGGAACCTGGGAGCAAGAACTGAAGCAGAGGTCTTGGAGGGTGCTGCCTACTGGCTTGCTCCTCCTGACTTGTTCAGTTACCTTTTACCTATGACCCAGGCCCACCTGCCTGCCCACGGTTGGCACCTCCCACAGTGGGCTGAGTCTTCCCACATCATTAAGAAAAGGCCCACAGGCAAGTATGATAGAAGTCATTCCGTCATTCCTCAACCGGCTTTCCTCTTCCTCTGTGACTCTAGCTTGTCAAGTAGACAAACAAACAAACAAACAAACAAAAAAACCTATTACAATAACATATAGTAGGCTAGGCTGTGAGCTGAGGTGCCTCAGGCAGCATTCAGGGTGTAGCATGGTGCTAAGTATACGCTGTGTGTTCAGAACCCAGGCTGCTGTGAAGCTGTGCGGCACTACATGGATGAGCACTTCAAGAAGCCCCTGCATTTGTTACCCATTTGAGTTTGAGTTTTTGGTCATGTTCAGAAACCTTTTAATGTCAAAAGTTTTTGATGCCGCATTCAGTTGGTGTGTGACGTTATGACTCAGTGCAGGAAGCTTTGACTTGGGCATCAGTAGGGATCAGGGAGGTGCAGGCCTGGGGCTTCATTTATTTGTAACGATCTCCTTTCCTTCCCAGGTACCCAGATAAGCTGCTTCTCCCCAAGCTCTTTCTCCTGGCGACAGGCTTCCTTTGTGGATTCATACTGTTGGGCGGCTGTACAGCAAAAGAGCTCCCTGCAGAGTGAGTCTGGAAACCTCCCACTGTGGCTGCACAAGGTAAGGAGATATTGTCACACCCGCTGTGCTTGCTTTCGGGATACAGACGTGGAGGCCTGGAAGGGCTGTGTCCCCCAAGGCCATGCACACTGGAGAAGCCGCAGCAGTGACAGCATCAGATAGGTGCTCTCTGAATTTCAGCTTTTCAATGACAGGCATCTTGTACATCTTTGTTTCTTTTGTGTCCTTAATTCCCCTGCAGAATGTCTGGCCCACGGTGGGCCCTCACTACCTTTTAAACATCCAAATAAGCAGGGCCTGGGTTTGAACATTGGCCAAAGCCTTGTTTGTAACAACTGGGGTCACTTAGCAAAAGTAAAGCCTAACATATAGTTGAGTTGCTTCTGGCTACTCTGTTGCTGAAGCACCTAGAAGCCTGGTCACAAATCCCGGGTACACAGCTCTTGATGGGTTTCTAGTGGGACATGTGTATGGTAAAAAATAAAACGCTATAGGTCCCCAAGTGGCGGCAGTGGGCAGCAGGCATGAGACCATGACAGGCCGTGAAGGTAACAGTCCCAGGTAGGGGGCCCCTGAGTGGCCTGTGGGCCATGAGGTCCAGCTGGTCCTAGGCAGGGAGCCATATGGTAGGTAAGAGACCAGCCAGTCCCACAAGGAGCCGCAGCCACAGTGGGCGGGTGAAAGACAGAGACCTATTGGGCACGTGTGGCGGGGGAGAGACTGAGAGCAGCAAGTCCCAGGCAGGGAGCCTACACAGGGAACCGCATGGTGGGTGAGAGACAGAGACCAAGACAGAGCAGCCAGTCCCATGAGGAGCCACAGCTGCAGCAGGTGAGAGATAGATAGATAGGCATGCCATGCAGAGTGAGGTTGGGTATTTGTTTAGTTATAGGAGGGAAAGGGGAGAAGGGGGAAGAGCAGAGAGAGGCAGAGAGAGAGAAACGGGGTGGGGGGGAGAGGAGAGGAGCCATGGCAGCAGCTGCCTCTTTGGGAGAGAGATGAAAAGGAAGGGCTCAGACTGGAAATGGAAGGAAGATCTTCCTGCCTGGGTGGTAGATGGGGGTGGGGGTTGGGGGGGGGAGCTTGTGGGGAACTTGTTTCTTAAAGGGACAGGACAGACCATTACAACGGGGCAGGGCACTGTAGGGTGGGAGTGTGCAGGAACTGGACAGTAAGAAGCTGCAGCTGAACCTGGCTGTGTACAGAAGAACTCTCTTAACACTCTTACGTGGCAGCTTGACACCGTCAGTCTTCTCTGGCAGTGATGATGTCACACCTCAGGTCTTCTCTGTGAGAGAGGATGTGACGTCTCGGGTCTTCTCTGTGACACTCTGAGTCTTCTCTGAGTGATGATGGTGACACCTTGGCGCTGCACACACAAAAGCAGGGCTCTGCTTCAGCCTGCCCTTCATCTGCTGGTTCTCTTGCCCTTCATAAAAATAAGTAGAACATTTGTGTCTTCTGATGCTCACATCTCCTGTGGAATGCACGTGGTAGCTTCTACGATGCTAGAACTGACCGTAGATCCTCTGCTGCCTTACCTCCCTGAACACCCAGTCTGTGGTCTTCTAAACAGACCTCTTTCTGCACACAGTGACTCACGCTGGCCCTGACCTGCCTCCCCCACACCTGTTCATTGCACATTTGGCACGGAGGGCACCACATGGTGACTGGGTTGGGCTTTTCCTCCGATTTGCAGCCTGAGTGCTGGGTGGGCCCTTGTCCGCGTTGCATGATTTACTGGTCAGTATGTCACTCTACCACAATGTCAGGACCTTCAGCATAAGCAGACACACTTGCAGGGGATAAGAACCTTTGTTTGGGGGACTGGAGAGATGGCTCAGTGATTAAGAGCACTGGCTGTTCTTCCATAGGACCCAGGTTCAGTTCCCAGCACCCACAAGGCAGCTCATACCTGTCTGTAACTCCAGTTCCAGGGGAATCTGATATCCTCATACTGACGTACATATAGGCAACATACCAATGCACATAAAAAAAATAGTAAAGTAAAAATAATAAATCATTTAAAAATAAAGAACCTTGTAAATTTCAGTCCATGCTTCTGTAGTTTAAGTCCATGTTAAAATGTCATTGTGGAAGCGCCAAGCCATACAGTCTCTGGGTTGGCGTTGGCTGAACTCAGGCTGTGGCTGGGATTGCATAATGGGATGACAGCCACTGTGGGCTTGTTAGAGCAAGAGAAACCCAGATGGTTCTCACAGCAGTAATGGGCCACAGATGGCATGTCAGATCTCAGTTCACTGGTGGTGAAGTGAACACGCAAGAGAATAATTAGAAACCAAGACAGAAAGAGGAAAAAGTGTTTTTTCACGGAATCAGGGACAAGCTTGCAGACTGAGCTATGAGATCCTGAATGCCCCTCCTGCTGGGGTGGAGCCAGGACTATGTGCTGTTAATCCTTGGAGCTCCTGGGTACGTGAGCGCATGTGTGTGTGTGTGTGTGTGTGTGTGTGTGTGAGAGAGAGAGAGAGAGAGAGAGAGAGAGAGAGAGAGAGAGAGAGAGAGAGAGAGAGAGAGAGAAATGAGGGCAATGCTTTAGAAGAACAACTGGCCTTTTCCTTAGAGGATATGCTCTTCTTGTGGGCAGAGGAAACAAACTGGGCAGGGACAGGGGAGAAGGCTTCGTGTCCAGGAAGACTGCACTTGTGAGAGTCCAGAGACGGAGGGGATGAGAGGCTGGAGAAGAGACCAGAGATGCTGAACCACCAACCACTGAGGCACTGCTTAGGGCAGTGGTTCTCAACCTGTGGGTCGCCACCCCAGGATAGCCTGCATATCTGACATTTACACCATGATTCATAACAGCAAAATTACAGTTATGAACTAGCAATGAAATAGTTTTATGGTTGATGTCACCAAACACGAGGAGCTGTATTAAAGGGTTGCAGCCTTAGGAAGGTTGAGATCCACTGGCCTGGGAGCGTAGCAGTGAAGCATCCCCTGGACATTCCTGTCCTGATGTGGACCAGGTGGCCCTGCAGACCAGGATGGAGGCGAGGTTGCAGAGATGGGGTCTGATCTGCGACTCTCAAACAGGTGTTGCATCAGTGGGGCTACTGTATGTTCCTGAGCGGTGCTTGGTTTCTAAGAGCTGGTCCTCAGCAGTGGTGGGAGGAGAGTCTGGGAAAACCTAGCCAGGCACAGAGGGACTTACGGTCAACGGGAGGGGAGGCAGGGAGGGCCACTAGCCAGGCACAAAAGGAGAATTTAGGTTGGGAAGGAAGAGAGGCGGGGTGGGGAGAGCCTAGTGAGGCGCAGAAGACCCCAGAGAGCCAGGTTCAGGAATGTTCTGTCCAAGCAGACGAGGGAAGTGGGTGTTTCTGAGGCGGGAAAGTGCAAACAGCAAACAGGGCTTGCTGTCATGTAGCCAGTTAAAAGGTGACACCGTGGGATCCTGAAAGGGGATATTGAGAGCCTATGCCAAGGCCAGCAGACAACCGGACGGTGAACAACCAGATGGTGAAGTCACACCAGGGCGACAGGCAGTATGCTCGTGACTAGTTAGCAGTTAATCAGCCCCACACACTCCACCCGGGATAGCATGCCTGGGGACACAGGAAGACGACATTCCACGTATCTAGGGCCAGAAAGATGTGCTGTTGGAACATGGAGACTTAGCGGGGAGGATCCGAGCCTGGATGTGGCCCAGGATTGGCTCAGGATGCTGGAACGCTGAGGAAGAGAAGGGGATGATACTCAGCTATTAACCAGAGCTGCTCTGTGGCCCCTGGGCCACGAGTAGATAGGAAAGACGGCTCTCAGTGCACTGGCGTCTATCGGGAATTTGGTGTGGAAGCCAGGAGACTCCTCTAGGGTGGGTGTGGACGCAGTGGGGTCTGTTTCAGCTGGGGTAAACACTGACTAAAACAGCATAGGAGGCAAGCATTGGTTTGGCTTCCACTTCTAGGTTATAATCGGCCGCTGACGGTGCTGAGGGCAGGAGCTTAAGACAGGAACCGTGAGAGAACACTGCTTGCTGGCTAGCTCTCCGACTCATGCACAGGCTCATGCCTCGCTTTCTTAAACACCTAGGACTGTCTGCCCGGGCAGTGGTGTTGCCCACAGTAGGCTGGTTCTTCCTACATCACTTAAGTAATCACAACAGTTCCCTTAAAACGTGCCCACAGGCCAAGCTAATCTAAGCACTTCCTCATTTGGGGCTCCCCCATCGGGTAACTGTAGACCGTGCCATGCTGACAAGTCAGGGGGGCATCTAGCTTGGAGAGTTGGGGCTGAAAAGCAGCCCACAGAAGACAGAGTGGTGTGGAGAGACATACTGTAGGCACAAAGAACTGGTTGTCCTGTAAGTGTCAGCTTGTCAATACAGTAGCCTGTGCCAGATGCTGCCAGAGGTATGCTGGGGACTGAGACCAAGGTGACCTACAAGGTAGAATTCTGTCCCCTGCAAGATTATGTTGTTGTCTTAACCCTGTGTACCTTAGATATGACTTTATCCAAACAGATCTGCTAAGTCAGTGACTTAGGAGATGCCATCCTGGGGTCGGGTGGGCTCCGCCTCCAATATGGCAGGTGTCTTCATACAAGGAATGAACTTGGACATAGGCAGGCATAGAGGTGAGATCGTGTAGGAATACTTGTGGGGAAGGTGTTCTGTAACCGGGCCAAGGGGTACTGGGAGGGGCAAGGAAGGATGGCCCCAGGGCCCGTGGCGGGAGCATCTTGGCTTACAGAGCTGTCAGGGAAGATTTACACTGTCACTGCCATTGAGGGTGTGGTACCTGATCGCCAAGCTCTGGGAAAAGAGCAGGCCTTACAAAACAAGGTTTGGGGCTGAAGAGATGGGACCGTGGTTAAAGCCTGTACCGCTCTTCAGTGGCCTTTAGCTTGGTTCACAGTTCCCATATCAGCTAGCTCATGACTGCCTGTAGCTCTATTTCAGGGGATCTGTCCCCATCTTTTGACCTTTATCAGCACCAACACAAACATGATATACACACTCTCACACACATAACTAAAATTAAAAGAAGTCTAATATCTAAAAGAAATCAGGATTGTCTCTAACTGGGAAAGTAGCCCGTGATAGTTAGAATAAGGATGTGGTTTCTTGAGTTGGGCACAGATATGGTGATCATAGTTCCTGTACCCCACACTGAACGTTTAAAGATAAAATAATGTTTAAGTAAATAAATAATGGTTAATGTTTAAAAATAAAATCTAGAAACATAGTTAACCTAAGCTGGGCAGTAGTGGCACACATCTCAATCCCAGTACTCGGGAGGCAGAAGCAGGTGGATCTCTGAGCTGAGACCAACCTGGTCTACAGAGCGAGTTCCAGGACAGCCAGGGTTGTTACACAGAGGAACCCTGCCTGGGGGTGTGGGGGGGGGGCTTGAAGTGAGAATGAGAGAGTGGGAGAGAGGGAGGGAGGGGAGGGAGAGTGAGAAGAAACAAGCAAACTAGGTAGGTAACTAACGTAAAACCGGAAAACTTTTTTAAAAAGTAAACATACTTTACAGTGGTACAACTTACACGTTAAATAACCGTGCAATAGGATGAGTTGATGTAGTTTTAAACAAACAAACAAAAAAAAAATGGGGAAAATTTCAGGACATAAAACCCCTTTGCCCAGAACATCTTCTGAACCCCCTTTTCCTAAGGTGCTCACTGTGGCAGTCCAGTGACAAATCTGTGGGAGAGAGGTGGGGGGGGCAGCATGTGTGTCCTGCCTAGGGTCTCCAGGTGGTTGCTCACAGACTGGAGTTTATTTAAACATGTCTCAATTCAACGCCAACTAAACCAGGAGATTCACACCCCCCAAAGACATTCTTCAGTGTAATGTCTAAGTGACTGTCACCGTGGTCCGGCGTCCTCAGTGGGGCAACTGTCCCTGCTGGCTAGACTTTTCTCTTCTTCCACCTGGCTCTTCACTTCATTCACTGCTGATGGCTTCTGTGGCACTAAGAGCTGGGATTTTGGTGGACCATGTGAGTGCACACAGGAGACCAGCAGGGGGCGCTCTAAGACTGGTAAACTCTCTTTCGCTTCATTCCTGTCCAGCAAAGATTGGTGAGATTTCGCTTTGAAACAGCCCTTAAAAGAAAGAAACAATAAGAATAAAAAAGTACTTAACAAAACAGACAAAAGTTCTCTAATGTGGAGTCAGAGACCTAGTGGGAGGATTCACATGAAGCCTGTGGCATTACCTGAAACGTATGCAGACAAGGGCTCTGAGCCCTACCCACAGTGCTGGGGTGGAACTTTTAACACTGGGTGGTGGGGCATAAGGCCAGGAATGTAGCTGTGCTGCTGGCCTGCCTGGCTTGGAGCCCTGACCAGGCACCATCGATGTAGAGCTGGTGTTCCTTAAATAGCGTGTGCCTGGGCAGATGTCGTCCCCAGGGCCTGCGAGTCTCTGGTTTAGTTTCATTTCTGTTGCTATGATACCGTGGCAGAAAGCAACTTATGGGAGAGGTGACTTATGTCAATGTACACTTCCAGGTTATATATGGTCCATCACAGTAGGGACATCAAGTCAATGGGACTTAACACAGCAGACCGCATCCTGTCCACAGTCAAGAGCAAAGAGGAATGAATACATGCTTGCTCGTGGCTTGTCTGTGCTCAGCTTCCACTCCTACACAGTTTAGGGCCACCTCCCACCCCACCGAGGGAATGGTGCCTCTCGCGGTGAGCCAGACTTTCCCACACCAGTTAACTTAAGGCAGTTTCCCACAGCACGCCCACAGCTTTGCAGGTGATCACTCATCGAGACCCTTATCTTCCTAACGCTGTGACCCTTTAATACATTTTCTCATGCTGTGGTGACCCCCAGCCATAAAATTATTTCCATTGCTCCTTCATTACCAACTTTGCTACTGTTAGGAATTGTGTTATAAATATCTGATATGCAGGATATCTGATAGGCAGCCCCATGAAAGGGTCGTGTAGGTGGAGTTTTCCTGTCCTACCAGCTTGCTCCTAAATTACCAGCATGGAGGCTTAATATTAATTGTGAATGCTCGGCCTGTAGCTGGACTTGTTACTAGCTAACTCTTACGTTTAAATTAGCCCATATTTCTTGTCTGTGCTTTGCCACGTGGCGGTACCTTTTCTCACGTGGTATGTTCATCTCACCTCTCCCTGCATCTGCTGTCCGCCCCTCTGTTCCACCCTTCTTTCTCCCTTTTGCCCTTCATTCTCAGGTTGACTTTCCCTTATCCTGTTCAGCTACTGACCAGTCAGCGTCTTTATTAAACCAACCCGTGACAAATCTTCACAGCGTACAGAAGGGTTATTCTACAGCAAGGTCGTGACCCACAGGTTGGAAACCACCGTCCTAGGCTATGTCAGGTCGACAGAGTTAGCGATCAGAGACGCTAGCAGCTCCAGGGATAATAGCGAACGCACTGGTCTGAGGACCCCGGCGCTCTTTTAAAAGGAAACCCAGGTCAGGTTGGCAAACTGGGACGCCACATGTTCTCAAGCCAAACCCAGCCTCTCTTCAAAGAATGTTTTAAACTGGTAGCATCCTTACCCATTAGCCCACACAGTTTTCATAGTCCTGCAGCGGGGACAATGGCAGCCGCAGGAACAGTGTGGCTCCCAAAGTCTTGGCACTGCACAGGGACCCTTTGTCTGGTATGTAATTCTAAAGTGCCCTCACACAGGGCCGAGCACACGGGAACATGTGGTCCCCTGCAGGCTTCACCCCTTGCATGTATGTGGCTCTGATTCTCCTGGCTCAGTCCTTTCCATCTTCCATGTAGACTGGGCTCGCCGTCCTCTCCAGGACTCCCTGAGTGGTACCCACCCTCAGATGCCACCCACCTGGTTGTCTTCGCCCGGATGTCTGCATTCTGCACCTCAGCGTTCAGGGTGAACAGCTCCCTTCTTTATTCCCCGTACTCGGGACTGTCTTTAAGTGAGTTTTTATGCGAACATCCCACAGCCAGTTCCGGCATCTTTCATACCTTTGTATTTCATGTTCCCAAGTCCAAGATGATTTTGTTTTATCTACGTCCTACTTTCTGACCTTCTGTCTGGTCCGCTATTCATTCTTTGTCTGACTCTGAGATGTCACAGGACCGCAGCTGGGTCCTTTCTCTGGCTTCCCCATTCCCTGGGGTCATCTCCGCTGTTGTACCCTGGACTCCGGCTGTCTGTGTGCTGTCAAGTCCTAAGTCACAAGCCGTATGCCTCCCTTGCTCTCCACTGCTACTGCAGATCTCCCCCAGCGGCTTCTTGAGTAGAGGCATCTCATGCCAGTCTCCCAGTTTAGATCTCCTCCCACGCCTCTCCCTCTTCTCTCCTGTGCATATGTCAGCTGCCAGTGCCAGCGCCCCCACCCCTGCCTGGGCCCCACCCCTGCCTGGGCCAGAGGCCACTGGAGTCCTCAGGGCTTCTGCCTTTTGTCTCAAGCAAGTGTCCTCACTCCGTGTGGATGTCTCCATTCCCATCACTTCTGCTGCAGTGGCCACCTGCCTTGCCACCTCTGTGCATTCTCTGAATTGCTTTGTTGTTTTGCCAAGGCATTTTTGATCATGCGCCCTATGCCCGTGTCTCCCACTGTGTGCGGTGTCAGGGTGGGGCCTTCATAGTTCAGTTGCTGGCTTACAGACTTTTGATGTTCCCTAGAACCTCTGTGACAAGCACCACAGACCAGAGCAAACTCCACGGTAGGGTTTGGTCTTTCCTGGATCTGTAGACCTAAGGGGAAGTGCCGACAGAGATGAGAGAGGACCCTGTCACACCTGTTCCTCAGATGGTAGGCACAGGTCTCCACTCCCTAGACCCCTGCCTCTGGTCTGTATCTGCCGTGGTCTGTGGTTTATGTCCTCCCTGGAGCTGGCTATATCTCTGTCTGCCACAACCTTATTTCTGAGCAGTTTCACACTCAAGGGTTCTTGGTTTTGTTTTGTTTTAGTTTTTTTATTTTATGTGGGTTTTTTCTTTTTTTCTTCATGTATGCTTATGTAGCACAAACCTGTGCTCAGTTCCCAGAAAAGGTCAGATCCCCTGTAACTGGAGTTACAGACAGTTTGCAGTTTTAAAACATTATGTGAATGTTGAGAATCGAACTGGGATTCTCTTAAACACTGAGACATCTTTCCAGCCCTCGTTCTTGGATTTTCAGGAGATCCTATTCACCCTCTGTCAATCATTCGGCCCCAACCCTTCTGTCCTCCCTCGCTCATGTCTCTGTTATTTATGGTATTTATGTTGGGTAGGTGAGAACTCACCAGACAGACGGAAGCTTCCAGGCAGAGGTGAGAGCTCACTAGACAGAAGCTTCCAGGCAGAAGGAAGCAGACGCTCTAAGGTCCACAGAGTAGAACCGTGGTCAGACTTCTATTTTTGTTTGCTCTTTCTCTCTCATGTGCTTCACAGCGCAGTGAGCAGTAGGCTCTGCCTCTCTTGTGACGGTTCTGACCTCTTTGTCTAGGGACTTTTCTGTTTTCTCTGTGCTAGGTACTTACACTCCGCGGCTCTGCTGTGTTTTGATTTCTAATTGTTGGGCTGTGTGATCTTTGGTGAGATGGTGGTACTTGAACCTGGAGGGCGGGTATGGGGTGTGCACCATCACTGCCCGACACAGGGCAGGTGCTAGGAATGTTTCTGAGTCCACATCCTGTCCAGTTAACCCTGTAAGGCAGGCGGCATATGCCGCGGGGAGCACTGTTGAGCTGCTTGCATGGATCTTTGTGTTCGATGAAGAGTTAGACCGTGGAGGTAATTGTTCTGGGTAACCTCAGGCTCCTTGCACACCGAGGTCATGTGACCCCAACCCCTTCCAGGAACAACAAATTTGAAAGTCAGCATACTAAGAGATGCAGGTGGTTCTCTGAGAGGGTCTCGCTGTCTTGGGAAGAACACAGTGCCAACCAGTTGGGACATTGTACCAAGGGGTGCAGTCAGAGACCAGAGTGATGTGCACCCCAGTCCTAATGTGGAGCAGGCAGCGCTGGCAACAAAGCATTCCCCGCATGCAGACACCTTGGCGATTCTCCATGTTCTTACTCTGGCAAAAGGATTGTCAAGGCGATAATTTAACGAACACTATTTGGATTCATATTGCAGTTGAATTGATTTGAATGCCATGTTAAAGACATGCAGAATGGCCCCTTTGTTTTTGGTGGGTGTGGGAAAACTAACAAGCAAGGCATTTCTATACGTTCCTGCAGGGGCAGCCAGGCTGCACGGGTATTTGGGAAACTGCAAACGCTCTCCATGTAGATCCTTAAACACTGATTTTTTTCCAATTACAGTGCACTGCGCTCTCTTGCCCCTTGGGCTCCATGCCACACTCCTCGGGTGTGTTTCACAGATTGTACACTGTTACTTTGGGGGAACAGTCCAAGGTAAATGCTGTTATTCAAATAATCCTCAAAGGAGCATGATCTATAAAACTATTTCACAAGTCCAAGCTAGAAATAGTTCTGCTTCGCATAGCCCCCACAGGAAGTGCTTAGCTGTCCCAGTGTAGGAAACAATATAGCTGTCGGGCTAATTTGTATAACAGACCATGACTAGAATAGACAGGGATGGAATGAACACAGCTAACTGTAAACTAGATCAGCCGTGCCCAGCCTGCAGTGTGTGCAGTTCAGGCTAACACTGAAAGACCCCATCCCGTGCAAACCCCAGAGTGCAGTTCAGGCTAACACTGAAGGACCCCGTCCCGTGCGAACCCCAGAGTGCAGCCTCCTGGAGGGTGCTGCCGAGTTTGGGTTGCCTGGGTTTCTTTCTCTGTTTCTGTTACATCAGGGATCCCAGGAAGGATTCATGAGAGCTTCGGGATATTTGTGAGTGGATGATTGCCTATTTCTTCTTAACTTCTATTAGAGTTAGCATTGAAAATTACTGTAGGATACAACCAGCAAGGCTTCCTCACCCAGTGAAGGCACACTCTGTCTGGACTAATGTGGTTCCCTCATCTTTGCTCAGAACTATAGTACTAACAGGCTGTCCACTGGGCCTGTGTCATGGTTAGTGATAGAGAAGCACACATCAATTGACTTCTCCATGTTTTGATAACTGCATTGGCATACCCATTTCCTTTGTGAACCTGTATGTGTTGTTTCATGCATTCAAAAACAAATGAGACAAACAGACAAAACCAAGGGATCTATGAACCCACAGTTGCAGAGGAAATGGGTGCCAGGGGCTAAGTCCTAGATCAGGAAAGGGGACAGCCATGGAAACTCTTGTGGGGTTCAAACCAAAGCCTGGAGGTTTTACTTTCTCTATTGTGCCAGCTGACGTGTTCCATGGACATGTAAAACGTTCCCCCAGGGAAAGCTGGCGGGGTTCTGGGAATGCGCACACTGCCTTTGCAGCCACAGTCTCCTGCTGCGGGCACAAGCACAGGCCTCCTGCATGAGCCTCCTGCATGAGCCTCCTGCATGAGCCTCCTGCACAGGCTTTCTGCTGCAGGCCTCACACAGGCCTCCTGCACGGGCCCGGGCCTCACACAGGCTCTGCGTGCTCATAGAGATGGTCAGGAGAGGATGTGCGTCCAGGTAGAATGAGCCTAGTGTCACTGCAGTGAACTGTGGGACTGGGACAGTGCAATCTAATGCAGTGTAGAGGGTACAGAGTTGTAGCTTGGGGGTCACATTCTAACTGGGTGACTTCCCAGCTTTGGGACCTGGGACCAGAAACCATTCCGAGCTTCCTCTCCCCTAGCCTCAAGCCTGTGGGTCGTCAGAAGGGCTCAAAGGAAAAAGCCCTGCTGTTAGCTTTTCCTGGTGATCTCCGGGGGTTATGACAGGCCAGGCATCAATCTTGTTTAGTATCTTTATGGGATGCATCCAGTTTCTTCGTCATGACACCTGTATCACATGACTGCTTCAGAGAGGGGAAACTGAGGGTCAGAGGCCCTGTGACCTCATGGCCCAAGCCACAAGGCTGAGCTTCACTGGAGCCCAGTGCTCCCGCCTCCCTGGGCTTCTAATCAGATGGGGCTCCAGGGCATCCTTCAGTCTCCTGACACCCTGACACCCTGCTCTGTGTGTCCCCCAACCCTGGTCCTCACCATAGATCTCTTCCAGCTATGACCGTCTGGCGCTCCACACCCTGGAGGTTGTAGGTGTTTATTCCAGCTGCTTTACAGACCATTGACAGGGGAAAAAAATAAAAACAGAGCTTTTCATAATGTTTCTTTGGCATTTTCCCAGATTCCAAAGAAGTAAAAAGCAAAACAGAAAACTAGAGCTTTAAACCAGAACAAGTAAAAGGAAAAACAACAACAAAATCCAGCAAAGGTCACTGTGACATTTACCTGTTTCTTAATTCTGTTCTGTTGAGGAGTCAGTCTATGGGACAGGGGAGTGCTTCTTCTTCCTCTTCTTCTTTGTTTCTGTGGAGTCATCAGTTCCTTCAAATTAATGTCTGTTGAATGAAAAAGGATCAACTCTGGGTCCGATATTGAAAAAAACAGTAATGGACAGGCAGCAAGCTGGTGTCCATGAGCGACATGGGAATGCTCGTGTGTCCCCGAAATGGGGACAAGAGCAGCTCCTGGCAGAGTCAAGACAGCTTCCAAGCTTCTTGCTGCTGAGAGGGCGTGCTGACCGTGGCTGGCTCTTGCTTTCCAGTTCTTCCCCTACATCCTGCTGCTGTTCGCCATACTTCTGTACCTGCCCACGCTGTTCTGGCGCTTCGCGGCAGCCCCGCATCTCTGCTCAGATCTTAAGTTCATCATGGAAGAGCTCGACAAAGTCTACAACCGTGCCATCAAGGCTGCCAAGAGCGCCCGGGACTTGGACCTGAGAGATGGACCTGGACCGCCAGGCGTGAATGAGAATGTGGGGCAAAGGTAACAGCTCCAGAAGACTGCCTGGAGCCATCCTAGGATGAGTTCCCTGCCCTTTCTCTTGCCAGGCTAGCCCAGAGTGCTGATTGCCAAGAGTGGGTAGGTAGGTTGGGTGCCACCAGCTGAGGGACAACCCCTCCCCACTGCCCTCAGGTCAGTGTTCCTTTCCCTGGCCGGTCTCATCCTTTGGAAAGTAGTTCTCCCAGGGATGATAGATCAAAGTCTCAAACAGAGCTTGCTTGCTTTGATGTCTATAATGGAAAAGCGCAGAGGATTCGGGGCAATCAAGCATATGGAAGGGAGGAGAGAAGTGGCCCCAGCAGGTGGAGACCCTCCTTGTCACGTTCTTCCTCTGGCTCTGTCATTGCCAGTAATAGCAGCAGCTGTCTTGTGTCTAAGACGCCTTGCCGTATTCCTGTCGTGGGGCTTCTGTTGCTGTGATAAGACACCATGACCAAAAGCAACTTGAAGGGGAAAGAGATTATTTTCGCTAACAATCTACCATTCCATTCCATTATTGAAAGAGTCAGGCCAAGAACTCAAGCAGGGCAGGAGCGGATGCACAGACCATGGGGGAGAGCTGCTGACTGGCTCGCTCTCGGTGGCTCACAGTGACCTGGGCCCTCCCACATCACTCAGCAGTCAAATAAATGAAGCCCAAGCTTGTCCACAGCCCCCCCCCCCCCCCCCCCCCGCTACGGGTCTTTTCTCAGTTGAGGTCCCTCTTAGAAAAGTGTCAAGGTGACAGAAAACTAGCCGTCACAATTCCAGGCTCTGTTTCAGTGCACAATGTTATTAATTAACTGCTTTGTATGCTCCTTTTTCTACCCTTTTATTTCCAGACAATAGATAAACATTGTCATGCAGTCTCTTCTGGGAGAGCTGGGGACCTGAACAATGCCATTTGGATCCCCCGAGTTTCCCTAACCCTCCCTGGTAGAAGCATATGTGTTCTAGTTGGGCTTAAAATTCTTTACTTTATTCTGCTTGCACAGTGAGAGATTATAGTTTGAAAACAACAACAATAAGCCAGCTGTTATTCTGGATCGGATAAATTTATTTAATAGACACTGAGCCCTGGGTAATTAAGTATTACTCACACTTAATCAACCAAATTGTCTTTAAGCTATTAAAAGGGGGCCTGAAGAGATGACTCGGTGGTTAAAGGCACTGATTCCTCCTGCAGAGGGCCTGAGTTTGGTTCCCAGAATCCACATGTTGGCTTACAAATGCCTATAACTCCAGTTCCAGGCATCTAACACCCTCTTCTGGTTCCCGAGGGCACTACACACATGCAGGCAAAGTACTCATATAAAGACTCTTTAAATGTTTAGAATATTAAAATGAAAAAAAAAAGGGTTTAAGCATGGTTTTATTCGTTAGTGCTTGAGTGAAGTTATAGTCAGTGTGTTTGAAGTTTTCAGTGTGCCGGTGTTGTGCCCTTGACATTTGATGAGACTGGCAAGCATCTCGGTTACTGTTGTTTGCTTCGTTTTCCAGTCTGTGGGAGATATCTGAAAGTCACTTCAAGTACCCAATCGTGGAGCAGTACTTGAAGACGAAGAAGAACTCTAGTCATTTAATCACGAAGTACATTAGCTGCCGACTGGTGACCTTGGCCGTCATACTGCTGGCGTGTGTCTACTTGAGCTATTACTTCAGCCTGTCCTCACTTTCAGACGAGTTTCTGTGCAACATCAAATCGGGCATCCTGAGCAATGACAGCACCATTCCCGATCGCCTTCAGTGCAAGCTCATCGCCGTCGGCATCTTCCAGCTGCTCAGCTTCATTAACCTCATAGTGTACGCTCTGCTGGCCCCTGTGGTCATCTACACTCTGTTCGTCCCGTTCCGGCAGAAGACAGATGTTCTCAAGGTCTACGAAATCCTGCCCACTTTTGATGTTCTGCATTTCAAGTCCGAAGGCTACAACGACTTGAGCCTCTACAACCTCTTTCTGGAAGAGAACATAAGTGAGCTCAAATCATACAAGTGTCTTAAGGTGCTGGAGAACATTAAAAGCAATGGGCAGGGCATCGATCCCATGCTCCTCCTGACCAACCTAGGCATGATCAAGATGGATGTCTTTGATGGAAAGTCCCCCATGTCCGCAGAGATCAAGGGAGAGGACCAGGGGAACCGGATGACGGAGTTCAAAGGTAGGCTTGGCTCTCTGCACAGGCACACCTTTATGTCAGTCGGGGCTGCCTTACCTGCCTGCCACTTGAACTGTCGCCCCAGTGCTGTCCTGGGGAAGAGTGTGGGAACAGATTGCTGTTACCCTGAGTTTCCAAACAAGGATCCATCTGTGCTTCTTCCTCAGTCTCCTCTCCACCCGCCCTCTGGTTCTTCTGTCTGGGTCGTGTTCTCTGTCTCCTGCCCCGCCTCTGCTTCTAGCAATCTTCTTGTCTCTGTCTTGTCTTCCTGTCTGCACCTCCCATCTCTTTGTCCTTCTGCCTTTCCTTCTTTTTAGTATCGATTGTTTGTTCTTTGACAAGTTCGTACGTGTTTACAGTACGTCTTGATATCATATCCAGCTTCCCCACAATATATCCCCTAATATAGCCCCTTCCCACCTTCATATCCTTTCCTTTTCTTTTCTGACCCAGTGACTCCAGTTAGTGCTGCCTGCAAGGATGTTGATTGCTCATGTTGGTTGTCTTGTACAGGTGACCATCGCTGCAGTGAGCTGGGTACTAACCCACGTCATGTTCAGGAGCCAGTGTTTTGTTTCCCTGCCCCCCTTGCTCTTAATTTTTTTCCCTTTTCGTAGGCATTCCCTGAGCTTTGATTTAGAGGTTGGGGGATTAGAATAGATGTCTCATTTAGGGCTGAGCGTTCAGCAGCCACTTCACTGTTCTCAGAGCTTAGACCAGTCGTGAGTCTCTGCACTGACTGCTGCCCACCGCAGAAGAAAGGGTTCTCCGGCCGAGGTCGCACTGATCTATGGGTAGAACCGTCAATATTTAGAAGGGAGTTTGATAACTTGTCCATTTGGCCTCTGTAGAACCTAGGACCTCCTGAGCTATGGGCTTTGTACTGTGTTTACTATACAAGTGTGATTTCCCTCCTCTGGAGCAGAGCAGGCCTCATATAACCAAGAGTGGTTGGTTACTCCCAAAGCCACCTTTTGATTTTCTTTCTCAAAAGAGGGAGTTTATTGACTTTCTTGCAATGACCTGACTTCAGACTAGGAAGCAGACACGGTAAAACAATGTGTGTGTTGTGTGAGAAGTCCTCCCAGCGGAGTAAACAGCACCATGCTCCCTGCTAGTCCTCCTTTCTAAATAGTGGTTTTAATTTTGACAGATTTGGACCTGAGCAGCGACACTACAACCAATAACGGAGAGAAGAACTCTCGACAGAGGCTTCTAAACGCATCTTGCTGATGGTTTCGTTCTTGAGTTTCAAGTCCGTGGTTTCTGCGGCCGAAGCCCCGCTGTTGGGCCTGTAGCTCGTTTGCGTTTGCGGTAAAGTGTCTTTGTTAGTGATGTGGCGTGTGTCTTACCAGTCCCTGATAGACACAATGGCCAAAGTGTCGTCTGTCACTGTGATAGACGAGTGTCGTGGAAGAAAGGATTAGGACTGTCCCACAAGACGAAATATGGAAATGAGTAATGGGCTCTGTCTGAGGTCCTCATCAAAGGGCTGTTAAGAGCATAGAGCCTTCTAAAGCCTTCTAGAGCCTTGAAGAAACGCCGTTCTGGACTGACATGTTGCGAGACCTGGAGCTTCCGGAGAGCAAGCACTTTGGGAGATGTCTTGTTTTATGAGATAATAATAAACATGGCAGGATATAATTTAATAATGCCCTCTGTGTGCTCTTACTGACCGCTGAAGAAGAAAAGCATTCACTGGCCCTACCAACAACCTTGGCCTATGCATAGCAGCGCCCTAAGTTGGGAGTGACCTGGAGTCGTGGCCCCTGTACTGGCAGACTCTCCTGTCACTTGCCAGCCTCAGCTGATTGTTGTCCTGTAATCTCTGCTCGCTGCCCTTTGCCCTCTGCAAGCACAGCAGACTGAGGCCGTGCCAACTGAAGCCAGCTGAGGAGGCAGAGTTGTATTGGTCATGCTATGGTGACTCTCGGAAGGAAGGCTTCAGAGACAGCCGTGGGAAATCTGAACTTAGATGTACTGATAGATGTCATCAAGAGATCTGAGACAGGAGAACAGTGTTTTATGGAAGCACATTGACAGAACAGCACGGGGAGGGGCACTTTGCCCAATATGAGCTGTGCATGGAGCTGACGCGTTTGGAGACAGGTTGTTTATATTGGAGCACAACTTTTAAAATTGCAGATTAATTTATATAATTGAGATCATTTGAGAAGAACATTCTAGCATTGATAAGAATTACAGAATACATTACACACACGAGGTCAGGATGGATGGAAGCACCGCTTTGTGAGCAGGTTTATTCTTTGCGACATGGTCTCGCTCTGTAGCTCAGCCTGCTCTTAGAATTGCGACAGTCTTCCTCGCTTGGCCTCCCAAGTGCCAGGCTTTATAAACAGGCATGCTGACTTGAAATTTGGTGAAGTCCATTCTCATTCTAACCATGTGAACACACCGTACGTTCTTGCTTTGTCTGCAGACCTTCCCATTTTTAACACCTTGTCTAATGAAAGCCCTCAGGAATCGCCCGGTGTACTTCTGGCCAATCTTAGGGGCAGTTGTTTACCTGTCTAATTGCTTTATGGTGAAGTCAGAAGTTGCATGAGTGGCTGCCTGCCTTCGGGAATGTACAGAAAAGCAGATTTGCTTATGCTTCCGTGGCAGGTTCTGAGTTGGAACTCAGATGTCAAGAGTGCACAGGGTATTTGAATGGTGCTGTTCCACGGTGCTTCCTCCTGTTGAGTTATGTTTGACGGCACCATGGCAACTAAGGACTGGTTTGTACATGTTTATACTGCTTGTTGGAGACATTTCTTTACAGTCCTCTACAGTGTGTATATGTGGGTTTTGTTCTTTTTTATTTTTTTACTTTGAAATGACCTTTAAAAAAATCCTTTTCTAGGCAATGGATTTTTTTTTTCAAAAAGTGTCATCTTGTGGCATAACTTGTACTTTGAGGCAATAAAAAAATAATATTTTAGGAGATCAGGAGCTCTCTGAGCCCAGCCACATGTAGTCCTTTGGTCAGAACGTGTGATTGGGTCCTCGGTCTCTGTTTCAGTTTCCCTCCCTTGCTCTCTTGAGCTACAGTAGAACCCATGACATCCCAGGCATCTGACTTGGTACTGACTGTGACATACATGGACAGGCAGTCCTGTATGGAGGGCGTCAGA
This sequence comes from Arvicola amphibius, assembly GCF_903992535.2. NCBI lineage: Eukaryota > Metazoa > Chordata > Mammalia > Rodentia > Cricetidae > Arvicola > Arvicola amphibius. The sequence goes on along the minus strand of NC_052049.1, from coordinate 84,110,699 downwards.
GCCTAGCAACGCACAGCGAAGACATGGGTAGGTATAAGAGATGATAGAATACCCACAGGAAAGGCTTCCAGAAAGTAGAAAACCCTTTGTGGTGTCAGGAAGAGCCATGTTGTCCAGTCCCCTTGCCCTGAGTTCTGTGGCCCATGGTTTCCAGGAGGCAGGTGACCATCTTCAGCCGTAAAGCCTCTAGACTAAAGTTTAGCCAGAACGGCACCCGTGGTCTCAAGCAGTTGAGCTGCAGCTGGCTTCTCTACTTCCCTTCCAGGACATGGGGAGAAGCCCGTGGGGCACGTGGTGCTGCTGCTGAATTACAGCTCCAAGGAGCTGGTGTATCGATGCCCAGCGGTGCACTTTGGCCTGGAGTTAGCCCCTCCGCCCGCTGACTCGCTGGCTTTGAGCTCTTCTCTAGGGATGAGGGGGCTGCTTTTGTCAGCACTTGTCCCTTTATTATAGACATAGCAGGTCCTGAATGACCACTGTGGGGCCACTGGCCTTGTTTTCAGTCTTAGTGGACTACAGAGGTTTCCAAACCAGACTCAGTAGCGTGGCAGCCTGAGCAGCACAGATCTTCCTGGAAGCAGTGTTCTGGCGCATTTGCCATTTTACCAAGGGGGCATGTAGAGCACTCCAGCGTAGAGGCCCTTCAGCTCTGGGTGGGGCTGTTTAAAGTTACAACAGACCCAGATCTTGTAGGTTGTCCTACTGAGGGGAGCGTGCCTTGCCCTTGAGAAAGCTGCTGCCTTCAGCCTGAGACTTGGCTGGATGTTGGCTTAACTGAGTCATGGTTGCATACTTCTGAGAGAATGTCTTTTTGTTATTCCCCTTCACTTTCTAGAATCAAAGTGAATCCGAGTGAGGTGGGCAGCCTCTGGCCTGGAGTGACCGGGTATCCAGCATTAATCTCGTTTTCTCTGGAGTCGCGAGGCTGCCACTTTGCAGTGTTCTTGCCTGTTGTGTGTCTCTGGAGTTTGGGTGGGGAGGATGGGACTCAGTCAACATACGACTTAGATAACATCACCCTGCTTCACAATGGCGCTGTTAGGGACTGGAAACCCTGCCTTGTTTGGTGGTTCTGTATTGCATGTGTGTTTTAGCGTGTATAAACGCCTTTATGACGTATCCATTCCCACCCAAGACCTAGCCCCTGTAGCTTTGTTCTGTGAAAGACAGATGGCTGCATCTTTCAGGGCACACACGCTGCTTGCTTTAATCTGCTGTGTCTGAGCAGTACAAATCTACAAAGGTCTGGCGTTCACGGCCGTTAAAACGAGCTCACCGGGTCCTCTGTTGAACGAGCAAGCAAGGGAAGATAGGGATCCTAGTTTGTTGGCATCTAGGGTCTGGTTTAATGGGCTTGCGGTCCTCTGCGGGAGGGTGGGAAGGCTCCTTCCACTGACCAGTAGCAGCAGTGCGGCCGGCAGACGCCTTTCCCTGGAAACTCCGGTGATTCTTAGCTTTTGATGTGGAATGAGTCATGATCACTCTCCGGGTTTATTTAAGTTCAGAGTTGTCTTGCAGTGGCTAGGGAAGTGGGGGTTTTAAGATCCTGGTCTCAGCGGTACAGCATAAACCTCTTAAAGGATCTGCGGGTTAAAATGTGCCCTTACCAATTAAAGTTTTGTCTTCGGGCACTGAGATGAACGGCTCCTTGGGGTGATCATTGGCATTTCTGCCTTATGTCTCAAATGAACCAAACCTATTTTGAGGGCTTGACAAATGCTATTGTGTCAAATGTGGGATATAATAGGTGCTAATTCGTAGTTTGTTTCCCTCCTGCATTCAATTAGAGCTATTGTGTTTCTGGGTCTCTTTAGCTGTGGAGTCCATTGTCGCTCGAGCATGTAGTTTTTAATCAGTAATTGTTCGTAGGTTCCTGAACGGTACAAAGTTTCTTCTATCTTAGGTACTTTTTCCTTGCTCAACAAAGAAGGAAACAGTAGGATTCTGCAGTGTGACAGGCGTTCTCTAGGAAAACAGACACAGTCAGCTCCACTTTGTATCCAGCTAGCCTTTGTGGCATCTGTGTAGAATAGAAGTTTAGGAGTGGTAGGGGAGGTTGTGATAGGGTTTCTTTGTGTAGCCAGCCTGCAGAACTTTTGGTGGTTGTTTTTGTTTCTTTGGCAGAAGGTTTCTCTGTGTAGCCCTGGCTGTCCTGGAACTCACCCTATAGACCAGGCTAGCCTCAAACTTAGAGATCCACTTAGTTCTGCCTCCCTAGTGCCATTGTGCTTGGCTAAGTTAAATTTGTAATGATTACAATTTCTCTGAAACCTTTCAAGAAAAAATATGTATGTTCTTTTTGCTGTGTTATTTGATAAAAATACTGAGCCTTTGAAGAACAACTTCAGACATTAAATTCATCTTCAGTTTTGTTCCACAAGGTCCAAAAACTGAGACCAAATGATGGCGTCAGAAAACAGTCTTGTGAAGACCATGTGGGATGCTCGCCCTACTGCTGAAGGCGGTGCTTCCGGGGGAGGCGCTTGGCCACACTACGCTGATGCAGACGCTGATGCTGATGTTCATCTAAAGAGGGTGCAGAGCTCACAGTCAAGGCTGCTGTGTCTGCAGACAGTAGCGAATGGTGCTTTAGTTCTGTGCTCTGGTGTTTCCCTAAATAAAACTTTCTTAAGTAACAGAGTTGTGACCTCACCTACCTTCTTTAGGAGTCGCTCCACTGAAGATGGAGCAGGAGGATGGGCCTTGAAACACCTTGAGGCTCCTCCCTGTCTGGTGCTGTGTGACATTCAGGAATCTCCACAGTACTTGGTAAAATCCAGCTGGCAGTAACTGAAGGAAGGCCACAGGCTGGCTGGGGTTTACAAGGTTTCTGGTGTCTGGTTGAGCTGTCTGGATGTGGGCAGGCGGACATGAGCACCTGTTCACCTCTGCTCAGGAGAGGAACACTTCTGCCATGGAAGTGAACACACTTCACAGGTTTAGTAGACCACAGGCATGCACAATCTTGGCAGAGTCCGTAGCTGTAGTAAGCACACTATAAAAGCTTCCGGGTCCCCAGCTGTCCCCCTGGGATCTGTGTGCTGCACTCATTTTCTGTAGCCCTAGAGTATAACTGCATACTTAACAGCTCAGAGCACCATTGCTGATCTTGCAGCTTCCTGTGCCAGGAGTGTAGACAGCCTATCCAGGTCCTCAGCTCAGGGTCCCAGGTGCCATCAATGTCAGGGTGGCAGGTGGTGGTCTCTGGAGACTGAGCTGGAGAAACTGCTGCCTGCAGGAGCCAGCCCTACCACCTGCTCATCTCTGGGGTTTTGGCCTGGGCCTCTCCCTCCTATCTGAAGTAGCCACATGCACCATTGCTTAATGGCTTTGCAGCCTTGGCTGTTTTACTGTTATCTCCTTTCTATTAAACCATCAGCTCTAAACTCTGCTGCAGGAAGTTCCCCCACATTTCCACCTAGCCTCCTATGCTGACACCTGTCCCTCTAGCCATCCTGAGATGCCCACAAGGCAGGCTGGTTCCTTGTCCCTGAACTCCCAGCACCTAGACCAGTGCCCAACGACAGAGGTTGCTTACCCAAACACTGAATTGAGGTTGCTGGGTGTGGAGGGGAGCACGGGTCAGAAGTGAACTCTTCCCTGGGCCAGTTACTTAGTTCTACTACACATCTGATTTGCCCAATTTAAGTCAGGTTCAACCTGTCTTCCCCCCCCCCCCCCCCACACACACACATTAGTGATTGGGAACCTGACCCCCGAGCCTCTCTGAAACATTCCCCATGACCTCTCCTTGACATGAGTGCCTGCCGTCAACCCTGGTGCTTGCTGTCCCCAGCAGTCTCCTTTTCTTAGGGTTCTCACACCCACATTATTATGTGAGAGTCCATCTGACTGTTCTAGTGTCTGCTGTTTCTGGGATTAAAAGTTCCCTGACAAAAAGCAACAGGGAAGAAGGGTTTATCTGGGCTTGCGGTTCCAGAGGGATCAAGTCCTTTGTGTTAGGGAAGTCTTGGCTACAGGCAGGGGAGATGTGGCCGGAGAAGGAACTCAGCTGATTTCACCTGCAAATGGGGAGATGGAATCGGGTGTGGAATGAGGCTGTAAAACCTCAGAGCAACCCTATTGTACTTCCTCCAGCCAAGATCCCCTTCCCAAATGTTACTTAACTTCCCTAAACAAAGCCGCTGCCTGGGGACCAAGTGTTCAACTAAGAGACCAAGTTCTCTTCAAACCGTAGTGGGATCATCATCACCAGCTGGAAGTGCCGAAGCCGTTACAGTAAGGGGGGGCACCTGTTCTCAGTACGTATCCATCCACGAAAGAGGTTTATTCTGTGATAGCCCCTCCTGTCACCCAGGGGTCTAACAGGAAGGGAAGGAGATGCTGGACCGGCGCTGCCCACCTGGATCCACAGCCCTGGGCTCTTCCAGATAACACTGAGTTACAGCAGCTAAAGTGTAGAATTGAGAAATAGTCACCTTCTATTTCTTACACCCTTCATGTTCTGGCAGTCCCTTCATGAAAGCAAAACAGAGGAAGAGTGTGTGGTGTTCTTGGTGTTCTAGCAGAGACGGGGCAGGCCTGTCAGTGAAGCATCCCTTTCAAGGGCCGGTTTCTAAAGTTGCCGTGTGTCTTTTCTCTCATACACACACAAATAAAAAACAAGAGGAGCTAAAGTGTTGTCAAAATCACTTCCCAACCCCCAGAAATGAGATCCATATCACGTCTAAGTGAAGATGGTCATGTAGAATCCAAGCTTCCATGAAACTTCAGGAACATAAAAGGAAATGTTCTGCCGGTAATTTCCGAGGTAAGGGCACTCGGAGATCTTAGCGTTCCTGTCATTTGTTCTGAGCCTGAGAAGTGCCTGTTACAAAGGAAGCGTCGCTGAGAACAGAGGCCCTTGAGGCTCTTCACCATCGCTTCGTACTTTACAGACACTGTCTCCTTGAGAGAAGTTTTATTTTAGAAGAAAAGAAATTGCAAGAGTAAGCAGAGGGGGAGAGTAAGCTATAAGTATCAGGTTGGGAGAGCTTGTCCAACGGGATACAATGGAGGACACTATGGAATTTTCAAATTTCTTATCCACAAAGAAATGAAATGGGCAGAATGAATGTTAGTTGTCATCCTAACCAACTGAATAACCCAGAATATTAGCTCACCTTTCAGTATAAGAAATAGCAAGGGGGCTGGAGAGATGGCTCAGAGGTTAAGAGCACTGACTATTCTTCCAGAGGTCCTGAGTTCAATTCCCAGCAACCACATGGTGGCTCACAATGAAATCTGGTGCCCTCTTCTGGCCTGCAGGCATACATGCAGGTAGAACACTGTATACAAAATAAATAAATAAATCTTTTAAAAAAAAAAAAAGAAAAAGAAATAGCAAGGTATTTTACATCTTTCGTACCTAACTTTTTTTAAGTTCGACATAAATGTTTGGCTAGCAGTGCTTCTTGTTTGAGACTGACCTTATTGCAAGTGCTCACAGCGCGGTGTGGCTGGTGGGCGTTACATTGACAGAACATGTCAAAATAGGTTGCGCGGCGTTCCTACCTAGTGATAGATAGCACTACGTTTTTCTCCTTTCTGAAAGCACTGTCCCTGTACATGGATTTAATTAACAGAGGCATGTAACCTTGAGACCTGACAAATTTCTAGGGATTTATGCACGCTTAAGGTGAGATACACGTTAATATCTCCTCCCTTGACGCTTGTTGATCTAGAGTGGGAGCTTATTAAGCTGTGGCGACGGCTGCAGCCCCTTCTCTGTTTGCCCTGAGTGTGCATTGTTTGGTTTGCATGTGCACTTCTTTACTCCTCTGTCCCCAAATAGGCAGAGGCGCTGTTAAATCTTGGTGCCTTCTTCGCATTTGACCACTGAAGCATGAGAAGACAATAGTTACCCAGGACCTCTGCAGTGGGTTTGGAAGCCTTGGAAAAGGGACTTCGCAGTGAAATTTTGAGCCCAGTCCCAAATACAGTAAAGCCAGTGAGTTAGATACTCAGGAAGAGGGATAGACTTAGGAGTGGGAACTAGCCAAACAAGAAGGGTCCTGCCTTACTACAGGGTTGGGGATCAGACACTCCTGGCAAGAGGCAGACGTGGGGCCTTGATCTCACATGGAAGGTGGTCACGTACCATGGAGGGTTCTTGCTAAAAGCAGATTTGGCAATGCTCATTAAAGAGCCTTAGGGGAAGGTTCAGCAGGCAGATTGGCCAAGAGAAGAATCCTCACTGGCCACTCCAGCCTCAGACTGGTCCATTGCAGAGCACAAGCTGAAGGGAGAAAACTCAAAGCTTTTATCCACTGAAGGCAGCCACAGTGCCAGTCATTCTAAAGTGGGAGCCTGCGAGGATGTGGAGCAGAGGCAATGAGCACATCAAGTAGAATAAGGTTAAAAAGGCCAATTAGTAGATACCGATTTACTGATTTATTTAGTGGTTTTACTTAAAGCACTGTTTGTACTGCCTATTTGCCAAGCAGGATTTCACTTGCTACCTGAAACAGAAAGACATGGAGAATTGGCTGAAACAACTGGCTGGCTGCCACACCTTGTAGTTTGGGGGTAGAAAATGAGAATACAAAGGGGACCCAGGATTGAAAGCTTTTGGGAGCTATTCTGCCTTTCATCCACCGAGGGCATCTCTCTTCCACTTCCACTGGTGTTGAATGCTTAGATTCCCACAACACACTACAGCTGAGTCCATCTAAGGGGGGAGCTGGCCCCCAGCCCCTGGCTGGGTTAGTCTCCTGGCAGGCTCAGGCACAATGGATTTAAAGAGAACACTCTGGGAGGGGGAGCTTGAGAGAGTGCAGCTGGAGAGTGTCCTGGAAATTTCTTTCCACACACAAATCACTGACTGAGGTAGAGAGAAGCTCGTGAGTGTGGAGTCAGACACACGCATCGTATCTCAGAGTGGTGTGGCCCTGTATGACCTCTGTGATCCTTCTCTGTGGGATGGAATAGTCTCCCAGGCTTTGGGTGTACCTCAACTGTGAAGTTAATTATGAACATACGGAAAGCTGCCAAAGCAGCGCAGCAGAGAGATGTCATTCTGCGGTACCCCTAGCTTTACTCAATGGCGCCCTCTTACATAATGATATTGTTGTTTCCAAACAGGAAATACTAACCCATTGATCCAGTCTGCACTGCAGACTTCCTCTGGACTTGCCTGGTTTGGGGCACATTTACATGCATGTGAATGCACATGTGTGTACCTGCATGTAAGTTCTAATGGAAATAAGAATCATTTGTCGCTGCCAAAGGACTCTTCCCACCACCCCATAAATAGTCATGCCCACCCTGCCCCAGGTGACCACCGTCCCCAGCTGTCACTCTCATCTGGAGGATGCTCTAGTACTGGACTCAAAGTCTACAGCCCTTCAAGACAGACTGCTTTCAGCCAGTGTAACGGTGTCTCTGAGGCCCGTCCACGCATGCACTCATGGGTTGCTCCTTTTGTTGCTGAGTAAGATTCTACACAGGCTTCTTGTGAGCATCCCACAGAGGACACAGAGATTCATGGGCACAGTGCTCAGGGTATAGCAGCTCCCCTTTCCTGGAAGCAGCTCTGAGCAGTTCCTGAATATGAAGACCAGCTTGAGAGGCAGAGTTCAGAGCCTGCAAATCCCTGCTCCCATCTGTTTTCCTTCCCTTGTAAAACTTGGTGGTTAGAACTTAGCTAGCACTTCTTACCTTTAGAGCCAAGGGTAATAAGCCCAGAGAGGTGAGCAGACTGGGAAGAGACCCCAGGTTATTTGCCCCCATTTCAGATCTTCCTTCCACACAATGTTTGCTTCTGGGCCTGCAGTTGATGCGAGCTGGAGAATCTGCTGCATGGCCCTAGCTGGTCTGCAGAACGCTTTGCTGGGTGTTGCTCAGGAGCACTGATCAAACTGGGGTGGAGAAGCAGGATGCTTGGCTTCCCCTAGACAGCAAGACCCATGAGGAAAAGGTTTTCAGTGCCTTAAACTCTGTGCAAAGATGACATTAACATCTATTGAACAGATTTTTCAAACCTCTCCTCCAATGCGTGTTTCCTGGGAATCATGGTGGGGAAGTAAGGAAGCCAGAGAGACAGCTCAGTTGCAGAAGCCTGGCCACCAGAGTACATTCCCTGGAGTCCATGTGAAAAGATAGATTGGGTGGCATGCCTATGTGATGCCAGCACTCCTAGGGCAAGATCGGAGACGAGAATCAGCCAACTAGCCAGGAGCTTGCAACACAGCCACAGGACAGTAGAGAACCCACCTCAACAAGGCAAGAACCAGCTTCTGAAAGTCATGAGCGCTGTGGTACATGCATGCATGGGGTTTTTGTTTTGTGTTTTCTAAGTAAAAAGAAGGCCAAGGAAGGAAAATGCTCGGCTTTTATTTATAATTTCACTGAGGGGTCATTTTCCCAGTGAGCAGCTTGAACTACATCTCTGAAGGGCACTAGTCTGTGATTCTGGGCTCTATTTCTTCTCCCTGAACAGAGGAAAGTCAGGAAGCTAGCATTTCCTGAGCACTAATGTGTCTGGCATCTAACTACACAGATTGGGTCTTCACTGTCCAGTAAGCACATTCTGCTCATTTTGGGTGAAGAACCCGAGAAATGTCTTCTTCTGATAGGCTGCCTGCAACTTCTGGGTGAACTTGGCTCCTGGCTCTTCTAGGCTTCAGTTTCTTTTTGGGTCTCACAAGAGTCAAAGGTATTGTTAAGAATTAAAGTAAATTAAATAAAGACATTAAGCCCAGAGTCCACGTTCACCAAGCACTCAGGGGCTGTTACGTCAAATAAACAATATTTGATTAGAAAGCTAGAAGATCCTAAGTTATGGGTGTTATGCCCATATCTGCAAAGTCCCCCCAAAACCAACAAGGAGACCGAGTCTTATATGTAAAAGCCAAGGGCCTTTATTTTATGCAAGTTTGCAAACTTGGTCTCTCTGCATGTCCAACATATTGGAATAATCGGAGAGCCCCCAAGCTCAGTTAGAGTTGGGTTTTTATAGTAGTAAAGGTGGGGGTGAGGGATTTCTAATGTTCAGAAGCTCTGATTGGCTGACATTTGTCTAGGGGTGTCCTGGTGAATGTGTGCTGGCAGGTGATCCTATCTACAGTGGTTGGAACTTTAGGCATTTCCTTTGGATGGTTCTGCTCTTGGGTTGTGCTCAGGTAATCTCAGTCTGTGGTTCTTCCTGCAACCAGGTATTGCTTCAGGGTAAACTACTGAGACTCAGGCCTCCATTAAACTTACCGATGGCCGAGTCCTGCTCTGGCAGATGATAATGGTTGGAAGTAAAGAACTTTCTTTGGGTGGCCTGTTTCTATTTAGCTTATCATGGCTGGCTCCTACATTATGGGAACAAAATGGAAATTTTTTTGTATAGGGGTAGCCAAGGAGGCTTAGTTTGGGTTTTGACACCAGAAAATCTGGTTTGGGGTCTAACATCTCTCTAACATCTGAGTTGGCCCTGAGAATCTGTGTCTCTCTTTTTTTCAGGATTGTTACACAGACACAGAGAGACGCTACACTTGACAGTCAGTGGGAGCTCTGCAGATAGGAGCTGTGTTTGTTTAGAGACAGGCCTCAGGTAGTCCAGCCTGGTTCTAGGCTTGCTTTGCAGCTAAAACTGACCTTGAACTTCTCCACCTCTCCAGAGCTGGGATTACAGGCGTGGAGCACCGTGCCTGGTTTGGTCAGTGCTAGGCAGCAGATTGAGGGTATTGTGCATGCTAGCAAGCACTGTGGTACCAGCGCTGTAACCCCAGTCCCAGAGACTAGCTTCCTGTCTGCCCCAGAAAGAACTGTAAAGGCAAAGAAAGGCATTGGGAGTTTCAAGGATGGGAAGTCCACCTAGGGGCGAGCCCTGGAAGGAGCCCTTGCTGAGAGAGGCAGCCAAGGCCTGCTTTGCTCTGAGCTCCATTTCCTGGCCCTGCACCAATGGAAGCAAAGATTCGGCAGATGTGTGAGGGTGGTGTGGGTATTGTCAAAGTGACCCAGGAATATTCTTGACTCAGAGAACCCCAAAGAGTAAACCAGATGGGCAAGAACCTCCCCCAGCCTGAGATGGGGAGGCTAGAGGAGCTGGGGGAGGGGCAAAACCTGTCTCCCAGGCCTTGCACGGTCCTACCTGGGTGGCGCAGAGAACCCGCAGGGAACCCGCAGGGGTCCAGGACCAAGGCCTCTGGTCATACTTCCCTGCCGGCGACTTTGCCAGGTGCTGGCCCCCCAGATAGTCACCCTTTATTGATTTTGAATGATATATTCACTGCAGAAATAACGTTTAAAAACAGAGAGGAAATTCAGAGAGTGTCGACCGAAATGGAGCTCTGAAACCCTCCCTGGTTCTTGCCGCCTCTGCTCCACTCAGGCACAGCCTGTGGGAGGGACTGCCTGGCTTCGGGGTCACGTGGGTTTCTGTACTAGGGGCCCTAAGCAGGTACTCCAGATATCTGCCGTGCTTGGCCCCAATGAACTAAGTCTGTACTGCTTAGGAGGGGGGGGAGAGTGTCAGAATCCTTCAGACGCATATTGCAGTTTTTAAGGGTTGCCTAGTGCATGCACACAGGGGGATGACGTGGTTATATCATACACAGATGTCAGAGCTTACACGTGTGCAAGGGCTCACACAGCTGTGTCATATGTAGGTGATGCAACCAAACGGCATCATGGGTCATGCCTGAGTGCTTGTCCACACATGCGTGGCCCTGGAACCCGGAGTTGTCAGCCATATTGTGGCTGAATCATAGCATTCCACCCTTTTGTTTATTATAAAAGTTTGGGGAGTTTGGGGTCTTCAATGGCTGGGAATGGGGCAACAATTTGGCGAGTTTGGGGTCTGTAATAGGTGGGAATGGGGCATCGTAAGGTCTCTCGTGACTGCTTCCTGCTGATTTTGTGGGCATCATCAGGTCTCTTGAGACTGCTTTTTGCTGATTTTGTGGGAGTCAGAGAGTTGAGATGCTTGACCACGTCCTGAGGTAGCTGATTACTCTTGTGTTTTTTCAAGGCTCTGTTAGAACTGGCTGTCTGGCAGCTTGGACCTCATGAGATGCTGGAAAGGCAGAAAATTACATCTGGAAAAAATTTTAGATCCTGATGATTAAGGGAGGAGAGACCCAAGATGGTAGATAGAGGGGTTTTTGTGGAGGAGGGAATTTCCCAGGGGTTCCTGAGACCAGGAATGATAAGAGAAAATTAAATGATACTTATTCTAGGTGAGTCCAGTTCGTTTAGATAGGTCCAATTAGCTCCTTGGAGCTTATGAAAAATGTTTGAAAAGAAATATATTTTAGACATATTAAAAGCTTATGAGTATGATGGTATAGTATTGAAATAGAAGACGGTGGGGAGGAGGGAGGAAAAGAAGGGAGAATTATTGGAAAGGGGAATTATTAGACCCCTCAATGTTTTACCTGAAGCAAATCTTAAGGCACTTGTTCTCTTTAGCATCATGGTATTACCTCAACATCCAGGAGACACTGCTGCAGTCAGTGATAAATCTGTTATGTTAAAGTCTGTTTTGGGAGTTTTTGGAGTCTGGGGCTGTGAATGTCTCCAAACTCATTATTGTTTCTTACCACCTGGGCTTTTGGCAATCCTTGTACCTCTGGCTCTATGTTTAATGATGGTCCCTGTAATAACAGCTGAGTGGTTAACTGGAAATTTAAGTATGATATTGGAGATATAGAGAAGTTGGTAAAGCAGATAGGATAAAGAGGAAGAGGGAGAGTATATGGAGTTTTTGGCACGGGAGAGTTGAATACGGTGATGAGACTTTTATTTTTGTAGAACTGGAGAAAAAGTGGCTGATCTTGGTGTCCTCTGGAACTTAAGGGAGCAGGGTCCTGTTTGAGTTACCGTATATAAGGGAGTATCTTCATCTGGAAGAGTAAAAGGTTTAAGGTGAGACAGGTGGATCCAATGAGAGAGTCCCTCAAGCTTGGCGGCTGTGGAAGTTACAAGATTACTTTAAAGGGACCCTGCCATTAGGGGATAGGGGTGGGAGGCATTGGTCTGGGGGAGAGAATGGTACCTGATCTCCTATTTTAATCGGCGGTGGGCATGAATTGGCACATGGTTGGGGTAATGAATAGTCAGTAAAATCCCATAATAGGGAGTGAAGATGGGATAACAACTGAGTAAGCAAGTGATCAGGAAGGGGAGAGGTTTTAGGTGAGAGGCTGGAAGTTAAAACCCGCCGCCCATACATAAGTTCAAAGGGCAAGATGGAAAGGGGGCTTTGGGGAGAGCCCTATGCCTTAGAAAGGCCAGAGGCAAAAGTTTTACCCAGTCAAGGTGAAGCTCCTGTGACATTTTAACAAGAACATTTTTTAAAGAATGGTTAATTTGCTCTACCTTCCCTGAAGTCTGAGGATGGTATGGGATATGAAAATGTCAGGAAATGTTAAGAGCCTTAGATAAAGTTTGAGAGATCTGAGAGATAAACTCTGGGCCATTATCTGACTGAAGAGAGGCTAGGATTCCAAATCGGGGGATGATTCCTCAGAGAAGAACATCGGAAATTCTCTGGGCCCTCTTGTTAGTGGTGGGAAATGCTTCAATCCACCCAGACATGTATCAGACATGGTGTCTACCAAAACCAGGAGATACTTAACTCTTCTGACTGTGGGTATATGAGTAAAATCAAGCTGTCAGTCAGTTTCTGGAAGGGAGCCCTGGCCTGCTAAGTGGGAAAAGGGAAGCTACAATGTTTTGTCTTGGGATCTAACTTTTGACATATTTTACAAGAGACAGTGATAGCTTTTAAGAACTCTAAGTCATCAGGGTTTGGTTGAAGGTGAATCTTGACAAAATGAAACAGAGCTTTGCTCTTAGGATGAAAGAGCTGATGTAGGTAGGACAGGATTTGCTGGGTGTCAGGGGGTGTCTGTGAGAATGTGGGTTATACTGTATGAACCCCCTGAGATGACTGAGGTAGGTTTGGGCTCTGGAATGCTGCTGTTCTAGCTGCTTGGTCAGTCCGGCTATTTTCCTTGGAAATAATGGAACTGTCAGTCTGATGAGACTGACAGTGAATAATTCCTATAGCTTTGGGGAGATTGAGGCTTTTTATCAGGTCCATTATGTAACCTGAGTTAGTTATAGATCCTCCTTTTGTTGTAAGAAGCCAATGCTCTTTCCAGATAGCTGTGTGGGACAGGAGGATATGAAAGGCATATTTGGAGTCTGTGTAAACATTTAAAGAGTGTCCCTTTGCTAACTGGAAGGCACAAGTAAGGCTATTAATTTAGCCTGCTGATTAGTGATATGGGCAGGTAGTGCCTGTGCCTCCACCACCCCAGTATCTGACACTATGGCATAACCTGCTCTACAGATCCCTTCACATAAAAAGGAGCTGCCATCTGTGTACCAGGTATAAGTGGCCTGGGACAGTTTGCCCTCCTGTATATGTGAGGGGTGGGGCAGTAGATCCTCTAAGATTTATATGCAGGAATGAGATGGAGAATAATTAATGTTAGGTTGAGGTAAGAGATTTGAGATATTAAGGGGTGGGCAGCACTGGGAAGTAAGTGTGGCATCTTCTACCAGTGCCACCTGGAGGGAGAGAACTCGGGAAGGGGGTAAGGTTTGTAAGCCTTTGTAAGTTAAGAGATGGGACAGATTGTGGTGGGAGAAGACAGTGGTGGTTAACCCAAAAGTTAGTTTCTTTGACTCACAAATAAGAAGCTCAGCAGCCACTAAAGCACATATGCAGGGTGCCCAGCCCTGAGTGGTGAGGTCCATCTTTTTTGACAGGTATGCTACAGGTGCAAAGGAAGGTCCCAGTTGATATCCTAGGACATGAAGGGCATATCCCTCCTTCTCTATTACATAGAGGGAGAAGGGATGAGTTAAATCTGGGAGCTGAAGATCTGGGGCCTGGATAAGGGCCTGCTGGAGTCCCTGGAAGGGTTTAATAATGGGTTGGAGAAGGGGCTCAGGCATAGAGCCAAGAGCTGCCTCATATAAGGGGCGGGCAAGGAGAGAAAAAGAGGGGATCCAGGAATGCAGGAAGGCAGCTATTCCTAGGAATGATAAAACCTCTTCTTTTGTAGAAGGAGCTGCAAGGGACTGAATTAGCTTTTTATGTCTAGGGTAATAGCTTTTTGGGTTGGGGTAATAGTTAATCCCAAGTAAATGACCTGAGAGGTACACAGTTGGGCCTTAGAAGGTGAAATTCTATAGCCCCTTTTGAGCAGGAAATTTAAAAGAGCAGAGGCATCAGTTTTGCTAATCTCAAAGGATGGACTGCAATGTAAAATATCATCTACATACTGTATGAGTTTAGACTTAGGGAGAGACAGTGAGAGAAGATCTGAAACTAAAGTCTGACCAAACAGGTGTGGGCTGTCCCGGAATCCCTGGGGAAGGACAGTCCAGGTGAGCTGTGTGGAGAGGTGAGTGTCAGGGTCAGTCCAGGTGAAGACAAAGATGTTTTGAGATTGAGAGGAATAGTGAAAAAAAAAAGCATCCTTAAGACTAGAACTGAGAAGTGGGAGGTTCCTGGGGGGACAGTGGAAAGAAGTGTGTAAGGATTATGCACTACAGGATTAAGTGGGATCACTGTGGAGTTAATGAGCTGGAGGTCTTGAACCAGGTGATAAGTTCCATTGGGTTTTTAACAGCAAGTGTAGGGGTGTTAAAGGTAGAAGAGATGAGGCAAAGTAGCTTTATTCTTAGAAGGTCAGAGATAATAGGCTTAAGTTCCCTAAAGCTCTGGAGGGGGTAATGTACTTAGTAGGATTCTGTAATTGGATAATGATAGGGGAATGGTGTTTAGCAACAGAGGGGTTTGGGGTGTCCAAGACTTGGGGGCCCACATGAGAGGATGGCAGAGGAAAAGACACATTGGAGCTGGGAGGTTGGGAGGTTAGAAGGAGGAGGAGGGGAGCTGTTGGCGAGTCTGGGGTAAGGTGAATGGAAGGAGCAAACAAAATGGAAGCTCCTACTTTTGAAAAAAACAAAACCTCTTCCCATAAGAAGTACTGGTCAGGTTGGCATGACTAAAAAAGAATGAGTGAGATAAATACCTCTAAAAACACAGTTAAGTGGCAGAGTCTGCTGAAGTAGATAAGGCTGTCCTCCTATCCCTACAATAGAGAAACTTGAAGGAGAGGTAGGCCCCCAGAATTTCCTCAGTACCAAGTATGTGGCTTCGGTGTCCAAGAGAAAGGAGATGAGCCATTCTGATATCATGATGTTTACCCATGGCTCCCTGTTACAGATGACAGTTGTGGTTGGGTCGAAGGAGCCCGGACAGCCTCACTTGTCCATGGTCAGACCTAGAAGGTCAACTTGGGAATTTTTTGGGTTTGATGTCTCCATGCCATGATGTGCATGAGGACAATGGACTGCCCAATGTCCTTCCCTATAGCATCTTGGACAAGGTCTCATGGGACCAAGATGAGGATTAGGGCATCCTTGGGCCCAATGACCAGTTCTACCACATTTGAAACATGGGCCTGATGGTTCTTGAGCCCCAGGGAGCAAGGGAGCAGCATGAACAGCACAGATAGGGTGGTCTGTTGCCTCGGCCAGTTGGGCAGCCGTGGCTAGCATGTGACAGTGATGATTGTGGGCTTTGTCATCCTTTGCATGGTACACCTTAAAAGCCAACTGTAAGACTTCTACCTGCGAGGTCAAGGGGCCTTTCTCCAAACATCCAAGTTTAGCCTTAATGTCAGGGATAACTGAGAAAAAAAATGAGTCATGAGTAACTCTCTGCCTTCTGTGGTTTCTGGATCGAAGTTAGTATATTGTAACATGGCTTTAGTGAGGTGTTCCAAAAATGCAGAAGGATTTTCCTTCATATCTTGAATGACCTCTGAGAGCTTATTATAGTTTACTGGCTTGAGGTTAGCCTTACAGATACCTGCCAGGAGGCAAGTAAAAAACCCGTGCCTAGCTAAAATTCCACCTGGGGTTTTATAATCCCAGTGTGGTTTCTGCTCAGGGACCGCCTCTGCTCCCGGTGGGTGGGGGGTGTTGCATGTGTTTGGTGAACCTCGTCTGCATGTAGTCTGGCCTGTTCCCAAACTTGCTGTGTTCTTCAACAGTAGGTTATTAGATAGGATCATATAGATATCATGAAAGGCGAGATTATACAACTGGGACTTAGAGCTTCAGTAGTAAAAGGCTTGGATGTAAGGGAACTCCTTCCATTTGCCTGTGTGCTGACAGTAGTTAGAAAGCTCCTGTAGAATATTGGGATCAAAGGTGCTGTTAGGCAGCCATTTTAAATTGTCATCTAAATTCTAAGGAGGCCATTTTTTGAAGAAAGGTGGACAAGTGTGGGAATCTGTAAGTAGGACATTAAGGCTTGGGGTTTTAGGGCCTCCAAAAAGCATTCCAGGGGGAAGGCTGGATTGATGGTCTTGGATGGCTTGCTCCCATAGCTGAAACCATGAAAACCCTTGAAAATGGCAACACCACAAGGCTTAGAGGGGGACAACTCCCCTTTATAGGTGGGGTGTGAAACAGCAGCAAACACCTCAGGGCTTGTAAAAGAGCATCCTCTATCTACAGGCAGGGTGTTAAAGCCTGACTGGCTCCAGTCCCAGTGACTTGGAAGCCAGAGAGGCTTAGAGGCAGCTCTGAGCAGTCTCTCACAGTGGGGACCATTGACAAGTGGTCCAAAAGAAAAGAAGAGGAGAGGAGAGGAGAGAAGGAAAGAAAAGAAAAAAGAAAAAAAAACCTGAGGTGGTGGGTGAACCCTAGCTTGTCTAATCATGATTTTCACTAAGGGAAGCAATTCAGAGATGAATGTCAGCAAAGGGCTCAACCATAGCCATGAAGGCCATAGTTGGGGGCTGTTCCCCCATTTCTAGGAACACCAGAAGATTTCCAGGAGCTCAATGGTCAATTCCTTTGGAGAAATGGTTAAGCTGACCAGAATGGGGAAACTCACCAATTGAAGCTGGTGGTGTGTAGAGGTCACACTCAGGCAGATGGAACACATGGATGTTGTGGAAAAAAAAAATACCCAGTTCTGGATCCCGACTGTGGGAGAGGGGCAGGAGAGCCTCCCGAGTCTCACAGCACCAATGAAATTACCTGGCACAGTGAGAAGGAAACGTGGAACATGTGACAAACCTGCTTAGGTGTTTTTTAGAGGCCTGATGAGTTCAGTGTGCAGAGAGAGAGAGAGAGAGAGAGAGAGAGAGAGAGAGAGAGAGAGAGAGAGCATGAAGATAGTGTGTCCAGCTTTTAAGGGCTGTCTAATGCATATGCACAGGGGGATGACGTGGTTATGTCATACACAGACGACAGAGCTCACGCATGCATGCAAGGGCATATGTAGGTGATGCAACCATGCTGCACATGGGTCACGCCTGAGGCCTTGTCCTCACATGCATGGCCCTGGAACCCAGAAGTGTGAGCCATATTGTGGCTGAATCATAACAGTCTCAGTTTGTGGTCTTTCTTGGAACCAAGTATTGCTTTAGGGTAAACTGAGACTCAGGCCTACCTTCCTGTTAGTGTATCAAGCCTGTCTTGGCAGGTGTGTTCCAAGCTGCCCTGGGTCCTAAGAAAGGAAGACAGGAGGCAGACAGGGAACAGAAGTAGAGCAGGGGTGGGTGTGGGCAAAAGAAGCCACATTCTTATTTGTATTGAGATGAAAGTAGGACAGCTGGTAGTTGTCACATGAGTGTTCCATGCATAGAAAACAGTGGGGCCTGTCTCCTGCAGTACAGGTCTCAGAAACTCAGTAGAAGATCTAGTCCAGCCCAGAGGAAGAGGCCCCACAAACCATGCCACTGAGCCACTGTCTGGTTATCTACCCATGAGGTGCCCTTTCCAGTCCTGGAAAGACCAGACACCTCTGGCACCAATGTAGCCTGTGACAACTGGAGACTCCAAAGGCTCCAGTGCCACTCTGGCAGAAGCCCCAAGGATCAAGTATGAGTCCCGCTCCACTATGTTGAGAATTGCATGGGTTAATTCCCACTGCTGCCCATGAAGGTGTCTTCTTCCCATTTTCCAGTCAAGAGGATGGGAGCTAAACATGATGCAAAGGCTTGCTGGCCTATCTGAGAGTCCATGCTTTGATGCACAGGCTTGCTGGCCTACCTGAGAGTCCATGCTTTGCCAGGGTGTGGCTCAGCCTGACTCAGAAAGGAAGCTGTTACGCTCAGATCATGGAGTCCCCCGCAAACCAACTAGGAGACCAAGTCCTGTATTTAAAAGCAAAGAGACTTTATTCTTACACAAGCTTGCAAACTCGGAGTTTCCATGTGTCTAAGGTATTGGGGTGATCAGAGGGTTCAAGTTTAGTTAGGGTTGGGATTTTATAGTAGCAAAGCTAGGGGTGAGGGATTTCTCAGGTTCAGGACCCCTGATTGGCTGACATTTGTCTAGGGTCCTGGTGAAAAGCCATGGGTGTGTGCTGGCAGGTGGTCCTATCTACAGTGCTTGGATTGTTAGGAATTTCCTTTGGATGGCCTGTTCCTGGGTGGTGCTTGGGTGGTCTCAGTTTGTGGTCTTTATTGGGATCAGGTATCGCCTCAGGGTAAACTATTGAGACTCAGGCCTTTATTGAGCTTGTCATGGCTGGGTCCTACAGAAACCTCTGTAGTGATCCTCAGAAAAAGCGTGTTTTACCACTGCATGTTAACTAATTCTGATAGGTGAGGAGGCTAGAGGAAGCTATCATATGCACCTCAGGGTGTATTTAATGCCCAGCATGTGCTGGACCTTTGTAGTAGTAAGCAAGAGCCATGTACCCTAAAACTATTGGGATGAGAGCTGCCTCCATGGCTGTTATGACCAGAGGATGTGACCCAACACCCCTGTGGTCAGCAGTAGTGACAGAGGACAAGGACCCTGCCTTTCCTGCTGAGAATTTTACACAGCCTCATCAGAGCTGTCTAACGTTTATCCTGCAGTTTAATCTTGGTGGTTTAGCTATGAATATGTTAAAGTCACCTTTCTCCATGGAATTGTGTGATTGAAACATCTTTTATGCTTAAAGTTTAGGGAAATGAGGCCTCACCGGCATAAGCTTCCTTAGATTCCCCACTTCCAGCAGCCCCATAAGTATACCACAATTTGAGAAAAGTACATCCTCCATCTAAATCCAGTTTCATAACAAAACATTAGTACATGCTTAACTGATACAGCTGCTCCAAAGTCTCCCTGAGCCAGAGGCTGCCAGGGTTCTTTTAGCACAGCCAGACGGAGTAGGCCTCCCAGCAATAGCTGTGCCGTTCTGGGTGGTAAGGGGCAACTGAGAAGGGGTCTGCTTATCTGAATCACACTCAACTCTGGCCCGTACAGAGTGAATCTGCCATGCCCACACCACACCTGTGGTACATCATGGGTTACCCTTTTGTTTGTAGGACACTTCCACTCCCTGCCCACTGCTCCATCTCCCCTATGAGCTCAGATGCAACACCAGTCTGAATTCACAAAGGACACTCTGACTACTTTTTGATTTACTGATCGAGTCTGTTTGTAATGGTCTGTCCTGTCCCTTTAAGAGACAAGCCATGCCCACTCCCCCCATCCAGCCAGGCAAGCTGATCTTCAGCTTTCAACCTGAGTCCCTTCCTTTCCAGAGCTTCTGTCTCTTATTTCTCCCCTTCCCTTCTCTGTCTCTCTCTCTGTTTCTCTCTCTCTCTGCTCTTCCCTCTTCTCCCCTTCCCTTCTATAACCCACTAAATAAATATCCAACTTCACTCTGCATGCATGGCATGCCTATCCATCTCAGTCTCTCACCTACCATGCAGCTTCTTGCCTGGGACACGGCTGCCTTCGTAGCCTGCTGTGGTCTCTGGACCCACTGCCCATTGCCTGCCACTGCTCGGGGACCTGCAGCATTTTACTTAAACCATCACATTGTTACTATGGAAACCACCAGCTTCTAGTGTAACTGTGGGACTCCAGCTTTATACTGACTTTCTCAGTTTGTTCCTCTGACTGGGTCAGGAGGAACAACTGGGAGCAGAAATGGGGGAGTGGTAGTAACCCCAGGGATGATGTTCAGTTGCCCTGGTGGATGGAAACCCCATCAGATGCAGCCCCTTGCCTCAGTACAGTACAGAGCTCTAAGTTCATGGTTGTAACCTGCCAGCGGGTCAGCTATTCAGGGTTCCTGAAGAGGTGCTACCTGAAAGAACATGGGCCAGAGAGAGAAACGAGACCAAGCAAGATTCTATTATCAAGGTCTCTCTTTATTAGGGTAATGGTTGCAGCTTCTATAGCCCTTGAATGAGGAACTTGACTTGGAGTGGGGGTAGGGGTAGGAAGGAACTTTGCCAGGGTAGCGAAGGTCATCAGTCAGCACTCCTGGTGCAAGCCGAAACATGTGATTCCATTAACAAACATTTTTTATGGGGCCGGTTCCGTAAACAAACAGTTCTCAAGATAGTTGGAATGTGGGGTGGGTTCTCCGCAAACATCCTTAGGACAATGATCCCTGCTATCTTTTTTTTTAGGACAATGGTCCCCCACACATGGTAGACATGTGCTCACATCTTGGTGAGCCACCGACTGTATCAGACCTGTATGGATGACTATGCCCTCAGAACGATCTGGTACTTTGAGGCACGGGCACATATCTGTGTTTATTAGGATGAGATATTTACAGTTCATTCTTTCTCTCGTCTTCCAGGCCTTTGACCCAAGCTGTCATCTATGCTCCTCACAGATTATCACTACATCTTCAGCAACGTTTCTGTCACTCGCCAGGCCACCCATTCATTCACCCACACTCCTGTACACACGCTCGTGTCTTCATTAAATAGTGTCTAAATGTTACTGTGCCCCAAGGACTATGTTATCAGGTAAGAATATGAAGACGGATAAAGCAATTATCTCTCCCACTCCCCCATGTGACGATAAGCAGGAAGGTGGTCGCCCACAAGCCAGGGAGTGGGTCCTCAGAAGACATCACACACAGTCTCCTGGTGCTTTGACTTGGGGATTCCCAGCATCTGAGCTGTGAGAAATAAATATTTGCTGTTCAGCAACTAAGTAGATGAGCAAACAGCTGTGAGAAAAACACCGTCAAATAGCAAGAAAATGTATTTGCCTATGCTAGGAGTTAGAATCCTTTTTATAGGAAAGAAAACCTTTAAGCTTAAAAAAATACAATTCTAGTCTAATCCTCTTATTTAAACAAAAAGCAAGAAATTACTGGGAAAAGTGGCCTTTTCCCAGAACCCTGCTCAGTGGCCTAGGTATATAAGGATATGACCTGACCAAAAACAAACAACCAATCAAACAGTGGATAGAGGCACAGCCCAGCCCGCTCTCCCTCAAGGTCCTGTCTCCAAGGCTAGCTGATAGGTTTCTGGGGAAATTAAAAAGCAAGGGCTAGATTGATAGCTGGATAAGCCCATGCCCCCACCTGACATTTGTTTTCCTATGTGTGTGAGTCAGCTCATTGGAATTGCTCACAGGGGTAGAGAAGGGATGATATGCATAGCTAATGGGTGCCTGACTGCCCTAGGCTCAAGATGCATAGGTAGAGGAAGCTGAGCCAGCTGTAACAACCATGTGCTGGCGTGGGGTGGTGTCGGGGCTTGATTACCTTGCTTTCTCCTCTCTGCCACTAGAGGAAGCTAAGGTGGAGTTGGAGTCTGGTCCAGGCATATTGAGCCGATTCATGGACAAACCCACATTCAGCAGAGTAACTAGTGTGCACACTCACATACACATTAAGTGGCTAGTGTACAAACCCACATACATGTTGAGTGGCTAGTGTACAAACCCACATACACATCTTGTAAGTATTATTGCTCTCAATAGTGATCACAGACACTCAGGTCACAGGTGATCAACCCAAATCATCCATGATTATTTTTATTTATTATTTTTATTTAAATATTTATTTATTATTTTTATCATGAATATTATATACAGGATATGTGTGTATATATATATATATATATATATATATATATATATATATATATATATATATGTCAGCCTTGGTAACAATATGGTAGAATGGGGAGTTTTACTAGGTCCATCCAACCTCAATGGGACAACTACCCATGACTAATAGTGCCTCTGCGGAAACTAGTAGAGATGTTTTAGCACGTCGTCATCACAACAAAATTTGACACCAGATATATTGCGGTGATTAAAAAGGGCTTTTTCACTAGATCCATGTTGTCTCTAAGGTGGTGTATCAACAGAGATTTTCTTGGCCTCAAATTTCTATACTGAATGGTGTTTAGCCTCCTTGGCCCTGCACCATGCTGCCCAAGAGACTTACTCCTTCTCACCTCTTCCAGGTTACTGAGGCGCTCAGCACGGTTGAGGGACTGGGAGTGAGGCAAAGAGGCCACAGATCCTAATTACTTCCTGGCCTCCATCAGAAAAAGGTAAGGTGGGTGGGACGTCTCAGCTGTGTTTCGGCACAGAAGGACCCATAGATACCCTAAGTGCTCGGCACTCTTCACCTTCCCTTCAGTGATGGTTAGTCTTGGTTGTCAGCATGAAGGGAGATAGAATCAACCACAAGGCATGCTTCTGGGTGGCGCTGTGAGCAAGGGCATTTTCAGGAAGGAGCTACTGAGGGAGAACCATGCCCTCACAGAGGGCAGCACCTCTGGGAGGCATCCTACAAACAAAGAGGTCTTAGAAAGAATTAGTGCTGCTTGCTTGCTTGCCTCTCTCGTTGACGACTACATCTTATCCTGTGACGACTCCAACTCTTCAGCCTTCCAACGTGGACTGAAGACCAGCGGCTCTCTAAGACTCCTCCAGGCTTTCATTACCAGATAGGGACTACTGAGGTATTTAGCTTTGTGGACGGAGAAACTCTTGGGTTACCAGTCTATCTGGTGTCTAGACAACTGTTGTTGAACTAGCCAGCCCTCTCAGTTGTAAGACTAGTTCTAGTAAATTCCATTTTGTAATATAAGGACATTCTGCTGGTTCTGTTCTTTGCTGATGTTCCCTTCCTAGGCCATTTCCTCAAATGCACTCCATGTGACAGAAGTGGGGGAAAGGTCACAAAATTGAGCACTTCAGAGCCATCTTCCCGAGAGAACCAAATGAGAGGCTCTCTGCACTTTGTTTGGCTTTTTGGGATCAAGGGAGACACAAACATAATGGCCTTCCAGGAAGAAGCATGCGGTATGAACTGTGCTCATCCATTAAAAAGGTTTGAGAGAGCCTCAGAACACTTAGCTGCAGTGACTGGTGTGTTCCTCTTCTGAAGACAGTAAAGAGTGTAAAGAGGTAACTATTTCTTCAGATGTGCCATCAGTAGCGTGACTTCCCAGGAACATGAAGAAACCAGCAGAAATGACACTAACAAACTAACACAATAGCATAATCAGTCACACACTCACAGAAATGGAGATCTGCTGGTTAACTGACAAGGAATTCTAAATTACCACTTCTAGGCAGCTCAGCAAGCTGCAAGAACACAAGTGGATGATGCACGCTCAAGTCACAGATCAGGAAGTGGAAGTGGGAGGAGCCAGGGCCAGGCTGTACAACCTCTCGGCTGAGCCCCGGAGTCCCATGGCCTTCAGCCACTTTCCTAAATGCGGACCTTCAAATGTAAGTTTACAAAAATATTGACAGGGACAGAGGTAGATGGGTCAACTGAGCATCAGGTAAACTACGTATGAACAACAACAACAAAAGTTCAAGAAAGGGTTAAACAAATTCTAGAGCTAAAGAATATAAGGCATTGTCTCACTTAGGGTTTCTATTGCTGTAATAAAACACCATGACCAAAAGCATGTTGGTGAGTAGAGGTTTAGGTTGGCTTATGCTTCCAACTGTTCATTACTGAAGGAAGTCAGGACAAGAACTCAAGCAGAGCAGGAACTTGGAGGCAGGAGCTGATGCAGAGGCCATGAGGGGATGCTGCTTACTGACTTGCTAATCATGACTTGTTCAACCTGCTTCCTTATGGAACCCAGAACCCCCAGTCCAGGGCTGGGCCCTCCCTATCAGTCACTAAGAAAATACCCTATAGTTGGATCATACAGAAGCATTTTCTCAATTGAAGTTCCCTCCTTTCAGATGACTCTAGCTTGTGTCAAGTCAACATGTAACTAGCCAGAACATTCATAAAATGAAAAGGTATAACATTTAATTTCATTATGTACTTCAGGAAGCAGAAGAAAGCAACAAAGATAGGTCATGTGACAGTGTCCAGTCAGAAGAGAAAGAAAGGACTGAAAACAGCTGAAGAAAACATCCAAGAAGGATGGTGTGTAATCCACAGTAACATCCCTTGTGGTGCTCTCCAGGGAGAAGAGAGGAAGGGGCGCTGGGGAGCAGAGAGCTTACTTAGAGAAACAATGGCAGACGTTCTCGTAAATCTAGGGAGAGCTGTGAGCATACCGGTGCCGAAAACCACTAAGACCCAAATGGGTTTTGTAGTGCCCGAGTCGCAGGGACCCCAAGAAGACCACTAGAGACTCAGCGAAAAGCAAAAGCAAGATATAATTATTCAAACCATGATTCTGACCTCATCTTGCACCCAACTCAGTGGGAACCAGAGGAGATATCCCTCCATTCTTATGTAGGGCTTATAAAGGCAATAAAATAAAATAAAATAAAATAAAATCACAAATCTATTGTTATGGGCATAGGGGGTACAAGTGACTCCCTGGTTGGCTCCAGTCCGGGGAATTTTCCACTCTGCTGATATCAACTTCGAGCAACTGGACTCCAATCTAGGGAACTACCTGCTCTGCTGATATCCACCTTCAGCAGCTGGGCTCCAGTCTAGGGAACTTCCTGCCCTGCTGACAGCCAACTTTAGCAGCTGGGCTCCAGTCTAGGGAACTTCTGCTCTGCTTACAGATGCCTTAGGGCCTAGTACAAAAATAGAGTTGGTTTTTGTCGCTTCAGTTTAAGCCAAAGAAAACACTTCAGACTTGATAACTAACACATTTCAAAAGAGAGAGCATTAACAGCATCAAGAGGAAAGAACCTTGTCACACATAAAGGACAACTGAAACTGTACAAGTCAGTGACATTATTCAGGGTGCTGAAGGAACAAGACCATTGACTGAGAACCTCCTACCCGATAAATGTCCCTCACAACAACAAGAGATCTAGAAACTTCTCTAGATAAACATTGCAGACTCCGGTGTGTCTCTTTTGGGCGAACTGTGTGGCTTCAGGGAGAGTGCACCAGACATGCACATGCGCAGTTAGCAGAAGCTGTTACATCAGCCAAGCACTGAAATCGGACCACTAAAGGTCCTCTGTGCTTTAGAGGGCTCCAAATCTCCGACTATCTGTAGAAATCAATTTTATATGTCTCCAATGTGTCCTATCACCAGGAAAGGAAAATAAATTTAGGAAGTTTTATATCAGAACCAAGGGAACCTGGGCAGTACATTGCCATAAAATGAGGGAAATACCCAGAAACAATCTTGCCAGAGGCTGGGTTGTCTGTAAGGAAAAAGAGCAACGGTTGCCTGGCAGGCCAAGGCCATTTTCTGTTGTGTTGGTTTCTCTTCACATCAGGAGCAGCCAAGGGAGACCGATGCTGGAACGGAGTTCACTGTCCTGTGCCGGGCCTTGCAGTGGCTTCACGTGAGATGCGCTCTAGGGCTCGTGTTCGAAACCTGGTCCCCAGAGAGCATGCTGCTTTGAGACGCTGTGTCAACCTCAAGCTTCTTCAACATTTTCTACTTGCAACCTCTTTGCACCCAAGAAGTTTTCAGACAGCCCCAGGTATATAGGTAAACTGGCATGTGAATCAAACATTAACTGGTAACTGTTAGGTCAAAAGAAACTCCATTGTATGCTAAGCTTCCTTCTTGTTACCCACCAGCCGTTTCTATCTGATTCTAGTCTCTAGAAGACAAATTCCCAGTCTTAATCCTACCGATCTATAAGAAGGCCACTACCACAGTTT
This sequence comes from Arvicola amphibius, assembly GCF_903992535.2. NCBI lineage: Eukaryota > Metazoa > Chordata > Mammalia > Rodentia > Cricetidae > Arvicola > Arvicola amphibius. The sequence goes on along the minus strand of NC_052049.1, from coordinate 84,084,898 downwards.
AAAGCCAAATTGGAAGCAAATTTTAATTAAATGCTTGCCCAGATGGATAGGTTCTGGAGAGGTCCATACTCAGGTTCCTGGGAAACATGGGCTTAAGAAGGAAAACCCATAATTCACTGCATTTCCCATCAGGTTCAATCAAGCACAAGTATACACCCTGACATATTTCCTGCCTACGTAGCTGCTGTCCACACGTGATCAAGCACATCCGGTGCAGAAGGGTTAAACAAACTTGCATAGGGGAGTGAACACACGTGGCTTGTTACCTGGCAACAACAGCCTCTAGCGTTTCAGGAACTGTCTGGCCCTGGGCAAGGGGCTTGCCGATCAGAGGCATTTGTGTTTCATGGATCTCTAAGGAATAGTAATTAAAACTTAAAATGTAACGACTCTCACACCAGTAACCCTGACTCTGTGACCCCCCCACCCAAAAATGTACAGTTGTGACTACTTGTTACAATGTAATTGATTTCTTTTTCTTCTGTAACTTGCTTACACAGATAGCCAAAGATTGTTTTGAGTTGCCTTAATCACACAACTTGTCAAAACAGAACAGTTTTCAGTTGCTTGCATAGATATGAAAGGTGGTCATGTAGTTTTTCTCCTTTAAAAGTTCTTCCTCCCACAGCCCTCCTTCATGGAAAGCTCAGATTGGCTCAGAGACTGCTCGTCCTGCTAGCAGTTAATCAACAAATTTTTTTAATTAAAATTAGATTGAGTCTATGGAGTTTTCCTAGGGGACAAGCTTCATAAAAATAAAAAATTATAAAAATATACTTTATAATATTTCTTTGGCATACATTTAATTTTACTATTAAAAATTAAAGCAAATTTGCATACTAACTTGATAGATGTGTTTGTTTGTCTTAATGCAATCCAAAGAATACTAATTAGATCCTTACATGTCTTGAGGAGTGATGACAGAAAAATATTGAAAGTCTGTTTTCCATAATTAAACCGTTATGTTTCTGTAAGAGCAGGAACTGGGTACATTCAGCAAAAATACTGCAGTTTGTATCATATGGTTGCCTGGAGTGTGAGCTGAGGTGGCACTGCGTGGTGAGATGGTGGCATGGTGCCGTCTAAGGGTTGCGTGTCAGAACCAAGTCTGCTGAGAAGTCACGTATGCAACCTATGGGACACTGCCAGAAATACCCAGACACATTCCATGTTTGCTGCCTCCTCTGCTGTCAGTTTTTTGTAACCTCGCATTTGAAGACCCACAGCCTAGGAGGGTTTCATTAGGAGTTGCTTGAGGCTCAGCCCTGAGGCTGTACAGCTTGGCCCTAGCTCCTGTCTAACCTCTGCTTCCCTATCTGTGACAAGAACAGTCTTGTGCTCCCTCTACCTTGAAGTCACTGTAATGGTCTGTCCTATCCCTTTAAGAGACAAGTCCTGCCCCCCCCCCCTCCATGAAGGCAAGCAGATCTTCCTTCTACATCTGGCCTGAGCTTCTGCCTCTCTCCTTTCTCTCTACTTCTCCCCTCCCCCTCCTCTCCCTCTCTCTCTGCTCTTCTCCCTTCTTCCCTTCCCTTCCTTTCCCTTTCCCCTCCATAACCCACTAAATAAATACCCACTTTCTGCATGGTGTGCCTATCCTCTGTCTCTCACCCTCCACGTGGCTCCCTGCCTGGGGCCCGCTCTGGTCTCGTGGGCCACTGCCTGCTGCAGCCACTCGGGGTACAGCACCATTTTATTTTTGCCATAACATTTTGTGCTCATGACTTGGCCATACTCTCTCCATGTTTCCTCCTGCCGGTGGGCAGGCCAGCTAAGGACACGTGGAACCCTGGGCTTGGGAACCAGGCTTCTTTACAACAGCTCTGAGTTCTATCTGCCTGAACGCTGACCTCTATGTACACCAGCAGCTTCGGTGGTGAGTTTTCCCCTTCCAGCCAGCCAACCACAGCCTTCACTGCTACAGTTGAGCCCTTCGCTGACATTCATCTCTGCTTGCTTCCCATAGCTAAAAATGTGACTGGACTAACTGGGTTGGTCCTCCTATGCTAGCGCTGCACAAGCTGTGCAGTACATTCAAAATGGGGGCCCAGGGTCCCTCAAATTTTTTTCTCCTTCTTTTTCTTTTCTTTTGGACTACTCATAAGTGAGAGACCACCCGCTGTGAGAGACCACTTGGAGACCACTCTGGCTTCCAAGTCATATAGACCGGAGCCAGTCAGGCTTCAACACCCCGCCTAGAGAGAAGACGTCCTCCTATAGCCCCTGTGGTGTTTTTGCAGGTTTTCATGTTTTCAGCTATGGTACAAATCCTCAAACTATCAGCCACCCACCTGTAAATGCTCTGCTGGTGTCCCGCCGGCTCCACTTTTCCTCAAACTATCCCTGCCACCACTACCGCTGGTCCCATGGAAACCTACAAGATTAGTTGGATCCACAAGGCAGCTGTTTTCAATTCCAGCCCATTCTCCCCATGGCAGCTTGTGGTGTGGCAATGCACCGACAGGGCAGATCATGTTTCAAGGTCTCTCTTGTAATTATGTTTAAAACTCCCACATTAAAAAAAAAACATGGCTTCTGTTTTTTTAACATACAACATGTGACAGCCGCCATTTTGACAGAGTTCAGGTGAACTTACTGCCATCTTAACTGAGAACCAGGTCAGGTGACCAAGTACCGCCATCTTTACTGTGATATTCGCTGCCTGGTTTCTGGGTGCTGACTTTGTTACATGTGTGTTTTGTGCAGTGGCATGCCTTTGGTAGGGCCCACCAAGAGCATCCATTTCACCCAATTCCAGTTCACTGTGTGTGTGTGTGTTTGTGCATATATGTAAGTTAAATGCACCTATGTTTACAGTTAAATGTTATAATTGTCTGTTTATTGTATCTCATTCCAGACTACAAAGCAATAAGTCTCATGTTTTAAACTGGTATGTACTTTTAAGTCTCATAAAAATACAGTATATTTAATCCAACCATGATTTAAAATATATTAAGCTGTTCTCTACTATTGTCAGTTCTGCTGTTAACCTTCTATTGTAAGCAGTTTTTCTTCTTTCTGTCTTCTACAAGTGTAAATCTTACCTATCAAGTTGAGAGCCAGTACAGTCAAGCTCGGACCCAGCTCTCCAGGCAGATTCTATACTGTAGTTATAACTCATCTATACCCAGTAAACAGCCCTCAACTGCTCAGAGATCTGGGGAATATGACATTTAAATACTTAATTATTAAAAAAAAACTTTTCATAACAAAAAGAGACAGGTTGGCTCCTAGCAGCAGCACTCTACTTCCTCCAAAGAAGACAGAAGACAAACGGGCACAGAACAACGTCCATCTGCAATTTTCTTCAACTGCCAAGTACTGACCACTGAGCAAGACTAACTTTCATCTAAACTGAAGATCTCCAGACAGTGGACAGAATCATTGGAATCGACAGCCTAGCTGCTCAGGTCAAAGAAGCCTTTTCCTACAGATTTCTAACCTACAAGACCTTCTAAAATCTTACAGGCCCTGCGCTAAACAGCAAACATCAAATACAACCCTCGGTGACCATGGAGGACCCTGAGGAGTAGCTCTGGGTGCCAACCAAGTAAGTTCTCTGTCATTTTTTAATCAATAACTCAAGTAAAAATGTATCCTTCTCAAAGATCTCTGATGCGGTTTGACAGCTGAGAGGCTTTGTCAATTTAAAAGAACAGACAACCTCACCAAACAAAATACAAGTTATTAAGGTGTGTACCTGCAAGTTATAAAGGTGTGAGGACAAGTGCATGCTATCAAATTTCTCTCCTGCTGCCTTTCATAGTCTTAAAGATACTCATTGTGCAAAACTATCTGTCACAGTCATTCTGACATAAATAGGTTAAAACTTACGTTCTCACAAACCCAAAAAATTCTTGTGAGTTCCAGGGAGCCAAATTAAAGGATCCACCTGAAACAGGTCAGATATACCCCTCTCAATTCTCTGGTCCTAATTTTTTTTCCCTAAACTTAACTTTGTTCTCTGTTCTGCCAATACCTTAAATAGGTGTAAGAGACACCAGGTATTGCCATACCACAAACACCAGAAAGGAGCAAAGAGACCAGCTATGCCAGGATGTGACCAACACCCAGCTTTCTCAATCCCCCCCTGGAAGATGATGCCCACAAATAAGCAGGAAGCAATCTTGAGAATCTGTGGTCCCAATTCCTTTAACCTGTTGTGCCTAACCTCCAGCCTTTTCACAATACAAAAGAAATGGGAATGTAATGGTCTGTCCTGTCCCTTTAAGAGACAAGCCGCACCAACTTCCCCCATTTTCCGAGGCAAGCAGATCTTCTGCTTCCAGCCATCTCCCCTTCCTCCCTTTCCCCCTCCTCTCTGTCTCTCTGTCTCTCTTTCTCTTTCTCTCTCTCTGCCTTTGTTTCTCTTTCTCTCTCTGCCTCTCTCTCTGCTCTTCCCCTTCCTCCCCTTCCCCTTTCCCTTTCTCCTCCATAACCCACTAAATAAATACCCACTTTATCTGCGTGGTGTGCCTAATAGATCTCTGTCTCTCACCTGCTACCTGTCTCCCTGCCTGGGACTGGCTGCCTTTGTGGCCTGCCGTGGTTGGCTGCCCACTCCCACAACTTGGAGAATGGTGCCGTTTTATCTATACCATAACAGTCACCTGGCACATGCTCTCCCTACCACAATGGCCTATATTCTGTAAAGCAGGAACCAAATTGTTCCTCCCTGAGCCTTCTTCCTGTTAGGAATGTAGTCACAGTGATGAGAACAGCAGCCAGTGCAGGGCAGAAGGTAGGCTGAAGCTCAAGTAACAGAGGAGGATGGGAATCCAGAGAACCCCAGTCACCTACGGGGTCAAACCAAGTGTCCAGCCACAGTGTCCACTGGACAGTGACCTGGAGAGGCAGCCAAAATAGCAAGCCAGGAAGGAAGTCTGATCTCTCCCCCATAGACACATAGCCAGACTCTGAAAATGCCAACAGCTCAGAAGCCACACCAGGTGTTTACCTCTCTTCCCTTTCGATATAAAAATAATCCACACTTTTTAAATGTCAAAGGAGGTAAATGAAGCCATCCATCACTTAAGCATGACCTCATGGCCACGGTAACTTTTCGACTGAGCTGTCAGACCTGGCCTCTTGGCTCTTTGTTCACAGGTTCTTTTGTTTTAACATTATTGTTAAAGTGCTTTCCCTAGAATGCGCCAAGAAAACCCCACAATGCAACCGGAATGCTGTCTGAGAATTATAGAATGCCAGTGTTCTATCTTCTGAAGGATTCTTTACAGAGCTCTGCAGAGCAGATGACTGTCCCATCTTACCTTAGCATCTGAAAGCAGTTCACATTCCAAAGGGGTTAGCCAAGCTTTATTTAGGGTTGGTGTAGTCCATTAATGGTGTCGTACTGAACATGACAGATTTGGGATGGGATGTGTTGGCGGCAGCGGGCAGCTCACAGACTGTCAGGTCCTCTTGAGTTATGCTTATACACACCTGCAATGCAGGCCTTCCTTCTAATATATATTATATCATATATTATAAATTGTTATGTATTATTATGTAATATATATTCTAATATTACATAGCTGCCAGTATGGCACTGAGACATGATTTGCCCTTTCTCTGTTCTCTGCATGCATCTCTCTCCATCACACATTATACTAAATGGCGTGAGATGTATCTAATCCAATTCTAGGTTCAGTATTGAGAAATCCACTATTGTTTACCCCATGCTGTTTCCAATATCAACTTATTGCTAACAAAAACGTATTCATTTCTGCTGACTGTCCCTGAACCTTCAACATATGTACAATAAATCAGCAATTCATGAATAAAAGAACAAACCAGGCTTGCTGGTACAGACCCACCCTGCTAGCTACACAGAAGGTCGAGATAGGAAGATTATAAATTCAAAGTCATAGTTCAAGGCCAGCCTTGGTTGTTTAGTGAGACTCTTTCTCAAGTTAAAAAAAAAAAAAAACTTTAAAAGGGCTGAATGATATAATTCAATGGTGGAGTATTTACGTAACTGTATAAGGCCCTTAGTTCAATCCTCAATATCACACACATGCACACATACATCCACACGCACACACATAAAAATAAAGATAAAAGCAAAAACTATAATGTGGCTCTGCATTAGACTGAACACCGAATAGAAAATCAATCTTCGCTTCCATCTTCTCTGCCAGGACTGTTTCCTGAAGTGTTCTACACTTTCCTACTGCTCTCTTTAGAAACAAGCATCCTTGTCTATTAAATGTTGAAGGGCTTCTAATACTTCTGACAATTAACAACCGGTGCTTAGCGTTCTCAGTGCACCACAAGTACCTTTAGCTCATTTGTGTCTCATCCACAGGAAGAATAGGCATCCCGCCATCCTCCACAGGGAGAAAACCTGACTTGGGAGGTTTAGCAGCTTCTCTGTGAGAGGCAGAGCTGGGCTTAGGGTGTACCCGGCCAGAATGCAGCCTAGTGTGGCCCCAGGCCAGGCCCTATGTACACAGCACACACACACACACACACACACACACACACACACCAGCATCTCCTCAGGCTCTACCTCCACGTGGCTCACACTCTGGACTCCCCTGATCCCTTGATATAGACGTTGTTTTGTGATCGGCTGAGGTCAATCAGATAAGATGCGCTGGACTTCAAGACCAAAAACAAAGCTTTTTGTTTTTAATCTTCTCACCGGTCCCTCCTCTTTCTCAGTAACAGCTTCGCAAACTCAGAAGCACCTTTGTGTATGCAGGACCACAAAGCCTGGGGTGGTGAGACAGCAAAGGAAGTTCTGTCTAGTGAGCGAGCCACACAGTTCTGTACTGGGCTTTGCTTGAGCAAGAATTTAGTGGTAATCAGCTGTGGTTAGCCGGGGATGTTACAGCTCTGTCACAGTGTGACCTTGCCTGGAACCTTCTAAACTTTCTCTACCTGCAATTCTTTTCTGTCAAGAAATTTTTACTTAATTCCAGTATGTAATTACAGAAAGAGGGTGTGCAAATCAAACATTTACTGATCATAAAGAAATGTATTTTAAAGCAATTCTTTGGTGTACAAATAAATCATTTTAGCCTTTACTAAAGTCAAAAGCAATTTGCGTACTAATGAATGTGTCGTTATTACTATTATTTATTTATTTTTACATACTACCGCTTCACATAAATACACAGTGAGAAGTGGCAGATGTGGAGCTGGGGAGATGACTCAGACTCTAGGAGCACTTGCTGCTTTCCTGAAGGCTGCATGTTCAGTTCCCAGCACCCACGTCAGGCAGCTTGCAGTCACCTGCAACTCCAGCTCTAGAGGATCCAACCGTGTCTTCTAGCATACACTAACCCAGACGTACATGCACATGAATAAAAAAATTCTAAAAAAGAGAAAAAGGAAAGAAAGAAATGACAAAAATAGATTTAGGACCCTTTCAGAAACTTGTGGAAATTCTGTCCCATCCAAGCTAAAATGCATTAAATAACTCTGTGAAACACAAGTCAGCAGCTCAAGCAGCATTTTAAGAGCGGTCACTCTAACACAGCACATCTGAAAGATGGGCTGATTTGATACGCGCTGAAGAACGGTGATAGGAAAGCAGCAGAAGTCTTCGTCTTCTGTAACTCAATCATTTTGTTTGTAGAATAGCGGGAAAACGTGCATGTACAGTGAGTGATGTAACTCCTGTAGTGTCCGTGTTGACAGGGGACACGCTTCACTCACCAACCGGCACCCACAGCACCCTTTCCTCCATGTTAAGTCAGGCAAGAGGCTACTGACCAGCACCTTGAGATTAACGCTTGATGCTGCATCTAGCTGGAGGCGACAGACTTATGGCTCCATTTCCGCCAGGCTCTGCCTGATGGTTTCAGGATTCCACATTCCACATGGTTGTCACCTGTTCCTCAAAGGCTTGGGTCTCCTGGTCACCTTTCTCTTTTGCTCCTTGTTAGACCACAGGTGGCCAGACTATAAACTGACTGACAGGAGGGAGCACATACTGTTGAGCAAAAGGCTTGTAGAGTCAACGGAATAAAAATAAAAGGACCCAGAATAAAAGAGCAACATCCCCTACAATCTAGCAGATAAACCCAGCCACTGGGAGCATGTCCCAATGACTAGTGACATCTTATACAAACAACTTCAGCCTGACTCCTGCCTACTTTACTGCCCTGGGCCTGAAAGAAGCCTTCTTTACTGTCCCTTGACACCATGACGCATACTTCCTCTTTGCTTTCACCTGGGAGGACCCTGACTTCCGGTCCTCCAGACAGCTTACATGGACTGTTCTCCCTCAGGGTTTTCAGGACGGCCCCCATTTATTTGGCTAAACTCTGGCTCAACATCTCTCAAACTTTGATCCAGGTACTAGCACACTTCTCCAGTAGGTTGATGACCTCTTTCTCTGCCATCCCACATTGCCTCTGTCCCAACAGGCCACCTCTGCACTCCTGAACTTCCTCGGATCCCTGGGATATGGAGTCTCATCAGCTAAGGCTCAGCTGTGCTCTCCCACGGTGGTATATTTGCGTGTTCAGCTTAGCCCAGGGTCTAAGATCCTCACCTCTGACAGGGTCCAGGCCCTGCGGGATTTACAGCCCCCAACCACAGGGGCTCAAATCCTCTCATTTTTGGACCTGCTAGGGTTCTTCTGCCATTGGATCCCTAACTTTGCCATTACAGCCAAGCCTCTGTACCAGGCAGCCAGAGAGACCCTTGCGGGGCCTCTCACCCACCCGCCCATCATCCACCGCCTCTTCTCTCCACTGCAAGATGCCCTTCTAACAGCCCCTGCCCTTGCTCCTCCAGACCCCACAAAGCCTTACCTTCTCTATACAGATGAGAGGTCAGGAGTGACCACCGGAGTTCTAACCCAACAGGCTGGGCCTGCAAATCAGGCTGTCACCTTCTTATTCAAACAGCTGGACCTCACCGTCTGTGGATGGCAATCGTGCCTGAGAGCCCTGGCAGCAGCAGCAGCTAAACTCACTCTGGAGGCTCCCAAGATCACCTTGTCCATGCCAGTCACGGTATATTACTCCACCACCTCTCAGACCTTCTGAGACGCTCCTCTCTCTCTTTCTCCTTGGGCCTTCACAAGTCCAGGTTTTTCACTTACTGTTTATAGACCCCCCCCCCAAATTACTTTGGCCTCCAGTCCTGCCCTAACCCCCCGCAACTCTCCTTCCTGCTCCCCCCAATACTCTCACTCCTGCCCAGAGGCTGTGGAGGCCTTATGCTCACCTCGGTCTGGTCTCCTAGACCAAAGACTTACAAATCCCCAACTCACCCTGTTTGTTGATGGAAGTTCCCTCATAGATAAATCAGGAGACTGCCAGCAGCGTATGCTAGTGATTCCACTAGCACAGTTGAAGCGACCCTTCTGCCAATGGGAACCTCCTCACAAAAGGACAAATTAATTGCCTTGACTAGGGCACTCCAGATAGCCACGGGCCAATGGGCTAATATCTACACTGACTCTAAATATGCTTTCTTAATAGCCCATACCCATTCTGCACTCTGGAAGGAAAGGGGCTTCCTTACTACCAAGGGCACTCCCATAGTTAATGGGCCCCTTATAGCCAACCTCTTGGAGGCCCTCCAGCTCCCTGCAGAAGTAGCCATAATTCACTTTCAGGGACACCAGTTCTCCAAGGAGCCAGTGGCCTTAGGCAATGCCAAGGTTGACTCAGTGGCCCTGGTGCTGGCCTCCAGCTCCTCTGATTCCACAGGACATATTTTGTTTTTAACTCCTTATTATCAACCCTGTTACCAATCAATAGAGAGGGACCAACCACCCCTTCGGCTGCCAAGCTCCTGGGACATCCTTGCTCGTACCATCTCTCCGGGCTCAAGTGGGCACCTACTCAGGACACTTGTCACATGCCTTCTCATCTCCCTCAAAAAACCAGATAGCTGGCATCTCTGGGATGACAGTAAACAGGATGCCTCTCCAGCCACACCTCACTGAGCATGAACCCACCAACACCCAGCTCTCCCCTCCCTCACATTGTCCCATGCCCTCAGGAAGTAGCCAGATGTGAGCCAACACCCCTTTATCCAAAGAGAGCCTAAAATGTTGCTCATAAATATCACCTCAGCTTCCTGTCACCCCTCATACAAAGAGTCTGGAATGTAATCCCAACCCCCCATCCCCCTGCCTTCATCTTTGGAAGCCCTCTCCCCTGAGCCCGTCAAACCTTGACCCCTCCCCAAGAAAGGTCAAGGCCACTCCCACAGGCTATTTAAACTGCTCCCCAGAAAATAAACACATGGTCTTTCCTCTTCCTCTTCTGTGTCATGTTGGCTTTCCATCCCCTCATGGGCCACATGAGAGCACAGATGTCCAATTAAACCTGGATATCTTTTAATTTGATTTGGTCCACTTGAGATTATTTGTGTCGGCAGAGAGCTTGTTTTTAGGAATATTCCTAACAGCTACCTACTATCTGAGAGAGCTAGCAGGGCTCCTGAATAACAACAGAGCTTTCTCATCTCTGATAAATGTAGTAAAAATTATAAAAACTATCCCTACATTCTCTCTCTCTCTCTCTCTCTCTCTCTCTCTCTCTCTCTCTCTCTCTCTCTCCCTCTCTCCTCTCCCTCCCTCCCTCCATCCCTCCCCTCCTCTTTTAACCTCACCAAATCCCACCACCTAGTTGTATTTTTAGGAGTATCCTTCGTACCCAGTCCTTCCTAGTGATACCAGCCTGTCGCATCCCTAGTTGGGAAGGGACCTCTTAGCCAAAGTGGGAGCCTCTGTTTCCTCCACCCCCTACCCCCTGCTGAGCCCAGGCTAGCCAGCCAGTCCCTTTCTCTTTTTCCTCCAAACCACACAATCTTACATACATTTTCCCTTACTAGCCTCCCAGATGCATCCCCAAATATGGACACCCCAAACCCCTCTATAGCCAGCATTATCCCCTCTCATCCTTCAACTACAAAAATTCTGCCAATTACATCACACAGGTTCATTATCCACTGTCTCCAAAGTCTTAGGGGATTTAAGCCTCTTAGGCCTTCTGGACCCTGCACCTCCCCCTGGGCAGCACAATTGAGCCAATCCTGTTGGTGGAGGTGAGCAACCCCAAAGCTCTTAGCGTTGAGAGTTGCCTCCTTGTACTCATCTGTCCTGTGGCAGCATGGGCAGGGGAGGTTGCAAGGGCAGAGGGTGTTACACTGTGGCTTCCATGATGAGATTGATTTTTCCTTCTCTCATTTTTTCCCCTTTTTTCTCTTACATTTTATTTTATTCTATTTAGGGGGAGGGCTGGAAGGACAGAGGGTGAATATGAAGGAATAGGAGATGAATGGAATGGAGATACGTGATGTGAAAGACACAAAGAATAAAAATTTAAAAAAGAATAGAAAAACTCACAGAATTATTTTATATAAAAATAAATATTTTCTATCACATATTTAAAAAAAGAAAAAGAAAAGAAAAGGCCAGGCCTTCTGTGCCCCGTGTTGTCTCCCACCACTTGGTTAGGGATCTCTTCCTTACTCGCTCTGCCATGGTTCCTCTCTGCCCTGTGGTACACACCCCTACACTATCCTTCCTTCCGTCTCTCCAGAAATCCCTCACTTTTCTGTCCTCAACCTTAGGGATGCCTTCTTTTCCATTCTTCTTGATCCCCAGTCACAAAGCAGCTTCACCTTTCCTTGGACTCATGATGTAGGAGGGTCTTCTGTTTGAGTTGATTTCATTGGTTGATAAAGAAACTGCCAGGCTCATTTGATAGGCCGGCCCTTAGGTGGGTGGAGTAGACAGAACAGAATGCTGGGAAATTAGTCAGAAGGCCGTGCCTCTCCTCAGGGAGACAGAAGCGATGAAATTCCGGCCCAAGATGGATGTACGCTAGAATCTTCCCAGTAAGGTACCACTTCGTGGTGCTACACAGATTACTAAATATGGGTTAAAGCAAGAGAGAGTTGGCCAGTAAGAGGCTGAAACTAATGGGCCCCGGCAGTGTTTAAATGAATATAGTTTGTGTGTTGTTATTTTGGGTAAAGCTAGCCGGGCGGCCAGGAGCCGGATGGCAGGAAGCAGCCCGCAGCTCCTCACTACAGACTCAGACACCAGCTTTCTACCCAGCTCGCATATCCTGTCCTGACCCAGGAGTTCAGGACAGCCCACAGCTATTTGGCTTGTTTTAGTCCCTGATTCATTCTCTTTGTCTCTTCCTAAATCCAAGCTTATAGGGTACATAGATGATCTTCCCCTCTGCAGTCCATCCTAAAATCAGCCACGCTGACTCCTCTGCTCTACTAAACCTCCTGCCTTCCTCTCAGGTCCAGCTGTCCACCCCTCACCTTTCCTACCTGGGACTAGCTCACACTCATGAGGAAATACTTAATTCAGTCACTCACAGTCCCTACCACCAAGGGCAAAATTCTATCCTTCCTAGGGATGACAAGCTTCTTACGTTCTTAGACTCCCTTTATATTCTCCTGCCCTGCCATATAAAGCCTCTCCTTATGAGCCTCTCCTTGGAACTATTGTACATTACCAGGCCTTTTCAGAAGCTTTGATGGGCCCTCTCAGCCAGAACCACTGATCAACAGGATGAAATAATAGCTCTTACCATGTCTTTCAGCTAGCAAAGGGACTAGGCTGCTCCAAACCCAGCTTCTGACCTGTGGATCATTTGTTTCTGTCACCCACCATATTTGATTCCAAATTCTAGACTCTGCCTCTTCAGTTGCTTCTTCCTTCTCTGGCTCTAACCATTCATCTCTCCCCCATACTCAGTAAGTGGCCTTTCTCTGGCTCCTGGAGCCTGCAAGCCCTCGGAGGCCTCCCACCACACAGTCAACTCTCTAGTTACTAAGACACTCCTCTCCTCCTATTGGAACCCTCCCTGTTTCCTTGCCTCCTCCCCTTAGGAACTGCCTGCCAGTTTCAGTTTCCTTTCTGTTGGTACTGTGATTGCTTTGTAGTTTATTTGTCTTAAATTTTTATTTATTCTTCTCTCATAGAATACAACCCAACCGGAGCTTTCCCTCCTCCACTCCTTCTACCTCCCCTCTCCCCCAGAGCCACCCCCCCCACATCTCCCCACAAGAAAAGAGCAGACCCCCAAGGGACATCATTCAAACATGGTACAATAAGATTCATTAAGACCAGGCACAAACCCTCATATCAAGGTGGGATGAGGCCCCTCTTTCATTAGCCTGCCTGCAGCAAGGTAGGCCCTTTGTCACCGAGCTGCTTGGCCAGCAAGGAAACCTGACTGTCTACCAGAAGATCCATCATTCATTGGGGTGAGTGAGTGCCTGAACCACGGCAGCTGCCCAGAGAGGGACCACCGACATTCCCCAATCCCCCCCCCCCCCACACACACACTTCCTGCTCTTCCTGCAGGGCTTATTCTCTCCGGGTACTGCCTCTCTCTTCCTGTCCCTTCCCAGCTTGCACCCAGAAACACCCCCCCACCACCTCATCCCCCTGTCTTTGGGGCCACAAAATCCCACAGCTTAGCCTGTTTGGGCACCGGGACCAGGAATTGAGTGCACCCAGGCCAGTGGGAGGTCCCCGGTTTCAATAGTCTGCCTGCAGCAAGGTAGGCGCTTTGTCAGTGAGCCGCTTGGCCAGCAAGGAGACCTGACTTTCTACCAGAAGATCCATCATTCATTGGGGTGAGTGAATTAAATTCATTGGGGTGAATTGAACTTCCAAAAGAAGACCCAAAGGGGATTATTCAGAGGAAGAAATGGGCAGGCGCCAATGCAAGAATTCCTCCAACAATTTGAAAAACAACATGAAAGCACCAGAACCCAGCGAACTTATAACAGGAGGACTTGAACACACTAATCAAGAAGAAGTAGAAAAAATTGACTTTATGAAAGTAATAGAGTCCCTTAAACAGGAGGTGAAAAACTCCCTTAAGGAAATGGATGAGAAGAATAACAAAAAGTTTGAAGAATTGAGTAAATCTGTAAATGATATCCTAGGAAACCAAGAAAAAACAATCAAACAGATAATGGAAACAGTGCAAGACTTGAAAACTGAAATGGAGGCAAGGAAGAAAACACAAACCGAGGGCCAGCTGGATATGGAAAATCTATGTAAATGAACAGAGACTACAGAAACAAGCACAACCAACAGAATACAAGAGATAGAAGAAAAAAACTCAGATTCTGAAGATACCATAGAGAAAATAAACGCACTGACCAAAGAAAATAGCATATCCAACAAATTCTCATCACAAAACATTCAGGAAATCTGGGACACAATAAAAAGACCAAACCTAAGAATAATAGGTGTAGAAGAAGTAGAAGAATTACAGCTCAATGGTCCAGAAAATATATTTAATAAAATTTAGAAGAAAACTTCCCAAACCTAAAGAAAGATATTCCTATTAAGGTTCAAGAAGCTTACAGAACACCAAATAGACTGGATCAAAAAAATTATTCCCTCGCCATATTATAATCAAAACACAAAACATACAGAATAAAGAAAGAATATTAAGAGCTGCAAAGGAAAAAGGTCAAGTAACATATAAAGGTAAACGTATCAGACTAACACCTGACTTCTCTATGGAAACCATGAAAGCCAGAAGGTCCTGGATAGATGTTTTGCAGAAACTAAGAGACCATGGATGCAAGCCCAGATTACTATACCCAGCCAAGCTTTCATTCACTATAAATGGAGAAAACAAAATATTCCAAGATAAAAAAAATTTAAACAATACATAGCCACAAATCCAGCCTTACAGAAAGTAATAGAAGGAAATTCACAAACAAAGGAGTCCAGCATTACCCAAAATAACTCAGACATCTAGCGACCCTTCACCAGCACATCTCAAAGAAAGGAAACACACAATCTCTACTACCAAATAAAAAAATGACAACTGGAGTTAACATCCACTGGTCATTAATATCACTTAATATCAATAGACTCAATTCACCTATAAAAAGGCACAGGCTAAGAGATTGGATACGAAAACAGGATCCAACATTCTGCTGTTTACAAGAAACACACCTCAACCACAAAGACAGACATCTACTCAGAGTAAAGGGTTGGGAAAAGGTTTATCAAGCAAATGGACCTAAGAAACAAGCTGGTGTGGCCATACTAATTTCTAACAAAGTTGACTTCAAACTAAAATCAATCAGAAGAGATGGAAAGGAACACTTTATACTCATTACAGGAAAAATCTATCAGAATGAAGTCTCAATCCTGAATATCTATGCCCCTAATACAGAAGCACCCACTTATGTAAAAGAAACATTACTAGAACTCAAGGCAGCAATCAAACCAAACACACTGATAGTGGGAGACTTCAACACTCCTCTCTCACCAATGAACAGGTCAATCTGACAGAAACCTAACAGAGAATTAAGAGACTTAATAGGGGTAATGAACCAAATGGACTTAACAGACATCTATAGAACATTCCACCCAAACAGGAAAGAATATACCTTCCTCTCTGCAGCTCATGGAACCTTTTCGAAAATTGACCACATACTCGGTAACAAAGCAAACTTCCACAGTTACAAAAACATATTAGTAACCACCTGCATCTTATTGGATCACCATGGATTAAAATTAGAATTCAACAACAATGCTACCCCCAGAAAGCCTACAAACTCATGGAAACTGAACAGTCAACTACTGAACCACACCTGGGTCAAGGAAGAAATAAAGAAAGAAATTAAAGTCTTCCTTGAATTTAATGAAAATAAAGACACAACATACTCAAACCTATGGGACACTATGAAAGCAGTGCTAAGAGGAAAATTCATAGCACTAAGTGCCCACTTAAAAAAACAGAGAAAGCACACATTGGAGACTTAACAGCACACCTGAAAGCTCTAGAAAAGAAAGAAGCAGACTCACCTTGGAGGATTAGAAGACTGGAAATTATCAAACTGAGGGCTGAAATCAACAAAATAGAAACACAGAAAACAATCCAAAGAATCAATGAAACAAAAAGCTGATTCTTGGAGAAAATCAACAAGATTGACAAACCCCTAGCCAAACTAATCAAACGGCAGAGAGAGAACACACAAATTAATAAGATTAGAAATGAAAAGGGGGACATAACCACAGACACAGAGGAAATTCAGAGAATCATTAGATCTTACTACAAAAGCCTGTATGCCACAAAATTGGAAAATGTAAAAGAAATGGACACTTTTTTAGATAAGTACCATATACCAAAGTTAAACCAGGACCAGGTGAGCAATCTAAATAGTCCTGTTAGTCGCGAAGAATTAGAAACTGTTATCAGAAACCTCCCTACCAAAAAAAGCCCAGGACCAGATCGTTTCAATACAGAATTCTACCAGAACTTCCAAGAAGACCTAATACCTATACTCCTTAAGGTATTTCATAATATAGAAACAGAACAGTCATTGCCAAATTCCTTTTATGAAGCTACAATTACCCTGATACCTAAACCACACAAAGTATCAACCAAGAAAGAGAATTACAGGCCAATCTCACTCATGAACATTGATGCAAAAATTCTCAATAAAATACTGGCAAACAGAATCCAAGAACACATTAGAAAACTTATCCACTATGATCAAGTAGGCTTCATCCCAGAGATGCAGGGCTGGTTCAACATATGAAAATCTATCAATGTAATCCATCATATAAATAAACTGAAGGAAAAAAACCATACGGTCATCTCATTAGATGCAGAAAAAGCATTTGACAAAATTCAACACCCCTTTATGATAAAGGTCTTGGAGAGATTAGGGATACAAGGGTCATTCCTAAATATAATAAAGGCTATTTACAGCAAGCCGGCAGCTAACATCAAATTAAATGGAGAGAAACTCAAGGCCATCCCACTAAATTCAGGAACATGACAAGGCTGTCCACTCTCTCCTTATCTCTTCAATATAGTGCTTGAAGTTCTAGCAATAGCAATAAGACAACACAAGGGGATCAAGGGGATTCGAATTGGAAAGGAAGAAGTTAAACTTTCATTATTTGCAGATGATATGATAGTGTACATAAGCAACCCAAAAAAACTCCACCAAAGAACTCCTACAGCTGATAAATTCCTTTCGTATTGTGGCAGGATACAAGATCAACTCCAAAAAATCAGTTGCCCTCCTATATACAAAGGATAAGGAAGCAGAGAAAGAAATCAGAGAAGCGTCACCTTTCACGATAGCCACAAATAGCATAAAATATCTTGGGGTAACTCTAACCAAGGAAGTGAAAGACCTATTTGACAAGAACTTTACGTCTTTGAAGAAAGAAATTGAAGGGGATACCAGAAAATGGAAGGATCTCCCTTGCTCTTGGATTGGGAGGATCATCATAGTAAAAATGGCAATACTACCAAAGGCAATCTATAGATTTAATGCAGTCCCCTTAAAGATCCCATCAAAATTCTTCACAGATCTTGAGAGGACAAGAATCAACTTTATATGAAAGAACAAGAAACCCAGGGTAGCCAAAACAATCTTATACAATAAAGGAACTTCTGGAGGCATTACCATCCCTGACTTCAAACTCTATTACAGAGCTACAATATTGAAAACAGCTTGGTACTGGCATAAAAATAGAGAAGTCGACCAATGGAATCGAATAGAAGACCCTGATCTTAACCCACAAACCTATGAACACCTGATTTTCGATAAAGGAGCTAAAAGCACACAATGGAAGAAAGAAAGCATCTTCAGCAAATGGTGCTGGCATAACTGGATGTCAACCTGTAGAAGAATGAAAGTAGTTTCATATCTATACCATGCACAAAACTCAAGTCCAAATGGATTAAAGACCTCAATATCAATCTGAATACACTGAACCTGTTAGAGGAGAAAGTGGGAAGTACTCTACAACATTTGGGCACAGGAGACCGCTTCCTATGTATAGCCCCAGCAGCACAGACATTAAGGGCAACATTGAATAAATGGGACCTCCTGAAGTTGAGCAGCTTCTGTAAAGCAAAGGACACTGTCACTAAGACAAAAAGGCAGCCTACTGACTGGGAAAAGATCTTCACCAACCCCGCAACAAAGGCCTGATCTCCAAAATATATAAGGAACTCAAGAGACTAGACTTTAAAATGCTAATTAACCCAATTAAAAAATGGGGCACTGAACTGAACAGAAAATTCTCAACAGAAGAAGTTCGAATGGCCAAAAGACACTTAAGGGCATGCTCAACCTCCTTAGCAATCAGGGAAATGCAAATCAAAACAACGTTGAGATACCATCTTACACCTGTCAGATTGGCTAAAATCAAAAACACCAATGATAGCCTTTGCTGGAGAGGTTGTGGAATAAGGGGTACACTCATCCATTGCTGGTGGGAATGCAAACTTGTACAACTGCTTTGTAAAGCAGTGTGGAGGTTTCTCAGGAAATTTGGGATCAACCTACCCCAGGACCCAGCAATCCCACTGTTGGGAATTTACCCAAGAGATGCCCAATCATATTACGAAAGCATTTGTTCAACTATGTTTATAGCAGCATTATTTGTAATAGCCAGAACCTGGAAACAACCTAGATGCCCTTCAGTGGCAGAATGGATGAAGAAAGTGTGGAATATATACAAATTAGAGTACTACTTGGTGGTAAAAAACAATGACATCTTGAATTTTGCATGCAAATGGATGGAAATAGAAAACACCATCCTGAGTGAGGTAACCCAGGCCCAAAAAGATGAACATGGGATGTACTCACTCATAATTGGTTTCTAGCCATAAATAAAGGACATCGAGCCTATAATTCGTAAAAAATCCTAGAGAAGGTAAATAAGAAGGTGAATCCAAAGAAAAACATATAGTTATCCTCCTGGATATTGGAAGTAGACAAGATTGCTGGACAAACATATAGTTATCCTCCTGGATATTGGAAGTAGACAAGATTGCTGGACAAAAAAATGGGAACATGGGGGTGGGGTGGGATGGGGGTAGGGGGATGGGGAGAGAAAAGTGTGAAGTGGAGGATGGGAAGAGCTTGGGGGAATAGGATGGTTGGGATATAGGAAGGGTGGATATGGGAACAAGGAATTATATATCTTAGTTAAGGGAGCCATTCTAGGGGTGGCAGAGACTTGACTCTAGAGGGGTTCCCAGGTGTCCAGGAAGATGCCCCCAGCTAGGTCCTTGGGCAGCTGAGGAGAGGGTGCCAGAAATGTCCAGATCCTATTGCCATACTCATGAATATCTTGCATATCACCATAGAACCTTAACCTGGCGTTGGATGGAGAAAATGACAGAGCCCCACATAGGAGCACTGGACTGAGCTGCCAAGGTCCTGATGAGGAGCAAAAGGAGGGAGATCATGAGCAAGGAAGTCAGGACCGTGAGGGGTGCGTTCACCCATTGAGACGGTGGGACAGATCTAACGGGAGACCACCAAGTCCAGTCAGAATGGGACTGATGGAACAGGGGACCAAACCGGACTCTCTGAATGTGGCTGATGGTGGAGGAGGACTGAGAAACCAAGGACAATGGCGATGAGCTTGAACTCTACAGCATGGATGGGTTCACTGTGAGCCTTGTCAGTTTGGTTGCTCACCTTCCTGGACTTAGGGGGAGTTGGGAGGACCTTGGACTTAACATAGTGAAGGGAACCCTGATGGCTCTTTGGCCTGGAGAGGGAGGGAGTGGGGATGTGGGTGGAAGGGAGGGGAGGGAAGGGGGAGGAGGAGGGGAGGAAATGGAAATTTTTATTAAAAAAATGAGAAAAAAATTAAAACACACACACACACACACACACACACACACACAAAGGTGGGATGAGGCAACCCAGTAGCAGGAAAAGGGTCCCAATAGCAGGTAAAAAAGTCAGAGACACTCCCTCTTCCACTGTCAGGAGTCCCCCCCAAAACACCAAACCAACAACCATAACATATATGCAGAGGACCTAGTGCGGACCTGTGCAAGCTATGGGATTGCAGCTCCAGGCTCTGTGAGGTTCCATGAGCCCTCTCAGTTAATTCCACAGGCCCTGCTCTCCCAGCCTCCTCAACTCCTCTGGTTCCCACAATTCCTCATCCCCCTCTTTGTCAAGGTTCTCCAAGCTCCAAGGAGAGCGACCTGATGGATACTTCCAACCTGGGCTCTCTCCCTGATTAACGTTTGGCTGTGGATTAGGCACCTCTCTATGAGTGTAGTAGAATGCTTTTTTTTGCTTCTCCTTCTTCGTCCTTCCTTCTGTTCTTGCTTTCTTTCTTTTTTTCTTTTCATCTTTGTCTTCTCTTCTTCCTCCTCCTCCTCCTCCTCCTCCTTCCTCCTCCTAATCCTCCTCCTCCTTCTCCTCCTCGTCCTCCTCCTCCTCCTCCTTCTCCTCCTCGTCCTCCTCCTCCTCCTCCTTCTCCTCCTCTTTCTTCTCTCTCTCCCAGTCATCTTTGGTCTACCCAAAGTCTCTGAGCTATCCAGTGTCTGGTTCCTGGTCATCTGAGCAGTGTCAGGCACGAGCTCCATCTCGTGACATGGGTCTCAGATTAGACAAGTCGTTGGATGGTCATGCTCACATGTTCTGTGCCACCATTGCTCCAGCACCTTTGCATGCAGGACAGTTTATAGGCCCAAGGTTTGTGCCTGGGTTGGTATCCTAGTACCACTACTAAAAGCTTTGCCTGGTTACAGAAGATAGACTGTTCAGGCTCTGTATCCTCCATTACTAGCAGTCCTCTCTAGGGTTTCTTGCAGATTCCAGGTAGTTTCCACTACACTGGATTTCCACATCGCCACCTAAATGCCCTCCAATCCCAGTCTCTCACAGTGCTCTCCCCCTCCATCCCTACAACCTGATCCCTCCTAGTCCCATCCCCACCGACCCCCAACCCACCTGCAAAGCCCATTTCATTCCTTCCTTCCCAGGGAGAATCTTGTGTACCCCTTGAGCCCTCCTTGTTACTTAGCCTGTCTGGGTCTGTGGATTGCAGCATGATTATCCTTTACTTAACATCTAATATCCACTTGTAAGTGAGTATAAACCGTGCTTGTCTTGCTGTGTCTGGGTTACCTCACTCGGAATGATTTTTTCTTGTTCCATCCATTTGCCTGTAAATTTATGATGTCATTTTTTTTAAACTGCTGAGTTTTTTTGTAAATGTACCACATTTTCTTTATCCATTCTTTGGGTGAGGGACATCTAGGTTGTTTCCAGTTTCTGACTATAACAAATAAAGTTGCTATGAACCTAGCTGAGCAAGTGTCCTTGTGGTAGGATGGAACATCCTTTGGGTATATGCCCAAGAATGGTATATCTGAGTCTTGAGGTAGATCTATTCCCAATTTTCTAATTTCCAAAGTGATTGTACAAGTCTGCACTCCCACCAGCAATGGAGGAGTGTTCCCCTTGCTTTACATCCTCTCCAGCATGAGCTGTCACTTGTGTTTTTGATCTTAAGCCATTTTGACTAGTGTAAGGTAGAATCTCAGAGACATTTTGATTTGCATTTCCCTGATAGCTAAGGGTGCTGAAAATTTCTATAAGTGTTTCTCAGCCATTTGAGATTTCTCTGTTGAGAAATCTTGTTTAGATCTGTATTCCATTTTTTAATTAAATCATTTGGTTTGTTGATGTCTAGTTACTTGAGTTTTATTTTACATATATATTACATATCCATATATATATATATATATATATATATATATATATATAGGCTATTAACTTTCTATCAGATGTGGAGTTGGTTAAAATCATTTCCTACTCCGTAGGTGGATGTTTTGTCCTATAGGTAGAGTCCTTTGCCTTAGAGAAGTTTTTCGGTTTCATGGGGTCTCATTTATTATTTGTTGATCTTAATGGCTGAGCTTTCAGGTAACCTCATATTACAAAAGAAGGAGCAGAAGTACACTTGCATATCAGGATGGAAATAGGCTCACATTTTGGGGCCTCCTCAGGTTTTTGAGTATTTTATTGAGTATTCTTGCATCTATGTTCATAAGGGAAATTAGTCTATAATTCTCTTTCCTTCTTGAGTCTTTGTATGGTTTGAGTATCAGGGTGACTGTGGCCTCATAAAATGAATTTAGCAATGTTTCTTCTGTTTCTATTTTGTGGAATAATTTTAGGAGTATTGGTGTTAACTCTTCTTTGAAGGTCTGATAGAATTCTGCACTTAAACTGTCCCTGGGCTTTTTTTTTTTTAAGTTGGGGGACTTTTAATGACTGCTTCTATTTTCTTAAGGGTATAGGTTTATTTAAATTGTTTGTCTGAGCTTGAATTAACTTTGGTAGTGGTATCTATTGAGAAAAATTATCCATTTCTTTTAGAATTTCCAGTTTTGTGAAGTACAAGTTTTTAAAGTACAACCTAATGATTCCAAGGATTTCCTCAGTGTCTGTTGTTATGCTCCCCTTTTTATTTCTGATTTTATTGACTTGGATATTCTCTCTCTGTCTTTTCGTTAGTTTGGATAAGGGTTTGTCTATCTTGTTGATTTTCTCAAAGAACCGCCTCATTTTTTAATGGACTCTTTGTATTGTTCTCTTTGTTTCCATTTCATTGATTTCAGCCCAGTTTGATCATTTCCTGCCATCTGCTCCTCTTGGGTGTGTTTCTCTTTTTGTTGTTGTTGTCATACAGCTTTCAAGTGTGCTGTTAAGTTGTAAGCATGAGAGCTCTCCAGTTTTTTTTTTAAATGTGGGCACTTATTGCTATGAACTTTCCTCTTAACACTGCTCTCATTGTGTCCTGTAAGCTTGGGTATGTTGTGTGTTCATTTTCATTGAATTCTTGAAAGTCTTTAATTTCTTCCTTATTTTCGTCTTGACCTAGTTTTTATTCAGTAGAGAGCTGTTCTGTTTCCATGAGTTTGCAGGCTTTCTGTTGTTGAAATCCAGCTTTAGTCTGCGGTGGCCTGATAGGGTACAGGGAATTATTTCAGTTTTCTTGAATCTGTTGAGACCAGCTTTGTGAACGAGAATGTAGTCAGTTTTGAAGAAAGTCCCATGAAGTGCTGAGAAAAGATATGTTATTTTGTGTTTGGGTGAAATATTTTGTAAATATCTGTTGTGTTCAGTTGGTTTATAACATCTGTTAGCTCCACTATTTCTCTACTTAGGTTTTGGCTGAATGACGTACCTGTTCATTGGTGAGAGTGGGGTGTTGACGTCTCCCAAAATCAATAAATGATTTAAACTTTTGTTGCAGTATATTTTATCACACTGTGTGAAGATGTGTTGCTGTTTTACCTTGCCTGCCTAAGGCACCTGATTGGTTTAATAAAGAATTGAATGACCAATAGCTAAGCAGAAAAGGATAAGTGGGACTTCTGGGGAGAGAGAGGAACTTGAGGGAAGAAATCGAGACTGAGAGATGCCAGCAAGACACAGAGGGAGTTGGACATACAGAATGGAGGAGAAGCAAAAAGCCATGCGGCAAAATGTAGATAATAGAAACAGGTTAGTTTAGATTATAAGAGCTAGTTGGGAGCAAGACTAAGCTAAAGGCCAAACTTTCACAATTAATAATAAGTCTCCATGTCATTATTGGGGAGCTGGCAGCCCAAAAGAAAGTCCAACAAGAAAGACCTGCTACAAACTTTAGTAATGTTTCTTTTACAAACATGCATGCCCTTGCATTTGGGGCACAGATGTTACGAACGGAAGCATCATTTTGTTGTCCTTTTCCTTTGATAAGTATGAAGTGTCCTTCCCCATCTCTTGATTAATTTTGATCTGAGGTCTATTTTGTTAGTTATGAGAATGGCTACACCAGCTTGCTTCTTAGCTGCATTTGCTTAGAAAATCTTTTTCTAAGGCTTTACTCCAAGATAATTGTTATGCCCAAATCTGTGAAGTCCCTGAAAAAGCCAACAAGGAGATCGAGTAAAGACAAAGAGCCTTTATTTTATGCAAGTTTGCAAACTCAGTCTCTGCGTGTCCAGTATATTGGAATAAACGGAAAGCCCCAAGCTCAGTTAGAGTTGGGTTTTATAGTAGTAGAGGTGGGGGTGAGAGGTTTCTGAGGTTCAAGACCCCTGATTGGCTGACATTTGCCTAGGGTGTCCTGGTGAGTGTGTGCTGGCAGGTGGTCCTATCTACAGTGGTTGGAATGTTAGGCATTTCCTTTGGATGATCTGTTTTTGAGTGGTGCTTAGGTAATCTTAGCTTGTGGTTTTTCCTGCAACCAGACACTGTTTCAGAGTAAACTACTGAGACCCAGGCCTCTTATTAAATTTATCGATGGCTGAATCCTACTCTGGCAGGTGATAATGGTTGGAAGTAAAGAACTTCCTTTAGGTGACCTGCCCATATTTAGCTTATCATGGCTGGCTTCCACATTTCCCCCTTCACAAGCACTGATGACAGGACCCAACCTTGGGTCCTGCTTGCCCCTGGCTTTAAGGAGGCATGGAACAATTCAAATTAATAAATCTATTAATTGACAACTCTGGACCTATATTTTAGTACATCAACAGGCACTGTAGGGAGTTGTCTTGTCCCCAATGCCAGGGAGTTCCCCTTGTCTCAGCCTTTCAACCTATTGTGGGCAGGGGGCATGGGACAATGTGTTCCTTTCTGCAACTACATCAAGCTGACATTGGGGCATTGTTATCCAGGCCCAAGTAAGTTGAAAGGCTAGTCAAAGGAAGGGAGGAAATTCAGGCAATGGGACACTCATCAGACTTCGTTGAAGGCACAGGGAGTGTTCATATCAGTTGAACTGGTCCACATCAGCTTTTAGGAACTTTTAGGGCCTGCCACCATTTAGAACAGGTTGTAGTTAGCAATTGATGCTTAGATGTGTCTGTCAACCAAGTGGAAGCCTACTGAGATAAGTTTAAACTGAGAACAGAAAAAAAGATTAGAAAAAGAGCAGATAACAGGTGTCTGTAAACAGAAGGAATAGATTCATACCTTTGAGTCTAGCAAAAACTACAGATTTTGATTAGAAGCATGTATATTTTTCTGCTGTCTAGAGAATCATGTTTGGTTTGGACAGAGATGTCTTTGGCCTGATGAGAAATACCTTTAAGTTTATATTTAAATGGCAACCAGAACAGATCTAAAATCTTGAGGTTTTGACCTACACAGTAAGCAGTCATTGCTCTATCAGTTTATTAGAACTATACCACAAAGGGGGGAAGGAATTGGAAACATTTTTTTATATCTTAATCTGTATTTCTGTCTTAAGTCATTTTCTTAGACCCTCAAAGCTTATGAACTTTTATATCCTCAAACCTTAAAACATTTTTTAATGAGCTAACAAGCTGGCTGTAGCTCTGTGGAAGGATCTGGATGCATTTTGCTATTAAACTGACATCATAACTGCCCTAACCATTAATACTATCAGAGATCTCAGAAGGATAAATAAAGTGTATCTGAGTACAGAACAAATAGTTTCCGAATCTATTAAAAATGACAGGGACTAGAGTCCATATACAGTTAGTCATACCCAGGTCTCCATAGCATTGGAGGCAGAAGTATCCAGAACAGCAGTCTTACTGTCTCAGCCAGGCCCACACGGTGAATATTTTCTTTTCTGTGGAAGAGGGACACGGAAAAGACTGACCTTATTCTGTCTGGGCAAAAGTGGTGCAATCAATTCTCCAAGGTCCTGCTGTTTATCCACAGTCTGGACCGGGTCCCGGCAGCAGGTATTGCACTGGGACATCTTTTCCAGTGGTCAGCGTCATTGTAACCCAGGTGGAGACTCATGGTGTTCCATAACCTTCTTTGGAGACCTTGAGTTACTAAATGCCATATTCTGCAGATCTCTGAAGTATGAGGGCTGCCTAGGTGTGTCTGATTAGACAAACTTTGTTTCTCATTATTTGTCTTAAGTTTGACTTTGAAAGCATAGACAGGGAACTAAATAAGGCTTATTCCTGTAACTAATTATATCAGTACTTTAAAGATGACTAACTTGTATTTTCTAACAGTGTATAATAAGTTAGCAGCTTTTACAAGACTAGAACTCTACACTAATGATTTTGAATTAAAGCTAATAAAGAAACTGAATTAGTCATTCCAAGAGTAAACACAGAACAAGTTTATATCTAGCTGTTAATGCTGTCTCCTGCAAAGGCAAGGAACAGGTCCCAGGGTGAAATAGGAACAGGAGGGAGTATAAGAGCTAGCATTGCCCTAGGGTAAACTGAGACTCAGGCCTACCTTTCCAGTGATCTATAAAACCCATCTTGGCAGGTGTGTACCAAGTTGTCCTGGGAAAGCTGCCCTGGGGCCTACATTTTCCCCCTTCACACATATCGATGACAGGACTCAATCATGGGTCCTGTCTGTCCAGGGGCTCAAGGGAGTGATACTGGAACCTCAGTACCATCAGTGAAACAGTAGTGACCCATTTTGAACAAAAGCCATCAGTCTGTTGATAAGAAGCAAGATCATCAGGGGCCTGTTAGAGCTGGAAGTAAGGTGGTTAACCAGGGAGACCAGCTGAGCAAGTTCTCATCCAGCTTCCCTGTGAGTGTTCTGTTCTCTGTCATTAACAAGGCCATTGAATCTCTAATTACCCCAGGGTGATTGACATAGAAACAACATTCTTCCCCCAGAAGAGGAGGGCCAAACCTCTTAGTATCAATACAAAAATTTATGACTCAATTTATCCAAATAGCTTAAACATAACAAAGTTAGCAAAGATAAGGAGGCTAAACATGCACTTTTAAGCCAATAGACCTTGAACAAATAAATATATTTTTAAACCATTAGTTAATATTTTAAAGCTTTTACCTTTTAATATAGTTTTGTATGTTATAGCGATCCTCTCATTACAGAATTTTTTCCATTGTTATTTTACAATGGCAGTTTTGCCTATGTTGTGAATCTCACTTTAAACATCTGACATGCATGTTGTCCTAGACTACCACTGAACAACAATCTCTAAAAGATTGAGATTCATAGGCTTGGACACTGTTCCAAGTCCTCTACCAAACTGCTTAGGTCTTTGTCTTCTGCAACACAAGAACAATTTTGTTTCTGGTTAGCTTTTGGTGTTTATGGCTCTGACCCTAATTTTTAGCCTTTTATTTTAACCTTAAATATTAACAATATAAAACATAATACTATGCAAAAATCTATTTCAATTCAAACTATCCTGGAGATTTGTTCAGCCCACTCCACATGGTAACCTTTAGTCAAGATGGTGTTGAAATCATGTAGCATCCATTTTTTTAAATTCTAGCAAAATGGCAATTCAAAATTTAAAATGGAATTATGTCTTATGTTTTTTTAATTACCCATGTATAGATTTTAAGTAAATAAAACATAGGTCTAACAAAGGAAGAGCCATAATCCAATTCTAGAGCCAGCTTTTCAATAAAAACAGTGTATAGCAGTTTTAACATTATCTATACCAAAAAGTCAAATCCAGTAACCAGAGCTCAGTGATAAATTTCTGAAGTCAGGCCCGTAAATGTGGCCACAGCAGTGAAGGGTGGCGGAGACAGCAAAAATAGTCAAATCACTTCTGTCTCAGCTCCCTGATTGCAAGAAAACTTACACAAACTTTTCAACAAAACAAGCACATTCAGTATTTGCATTTACGAGAAACCACAGCAAACATAGTTCACATCCCCTTTTGACCTCTTATAACTTTTTATATACCTTTAATCCATTTTCCTCTCTTTACTCTTTTAGTCTCCTGCCTTCTCCCTTGCTTTTCAGATGACACACCAGAGTCTCTCTTGTTTTCTAGACAACAAAAAAACTTTTACCGAAGTCTTTCTTGTGGTTTCCCTCAGTGGTTTATGATATATTATATGACTACAATATTTTCTTGTATGAGATCTCCTGTTCAGTTTAACTGTAGTATCTGAACTGGCGGGATGCCCTTCGCTCAGAGCTGTAACATTGTGCTGGGGATGCCTTCTTCTTCAGAGTGCTAACACGTAACTCTCTCCTTTTACAATTACTTGTTAAACAATTGTTATTCCTATATGGTTTCCCAGTCTTGATTTGACTGGCAGAATCTTTATGATGCAATTTAGCATGTTTCTTGGCTCCCTTTTGATTTCCTGCCAGCAATTGGGCAGCGGAGATTAGGCCTATGCTTGTGGGTGAGTGTTCGCAGCTGTTTCACAAATAAGCTAAGCCCGGCAACCTCACAAGTCCATGCTTAGCTCTGCCCTGTTATTAACTGAACACCTTCTAGGAGACCAGCCCCACTGTCACCAGGGATAGAACCATGGAAAAACTGAACAAGAATTTCTGCCTCTGGGAACTGCATTTTAGTTCTGAGAGTCATAAGGTGCAAGGAAAATGACCAACAAATGCCAAACGTAAAACACTTCACAAGTTAAAGTTCTGCCAGTTGAATTGACTCTGGCAATATTCAGAGACTACCAAAACCACCAACTTGCCATGACTTCTGTGAGTGACACCCTTCTAAAAAGGAAGTCAGTCACCTGGGACCCCAGCACTCTCTTGGGGAAGAGAACGAAGCATGAGCTACCAGGAAGGACCCCAGAGCTGCTTCTTTGAGAGGAAATACCATTTGTTTTAACCTTCAGGGCATTTTTGTCTTGTTTTGTTCCACTGTGCAAGTGTGATTTCTGAGGAGGCAGTGTCTGGAGGATTTCCTGGTAAGGTGCTGTCTTGCTCTTCTCTCTCAGAAGCACATCAGCTGCCCACTGATAATGCTGACTAAGTTTCTCTAGAGTTGTGGATCCTCCCAGGTCTCTGCCTAAGGAGCAAGATCAGGAATTGGAGCATGGGTTTTCCACTGCGTCTTCACTGGGCAGATGTTGAGTGGTCACCAACAACTAGAAAGGTTCTAGTCTCCAAAAGCCTCGAGTACTCAGAAGGGTCTTCCGCATACCCTGGGCAGAGACTCGGGGGTCTTCAATGAGTGTGCTGGCAACAAAGTCTCCTTGTAAACAGAGCTTGCTTTTGGGGATCAGTATGCACCTAGAGACTGACAACTTCATCATCGGCCCAAAGATGTCTGGAACAGGAGAGACTGTGGGCCCCTCTCTCAGGAGAGCAGAGCTGGGTCACTATGGCACCTTCACACTGCTTTGGGTGACACTTCTGTGGAACCTGAGCTCTTTGGGAGCAAGCAGGAGGAAAACATAAACCTCAATTTCTTATTTCCAGTTGGAAATGCTCCCTTCAGAGCTCACATACATTAAGGGAAGGTCCTACCGGGAAGGTCCAGAAGATGGAGTTATCACAAAAAAAGATGTCACATGCAAAAAAGGTGACAATGCATAACATCAGGACACCACAAACAAACCCATAATCAAGAGCAAGAGGGTGGGAGGAAGGGGTAAAGAGAGGAGGAGGAGGAGGAGGAGGAGGAGGAGGAGGAGGAGGAGGAGGAGGAGGAAGAGGAATATAAGGAAAAGGAGGAAGTAATTGGTTCAGACTCAGGACTGGAAGTGCAGACACAGAGGGCACTTGTTTTTCTGTCTCTGTGTGTGAATGTTTTCATTGACTGAGCATGGGAGTAACTGGTTTCTGGTTGGATTTAAAGCCTGCTCCACAAAACAAAACTCACGCTTGGTACCACTAATTGGGCCAAATGCCTGTAGCTGGCAAGATCATCGATCCTTGGAGAAAACCTACTACTTTTATTCCAGTAAATGGACATGATAATACACTACCTCTAAGTTCTTATCTTTATGCTCATAGAAGCCTCTTTTGCAGGAGATAGAGATGAAGACAGATTAATTACCAACCAACAGCCAGAGAATCGGAGACTATGGAGTGCTCACTCTAAATGGGACCTCTGTATTACAGTTCTCTTCCCCAAACAGAGGTCATCACTGACAGAGGGAGAAAAAGAGTATAAGAGCCAGAGGTAGTGAAACCGTATCTGCTCGATGTGTCAGGGCTGTCATACGCAAACACACAAGACCTGCCAACGTCTCCGCATGAATGAGGGAGGAGCTCAAGAAGCCCTCTCCCATCTGAGGCTCTACTGGTGATTGGTGGCTGCTGGGGGAGGAAAGTCAGTTTTCTTCAGGGATTCGGGACATGAGAGACCCACACCCCTGTAGAGGTGCTTACACCCATGCCCCTGGAGAGGTGCCCACACCCATGCCCCTGCAGAGGTGCCCACACCCATGCCCCTGCAGAGGTGCCCACACCCATGTACAAGCAGGCAGCACCAAGTGGAGTTGATGGGTTTTAAAGAGAGAAAGCCATGAAGTTGGAGGAAGTGGTGGGGATATGAGAGGAATTGGAGGAGAGAGGCCAGGACATACTTGATTAAAAGTACACTATTCACACGGATGAAATCCTCAGACAATAAAAAGGAAACATCTGTGTTATGCTGTGGTGACCCACAGCCATAAAATCTTTCCGTCACTACTTCATAACTGTGATCTTGTTGCTGTTGTGGATCGTTGTGTATCTGATATGCAGGCTATCTGATAGGTGACCTCCAAAGGGGTTCTGACTCGAGGGTTGAGAACCATGGCCCTAGCATGTGGAGGCAGAAGCCCGGCTGTTAAGACACAGCAGAAGTGAGAGCCTGCTGAAGACAGTGTTCCTCTGGGTATTTTGACCGATCAGATGGGAGAGGGAAATTTCTAGCATGGTACCCCAGTCCGCTTCTGGGAAAAGCAGTAATTGGAAAAACATAATTGCGACAGCACACTCTGCAGGCTCACAGACAGGCGTGCGTGGAGCTTTCGCTCTTCCTTCTCCCCCCACCGCTTACCCCCCTGCTCTGCCTTGAGGAAATGAGAAAACAAAGAGGTTGGCAGGGCAACCAAGGTCTTCTTAATCTTGAAAACCTTTAAATCTTGAATCTTGAAAATTAAAAGCCTCCTTTCCTACTCCAGTAAGAAATCAGAGGAGAAGAAACAGGTTGGAGACAGCACTGAGTGTACCCTAGATGTTTAAGATGTATTATTTGTATTGGAATATGAAGGCTTAGTGTGAGTTATGTAAACAGATTTGCCCGGCTTTGAAGAATAGGCAGTAATTGTACTAATTTAGCTGAAACTATAATAAATGACTGCATCGTTTGTATATAGTTCCTGCTTGACATTTTGCACTACTGAACAGCACAGTAATTGTTCACGGTAGGCATTTAAAAGACGTATTCAGTCAGTATTTTATTATGTGTTGATGTGCTGTGTAAAGGGACAATAGATGCATACACCTACCAGCATGGTCCCTGTCCGTGCTGCGCTTAGATTTGAGAACTTGTAGTAGAACATGTCTATAAAAAGGACCCAAGGGAAGCATCAGAGCAAAGGGAACAGAATGGAAGCCTTAGAAGAAGAAGGAAGGTCCCAGCAGAGAGAGTGTTGTCTGCAAAGTCCTAGACAAGATGTCCAGGGACCAGTCTACAGAAAGCGAAAGCCACTGTGATGGACAGAAGGGACATTGGTCAAATGGCAAGAGGACAGGATGAGGCAATGACCAGGATCTAGTCCTGGCCTCGGTATCTCCGTTGGTAAAGTCCTGACTTGGGGCTCACACTCATGCTGTCCCTTGTTTGAGGCTAAATCTCTGCCGTGTTGCCACCGGTCTGTAATATCCTGCCAGCCACTATCGTTAAAGAGATTTTCAGGAGGGAAGTGTAAACGAAGACCCTCGTCTGGATGTAAGCTATGTGCAGAGGTGAAAGAAATGTAAACCAAGACTCTCCCCCTGGTGTAAGATATGTGCAGAGGTGAAAGGTTTTCTTCTGTTCAGGGAGACAGGCGTTCAAATGGAAACCCGAAGAACAAGTGCACCGTGAGTCAGGAACACGCAAGTGCACACATGAGTGGGGGAAGCTGAGGTGGGTTTTGGTCATGGAAGAGGGAGGTCTGACAGAACTTGCTTGTGTCTAAGTACTGTTTGGCATGGCTACGGCACACAGACTTGTAAAAAGAGCTTGCTTTTGATAGCAGTGGGAGTCATAGGCCTGGAAGAGGCATCTTCTGAGCAAGGGGCAGCTCCACAGGCTCGGTTGCTTCTTTCCTGGCGCTTTCATTCATTTGAAGATGGTTGTCGTGTTTCTTGACAGCTTTCCTCACTACAAACAGTTGAAGCTCCCTCTGGTGACTTTGACTGATATCCCATCCCTCTCCTCTCTGTCCTGGTTTCCTGTAGACAGACTTCACCTCCCATCAGCCCCCCCCCCTGTCACATCAGCCCCCCCTCAATACAACAGAGAGATTTCTTTTTTAAAAAATAATTTATTTATTTTTATTTTATGTGCATTGGTGTTTTGCCTCATGCATGTCTCTGTGAGGGTGTTAGATCTTGGAGTTATAGACAGTTGTGAGACTTCTTATTAATTATGAATGCTTGGCCTTTAGCTTAGGCTGTTTCAACTGGCTCTTATAACTTAATCCATTTATATTAATCTACATTCTGTCTTGTGGCATTACTTCTCTTTTGTCTCACACCTCCTTTTTGCATCTGGTTGGCGATTCCATCCTTCTTCTTCCCAGAATCCTCTCTGTCCCTGGAAGTCTCACCTAACCTCTTCCTAGCTGTTAATCATTCAGCTTTTTATTAGACCAATCACAGCAATGCATTTTCACATGGTGTACAAATATCCCACAACAGTTCCTCATCTGAGGCATCAGTGGGTTAATGGACAAACAAGAGCTATTTCTCACACTTCCGGGACTGAGTCTAAGCTCACAATACTAACAGATTCTCTGTCTGCTGAGGACCCATTTCCTGCTTCACAGGCCACTCTTCCTTGTAGCTATACGTAGGTAGTGGAAGAAGCTGGGGAAGTCTAGGGAATTTCATCCCAAAATATGGCACTCTGGTGTTATGCTTTGGATTTTAAATGTCCTCCCAAAGCCAATGCATCACTGATTAGCTTTCTCCATATGGATTTGGGATGAAGGGATGCATTTGGACCATGGCACTCATTTGTGGGTACCAATCAACATCTTAACACCTCTATTAAGGTGTGGCACCCTGGTGTAGTAAGGTCCAGAGGCAAGGTCTTTAGAAAATGATTATGTCATGATTGTGTTTGGCCTCATGAATGAATTAGGCCACTTACGATTCATAGCTGAAGGGCTTTCAGGCTTTGTTATGAACAATTTCTTTCCCTTTGCTTCCATATGTTTATTTTTTAAGCTAACACACACACACACACACACACACATCAGATAGGAAGCAATCATATTAAGTACTCATGACATTTTTCTTCTATTTACAGAATGCTATCTAAATTAGGAGTCTCTTTAGAATTTTCCATATGTAAATTGTGTTTAAGTCCTTGTAATCTATGACAGTAAACATTGGAAAAAAGCAGAACAAAACATTATTTAGAAACTACAGGGAAACCCTGTCTCAAAAAACAAAAAAACAAAAAAACAAAAAAACAAAAAAACAAAACAAAAAAAAAAGAACTTGGAAGGCGATCACATCAGTTTTGTTGCCGGTGTTCTTGAGTCTTGTTACTCTAACTCAAAATTAAAACAAAGCCAAACATTAAGAAAAATAGAATAAAATAAAATAAACCATCTTAGAGGTCATTGTTGCCTCCTGAGTTTAATAGAAACTAGATACAAATGATAAGCAGAGGGCTTGGTAAGCGTGGGCAGTTTTCTGGGTGCTCCCTTCTCAGAACTGTAATGCGATGTCCATATCCTAACTAATCATGCTCCCCAGTTAAAGGAGGCTGACAGACGCCCTGTGCCAGACTTAGGGATGCTCATGTCTAGCTGTGATGTCAACAAACGGAACCTGGATTTCACTCAGGTTTGATCCATGTTGTTCCCCCACTGGACCTGCAGGTGGTGCCTTGGTGGAGACATCTCTTGCTGCTAAGGCTCTGCCAAGAGGCCTCTACAAGACTCAGATAAACAGTTTCTGATCCACAGTCCAGCCAGCTACAAAGTTATGCTGCATCTCATCAGACCAAACTCATGTTAACCGTGACGTCGGGGACCTTTCCTCATCGATCTTGTCTCTTGTTTTCCATGAGACTACAGTAGAGGAAACCAAGTGGCTGACTTTTAGACTTAAATCAGCGGATGAAAAGCTCGTGAACTCTTGAATCGGACAAATGGCATCTCTGCAGCTCTACCGTGTAATCTTACAGTAGGCGATGATGACCAAAAGAAAAAGAAAAAGAAAAAAAAAACCACATCATCATTCTCCTTGATACCTATAACAAAGCCTGCCAAGGATTTTCTCCCCTATTCTCTTCCTATAACAAGGGCAAAGCTGCCAGAACTATTTTTCTAACTTTGCTCTCAGTTGGAATTGCAGTACTCATATGACCAGCTCCAGAGATACTCAATCATCACCAAATGGCTGGTCTATGCTCTGGACCATTGCCATCGTTTGAATTTCATCATGGCTCCTTAGATAGACTCTCCTTTGAGACACTCTCCCTGCTGCCCCTCCATTGTGGAACTTTGGTCAACTCAAAGCACCTAAGAGTGATCATTAGCCCTGAAATCAGTAGAGGTTAGGGTGACCTCTGAGAGGGGGAAAGAGAGATCAGGGTTTAGACAGACTCCTGGTAGGTAGGCAGACAGAAAGAGGGGCGTGGCTAGGTAAGAAAGGTGGTGAATTTCCAAGATGGTCAGCTTCTTTCTTACCTTCCTGACTTGAAGTAAAAGCCTGGTAGCTTAAAACAAAGGCCACGTAGGTTTTTGTCTCCCACCAGCAGGCTCAACAAGTTCAAGCCCTGCTCAGGGCACACCCCACAGCAGCTCTAAGGAAATCTCTTTGGAGGCTTTATAACCCCCAGCTCTTGAGAAGAGACTAGAATTTTGTGGGTTTCTGAGTCCCTCTCTGCTTTACAGAGAATCTTTTTCTCTGTGTGTTCACTGGATGTGTGTGCTTCCCCAGCCTTCTATCAGCTGTTGATTCTCTTTCAAATGCTTGCCATCTCTCTGCTGTTTCTTGTTGCCCTTCAGATTTTTCCTACCTGTTAATTTTTTCAATTTAAACAATATATTCTGTTTATCATTTTCCCTCCATTTACTCTTCCCAGTTCTTCCCAACCGTCCCTCCTCTCTGGATACACTTCCTTTCTGTCTCTCATTAGGAAAAAAACAGGCTTCTAAGAGATAACAACCATACATGACAAAATTAAATATAATAAGAAGACAAAAACCATCACATCTAGGCTAGACCAGGCAACTCAACAGAAGAAAAAGAGCCCCAAGAGTAGGGACAAGAATCAGAGACCCATTCATTCACACACTGACCAGATCCAAGATCCCTATACTGTATAGTTCCAAGACCCCAAAGACTGTATTACTGTTACATTATAGCTTAGATCATGCCACATGTTTGTGGAGGACGGGCACATTCAGATCACACCCTTCAATATTTCAGTGACACCTTAAACATCATAAAATACTTAAAAGACTGTCTTGCTGAGCTAATTGTAGCAAACTGAGGCTTCAAAATTAAAATTTGAAATGTTTCGTTTTTATTGATTTGTCTTTCTCTCAGCTAGCTTAATAGTTTTGTCTTGATGTCTTGTCATATTGGACCCAATTTTCTATCTTCCTGAACACAGAACTAGGCATGTCTCCTGAATTTCCTATGGGTATTGTGAGATCATATGACTACGCTCTTGCCCAGGAGAGACAAGAAGTAAGGTGCATTGCTTCTAGGCAGACACAGGAAAGAGATACCTTTGTCAGTGTCTCTGTCTCTATCTACCAGCTGAATGGGAAAAACTCTGGTTTTCATGAGGAGTAAGTATAGAGTCCCAGTGGGAACGCATGTGGGTCACCACATATTGATGATGAAGGATGCTGGGCATGCCATCCCTCTGAACTATATGAGAGAGAAAGGTGAAATTGCATTGTGCTAGCTTATGTCACACCAACTATAATGAGAAGAAGCAGTGGCC
Source organism: Arvicola amphibius (assembly GCF_903992535.2). Classification (NCBI taxonomy): domain Eukaryota; kingdom Metazoa; phylum Chordata; class Mammalia; order Rodentia; family Cricetidae; genus Arvicola; species Arvicola amphibius. Next base: position 84,049,272 of record NC_052049.1, on the reverse strand, counting down.
TTTCTGGTCTTGAATCTCTCTACTACTTACTTTCCTTGAGGAAGCAACAAGGGTTCCACAATTTCATCCTCTTTCTGCATAGTGAGAAATATCCTACTAGGAGAGTTGCATGGTCACTCAGGTGAATCTGAGCTCTCCTGAAACCCTCCCCTTTATATGTCTACATCCTCTAGCTAAGTTAGTCCTTCCATTTCTGGCTTGACTTCATTCTTAGCAGAAGGGAATACATAAATCTGGAACTTGTGTGTTCTCTCTGCAATGGCAATGCTATAGCATCTGAGAATCATTCTTTTCTTTGGTAACAAGACACTACACATGTGTCTTCCATTCTGCTGAGTAGCAGATCGAGCCACCTTTCTGACATAGGTCTAAAGCAACAGGCCTTTTTCATTTTCTCAGATTTTGGCAGGATGGGGCAGGAGGAAGAGCCATCCCTAGCACCCGGATCTTTTACAAGTAAGTCCAACACTGACCTGACCTGAGGTTCCATGCTTGATAATTCAGTTAATGGAGTCTTAAAATCATTGCATTGGTGTTGTGACTCACATATCTTTATTTTTCTGGTAGGTCACATTGACATAAAATTCTCATGATAACTGGCCTCAGGAAAACCACTGCTGAAAGTAGTCATTTCCTAAGCACAGATTGCAATTAAAAGCTATCAGTGAAGCCAGTCACTCAGCACTCATTCATGACAACCTCAAGAGTTTTTAGTCTCATAGTCATTTAGTTGAATGGTAGAAGCATTGGTGTGCTTGCCACAATACCTGGCTTTCAATTAATCCAACAATGCTTTCCATTTTGTTTTTTTCCAGGTCATTTATTGTTTTCCCATATCATTTGAGGTACTTTATGTAGGTCACTTCAAATACAGTATCAACCATATGTTTATAGATTTCACATTGTCTTGTGCTGTGGGAACTTCTTCAGCCAATAGCCTTTAAGATACTGGCCCACTTTGGTTGTGGTCTCATATACTATAAATGCAGATAAAAAGCAAATGTGGGTCTCTTGGCTGCTGGATTTGGTTCCAGTTCCCAATGCACAGAGAGGACTTTCAATTGCTACTCTTTCTATGAGTTTATCCTCAGATAAGTAAACCTTTGTCATACTCCATTCCAAGCTATTGTGGAACTCTTTTGTATGCCAACAAATTGGTGCCCAAGGCGGGGCATAAACCCATGACCCCAAGATTAAGAGCACACATGATATAATTAAAAAGACCGTCAAACCTTGCCAAGATCGGGTAAGATGGTTTTTCAAATTTTCTTGCCTCTGAAAATGGTCTGTAAGTTTGCCTTAGCCAAAGTTGGTTGCCCCAACATTGCAAATGAAACTTTGGGTGATTGCCCAGGTAGCTGGTTATCTCTGTCATTTCTTGCACCTTTTGCAAGTTGCTTGGTTGCACTTCCTGTTTACTCAAGTAATATTATTTTTCTTCTCAGGCCTTTGATGGGTTAAAGACTAGATAGTCACAGTTACTTTCTTCTCATGACTAAGCCAAGCGATTTTAAATATAAGACTTAGACATTTTAGTATAGGATAACTATTGAAACATTTGGCATATGTTTCTTATTTGATGTTGTTCATGTTGGTTGTAATTCTAATTTTTATATATGCTTTTGCCTCTTCTTTTCCCTGGATGATACTTGATATTTGTTATTATTGTATATAATTTTGTACTAGGTTTACAACTCTTTTATTTAGACAAAAAGAGAAGGTGCTGTGGGAACTCCTTCAGCCAATAGCCTGTAAGATACCCACCCACTTTGGACTTGGTCTCATATACTATAAATGCAGGCACAGGACCCTTTGGCTGATGGATTTGATTCCAGTTCCCAGAACACAGAGAGGACTGCCAATCACTACTCTTTTTATGAGTTTATTCCCAGACAAATAAACCTTTGTTATACTCCATTCTGGGCTATTGTTGGACTCTTTTGTACACCAATATTCTCCTATTTTTATAGAAAGTTTTGTAGACATACCCATTTTATGTAAAGACATTAAGTTTCTAACTGTCGTATGCTCAACAATATGCTACTCCCTGCTGGAAATAGACTACAGCTCTGATTTTCTTTTCTTTTTTTAAATTTTAACTTCTTTATTGATTCTTTGGGAGTTTCACATCATGTACCCCAATTCTGTTCATTTCTTGGTCCCCCATATACCCCTCACCTCTGCAGTATCCCCCACAAGACAAAGTAAGCAAGCAAACAAACAAAAGCAACCCCCCCAAATCAAGCCAAAATGGAAACAACAATGATAAAACCCCCATTGTTTCTCCTCTCCTGTCTCTCCAACACCTCTTTATTTATCCTGGTGGCTTTTGGGGGCCTCACTGTGTCATCTGTATACCCTTTTGGCCTATCAGCTTTACTAGCAAGTGTTCACTAAAATGAGTGGTTGGTCTAGTTCAAATCCTCTGGTTTCTGTTACACTATCATCCCTGGAGCCTCACCAAAACTCCTCTGGGATGTCCTGTTGCTGCCCTGAGTCTTGGAGATTCTACAGGTATTGTTTCACAAGTCCAGTCCCTTTATGAGCTCCAGCAGGTTGTAGATAGGGTAGATGCTAGGGCGAGCCAACCCAAGGCCTGGCTATGGGCCTGGGTGGTAGCTGAACTGGTCAGTCCAGGCCACTGGGGCCACCCTCCTCAGTCAAAGGAGCAGGGTCAAGTCCCCTACTCAGGGTTGGATCACCCTTGACTGTGATGAGAAGAGGGGCCATATCTCCTTAGTGCAGGAGGGCAGCTCTCTTGCTGTAGTGCCCATCGAGTGGCAAGGCCAGCTTTACCAGGGCCAGCGAAGGGCAGAGCCAGCTCAGTATGACCCTTTGATTTCATCTTGCATGGTTCCTCCTGAGGTGACATGAGCCACAGACATCACCTGCAGCTGTGCCATGGACCCAGACATGGCCCGTGGTAGCAGCTTGGACATGGATGATATCCTGGCTCTGGGGGGAAGCAACAGCCCCTCAGATCAGGATGGTTCTGGCAGCCTCGGGTTGTGGTCCCAACCCTGTGTTTCTATGTGATCTTTGTTGACAATACGGTACTCGGACTTCAGCAAAGTCCCACACCCTGTAAGACCATGAAACCAGACATGGTTCTCGACAGCAGCTGGGTCTGGATGTCACTGCTGTCCCAGATGGCATTGCAGGCCACTCAGATCTGCAGAAGCCCCAGCAGCAGTATAGCCCTCGGACACCAACATGGCCCTTGATCTCAGAGATCTGTGCTGCCATCCACGGTACATCAGCACAGACCCAGGCTGCAGTACAGCTGTGCACCCTGATATGGTCCTCAGCTGCAGCTTTAACTCAGATGTTACCATGACATTGAGTAGCAATGTGGAGTTCACAATGATTCAGAAACATTAGCCACCTACCCCACGTTTTCTTTTGCATGACCTTTGCCCATATTCTCTTCAGTTATGAGAAGAACATTTGGTTAAAAAATTGACAAGACCCCAACTGTGAGTGACAGTTCTGTAGCCTGGTCTTATTTTGAGACCCCCCAGGCAGTGGGATCAGGATCTATCTCTAGTGCATGAGTTGACCTTTTAAAGAGTTAACCTCAAATTGTAAAAATTCTCTCTTATATCACTCCTGAAGCCTCTACTTATGGCTTTATTGCTTTTAAAAGGGGCTACTCTCTCTGTTCAGGGTCATGGAGTCAAATCCTGATGTGCCCATGTCCCTAACTAGTTAGAAGTTCTGGTACCCCGTGGTGATGGAATGAAGTTACCTCTGCTCATCTAACTTTGGTGGCCTCATCTTAAATATTTGTGTGGCTCCCAGATCCAGCAACAGTGCAGGCCACTCAGATCTGCATGCATCCTGGCCCTTAGACACCAACCTGGATGCAGATGCAGCCCTGACTTTAATAAGTTTGAAATCTCCTATGTCCTGAACTAATTGAGAGCTTTGATCATACAGAGCCAGGTGAGTCTTTAGGAGGATCAAGGAACAATGAGATGAAGGCCCTGGAGAGTGTGGCAGGGGTGAGAGGTCAAACCAGGGCTGCAGGGGATAATCGGCTCACGACTAAGACATATAGTACAACAGTCACTGCGGGAGACTATTCCGGGTGGTGCTTGAGTATGGCTGTTTTGCCGAACAGCCAGCGTAAGGCTGTCCTTAGAGCTGTGATTCTTAACCTCGGCTGCACGTAAAAGACACTCAGAGGAACTTCCTGAAAATATCAGTGCCACAGCCTCCTCCCCAAAGGTATGATGTAGTGTGTCTGACTTCATGGAGTTGGATTTGAATGTTGGGAGTTTTCAGAGCTGTCCAGGTGAGTCTGACATTAAGTCAAGAATGGAAATATCCATCTTAAAGGCAGTACCTCATCTGCCTACCACCCCACTGGGTGATGATTCTATCCTAACTCATAAGCTCTTTCCTGAGAAGAAAATGTCAAAAGACCTTGGAGGTAGGAAGGACTGACTTCATAGAAGAGGCAAGGTTTTGGTTAGCTTTGAAGGACCAATGATTTTCTTGTCGTAAGAGGCTTATATAGCTGTAGAGTCAAGAGGCTGGGGCACCTGCAGGCTCTTTGCCAAAGAAAATGTTCCCATCTAAGGGAGGGGAGCCAATGAAATAATTTACTTCTTGATTAAGACTTGTTCAGGGCTGCACAGTAGAAGAACTTATATTTTCAGAATTAATGAACACTTAAGGAATACTTTGTGTTCTTCTATGCTAAGTTAGATGATGCGTCCTGCTATCCAATGTCCTGGATAACTTCAACTGTTGATTTGACACAACCTAGAATTATCTAGGAAGAGAATTTCAGTTGAATTATTACCAAGACCATGGTCTATGGGCGTGTCTATGAGGGACTGATGTGGGAGTTCCCAGCCAACTGTGGGGAGCTACATTCCCTAGGTAGGTGGTCCTGAACTGTACAAGAAAGCTAAATGGGTATAAACCTACTTGTGAGCCAGAAAGCAGCATCTTCTATGGTTCCTGTTGTTCTCCCTTGGCTGTGAAGTTACTTGTTCAGAGATAATGTTGCATTATCTCAAGTATATCAGCCTTGAAGTTCCTGGCTTGATGTACCTCAGGGATGGACTGTGCCCAGGATTATAGGCCACACAGACCTTTCTCCCACTGTTTCTTATGGTCAGGGGGATTTATCATTGTGACAGCAAGGAAACTAGATCATCACATAGAACACACAGGGCGTTTTCAGCTCTTTCCCTCCTTCCATCCTTAGAACCTCTGTATAACACTGGGACCAGTTGCCAGAAATGCAACAAGGATTGGCTGCACTCTTTGGAGCTCAAGGAGAAATGGTTGCTGTCATTAATTCAGCATTTACAATATCCTAAACACCTAATGATACATTTTAGATTTTTTTTAACTTTTAATTATGTGTGTGTGTTTGCATGTGTGTATGGCGGGCAGCGTGTGCACATTAGTACAGGTGCTCACAGAGACCAGAGGTGCCAGAGCCTTCTGGATCTGGAGTTACAGACATCTGTGAACTACAGACTTGAATGCTGGGTCTAGACCTAGGGTCCTCTGTAAGAGCAGCAGGAGCTCTTAAGAACTGAGCCATCTCTTCAATTAGACTATGACTTTAGGGTCTTGATATTCCAACTAACTCTTGTAAGTCCAGGCCCCAATGGTTTGCCTTCCATATACTATAAGAACAGATATCCAGAGGTTTAAATGTCAAGCCTAGGTCTACCAGGCCCAGAGTTCTGATCTCTCTGTGTCCATCTGGCTGTTATTATCCCCTAAAACTGACTGTAGCTCTCTATCAGAATGTCTGTTCATGTCAGAGAGTACAAGCCAGGCACTTTAAAAATAAAACCAGGGCCGGAGAGATGGCTCTGTGGGAAAAGTACCTGCTGGAGGCATGACCTGGAGGCTTCTCCAGAACCCATGGAAAAGCCCAGTGGGTCAGCGATCATCTGAAACTCCAATGTACTGGTGATTAGCAGCTAATGGTGAGCTCCAGAGTCAGGGGAAGATCTGGTCTCATAAAGTAGAGAACAACAGAGGGAAGACCCCCTGTAACTGGACTTTCTCTGCTCCACTAGCCAGCTCCACAATAATGACATAGAGACTTCTCATCAGTCGTGAAAGCTCGGTCTACAACCCGTTGTGTTTCCTCTGCATCTAGCTGGTGACTCCCCCTTTCTTCTTCCCAGAATTTTCTGTCCTGAAAATCCTGCCTCACTGTTGGCCGTTCAGCTTTTTATTAAACCAATCACAGTGACATATATTCACATAGTGTAAAGAAATATTCCATAACAATACCCAGTGTCTACCCCTGGCCTCCACATACGCATGCACAGCACACAGACATGGACACATACGTATAGCACACACACACACACACACACACACACACACACGAGCAGCCTTTTGCTTAGAATAATTCTAAATGTTCAGAAAATGTGCAGAGTAAAGAGGGGACCCACAAGTCCTACTGTGGGACAATGTTTTATACCCTGTCAATTGTATTTTAATAAAATGCCGATTGGCCAGTAGCCAGGCAGGAAGTATAGGAGGGACAACCAGGCAGGAAGTAGAGGCAGGGCAATAAGAATGGGAGAATTCTGGGAAGAGGAAAGCTTGGTTTGCAGTTGTGATCCAGCCACAGAAGAAGTAAGATGTGACTGCCTCGCTGAATAAGGTACTGAGCCACGTGGCTAACATAGACAAGAATAATGGGCTAATATAAGTAATAAGAGTTAATAAGAAGCCTGGGCTAATGGGCCCATCAGTTTATAACTAATATAGACCTCTGTGTGATTTCTTTGGGACTTAACGATTGCGGGAACCGGGCAAGACAGAAACCCCGACAACAAAGTCCCTCAGCTAGTTCCCCTAGATGAGAAGATCTTACATTTGTCAAGGCCATGACTTGCACCTGGGCAATTGCTATGATCTAAACTCGGTGTTTGTAGAGTTCACCAGGTTCCCATGCCTGGTCTCTTTCTGGTTCAGTATCCAGTCCATGGGGCATTACTCTTACTGTTTCTCTGGTCTCCTCTCACAGAGAGGGCTTGTGTGCTTCCTTCTCACACCAGCATTATGTAGAGCACTCAGTGTATGTCAGGCACTGAGAATGGCAGAGACAAGAATTAGACAAATGGTGGAGAGAAACAGTACACAACAGTCATCAAACTATTGCCTAATTATAATTGTGCCATGCCGTAAAGGCTAAACGCACTGGGCCTTATATCATTGATACAGGACAAAAGGACACATAGGTGACGAGGTGGATAGTCACCTAGTGCCACAGCGTTTAAAGAGGGATAAAAGGAGCCAAGTCAGGTGATGCATGACTGTCATCCCAGCACTTGAGGGGCTAAGGCAGAAGGGTTGCAGGCTAGAGGATATCTTGGGCTACAGAGTCTCAAAGAACAAACCAACAACACAACAGCTTAATGGGGACATGGTTAGGAATGACATCACAGCCGTGTGTGCAAGCTTCAGAGGAAGGAGAGGCAGAGAGGGCACAGGGCACTTGGAAGTAATAAACAGGGTGCAGCTGGTGACCAGCTTGTGGGAAAGTCTGAGAAAGGACATGTTTCCAGGTGGGTCTGAAGTTCGGGTTCATGCTAGGAAGTAGTAGAAAGGTAGTTTGAAATCAAAACTTTCATGAGTAGCATAATAAGACGTGCTCACTTGAGTGAACTGCAGCTGGGGAGAGGACTCAGCAGGTCTGGTGCTGGCCCTCATCCTACTCTGCAAGGCTGGTAATAACATGCACACAACAGTTCCTAGCTACAACATGGAGTCCAAGTGTGTCTTTATAACACAGGCTCTGAAAGCAGCTCTTTGTACCTAAAAACCCCTATCAGAAGGACCAGGTTGAAGAGAGGAAGAAAAGGGAAGGAAGGGGGAGGGAAGGAGAGAAGTGGGGGGTGGCAGTGCATAGGAGAGGAATGGTGGGGGTCATGGGGAGACCGCAAGACTAAGGAAACCTAAAGGCATGGAAATCATCTATATCCCACTTTCAGTAATGTCACATGGTGTACAACTGTCAAAAGTCCCCCACCCCGAGAATCCGAGATCCATACATCTCCAGGTACGTGTATTAAACCAGATTGGAGGTAGCTTCTAAATGATCCTGGATTCCTGGAAGTCACATCTTGGAGTAATGTCTCATCCTGAAATGTGTGCTAGACTCGGTGACTCACTTCCGGTGGTCAAATACAGCAAAATGGATGACCAGCTGCTTCTCGGATGAGATCACAGACTGACTCACCCTCTCTCTGTCATTGTGTTCTTTGCTCACTCTATAAGGGCTCGTTGTGAGAATCCTGTCGAGACTCACATGAGGGGACTGGTGCGCTGGACAACAGCCAGCAGGAGCCCAAGCCTAGAGTGAAGTTTGAGCCTTGAGCTGAGGACCCAATTCCCAGTGGTATTCTGCTTGCAATATTGTGAGAGACTGTTGTGGGATATTCATTAAAGATGCGTTACGTTTGTTAATCCTGTGGAACGTTTGTTTTAATGATGCAAAGATGTGTTGCCTTGTTCATGTTGCATTGGTTTAATTCTGTGAAACTGATTCTTTGCCTGTCTAAAACATCTGATGGTCTAATAAAGAGCTGAACAGCCAATAGCGGGGCAGGAGAAAAGATAGGCAGGGCTGGCAGGCAGAGAGAATAAATAGAAGGTGAAATCTGGGAGGAGAAATAGGAAGAACAAGAACAAGGAGAGGAGGAGGCTAGGGGCCAGCCACACAGCCAGCCATGGAGTAAGAGTATAAAGGAAAAGTAAGGTATAAAGAAGTAGAGGAACATAAAAGCCCAGAGGTAAAAGGTAGATAGGATAATTTAAGTTAAGAAAAGCTGGCTAGAAACAAGCCAAGTTAAGGTTGGGCATTTATAAATAATTATAAGCCTCCATGTGTTTTATTTGGGAGCTGTGTGGCAGGCCCCACAAAACAGCAGAGAGCCAAAAGGGTAAAGGATTAAAAAAAAACAAAACACCAAGAGATCTTAAGTCGTTTTAACCCAGCAGGGTTGTCCCTAGTTTCCAAACACCAGAAACTGTGGTGTAAAAAGTATGTTTTTCAGCCAATGCACTGTAGGGTCATTTGTCCTGTGGCAAAGAATAATGAGTGTGTGAGTGGAATTGTATTTAATGTTTAAAATGCTATTAAAGGACCAGCAAGAAGACTCAGCAGGTAAACTTACTTGCCGTGCAAGCTTGACCACTTGAGTTTGAGCTCCCAAACCCTCATAAAGATGGACAGAGAGAGCTGACTTTGCAAACCTGTCCTCTGACCTCCATACATGGCCACAGCAAGTGTGCCCTGCCCTATCAGGCACGTGTACACAATAATAAATAAGCTAATTAAATGCAATAAAGGGAAGGTGAAGCACATCCTTGTGGCACACGCCCCTGTTCTTTTCCTGCTCCCAGGATTTGCTTCAGTGAGCTGCCTACCTCAGCTCTTCCTTGGAAAGCCTTCTTCCAGAACAGCGATTAGATCAGACAAAATTACTAGGAAGCTTGAAAGCATTCACAAGCCTTTCACAGGGAGGGAGAGAGGGTCTCTGCACTCCCAGCTCTGAGAGGTGGAACTATCCATTAATCCTCCCCTTTGTCCCAGTACCCTCTGCACCCTCACCTCCCTGGACTGGTGGGTGAGGGGGGAGTGCATCCTCCCCCAGCATCATTCTAGCGGGAGAGACAGAGCTTTAAAGCCCGGCAGCCCTGGCTTCTCTTGCTTTAATGGATCCTGAATTCTCTTTGAGGTTTTGGGGAATCTTATCTACGGAGCAAAGGTAACTGTGGCATTGCCTTGAGGGCAGAAACTCACAGCACCCAGCACAGATTCATCTCTGCTGAAGGTCCTGCAGAGCCTAGTCTCCAGCCTGAGATGTCATTGTGGGTGTGAGCACGTTAGGAAGTAGGGATACTTGGAACTTTTCAGGTTGTACCGGGGTATGCCTTTGGCAAGATATGGGGACCCTAGTCCCTCCTCTCTACTTCTTAGTTTCCCTCAACTTCCTCCTCCACAGCAGGCCCAGAGCAGCCATGCTAGTCAGTCAGGAAACCTCTGAAGTTGGGGTTACAGCAAACTTTCCCTCTTTTAAAACTGATTACCATCTCAAAGGCATGGAGGAAGAGAGAAGCCTGATTCAAAGGGAAACATTATATGGTGTTCTGAAGAAGAAAAAGAAAAAACCCACAAGGACAGAAAACCCAGCAATGGATGTGAGGCCGGAGGTGGAGGAGGGACCACAGCGGGGCTGGGAGGTTTGGGGGACAGGCTGGGTTGAGCCTTGGTTAGGCCAACAACTCTGTGAATATGCTTGTCACAAACAGCACAAAGGGAGGCAGATCTTGCTGTGTGTAAGCTATACCTTCATAAAACTGCTGTTTTCAATAATAAAGAGTTGCATCTTTTCTTTCTTAGGACAAGAAGGATGGAGGATGGTAACAAGGTTAGGGCCAACCTGAGCTACAGAGAGACTGTCCCCCAAAATAATTAAAAAATAAAATATAAATAAAATGATGGATGTAAGTGTAGGGTGCTGACACCTTAGTTCTCCAGGACTCCTCACCAAGGCAGCTGTGTACATGTGTGTCAGATCCCTGAGTTTGCCAAGGCTAGGCATGGCGCTACTCAGCCCAAACTTGGTTTTCCATATCCTTTCTTTCTTAGCCACTAAGTTTGCTGTCAATGCCTCCCCACCTGTATAGAACTGTGTGAGTGGCTTTGGACACTCAGCTCAGCCTCCAAAGGATAAATGACTGCTGTTAGCTTTAGGACACGAAGAGCCAGCATGGTTGTCACAGTGCTGAAATAAAGTTAACAGCCTACCCTGGTCCCCAGCATCATCATCAGTGAAGGATCCGGGAGACCCAGTGTTTTTATCCATCATCAATGTCTGCATGAGTTATGAGCACTTCCGTGTATGTCACTCGAAGCCAGTCAATATACGTCGACATACTTCAGAGCAATGCCCCACAAATCAAATCGATTTCTGCTAGGTTGCCTCCCTACATAGTGAGGCATGTCCCCACCATCTTTCCAGGGAAACGAGGAGATGGACTTGTTTCCTTGAACCAAAGGTGAGAAATGAACAGAATGGGGCGAGGGAGCCGATTAATCTCCTTAGAGTTGCTTCAGGATGGTCCCAGCCAGAAGCCTTCATCTCCATGGAAACCACCAAAAGCAGTTGGGACAAAAGGGACATGAAATCAGAGGAAAGAAAGGATTTGTTATATTTTAAACAAAATAGTTTTTTTTTTTTTTAAAAAAAAAAAAAAAAAAAAAAAAACCTAAAATGTCTGGGGATCTTCCAGGCTTGGGGGCTAAGCCCTGAGCTACCCAGGACCAGCAAGAGCATTTTGGCTTGGGAGATGGCAGCTTGCCAAGACATTTTAACCTCTCCAGCCTTATAGTTTGCTGAAGGGATCTGAGCAGGATCGTAGGGGTGTGGAAGCCAAAGACCCAAGCATGAGACAAGAAAAGGAGGAAGGGATGTGGTTTGTCTCTGAAGCTCCACAGATGCCATCTGCTTGTCTCCACAGTGACAAGGACCATGCTATTGTAATGGCTGCTTGCTTCTCGCAGCCATCACAAGATTGAGAATAATGGTATATGGAAGTCACTGTTGTATAAGACTCACAGCTTAGCCTTGCTACTACTTTAACAAGGATAGCTGACCCTTACAAAATAGCCATGATGGTCACACCTGTGGGGCAGCATGCCAGGAAAGCTCTCAGTTCCTCACATGTTACCTTCTTCTTGCTGTGACAAAGCATCAGACAAAAGTGACTCAAGGAAGGGAGTGTTTATTTTGGCTCACAGTTTAGGAGTACACAGTCCATTGTGACAGCATCAGCAGTTAGGAAGCAGGTTCAGAAGGATGCCCAAGCTCAGCTTGCTTTCTCCTTTGCTCAGGGTCCCAGGCATTGGTGAGTCCTCCTCAGCCAAGCCTTCCTCTTAACAACTTTGTGAGCACACCCAAAGGTGTGTTTCCGTGGTGATTCCAAATGCAGGCAAGCAGACAATGCAGATGGACCATCATCCCTTTCTAAATTCTCACTGTGATTATTAGACCCAGTGTATAGTAGAGCAGTCGGAGCCATAGAGAGTTGAGAGACTTACCCAAGGCCATGCTCTGAATAGGTCTCAAAGCTGGGGTTTGAACCCAGCTCATCTGCTCTAGACAATGTTCTTCAGTCTGTACTAACATGTTCAATCCAGGTCTGTTGAATTAATGGCCTTTCATAGTCTGTCCTCACCCTTCTTTCTCATTATCTCAATAATCTCACCTCCCTCTGCAGTTTCTGCTACCACATGGTTCTAGGTCTGTATAAGGCCTGAGCAATTCCATAAGTGCCAGTTTCCTCCTGGTAGCTGTTATCCGTGTCTTCTGTACATGTGTAGTTTGAGGGGTGGGGGAGAGAGAAATATAGTCTTTCTATTTCTTTCACACATACGTGTGCATAGATTCTATTCCTTATTTTCTCCTCCCTGCAGGGTACAACTGATGAGCAAAAAAATGTCCCTATTCTTTGTCCCTCTACCCAAAGTTCTCAGATTCCTGCACTGAAAATGAAATCAGATTTTTAGAACAAATCTCCGTGGGAGATAGACTGGCTAGGCCAGGATTTAATTTCCTTGGCCAGCTGAACAGGACCAAGCCTTTGTTCATTCAGACTCCAGTCCTGTTATCTTTCATTTTCCCAAACTGATATCAGCGGTACCTTTGGTTAACCCACAGGCTAAAATGGACACATTTCCTGATAAGATTTAAGGTCTTAAGTCTTGTAGAAATGTCCCCCATGCCTGAGCAGCTCCCTGCTGCATCTCTCTAGAGTCTCTTCCACCAGGAGAAGATATTCTTTGAAGGGTGTCAGAGAACTCAGCTGGACAATAGCAGTGTTCCATGTGTTAGTGCTTACCTATTAACTTCTCCCCAGACACTGCTTGCTCTGGGATTCCTGAATTAAGCTCATTCATAATTTATAATTCATGAGTTCAAGCTATACAAACCCACACCAATGTTCTGGGGACTGAACTCTTGGTCTTTCTGAACAAGAGTGACTTGTAGTCAGTGTGGCAAGCATTGCCATGAGATGAGTGACAGCAAGCCAGCTGGGGCAGGATGGAGGGAGGCTGTGTGCACACAGCTACAAGCAAAGCCTTGAACTGCCTGCCCTAGGAGAAGCACACATATGTGGGGAGGAAAGCAAGAGCTGTGCAGAGCCCGAGGCCCCTGAACAGAGCATGACTCGGTACCACTCTCCTGGGAGCATGAATTTGAAAAACTTTCACCATGCAATAATTATTATCTTTCCTTTTCCTTTTCCTTATTTTTTTAAGTATTTATTTATTATGTGTACAATATTCTGTCTACATGTATGTCTGCAGGCCAGAAGAGGGCACCAGATCTCATTACAGATGGTTGTGAGCCACCATGTGGTTGCTGGGAATTGAACTCAGGACCTTTGGAAGAGCAAGTGGTGCTCTTAACCACTGAGCCATCTCTCTAGCCCCCTCCTTTTCCTTATTAACTAGCAAGTGTCTAAACCCTTTTTAAAAAAATTATATGGACATTGGAATTTCTCTGTAGATTGCCTAAGTTTATTTTATTGAGTTAATCTATGAATGTGTTGAAATAAATTTAAGTCAGTTTTTATGTTCGTTGCCACAGAGATTTTCTAAGTTCAGTCTGGTCAGATTTAATAATTCGGGCTTTGGGAAGATACCTTCCAAGTCTTGCAAAAGCTCCAGCCTTAGTCACTTGGAACTCTCCATCGCAACTTGAGTCTCATCTTCAACCACATCACACAATGGCTTCAAGGACATTTTTAACCCAAAGTTCCTAAAACTTTCCATGTTCCTCCAGTTCTAGAGGCTAATCATGGTAACAGTCACACTTCCTACCAATCTTCTGTCTTAGTCCTTTTCTTATTGCTGTGATAAAATGCCCTGACAAGACCACCTGAGAGAAGAGGGTGCTGAACTTACAGTTCCACGGGAGCACAATCCATCAGGAAGGCATGGTGTGGGAGCAGAGTTGGCACCAGGAAGGACAGAGGGAACAGGAAGCCAGGTTGAGCTATCAAGTCTCCAAGACCCACCCCCAGTGACCCACTTTCTCCACTGTGGCTAGACCCCCAGCAGTGGTTCCACCCTGTGGGTCTTGACTGCTTTGGGGGTTGACTGGACCTTTCACAGGTCCTCATATTGTGGTGACCCCCAACTATAAAATTGTTTTCTTTGCTACTATTATGAATCATAATGTAAATATCTGTGTTTTCTGATGGTGACTGCATTAGAGGGTTCCAGCATTATAAAGGTTGAGAACCATTGGAAAATCCACATCCTTCCCAAACAGTGCCACTAATTAAGGACCAAGTGTTTAGACCCATGAGCCTGAAGTGAGAGAAAAAAAACTTAAAAGAAACCCTACTGTACAGTATCTCTGATGAGCTGTCAAAGTCAACTGATAAAAATCTATTTAGCACTGGTTTCTTTTCCTTTTTCCTTTTTTTTTTAATCTTTTCTCTTCTTTTGTTTGTTTGTTTTTATCAAGACAGGATTTCTCTGAGTAGTCCTGGCTGTCCTGTAACTCAATTTGTAGACCAGGCTGGCCTCAAACTCACAGAGATCTGCCTCCCGGGTACTGGGATTAAAGGGGTATGACATCAACGCCCAGTGGCCTGTTTTTCTTTTTCAATTGTTTTTATGCATGAGGAATAATTTTACTTGATGGAATTTAATGGAAAAAATACATATGATTTTTAGAAAGTCTTTTTGATGTTCTTAACACAAAATATGAACTAATATGGCTCAAATGAGTGCCAGCCTGAGCAATCAATCATTCACACGCAACCATGACTTCTGGCGTCCACACCACATTTGTTTGGGGCACTTGATAAAGAAGCACCTTCTTACCTCAGATACCAGAGTACACAGCACACCGCTGCAGAGCAAGAATCCTTTCTGCTCCAGACAAGACCTGCTTCAGGGGAAGTTCCATTCAGGGTTTGCACACACAGATACTTTCTGAGCAGGAAATGACTTGAGTTGTTGTGGTGCAGTGCCCCTGAGCCATCAAGTGACCAAGGAACTGATCACCAAGCCTTTGGTCTCATTCATTTGATTAATCCAAGCATGCTGGGTTCTTCTACTCACTGGGAAGCACAGGGCTGCGAAGTTCATGGCCACACAACTGATTTGACATTAGATGAATTCTCAAGGAATGAAACCCTTTTCCTAAACATCAGTTTCTCCCTGCAGTGAGTTTCGCTTAGAATGCAGAGGGACTGCTCACAGCCGGGTAGCTCATTCTCCATCTGCGGGGTTCATTGTTGTAAGACAAGTGGCAGTAATGGGACGGATGCAACATCAATGCCCGGCACAAGTGACGATGATGGGGTGGATGTCACTTAAGCATCCAGCGCAAATGTACTTGGCTTTGCCAGTTCTATCTCTTATATAAAGAATTCCTCCAAAAGTATGACCAGGAAAGGTAAAATGCTGTTCAACATGGCTTCTAGAACAAAAACCTTTCTGAAAGAATCAAAATGGGGTATTACTAGGCCGGGCGGTGGTGGCGCACGCCTTTAATCCCAGCACTCGGGAGGCAGAGGCAGGCGGATCTCTGTGAGTTCGAGGCCAGCCTGGTCTACAAGAGCTAGTTCCAGGATAGGCTCTAAAAAAGCTGCAGAGAAACCCTGTCTCGAAAAACCAAAAAACCAAAAAAAAAAAAAAAAAAAAAATGGGGTATTACTTCACTCTCTTCTCTTGTTTTCTCAGTATGGTTTGGGCTCTTACATTTTTTAAAAAGATTCACAATTTGATTTTCACGTTGTTGCTTCTTTCACGTTTTCTTACTCTCTTTACCCGGAATAGTCTATCTTTTCTTCACTTTTCTCACATGAGAAAGAAGTAGGTGGAGTTTCGCCTTTTCAAGAGACAGGACACTGCCTGCCCACCATGCAGGCATGATGCAGGGATGACAGCAGAGGGGAAGCACTCTGCATGGTCCCCAAAGGGAGCAGCCAGATGCCAGGATGCTAACACCTGTAGCATGTGTTCCTGTGTTCAGGATACTTATTTCTCTGGCAATTAGAATTTGTCGTTTAAACCATAGATACATGTTTAATTTTGTAATAAATGCCTACACTGTTTCCAAAGTGGTGATACTATGCTAAATTCTGACTAGCAATGAAGCTTGCAGTTTCTCCACCTCCTCGATAACTTAATATCGCTCATTTTTTTTTTTCTAAAAAACAGCATATCACTATGCAGACTAAGCTGGCCTCAAACTCAAAGAGATCCTCCTGTCTCTACCTCCCTAGTGCTAAGATTAAAGGCATGTGCCGCTATGCCAGGCTTGCTCATGTTTTACATCTTTTTTTTTTTTTGGGGGGGGTTTTTTCGAGACAGGGTTTCCCTGTAGTTTCTAGAGCCTGTCCTGGAACTAGCTCTTGTAGACCAGGCTGGCCTCGAACTCAGAGATCTGCCTGCCTCTGCCTCCCGAGTGCTGGGATTAAAGGCGTGCGCCACCACCGCCCGGCTCATGTTTTACATCTTAATCACATGAAGTGACATCTCGGTACAGTTTTAATTCCTGTTCCTTGCTGGTTAATCTTGAGCACATGCTCATGTGGATGTTGGACATTTGCATATTTTTTTCTTTACAAAAGGCTAAGATGCTCTTATATCTCTTTATTTGATGAAATTTCTATTCAGGTATTTTGTCCATATTTATGTGCTGTTTTCTTACTGTTGAGTTGTAAGAATAACCTAATCACAAAGAAGTTCTGTTTTTCTCTGTCTGGACTCTTGCTTTGAAATGTTTCTGGTATCTGCCAATGTGTAGAAGACAGTTTTAATGAAGGCTAGTTTCTCTATGACTTCTTTTCTCTTTGCCCTACATAGGGAAGAGTTTTCACATGTAAGGCAGTGAAAGTTGTCTCCTGCATTTTCTTCTCAAGTTTCATAGCAGAAACTTTTAGATTTGGGTCTGTCACTCATTCCCGGGTAATTTTTAAATTAAAGTTTTTTGAGAGTTTCATACATGAGTGCTACATTCACAACACTTCCACCCTCTTCTACCCACCTCCTCCCATGCTCCCCTGACTTCCTCTCAAATTCATGACCTCTCTTCATTAATTAGTCCTGTTGGAATTTAAAAACCTCTGCGAAGAGAAGCCATGTTATTTAACAAGACTCACATAGAAGGTTGATGGAGGATTCCCATTGGCTAATAAAGAAACTGCCTGGCCCATTTGATTGGCCAGCCCTTAGGTGGGTGGAGTAGACAGAACAGGAAGAAGGAAGTGAGGTAGATGGCTCAGTCAGATGCTACGCCTCTCCTAAGTTAGTCAGACCGCCGTGCCTCTCCTCAGAGAGAGAAGCCAGACGCGATGAAGCTCCAGCCCAAGATGGACGTAAGCTAGAAACTTCCCGGTAAGACACCACTTCGTGGTGCTACACAGATTATTAGATATGGGTTAATCAAGATGTGAGTAAGAGGCTGAAAATAATGGGCCAGGCAGTGTTTAAAAGAAAACAATTTGTGTGATGTTATTTCAGGGCATAAGCTAGTCAGGAGGCCTGGAACTGGGCCGCAGGAACGCAACCTGCAGCTCCTCACTACAGAATGGCACCCAACGTGGATAACTGAATCCACAGAAAGCTTGAGAAAGCTTGGGAAAGAATAGAGTAAAGCATGTTTTCTTGGTAGCAGCAATTTCTCAGGTCTGCTCTGCTTGCTAGAGGCAAGCGAGCACTCTCATCTAAGCGAGGCTTCCTGACTCAGCTTTAGCTGCAAAACCGTGCAGCTCTTTTAAGAGGTCCTGCCACAAAAACTTAAATGGTATTGATGAAAAGCTGAACGTGTGTTTTTCGGTTTTCAGACATAGCAAAAAAAAAGAAAAAAAAAAGAAAAAAAAAAAAGCTGTGCTGTTTTAAAATGCCGGCTTTGACACTTCCTGCTCTTCCTGCAGGGGTTATTCTCCCCGGATACTGCCTCTCTCTTCCTGTCCCTTCCCAGCTTGCACCCAGAATCCTCCCCCCCTCCCCCTGCCTCATCCTCCCGTCTTTGGGGCCACAAAATCCCACAGCTCAGCCTGTTTGGGCTCTGGGGACCTGGAATTGAGTGCACCCAGGCCGGGGGGAGGTCCCCTCCTTCATTTGACTGCCCGGAGCAAGGTAGGCCTTTGTCTGAGAGCTGCTTGGCCTGCAAGGGGACCTGACAGTCGGCAGGAGGATCCATCATTCTTTGGGGTGAGTGAGGAGTGAGTGCCCGAACCGCGGCAGCTGCCCGGAGAGGGACCACCGACTCTCCACAACTCCCCCTGCCACCAGCACACTTCCTGCTCTTCCTGCAGGGGTTATTCTCCCCGGATACCGCCTCTCTCTTCCTGTCCCTTCCCAGCTTGCACCCAGAATCCTCCCCCCCTCCCCCTGCCTCATCCTCCCATCTTTGGGGCCACAAAATCCCACAGCTCAGCCTGTTTGGGCTCTGGGGACCTGGAATTGAGTGCACCCAGGCCGGGGGGAGGTCCCCTCCTTCATTTGACTGCCCGGAGCAAGGTAGGCCTTTGTCTGAGAGCTGCTTGGCCTGCAAGGGGATCTGACAGTCGGCAGGAGGATCCATCATTCTTTGGGGTGAGTGAGGAGTGAGTGCCTGAACCGCGGCAGCTGCCCGGAGAGGGACCACCGACTCTCCACAACTCCCCCTGCCACCAGCACACTTCCTGCTCTTCCTGCAGGGGTTATTCTCCCCGGATACCGCCTCTCTCTCCCTGTCCCTTCCCAGCTTGCACCCAGAATCCTCCCCCCCTCCCCCTGCCTCATCCTCCTGTCTTTGGGGCCACAAAATCCCACAGCTCAGCCTGTTTGGGCTCTGGGGACCTGGAATTGAGTGCACCCAGGCCGGTGGGAGGTCCCCTCCTTCATTTGACTGCCCGGAGCAAGGTAGGCCTTTGTCTGAGAGCTGCTTGGCCTGCAAGGGGACCTGACAGTCTGCCAGAGGATCCATCATTCTTTGGGGTGTCCTGCTCCAGTTCTAAGGCCATCCACCCAAAGGGGTCAGACTCTGGCCTCCAGGCAGGTCTGAGGATTCCTGTGGAGGGGTGCGGGCTCCTTCAGATTGTGCTGCCAGGTTCGCTGTGTGGTATTCCCTCCCGCCCTGCCCCTACCTTGGCCCTTTTGTCTGGGCTGCGACCCTGGGCTGCCTGGAATCCCTGATCCTGTGCCCTGACATTCCATCTGAACTGGTGAGTGAATGCGGACCCTGGGGCAACCTGCCCTGGAAGAGAGCACAGACCCCCTACCCCCACTTCCCTCTGCAGGCTTGTGTCGGTTTCTCCCTTCCCTGTGTGTCTCCCAAGCTTTCCCTAGTCTTCTCAGGTGTCCTGCTCCTGTTCTCTGACCATCCACCCAGAGGCGTCAGACCCTGGCCTCCAGGACACCAAACACCTCCGCGCTCCTTTTGAAGGAAGAGATGGGCAGGCGCCAATGCAGGAGCTCCTCCAACAACATGAAAGGCAACATGACATCACCACAAGCCAGACATCCCGAAACAACAAGAATTGAACACCCTACCCCAGAAGACATAGAAGAAACCGACATTAAACAGTACTTTATGAAAATAATAGAGGACCTTAAACAGGAGATAAAAAACTGCCATAAAGAAATGGAGATGACAAACAAAAAGGTAGACGAAATAAATAAATCTCTCAAAGATACCCAAGAAAAACAAGAAAAACAAGAAAAAGCAATCAAACAGGTAAGGGAAACAGTACAAGACCTGATAAATGAAATGGAGGTATTGAAGAAAACACAATATGAGGGACGACTGGAAATGGAAACTCTGAGTAAACGAACAGAAACTTCAGAGACAAGTATTTCCAACCGAATACAAGAGATGGAAGAAAGAATCTCGGACTCTGAAGATACTATAGAGGAAATAAACTCACAGATTAAAGAACTAAACAAATCTAACAAATTCTTAACACAAAACATTCAGGAAATCTGGGACACCATGAAAAGACCAAACCTAAGAATAATTGGGGTAGAAGAAGGAGAAGAATTACAACTCAAAGGCCCAGAAAACATATTCAACAAAATTATAGAAGAAAACTTCCCCAACCTAAAGAAGGATGTTCCTATGAAGGTACAAGAAGCCTACAGAACACCAAATAGACTGGATCAAAAGAAAGCATCCCCACGCCATATAATAATCAAAACACAAAACATACAGAATAAAGAACAGATATTAAGA
This sequence comes from Arvicola amphibius, assembly GCF_903992535.2. Taxonomy (NCBI): domain Eukaryota; kingdom Metazoa; phylum Chordata; class Mammalia; order Rodentia; family Cricetidae; genus Arvicola; species Arvicola amphibius. Next base: position 84,029,029 of record NC_052049.1, on the reverse strand, counting down.
GCTGCAAAGGAAAAAGGTCAAGTAACATATAAAGGGAAACCTATCAGAATTACACCTGATTTCTCAATGGAAACCATGAAAGCCAGAAGAGCTTGGATAGATGTGCTACAGACACTTAGGGAACATGGATGCAAGCCTAGACTATTATACCCAGCAAAGCTTGCATTCACCATTGATGGAGAAAACAAGATATTCCAGGACAAAAACAGATTTAAACAATACGCAGCCACAAATCCAGCCTTGCAGAAAGTAATAGAAGGAAAATCACAAACCAAGGAGTCCAACAACGCCGACAATAACTCAGGCATCTAGCGACCCTTCACCAGCACAACTAGAAGAAGGGAAACACACAAACTCTACTACTAAAAATGACTGAAGTTAACAACCACTGGTCATTAATATCACTTAATATCAATGGACTCAATTCACCTATAAAAAGGCACAGGCTAAGAGACTGGATACGAAAACAGAATCCAACATTTTGCTGTTTACAAGAAACACACCTCAACCACAAAGACAGACATCTACTCAGAGTAAAGGGTTGGGAAAAGGTTTATCAAGCAAATGGCCCTAAGAAACAAGCGGGTGTGGCCATACTAATTTCCAACAAAGTTGACTTCAAACTAAAATCAATCAGAAGAGATGGAAAGGGACACTTTATACTCATAACAGGAAAAATCCATCAGAATGAAGTCTCAATCCTGAATATCTATGCCCCTAATATAAAAGCTCCCACTTATGTAAAAGAAACACTTCTAGAACTCAAGGCAGCCATCAAACCACACACACTAATAGTTGGAGACTTCAACACTCCTCTCTCACCAATGGACAGGTCAATCAGACAGAAACCTAACAGAGAATTGAAAGACTTAATGGAGGTAATGAACCAAATGGACTTAACAGACATCTATAGAACATTCCACCCAAATAGGAAAGAATATACCTTCTTCTCTGCGGCTCATGGAACCTTTTCGAAAATTGACCATATACTTGGTAACAAAGCAAACTTCCACAGTTACAAAAAAATATTAGTAACCACCTGTGTCTTATTGGATCACCATGGATTAAAATTAGAATTCAACAACAATGCTACCCCCAGAAAACTCACAAACTCAAGGAAACTGAACAGTCAACTACTGACCCACACCTGGGTCAAGGAAGAAATAAAGAAAGAAATTAAAGTCTTTCTTGAATTTAATGAAAACAAAGACACAACATACTCAAACCTATGGGACACAATGAAAGCAGTGCTAAGAGGAAAGTTCATAGCACTAGGTGCCCACTTAAAGAAAACGGAGAAAGCGCTCATTGGTGACTTAACAGCACACCTGAAAGCTCTGGAAAAAATAGAAGCAGACTCACCTAGGAGAAGTAGAAGACTGGAAATAATCAAATTGAGGGCAGAAATCAACAAAATAGAAACACAGAAAACAATCCAAAGAATCAATGAAACAAGAAGCTGGTTCCTGGAGAAAATCAACAAGATTGACAAACCCTTAGCCAAACTAATCAAACGGCAGAGGGAGAACACGCAAATTAACAAGATCAGAAATGAAAAGGGGGACATAACCACAGACACAGAGGAAATTCAGAAAATCATTAGGTCTTACTACAAAAGCCTGTATGCCACAAAATTGGAAAATGTAAAAGAAATGGACAGTTTTTTAGATAAATACCATATACCAAAGTTAAACCAGGACCAGGTAAATGCTCTAAATCGTCCTGTTAGTCGCGAAGAATTAGAAACTGTTATCAGAAACCTCCCCACCAAAAAGAGTCCAGGACCAGATGGTTTCAATGCAGAATTCTACCAGAACTTCCAAGAAGACCTAATACCTATACTCCTTAAGGTATTTCATAATATAGAAACACAAGAGTCACTGCCAAATTCCTTCTATGAGGCTACAGTTACCCTGATACCTAAACCACACAAAGACTCAACCAAGAAAGAGAATTACAGGCCAATCTCACTCATGAACATTGACGCAAAAATTCTCAATAAAATACTGGCAAACCGAATCCAAGAACACATTAGAAAAATTATCCATTACGATCAAGTAGGCTTCATCCCAGAGATGCAGGGCTGGTTCAACATACGAAAATCTATTAATGTAATCCATCATATAAACAAACTGAAGGAAAAAAACCATATGGTCATCTCATTAGATGCTGAAAAAGCATTTGACAAAATTCAGCACCCTTTTATGATAAAGGTCTTGGAGAGATTAGGGATACAAGGGTCATTCCTAAATATAATAAAAGCTATTTACAGCAAGCCGACAGCTAACATCAAATTAAACGGAGAGAAACTCAAGGCTATCCCACTAAATTCAGGAACACGACAAGGCTGTCCACTCTCTCCTTATCTCTTCAATATAGTGCTTGAAGTTCTAGCAATAGCAATAAGACAACATAAGGGAATCAAGGGGATTCAATTTGGAAAGGAAGAAGTTAAACTTTCATTATTTGCAGATGATATGATAGTATACATAAGCGACCCCAAAAACTCCACCAAAGAACTCCTACAGCTGATAAACTCCTTCAGTAACGTGGCAGGATACAAGATCAACTCCAAAAAATCAGTCGCCTTTTTATACACAAAGGATAAGGAAGCAGAGAGGGTAATCAGAGAAGTATCACCTTTCACAATAGCCACAAATAGCATAAGATATCTGGGAGTATCGCTAACCAAGGAAGTGAAGGATTTATTTGACAAGAACTTTAAGTCTTTGAAGAAAGAAATTGAAGAGGATACCAGAAAATGGAAGGATCTCCCCTGCTCGTGGATTGGGAGGATCAACATAGGAAAAATGGCAATTCTACCAAAAGCAATCTATAGATTCAATGCAATCCCAATCAAGATCCCATTAAAATTCTTCACAGAGATTGAGAGGACAATAATCAACTTTATATGGAAAAACAAGAAACCCAGGATAGCCAAAAAAAATCTTATACAATAAAGGTTCTTCTGGAGGCATTACCATCCCTGACTTCAAACTCTATTACAAAGCTACAGTATTGAAAACGGCTTGGTATTGGCATAAAAACAGAGAAGTTGACCAATGGAAGCGTATAGAAGACCCGGATCTTAAACCACAAACCTATGAACACCTGATTTTTGATAAAGGAGCCAAAAGTACACAATGGAAGAAAGAGGGCATCTTCAACAAATGGTGCTGGCATAACTGGATGTCAACCTGTAGAAGAATGAAAGTAGATCCATATCTATCACCATGCACAAAACTCAAGTCCAAATGGATTAAAGACCTCAATATTAATTTGAACACATTGAGCTTGATAGAGGAGAAAGTGGGAAGTACTCTACAACAAATGGGCACAGGGAACCGTTTCCTATGCATAACCCCAGCTGCACAGACTTTAAGGGCAACATTGAATAAATGGGACCTCCTGAAGTTGAGCAGCTTCTGTAAAGCAAAGGACATTGTCACTAAGACACAAAGGCAGCCTACTGACTGGGAAAAGATCTTCACCAACCCTGCAACTGACAAAGGTCTGCTCTCTAAAATATATAAGGAACTCAAGAGACTAGACGGTAAAATGCCAATTAACCCAATTAAAAAATGGGGCGCTGAACTGAACAGAGAATTCTCAACAGAAGAAGTTCGAATGGCCAAAAGACACTTAAGGTCATGCTCAACCTCCCTAGCTATCAGGGAAATGCAAATCAAAACAACTTTGAGATATCATCTTACACCTGTCAGATTGGCTAAAATCCAAAACACCAATAATAACCTTTGCTGGAGAGGTTGTGGGGTAAGGGGCACACTCATCCATTGCTGGTGGGAATGCAAACTTGTGCAACCACTTTGGAAAGCAGTGTGGCGGTTTCTCAGGAAATTCGGGATCAACCTACCCCAGGACCCAGCAATTCCACTATTGGGAATCTACCCAAGAGATGCCCAATCATACAACAAAAGCATATGCTCATCTATGTTCATAGCAGCATTATTTGTAATAGCCAGATCCTGGAGACAGCCTAGATGCCCTTCAGTGGAAGAATGGATGAAGAAACTGTGGAATATATACATGCTAGAATACTACTCAGCGGTAAAAAACAATGACATCTTGAATTTTGCAGGCAAATGGATGGAAATAGAAAACACTATTCTGAGTGAGGTAACCCAGACCCATAAAGATGAACATGGGATGTACTCACTCATATTCGGTTTCTAGCCATAATTAAAGGACATCGAGCCTATAAATTTTGGGATCCTTGAGAAGATAATAAGAAGGTGAACTCCCCAAAAAAGATATAGTAATCCTCCTGGATATTGGAAGTAGACACGATCGCCAGGCAAAGTTGGGAACTTGAGGGTTGGGCAAGACTGGGCCAAGGGAAGTTGGGGAGAGAAAAGTGTGAAGGGGAGAGCGGGGGGAGCTCGGAGGAATGGGGTGCTTGGGATATAGGAAGGGTGGATATGAGAGCAGGGAAGCATATATCTTAATTTAAGGAGCTACCTGAGGGTTGTCAAGAGACTTGACCCTAGAGGGGTTCCCAGGTTTCCAGGGAGACGCCCCCAGTTAGTTCCTTGGGCAGCTGAGGAGAGGGAGCCTGAAAAGGCCAGTTCCTATAGCCATACTGATGAATTTTTTGCATATCACCATAGAACCTCCACCTGACGATAGATGAAGAAAATGACAGAGCCCCACATTGGAGCACCGGACTGAGCTCCCAAGGTCCTGATGAGGAGCAGAAGGAGAGAGAACATGAGAAAGAAAGTCAGGACCGTGAGGGAACCTCCAGCTGGCGACAGATGGGGAAGGTGACTGAGCCCCACATTGGAGCACTGGACTGAGCTCCCAAAGTCCCGATGAGCAGCAGAAGGAGCGAGAACATGAGGGAGAAAGTCAGGAACGAGAGGGGTGCATTCACTCATGGAAACGGTGGGACAGAACTAATGGGAGATCACCAACTCCAGTTGGAATGGGACTGATGGATCATGCGACCAAACCTGTCTCTCTGAGTGTGGCCAACAGCGCGGGCTGACTGAGAAGCAAAGGACAATGGCTCTGGGCTCTGATTGTTCTTCATGGAAGGGCTCGGTGGGAGCCTTCTCAGCTTGGTCGATCACCTTCCTGGACCTGGGGGGAGTTGGGAGGACCTTGGTCTTAGCATAGAGTGGGGAACCCTGATGGCTCCTTGGCCTTGAGAGGGAGGGAGGGGAGGTATGGGTGGAGGGGAGGGGAGGGAAGGGGGAGAAGGAGGGGAGGGAAGGGGGAGGAGGAGGGGAGGGAGGGGGGAGGAGGAGGGAAGGAGATGGAAATTTTTAAATATAAAAAAAAATAAACCATGAGAAAAAAAATAAAATAAAATGCCGGCTTTCTGGGCCGTCCTGTCAGGGCAAACTCTGACTCTTTCAAGCAGGCGGTCCTGACTATGGAGCTTTTGATTGTTGTTTAATACTGTTGCAGCTTGCTTGCTAGCAAGGACCTTGAAACGCCACAGAGTTGTGGTAATAAAAATGGCTCTAGTAAGTACCTCTGCCATGAGGCTGGAAAGCTAGGGAATGGGCTGGATCTAGCCGCCAAAGTCACGGCTTTAGTCCTACTGATATTGTTTGGTAAATTAAAGACTCATGTAGTCAGAAAAAGAGATATACAGTAAAAGAAAGATTCAAAGTTGAAGAAAACGTCAAAATGGTTTACAATGTGTTGAAAATATATGTAGACTAAAGTTAAAGTTCTTAAAAGTAAAAATAGAAAGAGTAGTTTGTTGTTGTGGTACACACCTTTAATCCCAACACTTGGGAGGCAGAGGTAGATTGACCTCTGTGACTTCAAGGTGTGGCAGCACACACCTTTAATCCCAATGCCTGGGAGGCAGAGACAGACAGATCTCTGTGAGTTCAAGGTGTGGTAGCATACGCCTTTAATCCCAGCACTTGGGAAGCAGAGGCAAGTGGATCTCTGAGAGTTCAAGGACAGCCTGGTCTATAGAGTTATTCCAGGACAAAGATATACAGAAAACCTGTCTCAAAAAGTAAAAGTAAAAATAAACGAAATAGAGGTTAAAACAAAGCTGCACAAAGATGGAAAATATACAGAGAATCTTGATACTGTATACTATTATGCTCTCTTTGAATTGTTTGAATGCTGAGGAAGGAGAAACAGCTGCTAAAAGATATTTGTTTGTAAATGCTGCTGAACTAATCCAAGAAAGATATCTTGAAAATACCTTGACTTCAGAATTTGGATCTAAGGATATGATACTTTGGAAAAGAGATTCTTCTTTTGTTTTTACAGAAAATGAGACTCTGTGGATTGCTTCTATCCCAATATGGTATGATAGACCACGCCCTCCTGAAAGGTTGCTGTGAACACCTTCAGAAAATTACTTTACCCAACTGATGACTGAGATGAACCTGGCACACAGGTTACACCATGAAAGATCTGATTAACAGCGCCCCCATTCAGCAGGAAGCAGTTTGGAGAGAAATAACTGTGCCCATGTTCCCAAATATTGTTTATAAATGTTCTTTTACATTTAAAGGGGGAAATGATATAGATATGAATAATTTACATTGGTATAAATTTTACTCTATTGATATAAATTTAAGGTCAATTTTGTTATATGTATATATATATTTCTGATACTGATTAAGGTACTGTGATTCTGTAGTTCATTTAAAAATGTAATGTATAGAGGTTGTTAATGGATAGTCATCAATAATAGTAAAACTTGTAGTTATGTTAGTTAGATTTTCTAGATATATAGAGATATATTTAAGTTACATAAGCATTCTTCATATCTTTCAAAGACTACAGGATACCACATTTTAGATGTTTTAATAACTTAGGGCTTTTCATGACAATGAGACATGTCTGCTCCTGGCAGCACAAGCTACTTCAAGAGGATGATGGGCATCGAAGAGGCTACTTATGGAGTTTGATAGCCATTTTGGCAAGAAACTGCTCTTGCCTGGACTATTGGCATAAACTGGACACAAAGAACCCTCAGAGAGAGGACTGCTGAAGTTGCCTAAAAGTGAGATGATCTTTCGGGGTTCCTGATTCATGAAAGAGTCTGTGAGACATTCTGCAGGACACAGCAGAAAGTGACTGAACTGCCTTCGAAATTTCCTGCTTCGTGGAAATGTCTGCTGGAAACTATGGACCTGAAGGCTGAAGATGGATGCCCCAATGGTACAAAAGAACTTTGGGTGACTGTCCATGTAGCAAGATGTCTCTGTGATTTCTAGAGTTTTGGAAGTAGCTTACTTCTTGTTTACTTAGGTAATATTATATCCTTCTGGAGTCTTTGATGGAGTTGAAGAATAGATAGATAGTTATAGTTTTCCTTAGTTATGATAAAAGATAAAGTAGATATAAATATTATATCTAATTCTTACTTGATAACTGTTTTGTTATATGTAATTTTACTATGTTAAAGTTAAAGCCTTTCTTTTTTTAAACAGAAAAAGGGGAAATGATGGAGGATTCCCATTGGCTAATAAAGAAACTGCCTGGCCCATTTGATTGGCCATCCCTTAGGTGGGTGGAGTAGACAGAACAGGAAGAAGGAAGTGAGGTAGATGGCTCAGTCAGATGCTACGCCTCTCCTAAGTTAGTCAGACCGCCGTGCCTCTCCTCAGAGAGAGAAGCCAGACGCGATGAAGCTCCAGCCCAAGATGGACGTAAGCTAGAAACTTCCCGGTAAGACACCACTTCGTGGTGCTACACAGATTATTAGATATGGGTTAATCAAGATGTGAGTAAGAGGCTGAAAATAATGGGCCAGGCAGTGTTTAAAAGAAAACAATTTGTGTGATGTTATTTCAGGGCATAAGCTAGTCAGGAGGCCTGGAACTGGGCCGCAGGAACGCAACCTGCAGCTCCTCACTACAGAAGGTTCATTTGAAGAAGAGAGAAAACGGGTAGAGAGGGGAGCAGAGCGGGGACAGACCAATCCCTGGGAACAAGAGTGGCAGGAGGAGAGAGAGAGAGAGAGAGAGAGAGAGAGAGAGAGAGAGAGAGGGGAGGTGGGCAAGACCCATCTTTAAAAAGGGAATGTAGCAAATGTGCCCAGGAAGTGCTCTTAGTTACTGAAATGCATGTACGTACCTATGTATGTGCATATGTATGTAGGTAGGTGTCTATGCTGGGTCCCTTCAGTAGTGCTCATATATGTATGTGTTTAGGGTGGCCCTTTGGGACTGGAAAACCTGTCAGGGTGTTCATCCCTGGAGAAGACAGCTTCTCTCTCTCTCTCTCTCTCTCTCTCTCTCTCTCTCTCTCTCTCTCTCCCCTCTCTCTCTTTCCACCATTAATTGCTGTCCATTTCTGTATCACAAGGGTCAGTAAAAGAAAGGGGTCACTCCAAAATGTAATTCAAGCTTTAACAACAGCTGCAGGGGAGCCAGCTCTGATGAACTGACTCTTGGCTTTGCAAAAGCCTCCTTTATTGTTACACAAATTATGCCTCTAGCAAGTCGATTTCCAAACCAAAACCTCTTATCTGGAATTGCTTGAAATAACCATTTGCCTAAGCAATTCTCAGTCATGAGATCTTCTGGTGTGCGGGCACTATCAAGACTAAGTTATGTAAAGACTCTGGAATTCCCTCAAAAAAGCAACTCAGATAACAACCCCTGACGTTAAACAAAAAGTAGTTTAAAGCCTAGGTTTATGACTCCTGAATTCAAACCAGATGCAAATGCTCTGTGGAGTCTCTGACTACAGAGCCTATAGCCCTTCATGTGAAGGGATCGCTGTGAGAGATTTCCCCTATCTGCATTGGCATATCATGCAGTATTGATATTATTTTTGAAACTTCATCAGTACAATGTCTCAGTCAGATATAGAAGACACTTTCTCCAGCAGAAGTCTGTGGGGTCCTGCGGTTGCACAAATAATGGGTGTCAGACCACTGAAGTCTATTAACCAGAAGCAAACTTTATTCTAAACACCACAGGGCACAAAAACTTCTAGCTAGGGCCACAGACAGAATTTTGGCTCCTGACATGGTGATAACAAGAGGTGGTTTCAAGTCTCTTCATACAGTAAAAACCATACACCAGGTGGTGGTCAACGGAGCTCTTACCACTTTGAGGTTAGGCCTTGAGTCACATGACATACTGAGAGTCACAAATTTCGATGACAGCGTGTTAGTTTCAGATATCTGTGAAAGCCTGTGGCTTTCTAGACACAGCCGCGTTTCCCCAGAGCTGAAAGGAATGTAGGGCTGAGGGCCATGTAGAGCAACAGCTCAGGTGAACCTTTGCCCACAGCAACTGTCAGCTTCAACTTTCCTGATGTGTAGGGATGTGTTCTGGCTCCTACAATCTTTCCACCTCTCTTCTGTAGTGTTCCCCGAGCCTGACGTGTAGGGATGTGTTGCAGACACATCAGCTGGGTGCAGGCATTGCTGTCTGCTATTCTCCACGTTTTGACAGTTGTAGATTTCTGCCGTAGTTTTTATCTGTGGCAGAAAGTAGCTTTGCTGGTGGAGATGAGAGCTATACTTACCTGGAGCACAAGGATAAGTTTTTAGAATGTGGTTCGAGACAATACCACTCTGATTATCACTTTTAGGCATATACCCAATGTTTCATGAAAGGGGTGGGAATGGGTTCTTCTCTAGGAGTTGTGTTCCTGACAGCCTCGAGTTGGCCAGATTTACAGTACCAGCTCCCTCCAAATCTCTTCTAGTGGTCAGGCCTCATGTCCAATTAGATAGCACTTGATTACACTCAATGTGTAAGTGGCCCTGATGGTGCACAAAAGAGTATATGTGTTGCTTTTATTGATTAATGGATAAAGAAACTGCTTGGGCCTATGATAGGACAGAATAGAGCTAGGCAGGAAAATTAAACTGAATGCTGGGAGAAAGAAGGTAGAGTCAGAGAGATGCCATGTAGCCCCTGGAGGAGAAAAGCACCTACATACCGGTACCAGTAAATCATGAGCATCATGATAACATATAAAATAATAGAAATAGGATAGTTTAAGATAAATGAGCTAGCTGGAAATACGCTTAAGATACTGGCCAAACAATATTGAAATTAATATAGCTTCTGTGGGATTATAATGGTTCTGGGCTGCCCGGAAACAAACAAGCAGCCTCCGCCTACAAGGGTGTGGCTACTTAACATTCCTTGTGGGAGCATCCTCCATTGATATCTCTTAGTAGGCTGAGAATTACTTATAAGTAGGCACTGTGAAGGCAAATTTTTCTCTGTCTTTTTCTTGTAAAGGTATAGTGGTGAAACAATCTTTTAAGTCAGTAACTATAAGAAGCTACTCTTTAGGCAATAGGGAAGGCAAAGGAATTCCAGACAGTAGAGAGCCCATAGCTTGAATCACTTTATTAACAGCTCTTAGATCTGTTACCATTTCCACTTTTCAAATTTCTTTTTAACAACAAATACAGAAGAATTCCATGGGCTGATTGATTCTTCAATATGCTGAACATTTAGTTGCTTCTGTACCAGCTGTTCTAAAGCCTGCAGTTTCTCTCTGTTAAAAGTCATTGTTTAACCCATATTGGTTCCTTAGTTAACCATTTTAAAAGTAGGGCCATTAGTATCTGTGAAGGTTTGCTAGTTGTTTTATGTTTTGTACAGCCTGAATGGTTGGTTCAGAAACAGAACATAAACCATTTCATATTTCTGGGAGGGATATAATAAGGCACTATTAAAAAACAGTCAACCCATATCTTGCTTTGTTTCACTTGAGTTAGGGTTCCACTTCTTAAGAACTGAACATCTGCCTCCTGAAGAGGTCAATTCAGATGCCAAGATTCTGGAGTAATCATAGTCACATCTGCACCCCTGTCCAGTAATCCTTCAATTGCAATGTTATTTATTCATACTCTCAGCTTTGGTTTCTGATCACTTATGGAAGTCTGCCAAAATATACATTTCCTGTTTTCTACTGAAATTTTTGATTCATCCTCTATGTTTATTCTATCATCCAGAGCAGTGCGGCACTGGATTTTTTCAAATTTTCCTGGGGAGGTGTGTCCCCCACAGTGACTGGGAATGATTGGATAACTTTTGACCTGGGAGCCTGCAAGATGCCTCCCCCAAGGAGTTTCTCTATGATAACAGATTGCCTTGTTTGTCTTTTCTTGGTCTACATTCATTGGTTCAATGTTGGCCTTTGCGGCATATTCTCTATGTAGTCCAGAATATTGAGACCTTCTGTTTTTGTCATTCCCAGAGGAGACATTATTTTTAGGAATGCCTTGTCTACAATTCTTTCTCAGATGCCCTATTCTACTACATTTAAAACATTTTGCTGTCTCCTCATGCCTCCAGAAATTGCTTCTCCTACCCAAGCCTCAGTATTATAGTCCCATGACTCAACATTGATTTTATGCAGGATCCATTCATCCACCAGTGTTGATATGACCTTTAAAGGCCCAAGTATCTTTTTCCATTCTAAGTTGGCATTTTCAGAAGTCAGAGATTCAATAAGTACTAGTCTTGCTTCTAGATCTGTTACTCCTATTTGCACAGCTTTAGTTAATCTTTGTAAAAAGTCACTAATGGGTTCTCTTGGGCCTTGTATGACCTTAGTATGTGATTTAGTTCTTCCTGCTTCTTGAATCCTGTCCCAAGCACTCAAGGCTGCTGTATGGCATAGGGACAAGATCTGTTCATTGTAAATAGCTTGACTCTGTGGATCAGTATAACAGCCTTCACCAAGAATTTTATCTTGGAAAGCCTCAAATCCTTTGACTCTACCTTGCTGTTCTAGGGCTTTAGCCTCCTCTCCCCAAAATCCCTTCCACTGTAACCACATCCTATCTTCTAGCACCGCTGAGACTATTAAAGTCAAACATGTGGAATAACCCTATTGCTTGAAGCCCGTGTTTTTACCATCTCCCTAACAAATGGTGATACATGCTATAAAATACCATTGCTTGCTTAATATCTCTTACACCTTTTATACCTATAGGTTCTCATTTATATCCTGTATATCCATTTGTGTATTGAGTATTAGCTGGCTTTTCAGAGGTAATAACAAGATAAGTAACTAAAACTCTTGCTAAGTCATCTCTCACTCTGAGAGGTACTGGCGATGCTAAATCCTTTGCCTGTACCTCCTCTCCTTGCTTATCAGTTCTGATAAGTTCCTCAGTCAATTCAAATCTTTTTATCACTGTCTTCTGAAAAGCCTAAATTTCTTGACCTGTGAATATTTCTAATGATTTTTATCAAATCAACTAATCTCTGGTTCTCATACTACACATGTGATTTCAAGTTTTTAAATTTTTCCATTAATGATATCTTCTCATCCTTAGAGATAATTTGGATTGTGTGTAGATTGCCTTCCTGGAGGGATGTTCTATCTGCTAGTTTACCATAACTTTTTTTTAACAGATTTTGATTGTAAATTTCAACAGTATGAATATTTTTTAGATAATCTTTCAGTACCCTTTTGTAGGCTTCCATAACCCATTGACATGAATTGAATTTTGCCTGTCAAATTAAGGTTATTATTTTCAATAGTATGAATCCTTTCAGCTAAAGACTCTCTTCTTCCTAAAAGTTTCTCATTCTTGACTCTATTAGCAAACCATTTCTTTAAGAATATAATATGAAGAACAAAATTAATAGCCTTCATGATCACAAAAATATATGTACAAAGTAGCTCATATAGATCTTGCAGAATTCCATCTATAGTAGAAACAAAAAGATTGTTAAATTCCTGGATGGTGATATTGTCTGCAATTATCTTGGGGTTGGTTTACAATTTTCAAATTTATTTATTTATTAATCAAATTAACCTACCTCCATAATAATTTTCAGAAAATTGTTGTAGGTGTAATACCCATGATTGGCCAGCAGGTGTCACAGTTGTGGCAGTAAGGCAGGTCCTAGAGCAGTACCTGAATTACCTGAGACTTAATTATTAACAAATTTAGTTAATTACTTAAGAGCAGCATATTCATATATGGAGAATGTTTGATTTGGGCAGAATATCAAGGAACTCAGAGCTTGCAGGCAGTCGTGAACCACAAAGTTACTGACCAGAGTTTGAATCAGGCATTTGCGGATCAGAACTGGAAACACAAGCCAGAGCAGCCCCTGTTCCTGAGCAGGCCTGTCAGAAGCCAGAAAAGCCATGAAGGATTTGTGGCAAAAAGCCAGATGGCAGAAAGTCAGACATTTAATAGGTGCGACTAAGCCAAGCAGGCTGGGTGAAGGGAAATTGCCAAGTCGCCACGTGGCCAGCAAAAAGGTGTAAAGTTGCATGCCAGAGGGGTAGTTCAACTGCAGAGGGGTAGTTCAGCTATGTGGGGTGGGAGGAGGCTGCAGATGGGGGTCTGGGTAGGGCCCAGCAATGGTGTGGACTCTGGCCATGTGGGCACCAGTTTATTGGCATGCAAAAGAGTTCCACAATAGCCCAGAATGGAGTATCTGGGGATAAACTCACAGAAAGATTAGTGACCTGTAGTCTTTTTCATGTGCTGGGAACTAGTACTGAATCCAGCAGCCAAGGGGCCCACACACACTTTTCATCTGCATTTATAATACATGAGACCATGCTCAAAGTGGGCTGGCATCTTAAAGGCTATTGGCTGACTGAGTTTCCACAGCAGTGGTCCTATTGTACCATTAGAAATATCTTGGTCAGCTGGACATTCTATCAGTATGTAATCCATGCAAAATTATTAATGAGGCATTTTGCATTCTTTTATACTAAATATTTGAAATAAACTTTATGCTTAGTGAACATCTCAATTTGAACCAGTTACATTCTGACTCCCGGGTGCCTCATGTGGACAGCAGCTATGGTTTTGTGTGGAGGATGCTGGCCCAAATGTTCTCAGTTGTATTTCTGTTCACTGAACTGTAATTGTGTCTGTGTGTAGTATGATATATAACGAAGTATATATACATACATATGCACACACTTACACACACACACACACAAAGTAAAGCTGAGAAGATGATACACAATGGATATTCCATGTTGTCCAGTGTAGTACTTTGAACATATTTGGCCCCTATAAGCTCATACAGAGTGGGACCAGTAGGAGGTGTGGTTTGTTGGAGTGGATATATCCTTGCTGAAGGAGATGTGTCACTATGGGGACAGGCTTTGAGGTTTCCTCACAGAGTACCACCCAGTGAGTCAGTCAACTTCCTGTTGCCCCTGAGTCAAGATGCATGACTCTCAGCTCCAGCAATACACCTGCCTGGTGCTGCCATTCTTCCTGCCATGATGGCAATGGACTAAACCTCTGAAACTGTAACCCACCCCTTCAATTAAATGTTTTCTCTTATAAGACTTATGGTGGTCATGGTATCTCTTCATAACATAAAAACCTAACTAAGACAGAAACTGGTACCACACCTGGGATATTGCTATGATGGGCCAGGTCATGTGTGTGTTTGGAGGAATTTGGACTTCAGTACTTTGGGTTAGGAAAGCAGTGGGATGCTTTAAGTGCTGCCCAATGGGCCACACTAGTGGGAGCACGGAAGACAGTGGTGCTGAGCGTGATCTGATGAGCTGTGGGGCTCACTCAAGAGGTTTCAGAGGAGAAGAATTTTAGTATGCTGCCTAGAGATTGTTCTTGTGATATCTTGGTAAAGAAAGTGGCTGTCTTCTGTCCTTGTCCAAGTTTTGGATTAATTCCACTGGCAGAAGAACCCAGATTTGCCAATGCCTTGTTTTTAAATTTCTAAAACTAAGAAATAACATATTTCTGATATTTCTAGGCAACAAGTTTGTGGCACACCACTAAGGCAGCCTTAGGAACAGTGGTTACTTTTTTATTGAATTGAATCTACTGAATTCTTCCTTCCATCCTTCTTCCTCCTTAAATGCCGCCTTATCATTCCTAATTTTCTCTTTAAAATGTCATGCTAATTTTTAAAACCTAAAATCAAATTCTTTAAGTCTGATTAATAATATTTAATGGTGCCCTTCTGTACAAAGGATGAATTCCTCAGCATGGCCTTCAAGGCCCTTCGTGTTTCAGATGGTGGCTTATCTTCAGTCACATGCTTTGTGCATGTTCACATCTGGGGCTGTTTGTACACCCTTTACAGTATCACTCCAGCATGAGATGCACACTGTATCTTGTCCACCTTGTGAGCTGCAGCTTTTCCATGTCAGCCGTCAGATGGGAGCTCACCGAGAGGTCCCTTCCCTGCAGCCCAGGCAGGGTGTCCCATTTCCTCCTCCGCAGTGCACACACAGCACCAGACACAGTCAGACATCTCTGACAGCAACTCCTCCAGTGGCAGTTTGGCAGGAGACTTTGATTTCTGCATCCTCAGGATCTCTAGGCTTGACCCACGCAGATGCCAAGTGAGTATCTGCTGAGCGAGTGAACCAATGAGAAGGCGGAGAATGCTCTTCAAAGTCCACATTGGATAGTCAAGTGAGAAGCCCTCAAAAATTCTTATCCAGCTAAGGTCACATAATCTTTGGTATTTAAATTTCAATGTAGGAAACAGATCAATTTGTGTCATTTGATATAGAGAGGGAAATATAAAACAGCATCATTTCAACCATAAATCCTGCCCTTTAGTCATACAATGAATGGTGCCTGCTCACCTGAGATATCTCTGAAACATCTTTACTTTGGCACATAATCTGTTTAGAAATTCCTAGAACAAAGGGACAGAGACTATGTCTTCACTCCAGGTTAATCAGACTTGATTCTGCCTTCAAAGAAGGAAGCAGGCTCCTCCATGTCACTCCTGGAAAATGTCCGTGCTCACATATGGCTTGCAGGGAGGGAGCGTGGGGTCCTTGAGGACTGTACCGAACAGAATCAATTAGGAGGATGGCACTTCAGAGGCAAGGAAGCACTCACACGCTCGCCACTGTAATGGGCTTTCTTCTTTGCTTACCCAACCGTGCAGTCACCTATGTGAGATGAATGTCACCTGCCAAGGGACAATCTTCCCCAACAGAGGAAAAGCACCTGCTGACATTGTGTAGATTAGGGATTTTGGGCATAAGTGGCTTTCAGGTAATGTCTCCCTTTATGAATTGACAGCTCTTTTGTACCCATCCCTTCCATTGCTGTCTTTAGACCTGGGCTGAGCTATTTCAGGAAGGTAATGGAAATTCCTAATCTGTCTCTCTCTGTAGCCAGACAGCACATTCTGCCCAGGGCTCTGGTTGCCTTACACGGACCATCACCTTCCTTCTTCCTGCCTGGCCCCATCAATTTCTCCATCTATCTTCTGCCCCAGACCCTCTTTGAGACAGAAACTTCAAGGCTCTCCTTGAGAAGAAACTTCCTGGCTTGGAGTCAACCTCTGTGGAAGCCCCTGACTGGTCGTTGACTTGGACATGCAGCTAGCTTCCCAGACATCTCACTTCTCCTTCTTAGGTATGATTTTCCTTTCACTGACATGCAAGGATCCTCAGATCAGACAGCCGTCATGCAGTTTGGATAGCAGAGGCTTTCAACAATGGGGTGATCACATGTGAGCTATAAGTTGGTAGTTAAGTGGTCTCTCCCACGCACCATGCTTCTGGTAGAGCTGGGTGGAGCTGAGTGGACGGGCCCTCAGTAGGGCGCCCCTTGTCTTCGCTGCCTTCTACATCCACTCGACAGTTGGCCCTTGACAGGATGGCCATAGCACTGTGACCTGGGAACTCATCACAGAGATTTGTGTGAACTTAATCCTTTGTGAATCAGTCTAGGGGCAGAAGGTAACAGCCATCAGCAGTACTGGGCAGAAGCTGAGAATGTTCATGATGTCTCCATCATGCCTATTGGATGGCATGAAAGCCTCAGATAAACACCTGATCAGAAACTAGAAACCTGGTGCCGGAGAGATGGCTCAGCAATTAAGAGCACCGTATGCTCTTTCAGAAGATCTGGGTTAAATTCCCAACACTCATATAGAGGATAATAACTGTAACTCCAGCTCCAGAGCATCTGACATCTTCTTCTGATCTCTGTGGGCACTACATGTATGCAGTACACAGACATACATGGATAGGCAAACACACATACAATAATAATAAATTTTAAAAACTAAGACACTAGAAATCATCTAGAGCAACGGTTCTCAACCTGTGGGTTGTGTCCCTTTGGGGAGGCACGTATCAGGTACCTTGCATATCAGATATTTACATTATGATTGATAATAGCAGCAAAATTATAGTTATGGAGTAGCAATGAAATAATTTTATGGTTGGGGGTCACACTATCATGAGGAACTTCATTTAAGGGTCCCGGCGTTAGGAAGGTTGAGAAGCACTGTGCTAGAGGGAACCAGCAAATATGAAGAGAAGACTCAGAGCACGGCTGGATGAAGAAGGAGGTCCCAAGCACTGGGCGTATTTATCCTTAGAGCAAGGATGAATCTGGGTACAGGTATGACTTCCCTGTGACAGATGAGTGGAGTCATCACATGGGCTTCCAGAGGAAGAGACTGGCCTCAACTGGATGTTATAAGGAAGATGTTTCTAGCTCAACAGAACTCCGACAACTCAGGATTGATAATCTCACACCATCAGCCGCTTACCGAGCAGCTCCGATGTTGTGGACACTGAATGGAGTGTTTTATATGTTTTATTAAATTGCACTTTCAGTCAGGACAGCAAATAGCTCTCACACGAAGCCCACTGGGATAACAGGAAGAAATCATCAAATGAAATCCATTTACAATACCCTGAGGGCCACGGGGTGCGGGCTGGATGAGTAAACAGGGAGTAGATTTCCAGGGCACACAGGGCAGGCAGGCACTGACAAAGAATGTCCCAGAACAGAGGGCTCGGCCAGAAGAGCACCCTTCAGGGACAGCGCTGCAGAGGCGGGAGTTGTACCCCCCATGGGGACTCAGAATTAGCAGGAAAGAGATTAGGGAGAGAGGTGGAGCCTAATCACTGAACAACCCTTTACTCAAGCACATTTCTGTCTCCTGGATTTTCGGGGGACAAGTCAGATCCTGGCAGCCATGGACCTCAGTTTTGGGTTTTGCGGCTGATCACAGTAAAGCTCCTCCTATCTTATAAAGAGAGCACTGGTGTTCTTGTCTGGGCTCCACACACCATATGTGGTCACCTTTCACCTAACATACTATGTACATACGCAAACAGCTCCCAGCCAACCCTGGGATGGGGACAGTCACCTTGCTGGAGAAATGACGGAGGACTCATGTCAATTGTCCCCCAAACAGCCTTCTCCTTTCTTTCTTAGTGCATCAGTATCAGAAGCATTTTGAGGAGCAATACCCGATTGGTAGAAAAAGGACCAAGATGATAAAACACAATAGGGAATGAAGCAAAGGGGCTGGAGAGATGCCTGCAAGCATGTGGGCCTGAGCTCAACACTCAAACCCATGCCCAGAAAAACCAGGCTTGGTGAGGCAGAGACAGGCGGATCCCCGGGGGTTGCTGCCCAACCATCATAGTCTACGTGAGCCTCTGGCCAGTGGAAGACTGTCGTCAAAGCCAAGGTGCACGGCACCTGAGGAATGACGACCGAAGTTGTCCTGTGGTTTCTATGTGATTGCACACATGTATATAAATACATGCGTGCACACCAAAACAAAACAACCGCTCAAAGTTTGGAGCAAAAGCTTAAAAAGAAAACCTAGTATCAGAAGAAACATATGTAGGATGAGATTAAAAACACTTAAAACCACTTTTTATTAAGAATCTCACAAATCTGAAGTGAGATTTCTGTCTGTGGAATATGAGCAGGCTGTATTAAAAATAGGATATTAAGAAAATAATTGCTTTGGAATTAGAAATGTAATTTCTGCTATAAAAATTTAATAGCTGCACTAGATAATAGAATTAAGGAAAACTGTCAGGAGCCTGAGTAAAAGAAAGGAGTTCTAGAGAGAAGACACAACAGGCCAAATGGAGTCTCAACATCCACCTAGAAAATCAGTCTAGGGAATAAAAAGAGCACCAAGGTGAGGAGAAAGAACAGAGAGAAGGACTGGTATCTGTGCTAAAAAGTATCTCTATCAGAAGCTACACAACAGGGGGTCCATAAATGGCTTGGGGGGCAAAGTGCTTGCTCTCCGAGCATGTGGGCCAGAGTCAAGATTCACACCCTCCACCAAGAGTAACCCAAGACTGGGTGGGCAGAGACAGGTGGGCAGGGTGGGTCTCACTGGCTAACCCATCTAGACAAAATGACAAGACCCAGGTTCAGAGAGAGACCATGTGTGAACATAGATAGAGTGATGGAGGGAGGCATTCAGCATGAGCCTCAGCCCTCCCTGTGTGCACTTATGTGTGCATGAGTGTACTTCTTCCACATGTATATAGCACACACGTACACACACATACACATCTGGGAAAATGAATGAAAATATACAGATTCAACTAAGTAAATTTTCACTGTTCCTCTACTTCCATAAGACAAAACAAAAGCTTCCATAAGCTTATACAGAACGACCCTCCCCCAGACGAGCAAGCCTTAAGCTGGTGGGACATTGGAGCCGGTGATGGAACCAGCTGGAAGTGGTGAGAGAATGACCTGAACTGCTGCCTTCCCAGTGCTAAGACTGTCCCCACGTGTGCTTAGAGATAAGCTGGAGACATGTGGAGCATCTAAGTCCTCCATAGCTGAAAGCTACAACTGACCAAATAAAGAGGCCCAGAAGGAGTCAAGGCCTAGAGCACACTCCGGGGAACTGCTGTACCTGGCTCTGGTAGCACTCCATTCCAGAAGGCTATGCTGATGCCTTTGTCCTCCTCCTTTCCCTAGTGCCTTTCCCAGAAGCCTACTCAGAAAAAAGGAGTGGTTGTAAGTACAGCATGTTCCAGAATGTTCCCTGAAGGGCTGGGTGAACCTGAGTCGCGGTTTCCATGAGTGCCTTCTCTCCAATGTGCATATGGCTCCTTCCCTAAACCAGCTCTGCCTCAAGACAGTAAGACAAGGACTTGTTTGAGGGTGTTCAGGTGTCAGGGATGAGCTCCCATAGTCTTTCCAAAACAAAACAAAATGAATTTGGGATTTACTTGGAAAATGAAAATTGAAGCTCGAAAAGAATGTAATGAAAAAAGATAGAATTATTCCAAGAAAGCAATAAAAAGGCCAACTAGAAGAAGATGCATGGGAAGCTTTTGAACAATTGGTTCAAGTGAGAATTTAAATAAAAAAAAATTCCCAGAAACAAGTGGTCTGAAGCCTTGGGAACATGTAGTCATTTACTAAGGAATCCACGTTTTTCTCTCGACAAGACCACAAGGAAGAACCTTTCAAAACCAAGAAAAACACATACAAGAAAGACCCATACAAAGGAGCAGCAAAGAAAACAGCATGCTTCTGACCAGGTGAGATTCAACAGAGTCCATTAGACTAGTGGCATGGGATTTTCTAAGTATTTGGCTTATAATAAGCTTTATGTAACTATAACATTGGCCAAGATATTTTGCTTTTGGAACAAATCTGCAGACAAGACAGGAGAGACTTAAGTATAGGGAGGGGTTGAGGAGAAGGCAGCACATAAAGTGCCTGCTGCCTGCTTCAGTGCCTGCTTTGAGTTAGAAACTTGGGTGGGTGTGGTAGTAGCCTGTAACCCCAGTGGTCGGGCAGAGACAAGAAATTGCCCAGAGCAAGACAGTTGACCAAGCCTGCTCAAAGGAAGAGTGAGAGACCCTGTCTCAATACATAATAAGGAGCGTGACAAGGAAGACACCCAGGGCAACCTCAGGACACACAGCATCCTGTGCGTATACACTATACACACAGTTATACACACAAAGCTATAATAAAAGTACAAATAGAATTCAAGTGGTGCAATCTTATAAAAAATGATTCCCTACAATTGACAAGGTGGAGGCAGGAGATGGGCCACTGGGGGGCCCTGAACTCCTGCTTCCCCAGGACCTGTTGTCTCATCTCAGGTGCACTGGTGCAGAGCTAAGATCTGAGCGTACTGGTTTAGTCTGCAGTGACTCAACAGTGCACTGCACACTCTCACCTGTGAGTCAGGTCTCAGCCTGCACAAACTCATAGGATCTCAGTGGGAACAGTACCAGAGGCCAAAGCTCACCCTCTGGCAGAAGGGAGCCATGGGCTTCTAACTACAACTGGAAGAGCCACAGAGACAGCAAAGTCAAGAAGTGGTATCAGACATGCTGGAAAGTTCTTGCTACCAGGAAGCTTAGTGAACAGTTCAATCAGAAAAACTCTTTTATCTCTAT
The DNA here is from genome assembly GCF_903992535.2 of Arvicola amphibius. NCBI lineage: Eukaryota > Metazoa > Chordata > Mammalia > Rodentia > Cricetidae > Arvicola > Arvicola amphibius. The sequence goes on along the minus strand of NC_052049.1, from coordinate 84,007,912 downwards.
CACACCACATGCCCCCAAAGGCTCAGGGACCATTGCCAGAGAGGGGGTGAACAAATTGTAAGAGCCAGAGGTCAGGGAGGACCATGACAAAACTGGGCCTACTGTGCATTCATGAACACACAGCCGGTTGACAGTCTAGCATGGGGTACGGAGGCTCTCGAGAGCCTCCATCCCTCACTGAGGAGCTATTGACAGCTGATGGTCTCTAGAGGAGGGCAGGTCGGGTTTCTTCAAGGTCGTGGTCCCTGGTAAATGGGCCATACTCTGGGGGACGAGCATATGAGCTGAGTACAAGCAGGTCTTGGTGAAGTTTTCTAAAAGAAAGGAGGGCTGGAAAGACGGCTCAGCAGTTTAGAACACTGGATGCCCTTCCAGAGACCCACATGGTGTCTATAACCATCCACGACTCCAGTTCCAGGGGATTCAGCATCCACTTCAGGGCTCTATGGGCACCAGGTATTCACGTGGTGCACATACACACATACTTAGAGGCAAGGAATTTGAATACATAAAATGAAAAAAATATTTTGAAGAGGATGTGACGTTGGGATTGAGGGTGAACCTAGGATTTAAGAAAAGTGATGGGAGGTGAATGTGATCAAGGTATACTGTGTATACACATGGCATTCTCAAAAAATATACTGTGTATACACATGACAGTCTCAAAACAAAATATACTGTATACACATGATATTCTCAAAAAAACAAAGTATACTGTATATGCATGACAGTCTCAAAAAAACAAAACACACTGTATGTATACATGACATTCTAAAAAAAGGCTAGAATGTTTATAAAAGAATGTAGTTTCTATGGCTGGGCGGTGGTGGCGCACGCCTTTAATCCCAGCACTCGGGAGGCAGAGGCAGGTGGATCTCTGTGAGTTCGAGGCCAGCCTGGTCTACAAGAGCTAGTTCCAGGACAGGCTCTAAAAAAAGCTGCAGAGAAACCCTGTCTCGAAAAACCAAAAAAAAAAAAAAAAAAAAGAATGTAGTTTCTTAGTCTGTAATGCCCAGATCACAGAGTCCCCCCAAAACCACCAAGGAGTCTGAACTCATACACAAAAACAAAGCACCTATATTCAACCTTGAGTTTGTGTAGATGGAGCTGCGGGCTGCGTTCCGCCTGGATCCCACACAGCTAGCTTTACACCCGAAATAACAACACACAAATTGTATTTATTTAAACGCTGCCTGTGTTATGGTTTTGGTCCCTGTCCCTTTAAGAGACAAGCCATGCCCATTCCCTCCCCCATCTGCTGAGGCAGGCTGATCTTCAGCTTCGGCCTGGGCTCGCTCTCTTTTTCATATTCCTCTCTCCCCACTTCTCTGCTTCCCCTGTCTCTCCCCCCTCTCTTTCTCTCTCTCTCCCTCTCCCTTCCCCCTTCTCTTCTTCCTCTTTTCCTGCCCTCCTCCTGTCCCTTCACCCCACTGTGGAATACCCCCTTCCCTAATTAACAACCTTTCCATGCACGTGGTCGAGTCCTGGGTTCTTCCCTCCCACTCCGCGGTAAACACAGCCGCAGGAAGAAACATAACAGCCTGGCCCATTAGTTTCAGCCTCTTATTAGCTAATTCTCACATCTTGCTTTAACCCATATTTAGTAATGTGTGTAGCACCACGAGGGGCAGCTTACCAAGAGAGATCTTAACCTGCATCTGTCTCAGAGAGGAGAGGCATGGCATCTGCTTGAGACGTCTGCCTGGCTCTGCTTTCTTTCTCCCACGATTTTGTTCTGTTTACTCCGCCTACCTAATTTTCTGTCCTAGTAAAGGGCCAAGGCAGTTTCTTTATTAACCAATAAAAGTAAGACATAGACAGATGACCCTCCTCCATCAAGTTTGGACCCTCCTTGTGTCTGATCCAGCAGTGCCAAGCCAGGGTGGAATAGGTTTTTTTGTTGTTGTTGTTGTTGTTTTGTTTTTAGTATAGTAGAGGTTGGGGGTGAGAGGATTTTAAAAGTTTAGGATTCCGGATTGGCTGACACGAATCTAGGGGTGTCCTGGTGAAAGGGGATGGGTATGTGTTGGGCTAAGGCATCTAGTGATCTTGTCTACAACATTTGGAACTCAAGGTATTTCCTTTGGATTAGTAGGTATTTTCCCTTGAATGCTGATTGACGGGTTCCTGGGTGGTCTCAGTTGTTGGTCTCTGCTGGAACCACGTGTTACCTCAGGGTAGACTGAAACTCAGCTCTACTCTTTGACTGGCTTCTGTTGAACCTGTCATGGCAACAGTGTAGCCAAGCTGCCCTGGGCTCTACAAGTTCAAGTTATACAGTTATGAACTTTTCCAGGGCTCAAGCAGAGGGCCCAATGGTTTAGACAGAGCCAGTTTCAGGGAGCTCAGTGTGGAGGGACCTGGAAATCCTGAGGTGGGTCAGCAATGAACCAGGAGTGAGGGTCAGAATGAACAGAACAGAGAGGGCAGCTTTGAAGGCCAGCGTGGTGCAGTGTAGAAGCCAAAGGAGTCGCAGTGAAGGGTTTTAAAGTTAGGCTGGTCCTGGGCATGTCTGTGAGGGATCTTCTTAATTGGTCTGAATACAGGAGGAAAACCCACTCTGAATGTGGACAGTACCATTGCACAGGCCAGAGCCTGAACAGAACAAAAGGAGAAAGCCTGATGAGGACTAGTATACGCATGTTAATTCATCGCTCTCTGCTTCTCACCCTGGACGATAACACCTCTTCTCTCAGGCTCCTGCCACCATCATTTCCTGCCACCATGGGCTGGAATTGCAGCTTTTGTCCTGGAATGTTTTGTAGCAATAAGATCCCCCAGCAGGGAAATGAAGGTCACGAGGTGGAGGGTTCAGAGGTGGCTGCCATGGGTTGAGGGCAGATGTTACAGCGGCACTACAGAGAGGCTTGGGGGCTGAGGGGCTCCACTTCAGAGTCCGTGCAGCATGCAGAACCTGCGACCAGGAAACCGTAAAAGCACCCCACTTACTTATGACTGCTCGGTTGAGCTACCTAAGTCTTGGAAACCTCTGTGGTCTTCATCTTTCCAGCTGGAACACTCCAGGGGTCATTTCTGCCCTTAGGGGCAGCTCTGGTTCACAGTTTCTGCAAACTGAAGGGAAAAGGTTTTCCAGACTTACCCACCAGAAGCAGGAACCTCCCCACTCCCCCCAGAGAGCCTCTGAGGTGCCATAGTGGCCGGCATCCTGGCTGACAGGAGGTGGAGGCAGGAGGATCAGGACTTCAAGGCATGCTATGCTACACAACAAGTTCAAAGCCAGCCTAGACTGCACGAGACTGAAAACAGCAAAATGAAGGAGTCTAACTGTTAGAGTCCTCCCACACTGGCCTCTCCCTTCCCGGGCTCGCCTGACACACTGCATGAAGGCCTGGGTTCGATTCCCAGCAGTGGATAAACCAAGAGCTGTACCTGTAAAGGCAAAAAACAATTAACAAGAATATCACCAAGCCCCTCACTGGGCTGTAATGAGGAATTATGACGCTTATGACTCAGAAAGGCCTGACTCAGCGTGGGATACATGGTACAGAAGGTCGCGTTTCCCAGGAGGTGCACAGCTGCAGTTGGGTAAAACAGTCTTGCTTTTGTTTCCCAGTAGAAAAATGATGAAACTCCAAAAACCAGCTGTCTCCATGGTCTAGTTTGGCCAAGAGTCTTGTCAGCAGCTGTGTGTGTTCAGTGGGCAGAGGCTTTCAGGCAGGTGACTCTCCTGTCTGTCACATGTTAATCCATGGCAAGAACTTTAAGTCCCGTGGGGGTTCCTCTTCTAGCCTCCTTGAGTTGTGCTGTCCGTGTCTCTGTGCAGGCAGATGCCCAGAGAGTACTAGGTCCAGAATATGGTGGTTTTCTATCTAGCTCCGGGCTACTTCCCTGCACTCCTTCATAAGCCCTCACCAACCCAGCAGAACCTGCACCCCACTACACACACACACACACACACACACACACACACACACACACACAAATAAGAACTCCAGCTGCTGCTTCTGCTCTGGAGTCACCTGTGTCCCCCCTCCCCCAGATGTGCAGAGACTTCCCAGTGTGTGAGAGCAGAGGAAGCCACAGCTCCTCACCAGGGAGATGCCTGGGACAGAAGATACTGTAGGAAGTCTGCTTCGTTCTTTCTCTCTATTCTTGTGGCAGTCTATTTTTAGAGATGCCAGGATTTCAAACACATGCTTTGGCTAATAATGCTGACAGTTTAAATACTGCATAGTGCTTAAGGCAAGATCTGAATTTATATAGAACTTGATATCAGTTTGGTTCCACAATTTATCAGTTGTGTGACCCCGGCTGCTTAAATCTGTTTCATCTAAAGTTTGCCAATTAGGTTACATCTAAAAATAGGTAATCAATGTTGTTGGCATAGGTTGTATTAACTATTAAATGTAATGATATTTGTGACATTTTTAGCAATATAATAGACTTTAAAGTAGTGTTTAATAAACTGTAGTTATTATTAGCAGTGAAATTTATACATTTCCAAGTTGTTTGTATCCTATCCTACGTGGAATTATTTTTAATGCTGTGCTGTCAAAATTATAAAACTCGTATTTCCACTAGACCTGATTTGCTTCCACTCTTCTGTCCTCACAGATATTCTTCTATTACCAATTGTGTACCAAGGGACAGAGTTAAGCCTCCTCTGTGACCACAGGGGCGTCTCTGATCACAGAGATTTCATTTATGACCATGGTCCCCCTGAAAGGACTCTCAGCCCAACCTTACAGAGCCGCAGAAATGCGTAAGTCTTCTTTATACACCCACAAGCCAGGAGAACAGTTTTAACTTGTGGAGAACTCCATAATAAACTACACTCCGGCTCACAACCTCATTGAGGGGTTTTGAGATCATCCAGCTGGGAAGCAAATGAAAGAGCCTCTAGAGAACTCTCCCTCACACCGTCCTGGGAGACACCAGACCGAGAGTCCCTGTGATGCGGCCATCAGAGGTTAGCAGAATGGCAGCTGATGAAAGCTGCCCTGCCTGCTGAGCTCAAGGACACAGAGTAATGGAAAAACTGCCAGGCACAGCTTCAGTGTGAGCAGCACAGAGGCCCTGGAGCCAGGCATCACCAACTTCAACAGACTTCTAAAGCGCTGCTGCCGCTGTTGCAGGACAGCAGGGACTAGAGAAAACTGCACAAAGATTACCATTGGAAGGAGGACAGAAGACTGGAAGCCTGTGGAAGAAAAGCCCTCTACACCACCAGAGTGGGAGAGGCAGGCACCAGGCATAGGTGGATCAAGGGCTAGACTCGCTGTGCAGCGGGATATTTTCCTACTCTGTCCTCAGTTTATTAGCCACTCCCATTCTTAGGCACACTTTGCTCTTCCCAGTTGACTATCTCGACTTCTAACCATGGTGCACTCCTTTGTTATGTGCCGTGAGAGTCAAGAATGAGATGCTCTCTGAATGTGGTCTTCAGCTCAGCACTAAACCCCTTTCCTTTCTTTTTTGGGATACTGGCACAAACCTCCGCGTGCTTCCCTAGACACACCGGCCCTTTTCAGGGTTTCTCTGACCCCATGCCTCACAGAAGAGGCAGGACTTTTCCCTCCATCTCTGCTCCTTTAGCACCTTTCAGGGATTTTTAACTTGCCTTTGTTATTGTTTTCCTCTCAAACTTTGATAAGACTGTTGTTGAGTCTCCATCTGAGTTTCCTTTACAAATTCTTTTATTAATAATGGAAAAGCGGTCTGCCTACAGCACCAGGCAGTCTCTACAAATTATTCCATTTATTCCCCGTCGACTGCTGTCTGGCATGTGGGTATTGCCACCAATTTACAGATGGAAATTTGAGGCACAGAGGGTAACCTTTTCAACGGTCAGACAGTCAAAGACAAACCCACATCTAGAACTTCAGCACCTGACTTCTGATCCCACATGCTTCCTCCTTGGCTAGGTGATTCATCACTACAAGTAATTGTTGAGATAACCCAGCAAGGAGGAGCTTTTCATGCATCCTGAACACACATACTGTAGAGAAAGAGACCACGTACATAAGACTGTCTGCAGACCGGATGCCTGTAGTTTTGATGATTGCATGTGGAGAAGCCACCAAAGCTCTTCATATCCCTGCTACAATTACACAGTCATTCCTTTCTTAGTCCCCCCAACCCTCAACCCTGTCCCCTGTCATTGACATTGTGGGCTGTCTTTGACTAAAGGAGAGGAAGCCATTACAGATGGTATTAAAACCAATGGCCAAAAAGTTACAAAGAATCACCAGGTTTGGAGGGCTACTTCCTCATTGCAACTTTCTGCACAAGCACAGATTATAAAAACATGGAAGATATCATAATGAGTATTATGGAGGGGTGCGGAAATCAAGATGCTAACTGTGGGACATCCCTGCAAGTCTCATGGCCTACAGTGAAATAATACAGGGGAGGTTGAGAATGAAACTCGGGTCAGCAAAGCAGTCAGTTCTGGGTCAAAACTTTCAGAGTCCGACACCGAGTTATTCATTTCTTACACATTTAAACTATAAAACTTGGGGAAAACGTTTCCAAGTGACAATAAACAACAAAGCTTTAGGCATGGCTGCAACAAAACACCCATGCAAAATATATCTCTCTAGCAAAGGACCTGTATCCTTTCCCACAAGAATGGGCTCTATTGACTGAGAAACAGTGCTCAGGAATATGCACCTAGAGAAGGGTTTGTAATAAGCATAATAGCAAATTCTTTTCAAAGTACATGAGACCTCTTTCATGCGGATGAGCTCAACTGATTGCGAGACAATGCTCAGGATTCTGGGGAACTCAGTAAAGTCTGGCTTTACAGAATTGCAGAGATTACCAGGTATTAACATATCCATTTCCAGACTTCTAGGAAAACAGGTGCCAATTTCTTCTGTCAAAGAAAAGAGCCTTTGTGTTTAATGATTCTGGTTTCTAGTGCTATCTGTAAACGCATGCCCTCTACAGGAAACTGTGACGAGTCAGTACCCTAAGTCACACACAAAAAGAATCAAGACGAGGCATACCCAGATCTCTTTCGCTTCCCCGGCGCAAACTTTCACAGGGATCTTGAAGCAAGAGTGTCTGTCTCTTGTGAACCTCAGAGGGTTAGAGGAACCATGAGCTGTGGGGAAAGGGATGAAAAGGAAGTCATTGTTTGCTAAGGTTCCAGGCCTACAATAAGCATTAATTTATTGAGTCCTTAAATGATCTTTTTAAAATTAAATATAGCCGTGTCTCTGTGCGTCTTTTTGCATGTCTATGTATGTGTTTATATCTATGTGTATGTGTGTGTGTGTGTGTGTGTGTGTGTGTGTGTGTGTGTGAAGAAGGACAAACAGTGGCCGGCATAGGGCTGCTTAGTCTGCCCAGGCTCATGCACTCTGCCTGACTGCTCAGTCACTAACTATCGATTATTCTGTGAGCTCCACCCCAACCACAGCACCCATCCATCCTTTCCTTCAGTCTACAGTCAGCATTTTTATCTCTAGAGAGACTTTGGGGAAGACCCATCATGGACTTGTCTGTTCCTGGTGAGCGCTAAGGAATTCATGAAAGCCATATCTGCTAGTGACTCTCTTCTTTTCTTTCCTATAGAAACCCAGCAAGTATTCAGCTTATTACTTGCCTAAGCTTCACATCTCCCTATTCAGAGTCCCTGTGAAATGATGGTCACTGATAACACTTACTGAGCCCTTCAAGTGTTAAGCAGTGCCTGCTCTCTTAAGTCATTTTTCTTCTGTCTTATAAGAATGTGGGCAGATGGGCTCAGTCAATGCACTCTTTTTTTTTTTTTCAGATAAGAAATCTTAGCTAAAGGGGCTTCTGCAAGCTGCCTGACATCACATTGCTACTGTTGAGAGAGGCTTGAGACTTGGATGCAGGTCTGTGGACCCAAAGCCCCCTTCTTAGCCACCGTACCATCTTCATAATGAGGAAGCAGTGGCCAAAGAGAACATGCGAATGTGGACAATGCTCTTTCTGCTCTAACGATGGGATTGTAAGCCTCCGACCGCTGTCTCTAATGGAAACCATTGAAGTTATTCATTCCTCACTGCAATCATTAGCGGCCATTCTCCAAGTCAGCTCGGCTCAGTCTCTGTGAAAGGGAAAAAACACACTTTTTCGAGAGGAGATGAAGGTGGAATCCAATGAGAACAGTGGGAAATTGGATGTTCTGGGAATAAAATCCTTTTATTTTCTGGTAGCTTTTGTAAGGAGAGGGAGGGCTGAGCCAGTGCTCAGAGAGGAGCTGGGGTTTGCAGAAATGGAGGAGATGCTGAACAAGAGGGCTGAGAAAAAGCAGTCTGAGAAACAAAAAGAAAAAATCCGGCAAGGGGTAAAATAGGCTGGGGACTGCTGTGTACATGGCCTAAGAGGAAACAAGAAAAGGCAAACAGCTAAAACTGAGGTGGAACAAGAAGCAAGGTTTCAACTACAGTGCTGGGAAGAAAGAGAAGCGAATGGAGTTGTTCAGATCCCACCCCTTCCTCTTCCTTCTCCTCTCCCTCCTCCTCCTCCTTCTTCTTCTCCTCTTCCTCTTCCTCCTCCTTCTCCTCCTCCTCCTCCTCCTTCTCCTGCTCTCCCTCCTTCTTCTCCTGCTCCTCTTTCTCCTCCTTCTTCACCATTTCTTCCTTCTCCTCCTCCTCCTTCACCTCCTCCTCTTTCACCTTTTTCTCATTTTCTCTCACTCTCACTCTTTGACCTCCCTTCTCTCTCTTCTTACTCTCTCTGTACTGGACACATTTAAAATATGTTTTACTCTGAAGCACACTGTAGTTTGAAGAATAGCAGAATAAATAGAGAAGCAAACATATCCCCACTGTGTACTGTCAAGGAGGATTAAGAGCCCCAGGGTGCCATAAATGCAACCCCTCTTATGACAGGGAGGCTTATGAAATGTATTGCCATCTATATGTCCAGGCAGAGCAACTGAAACCCAGGGTGAAGAGAGGAAGAGAAGAGAAGGAGAGAACGGTAAATGTTTTAGTTACTGTTCTATTGCTGTGAAGAGACATCATGACCAAGGCAACTATTATAAGAGAAAAACAGTTAATTGGGGCTGGCTTACAGTTTCAGAAGTTCAGTCCATTGTCATTATAGAAGAAAACATGGTAGCATGCAGGCAGACACTGGAGCAGTAGCTGAGAACTACAATCTGATTTTAGGCAGAGAGAGAAAGAAAGAGACTCTAGGTTTGGGTTTCAAAGTCCAATCCCAGGGATAGACTTCCTCCAACAAGGCCACACCTCTTTATCCTTCTAATCCTTTCAAATAGTGCCACTCCCTGGTGACTAAGCATTCAAATGTATGAGCCTATGGGGCCATTCTTATTCAAACCACCACAGAAAAGAAGGAGGAATGGACAGAAAGGAGATTTAAATACCATAGCTGATAAGTCTCTGAGGCCAATTTTAAATACAGCATATAGCATACCATCCTGAAAAGCATTTATAAATGGGTCACTCAGTAAAAATAGTTAAACCACTGCAAGTCGGAATGGCATTCCTGTCTAACCCAAAGTTCAGCTAGCAATTAAGCTGTGTGTTATCATGGTATTGGGTATTGTTAAGGAAAAAGCCACATGGCTGCCTAGAGGAGTGGAGCCCTGGGGCTTCCACTCTGACCCACCCAGAGCATCTCTGTATGTGCTAAGCTTTGGGTTTCCCCTGGGATTTCATGTGAAGAACAGGGACACCCCCCTAGAGAGTGCTTTGTTCCTCTTGCCCTGCTTGTACCATGTTGTCCCCTAAGTTAGTCTCTGTAAAATTTACAAGCTAGTTACTAATCAATAGACATATTAAAATGAATTGGATTGATATTAAGTGTCTGGATCCCAGGAACAGTCCACATTGCCTAGAGAGCCCCAGTACCCTGTGCTGATGAATGCTGGATTAACAGTATAGATAGCTTATGTTCTCTACACATTCCCCCCATCCATACAGTGTGATGCTCCTCATTCCCTCTGTGAGAACCAGCTTACTATCCCAGATTCACTGTTTTCTTAATCCTGTGCTTTTTGTTCATGTCTGGCTGCCTACTCAGAGTGGTCATTCCAGTTGGCATCTGCACAAATGTCCTGCACTCAACAAATGTGGATCTGGATGACACAGTAGGACCTGTATCACCTGGCCTGCCATTCTGGTGGCTTTGCTAGATTACTCTGCCAATTCCTGTGTCATAATCCTGTATGAGATACAACACTGAATCTCTGTTCATGGTTCTGAATCAACAAAGCCCCACAATGACTTTAGCTCACACATGACAAGTGGAACAAGGACTGAACTGTCTCAAAATTCAAATATCTGATCCCATCAGCCTCTCTGGTTCTTTGTTGCTTCTGAGAAAGGGACCTATAGGTCCTCAAAAAGAAGAAAAGAAAAGAGAAGAGAAGAGAAGAAAAGAAAAGGGGTACATGTCATCTCCTTGTCCAACCCATGTATGCATTTGTGTCTCTTCTATCTCCCCCCCATGCCCAGTGTGCACATGCATGTGGATGTCAGAAGACAGCCTCAGCTCTCATTCTCCCATTCCCACCTTTTTGTTTGAAGCAGGGTATCTCATTTGGCCTGGAACTTTACCAAGAGGGCTAAGCTAGGTGAGCTCCAAGGGTAAGCCAGCCTCTACCCCACACCTTGCATTGCTGAGATCATAGTGCATGCCAACTTGTAGATCACAGAGATCCAAATTTGAGTCCTCATGCAGCCAATTTACATCTAAGCCATCTTCCCAGTCTGTGTGTTTCTCTTATCCCTGATGGCCCTACAGTGTTAGGTCATGACTTCTCATCAGCCTGGTGAGGGATTGTGCTTCAACTTGCCCAACTTTCTGGTTTTTAACATACTGGACACAGAGTTATGGGTGTAGTTGATTCTGGAATGGTCTTCTCTTAAACCATCACAGAGTTCAATCCTGTTGATCATTATGGGTAGATACCTCCTCCCCAGAAAGACCTTGTAATCCTCAAATGGAATCAGTTGCAACACAAGAAAGCTATCACGACATCAGTGTCTTAGTCAGGGTTTCTACTGCTGTGAAAAGGCATCATGACCATGGAAACTCTTAGAAAGGAAAACATTTAATTAGGCAACTTAAAGTTCAGAGATTTAGTCCATTATCATTATGGTGGGAACATGGTAGCAGGCAGGCAGACATGGTGCTGGAAAAGTAGCTGAGAGTTCTATATCTTGCACAGGCAGCAGGAAGTGAACTGAGTCACTACATGTAGCTTGAGCATATATGAGACCTCACAGCTCACCCCCACAGTGACACAGTTCCTCCAACAAGGCCATACCTTCTCTAACATAGTCACACCTCCTAGAAGTGCCACTCCTTATGGGCTTATGGGGACAAATTACATTCAAACTATCATAATAAACTATTTGATCTTTTATTTTTTGGTTCTGAGAGCTGAACCCAGAGCCTGGTACATATGAGACAAGCTGTGTACCACCGAGCCACATTCCCGCCTTTCAATTGTCTAACATGCTAGCTACCACATATCATTGTTTTTCTGCTTATTGCACACCCCCTAGCTTATTTGAAACTCATCCACCGGAATGCACATGCAGTAGGTGAAGTCAGTTTGTTACCCAGTCCCCTCCCTTGTATTTAGTGCCTAAGGCAGCACTTGCTACATGCATAGATTTATGCAGTTTTAATAATAAAAAATCCATGAGACAACTACAATCTGCATTTTTTTTTCCCTGCTCCGTCTGGAGAGAAACGAGAAGATGGGTCAGGCAGGGGGAGAGAAGCGGAGGCACCGTAATTACAGAAAGATAGGGCTGAAGTCTCTGTTGACAGTGCCAGTCAGTCCTGAAGGCAGCACTAGTACACTGGGCCCTGCTGCATTTGACTCTCTCTGAAGGAGTTCTGAGTGCTAACCAATAAGCAGGCTTCTTGTGGAGTAGGTGTGTCTTTGGGCCAAGGGAAAACAACTCTACCATTCATACACCCACAAAGACCTGGCTTAGGACAAAGGCCTGGAGTTCTCATAGGTAACCCCCTCACACTTGCTCAACTAGAAAGTTCAGTCTGTAAAGCTGGGAGGGGGATGTATTCTAAAGAAAGTGTGTCCCAGGAAGTGAGGGGGAAAGAAGGCTCATTTCCAATGAAAATGAAACTTATGCCCCGGCAATGCTGAAGCATGCATTGGCAGCCTGTAAATGGCCGTTCTGTTGAACTTGTCCATATTGGGTTTCATGGTCTAAGTTGATAAGGGTGACTCTTCCTCAGGAGGGCACCAAATATTAGCACAGATGGTTGTGAGCCACCATGTGGTTGCTGGGAATCAATCTCAGGACCTCTGGAAGAGCAGCATTTCTAATACCGGAACTCAAATGGAGGCCTGGGCCAGACAAAGTGGCCGTGATGTCTACAGAGAACTCCAGTGGCTCAGCGGCCTCATTCTTTATCTGTCCCACTGTGGGGGCCTCTTGCCACTGGATCCCGCTACTCTTCAGATCAGGAAGGCCACTGTGGGGGCCGCTTGCCACTGGATCCCACTACTATTCAGATCAGGAAGGCAGATGATGAGAATTACCAGAGAAACTGTTAGTAAGCTCAGAACCAGCAGAAAATTATTTTAAGAAAATAAGCAGAAAAGAAAAAAATTACAAAACAAAAAGTCTACTAGGACTGAAACAATGAGTCTTGGGGTCTTCAGAACAGGTAGCAGAGTTAAATAAGCTTCTTACAAAGGGGGAGAAGGACTGGAGGGGACAAAGAACAACAACTGTTTTTCTAAGCATTTGCTTCATTGAAATATTGAACAAAGCCTTCAGCTATTTTATTTTGAGACTATGCCATCCACCTTACAGAGTTTTTGTTTCCTTGGGTGTGATTCCAAAACTAAAGGGAGGCATTTGAGCTACAGAAATGCTGCAGAGGAAGGAGCATTGTGGGAAACTCAGCTCAGAGCAGAGTGTGTGATAATGGGCTTCATAAATACTAGTTAAAGGAAATCTTTCTCTAGGTAAAAATTCTGCTTTGAGTTCAGACAATTTCTTTTTCTTTCTCCTTTTTATCTTGATTCTGTCTTCTTGATTTCCTTAGCTCTACAGAGCCACAGTTCTAGCCAACAGAGGTCCCACTTCTCTGGGTTCAAATGATCTCATGCCGGGCCCTTAAACACGCACTTAAACAGAGAGCTCTTACTGATCTTGCAGGTGGTGCCTGCACTCTAAACTTCACAGACGATTGTACTACCAGGGAGAGAAAGAAAAGAAAGAAAGTTTGCCTGTTAGTAAGCCTTTGAATACAAGTGGCAGAAATTCAACTTGGAATATAGTAGCCTCTGCCCCGCAAATGAATCTTTGCAGTATTGGATGTACCATAAGAGGGTTGGGAAATCTGAGGTGCTTCTGGGTGTTGGGAAGTGACACCAGGAGCCAAATGCTGTCAGAATCATGTTTTCCTGAACCTGATCTTTCTCTTGCAATCATTCTCTCTCTTGCATATTTTCTTTTGATACTAGGCAGACATGAACATATTTTTATGAAAGTTAAAGTCAGGCAGGCAGTCAGTATTAGTCAATGATAGTGTCAGTCAGTGTCAGTCATTGTCAGTCATTGTCAGTCAGTCAGTGTCACTCAGTGTCAATCATTGTCGTAAAGTGTCAGTCATTGTCAGTCAATCAGTGTCAGTCAGTGTCAATCACAGTCAGTGTCAATCACCGTCAGTGTCATTGTCAGTCAGTGTCAAACACTGTCAGTCAGTGTCAATCACTGTCAGTCAGTGTCAATCATTGTCAGTATCAGTCAGTGTCAGCCAGGCAGTCAGTGTTAGTCAATGATAGTGTCAGTCAGCATTCACAGTGTTACTCAGGCATTGGTGTTATATATTGTCAGTTATTGTCAGTCAGTCAGTGTCAGTCAGTGTCAGTCAGTGTCAGTCACTGTCAGTCAGTGTCAGTGTCAGTCAGTGTCAGTGTCAGTCAGTGTCAGTCAGTGTCACTGTCAGTCAGTGTCAGTGTCAGTCAGTGTCAGTGTCAGTCAGTGTCAGTCAGTGTCACTGTCAGTGTCAGTCAGTGTCAGTCAGTGTCAGTGTCACTGTCAGTCAGTGTCAGTGTCAGTCAGTGTCAGTCAGTGTCACTGTCAGTCAGTGTCACTGTCAGTCAGTGTCAGTGTCAGTCAGTGTCAGTCAGTGTCAGTGTCACTGTCAGTCAGTGTCAGTGTCAGTCAGTGTCAGTCAGTGTCAGTCAGTGTCACTGTCAGTCAGTGTCAGTGTCAATCAGTGTCAGTCAGTGTCAGTGTCAGTCAGTGTCAGTGTCAGTCAGTGTCAGTGCCTGTCAGTGTCAGTCAGTCAGTGTCAATCATTATTGGTCAGTCAGTGTCAGTCAGTCAGTCAGTCAGTCAGTCAGTATTAGTCAGTCAGTATCATTCAGCATCAGTCAGCGTCTGTCATTGTCAGCGTTGTCAATATCATTCAGTGTCAGTCAGACAGTTGTGTTAGTTGGTCATTGCCAGTTAGTGTTAGTGATGGTCAGTCATTGTCAGTCTGACAGTCAGTGTTAGTCAGTCAGTGTTATCAGTCATTATTAGTCAGTGTCAGCCAGGGTCAGTCAGGCAGTTGTTGTTAGTCAGTCAGGGTCAGTCAGGCAGTTGGTGTTAGTCAGTCAGGGCCAATCAGTGTCAGTAATTGCTAGTCATTGTCAGTCAAAATCAGTCAATGTCAGTCAAGATTAGTCAGGGTCAGTCAACATCAGTCATTGCCAGTTAATGTCAGTCAATAACAGTCAGGGTCAGTCAGGATCAGTCAGGGTCAGTCAGGATCAGTCAGGATAAGTCAGGGTCAGTCAAGATCAGTCAGGGTCAGTCAGGCAGTTGGTGTTTGTCAGGGTCAGTCAAAATAATAACTAGGCTCTAACTATGGCAGTGATGAAAATAAATACAAAGGAGGGAGGAGGGTGAAGCAACAGAAAGGATGCCTGAAAAAGTCCCAAGGAATCATACACTTAGCTGGTTACCAAATCCCAAATGGTTAACCTTGAAAACATATACTCAAGTAATATTATACTAACTGGGTAGCTTATACTTATTTATTAGGAATATCTTTATATGTATCAACTTTTATAGATATAGACATAAATGTATAAATATGTATGCATAAAAATAATTAATGAAAAAAAGACTGTGACTCTTAAAAGAGCAAGGAGGTATATATGAAAGGGTTTGGGGGGAGAAAAGCAAAAGTGACCATGATTACTATAGTTTCAAAAAATAAAAAAAAAATCATCATAATTCTTAAATGCTAAAGGAGAATTCAATGCACCTTTCCCCCTTTTAATAAGAATAAGAAGAACATAAGTTTTACAGAGAGATTTGGACCAAATGGAACATTCCATTGTTCATGACTAAATTAACAACACACAAAATATCTTATGGTAACATTTACAATACTGTTTGATTTTAAAATGGGACAAAAGCCTAGACAAATGGATTCACAAATCATCAGAGCACACACTTCTCCTTAAGCCATATTTAATATCCAAATAAAGCCAACCAAGGGTTATTTCCAGTTAGGATGACACAGTGACCCAGTGGACACCTGGGATGCACTGGCCCTTCCCAGGGAAGAAATACAGACCCATGAGTAGCAACCACCCTTTCCTCTGATGTCTGCTAGTGCAAACACTATGATATCAACTAAACCATTACGACAGTTTGGTGGTAAACTTTGGTGTACACAAAACTAAGCAACTTGTTTCACCTCTCCAAGGCCACCTGTAAACTGGATTTATAGTTTCTTTTGTTAGCACATCCATTCATTCAGCAACCATGGTGTCAATCGGTACTGTGTTGTACACTCCACACGTCATTCATATATGACCCAGTCTTTACCCCCCAGGAGGCAGACAGGCAAGGACATGAGACTTGTACAAGGTTTGGTCCAGGACCTAGAACTGGATAGACACTTGAGGCATCACAGCCATCTTCCCTTTGTTCCTGACGTGGGCAAGGCAAGGGTGTTTGGGCAGACACAGACCTGCTCCTTCCACATTCACCCATTTGTGGAGATGGCTTCATCAGACAAATTCCAGATTCAAAACAGACCACCATGCTAGAGACTTCCCACACAGCTGAGGAGATGTGTCTTGCTTTATCTTCAAGAACAGTTCAGCAAGGTGACTCAATGGATCCTCTTATGCCCCATATCCGTGGAAACCAGACATCCCACTGGGTTTGAGCAGAAACACAGAATCCTCTGCTCAAATATAAGGGACACTGAGCAAGTGAAAAGTCTGTCTTTGTAAATGGAGTCATTGAATATTTATAACCATTCATATTTTCTGGCATTTTAAGCCTCATAACAACAAAAAGCTATTCAAGAGTTTCAGGTCTCAAAAGATGCTCCTGCGGGGTCAAGGATCACAAGACTCACTTTTCTAGGAATGGAAACTACTTAACGATTGCTCTACAGGGTGACTTACCCACAGTCTCTTAGCGTGTTCATCTCCAGCTATCCTGTCGTCTGTGCTTGTCACCAAACCCGATGAGCTGAGTTCAGTCTCTGGAGCCCGCATGATGGAAAGCAAGAACCAACCCTTTGCAAGTTGTCCTCTGACCTCCACACTCATGCTGTGGCATGTGTGCATGTGCATACGCCCAATCAATCTATCAATAAATACACAAGTACATGTAAATTTAAAAATCTTTACCGTTTATTCTTATAAGCTACAAAATACACTTTGAAATTTCCCTGTCATTTAGCATGCATCACAGAGACATAAAGAATAAAAACAAATCTGAAAAGGTATGTATTTACTTTCTTACCCATGAAATATTAGTTAATTCCATTCCTCAAACTTGAAATTGTGTATGTTCCTATGGAAAAAATGAGTCACATGTTGCATTTGCTGAGCTGTGGAGATGAACCTGATAGCTTCTTTGAGGGATGGAGGCAGGGTGCATTGAGAAGGCAGGGACAGACAGAAAAACACTTAAAAGAAAAAAGCAGGAACTCTATAGGCTATCACCACACACACACACACACACACACACACACACACACCACGTACTGTGGTCAAATACAAAAGTTTGGCCTTCTGAGAACTTTTGCTGCTAGCTTTTTGGTTTAAAAAAATAAATCATAGGATATTTTGTACAAAAATAATCTCTTGCTCAGTTAACAATATTAACCATGTTTCCAACAGTGAAGCTGCTAGGTTGGCAAGCTGTCTAGTGCCCAGGAGATCAGAGCCCAGAGGCCAGCACGTCCACTTGTGCCTGTTCAAGAGCAGAGTGGCTGGTTCATGAGAGAGGTAACACTGAGGGCCACAGGAGTACCAGGAGGACTCCTAACTCAGATGTGGGTCTCTCCAACTAAGTCCTTGCAATAAGGAGTCAACTGAAAAAGAAATGCTGTGGGTACATCCAGGACAAGGAAGAAATTTCCCATGTGGAAGGGAATCACATGAGGACCCAATAGAAAGTACCACAGAGAGCCCATTTATTCATAGTGTGGGATCCTGTCTCCTTATACTAGAAGCACAAGGCTGTGGCTTTGATCCTAAAGCTAATACCCAAAGCTCAGGTCCTTGGGATGGTAGAGAAGGTGAGTAGAGGGAGGATATGGAGGTGATAAGGGTCAGCCTCTGGGTGACCATGCCTAAATGGGGCCACTGGGCTGTTGACAGAGCTTTCTCTGTTTCGTCCCAAAGAAATATGCAGAGGTTTGCGTTAATTATAAACTGGTTGGTCTATTAGCTCAGGCTTATTAACTAACTCTTGCATCTTAAGTTAGCCCATAATTCTTGTCTGTGTTAGCCACGTGCCTTGGTACCTTTTATCAGTAAGGCATTCTCATCTTGCTTCCTCTTGGTCTGAGTGATGACTACAGATTGACTCTTTCCTCTTCCCAGGATTCCCCTGTTCTGGTTGCCCTAATGCTACTTCCTGCCTGGTCGCCCTGCCTATACTTCCTGCCTGGCTACTGGCCAATAAGCATTTTATTAAAATACAAGTGACAAATCTTTACAAAGTACAAGACCATTGTCCCATAGCACTGGGCTGCATGTGCTACACCCATCTGAAGTCATCCCAGTCTACCATCACAAGTGTGGGAATGTTTCAAGATCCTCAGGGAAAGACTCGAGGATGGAACTTGGAAAAAATGTTTCAACGGTGCCACTGATGGGTTAGTGCCCCGTCCAAACACAATTTAGTTTCTAGTATACTAGGCTGGCAGAATAGAACCTTTGCTGTACAGAATGTCCAGGATGGTCACAGAGGAGGTTGCGCTAGGGAGGGTCAAAGGCAGGCTTTCTGAAGAGTATGGCACCAGAATGGAGCCCTGCAGGGCAAACAGCTGGTGAAGAATCAGGGTCAGGTCTTCCTGGCAAACAGCCTTGCAGGTGCAAAGACAGAGAATGGTGGCTCATTCAGAGAGTAGCATGATGAATGCATAGGATGGGGATGGGAAGGGAGGAGAGGTTTCCATAGTAACCAGTGTCTGGACCATGTTAAAACACTCACATACAAAGGGAGAAGAAGAGTCCACAGTATCTATAGGCTTCTGGCCCAGGGGACTAGAGGAAGGAGTCCCATTAACTAGCCCAAGAAAGCAAATTGAGTGGGAAAGCGATATGAGTAGCCGGGTTTGGGAAGCTGGGAGAAGAGTGGAATGTCCCTGCAGGTCTGGGAACATGAGATATTGCTGGGGGCTGTGGACCCCCAGACCTGATTTCTTGAAAGCAACTTGCTTGCAGCTGCTCTGAGCAGAACAACTTGTTTTCCTGTGTTTGCAGCTGCTGTGAGCACAAGACAGGGGCGTGGGTTCTGATGGGGCTGCAGCTGAAAGACCCCTAGAGCTGGGGCATGGCCAGAGCACTCTATAAGCTGCCCCCAAACACAATAAAGGGGGCATTCTTGTATCAAGGATGACCCGTGTCCCCATGTCTCTGTGTGTGTGTCTTTGTGTGATTAAATCTCCAGGCCCCTTTCCTGGCTCGCAAACCATACCATAGCATGGCGTAGCATGTAGACGTGGGCTTTACAAGATATTATGGGCCAGGAATGGAGAGTGTGGCTTAAGTATCCATACACAGAAAGTCAAGAAGTCATGCTGGAGGCCAGATGTCCCAGAGAGAAAGGATAAGGCTCTGGGGCAGGCTCATGGGAGAAAATGGAGTGTCCCAAGGGATGAGGATGTGAGATGTGGGTGGGAAACAAGGAGAATATAGAGTCCTGTGGAGCAAAGATGAGGCAGAGGATTACCTTAGTCAAAAGCTACTGAGATGGGTCAAATAAGCTCTCAAGCCTTGCCCTTCAGATCAAACAAATGGAGGGGGCTGGCAGCTTTGACAAGAGTGGATCACAGAATGGTAAGAACCCGGGAGCCGTGTCTAGGGGCGCCATGGTGCACAGGTTTTAGAAGTGTGTCTAGGAGAGGAAGGTATTTCAGGGACAGACAAGGGCTGTGGGTCAAAGGCAGCTCCAGGGTGGGATCCTGGGACAGACTGCACACTGCAAACCCCGTATAAACCTCATTGTCATGGCAAATGTGGAGAACCAGCATAGCCAGCCGGGTGTGAATGTAACAGAGAGGCGGCTCGTGTATCTAATTTTCAGTCCATCCTTCCATTAGAACTCTGGTGTTTTCCATCTGCTGTCCCTGTGCTCGGATGCTCTTCAGTACCTGGTAGGCTTCACACTCATTTCCGGTTTGTGATTAGACCTAAAGCATAGCCTTTTTCAAGTGGTGATGAGAGGCCCAGCGTTAAACAGTCAGAGAATGAGAGCGTGGGGGCGAGGGAGGAAAATTACAGGAGAGGGCAAGGGAGGGAAGCGGGAGAGGGGGAGAGGAAGGGGAAGTGAGAAGAGAGTAGTGTGATGAATGCGGTGGGGACAGAGGAAGACAGGAAGGAAGAGGAAATGAGAAGGAGGCTGGGGCACAGTTCAGTGGGGACATGAGAAAGGCTCTCAATTCAATCCTTAGTACTGCGAAAAATAATAAGTTGTCTCATAGTTTGAATTAAACAAAAGAAAGAAGGAAGAAAGGATGAGAGGAGACAGGAGAGATCACTCTAAACCAAGGGAAAAAGATGGCTCAGACTATGAAGAAAAGGAGAGAGGGATGGAGAGGAGAGAGTAGAAGAGAGGCGGGGAGGACATATTAAACTAGGGAACCATCTGAACCAGTGCTGCTGCTCTTTCCCTAAGACAGCCTTTATGGACTGTCAGCTCTAGAGCACGCTGTGTCTGCCTGGCTGAGTCCAGACGACAGGTAGGGGAAGCTCGGGTTGGTTGGTGTCCATGGTAGCAGAAGGCAGCTGTGAGAACAGAGCTATAGAAGGGGACTGAAGACCCAGGAAAGCATCTCCCCAGTCCCCCGACCATGGAGCTTCCTGGCTGGCAGGGGCGGGGCAAGCTGTTCCTTCTAGGAGCCAGAACTAAAAGGAAATCCTTGACCCGTTAAGGATTTAGAATAATCAAATGCCAACCATGCCATTTCCCCAAGCGCTCCCCATCCTCCCCTTTACACTTTATCTCCCCATCTCCCCTTACCCCCATCCCACCCCACCCCCAAGTTCCCAATTTTTGCCCGGCAATCTTGTCTACTTCCAATATCCAGGAGGAAACTATATGTTTTTCTTTGGGTTCACCTTCTTATTTAGCTTCTCTAGGGTCACAAGTCACAGGCTCGATGTCCTTTATTTATGGCTAGAAACCAATTATGAGTGAGTATATCCCATGTTCATCTTTTTGGGTCTGGGTTACCTCACTCAGAATAGTGTTTTCTATTTCCATTCATTTGCATGCAAAATTCAAGATGTTATTGTATTTTTACCACTGGGTAGTACTCTAATATGTATATATTCCACACTTTCTTCATTCATTCTTCCACTGAAGGGCATCTAGGTTGTTTCCAGGTTCTGGCTATTACAAATAATGCTGCTAAGAACATAGTTGAACAAATGCTTTTGTAATATGATAAGGCATCTCTTGGGTATATTCCCAAGAGTGAAGTATAAATCTTAATTAAGGGAGCCATTTTAGGGTTGGCAAGAGACTTGACTCTAGAGAGGTTCCCAGGTGTCCAGGGAGATGCCCCCAGCTAGTTACTTGGGCAGCTGAGGAGAGGGAGCTGGAAATGGCCAGATCCTATAGCCATACTGATGAATATCTTGCATATCACCATAGAACCCTCATCTGGCGATGGATGGAGATAGAGACAGAGCCCCACATTGGGGCACCAGACTGAGCTCCCAAGGTCCAAATGAGGAGCAGAAGGAGGGAGCTCATGAGCAAGGAAGTCAGGACTGTGAGGGGTGTACCCACCCATCGAAATGGTGGGGACTGAAAAAGCACGGGATAAAACCAGACTCCCTGAACATGGCAGACAATGAGGGCTGCTGAGAAGCCATGGACAATGGCACTGGATTTTGATCCTACTACATATACTGGCTTTGGGGGGGGGGGGGGGGCTAGCCTGTTTGGATGCTCACCTTCCTAGACCTGGATGGAGGGGGAAGGAACTTGGACTTCCCTCAGGGCAGGGAACCCTTACTGCTCTTCGGACAGAAGAGGGAGGGGGAGTGGAGGGGGGAGGGGGAGGCAGAAATTTTTAATAAAATAAAAAAAATTCTTAAAAAAAGAATAATCAAATGCTCTGGAATGTGGGGGCTGGCAGCATGGCTCAGAGGATGCAAGCATTTGTTATAAAAGCCTGACAGCCTAAATTTAATCGGTGAAACCCAAATAGAGATGGAACCAACTTTACACAGTTGTTCCCTGACCTAGACACACATTCAAGGACACACATGCCACACCCACTCACAACACACACAAACACAATCATAAATTCTAAAATTAAAAAAATAGACCATGGATTAAAATAGAAAAGTAAATTGGGCATACACACCATGGAGTCTTATCTTAATGTATACAGAGATTTTAAATGTGAGAGTATACTAGGGATGTGCTTGAATTACTCGGAAGCACGCTGATTTCCTGCTTTGAGATGCTCACGGAATGTTCTTGATATCCCTCAAGAAAGAGATGCATGATTGGCTCAAAAATACCCCCAAAGGAAAAGGGACTATGTAAGATCAAAGTGGTAGGTCAGGACTCACTACGAAATCCTCTCAACTTCCCTTCTGTTTGCAAGGTTTTGTAAGAAAGCCCTGGGGAGTTTATCATCCTAGCTGTTGCATGGATATTGCCTTGGAGGAATCAGGGAGCCATGTTGGAGCACTCAAGTGTGACTCTGGCTGCAGGGAGAAGCAGACGTCCTCGGGAGGGCAAATCAACACCATGGCATTTGGATGGACAAAGGAGAGTTGGATGGTGCTCTCAGTCCAAGTTACAAGCTTGTTAAAGACCTTTGATTATTAAGAGGATGGGAAGTGAGCTCAAGAGTTAGGACACTGAGCTGCCTAGAGGCCTTGCTGCTGTCTCTGACTTCCGAGTACCCTAGGGCATCCTAGCCTTTCTGTCTGTCTTCAAACTCACTGCTTTGAATGACCTGGTAAATGGTGGGAGGACAGGACAGCCATCACCACCCAGCATTCCTTGCGACCCCAAAAGAGAGAGACTTCAGGTCACTCCATCCACTGTCCCCCTCCCCAATCCTTCAGAATAGCCTGAGCCCGCCTCGCTTCTCCCCTGCCATTTCATCCTTCTGTTGTTGTTTCCAGCTGCTTTCGAGTGGCTCCATCCACAGCCGGCTCAGATTTAGCAGCCTTCAGTCAGAAAACAGATTTCTCTGGAAGGCTCAGCCACAATAAGGCAAAATGAGCTCTGCTCAAGGACCTCAAACTGCTTCTCTAGGGACAGATGCCCGGCTAATGGCTCTCTTGAAAGGCAGCCTCTGCAGTTGCCCCTCCCTCCCTCCACCTGCATCCACGCTGCCTATAATTTCGACTCGTTTCCTCCAGCTTTGTCTTGGCGGTGGCTAGCCTGTTCCTCCTTGTCCCTGTCCCCTCCCTGTGAAGGCCAGTTTTCCATTTCAGTAATGACTATGTGACTCATTTCTGGATTCTTGCTCTTGCCACATGCACAGCCATTTAGAACTTAACGTTCAACACCATTCTCTCACTTGTCAAGGCTTGCGGCTCCTCGGATATCTATGAAGAAAAGGACACAGTGCCTGTCTCTACCACCACTGTGGACATTGATACAGAGACCCACCCAGCAGAAATGCTTTCCCATCCCATGTCTGACTCTCAGCTCTGCTGAAGACAGGATGATGTGGAAGTTGGGTTGGTGGCCACACTGCCCGATCCCGTCCCCCAAAATCCCAGCACACAGCTCCCACTCATACACAATCTGACTGTGGCATCTGACTCCTTTTTAAAAGAAGACTCGAGACCTAGACAGTTCGTACCCCTCAGTCCTGAAGGTCTCCCCCTCCCCTGGTCATAAGTTTGTGAAGTCAAACAAGCAAGTCCAGATCCCAGTTCATTCTCTGAGCCTCAGTTACCCCTACTTCTGAAAGAGCATGCTCATTTGGGGGATTCTTGCAGGCAGTAAGTTAGGCTCCATGCTAGTGCCTTAGCCTCCAGACCCATGATTAGCCCTTGGGGATGCTCAGTACTCAGTACCCAGGTACCACCTCCCCCACTCACTCCCACACATGATCAATTACTTTGCATACTGACTGGAAGCTGAACGTCACGGGCTGTACTTTGTCTTCCTCGGTGGAAAACACAAGCGTTTGTTTTTTATTTTATTTATTTAATGTAAAACTCAGTGAATTGACTACTTCTCTTTTGGAGACAGAACATAAGAAAGAAACAAAGATAGGGACATCACCTCCAATGGGACCTTTGGAGCCGAGGTCACAAACCACACACTGTGCAAATGCATGCTGTCCCTGTGCGTGCCTAGGGCTGGCTTTTGTTTCAGCTTTGCTGCTTAAACCCTTGGTTCTCCAGGACTCCTCCTGTCTCCTCGTGCTGTGTGCTCTGCAGCTGGCTCCTGATGCTGTGAGAGGTACCAGGTGGAACAGAACAGGGGCGAGGAAGGGAACTTCAGAGAACAAAAGATGAGAAGGAAAGCTGCTAGGATTCCCCTGCGCCAAGACCTTCTCACGACCTCTCTTTCCCAACAGTCCCTGCCAACAGCTCTCATCACAGGGCGGCAGAGAAGCTAATCAGTCCCAGGTTCTCAGGGGTTAGAAGCAGTGCTGAGAGGTGAGCTTGCTGCTGGCTGCAGGGATCTCTGGTTTCTCTACAAGACAAACCTTTGGCTGCTCAGCGGCTGCTCAGCTCCGAGCCTTGCTGCCCTCTGCACCTGTGTCTTGTAGGAACTGAAGAGGGATATAAAGGCAGCAGGTGGAGAGCCCTCAGCCTGCACCGGAAGAGCCCTGCCTTGAACGTGAGTGTGAAAAGAATGCCCAAAGGGCTGGCGTCTCCCTTCCATCTTCCCTTCCTGGTCTTTGAGAATTTTTGTTCTCTTTGCAAACTTGGAGTTCGTGCTGTGGGGAGAAGAGTCTTGGGTTTAGACTTGAGAATGGGTTCCTCAGTAAAGTCTGGGTCTCCAATCCCTAGGATGTCTGAGGTGCTCAACTCAGGCTAGACTGCCTTTGTCTAGGGCAGGTTTCCACTAGGCCTAGGGGAACAGACAGAGGAGCTGCAAGGTCCTGTGTGGATGAGCTGAATGGTGCATTCCTGAAGCAGGGTGCTCCTTTGCAGCGGCAGAGGGGAATCTCCCTGTCCAACCTTCCACCCCCCACATTGTCAATACAACCCAGAAGACAACTGGAAATGAAACGTAACAGCAGAGTTCCCAGCATTGAGATAGACAGGGCTGGTTGAAGTGAGCTTCTGCTCTGAGGAAAGGACTCTAGTTGGAGGGACAGGGTAGGGATAAGCTACTCTGAGGAGCTGTGGGCCTGGTGTGTACCCTTCCTGGGGAATAGAAGTAGGATTGGCACTTGATGGATAAAGCTTGCGTTGGCCACCCCATCATATCCTTTGGTCACAAGGAGAATCTGCTTGCTTATTGGGGGCTGGTTACTTGGCCAACAGACTGGCCGTGGGCTGGGATCAAAGCTCTAAACTCCCAGTCCATATGTCACTGAGTTAGCAGAGCTGTATCTAAGTATAGAAGGGCTTGGAGCCATTCCCTACCTGCCCTCCTCTTCATAGCTGGTTTTTTTTTCATCATTTTCTTTTCTTTGCCCTGTTGCTGGTTTGGTTTCTGCATCTCTTCAATGGTAGTTATTATTTTACCTGCCGTGACATTCTGTAATGCTGCTCTACACAGAAAGTTCTAAGAGCAGCCAGAATGTTCCAGCGACCTAAGGGAGCCTTGGAGCCCCTACGCCATCTTTAGTGCCTGGTGTTTCAGAGGGATTGGGGTGGCTGTCCTCTATCACAGGCTTTTCTCTGCAGCAGACCATGGCACAGTGGTGGCAGATTCTCTTGGGGTTGTGGATGGTCATGCCCACCTCATCGGGGGACAAGCCAGTCAACATCTGCATGAATGCCAAGCACCACAAGCGAGAGCCTGGCCCAGAAGACAAGCTCTACTTGGAGGTACAGGGACAAGAGCTGGCCCAGGGGTGGCTTCTTAGGTTTATGAGAGAAGGAACACAGGCCAGGCGGTCCCTGTACTCCATCAGCCCTGATCATCTGGTTCCTTAGTCTGGGTTTCCTTACCCAGAATTTTGACCCTGAGCTGCTTTGGTCACTTGGGAAACAGCTGATCCTAGAAGCCCTGTTGGCTCACCAGGGGTCAGTGCAAGCCTTCCAGCCAACATGTTCTGGCTAGACACAGGACTTAATGTGTTTACTTGTTGGTCTCCTAAAGACAAAACAGGGCTGTGGGAAGAGGAACGTTCCAACTATAAGTTCCTCCTACCCATCATTATAACCAGGTTCCTGACTCTCCACGGGACTTCTTCCTGTTTGCTTTCCTGGATTTATTTCCTCCCTAGAGCTGACATCAGGAAGCTATGTTCTGTGGCAGGTAGACAAAGTGGAGGAGGTCAGTGGTCAGGTGCCTCCTGTTCTTCGGGGCCATGTTGACAGACACCAGAGTCTCTGCTCTACAGAAGTGCTCAAGATGTCCCTTCTCCTGACACCCTCTGCCCAAGGCCCTCAACCCCAGCCTCTTACCCACTGCCTGCTGCTTCTCCCTCCGTGTCCAGTGTGCTCCCTGGAAGGACAATGCCTGCTGCACGCCCACCACAAGCTGGGAGGCCCACCTGGATGAGTCCTTGCTCTTTAACTTCAGCATGATGCACTGTGGACTGCTGACCCCCATGTGCCACAAGCACTTCATCCAGGCTATCTGTTTTCACGAGTGTTCCCCCAACCTGGGGCCTTGGATCCAGCCGGTGAGCAGACGGGAGGCAGACCCGTGCAATACCCTTCCAGTAATCCTAGGCTGGCGAGTAGGACTAGGAGATGCTGTCCCTCTAGGGATAAGAGCAGAGCCAGAGGCCTGGGGAAGGGATGAAGAGGGAGCCGCCTCTGTCCCTGAAGGATAGCATGGGGACACTGTCTGATGTGGGTACTAGGAGGAGATGCACCTGAGTGTGACTTCCAGTCCCTACTTACACACCGGATAGCCCGGGACAAATAGCCACTCAGCTTCATGGTTCTCATTTATATAATAACAACAACAACAACAACAACAACAACCTCAGACTAGGAGGTGGCTCTGTCAGTAGAGCAATTGCCACACAAGCATGAGGACCCGAGTTCAATCCTCAGAACCCATATAAAAAAGCTAGGTGTGGAAGTGAGCTGTTGTAATCTCAGCACTACAGAGGCAGAGACAGGTGGGTCCCTGGGCTTGCTAGCCAGCCAGTCTAGCCTGCTTGGTGAGCTCTGGGCCAGTGAGAGACACCATCTCTAAGCCAACATGGATGGTCCCTGAATAACAGCACTTGAGACTGTCCTCTGGCCTCCCCTCAGGCACACACACACATTCACCTGCACTTCCAGAATGCGCACACGTGCACAAGAGAAAGAATAATACGCAAGGACCGTATAAAGGATTAGATATCTCCCCCTCTCTCTTCCTGCACCCAGGTGGCCCCGAACAGGCAAGAAGAACGGGTTTGGGGTGTGCCACTGTGCTGGGAGGATTGCGGGGAGTGGTGGAAAGACTGCAGCTCATCTTACACTTGCAAATCCAACTGGCATAGTGGCTGGGACTGGAGTCAGGGTAAGTGGACTGACTGGGTCCTTGGGGGCCATCAACCTGGGTGAGGATGCAAGCCTTCTATCCCTCCATGATGATGGGGACATGGAAGAGAAGGGACAGTGGGAAGTCAGGAAACCATCCTCAACCCCTACAGGGAAAAACCGCTGCCCAGTACAGGCGCCCTGCCGCCCTTTCTCAGATGTATTCCCCACCCCCACTGATCTGTGTGAGAAGATCTGGAGCAACACATTCAAGGCCAGTCCTGAGCGCAGGAATAGCGGCCGGTGTCTGCAGAAGTGGTTTGAGCCCACCCAGGACAACCCTAACGTGGAAGTGGCCCTCCACTTTGCCGGCTCTGCCTCAGCCCGGGAGCTTCCTTACAGCCTCACAGCCTTCTCTCTGTACCTGCTGCTCCATTCCTGAGGGTCCCCTCTGCTATCCACATCCCTTGATCCTGCTGGGTCCTGGCCATGTCCTTCCTCAGACTGCTCAGGGTGTGAGCAGGCTGGTGCCTGAACTTCCCCTGCATCCAGGGTCCCCTTCATGCTTGGCTCTGCCTCCACTGGCCTGGATGGCTGCTGGTTGGTACCCAGCGGTCTAAGATGACTTGTTGCCCTGCATTTAGGAAAGGGACTGTAGGACTCCCCACACTTCTCACCATGTCCACGCCCATCCTGTTTGCCACACAACAGACAATGCTGATCCAAGTGACCTTCAGTAAAATGACAGGGAAACTCCCCTTTCCGTGTGTCACACTGTTCCAGTCCCACAAGTACCAACCCAAGATATAGAGAGAGGGAGCTGATTTGTCCTCAGTAAGATTTTAATTTCCTTGATTATTAATGGGGTAAGAATTTTTTAATATTAATTGGTCATTTGGAATGTTTCTCTATCACACTGTATGTGTGTGTGTGTGTCCATCCTTTTCCTCTGTCCCTCCCACTCCCTTTTCTTGAAAAATACTCTCATGTATCCCAGGTTAGCCTGGAACTCAAGGATGACATTAAATTTCTGGTCTTCTTGCCCCCACCTTCCAGTTGCTGGGATTGTGCACATATGCCGCCATCCCTGGTTTCATGCCGTGCTGGAGAGCTAACCTGGGGGTTCTGTGCAGGCTAGGTAAGCCCTCTACCAGCCATATTTCAGCCCTCTTCCTCTTCCTCCACAGTCACAGGATTCTAGTCTTGAACTTTGGACCCTTGAGCTCTATCTAAGCAGACTTTTCCACTGTTATTGTCCTTTCCCCCAGTTGAGAACTGAACCTAGGGTCTTACGCTTGCTAGGCACACATTAAATCCCCAACCCAAGATCTTTCCGCTTGGTCTGGAACATAGATCTTTCCGCTTGCTCTGGAACATTGGGTAATTCTTTTGGTCTTTTGGTATCACTGCTTTGACTTCTCCCCCATGGAGAGGAGTGAGGCGCTGGACGGATGATTTAATTTACAAAACCGGGAAAGGAGGGACATCCAGGAGCCCCATCTACTGTATCATGGAAGGAGCAATAGCCAGCAGAATGAGACAGAAGCGCAGAATTAACAGTAGAAGGGCCATTGGCTTCAAGTTTCTCCTATGAGCAGACTCAGTGCAGATCTGCACACTAGGGGTCTTTCAGAGCCTGAAGCTGACCCCTCCCAGCACCAGATGGTGACTTCCCTGTCACTTGTGTGTGTGTGTGTGTGTGTGTGAGAGAGAGAGAGAGAGAGAGAGAGAGAGAGAGAGAGAGAGAGAGAGCAGGAGATTGTTTCAAGACTGCTGGTTCTTGTCTGACACAAACTCTGTTCATCAATAAACTCAGCATGCATCCTTCCTGTGCTTGCTTATTCATGAAACAAATGTATCCCCAGGAGAACACTAGAATCACAAAACCAAGCATGGAGCTCAGTCGATAAGAGAGAACAGATGGCAGCAGTGGTGGGAGCAAACCTGTAGATGAGATGTCTGGAAGAAAGGACCCGAATAGATGGGTACTGAGAGGGCCTCACCGAAGCAAGACTTGAATTCCTGCAGACAACAGAGAGAAAGTTCTCAAAGCACACCGAGGCAAAAAGCATATATGCCTTCAAAATTACAAGCAGGGAGTCAGGCATGGTGGCATGCACCATGGCATCTGAGGCAGAAGGATTGCTGCAAGTTTGAAGGTAGCCAACATATAATATAGGAACACCCCGCCTCCTTCTGTCTCTCCAGATCGCAGGACCATGGGGAATGCAATCTGAGGGAGTCTTGCTCATACAGTCAAGACTGTAATGATTTCTGAAGTGTTTTAGATATAACTATAAAATTCACCGAAGTAGAGTTAAGACTGAGGTGAAGAAAACAAGACCCATCCTGTTAAATAGTCAGATGGCCACTTGCTACGCAGAAAGTACTCTAAGCGTGCGGCATGTCATTTGAATTTCATGGAAGCCTTGATGCATGGCCCTTGTCTCTGTTTCTCAGATTAGAACATGGCCAAGTCTAACTCAAATCTCCAGCAGACCCTAAGTTCAGTTAACCCCAAAAGTTCCACCTGATTTTACAACTTTAGCCTACACTCCCAGTCCTAGCCAACCTCTATTTCCAACTGAACCCCATCTCCAGCTGAACCCCATCTCCAGCTGAACCCCCATCTCCAGCTGAACCCCCATCTCCAGCTGAACCCCATCTCCAGCTGAACCCCCATCTCCAGCTGAACCCCCATCTCCAGCTGAACCCCCATCTCCAGCTGATCCCCCATCTCCAGCCAATTCCAGGCTCAAGTTCACACTGAAGATCCTGGCCTCCAGTGGCCTAAAGTGGAACCAATGTTAATAGGGGAGCAAGGGTAGAGATGGGGGACAAACCTGGGAGAATTCATGGTGGCTAAGAGAGACAGATTCCTGCCCTCTTTTACTTTTGGGATGGTGGAAAGTTTCATCCAAAAAAAAGAGAACTGTTGAATTTCAAATTGTTTTGACCAGGGGGCGAGCTAACTAACACACATGGGCCCAAGGACTTCCAACACACGCTCAGAGACCCAGCCACCCCACCTTCCTCTACTCCAGGCCCATGGCTGAGCGGTGCCCACTCATGACCGTTTATCTACACAGAGCTCATTTTAACTGCTTCTCTTCCGCTATACATTCAGGCTACCTTGTCACACTCTGTCCTGCTAGTTTCTTGAATTCATCTTCTACTCTCTCTCATTTCAGCAGTCTGTGTTTAATTATTTCCAGTGATGTTTTCTGTTCCCTAGTTTCCCACAGATTGCTGTTTGGGGTTTTGTGGGTGTAATATCTTCTCAAGTCTCACTGAAGATCTAATTAAAAATTTTTTCAAAAGCTTGGCTCCAGTCTCTAAGAGACGCACTTCCCCAAGGTCGCTCTGTTCTGTTCTCTGATGTTTTCCGTGCACGGCGGCAGGTTTTCCAAGTCGGGTGACTTTGGCTGTCTGTCTACATTTAGGAATGAAGGCTGGGGTCATTTTGTAAAGCTGATTTGGTTTCCTGCATGGTTGTCTGTATGCGCTGGGAAATTCTAGATGTGGCCTGGGGCTGTCCCCTGGAAGACTCTGCACAGAAAGGAACGAAGGTCACCCAGAAGGGTCCCAGCAGAGGCTGTTCAATCAGGGCACGCTATGTAAGATGGTTGCAGCTATTATAGCTTGCATTTTGGCAGAGAATCAAAGGTTTGCCCTGAAATGTGTGCCACTGGCAGGGGATGCTGGACATGGGGTAGTCTGAGTCCCATATGACCTGGTGAAATAATATTTGGATTTCAACTACTTGGTTCCAATTGAAATCATAGATTTAAAAACCAGGATAGGCCTGAGGGATGACCCAGTAGTCAAGAGCACTCATTGCACAATCATGGGGTCCAGAATTCACACCCCTTCACCCACGGAACAAGTCAGGTGCCTCACAAGCACCTTTAATCCTAGCTCAGAGGGACCCCAAACTCCTTTCTGGCCTCAATCTAGTCTCACATGTGTACATGCCCACAAACATGTATTCACACCCCCACCCCACCCCCACAAATCATTAAAAGCTAGGGAAGTTAACAGTTACTCATCCAGCTCTTGCTGCTTGTGTGACAGGAAGGAAGACGTTCTGAAGAAACACTGTGTCCCTCTGTCTCTCAGACTTCTGAAACTGATCACCACCAACATGGGATTTCCCTAGGAACGGCATGCTGGGAGGAGAAACAGGCTGTAGCCTGATGCCAGTCCGAGGAGGAACTTGTCTCCTGGAAGGAGATGTCACACAGTTCTGACACCTTCGCAGATCACCGTGCAGGGAAGACTGGCGCGTGGAACTACTCCTTAACCATGATTTCTTGGATGCTTCCTGCTCTCTGTTTAGACTGAAACTTCGTGCCAGGGCTGCAAAGGCGGACTTGGCCGAGAGGTCTTACTGGGCCCCTCTGCTCTTCTTCCATAGGGGCACCCCGAGTACATCTCCTACCGGTGTCTCTCAGTGCATCTGTCTCCTAAGTGGCCAGCTGAAGAGCAGATAGGATTCCTGTCCTTGGAGATTGATATTTTAGTGAAAGGTAGTGTAAAAAGGTAAGAAAACAATGTTTAAAACCTTCAAGGACTATAGACAAGGAACTATAGGGAAAAAAACAAGGGGGACCCTGGGAGGGTAAAGATGAGCCAGTCCTGGGGTCGGTTCTTGGGACAACTGGGGAGTAAAGATAAAGCAAGGGAACAGAAGACGGGCAGAGGATGCATCCAGACCTGAGGGCAGGTCAGTGGGGCATCATGCTTTTTCTACAGAGACAAAGACAGAAAATATTTAAAAGGAGTCCCAGAATGAAATGCTTCAGATATAAATCTCTGACTCAATTAGCACCAGCACTTGGCCGTCTGCTGAGTTTAGACACTCAAACTTGGGCCCTTGGGGGCTTTCTGGCCACAGTGTAGGGTCTGGGCAGCTGGTCCTCAGGGCCGGCTTTCCGAGTTCACAGCCCAGACAGCTTATCTTTCCTCAACCATATGGCGAGGATAAACTTCCTAGAGGGCCAAACTCCACCCAAGGGTGAGATTCAGAAGGCTGGGAGGATTATTTTCAGGGTAACGACACTTTATACAGAACCTAAACGTTGGCACTAACAACAGAAAAAGCAAAGGAGCTTAAACCATCGCCGCCTCTCTGAGCCCCACATCGGGTCTACAGAGGCTGTGGCTGGTGGAGGGTGCTGGAGCAGCTGCTGCTTGTAATGCTGATGGGCTCCGCCCTCTGACTGCTTCAGTCAGGAAGGGCCCAGCACTTAGCAGGCCTTGATTACTCCCATTCAGTGGCAAGCATTGGGAGGGAAGAGCAATTTCTTCTAGGCTAGAATCTGGTACCATAACAAAAGCATCAGCAATCTGGGTCAGATCAGAGACCGGAACAAACAGGCAGAAGATAGCTTGGTTCAGCTAATCCTTGGTGGACGTAAGTCATGTATAGCCCCCTCTCTCCAACCCCTCAGAGTACCACAATGGCTGCAGGAAATTGTGGGGTGCAATGAGGTGCAAGGGGTTCATTACTAAATATTCACTGTGTTCAAAGCCCATTTCCCAGCTCTGGGAAGCTGGGAGCACTTCCCAGTATATTTGTGTAACAGTTTTAATCAGTGCCCTTTCAATAATGTATAGCATGCATCATGAATTGTTACCCAGGAGAACAGAGCTCTGATACCTGAAAAGCTGAATCTGATCAAGTAGAAAAAAAATGGGAGTGTCCAGTGGTTGGTTAGATGTTGTGGGCTCAGAAGACACTGGGGTGGACCACTTCCTTATCCTCAGAGAACTGGAGCAGAAAGATCGTTATTGCTCGTCAGAAGAATCTGGCCCTAGAAAGAGGCGTGACACCCTGAATGGCCCTAAACGTCACTAATGAATAACTCTCTAAGGCTGACTCCAAAAACCCTATGCACAGCTGTGGCCAAACGCCTACCTTGATACCACACAACACTGTCAACCACAAAGCTCATACCCAAGCAGAGAACCAGAATTTGGTTCCCAACACCACCTCGGGCCACTTCCAACAATGCTCTCTTCTGGCTTCCTCAGGTACTGCACTCATATGAACAAAACCACACACATATGGCCACAATTAAAAATAAAAAATAAAGTACTAAAAACAACCCACTAAGTCATGTTAGAAAATAAAAGGCCAATAAGCATCATAATGTTTTAAGCAAGTTGAAGAGTTTGTGTAGGGCTACATTCATAACTGTCTCTAGGTGCATGCAGGCTAGACATAACTGCTAGCAGGCTTTCTTGTATAGAGCAAGATATATCATTGCCTTCTTACAAGACTCAATTGCAACTGTCAATCACTGGGAAGAGACAAAGTCCTTCAGAAGAAGTTTGTTCTAGGAATTTTAGAGAAAAGTATAGACCTGTGTAGAATGTCAATAGACAGGACTCTTCAGCTCCTGTCCATCCTCTCCCCTTGAAAATCTGATGTACTAGGCAATAAAATTGCCTTATCTTCTACATTCCCTCTGAGTTTTTTTAACCAAGAGACATAAGGAGCAGGGAGGCAAGTGGAGCACAGACAGGGACACACTGGTGGGAGATCATGGGTCCCTGCTACAAGGAAGGAAAAAGATGTCCACAGTGTCTCTCTCCTATCTGCTCTCAAAAACCTCGCAGCAAGAAGCATCTTCAACACACTATCAAGCGTCACTAACAATCCCAGAGCCTGGTGAGGAAAAGCTGTAGCCTACGGTGGTATCTT
This sequence comes from Arvicola amphibius, assembly GCF_903992535.2. NCBI lineage: Eukaryota > Metazoa > Chordata > Mammalia > Rodentia > Cricetidae > Arvicola > Arvicola amphibius. Next base: position 83,974,175 of record NC_052049.1, on the reverse strand, counting down.
TCTCCACATCATGCCTTGGATCCCGCATCCTGAGCCGGCCACATTTCATGGTGCATCAACCTCATGCTGGGAACATTCACTGTCACTGGCTCTTGAAGCAAGGGGCAGGTGCTCCCATTTTTCTATCCTACAAGTCATGCTAATTGAAGGCCAAGAAGAAGGGACCTCCACGCCACTTCCTCTCCAACAGGACCACTGTTCTAAGAGAACATCCTTCTCGACATCTTGCCTGTAATGAAGTCATTTCCTCAGCCGGGCAAATGAGATCTGCTGAACACCTTATTCCTGTCTTATTGCCTCCCCTGGGTGGGGATGGAGAACTAAGTTCATCTTCACTCCCTGTGGTGGTTAATATTGATCTACTCGACAGTATATAGACTCACCGGAGAGACACACCTCTAGGCAAGTTTATGAGCCGTCCTGAATGTGGGTGGCACCATCTATGGGCTGAGGTCCCAAACTAAATAATAAACAAGAGAAACGGAGCTGCAGCCAGCTCTCTCTTCTTCCTGGTGGTGCAATGTGATCATGTGGAGGGTGGAAAGTCCTTGTCTCTAGGTAAGCACTGGAGAAGCCAGAACATGTTAAACACTCTGCTCATCTCTGCAGGGAGAAGACACTCGGCAGTCCTCCCAGAATGGTGTGCGTGCGTGCGTGCGTGCGTGAGTGTTTGTGTGTGTGTGTGTGTGTGTGTGTGTGTGTGTGTCTGTGTGTAGTGTCACAACCTGGTGATCCTGTTCAGCTAGGCTCCACCTATATCCCCTAGAATAGTATATTTGTTTATCCCAGACCCTTTTACCCTAAATCTTGAGCATTGCCTTTAAGTCCATTAAACCCATCCTTGGGAGGATGTCCTTTGTACTTTACAGTCTAAGGGACTTTTATGTTATCTTACGGTCAGGGATTGCCTGGCTCCCGCAGGCATTATGTTCACCCCAGTCCTTCTCCCTAGATCTTTATCTTGGGCGCTGTTTTGAGTCAACAGCACTCATCTTCACGGAAGAAGCCAGATGTACTTTATAGAGAGCTTCAGTGCAAACATTACACACAGGACAGAGTTGATGATCAGAAAACTTTCTTCCAAAATTGTTCTGTGCTTAAATGTGGCTAAAATAAAGAAACTAGCGTCAGGCTCTCAAAGTCTTGGCCAGCACTGGTGCCTCAGTTGGGCTGAACCAAGTTTCATTCCTGTCTCTCCAGGGACCGGTTCTCTGCTGGCTGGAAAGCCTGCAGGGAACCCACACGCGATGGGCACCTCACACCGGCCACCGCAGCTTGCCTGCCAGGATGGACGATGCTCTCACAGGGCCAGCCAGAGTAGAGCCTCCCTTCCTCCAGCTGTCTGTCAGGCACTTTGTCACCGCCCTGGAAAGGTGACCAGTACACACCCCAAAGCCACACAGGGCTGCAGATGAGCGGAATGAATTCACCTGGTTTGTCTTTGGAATAGAATGGAGATTTTATCCAGACCTTCAGATGCTCTTCTGTTCTCACCATCCTCTGTTCTTGAGCACCAAACACCCCTGCCCGAGCCTCCCTTTAGGGTAACTCCTCCCTCATGCCCTGGTTGGGCATTGTGGTGTTGTAGCTCTAGGCCGTGGTCACTGTCAGCTGCTTTCTCTGGCTTTAGCAGAACGGCTTTTACCATCTGCTAGGAATCACGGTGGGAGTAGGAGCCTTGAGATGTGGAATGCTGGAGGACGGACAGCAGGAGGAAGATTCCACTCAGCTGCCTGTGATGCGGGCAGCACCTGAGATAGAACACACTTTACCACCTAGAGGACTCACCCCTCCGTATCCCACTGTGAACAATTGCAGAAGACAGTGGTGGGGACAGACACCACTCAGGTTACAACCCAGTGCTTTCTGTCACTGTCTGTCAAGGGAGCGTGTCATAGTTTCATTCTGAACCCATGTTTCTCTTTTGAGCCCTTGGGATTCAGCACAAAGGACAGGTTACCTCATTCCCCAGCCTTCCTTCCCTCTCCCTACTGAATCAACTGAAGGCACAAGTAAGAAGCAGGCTTTATCCTCCTAAAACACCAGCAAGAAGCTTTCCAACTCTAGGTGGAAACAAAGATAACCCCAACCCCAGGGGCAAATGAGAGCAAACAGGCAGTTTGCTCAGCGGTTGCCATGGCAAGGGCACCAGCCCCCACTCCTCACCAATTGGCAGAGATGCAAAGTCAGGCAGAAGTGGAAAGTCCCACCATTTACAGAAAACGCTATGGGGACCTGTTCAGACTTTTCTGGGAAGTCGGAGTCAGGGTGATGGGAAGTGGGGGTCTTACGTGATTGATCTGTCTCTCTGGGCCCTTCAGGGAACAAAGAGTAAGGAAGCTGGCATCACTGACCAAGTCATCACCAACCTAGGACCGGAAGTACAGAGCTGTGCTCAGCTTCCAGCTTGGTTGTTCCAATTTCTCATGGTTTGGGGGGTGGGGGGGACCCAGTCAGCCATAGCATCAGATAACAAAGTACTCCTGATGTTTGTGACTTAATCCACTTATTATCCTACATTTTCCCTGGGTGAGAAATCAGAATGTAGTTCAGCTGATCTTCAGGTTCAGGGTCTCTGGCAAGGATGTCGTCACCAGGTTATGTAGTCATCAATATGCTGAAAACAAAGGTAGATGTGAGCAAGGACACCAGGGACCATAAATGTCCTTGGTTCTCCAGCCAGAGATGCTGGAAGGCAGTTCTGACTCCTCTCTTCCTGGAGTACCCTTGCTCCGTCTATAGGTAGGGTTGTGATTGACACGCCAGTCCAGACACTAATCTCTCCCAGATCTCTAGATTTCCCTAGGTATGGCCCATCTCTTAAACGATGGCAGAAAGTTGCCACAGCAGAGGAGACTCATCAGGAGAAAGCTGTGGTATCTGCATGGTCACCATAACGGTGAAGACTCAAGGGAAAGCTACGGTGACCTCCTGGTGGTGGCAATAGGGCAATTCGTCTTTCCACAGTTTTCTGGGATTCCTTGACCTCTTCGCTTTTCTATCATTCTTGATTTGTTGGCACTTTAAATTCTACTCATCAGACAGGGCAAACGATTTCCTATCTGGAGGACCATACGACAGCACAATAAGAGAAAATGAGGAAAGTAAGTAAAAAAGGAAGGTAATTGCATAAACAGCATTAAGAGCTATTTGGCCTTGGATAGAATGTGACTCATTTGCTCTGCAAAAATCACTCCCTGGAATGAAGGCTGGGTACAGTAAGGACACACTCTTCCATTTTGCACAGTCAGTTGTGTTTAGAAGTAGATATATGTAAATTAACCTCTGCTTGCAAAACATCAACACACATTAGCACGTATTGTGATCTCAGCCCTCAGAGTTTGGTACTGTGGTCCCCATCAGTGAATGGAGAGTTGCCAAGCTAGAATAGTTAGGAGACTCTTAGTTTCAAGGTCCCTAAGTGGTAGAGCATCCCTTCAAGAGCGCGAGCAGGGTGCTCATACATGTCTACTTCTCGTCCCCAAAGGCACAAATCTGTTTAATTAGAATGGCAGACTTATAGAAAGCGCCTGTCAGGATGGGTTCCGATGAACAGCAAAGATCTGCCAATGGTCACCCAGATAAAATGAGGGAGTCCGTTCCCAGGTCCATCCAGCACCTCTGGGTTTCCTCTGTCCCTCAGAACAGTATACTGGACAGCAAGTAATGTTGGCTGCTGACTTCCGGGTTTCAGCTCTCCAGTCTATAGATAAGAAATCACAGTCCAGGATGGCTGAGTGACTGGACAGAAGTGTCCCAGGTAGGTGACCGCTGAGTTTGATACCAAGCATTCCATTTCATGGCCTTTTCTGAAGGTCCCAGCAGGACCATCTTGCCAGCAATCAGTTCTGTGCCAGTGCTGACCTGGGTCTTCACTCATTCACCTCCTCGCCAACGCAATAAGTTCATTTTGTTCTTTCCTGAGTTTTTAATGGCTTTAATGGTAGAAGTGACAGTCCCTACATTGCACAGAGAAAGAAGAGATGGCTCAAGTCAGAGTTAACAGAGCATCCCGAAGTCACGTGGGAACTTGCTGTTTGACGTGGATATCTAACTTCTGACATTCCGGCTGATGTTTAAATCAAGATGGTGCTAAGGGAAGTCTGTCTCTTCCTTAGCCTGGAGCCTGCCATGGAGACGCTGCAGCCCTGGGAACTTCTGGATGGAAAATACATGATGCGTACTGGAACCAAGCGTTCTGAAATCGCAATGGCAGGTTTGCAAACTGCAGCTCAGAGGAGCTTCTCATGCCAGGAAGGGACACCCTGACTCCCCAAGGACAGAAACTCTGTGTCTCTCGTCAACCTCACACTGCATATCTGTCTGGGGAGATAGCTCGGTCAGTAGAATGCTCACCTTGCAAGCACGAGAACCAAGTTCAACTCCAGGACCCACCTTTTAAAGACTGGGCAAGGTGGTACACACATGTAATCCCAGCACTGGGGAGACAGGTGGGTCCCTGGTACACCTACACACATGCATTCATACACACATACCTCCACACAAATCAAATGTATGCACAGACATGTAGACACATGTGGACACATGTGCTCACACACTAGCACATACAAAAGCATATTTAGTGAGCAGAGGCCCTTCTTGAGTTCTCTGTGATGTTTTTATTGAGCCATCCAAGCCTGAAAGCTGCCTGTGGCCTGGGGGCACAGGAACTGGATCTCACATCTAAAGTGGGCCTGATCCTCACTCCAGGAAGCTCTGTTGCAGTAAGATGACCGGATGCTAGGTGCCTTGTCCAGGAGAGGAGAGGAGAGGAGAGGGGAGGGGAGGGGAGGGGAGGGGAGGGGAAGGGAGGGGAAGGGAGTCCAGCCAGGTCCACTGGCCTGGGATCCTTTCACTGCAGGAGCAGGATAACGCCTCTCCTCTCCACGCTTGTCGCACCACGCAGCAGGTGCTCGTGTCTCTTAACTCCCCAGAACTTAATAATCATCTCTTTGAGGAAAACGATTGCGCCTTTTCAGTTTTACTGCCGCCGTCCGTGGCAGATGTAAGTACCCATACTTAATGAATTAATAGCTAAATGGCTGCCTGCCGGGTGCTCATCACTCAGGGCGCGATTTCTGCCCATGCCTTCCCTCTTCAGTCCTATTTCCTGCACAGAGCAGGGTAATTGCTCCACATAAGCACCGCACTCTCCCAGGTGCACTGTGTTCTGCTAGAGAACACAGGCTGCCTGCTGCACAGCAGATTAATCAGCCCCGTTTAAGAGGAGGGATGGTCTATTTGACTTGCTGTGGCCAGCTGAATGGCTGAGTTTCACAGGCCTGGGGCATGTCTCAGGAAGGAGCTGTTCCCTGCACAATTCTTCCTGGGCCTTCTGCTGCTTTCCAGAAATGGATCAACGTTGTTTATAATAAGATCAGGGAGCACAAGAAATCAGGGCAGACAGGACGCCTGCCATACAGTAGGGATGGCCAAGTGATAGTTAGGCAGTCCCTCATTCAATCTTTCTGCTTTCTACTCCCCTGGCACCACTGGGCAAGTGTGGGCCTCTTCCTGCTCCACTGGACAGGCGTGTGCTTCTCTCTGGAGCTTGCAGTCAACTCAACACATGTCTGAAAATGGAGAGCCCAGTTTGGACATTTTAGACTATTCCAACCTGCCCCTTTAGGTGTTGGGGAAGAAGGCATAGTTTAAGAAGCATATTCTCTCTCTCTGTCTCTCTGTCTCTGTCTCTGTGTGTGTGAGAGAGTCTCTCTCTCTATCCCCTCTCCTTCCCCCTCCTTCTCTCCCTCCCTTTCTCCCTGCAGTGCAGTGATCTCTCCTTTCTCCTACTGGAAAGGGTTCTGCTTTGTGAGCCGTCATCCTCCATCTCTGCTCTGTGGTCATTTTCTTCGTGGTGGTGCTGACACCCTCATTTCTTAGGTGATGAGACTCCTGATCTAGTCCAAATGCCATCAGAGCTATTAGAATAGTGGGGGAGAGCTTTAAAGAGAGACAGTACAGACATGTTTGTCAATAGTCTGTTTCCCAGACATTTAGCTAATAGTCCTTCCCAGTGGTTCTGGGCTGCACACACAGCAGGTCTTCCTTAAAGATAAAACTTAATTTCCTCCCTCAGGCAGCAACGAACTGAGTAGGAGAGTCAGGCAAACAGGAAGGAGTCTGCAAAGTGCCTCAGAAAACTAGGCATCCCCACTTCCACAGAAGAAGGGCTCCTATGGCGACCAAATTCACAGCAGCCTGATCGGCATCCAAAGCATCTAGAGCCTTAGAGATTCATGTCTGTGGGTGTGTCAGCAGGGGCATTTCCAGATGGAAGAAGACCTATCCCAAACATGGGCAGCACCGTGCCATGCCATGGGATCTTGGAATTAATAAAAATGGTCAGAGGGAGGCATAGAGACAGATGAGTGGGTGAAAGCCCTGGTCATATAGCATGCCGAGCTGAGGTCCACTGTGGAAACTCACTGTGGATGGGGAGGACGGACCAACAGAGATCCACACTCATGTGCGTGTACACAGTAACAAGACATGTTCAGTGAGGTGTGGTGATGCATACCTTTAACCTCAGCATTGCTAAACTAAAGCCCCTTTTAAGTCACTTTCTGTCGCAGCAAGACTAGGAAGTACCATGATTTCTAGCCTGCTCTCAGGATGTGAGGATGTGATCCTGATTCAACCCTTAACAAACAGGAGGTAAGAGGTATGGTGGCCTGGGCGGCCACCCGGGGCAATAGCGTCCTCCAGGCCTGAGCTGCTGCCGAGGGCCATGTCTGGGTCTGTGATTCAGCAGCAGCTGGGGTCTCTGTTGATGTCTGTGGCCTGTGTCACTTCAGGGGGCCGTAGGGAGCATTAATGATAGAATCAGAGGGCTGTGCTGAGTAACCAGAGACTGTGTTCATATTTCCTGGCTGCCCAGACCTGAATAATCACACAGAAACTATATTAATTACAACACTATTTGACCAATAGCTTAGGTGTATTCCTAACTAGCTCTTACATCTTAATTAACCCATTTCTATTCATCTGTGTATCACCACGAGGCTGTGGCCTACCAGTAAGGTTCTGGCATCTTCTCCTTCGGCAGCTACATGATGTCTCCTTAACTCTGCATACTCTCTCTATGTATCTCTGTTCGAATTTCCTGCCTGACTTTACTCTGCTAAGCCACTGACCGAAACGGTTTTATTTACCAACCAATAAAAGTAACACATATACAGAAGGACATCCCACATCAATGCTGAGCTGGCCCTGCCCACCTATCCCCACCTGAGGCATGTGGCCCCAGGGGCCAGGACTGAACAATTCAGCTACTACTCAGGCCCACAGCCAGTCCTTGCATTGGTGCGCCCTAACATCTACCCCATATAAGACCTGCTGGAGCTTGTGAAGGGACTGGTCCTGTGGAATGATACTGGCAGGATCCCCAGGACTCAGGTGGCCATGGGACATTCCAGAGGAGTTCTGGTGAGGATCCAGTGATGATGTACCAGAAACCAGAGGCCTTGGACCAGACCAGTGACTCATTGCAATGAGCATTTGCTAGTAAGACTGATTGGGCAAAAGGGTGCACTATGTGACACACTGCTCCCAATGCCACCAGGATGAATGAAGAGGTGTTGGAGAGGCAGGAAGATGGAGGAGCAAGGGGGTTTTGGTTTTGTTATTTTGTTGTTGTTTGTTTGCTTGCTTTGCTTTGTTTTTGGTTAAGTTTTCAAAACTTTTTCTTTGGAGAGCTCTTCAGATGTGAGGAGAGGATATGGGGGGGACTGAGAGGTAAGCAGAATTGAGGTGCATGATGTGAAAATTCCAAAGAATCAATAAAGAAATTTTGCTTTAAAAAGTAAGAAGTAAGGCGTGCAAAAGTTAATAAAGATGAGATAAACAATTTAAATAGACCTATAACCCCTAGTGAAATAGAAGCAGTCATTAAAAGTCTCCCAAATGAAAGAAAGAAGAAAGAAAGAGGAGAAAAAGTAAATGCCAGATTGTTCTAGCACAGAATTTTATCAGACTTCCAAAGAAAAGCTAATACCAATACTCCTCAAATTAGTCCACAAAATAGAAATAGAAGGAACATTGCCAAAATCGTTTTAACAGTCCACAGTCACCTTGATACACAGATTCAACGAAGGAAGAGAATTACAGACCAATTTTCCTCATGAACATAGATGCAAAAATACTCAATAAAATACTGGCAAACTGAATCCAAGAACACATAAAAAATTATCCACCATGATCAAGTAGGCTTCATTCCAGAGATGCAGGGATGGTTCAACATAAGAAAATCAGTCACTGTAATCCAGTGTTTAGGCCGGTCTTCTGGCCTTAACTCTGGTAGACTTCTGCTGCCCAGGCACAGTGCTCACAGTCAGAAGAACAGGTGAGTGACCCATATGCCAACTGAATGGCCCCACTCCCTAGATTCAATTCCCAAAGACACATTCCACTGCCCCTGATGTCCTGCCACACCTCTGTCCCCTCCTGTTTCTGTGCTCCTGGCCCCAACTTGGGTACACTTCTGCTCCGCAGGAGCAGACCACGCCATTCAGAAAAACAGGTACAAGCTAAGCAAGCCAGAAACACACATAGGTGAACTCAGGCAGAGACTCCATGATGGACCAAAGACCACACCCTGCCAGAACCACTGACAGGCAGCCCACCAGTGGACCTCCTCCACTCACACAGTGTCCCCAATCCCCACTCCCTTCCTCATCCTAACTCCCAGCTCGGGCAGAGACCCCTGCTGCAAAAAGGCCAAGCTAGCTGCTAGAAGTCTAGTTCCCAACTTAGACAAATATTCCCTACTAGACCAGAAGTCACACCAACCATCAGAAATCCAGGCCACAGAAACCAAAGACCAAACAAAAACCAAGAAACAAAATACCCATCCAACAAAGACAAACTTAGAAATCAGCATCAAGGCCTATAATCAGCCCCAACCCAGATGCCTAAATGTCAGAGTAAGAACACAATCACCAGAGTCAGGGCAAGATGGCACCACCAGAATCCAGCTACCCCACAACAGCAAGACCTGAATATTTCAACATAGCTGAAGCCCAAGAAAATGACCATAATCCACCACATAAACAAACTGAAAGGAAAAATGATATGATCATCTCATTAGATGCTGAAAACACCTTTGACAAAATCCAACACCCCTTCTTGGTAAAAATCTTGGAGAGATTAGGGATAAAAGGGACATACCTAAACATAATAAAGGTAATTTATAGCAAGCCTATAGCCAACATCAAATTAAATGGAGAGAAGCTCAAAGCAATTCCACTAAAATCAGGAACAAGACAGGATTGTCCATTCTCTCCATATCTGGAGCAATAAGACAACTGAAGGGGATCAAGGGGCTACATATTGGAAAGGAAGAAGTCAAAGTATAGTTTGCAGATGATATAATAGCATACATAAGAAACCCCAAAAATTCTATCAGGGAACTCCAACAGCTGATAAACTTTCACTGAAGTGGCTAGATACAAGATTAACTCAAAAAAACCCAACAGTAACAAAACATAACAAAACAAGATGAAATAAATGAACAAACAAACAAACAAACAAACAAAAAACACAGTAGCCCTCCTATATACAAATGATAAATGGGCTGAGAAAGAAATCAGGGAAACAACACCCTTCACAATAACCATAAATGATATAAAATGATATGGGGTAACTGTAACCAAGCAAGTGAAAGACTTGTATCACAAAAACTTCAAGCCTTTGAAGAAAGAACAGACAGGGATGTTGATCAATGGCATCAAATCAAAGACCTAGAAGTAAATCCACACACCTACGGGCACCAGCTTTTTTTGATAAAGAAGCCAGAAACACACTGAATAAGGAAGCATCTTCAACAAATGATACTAGTCTAACTGGATGTCAGCGTGTAGAAGAATGCAAATAGGTCCATATCTATCACTCTGCACAAAACTCAATTCCAAGCAGACCAAAGACTTCAACATGAAAGCAGATACACTGAACCTTACAGAAGAGAAATTGGGGAATAGCTTGGAATGCACTGGCACAAAAGACACCTTCCCGAACAGAATACTGATAGTGCAGGCACTAAGACCAACAGCCAATAAATGAGGACTCCTGAAACTGAAAAGCTTCTGGAAGGCAAAGGACACTGTCAACAGGACAAAATGGCAGCCTACAGACAGGGAAACGATCTTCACTAACTCCACATCTGACAGAGGCCCAATATCCAAAATATATAAAGAACTCAAGAAACTAGACATCAACAAACCAAATAATCCAATTTGAAAATGGGGTGCAGATCTAAACAGAGAATTTTCAACAAAGAAATCTCATTTGACTGAGAAACACTTAAAAGAAATGTTCAACATCCTTAGCCATCAGGGAATTGCACATCAAAACCACTTTAAGTTCCATTTTATACCTGTCAGAATGGGTAAGATCAATAGCACAAAGTAACATCTCATGCTGGAAAGGATGTGGAACAACAGGAACACTCCTGCATTGCTGGTGGGAAAGCTTGCAAAGCCACTTTGGAAATCAATATGGTAGTTTTCCAGAAAATTGGGAATCCATCCACCTCAAAACCCAGCTATACCAATCTTGGGTATATACTCAAAGGACACATCATACCACAAGGACACGTACTCAACTCTGTTCATAGTAGATTTATCCATAATAGCCAGAAACTGAAAACAACCTAGATGTCCCTCAATTAGAGAACGAATAGAGAAAATGTAGTACATTTATACAGTGGAGTATTAATTACTCAGCTGTTAAAAACAATGACATCATGAAATTTGAAGGCAAATGGATGGAACTAGAATAAAAACATCCTGAGCAAGGTAACCCAGACCCAGAAAGACAAACATGGTATGTACTCACTTATAAGTGGACATTAGCTGTTAAGTAAAGGATAACCAGGTTACAATCCACAGACCCAGAGAGGCTAAGTTACAAGGATGGCATAGGAGGAGACACATGGATCTCCTTGGGAAAGGGAAATAGGATCTATTTTGTGGGTGGACTGGGGTTGGCTGGGGATGGGAACAGGAGGAATCAGGGTGGGGAGGGATGGCGGGAGAGTGTACTAGGAGAGACGACTAGAATTGGAGGACCATGTGGAAACCTAGACAGTAGAAACTGCCTGGAGTCTACGAGGGTGACCCTAGAGAGAACTCCTAGTAATGGGGATATGGAGCCTGATCCAGCCATCTTCTATAGCCAGGAAAGGCTGCTGCATGACTGCAACACCAACCCAGCCACAAAACCTTTGACCAACAATCTCTCCTGCCTGCAAGATGTGCTGGGGTAATTAATGGTGGCTCAGAGCCAAACACTAGGCTGAACTAGGGAAACCCCAAGGAAGAGGGAGAACAAGGATTATAGGAGCCAGAGAGGTGGAGGACACCACAAGACAACACACAGTATCAACCAAGCTTGGCTCAGAGGGACTTAGAGACTGAAGTGACAATCATGGACCCTGTAAGGGTCTGAACTAGGTCCCCTGAATATGCCTTATGCTTGTGTACCTGGGGGTTCATGTGGGACTCCTAACAGCAGGAGTGGGGTGTCTCTGACTCTTTTACCCACTCTTGGAATCCTTTTCCTCCTACTGGGTTGCCTCATCCAACCTTGATAGGAGGGTTTGTACCTAGTCTCATTGTAACTTATCTGCTATGTTCAGTTGATACCTCTGGGAGGCCTCTTCTTCTTCTTCTTCTTCTTCTTCTTCTCCTCCTCCTCCTCCTCCTCCTCCTCCTCCTCCTCCTCCTCCTCCTCCTCCTCCTCCTCCTCCTCCTCCTCTTCTTCTTCTTCTTCTTCTTCTTCTTCTTCTTCTTCTTCTTCTTCTTCTGGATGGTAGTCTCCACAGGCCTTGGCCAGCATGGGAGACAGAATGGTGCTTTTGCTTCTGATGTGTGTGTGTGTGTTGGGGGGGGGTAATCAAAACAGATCTTGGCTCCTCAGCATGTGACCAAGAGATGGGATTTGAACTTAACTTTAGGAGCCATCAGGTCAAGGACAGCATCCGTCCATGCCCACTGCACAGGTCAGGGTCTATGCTTCTTAGCATTACCAGCATGCTCTGTAGGAATGGTCATCACCCCTAGTTGACTTGGCTGCTCTCTAAACCAACAAGCTCCAAGCTTGAAAAAAAAAAAGCCCTAAGAATTTCCACACAAAGAGAAAATTAAATACTTGAGAAAAATAAAGCCTCCTGGGGTTGTGAAAAATGATTGCATTTTGAGTGTGCAATGCTTGTCTCTCAGCTGGTGATACTGTTTTGGAAAGGCTGTGCAGCTTTTTGGAGGTGGGGCCGAGCTAGGGAAGGGTGGAGCGGTTCAGTGTACAGCCACACTCTGTCTGGCCTCTCTCTTCTTCCTGGCTGCTGATGACATCAACCAGTCATCTCAACCTGCTGCTGCACTCACTGCACCATCAGTCTGCTCCTGCACCATGGTGGATCCTCTCCCCTCAAACCATGAGCCAAAATAATCCCTTTCTCTCTTAAGCTCCTTCTTGTCCAGTGTTTGGCACGATAATGAAGCCTAATAACCAGTATAGAGTGGGGAACCCTTTGGCACTACGCTGGGCACAGCTGGCTTCCTCAGTTTATTTGGGTTTATTTGCCTTCTCCTTTTATGAACAAAGTCAACGGTCTTCTATCGATAAAGACCACATCTATGACACAACTCCCGCCATAGTGCAAGCACTTCTGTTTGCTTTAGTCCTTCAGCAGCTCCGGGGTGCAGAGAGCGACATCGAGGAATCCATCTGGCTGCACACAGACTAGAGCAGGTTGTGATGAAGGCGAGCCTCCTCTTGTCTGGTCCTAGCAGAGCAGGATGCCCACCCTGCCATCTCCTGCCTCTCCTGATTCCTTGAGACACAGGAAGAGACACATGGCTAGCTGTTGCTTCTCCAAGGAGGACTACTCCCAGAGGAGCACACCCAAGGACAAAGAGGCTCACTGTCCCTGAGGAAGCAATTCCAGGCCTTCAGACTTTACCCAGGGACTGCTCTGAGCAGCCTCCTCTCTGCAGAATAGAATTGCTTCTTGCTGTATTTTCCATTCACTGCTTCCTGTTGAGTTTAGTTGGAAAATTAAAACAAATGAAATTAAAGTGTTATTTTAAAATCTTACATCTCCATCCTTCATCAAAAACAATCCCCCTTTCTCTCAACCCTGGCAACAGAAATTCATTTCTTCCCTCCAAGAGAATCCCCAATTGGTAGAAATAAAATGTACTTTTGAATAACAAAATAAAATTTATTCATTGCTCAAAAACCATTTTTTTTCCTCAGGGATAATTCATGGAAAATGGTCTATCATGCTTTCCTGGTGGCTGGCTCCCTGTGTGTATGGTTTTTGCATTGCTGTTTCTATTTTCCCACATGCTAAAGTTGGAGGGTATTGCCACATTCAATGGCCCCCCCAGATATGTTTTTTTCTAGTTCTGGGGTGATCTACAGCCAACTAGTCACAAATAAATTTTCAGTATGAATTTTTCGTTATTTTACTTTCAAAGACAAGAAAAACAAACTGCCCTGTCTCACTGACATTAGGCAGTAGATCCTTGACATTTTTTAAAGGCTGCTGCCAAGCCTTTGACAAACCTCTGCCGCTAATACGTAAAAACATCCACACTGCTTCCTGATTGCCCTCCAAATCATACTCGATCAAAGGGCACGCTTCCTGTCTGCAAGCCCCTCATGAATTCTCATTCTGCCTAAATTGAATGCCTTGTCAACGTCACAAATTAGAGACCTTTCTGGCGTTCCCCACTTTAACTTGGGCTTCTAGTCTCTGGCCAGGCAAGTTGACTTCCTCTTGGAAGTCAGCACAGATGCTGCTTGCCCACGTTCTCAAAAAGGGTCCATCGAAACAAATGGTGGGAATGTGATGAATGAAAGGGGAACATTAGACAAATTGTTCATGAGACTACCCATTACCAGACAAATTGTGATGCTCACAAATTCATCTGTTGGAGCCCTCTCTTCCAGAGTGACTGATGATGGGCCTTTAGGGAGGTTAATTATGCTGAAGTCATGAGGTAAACCATAGACAGAAAGGACTAGCGTCCTAATAGGAAGAGGCAGAGGCACAGGTTCTGTTGAGGAATGTCATATGAGGACACAGACACATGCCTACAAGCCAGGAAGAGAGGCCTCATCAGACACCAGCTCTTATAGCTTCCTCTTGGACTTCTGGCCCCCAAAACCATAAAAAAAAACTTCCATTGCTCGAGCCCTTTGGTGTCTCATCAGCCAGAGCAGGCTAATCTAATATCACTAAACTTTTTACCAAGATCACTTAACCAACAGAAATGAGAAGTAGAGAAAGTTTGAGAAACAGGTTTTAAAAAAATGAGGAAATGGAGGAGGAGCTATTAGCAAGCTAGCTCAGGATTTCTTTTCCAGAACAATTTCAGATTTTAGTAAAATTGGGTGGAAAATATGAAGATCTCTTATGCACCACTGTACACACACACACACACACACACACACACACACACACACGAGTCCACCATCATCAGCATCCCAGTCTACATAGTTCTTTTGCTCCAGTTGATGAGCCTGCATAGACATGTCATTACCTGCTAAATCCATAGGTTTTATTCTTGGTGGTGTACATTCTATGGGTTTGGACAAGTGTATACTGTTATAGTATCCTGTACATCTTGATTCAAGCATGGAAATAAGACAGCCTCTGAGCAATGTAAAAATCTAAGCCAACCTTATCATTAGAAATGAGGCCAAATGCATGGTGGTCCAGTATGCACAGCCCAAGTGAAAATAATCTTAAAGCTTCATTCAAATCGATGAATAAAGGAAGGTTTGGGTCAGATAAATCCTTCCAAGGTAATGAGTAAAAGTCAGGGAAACAGGCAACAGAGGGAGCTAATCTGATTATAGCCGATTACTGCTCACTAGAGCAGTGGTTCTCAACCTGTGGGTCCCCATCCCACAGGGGTCTAATGATCTTTTCACAGGGGTCACACATCAGATATCCTACATATCAAATATTTATATTATAATTCATAGCAGTAGCAAAATTGCAGTTATGAAGTAGCAATAAAAATAATTTTACAGTTGGGGGTCAGTACATCATGAGGAACTGTATAAAAGGGTCGCAGCATTAAGAAGGTTGAGAACCACTGCTATAGAGAAATGCCAGGCAACAGAAGCCACCCTGAGATGACCTACCCACTGCAATTAGCAGAAGAGCAAAAAGGCCACTATTATAAATACTCAAATAATTTAAAGGAAATGTGTTTATTAACAGATGGATGATTCTGCAGCAAAGCAGAAATTAATTTGAAATCTCAAATGGGAAAAGTGGGATTTACATAATGGTGACTTAGAGCCGTCAGGCCATTCCTCTAGAGAAACGATGACTTGCAGAGCACAGCTGAGTGACCAACAGAGGGTTGGGCTGGGTGCGGTGGGGCAGGATTGCAGACCCAACACTCAGCAGGGTAAGGCTGGGGTGCTGATGGAGCTATTGGAGAGAGCCTGGGCCCAGGCAGTGCTCACATCCCCAGTAGGCCAATTAAAGCTACAAGTAACACCAGATAAAGGAGATTTATTCAGTCGGGCCAGATAGTTGAAAGGGAAATTTCAGAAGACAGAAGATTGCAGAAGGACCCAAACCCTCAGCTTACCATTAAAATGTGCCAACAGCAGAAACCTCCAGGGGCCAGGCTCGACGGAGGAGGAGCTAGGAGCTGAAAATTTTAAGCAGAGAAGTCTCAGTGTTGATGGAGGATTCCCATTGGCTAATAAAGAAACTGCCTGGCCCATTTGATTGGCCAGCCCTTAGGTGGGTGGAGTAGACAGAACAGGAAGAAGGAAGTGAGGTAGATGGCTCAGTCAGATGCCACACCTCTCCTAAGTTAGGCAGACCACCGTGCCTCTCCTGAGAGAGAGATGCCAGATGCGATGAAGCTCCAGCCCAAGATGGACACACGCTAGAATCTACCTGGTAAGGCACCACTTTGTGGTGCTACACAGATTATTAGATATGGGTTAGTCAAGATGTGAGTAAGAGGCTGGAAGTAATGGGCCAGGCAGTATTTAAAAGAATACAATTTGTGTGATGTTATTTCGCGTGTAAAGCTAACCATGCGGAAGCCGAGCTGGGCGAAAAGCAGGCCCGCAGATATCCACTACAGAATGGCACCCAACGTGGATAACTGAATCCACAGAAAACCTGAGAAAGCTTGGGAAAGAATAGAGTAAAGCATGTTTTCTTGATAGCAGCAATTTCTCGGATCTGAGCAAGCTCTCTTATCTAAGAGAGGCTTCCTGACTCAGCTTTAGCTGCAAAACCCTGCAGCTCTTTTAAGAGGTCCTGCTACAAAACACTTAAATGCTGTTGATGAAAATCAACTGCATGCTTTTCGGTTTTCAGCCATAGCAGGAAAAAAGCTGTGTCGTTTTAAAATGCCGGCTTTCTGGGCCGTCCTGCCAGGGCAAACTCTGACTCTTTCAAGCAGGCGGTCCTGACTATGGAGCTTTTGAGTGTTGTTTAACACTGTTGCAGCTTGCTTGCTGGCAGGGACCTTGAACCGCCAAAGAGTTGTGGTACCTCTGCCATGAGGCTGGAAAGCTAGGGAATGGGCTGGATCTAGCCGCCAAAGTCACGGCTTTAGTCCTACTGATATTGTTTGGTAAAGTAAAGACTCATGTAGTCAGAAAGAGAGATATACAGTAAAAGAAAAATTCAAAGTCGAAGAAAATGGAAGTAGTTTGTTGTGGTATACACCTTTAATCCCAACACTTGGGAGGCAGAAGTGGATTGACCTCTGTGACTTCAAGGTGTGGTGCATACACCTTTAATCTGAATGCCTGGGAGGCAGAGACAGACAGATCTCTGTGAGTTCAAGGTGTGGTAGCAGACACCTTTAATCCCAGCACTTGGGAAGCAGAGACGTGGATCTCTGTGAGTTCAAGGACAGCCTGGTCTAAAGAGTTATTCCAGGACAAAGATATGCAGAGAACGTGTCTCAAAAAATAAAAGTAAAAATAAACGAAATAGAGGTTAAAATAAAGCCGCACAAAGATGGAAAATACACAGAGAATCTTGATACTGTATGCTATTATGCTCTTTTGAATTGTTTGAATGCTGAGGAAGGAGCAACAGCTGCTAAAAGATATTTGTTTACAAATGCTGCTGAACTAATCCAAGAAAGATATCTTGAAAATACCTTGACTTTAGAATTTGGATCTAAGGATATGATACTTTGGAAAAGAGATTCTTCTTTTATTTTTACAGAAAATGAGACCCGTTGGATTGCTTATATCCCAATATGGTATGATAGACCACGTCCTCCTGAAAGGTTGCAGTGAACACCTTCAGAAAATTACTTCACCCAACTGATGACTGAGATGAACCTGGCACACGTTACACCATGAAGATCTGATTAACAGCGCCCCCATTCAGCAGGAAGCAGTTTGGAGAGAAATAACTGCGCCCATGTTCCCAAATATTGTTTATAAATGTTTTTTTTTACATTTAAAGGGGGATATGATATGGAGATGAATAATTTGCATTGATATGGATTTTGCTTTAGTGATTTAAATTTAAGGTAAATTTGTCATATGTATGTGTATTTCTGATACTGATTAATGTATTGTGATTGTGTAGTTCATTTAAAAATGTAATGTATATAGGTTGTTAATGGATAGTTATCAATAATATTAAAACCTGTAGTTATGTTAGTTAGATTTTCTAGCTATATAGAGATATTTTAAGTTACATAGGCATTCTTCATATCTTTCAAAGACTACAGAATATCATATTTTAGATGTTTTAATAACTTAGGACTGTTCATGACAATGAGACATGTCTGCTCCTGGCAGCACCAATCTACTTCAAGAAGATGATGGGCATCGAAGAGGATCCTTATGGAGTTTGATAGCCACTTGGGCAAGAAACTGCTCTTGCCTGGACTGTTGGCATAAACTGGACACGAAGAACCCACAGAGAGAGGACTAAATATGAGATGATCTTTTGGGGTTCCTGATTCAAGAAAGAGTCTGCGAGACATTCTGAAGGACACAGCAGATAGTGAATGAACTGCCTTCGAAAATTCCTGCTGCATAGAAATGTCTGATGGATATTTATGGGCCTGTAGGCCGAAGATTGATGCCCCAACAGTACAAAAGAACTTTGGGTGACTGTCCAGGCAGCGAGATGTCTCTGTCATTTCTAGAGTTTGGAAGTTGCTTATTTCTTGTTTACTTAGGTAATATTATATCCTTCTGGAGTCTTTGATGGAGTTGAAAAATAGATAGATAGTTATAGTTTTCCTTAGTTATGATAAAAGATAAAGTAGATATAAATATTATAACTAATTCTTACTTGATAACTGTTTTGTTATATGTAATTTTACTATGTTAAAGTTAAAGCCTTTTTTTTTTTAAACAGAAAAAGGGGAAATGATGGAGGATTCCCATTGGCTAATAAAGAAACTGCCTGGCCCATTTGATTGGCCAGCCCTTAGGTGGGTGGAGTAGACAGAACAGGAAGAAGGAAGTGAGGTAGATGGCTCAGTCAGATGCCACACCTCTCCTAAGTTAGGCAGACCACCGTGCCTCTCCTGAGAGAGAGATGCCAGATGCGATGAAGCTCCAGCCCAAGATGGACACACGCTAGAATCTACCTGGTAAGGCACCACTTTGTGGTGCTACACAGATTATTAGATATGGGTTAGTCAAGATGTGAGTAAGAGGCTGGAAGTAATGGGCCAGGCAGTATTTAAAAGAATACAATTTGTGTGATGTTATTTCGCGTGTAAAGCTAACCATGCGGAAGCCGAGCTGGGCGAAAAGCAGGCCCGCAGATATCCACTACACAGTGTCCTAAGGCAGCAGAACTCCACTGAATCCTGTCTCTTCTGCAGATAGCAATTACTATTCATGGTACCATATTAGTTAATTATCCTTTTTACAGAAAGAGAGAAAAAGAGATGCCAGCCAAGAATTAGGTATGTTCCACCACAACAAATCATGCTTTGGTCCTTGTGGCCGCAAACAGGGTTCATCTCAAAACATGTCCTTATCATTCTTAAACCACAGTGAATGTGGTGAATCATGTCCATAGAACAAAGGAGAAAATCAAACAGGTGTGGCCACTGACAAAAGCCATTTAACACAATTCATGACCCAGAAGAAATGAAGGGGACACCCTTAGTGAGAGAGAAGGTGTCTAGGACAATATCAGGCTCAGTAGTGAAAGACGGAATCCTTTGGCCACACATAAGAAACAACTCAGGAAAACCCATGATAGGGCCACTGTGAGTGCGTGTCTAATTCTGGTCCAGAGAGCATAGGAGGTTGAGTGAATTCTGACCCATTGCTTTGGTGATGAAACAAGAAGAAAGTCATCTCAGTGAAGATTGTCCAATTAGGGTCTATCAGTAAACATCGGTTCCATGGACAGAGAGCAGAGCCCAAACTGGATTGGGGTAAAGTCTAGGGGATCTTGTTTGTGGAAAGGATTCCTAGTGAACCAGAGGCTGAGGAACAGTGTTCCAGGGACCCAAATGTTTCTTTTCTGCCTGTGCATAAAGAGGCCTCTGCAGGAGTCTCTAAAGAGTCACCCAAAATATCCACAAAATATCTATCTGCCCACAGCAGAGAGGATGAAGTCACCCCATCACATAAGAGCCCTATCTCTCTTCCCCCTCTTTGACTCATTTTTGATTAGGGATCCAAGAGGGAACAGTCAAGAGTATGCTGAAGAGTGTAAGAGGAGAAACCAATTACATCCATGATCCAGAGGGTGGGAGGCCTCTGCTGCAGGCATCAGCAAGGGAAGGACACTTGGCTGAGGATGAGAATCACAGAGTTGCTTCTTACCCTCAGCGTTTTAATTTCTGAACTTCAACATTTGAAACTATATATTTGCCTTACTATTTACTTAAGAATAAGAATAGCAACCGTGCTTACAACATGAAAAATACTGTGCATTAAAGAAAATATTGATAAGTCAGACTTTGTTAGGAGCTAACATTTCTGCTTTGCAAAGGCCGTTAACGGAATGATCGTCTGATAATGGGTCAGAGCTGAGAACCTCAGGATGAGCTCATGTGAGACATGGGTGCAGAAATGCTCATAGCTAGTGCTGTGCCAGCTAGAGGCCTTAGAAGCAATGACATCCTAGTAGGAAAGGGCACACCTAGCATGTCAATAATTGATGCCTACAATTTTCTTCCAATCAATGGAGCCAGTCCTCCTAGGAAAATAGATAATTCTAGGCAAAGGCAAGAAACATGCAAGATGAGTCATGAGCATACCGCAGTTTCAGAGATCAGCAAAATTCTAAAGCTGATCCGAAAAGCCACATCCCAACCTAGACCAATGGAAGCATGCCAAGCCGACCTGGGGCCTAGGAGAAGAGTTCTAGAAAAGTCTACAGCTACTTAAAATGAATGAAGCAGCATTGCTACAACCAAACAGAAAACAGCTGCACTGTCTCTGGAGAGGCAGCGATGAGGACGTAGAAGAGATGACTCTTCCAGGAAGCGGAGTTGTAACTAATGCTGCAGCTGCTTTATCTTCTAGGAGGAGGAGGGTAACTGGTGCTACTTCCTGTGCACTGTGCCTAGTAATTCCCTTAAAGAGACACTGTAGGACGGATGGGACAGAACGAACACTGCTGTCTCAGTCACTGTTGTTCTGCTGGGAAAACACACGACAGCTTCTATAAAGGAAAGCATTTACTTGGGGTCTTGCCTACAATTCCGGAAGGTTAGTCTGTTATCATCATGGCAGGGAGCTGGCGGGCAGAAGGGCAGAGTGCTGGAGCAGTAGCTGAAAGTCACACGTCCCCATCCTCAGGCAGTGGGCGGGGTGGGTGGGGGCTGGAGTGGAAGTTTGAAACAAGGATGTGTCCTCCTCCAACAAGGCTACACTTCCTATATTATGGTGTTTTCTTTGAATTTTTGACTGTGAAGGGGCTAAGTTCAGAGAGATATTTCATTGTATAGGCTGCTAAGCTAAACTAGCATGTATATTATAAAGGTATCTTGTTTTCAAAATTTGGGTCTAAGGATATGTTGCTTTGGAAAAGAGGTTCTTCTTTGTTTACACAGAAGATGAGAACTTGTGGATTTCTTCCAAATTAATGTGGTGTGATGGACCAAAACCCCCTGAAGGTCGCCTTGTGTTGTAAGGAGAGGGCCACTTGTTCATTCCGGCTGCCCAGCTAGCTTAGCCCTGAAATAACAACACAGAAACTGTATTAATTAAATCACTGTTTGGCCCATTATCTCTAGCCTCTTATTGGCTAATTCTCACCCCTTGATTTAACCCATATCTATTAATCTGTATATTGCCACATGGCAGTGGCTTACTGAGAGAGATTCTAACCAGCATCCATCTGAGGCAGAGGATCCACGGCTTCTCCATGACTCTGATTTCTTTCTCCCAGCATTCAGTTCTGCCTCCCTGCCTACCTAAGTTCTGTCCTATCACCAGGCCACAACCTCATGGTGATGCACATATTAATAGAAATGGGTAAATTAATATGTAAGAGCTAGCCAATAAGACGCTAGAGCTAGCAGGCCAAGCAATGATTTATTTAACACAATTTCTGTGTGATTATTTTGGAGCTAAGCGACCAGGAACTAACTAGC
This sequence comes from Arvicola amphibius, assembly GCF_903992535.2. Taxonomy (NCBI): domain Eukaryota; kingdom Metazoa; phylum Chordata; class Mammalia; order Rodentia; family Cricetidae; genus Arvicola; species Arvicola amphibius. Next base: position 83,952,582 of record NC_052049.1, on the reverse strand, counting down.
AGCCTCCTCCAACATGACTAAGCTGTTGCAAGAAATAAAGGGGGGAAATATGATCATTAATCAAGGAAAGGAAAGCGAAAGTATAGACATAGTTCACAAATGAACTGTGTAGCAAGGGGCTGAAGATGGTACAGCAGGTAGAGAGCACTTGCTGCTCTTGTACAGGCCCAGAGTCCAGTTCCCAGCACCCATACTGGGCATCTTATCACAGCCTGTAAATCCAACTCCAGAGAGCTATGATGCCTCTGGCCTCAGTACCTCTCCTCTTACACACACGCACATAGCACATACATGCAGGCACATGCATACACATAGGCACATACACAAAAATCTTAAATAGATATGTAGCTATACTAGGAATATGAAAAATTATTTAAATTTTAAAAAACAAATAAGGGGACTGGAATCAGGTAAAGAAACTGAATTAAAATATTATTAAAAATTACAGAGGATGCAACATGGAAACAAACAAAAATGGAAAGCATGACGAAGAAGCAAGACATCAGAGAGGATCTGGCTGTGCTAGTGAACCAGCACCTGGAGGGAGGGAGGCAGGAGGATCGTGAGTTCAAGGTTATCCCAGGCTGCAAATGGAGTCTGAGGCTAGCTTGGGGTATATGAGTCTCTGCCTTTGAAAACTAAAGAACAATAAAACAAACAAGAAAAGAAACGATGAAGATCTAATACAATACAGAAAATAACAAGAGCTACAGAAAAAGAAAAAAACAAGAAGAGCTAATATTTGAGGTGATGTTATCAAGTGAGTTTGAAGAATTTATTAGAAAAGACAAATCCTCAGCGTGGAGGATTAAACAGAGTTCTAAACCAAATAAACTGAAGCAAATAACATACTTAGCAGCAGAAGTCCAAAATGCCAAAGATAAAGAGATAAATAAATAAATAGAAGAAGAGCTGCCTGCGAGGAAGCTGGCAGACATGGTGCATGAAATAAGCCTGGCACAGAAGTAAAGCTACAGCTTGCTGTCCCTCATATGTGGCATCTAAACACTGGACTCACAGCTGCAGGGCACCGAGTGGTGACTGGTGAGGGACACAGGGATGTGAGAGAAATGTGATGTCCATTAAAGGGGGCAGAAGTCCATGCCAGGGTGAAAACACCTGGAGACCTGTCACACAGCATGGTGACGACAGTTAGTACCAGCATACTATGGCCCTACGGACCCGAGACCTGTTAAAACAGTAGACAGTAAAGAAAGACTCACCACACACAACTGATATCTGTGTGAGGCCGTATCTACATTTTGGTCGATTATCTTCAAATAAGACTGGAAAATTTAAAAAACAAAGTAACATAAAACACTCCTACAAACGAAGACCCCTCAAGCAGCAGACCCTTGTCACAAACACCTAGCAGCCAGAAGCAGCACTATCAAGTCCTCTCAGTGATAAGGATAAGTAACATTCAGCCTCACTGTGATTCCTGTGTGGCAGATTTCCGCTGTTATAACAAAGTCCCTGAGATGGTCAGCTTACAGGAACAAACTCATTTTAACTGAGTTCAGTCCATTGCTGGCTGGCCTGTGGCCGTCAGCCTGTAGTGAAGCTGTACATCAAGTTAGGGGTGGGACACGGTGTGGAGCAGAGCAAAGGGAGAGCAAGAGAAGGAAGGGACCGGGTGCCCCATGTTCCCAATGACCTAACTTCTGTCCGCTAGGCCCTACCTCCTAAAGGTCCCACTTCCAGAGAGTTACCTGAATCACTAGGGTCAACCCTTTGACACATGATCTGGAGACACGGATGGAAACTATAGCATATTAAACTGTCGTTCCAGAATGAAAAGCTCTCCTCCTTCTGGAGCAAGGGTCTTGCTATGACCTGAGGTAGCCTTGAGCTCTCTTTGCAGCCCAGGTTTGCCTTGAAATAAAAACCTTTCTACCTCCCTTTCCCAAATGCTAGGATTCCAGGCATCTGTTACTGTGCCCGCTAAGTCTTAAGCTCCCAAAGAAATTACTTTCTATCTATCTCTGTCCTGTCAAATGTATCAGACCAGTTTATCTGATGCTCAGTCCCACTTCTTTCTTATTCTATAGAAGCCAGAACTACAAAACAAAGCAAAATCCCAGACCCTGTGTTCTGACTCGTCATACGCATGCCGTGTTCTGGAATGGGGACAGTCATGAGGTTTAGAGGGCAAAGTGAGATGTAGAAAGGCAATGCTGTGTTCAGGTCAGTGAGTTCTTCCTGCAGACGGAACCTGCATCACGCACGGCAGCTGTGACAGAGGCTCGCTCTCCAAGAGCTGAGTGTTGGTCAAGCAACGCAGTAACCGAGCACATCTCCGCAAGATGCTTCTGCCTGTGTAGCTTCCAAACCTCATTTTCCCATAATCCCGGAAGTCCTGTGACTTCTCTGAGACCCTGTGACAAATAGCTTTCAGATTTCAACTTTCAAGAGCATTGTGTTATAGCTTTCCCGTGCTGTGATAAAATACCCATGAAAGATAATTTAAGGAGAAAATATTTTGGCTTATGCTTGCAGTGCCTCTCCCCAGACCTCCACCATGGCCACTTGGTTCTGTTGCTTTGTAACATGTAGTGGGGCTGAACCAGGAGCCCATCGTAGAGAGAGCTGCTCCCCTCTTGCTATCTGAAGCTAACAGTACATGTACAGCCCACACTCTTCAAGACTGTGCCCTTAGTGGCATTCTTTGTCCAAATGCCCCCCCCCCCCAGTGTCTTCTGCCTCCCTGTGTTACATTCAGTTGTGGACACACTGCAGGCTTAATCCATCATAAGATCTGAGCACTCATAACCTAGTGTAACCTGGAGACATCGCTGCCCAGAGGACCAAACCTCCACCACAAGTCAGTCTTCAGGGCCAACGCACCCAAGGGGTGTGTGTGTGTGTGTGTGTGTGTGTGTGTGTGTGTCCCACAGCAAAACCACTGGTCACAACAGATTTGTTTCCCAGGTGGAAACAGCCTATAAACTTTCAAGAAAATGCATCTGCAGTTGCTTTCTTTCATGGTTTAGAAGATTGAGGAACAGGATGGTACTGCTGGATGAGAAGGCACTGGTACCCACGGCACAAAGAGTAAGCAGCATTCCTTCTGACTGATTGTATTTCTGAGGTCATGGGAGCAGGAGAACTGGGCTCCCATGTACTCCCTGTGTGCCCATGAGTCTGTTCTGGGATCGGCTTCCAAGCTGCCCAGAATAACTGAAATACTAAACAACTGATTCCAAGCGTGAGAGCAGTTGGCACCAGGTTGAAGTCCTTGAAGTCCCTGCTTTCTTGAAAACAATGAGCCAATGCCACAACACATCCTTGAAGAACCACAGAAGCTAGTTAGTGCCAATATCCGTTTTTGAGTAGCGTAGAGAGAAAGGAAAGCATCAGGTTTTGCAGCAGGAGCTAATGGAACCCTATACTGGTAGGCAGGACTATGGTCCTCCCCCAAATGCCCACCTTTCAATGTCTAGGTCCTGAGTGCATGTCAGGATGAGGGGAGTTATATTCGTAAATAGATTTAAGATTTGGAGTGTCCTGGATTGCCCAGGTGGGTGGAATACAATCACACAACCCTGAAAACTGGTGAGGGGGGATCTCAAAAAGAGTCCAAGGGAAATGTGGTCACAGAAACAGCTCAGACGCAATGCTGTTGGCTTCAAAGTTGGAGGAAGGAAGTCAAGGGCAATGCATGTGGCCCCTTGAAGCTCTCAAGCCCAGGAGGCCTCGCCCAGGACCAGCAGAAAACAGCGTTCCATGCAGCCCTGGAAAGCAATTTTGTTGTGTAAGCCACTAAGACTGTGGTGACTTGTTATAGCAGTAATCTAAAACTAATTCAAATGCCTTCAAAATTGCAAGAGAAAATGATTTTAATGCATTACCTAAATTCAGACACACTACTGATTATGAATTTGAGCCCATTTTCAGACAAATAAGGTCTGAAAAAATATGAGCTCCTAAGCACCTTTTCTTGGGGGAAGATGTAGCCTTTCGAAATAAGGGAACAGACCAAGAGAGAGGACCCTAGAAGCTGTTGGGCTTACCTGGTAGCAGGTAGCAAAGCGGCCCTCAAGAGCAGATGAGGGTGTAGAGAATAAGCCTGTCAGGGTGGGGACTTGAAGATGCCATGGGAGGTCTGATGGCACAACATAGGCCAGGGGGAGAGTTGGTATAACTTTCATGAAGCTCACATCACACAGTGCGATTTTAATACTGTGAAAGATGGGGGAGAGTTAGGCACAGAAGTCAAGAGCAGAGGCCAACTTCAACTCCAAGTGAGAAGAAAAAGATGATTGCCTGTCCTTTCGTCATGACAGTGAGCTCTCCTTGCCTATCAAAAACAGTTGTACTAATTCTTTGAGAATTCCATACCTCCCTACACCTCCCTCTAACTTTTTCTGTAAATCATCGAATCCAGTTTGTACTGCCCATGTACTCCTGGACGTGGGGCCATGCCTGGAGCAGGGTCGACCAACCAGGGCTCACACTCTTTAAGAAAGTCAGTCCTCACTCTCCCTCACCAGCTGTCAGTCACTAACAACTCCTCAGCTAGGGGCGGGACTTCCTGACTCCCTCCCCCTCCACATGGGGATTCTGTCAGGCCAGCTCCTGCACAAGGATTTCATCTGAACAGCTGCCCCACTGAGCCTGGGAAACCCCTGTTCCTATGCAGTCTGCCACCTCCGGGTCTCCCAACCTCTCAGGCTCCTCTTCTGAGAAGATCCCTGGGCTTTAGGAGAAAGGGTGAGGTTGATCTAAATATTATAATGATCCAGATACTGGTGTAACCTGATTGGAAAGAACAGGGTAGAAAAGTGAAGGCCTGGGCTGTTGAAGGAGGAGGCTGCTTGTTGGTTCCCGGCCACCCAGCTAGCTTAGATCTGAAATAATCACACAGAAACTGTATTAATTAAATCACTGCTTAGCCCATTAGCTCTAACTTCTTATTGGCTAACTCTTACATATTAATTTAACCCGTTTCTATTAATCTATGTATTGCCACGTGGCAGTGGCTTACCGGGGAAAGTTTCGGCATGTCTGTCTCCTGCAGCTCCATGGCGTCTCCCTGGCTCCACCCTCTTTCTCCCAGCATACAGCCTAGCTTTCCCTGCCTAGTTCTGTTCATCCCTGCCATAGGCTCAAAGAAGTTCTTTATTCATTAACCAATAAAAGCAACACATAGACAGAAGGACCTCACACAACACTGGGCCTCTGGCTCTCTGTCTTCACTGTCTTGCTGTTTGGGCCTTTTATTGTGGGTTTAATGGTGTGCAAGACACAGGGTCCTAACTAGATTAATTGCTGTTCTTGGTCTTCACACTGTAAGCAGGAGTCCAGTGTGACCTGCTCTTTGCTATCTGGTTAGTGACTTAATTAATTACTTTTAATACTATGATACCCGACTGCCCTAAACCAAAGCAAACACCTAGAGGAGAGCCCATATCTAATGCTGTGGTCCATGTCCTGTCCTGAGACCAGCTCTTCACCCCAACTATGATACTCAATGTGACGATACTCTGGTGCCTTTACTGTCTCCTCATATGCAAACTGAGCATCTTAATTCTTGACCAATCTGACAGCGTTCCCTGCTGGACTGGAAGCAGGCATATTGTAGAGGTTGTTGAAACCAACCACTTTGCCCCTTCATAGCTGTCTGTGAGACTGTTTGCAACAACTCAGGAAGAGACTCAGCCCAGGCTTTTCTCACATTAAATACCACTGCTTTGTACCATTTTTTTTCCTCTCTTCCCTTGCTACAACTTGAAATTGGCCCCAGAGGGTACGTGGAGATGCTAAAGATGTTAATGACTGGTCTCTGGCAGCATGATTCTGCTACCTTCAGGCTCCACTCTGAGACAAGCCTGCATCCTCAGTAAGCCTTCTCAGATTCCTGAGGCCAGGCAGCCATGGTGGGCTCTGCATTAGTTAGTTAGTTACTTTGCTTGTTGATGTTGCTGGATGCTTGACACAGTAGCTTGAGGTTTGTTTGGGCTCATGATTTCAGGATATAGCCCATTATGTAGAGAAGGCAGAGCGGCACATCGCTCCATGGTGGTGAGAGCGGCTTACTCATATCTCAGTGGATTGGGAAGCAGAGAAGCGAATGCTGGCCCTCCACTAGCTTCTCCTTTCCTCTCTTCAATCAGTCCAGCCACCCTCTCCGGCCTGATGGAGGAGTGTCTATGTGTTACTTTCATTATTAATAAAGATACTGCCTTGGCCCTTTGAGAGACAGAAAATTAGGTAGGCAGAGTAGACAAAATAGAATTGTGGGAAAAAGGAAGCAGAGTTGGGGAGACACTTCAGGCAGTCGCCATGCTTCTCCTCTCTGAGATGGATGCAGGTTAAGACCTCTCCTGGTAAGCCACCCCTCGTGGTGCTATATCAATTACTAAATATGGGTTAGAGCAAGATATGAGAATCAACCAATAAGAAACTACAGATAACGGGCCAGGGGCCAGGCAGTATTTAAATGAATACAGTTTCCGTGTAATTATTTTGGGTAAAGCTAGCCGGGTGGCAGGACACAGCCCGCCGCTCCTTCTACAGATTGGCGCTCCAATGTGGTGACTAAATCCACTTAAAAACCTGATAGGGCTTTAAATAAAGGAGAGAGAAAGTTTAACACAGCTTTTTGCTGTTTGCTGGCGTGCCACAGAGAAATTTCCCTGACTCAGCCGCCATAACAGGAAAAAACCTGTGCAGTTTTAAAAACGCAGCTTCCTGCACTGTGCCGCCAGCACGAACTCTGGCTATAAAGCATTTCAATGGCTTTTATGGGACTGAATGTTTGTGTTCCCGCGTGGGATCGGAAGGAGAGTGCGCTGAGTGGCTCAGAGCTCCCCGCCTGCACCTGGGCAGATGGCGGAATCAGGCTTAGGCAAGCAGGAGAGCATGGCGGATTTCTGCCACCATACAGAGAGATGTTTCCAGGCTGTGCGGTGCTCTGCATGTCAGATTTTATTGTAACTTGGATGAAAAGAATTTCTGTGCTGCACGATCAGTCTCAGAGTTAAAATGCTGAGTGCGGCTCCTACCTGGTGGCCCCAGAGCTAGCACAAAATGGTACATCCTCCATTTTGAAATTGGAGAGAGGTGGAGCCAACATTCAGAGCAGCCCTCGGCTCTGCAGCTCAGAGGCACAAGTGGCTCCACCATGTTGGACTGGGCGTAGCAAACCTGCAGTTCCTGTTTTTGACCCAGGAATGTCACAGCTTAGATTCTTAAGTGCTTAGTGATTTAAAGGTGCAAATCAAAAGTGCTCCTGGATAGTAAAAAAATTACAGATTCACAATAGGACAGATTCAGATATAAAAGACATTTAAATGGATCACAATGTTGGATGAATGTACGTAGGCTTGAGAGAGAGAAGAAAAAATATAAAGAATAAAGTTAATGCCTTTAAAAAAAGGTAAAGTCTTTAAAGAGACAGAATAAAGTAAAGTGATAGAGTAAAAATAAGCCACGTAAAAATGGAAAATTCACAGAGAGTCTGGATTATGTATTTTATTGTGTTTTCTTTGAAATTTTTGACTGTAAAGGAGCTAAATACAGAGAGACATTTCATTATATGGGCTGCCAGGCTAGACCAGAATGGACATCTTAACGGTATGACTTCAGAATTTGGATCTAAGAACATGATGCTTTGGAAAAGAGGGTCTTCTTTTGTTTTCACAGAGGACGACACAGTGTGGATTGCTTCTATCTCAATATGGTATGATAGACCACACCCTCCTGAAAGGTTGCTGTGAACATCTTCAAAAAATTACTTCACTCTACTGCCGACTGAGATGAACCTGGCACACAGGTTACACCATGAAAGATCTGATTAACAGCGCCCCCACTCAGCAGGAAGCAGTTTGGAAAGAATAAACTGCGCCCATATTCCCAAATATTGTTTATAAATGTTCTTTTACATTTAAAGGGGGAGATGATATAGATATGAATAATTTGCATTGGTATAGATTTTTAGGTCAATTTTGTTATATGTATATGCATTTCTGCTCTTGATTAAGGTATTGTGATTATGTAGTTCATTTAAGAATGTAATGTATAATTAGGAAATATAGGTTGTTAATGGATAATCATCGATAATAGTCAAGCTTATAGTCATGTTAGTTAGATTTTCTAGACATATAGAGATATATTTTAGTTAAATAGACATTCAAAGGCTACAGAATATGGCATTTAATGTTTTAATAACTTAAGGTTTTCATGATGAGACACATCTGCTCCTGGCAGCACCATCTACTTCAAGAGGAAGATGGGCATCGAAGAGGCTATTTATGGAGTTTGTTAGCCATTTGGGCAAGAAACTGCTCTTGCCTGGATTATTGCATAAACTGGACACAGAGAACCCTCAGAGAGAGGACTGCTGAACTCGCCTAAAGGTGAGATGATCTTTCTGGGTTCCTGATTCATTAAAGAGTCTGCGAGACATTCTACAGGACACAGCAGAAAATGACTGAACTGTCTTTGGAATTTCCTGCTTCATGGAAATGTCTGCTGGACACTATGGGCCTGTAGGCTGAAGATGGATGCCCCAACGGTACAGAGGAACTTTGGGTGACTGTCCAGGCAGGGAATTGTCTCTGTCATTTCTAGAATTTGAAAGTTGCATATTTCTTGTTTACTTAGGTAATATTATATCCTTCTGGAGTCTTTGATGGACTTGAAGAATAAATAGATAGTTATAGCTTTCCTTAGTTATGATAAAAGATAAAATAGATTTAGATATTGTAACTGTAATTCTTGCTTGATGACTCTTTTGTTACATGTAATTTTACTATGTTAAAGTTAAAGCCTTTCTTTTTTGTTTAAACAGAAAAAGGGGAAATGATGGAGGAGTGTCTATGTGTTACTTTCATTATTAATAAAGATACTGCCTTGGCCCTTTAAGAGACAGAAAATTAGGTAGGCAGAGTAGACAGAACAGAATTGTGGGAAAAAGGAAGCAGAGTTGGGGAGAAGCTTCAGGCAGTCGCCATAGTGAGTCGCCATGCTTCTCCTCTCTGAGATGGACGCAGGTTAAGACCTCTCCTGGTAAGCCACCCCTCGTGGTGCTATATAAATTACTAAATATGGGTTAAAGCAAGATATGAGAATCAACCAATAAGAAGCTACAGATAACGGGCCAGGGGCCACGCAGTATTTAAATGAATACAGTTTCCGTGTAATTATTTTGGGTAAAGCTAGCCGGGTGGCAGGACACAGCCTGCCACTCCTTCTACACCGGCCCACACAATGTATTATGCTGCTCACCTCAGAGTGGGTCTTCCTTCCATGGTAAATTCTCTCTGGAAGACCCTCATTGATACACCCAGAGACCCAAGATGGTTATTGACCTTGGCAGCTTGCCAGGGTCTTATGGGTACCAGCAGCATTGGGATGACTCTTGCCAGGTCTATGCCCTGGAGACAGTGGTGCCATGCTGCCTGACCCCTTACTCAAGTATTTCCCAAACTATGTAAATCAAGCCCTAGTTTTTAGGGTTGCTAATGTATTTCGCCCCCCCCCCATAAAACCTTGCTATTAAAATAACTGGAGAATATGAGATCAAAATGAAAACACGGGCTTCTTTTCTAAAGTTTCACAGAACTTGACCTCCTAGATGGTGATACTTTTCAGTTTAGATTGTTGTCTTCAGAAAGTTATCTACGTTTGCTGAGCCTCAGTTTCCTTCTCTGAGACACAGAAATACTGATATCCATCCACCCCATAGATTGCAGGGAGCGAGTGACCATGAGCTTGAAGCCCCTGCCATCCGCTGCCTGAGGAAGGGTCCACACATCCGAGTTCCTATCTCTTTCGTCTTTGGCTTTTCTCTTCTAGGTCATCAGGTCCCCGTCATTGACCTCTGTCTTTAAAACTGACCATAACCGTCACATGAGGCGGCACCAGGGTGTTTCTCTGTAGTGGAACCCCAGGCCTTGTACAGCGTCAGTCACAGCATGCCCAGGGGAAGCTGTCTCCTGGTGCTGCCACTGCGAGCAGGCTCCTGCCGCAGCTCTGTATCCTTCTCAGTCACCAGAGACAAACGTTGCTTGGGGTCCAAGCATACATCACAGATGTACCACCCCCAAAGAGGGCAGGGCAGCTCCTGCCAAAGAGTCAAGAGTCTCTCTACTCTTTCCGCTATCTCCGCGCCCAGGCTTCCTAAGCTAAAGGTCTGCGCTTTGCATTGAAATCTCCTTGTACTCTTCATGTAATCCATGCCAATCCCCGTTTTTAAGGTAACCAACTGTGACACGGTCACCCATCCAAGAAACACAGCCGGCACACGGAGGAGAGATTTTACTGAGCTAAGAGAGATTTACAATGAAGCACACTTTACAGCAGATTGGAAAAACTCAGGCTTCACAAAGATAGCGCTCACGATTACCAGGCACGTTTGCTCAGAAGCACACAGGGACCCAGGACATGGAGCAGATGGGTGCCAACAGGAGACCCAGACACAAGGGCTGACTCTGTGATGTGGCGCTATCTTGAACTGCCCGCAGGGAGGTATGACTAAAGTTTTTCCCACAGTTCCCAGGGAAAGACACTCTGTAAGTCCCTGTGGTCTGTCCTCGGGCTCGAACATATCCTGACTCTCTCCAGCTCTTGGAAATTTTCTAGCATTCTCATGAATAGACTAGTTTAAGAAATTCCCCTCACTCACTACAGGGAAGCAGCTACAACCAAGTTGTGCTTGGGTTAGCAACTGAGATTTCTAAATGAGTCTTGGATGAGACCTTCCTCTCTCAGACCTCAGTCCCCCACTCAGCTCCACAAAGGTGGAGCATTCGCTTGTCTCTGAGACCTCTCTGCGACGAGATGGGAATCCGAACTAAGCACAACAGCCACAGAGCTGCCCTGGGTCTGGGGGGTAGATTCTGTCCCACCTGACACGTCACTCTCTGGGTGACACTGAGCCACTGAAAACACATGCAAGATGATGAGAAAACTGGCTATCTGGAATGAGATTTCTCTGACAAATGGGCCCTTAAGGAATAGAGCTGCTTTAAGAAGCCCGTAGGTTTTTGGAAAATGACACATGAATTTTTCAGGTGCTGTTGACAGGGAATCTTGTTTCAGGAATTGGTGTGAAAAAAAATTTCATCTTTCAGACAACAAAGAGAAATGTCCTGTCTAGACGGCTCAGGCAGATGAGGTGTCAAAGCACAATTATTCCAGCTCATTGGAAAGCAAGTTCCCTCATTGCCCGTGAAAGCAGAACCCTCTCTCATTTCCGGGGGCTGGGGGAAGGGGTCCTACCTCCCAGGTCCTTGTACTGCTCCTTTTGATGGTTACCGCCTAGTTGAGGGCCAGGCCCCACCCACCATTGGCTGCAAGATGGAGCCAGCCTTTAGCTTGCCCTCCCCTCTTCTCTTCAGTTATGCTAAGGGACCCCACTCATCATGTTCAGGAGTACTGTGACGTACCTCCGTTTCTTGCTAATTATTAAAGTCTAAATGGACACATGGAGTTCATAATTTTAAAGCTACACACACAGAGGGCAAAGTTACAAATTCACAGCACACCAATAGGCATTTTTTACAAATTGATAGGCTAACAGGGTGGTCTTAATTCATTTCTGTACTTCTCTGAACTTTGAAAAATGGTAATAATAAATAATTTCTCTTTATTTTAAGAAGCCAAATGGGTCCTGTCTGGTCATGGATCTAGTCACGGCCATTGAAGAAATGATATTACGCTTGGTCCAGTGACTTCCTGAAAGCTTTTGTGCCATTCTTCCTGGCTAGTGAAGCTGTTTCCTGGACACGTGGATCAAGCCCACCAATAGCTCAGGTCTCCCGTGGGTGTTCAGTAATGGGAGGGCAAGGTGGCAGGTGCTGGGCGACTGGGGGTGGACTGAGTCAGCTCCTGTTGGAGCTGAGGGGGCTTTCAGAGCTCTCTGTCAAAGATCTGGGCACAATACCTGTGGCACCTTCTAGGTGGTTTGCACATCAGATTGCGTGGAGTGAGGGGGGGTGCTGGACAGGTTTCTAGGAACCCAAGCATCTCACTGCTTCTGTGGGACTTTCCAACACTGAGTATCGAGTCATTTGTGAGCGGACAGAGCCCTCCCCCACCTCGCCCTGCTTCCCCTAACTCATGGCCACAATGGGCTCCATGGAGGACAGATCTGTCTTCCCAGACTGGATCTGGGTAGAGGGCAGGTGGTGACTGGCTAGCGGAGCCCTCCGCCCCTGGCTCTTCTCTGTCCACGCTACCCTGAAGGAAGGAACTGGAGAGGGCAGCCTGTCTTCCTGAGGCTTGGGCGGCCTCTGGCACATTCTCAGCAAGGCCTTGAGCTCCACCCGGAAGCTCTCGTTGAGCCAGCAGTAGATGAAAGGGTTGTAGCAGGTGCTGCTCATGGCAAACCAGTGGAAGGCAAAGTAGAGGGCGTTGTTGGTGTGGATGGCCTTGCTGGAGAGCAGGAGGACGTAGCAGTTGAGGGGGAACCAGCAGAGGGCGAAGAGGACCACCACAAGCACCAGCATCTTCACGGTCGTCTTCTTCTTGCGCCGCAGGGCCAGGTACTGCTCCGTGGTCACGTCGCCAATGGTGCTGCACAGCCACAGCTTCTTGGCCACGCGGGCATAGGCCACTGAGATGATGAAGAGGGGGAGGAGGTAGAGCAGGATGAAGGTGGCCAGGTCCAGGTACTTCCAGAAGAGGTCAGCTGGCTCTGGGAAGTCCGGCAGGCAGAGGGAGCGCACAATGTCCTCGCTGGACCAAGAGGGAGGGAAAGCGTAAGATGGGGACGGGGCAGACTGTGAGTGGGAAGATCAGTATTTCCACTTCGTCCCTATCCCGGGCTGAGCACATCTGCTACGGATGTTTTGACACTGTGGCCTAATCATCTCATCATGCTTCGGTCTCCCCACAAGGCAGGGCCTCTAACAAAGGTAGGAAGACTCCAGACTCTGTGTTTCCTGAACCTAGCGTCATGCCTTGCACATAGTGGGCCCCGCAGAATAAATGAATGGATGAATCAATGGGCGTGGAAGGAAAAAAGGAAGGAAGGAAGGAAGGAAGGAAGGAAGGAAACAGCAGTATTTCTGCGCAGAAAGTCAGCTCCTTCTTGAGGAAATCTTAGAGTCCCCTTTGTACTCAGTTCTCATCCCAAAGGGAAACCCATGAATCATTAAAACAGATGGAGGTAGGGAGACTATGTGGGAAGCAGGCCTCTAGCGTCTCTGTGGCTTATTAGCTTTTCACACAGTCTAGGAAGACACTGAAGGAGGGGGCAGCTGATTCCCAGGGAACTAGCTGAGCCCAATCAAAGCCCCACCCCACCCCACCCCTGAGCTCATGGTCTGCGCCTATGAACGCAGGGGTGTGGTGTGGAGGTAGTGAGTTAGGTGTTCAACTCAGATCTCAAACGCTAGCTTTCCTCCACTGAGTCTGCATGGAGACAGGCTATAAGGAAGTAGATCGTAGTTTTTAAAGAGAGTGTGGGAAAGAAGGAGTTGCTGATGGGGACCAAGCTGGGTCTTGGCAAAGACACCTGTCTCAGAATCGTGCCTCAGAAGCTGATGCTCATGCTTGTTTTGTTTCTAAGTTCTGCGAGACTTGGAATCTTGCTCATTTAAAACAAGGCAGAGGGAGCCCCATCTCTGTCTGTGTGAGCACAGGCCTCCTGGAGACAGAGTGGAGACCATCTCTGTCTGTGTGAACCAGTGCCTCCTGGTGGCAGAGTGGAGACCATCTCTGTCTGTGTGAGCACAGGCCTCCTGGTGACAGAGTGGAGACCATCTCTGTCTGTGTGAACCAGTGCCTCCTGGTGACAGAGTGGAGACCATCTCTGTCTGTGTGAACCAGTGCCTCCTGGTGACAGAGTGGAGACCATCTCTGTCTGTGTGAACCAGTGCCTCCTGGTGACAGAGTGGAGACCATCTCTGTCTGTGTGAGCACAGGCCTCCTGGTGACAGAGTGGAGACCATCTCTGTCTGTGTGAACCAGTGCCTTCTGGTGGCAGAAGCTGATTAACAGCTGTCTTGTCCCTGCAAACAGGCTAAAGAGTAAGGCAGAGCTAACATTGAAAAGAGCACAGGGAAAACAACAGAGAGACTAGGCATGGGCTGAGAGATGGTAAGAAGGACCCAGTGAGGCCATAGGCAGTGAGGAGGTGTACCTACAGCTACCAGGAAGAGTCGTATCCAGGGGGCTCTGGCTGATTCCCTGTGACTGTGGTCCAGGTCCATTCTGGAGGTCAGTAGGTTACAACCTCCCCTGAGCCCCAGGCTGCTCCCACTGACACTGACATGTCTCACCTGTACTTGAAGGTAAACAGTTTCTGGCAGATGGCATGTGGCAGCGAGAAGAAGGTGGCCATGACCCAGATGACAGCAATATAGATGACGCCCTTGGTGATGGAGATCCGCGGCTTCAGGGGATGCATGATGACCTGGAAAACAAGCAAGGGTGTCTCCGCTGACGTTGGAAGCAGGCAAGAAGCCAGGCGGCCCCTGAGCTGTCTCCGCTGAAGTCACAAGCAGGTAAGAATCCAGGGGGCCCCTGAGCTGCACCCTGCAGCTGAGCATTGAAGGGAGCTCACTCTGACCTCAGTTCAGCTCCAGGGGGTCACATGGACTCTGTGACTCCTGGCAGTCCCAGGGCCTCTTGCAAGTGAGGAGAGCAGGGTAGGGGTGAGGGGAGGGTGCAAACCTGGTAGAAGGGACCCCAGGCTCAGATCCACCTCCTGGAGATCAGTGGTTCCAGGCCCTGGATGATATGGCAGGTTCTGACCATGAGGGGTAATCTCTTGTCATCCACTGCAGAAGTGGATTTGATAGCACCTATTAAAGCCATTACTAAATTCCAACACAGACTGGCTTCCATGCATCTTGGAATTGATATTGTGTGGCAGCCAATCAACTCTTCTAAGAGGCTTAAATAAAGATGGACATTAACAGCGTTTCCATTTGAGATTGGGTCCTGTGGCAGAGGTACCCCAGAGCTCTGATGGAATTAGTAGGGGTTGACCAGAGGTAGCTGTGTGCAGACTTTTCTCAGCTGACTTTGATGCCTTTGTACTGTGTGAAGTCTTGATTCTAACATTTTAACATGATCATGGCATTTTGGAAATAGAAAGAGCTCAAATTTGGACAGTCCATGTCTCTTCTGATGTGCAAACCCCTTCAAGTACATCCTTACAAAGCTGTCATCCAGAGGCACTTAGATGTGGCTGGTGACATGAGACGCTGTGGGCCATTTATTCCTCCAAGAAAATCATTCCTCACAGTGTACGATGCTTTTAGTGTGGGTCTTTGAAATCATTTTTCCGTTGGCCCTTATGCATCTCAGATCATCTCCAAGCAAACCTTGATTCTCTCTGCCCTAGAGATACTGGCCTCGTGAGTCTGCTTAAATTATCAGAGAGCAGGACAGTCTAGCGGTCAGAGCATGGCTTGGAGCCAGACAGATGTTGACCCTCATTTTAGCTTGGTCATATGATCATGGGAGGGCTGTGTATGTTCATTTCTTAACCTGTTTCCTGACATAACATGAAGAAGAAGAAGAAGAAGAAGAAGAAGAGGAAGAGGAAGAGGAAGAGGAAGAGGAAGAAGAGAAAGAAGAAGAAGAAGGAAGGAGGGAGCAAAAGTAGAAGAGGCAGCACAAAATAATTTGATGGTTGGCGTCACCACGACAGGAGAAACTGTGTTAAAGGGTCACAGCATTAGGAAGGTTGAGAACCACTGAATAATCAGCAATATGTGCTCATGAATTGTAGAGTTAACAAGTACCTGGCCCTTCCTAAATGGATGCCCTTGGGTCCTCTTTGAGTGCCTACCACCCATGGGCATTACCCCACATACTCACTCCTGTGCTACCACATCCTACTTGCTCCTGCCTTCGGGACACCCTGGTTTGTGTTCCTCCTACACAGTCTGGGCCAGAGACTCCATCTCCCACTTGAAAGCTTTCTCCGACCTGTAGTTACTTGCTTCTTCCTTTCCATCTGTAATTTTCTGGGTTTGATTTTCTACCACTAAAATAATTCATTAAATTTAGAGATGGGAAATGCCAGCAGTGAGTCTTCACTTTGACAACAAAGGGGAAATAACCTTTTGCAACTACCAAAGGGTTTAATATCCCTTGTGTCCTTGCCGGAATTGATCAACAAGGAGACCAGTGCACAGGCTGACAGCTGGGATGAATGAGTCACTGTCGTGATGAGAGCTTTCCCTACAGACACCAGGCAGGCACAGTCAGAGGGGGAGGATGGTGCCAGGAGTGGGTGACCTCACCTGGTGACGGTCCACAGCAATGGCTGTCAGTGTCAGTGCTGAGACGTGCAGAGAACAGTACTGGGCGAAGCGGCTGACATGGCACATTCCCTTCCCAAACACCCATGTGCTGTTTACAAAGCGAACCTGTGGGTAGAATACAGATGTCAGGGGTGAACGGGGTGCATACAGATGTCAGGGGTGAACGGGGTGCATACAGATGTCAGGGGTGAACGGGGTGGATACAGATGTCAGGGGTGAACGGGGTGCATACAGTTGTCAGGGGTGGATGGGATGGGTACAGGCATCAGGGGTGGGCAAGATGGATAGGACACAGACGTCAGGGATAGACAGAGTGGATAGAATACAGATGTTGAGGTGGACAGGATGGGTAGATTACAGACATTAGGGGTGGACAGGATGGATAGAATGCAGACATCAGGGATGGACAGATTAGCTGCAGATGCCAGGGTGGATAGACCTTGACTGATACCCAGCTCAAACTCAGTGGTCTCTGAAGAGCATCTCTTCAGGAGGTCTCTCAGCTCTCCCAGTCAAGAATCTTCCAGCTACCGTGCCATAGCACACAGCACATGACTTTCCCCAACATAACCCATTCTTGATCATTGAGTTCACCAAACCCGAATCATGGCCCTGGACCATCAGGGTCAGAAGAGCTTGGGAAAAGTGCGGGCTCGGGAGGCTAGCCTTTCCACAACTATTCATTGCTGTGCAGCCTTAGCCGATAAACTCTGTTAACCTCAGTTTTCCCTTTTGCAAAAAAAAAAAAAAAAATGGTTTCAGAATTCTTACCTGAAAGGCTTATTGCAAAATCTGTAAAGATGGGGGAAATTGCCCAGCAAATTGTTAGGAGGTAATTATTAGAAATTGGAAGCTGACATTTTGAAGTGTAATAAAATTCTTGGCTGAATGGAACCTGGTCTAACAGGGAAACATCTCCAGAAAGTCACAATATAGCATTTTGACTGTGCTTAGAAGGGGTATGTGTGCGTGTGCACGTGCGTGCGTGCGTGAGTGCGTGTGTGCGTGTGTGTGTGTGTGTGTATGTGTGTGTGTGTGCGTGCGTGCGTGAGTGCGTGTGTGTGTGTGTGTGTGTGTGTGTGTGTGTGTGTGTGTATAAAGGATCCGACACAGAGTCACACACAGTGTGAAGCGATCCACCACTGAGCTACATTCAGCCTCATGTGCATGACGATCTTGCAGCTGACCACCTGAGTGGAGACACCTGGAAAGGTGAAGGTTAGGGTGGGGAGAAACGGGACCCTTGGGGGAGACAAGGTCCTCCTTCAGCAGCATGCAAGGCTGTGTGCTCACTCAGGCCTGGAGCAGCCCCTGTGAGGAATGTCTTGGCCAGGAGAGATGGAGCATCTGTTCTGACCAAGGCACATCTGATCCAGGAGGGGACTGAATGTAGAGCGTACGCCCTAGAGGGTCAGACACAGGGCAAATAGGTCACCTGGTGGGAGTGGAGTGGGCAAGGGAAGAGATCGACAGCCAAGACAGGCGTTCTCTCACGACTTGGATTGACAGAGTTTGCCACTTGCTGCGGTCACCTTAGTGGACTGGTAGGTGTAAGGCAGATCCGAGGACAGGCTAGCCTTGACAGATACACAGGTATGCCTCTAATTGGTATCTGAGGAGCATCCCCTCCGGAGGCTTCTTAGCCCTCCCAGCCAAGGAATATTACAGGCACTGTGCTGAAGTATGGACCACTGGGTTTTCCCCAGCACAGCCGATTTGTTCCCACTCTGGGATCTCCGAGTCTTCTCTCCTGCACCTGTGAAGCAGGCTCACACTTTCACATATGAAAATCATGCCTGGTAGAAAGCCGATGTAGAGTGTGTACAACATGCCATATTTAGCCAGCACCTTAGCCTCTGAACTGCCGTTCTGACTACATAGGACATATTTAAGGTGAGCAAGGACTCACATATGTGGAGCCTAGGACAGTGGCCAACAACTTTGGATAAGGGTCTGTTGGGAAATGAGGAGTGGATGTTTGCCTGGCATGTGTACAGGAAAGTTGGGTCAAGTTTGGCTACCTCCCCTCAGGGAGACAGAAGACCCTATGCTCTGGAGGAGTCATTGAGGTTACAAAGCAGGCCATCTTCAGCCCCTCTGCCTCACACCCACAATCAGCAAGTGAGCAAACCTAAACCTCTGGTGGGACACCACCCCTTCCTACCTCCCAGAAACTCCCCGCTCTTGATCTTGCCCCCCATGGGATCAGGCGGAACATGGCTGCTGACATGTGGGACTCACCCAGATGAAGACAGATGCTTCAGGAGGCCCCAGGCCTGACACACTTGGCCCAGCCTCTCTTTCCAGCCCACCCCACCTTCCCTTGCCCACTCTGATGTGTCTTTGGTTCCTGCACCTCCACCTTCACCCCGTCACTCGGCGTTCTTGCAACACAAGGTGCACTTCAGTGGCTCCTCCTTCGGGCTGTTCCTGCTCCCTCTGCACTGTGTGTACTGGTCATTCATTTCCACACAGGAGACCGTGCTCTTGTACAACTGTTGAAATGTCACAGCCTGTGCAGAGTCTCCTTTGACCTCTGCTGAGTCAGGATGAAGGCCCGCCTCCTCCAGACCCCACTGCACTGTCTGCATGCCTCTGTCATGGGAACTACAAGCAAGTGTTTATTATTGTCTCAGTGATCTGAGAGCCAGTCTTCATGCTGACTGCAGTAAACGGGCTGGGAAGAGGGGCCCAGGAGGAGGTTACTGTCACCAAGCAGTCAAAGGCAATGCCTCCCCCCAGTGAGAAGGCAGAGGGATTTGAAGATCCCAATTCTCACCACCTGTGTGCAAAAAGCAACACCCTGGAAGCTCTACAGGAGCTTGGACTGGGGAGGTTCCATGGGTCAGGTTCAAAGCCAGGCTGTTCTATTTGTCATGTAGGAAGGGCAGAGTCCCTTCTCACAGGAGGTTCCTGGGTCATTCAGCTCTCAGCTGTCACTGCTTCTTTGTCCCTTCATGTCTATGTACATCCGACCCTGCAGCCCGCCTCTGAACAACAGCGACAAGGCCCTGAAACCTTGCAGCTCTCATCCGAGACCCACCCCAGCTTGCCCTTTCTCTAATAAGAAGGCAAGGGAGGACACGGAGAGCCAAGATGCAGCGTTTCTAAGGATCAGCAAGGCACAGAGCATTATTGGGATGCCTTCATGTCCTTGGTCAGTGCCTAGGGGACCCTGAGTGGCCACCGATCGAGCGACTGGTTAGTATAGGCTGAGGGAAGTTGGTGTCTCAGAGCGGTGGAAGCAGAACATGAGTCAGGAGTCCCCACTCCCACTGGCGACTTAGTGCACACACCAGGGAACGTGAGTGAAAGGAATCAGTTCTCCTGGCTCTGCAGGTGGCCGTGGACAAGACCTGGGTTTCTGTGCCTTGGTTTCCTTATCATATTATGTGAATATGCTCTCAGAATGGAGAGAGAATGGGAATGTTTTGAAGATGGAAAATGTGGAAGGACATCACATGGACCAGTGGTTGCAATGATCCATCTTTTTCTGTCTTCATTTGTATGTGAGATAATAGATGGGTAGATATAGATAGATAGATAGATAGATAGATAGATAGATAGATAGATAGATAGATAGATAGATAGATAGACATTCTGCTTGGCTAGTAACTCTAATAACACATTATTCCATACATTGAAAGGGATGCAACTCTGCTGTAGAGATGAGCTGTCTGTCACTGGGGTTGCTCAGCCACACCCTCACTATTTCAAACCGTTCATAAACTCCCTGGTCACTAAGGGACAGAGCAGCACCTCTGCTGAGGAGCAGAGGCTCAGAGAGGGAGCCACTTGCTTACCCTGTGCAAATGTCCCACACCCCAGGCTCCAGGCCACCTTCATGCTATTCCCTCCCAGAACAAGCATCCAACAGGGCCTCCCCATCAAGCCACCAAGGGAACACAGCTGAACCCACCAGCATCCAGAAATATGCTTCAGACTCCATTAACAATTGACAGCTGCTGCTCAGACAACCCACCCAGCGGCACTGGGAATGGGTGAGAGGCAGGCTCTGCACAGGCAGACTTGAGGGACAAGAAGTGACCCAATAGCCTCTGCTAACATTTCAGGGACCCGATTTACTGTTTGCTCATTTCAAATGCCTGTGATCAGGGAAGTCACACAATGAATGGGCAATCCTTTAGAGCCAGCTGCAGACACTTGACTCATCGAATCAGTGCTTCCAGCTGCAGAAACTCTGGCCTGGAAAGAAAGAGGGAAAAGAAAGAAGGGGAGACAGAGGAGGAAGGAATATTGAGGAATGACAGGAAAGAAAAGACTCTCAAAGATTAGCACATGAAGACAAAATAAAAGCTGATGTGACTGAGGATAGGAGGTGGAAGGAGGAGGGTGAGGACCTGGAGGTGGCGAGGACCTGGAAGAGACAGAGTGACAGGAGGAGAGAGAGTAGAGAGAATAGACCCATGCGTCAGGAAAAGAGAAGCCCGGGAGGGCCTATCCTTACCAAAGTGAATGGCGTGTTGAGCAACGTGATCATGATGTCTGCCACTGCCAGGTTGACGATGAAGAGGCTGGTGGCAGAATGCATGCGCTGATTCTTGAAGATGACATGACAGACTAGGACATTGCCGAAGAGCGAGAAGACAATGATGAACGAGTAGGCCACGATAAGAAGGGCCTTCACCGTGGGGTTCTGGGACTCGGCCCCATAGCGTCTCCTGCCCACGAAGTTCTGCCAGTCGGAGAAAGTGTAGTTGGTCCAGAAGTTCGAAGCATTGGTCCCGGTCAGGGATGCTTCCATACTCGGATGCTCAGTGACGACCTGCGGTTGCTCGGTGCCTAGCACCGAGGACAGGAGAAAGAGCAGCAGGACAGGAGGGATCATCATGCCCAGCCACCGCGGTTCTGGACGCAAGGGTCGGACTCCCCGCCGGCTCGGTGCGTGAAGGCTGGGCGCGGGACGCTCAGCTACCGGGCTACAGGAGTGCGCAAGGCAAAAGGAACCAGGGCGCGAGGGGCGCGGAGCACAGAAGGAGCCCCGACCTCGGAGAAACCTGGACCACGCCGGGTCCCGACTGGAAAGGCCACGGAGATCCGCAGGGAGTCGGGACCGCAGAGGAAACTCCTGAATGCAGAGGAACTCGGATCGTGCTGACTGCCAGCCGCCTCTGTCACCCCAGCCCTCGGTGGCGCTCGCCCGTTCTCGCAGCACTTTTATACCTCTGCTCCCGCAGCGGCCAGTGCGCCTCCGCCTATAGGGCTGTGCAGCGTCTCTTGGCTCCCGTGACGCGCTCAGCTCCAGCCTCCTCTCTCCCGGCTTGCGGCACCGCAGTCCCCAGCGCAGCCTGTGCTGGCCCCTCAGCACTGCAGCCGGGACTCGGACCGCCCTCCCTCACGCTCGCCAGCTTTCTTTCTGTACAGTAAATCAGGGAATCAGTAAGCAGCCTTAGGGACTATTTGGGGTCACACTGCAAGGCCGGGTTTGTGCAGTCCAAGGATCCACCACGTTGGTTTCCACCTGATCTGTAGCCTTGGCACATTCCCAATACTGAGGTGATTCCTGATCCAGGTGGATCCTGGGATGCGGCAAATCCTGAAATAGACCTGGAATATTTCCTCTCTAGCTAAACCTCAGACTCACTGCAGGCTTAGTCAAGGCCTGTTGGGAATGTGACATGGTTGCTGATGTCTTTAAAGGAAACTTCAAACACTTCTTGATACACCCAAGAAGCAGAAGGAATAGCGTTTGGCTCTCCTCTGGAAAATAGTTGCTTCGCTACCATAGAGTTCCAGAAGCTGCCCTCTCTCAACCATCCTCCTGCTTCTCCCGTGAGACTTTTTGAATTTTGTTTAAAAAAATTATAGTTAGCACACAAAGTAGCGGTTCGCTGTGTGGTTCGCATGGGTATATATTGTTCTACTTCAGTCCAATTCTTTTCCTGGCTTCTCACCCCTCTTTCCGGTCCCCTTCCTCTGGCAAAATATTTCTTCTTCAGGCTACACATGTTTTGATTGGCTCTCTGGTTCCTCACTGTCCCTCCATGAGCTACCCAAACTTGATAGACAACCCTCAGCTCCTCATTCTGTCAGTGAACCCCTGGAGATTTTCTAGTGTTGTCTAACTCTGGTGAGCAATCTTCAGGCTGAGACTGGAATACAGACGTCTCCAACACAGGTGCACTCGGGGTTTTCACTTGGACCCTGAAAAGCAGGCCCCTCTCAACAAGACTTCAGCCGTCTCTCACCGTGGACCTTTTCCAGGGGCAGTGAGGGTTACCCTGTGCACTCACTGTGGCTGCAGGGACACAGACCAAACTCTCTTGCTGAAAAGCAATTTGAAATGGGTCTATTAAATGTCATCATCGTAAAATACAAGACGCACTTCCCTGGGTTGGAGAGAGTCCGGTAAGTCTTTCCGTGGTGACCGACACTTAGGAGACAGTCACAGCAGAGGCAGAAGTGGCGGGATGGAGTTCTCCATGGGAACCATGCGCTCCCAGACATGGAGGAGATCAGCGCTGTGATACAGGTGGTGACTGCAGCCAGGAAGAGAGGGCAGGGACCCAAACCTAAGGGTGTGCTGGGATAGGAACAATTCCCTTGAGAGTGACAGCAACGAGTGTAGAACGTGACATGATCTGATCCGCATTTTTCAAAGAGCGCTTCAGCTAGTGGGACATGCGTGTGAAAGGCTGTGGCTTGAAGCAAGGTTGTCCAAGTGACCTGGGAGTGGAGTTGTCATTTGGCCCTCAAGGTGCTGGCAAGGGGACGAAAAAGGATGACAGATTGAGGGAGGAATCAGGATGACTGTCAGATTTTCAATTTGGTTGAAGCCCAACACAAAACCCATCAAGGAGGGGTGGAGGGATGGCTTAGTTGTTAAGAGCGCTGGCTGCTTTTCCAGAGGACTTGAGTTCAATTCCCAGCAACCAAATGGTGGCTCACACCATCTGTAGTGGGACCCAATGCCCTCTTCTGGCACAAAGTTGAGCCATATGCAGATAGAGCACCCATATACATACATGGATAAATAAATCTTTAAAAAAAATAGTAAAGATGTTTAGAAAATAAAGACGCCTCCTTTCCTCTCAAGCTTCCTTGGAATCTTAGCCCAAATTTCTTCATTATTTTATCAGAAAGTTCCAGAAAAATGTCCTCATTTTCACACTGCATTGACCTTCTAAGCCACTGAATTTGGGAGTAGCATGGTGAGAGGAGGGGCCTCCCAGCTCTGCAGATGAAGCTTGTAGGTCCTACAGGGTTAGCAGGTTAGAACAGGGGGGCTGTGTATTTGATCACAAGGGAAAGCATCAGACAGAATAAGTAACAAATGCTTGGTCAAAGCGGGTTTGAGAAGCAGAAGGCCCTGGGTAAGTCAATTTTGGTGCTGGGAGACAGAAGCTGCACTCTTGTGCTCCAGAGAGATAGGATATATTGAGGATGCCAAGAGCAGGCCAAGCCATTTCCTCTTCCTTAAGTAGACAGTCTGCACACAGCTAGGTGGGGCCCCGGAGCACTCCAGGGTCCCTAGCACAGCAGCACAGTTTACCCTGGCTTTTACCAAAGTGAGAGCTTCCCTTGCCTAACTCCACACCAAGGCTGAGTTACTCCAGCGTCCTTCAAAGGCTTATTTGCTAATCTGTAAATCACCACCACATTGCGATTAGGGGGATACAGGAACTGTTCTTACAGAAGGAGCCAACTCCGCTTGTGCATTCTGAATAAAGAAAGTCGAGGATGTGTGTGTGTGTGCAGTTGGAATGTGAAAAGGGCCCTTAGACTGCTACATCTCTAGTCATAATTGCACAAACATGCCCAAGTGCAGAGTCTAGGGTTCACTTCAAGCTGTCTTGAAGAGTCATGGGCCATCACTTTGCACGCATGTTTCGACAACAGCTTACATGACACCACACAATGCTTCAAAAGAGGTGTTTCTAAATTATAACAATAAAAGCATTAGAAAGAGAAAACAATAAAAAAATTTTAAAAAGAGTTTTTGGAGAACCACATTGTGGTGGTTTGAATAAGAATGGCCTCCAATTCAAAATATATTTGAATAGCTGGTCATCAGGGAGTGGCACTACTTGAGAGGGATTAGGTGTATCCTTATTGGAATAGGTATGGCACTGTTGAAGGAAGAATGTTGCTAAGGGTGGGCTTTGAGGTTCCAAAAGCCCAAGCCAACCCCAGTGTCTCTCTCTTCCTGCTGTTTGCAGGCCCAGATGTAGAACTCTCAGCTCCTGCTCCAGAACCATGTCCCCACCACGATGGCAATGAACTAAGCGTCTGAAACTGTAAACATGCCCCAAGTAAATGCTCTCCTTTACTGTGCTCATAGTGTCTCTTCACAGCAATACAACCTGAAGACTAAAGTTGGTATCAGGAGTGGGGCTGGCAGGCTTGCTGTGACAAGCTTGACCATGCTGCTTGTTGGTAGAATGTGGACTTTGGATTAGGAAAGCAACTGAAAACTTTAAGCAGAGCTAAATGGGCCATACTAGTAGGAGTGTGGAAGACAGTGGTGCTGGGAGAAATGTGGATTATGATGACCTAACTCGAGGGGTTCCAGAGAATACTAGGAAGTGGTTTACAGACTAGTCTTATGATATTTTGGCAAAGAAAGTGGCTGTTTCTCTCTCTTGTCCTAAAAATCTTCCTGAGTCTAAACTGAAAAGTTCTGGGTTATTGGTATTTGCAGAGGAGATTTCAAGACAGCCTAGCATTGGCTCTGTCATGAGGTTATTAGTGATCTCTTATGTAGATGTATAATGACAAAGAGCAAGCCGAGCAAGGAAAAATACAAAATACACAGTTTGGGGAGAAAAGGAGCACCTGGAAGTGCAATAGAGCTAAGTCTAGAGCTCAAAGAGGTAAAGTTTAAAGAAAAGCCTGATGCCAAATGGAATAAAGAGAGTGGTAACCTCAGGGCAGGACTCCACCCAGTAAGTTTCCAACTTCCAAAAGGAATTTAAATAAAGCTTAAAGACTGAGGAAAATGATTAATGACAGAAAACTTATGCTGATATATTTCAAGGAGGAGGGCCACATTTCAGCCCCAGCAAGCACCAGAACTTGGTAGCTTCAGACATGTAGTTTTGGCTTTAGAATCAAGAATACAAGGAAGGGGCTGTGGAATCTCCCTTTGAGGCTAAGGAAAGCTACTGAGGCCAGGCATCTGTCCGGGGTGCCCCTGCACAAAGACTTAGAGAGGCCATTGCCTGAAGCTGGGAAAGCGAAGCCTGGATCGTGTTGGAGACTCCAGGATGTTGGAGATGCCAGACCTGTGAAGGCCTGCCAAGGAGAGCTGCTAGCAGGGAGCAGAACCAGCCCAGGAGAGAGAAGCATGCTGTAGCCAGCACAGTTGAAAGGCGTTAGAGACCTAAAGATCTCTTTGGCATCAGATATGAGATGCAGACTTTGGAGTTTGCACAGCTGGTTTTCAGTCTTGGTTTTGTTCATTATTTCCTCACTATGCTCCCTTTTGGAATGGTAGTAAATATTCTATGCCATTGTATGTCAGAAGTATGTTATCGGATTTTTTATTTTGATTTTACTGGGAGTTACAGTTAAGAGATTGCCATGAGCCTCAGAAGAGACTTTGAACTTCAAACTTTTAAACAGTGTTGAGATGGTTATAGACTATGGGGACTTTTGAAGTTGGACTGAATGAATTTTTGCATTATGATATGGCTACAAGCCTATGGGGCCAGAGGGTAGAATGTGGTAGTTTGAATAAGAATGGCCAACATAGGCTCATATGTTTGAATGCTTTGTCATCAGGGAGTGACACTACTTGAGAGGGACTAGGGGGTGGGCCTTTTGGAGTAGAAGTATGTCACTGAGGGAGGCTTAAGGGTTTTAAAAGCCCATGTCAGATCCAGTGACTCTTTCCTCCTGTTGCTTGTAGATCTAAGAACTCTCAGCTATTTTCCAACAGCATGCCTGCCTGCATACCACCATGCTCCCTGCCATAATAACATGGACTAAATCTCTGAAATTGTAAGCAAGCCCCAATTGAATGCTTTCCTTTATAAGAATTGCATGGTGTCTTTTCACTGACTAAGACAACATCAGTACTGCCAAGGATATCATGATGCCTCTTCAACATCAATGCCTTACTAAAAAACTCAGGTTTAAACTAACAACACTATTCCCAGATTCATCCCATATCAATTGGTGCAAAGGAAAGCACAAGCAATCAGCATGGTTCCAGGTGTGTGACAGTGACCTGGTTTGTCTATGTTGATGGATTAGAACCCACTAGAGGGACAAAATCATCATGGTGTCTGTGTCTGTGAACTTATGTGTGGATATGAAAGGATATGTCTTAGTTACTTGTTTATTGGTGTGATAAAACAGTATGGCCAAGGCAATTTATGTAAGAAACTTTTAATTTGGCTTCATTTCAGAGGGTTAGAGTCCATGATGATGGACCAAAAGCTGAGAGCTCACATCTTGATGCACAGCCACAAGGCAGAGAAACATATTTCAAAGCCTGCCCCCAGTGATACACCTATTTCTCCCCAACCAGTTCCACCAACTGGAGACTAATTGTTCAAATATATGAGTATATAGAAGTCATTCACACTCAAACCACCACAGGAGACTTACTGTACTGGCTCACACCACTAGAAGTGAAGCAAGAACCTGAATAGCTGCTTAGTGCAAGAAGCTAGAAGCCTCAAAATACAGGAACCGATGGTATAGCTCAGTACGAAGCTGAAGACCTAGGACGGTCTGAAGACGTGCTGTCTGGAGTCTGCAGTGAAAGGCTGAAGAAGTGAGTCTTATGTCCTTAGTGATGGCTGTGGACCAGACACGCTCACTCAGGAAGAGTCCTTACACCTGCTGCCTGACATCCTCTTGTAGTTCTATCCATCTGGGTGGTCCAGCCTAATGAATGGCCCTACCCACATGCAGGCCTTTCCACATCAGGTCTGCAGCCATTTCAGTCCTCCCCGGAAACAGCACCACAGACACACTCACCAGTGTGCATCTTCTGATCCAATCAAGATGACAATCATGATTACCCACCACAGGTGATAACATTCTTGAAAAGGAACCAAATAAGCCGGAAAGACCAAGTTCTGCTGAATAAATGCTCAAATATATGCAAAAAAGTTAAATAACCCCCTGACAAGTAAGTCACTGGGACAAGATTATAGGAGTATACCTAGCATATGGAAAAGGAAGTATACTTAAGGCCTGCCTATAGTTTGTGAATCCAAATTGAACTGGTTGTGGTTAGAACATTCCACTTGGGGTGAGTCTTAGTTGGCATGGAGATTGCTCCATAGACCAAACTGGTCTCACACGTGTGGGAGATGCTTCTTCCTCTGCCTCCTGAGTGTTATAATTCCATATGTGTGCCTTCACACTCAGCATTAATCTGTGATATAGTAATATATAAAACTTTGTAGGTGTATGAATGGTGCATGTGGGAGGGGGGTTAAGGGTGCCATGGCATATGTGTACAGGGCAAAGGACAACCCTGAAGAGTTGGTTCCATCCTTCCACCTTTACTTGGGTCCTAGGGATAGAACTCAAGTCACCAGGGTTGCATGACAGGCATCTTTACACACGCAACCACCTCACAAGACCACTCTCCACTTCTATGTGTAAGTTTTATAAATGGTGGCATGACTCTTGAGCCAACTCCCGTCAAACTACCTACTCAGTAAAGTAGCATAAGCCGTATACATCCACAGCATGGGCCGGTAGTTTCCAGGGTACTGTCACCCATGATCTGTAGTAGGAGCCCGCGTGTTCGTTCCCAGCTGCTCAGCCCCAAAATAATCACACATAACTGTTTGGCCAATAGCTTAAGCATATTTCTGGCTAACTCATATCTTAAATTAACCCATCTCTATTAATCTGTGTATCACCACGAGGCTGTGGCTTACTGGGTAAAATTCCAGTGTCTGTCTCTGGCGGGGCTACATGGTGTCTCACTGACTCTGTCTTCTTTCTCCACCTAGCTTAGTTCTGCCTTGCTATAGGTCCAAAGCATTCCTTATTAATCAATGGTAATCACAGAATACAGAGGAGAATGCCACGATTGACTTCTCTTGATTCAAACCTAACTTTGGGTAACCCTGGGCACCTCTATTGATTTAGCATTCCATCACTCACCAAGACTCAAGACCTGTATCCCATTGGCCATCTCTCTGCAAAGCCCAGACCTGTATTTCACACTGATAGCTGACTGGCCATTTTCCCCTGAAATACTCGTTCTCTTAGCAAGAAGCTGCAAACTAGACTCATCCTCTCCATCCTTCCCTTACTTTCTAATAAACCCTCCCTTCTCCAATCTAATCGAGTGAGAATTTAGGGTTAACTGCATCTCATCTGTTTCCTGATGCACTTGAAAATGCTGTTTCTACCCCATGACCATTGCCTCTGCCACTCAAGAGCCAGAGACAACCTTGTTCATTTTGCATGTGTGCAAGTGTGTGTGCATATTTGTATACATGTGAGCACATGTATGGGGGCCAGAAGACAACCTTAGGTGTCATTCTTCTGGCTCTATTCACCTTGGTTTTTGAGACAGGACCTTCTTTCTCTGGGACCAGGAACTCACCGAATAGGCTACTTAAACAACAAGTCTCCAGGTCTCCTGTGGTGAGAACAACCAACCTTTCTATGTGAGTTCTGGGGCGCTCACATCCTCACACTTCCATGAGCACTTTGCCAGCTGAGTCATCTCTGTGATCCAATTCCTCTCTTCTTCAAGAGCCAGTTTTAATGTGGCCTCTTCACTGAAACCCCTTTCCCACCAGATCCGAAGGACAGTAGGGGAGAGCCCCCAAATTACCCTGTATGATGATGCTAACACAGTAGGGGGGGGGGCCCAAATCACCCTGTATGATAACGCTAACACAAGATCTCATCTCTTAGTTCCTTTCCTTGTTGTTATCTTGCTGTTGCTACACATCTGTTTTCCCACTACACAGTTAGTTTCCTCAGGACAAGAACTGCCTTATTCCTAATACCACATTCAGTGCAGAACCCAGGTGGAGCATATCCCAAGGCAGGCTGGGTACCAGGATGCAAACTATCATTTCTGATATTTCATCTGTCGTGCAGGATCCTGTACATTAAGGACTCAGCAGTTAAGAGAACATGTTGCCTATATAAGAGGACCAGAATTCAAATCCAAGCACCTATAAAAGCTGTGAATGTCTGGCACCCCAGAATGGGGGGATGGAGACAGGAGGATGGCTGGGGAGCTGGGAATTACTGGCTGCCAGCTTAGACAAAACAAACAAACAAACAAACAAACAAACTATCAAGCAAGAAGTTAACCATGAGTTCCAGGTTCAGTGAAAGATACTGCTTTAAAGGAGTAAGGTAGAATGGCAGAGGACATCTGGCTTTTTGTTGAAGCCTCCATGATTATGTATGAATGTGTGCATATGCCATATACACGTACACTCCATACATGCATACACCACATGCATATACCTCACAATACATCATACACACTTGTACATAAAAAAGCTAAAGAGCTCATAAACTTCCACTTTCTATAAATGACTATTTTCGGAATCTGTTGCTAGTTAATGCTCGGACATTTCTTCACCTGATCTTGGATGGAGCAAAGACACAGCCCCTCTAAGGCCCCGGAACTGGGGTTGCAAGGAATTACAAATTTCAAGCTGACTGAATATTTTTTCAGCATATGCTCTAATTTTATGCTAATTGCCATTGAGCTATTTTTCTGCTTCAGTTATTCCTGCTGTGTGCTTTGTTTCAAATAAAACCTTCTGAATGTGAAAGAGGATAATTAACCAGGATTTTTAAGCTGCTTGAGTAATATTGCGTTTTTCAGAGGAAGAATAGCGATTAAAGTGTTTTTAAAAATGCCAAATCAAAATTTTGTTAAAGCTCTTTCTAGGTGGGGCTAGAATGAGTCAGTGGGATTGCTATCAATCCCAAGACCTATGTTCAGCTTGGGGTTCTATTCCTACAAGTTGTTACCCGACCTTCCTGTGTCTCTCTCTCTCTCTCTCTCTCTCTCTCTCTCTCTCTCTCTCTCTCTCTCTCTCTGAACAAATGTAATTTTAAAAATAAAACATTTTAAGAAGATGTTCTAGAAATCACCCGTGGATTGGGAGATGTGCAGCCATCCCCTGAAGATGAAGCTATAACTGTCATTCGAAAGTTGCTTTTGAAAAAATGCTTTAATAAGACTTTTAAAAACTACCATTTGGGGGCATTAATTCTGAGTTCCAGGAAGCAAAACTTGTCTTTTTTCACATTCATTTTTATAAGACTCATGCTATGACAAAGACTAATTCCAACAATTAGACTTAGAACCCTGCTCACGGGCAGTGGACTGGCAATGGCCACTATGGGCTTGGAGTCTAATGGCCACGGTTCAGAGTTAGGAGAGGTTCACCACGCAGCAAACGTGCAGATCAGAATGTGAGTCAGATTCTGGCCCGCCAGGCAGACTATTCCAAAAATTCACTTGACATTTTGAAAGATTGTGATTAAGGGTAGAGTAATAAAATATAATTTAAATTATGTGAGAAAAACAACCATACCACTTAGATGACACCTAGTGGCTTAATTGCTAAATAAAAATTCTGAACATCAAGTGAGTTACACAAAGCTCCTGGACCGCAGGCTGGGCTCACCCTGCCCTCTCCTCCTGGACCCAGCTAGACTTGCCCTGCTCTCTCCTCCACACCAGCCTTGTTATATAGTGTAGCAGCTGGCTCTATGTGGCTTCTCTCACAGCTTTCTTAAGGGCAGGCACCCGCTCCTGCCTTTTATACCATAACTTTGCTTGATGCCTGGCACGGAGTCAGCTCTTACTAAACACTTAATTCAAGAATACAAGAAAACACAGACGCTGTTAAAAGAAAAGCATGCAAAGTGTCCAGAGAAACTCAGCAGAGCTGCTAACTTCACTCTCCCTCCTTGAGAGCAGACGGTGTTTGGCAGGAAGCATCCTCTCTGCAAGCCTCTGTTGTCTGTGTACTAAAAGCCTCTTTTTCCTACATATAAATAGAATTTATGAAAAAAAAAGAAAACCCCAAGAAATACCACCAAAGTTGATAAAACAATCCCAGGGCTGGAGAGATGGCCCAGTGGCTGAGGGCATGGCTGCACTGGGGAAGACAAGTCCACTCTCCAGCATCCGTTCCTCTGTAACTCAGCTCCAGGGGACAGTGGTGCCCTCTGTGTCCTCCCCAGGCACCTGCACTCAGGTGCACACTTAATTTAAGTCACCACAGTCTTATCACTAATATCTGGTGCTCTTTTAATGTTTTTTTACATATACTAGAAATGTAATTTTATCAGTTTTATATCAGAGTTAAATTATTCTTAAGCATTCTCCCCATTACCAAGTTTTTCTCAAAGGTTTTAATTAAAAAAATAAAAAGAAATTAAAATTTTCTTTTAAATGGCTGGGTAAGCAGACAGTGCACACCTTTAATCCCAGCACTTGGGAAGTAGAGGCTGGTGTATCTTTGTGAGTTCAAGACCAGTCTGGTCTACAGGGCTAGCTCCAGGACAGCCAGGGCTACTCAGGGAAACCCTGTGTCAAAAAAAAAAAAATGGCTAGACAGTATTTTTATCTTGTGAAATACTGCAGCATAATGTAGTTTTCACTGTAATAAATAATCCTTGGCAATGTTTTTATACAATCTCTCTAGACTTGTTATATGAAGGCACACATTTCTCTTCCAGTTTCATTCATTTTCTTCCCACTGGTCTAGATCAGAGGATGGGACAGAGTCCAAAACACAGAATTCTAGGTAAGGGAGATGAAATGTTCTACGGCAATAACTTGTTCAATTGCCTGGTAGGAGGCTACACACACACACACACACACACACACACACACATTCTTTCATATTCCCAGCAGTAGCAGTGTAGGAAGGGGGAGGCTGCTCACTCATAAAATAACCACACAGAAACTGTATTAGTTAAATCACTGCTTGGCCCATTAGCTCTAGCTTCTTATTGACTAACTCTTACATATTTAACCAATCTCCATTATTTTATTATGAGGCTCATTGCCTACCAGCAAGGTTTCAGCATGTCTGTCTCCGATGGCAGCTCCATGGCTTCTCCTTTGACTCTGCCTTCTTTCTCCCAGCATTCAATTTAGTTTTCCCTGCTTACCTAAGTTTTACCCTATCATGGGCTCAAGACAGCTTCTTTATTAACCAGTGGTATTCACAGCATACAGAGGGGAATCCCACATCACAGCAGGAGAGAATGCCTCATTCACTTACCCTACCCAATACTTCATCATTGCCTGATTCAGCAAAATGCACTGTAACAGGATGCTTTTATTGATTCCAGGCTCTAAAATCCTTCCTCACCCATAAGCTAATGGTGAGATAGCTAGTCAGTGAGACCTGGGTGTTCGCCTTCCAGTAATTAGAGTTGTGTGATTCATCCAAGTCAGTTTTGAAGTACTACTTCCCCTTAGTGAATAAAAATACCCACCTTAGTGGGCTTTGTGGTGATCTAGCGCAGGCCTGGCTCAAAGGAAAAACACAGAAAAGGTTTTAGTTGTTTAGACTAAAAGCTGAGGCTCACTGATTGGTATTTTCCTAGTGCTTGGGGCACAGCTGGTATTCAACACTGAAGAACAAAACTGTACATTCATTTTTCTTAGTTACAGTTTCTATTGCTGTAAAGAGACACCACTGAACCACTGACAGCGGCGACTCTTAAAAAAGAAAACACTTCATTAGGGCTGGCTTACACTTCAGAGGTTCAGTTCATAATCATCATGGTGGAATAAGATGGCATGCAGGCAGATATGGTGCTAGAGAAGCTCAGAGCTGCATGATTCTCAGTCAACAGGAAGTAAACGATTACACTGGGCATAGCTTGAACATAGAAGACCTCAAAGCCCAGCCTACAGTGACCGACACACTTCCTCCAATAAGGCTATACCTACTCCAACAAAGCACACCTCCTAATACTGCAACTCACTTTGGGGGTCTTTTTCTTTCAAACTACCACATTCATATTATGGTTTGCATCTGAAATGTCTCCCAGAAGCTCCTGTGTGGAAGGCGTGGTTCCAATGCAACATGTGACCCAAGGTGAGGTCTTTGAGTTTCTAGGATTGGGAGAGATCCATCTTCATCAATGGATTAACCACTGGTGGCTTCAAATCTTCATGGGAGATGGTAGAAATTCTAGGAGGTAGGGCCTAGTTACAGGAGATAGGACCCTGAGGGACAGACCCATGGAGGATATTTTGTCCCTAGCCTTTTCAGTCACCATGAAATGAGAATTTCCCCATCACACAAAGTTCCATGTTTTGCCTCTAAAGAGGCCTAAAACAATGGAGCCAGTGGGCCATGGGTTCCAGGCCCAGAAGCTATGAGGGAAAATAAACTTTTCTTCCTTCATATTTTGTAGTGGGATGCTCACAGACAAGCAAAGCTGATGTGCTAAAGTTGAATTTCACTGTTGACAAAGTCCTAGACTGGCTAGCTATTTGCATTTCCAGTCTTGTTTCACCTTCATACCCTTTTGTTATTCAGCCAAGCAATGCAACGAGTTGTTATTAAGTCTTTGAATACAACCTCAAACCAAGACTAATACTTCATATCCAAGAGTTTGACCTAAAGGGATGAGGTAGCCATCCACAAACACACACATTTACTGTTAATCCCAAAGACAGGAGGGAAGGGAGCACTGACCCAAATCATCATGGCCAAACTAATTTGAGCAAGTGATTAATTAAAGCAAGTCTTTTTATTCATGTGCACAGGCTGCCTCCCTGTAAGGTGGGGTTCAAGAGGTCAGCACTGGATATGAGAAAGACAAGGTTTTTATAGCTCATGGGTAAAGAGGTTTCCAATGGAAGATTTGGTGGGCAAAACAGGTGAGGTTACAGAAGTAGAATCATAAGGCTAATTAGTTAGTCCTAATGATCTCCTGAAACAAAGACATAGTTGCAAGATGGGCATAACAAGGTAGTCATAACAACAGGTAGTCATAGCAACCTTTTTGAAACAAAGGTATGGTTGCAAAATGGTTATAAACAACTTTTGAAACAAAGACATGCTTGCCATTTCTGGAACAGGCAGTTCAGAACCATTTGTGGTTAAGGTTACAGGTGGGAGATTCTTGAGAAGCAGAGGTTTAACATGTACAGGAATGAACCTAGTTTGTCTTTACTTGAAGATGGCTTTTAAGCCTAAAATGGAGGCAGGCTGGTTCTTTAGAATCCTACATGCTTCTAGCTCTTTTTAGGTCTTGTAGAATATCACACATTTTAATATCTAGGGGAAAACCAATAAATGTAATTTGAAGAGAAAAACAAATCACAGAAACATCCTGTGGAAAAATTACCATTAAATACATTTTTAGTGGACAGGCACATGAAGTAATCTCAAGAATCCCTCAGACCTTACCAATTACAGACTCTAAACCAGCTGGATGCTGCTTACATCTTCAACACTTGTGAGACCTTGAAGAGATCACCAGTGGTTCCAGTTCAGTGTTTAATATGAAGCCCGTATCATCTGAAACACCCTTCTCCAAGACACAGCCCTCTCCTGATTCACCTTAAATGGGCCAGGCTCTGCCATTAGACAGGACTCAAAGGAGCTTTTTCTTTTCTGCATAGTTTCTGTTCAAATTTACTTTTGGATTTGAGGCTAATGTTTTTTGTTATAAGTCATGATAGGTTATGGTACAAACCTCAGTGGACTGGAGGAAGTGCAGCCATTCGGAAAGAACGGAACTGGTGCGGTAGCAATGTCTGTAGCAAAGCTTTTAGTCTAAGGCTGGCAGGGCTGCATCATGAGACTTTATTCCAGAAGTGGGCTGGGGATATGGAAAGAGCTAGCTGAGAAGCATGAATCTGAGTCCTGACTACACAAACAATGTGACCATCAGCCTCAAGTTCTTGCCCTTAAGCTTCTTCTGCCATGATGGACTGTATATACTCTCAACAATGGGTCACACTAAACCCTTCCATCTTCAAGGTGCCCTGAGTCAGATATTTATCAGGGAAAAAAGTAACTGATACATCAAAGTTTCAAAAGAACAGGGGAGGACAGCAATGCTTCACACAGCTGGAGGGGAGGACAGCAATGCTTCACACAGCTGGAGGGGAGGACAGCAATGCTTCACACAGCTGGAGGGAAGGATGCAATGCTTCACACAGCTGGAAGGAGGGAGGATACAATGCTTCACACAGCTGGAGGGGAGGGAAGATGCAATGCTTCACACAGCTGGAAGGAAGCATGCAATGCTTCACACAGCTGGAAGGAAGCATGCAATGCTTCACACAGCTGGAGGGAGGGAGGATACAATGTTTCACACAGCTGGAGGAAGGGGGGTTGCAATGCTTCACACAGCTTGAGGGAGAGACGATGGAAAGCTTCACACAGCTGGAGGGAGGGATGATGGACTGCTTCGCACAGCTGGAGGGGGGGGCAGAATGCAATGCTTCACATAGCTGGAGGGAGGGAAGTCCGACAAGATGTGGCTATGAGAAACTACATAATTCTCTCACCTGGGCTGTGTTTCTAACAGGCAAATGAACATTAGCTGGTCATGGGCCGGGCAGCGTTTCAGAGGGAAATGGATAGAGCCCAGTTGGGAAGGAATGCTGCTAAGCCCACACTGCCAGCTTTAGCCCTGGAAACACACTATCTTCTCTGTCAAAGGAAATGTCTAGTAAACCCTGGGAACAAAACCAAGGCTTAAATTAAGCCAACTGCAATTGTCAATAGCTATGAACCATAATAAAACTGAAATGCATGAGATTTTGTTAAAACCTTGTATTAGGTCACAGTAGTACAGTAATTATTAAATGTATTTGAAAATGTAGAGTCTAGAAGTCCCAAAGTAGCTTTTAAGAACAAAAACAAAAGTAGCAAAGAGTAGTCTTTCAGTTAAGCACTCATTATAAAACCACATCAGTTAACTGTAATTAATTTCCTACAGCCCGTGGAGAAGGAACAGCATTTTCAAGCATGAGTGTGTATAGGCACGCGATAATAACTGAGACAGGCCAGCAGCACACAGGAAAGCGTGGCCCTCTCGACAGACAGCGCCGGTGAGCCATCTTTATGTGCAATAGAATGAATGAAGCATGATCCCTTCCTCACACCACACATAAAAACCAATTCCCAGTTAAAAAACAGAATGTAAAAAGCAAACTTTAGATAGACTCCTAGTAGGCAAATAAAAGAATCGTGGCTTTACGGTAGGGAGGGTATCCTAAAATAGAATGTATAATAAGATCCAACTATGGTGTTAAGTTGTAAAGAAGTAGGAACAAGAGATAAACCTGATTATATTAAACATGAATTATTAGGGGCTGCTAAGATGGATCGCCAGGTAACAAGCCTGACAACCTGGGTTCAATGTCCAGGACTCTCACGTAGGAGAGAACCAACTTCTGAAACCTGTGCTTGGACTTCTGTGTATACAGGAATAGGCCAGGGCTTTCTGAAACGGCTCTCAGAACATAGAAAATATTCCCGAGAACTGATAAATGTGATTATGAGAAAAAGTAATACTCTAAAACATGTTTGGCATCTTTAGCCATCAAGGAAATACAAACTAAAAGGGCTTTCTGATTCCATCTCAACCAGTCACAACGGCCACTACCAAGACAAGAAACGTGGACGAGCGTGTGGGAAAGGGAGCCCTCACTCACGGCTGGCGGAGTGCAGACTGTGCAGCACTGCAGCGCTTAGCGGAGGACTCTCATGGCCAGCTGTGGTCCAGAGACTCCTGAACATTCGTGTCCATTGGTCCACAGTCAGTAGCCAGGGAAGAAATCAGCCCGGGGTCTATCAGCAGATGAATGGATAACAAAAAATTTTATCAGCTGTAATTTTTTCAGCTGGAAAAAAAAACAATTATGACATTTATAGAAAAATGATGTAACTGGAAACCACTGTTGAGTGAAATAGGTCAGAAAAACAGCTGCGTTTTCTCTCATGTTGAAGCTATATTGAAAGGTGTGGGGCATGGGCATATTTGTGTCTGTATATACATGTGTGTAGATCATGCCTAGACAGGATATTAGAAGGGAGGAAGAAATCTTCAGTGAAGAGAAATCGGGCAATGGAATACACATGTTAAGAAGGCTTTAGGGACTACAGGGAAGGAGGGGGCAGTGGGGAAGAACAAGTGAGAACGCAGGGTAACGACATAGATGAAATTCCTCACCCTGCAGCCTAGGAAAACAATGAACTATAGAAGTAAGCAGCTGTGTGGCGCGCGCGGCCCAGGTCCACACTGATGACACCTTCAGCCCTTTAGAGTCAAGTGAGGTGGTGGGCTGGCATAGACTCATAACCCTTGCAATTGGCAACTCTGTGAGGGAAATTCAAGAAACATCAAAAGCTCTTGGAGTACCATTTCAAAAAAATAAATATGAAAAATCAGGAAAAGCATAAGATTATCAACAATATTAATATACTTTTATATCAAATGGAAACTAAGATCTCCCCCAAATGGACAAAAATGTGACTGAGCAAACTCCTGAGAAAAGCAGAAATGGCCCAGACACTTAGCATGCTCACTCGTGAGAATCAAGACATGGCTGTACCGAGAGCTGTACATTCGCCACTGTCGGATGGGTTACAAACTAAGAACATTGTTAAAGACTGGGAGACGAAGGGCACACACAGCCTCACATGGCTGCTGTAGCCTCTGTAATGGGAATTCGGCAATACGGGGCAAAACAATATCTGCATTTATTCTTCAATTAAGGGACCGAACTTCTAAGAACTTTCACTAAAGTAACTTCAAAACCTGTGAATACACTAACACAACACTAACATTTATAACGATAAGAATCAGAGCTATCAAAAAGCACAAACCAAGGATAATAAAATAAACTACTGGTATTTAAAATCAAGTGTATAGCCAAAGCTATAAAAGTAGGAAGATCTGTATAAGAAGCAATTTCCAGGGCATAATACTCAGAGCAAAAAAAGGTTTCAGTTATAGCAAAAATCTGTGCACTAAAGGGAAAAAGATAAAATAACTAATTATTTTGGGAAAAATATAGAAAAGGCAAACTATAATGGAGCTAGTTAATGACAACAGGTCATAGGCCAGCAGAAAGGGGTAAGGAAGACCTGAGTATATATTCAGTGGTTCAGAAATTGAGAAGTATGCTAATGTTTTTATAAAGCCAAAAAATAAAATGAAACCCTACAGAGAGGGAACTCCTGGGGGCAGCAGCTGTAAGTGTATGCAGACTGCAGGCCCACGCCACTGTCTCACAGAGGAGACATCCTTGCTTCCTGAGAGAGCCCCAATGGAGGGGACCGGAAAGTAAGTGGAAGGCTACAACCGACTCCGCAAAGATCAAAGATAAGTCATGCGTGCATCTATGTGTGCATATATCTGTAGATAAGTCATACACGCACCTACACACACACACACACACACACACACACGCACGCACGCACGCACGCACGCACGCACACACGGATCTACCTGTAATCATACGTGCACCTGTGTAAGGATATATCTGTAACACTCACATAGATAATAAAATAAAAAAATTTAAATTAAACTTCAATGAGGGATTAAATTCATTATTCTCAACAACTTTTTATAAAATAAATATTTCAAAAAATTTTAGGGGGCTAAAGTATAACTCAGTGGTAGAGTCTGTGGCAGACCCTGAGCTCCAACCTGAACAAAACCACAGTAATAATGTTTTAAAACTATCACGTGGGATTAAGCACAGTGCAAAGCTTAGGGATCAACGTGAGAAGCCACTGGAGTTTCCAGGGGTGAGGGGCAGGCTAATTTGTTTCAGGTAAGCACTTAGTGTAGAACACACACTTGAGTCATATTCAAGAGAGAAGCAGCTGCGAGTCTCACCCTACTAGCTACGCCCGTCCTTGCTTGTATTTCCTGACTCCAGGAAACGTGCCAAGTCAGGTATCTGCCACCAGCACTTCAAGCGCATTCACAAGTAGGGGACACTAAAGACTGTGCCATGGGAAATACTCCCTTTCAAACAGGCTGGAGCAGGCATGAAAGCAAACAGGCCTGTGGCAGTTCAGCTGTATTAGAGCTGCACAGGAGCTGACAGGACAAAGCGAGAGAACCGACGCCCCACTGCGGCTACCTGACTGCGCAGTGCCCAGGGCCCTCAGGTGCCACACATCGCACCCTTTCATTTGACACAGACTGGACAGAGGCCCTTAAATCACCTGCTGGAAATAGTGTGGCTCGTCCTTAGAGCAGGCAATGATATAGAGGTTAACAAGGCAGATGTGGAAAAACCAGGACTCCAAGATGAGACGTAGGCTTGGCAGGAGGTCTCTAGAACATCTGGCTGGAGGGTGGGTGCCTAACCATGTGCCTAACGGCCAACAGGTGGTAGCTGAAGAGAGGGACACAGTGAAACATACATTTTGGTATGATTTCAATGTCTGCACATCAGAGAGCGTAATGAGATCTAGTAAGCCGCAAGGACACTCCTAACAGCAACAGCCAGTTATGCGCCGGCTTCACAAAGAACAAACTAAAATTGTGGTAGTATCAGGTCCAACACACATTACGTTCAATATGACTGAAAGGAAGACAAGCAAGGGTGAAATGTGGGTACTTTTCATTCAATAAAAATAAATCTTTATTATATAATTCTTTTTGTAATTTTTGTTTTTCCAGACAGGATTTCTTGGTATAACAACCCTGACTGTCCTAGAACTCTCTCTGTAAAGCAGGCTGGCCTTGAACTCACAGGGATCCACCTGCCTCACCTCCCAAGTGCTGGAATTAAAGGTGTGCACCATCGCCACCCAGCTTCTTTATAATGTTAGCTCTTAAAGGCCTCAAAACACAACCTGGACTTAAATGTCTGACAGATACAAAAAAAGGTTATCAGCTCAGTTTAGAGGAAATGCTCTTTCTAAACAGTCTACCTTAGAAACTTTTTTTATCATGCCAGGAGACCATTTTTACTCAATTTTTCCAGTGAAGGATTTTTTTCCTTTATGAAGGCATCCATTCTTCTTAAACCTTTACATATACAATTCATCAAATGAGCCATTCTATGTAATGGGTGGAAACAGGTAAAATCCAACCTGCACACACAATCAAGGATAATGACAGCTTTGCTGCATAGACTCCCAATCATTGCAGAACTCAGAGATTCGCTGTGGAAACAGAAGCATCCCGTGCAGCTGGAGTGCTCTGTCTGCCCTGCAGCCACGCTGCTTCCCAGTGCCAATCGCACCCCACCGGCTCCTCCAAGGTCTCACTTCACAGTTTAAGGCACAGCTTTTCTATAAGTTTGTTATCAGCAATTTTAAAAGTTCATGAAAATAAGTTTTCTACGTTCCTGAACTGAACCTTACCTGCCTAGAGGTTTGACTTGTCAGTAGCTAGAGGCACCGTGCATTCTCCACAGGTACCCACAAGAAACACTGCCAGGGAGAGATGGACTCTTTGGTTAGCATAAAGAACAGAGGTCTTCCTTCGTCGAGGGCCTATCACATCCTACAAGAGCAAATGGAGTGCTCAAAAATCATCTGGAAGTCTGTTGGGAGCCAGGCGGTTCCAAGGCATTCTCAAAGGACAAAGCAAGCCTTGCTGCGTGTCCTTGCCCAGGGGCAGACTCGGCAAGGTCTAGGCTGGAGCTGGGACCAGGTCCCTGAAGGAATCAAGGTTTCAGTTCCTGGGAACTTATCTTTTCCCTCTGAAGAGTGAGGAGTGTCCATTCCAAGGCTGCTGCTCCTCAGTCTGAGGCACCTGAGCTAGCCTGTGCTCCCCTTGTGCAGCATGGCTTAATTAGCTTCTTGCTGATTCAGCTCACTGTATGATAGGCTTTCAGCTGTGTCCCATCTTCTCCCAACAGACTGGATAGAAGATGCACTTCTTAATAAACTTGCTTGGCATAAAGACACAGCTTTGCAAGACTTCCTGAGTCCAACTCTCCTATCACCTTTATTTTCTGAACCCCTTTGTACTTACTATACTGCTAGGGTGTGATGCATGCTGCTACATGAACAGTGTCCAGGGCTCTCCCTGCCGGGGCCTCACTCCCCTAGCAGCCATCAACATCATATCATACCCTTAACCAAGGTTGTCAACAGCAGAAAAGCCTCACTAACCTTGCCTGCAGGGAGTTTCGTGAGCAAATCCTCATGGTCACTCACCTAGAAACATCTCACTGGCACAGGAGACAAGCCAGCAGCTGCCCACACTCAGTGTGAGGCAGTACCACCTCCCAACTAGTCCCCCCACACTCCTCTCCACTCCACTCCACTCAAATCCAAGAATACCTTGCATTTAAAGTGATGGAGATGTAGGACCTCACAGGCCAGGCCTCTGGCAATCCTGTGCTCCCACATGACGGAGCATGTTCTAAGCAGCTCATGAGTGCTGCACTGGGATTCCAACTCGGACCACTTCAAGACACTGTGGTCCAGAGGCACTGCCGTCAGCTGCCGGGCTCCAATACTCGGTGAGTTCCATACAGGATTAATTTGATGGTCATGAACACTGGTGTCTATGAAGAACGCCAGGGTGCTGTGCCAAGAGGACCCACATGTTCTCAAGGAATGACTGAACACACTAGCCTTATGAAACAAAAAGGAGCAGCAGCGGTCTTTAGCGTGTGGATGAGGGAATGAGACTATTTAACTCAACTCTGAAGAGGAAATGTTTTTATTTCCTTCCTAAAACAAATATGAAAATATAAACTTGACATAAGCTATTTCAATTAGTTTTTGAATTGTCTATTTGGAGATGTTTTGTAGCAACCAAAGCCACAATAAGGCATTTGAGAGAGCCTGGCATTGGTACTGGGTGGCTGTATTTTAGTATGTCAGCCTGACCCAACCACAAAGGTCAGCTGGCTGTCCTGCCTTAAAAAAAGCTTTTCAATATTTTTAAGACAGAACATTCTCTAACCCTTTTCTACCTGATGGGTATATGAGAGAGAAAAAGAAAATGACACAGATCAATACTGCTCAATGGGAACAGAACCTGAATCTGTGCTACAGTGTGAACTAGAAATAAATGTACTTAACAAAGACCTTTACTAACTATTGAAACACAAAGCCCTTCTAGCCCGATTCTTAGTGGCTGATCCTCTAGTGCTGAATTCCACACGCGGTGACAAACATGGGCTTAGGCTGCCCCAAAAAAGGCCTTGCTTTCAGAGATCCAAGAAATAGTTACGACACGAAGGAGCCAGGTTTGCGCGCTCTCTCATCAACTCTGCTAGCTATGGCACAGTCTCTGATCACAAGGCAGCACAGAAGAATGCAAGGTTTTTCTCTAATCTGCACTCAAGAAGAGCATTTTAGCAAAACTCTTACAAGCACTAAACAATTCTGTCAGCAAGTTAAGGTTCTCAACATGGCAGCACATCCCCAGACAGCGCTAACAGCCAGATTAAAGACAACAGAGAGCAGCATCTCCTTACCACTAAGCTAGGAAATGGCTTAATGGACTCCCATTCAGGAAGCAATACTTTAAAGTATAAACCTTATACACTAGTATACTTTTCAGACTCCTTGTGAACAGCACAGTTAAAACATCTTCAGCTGTAGTGACGGCATGCAGGGCTTTGATTTCTTCCTGGATCATGATGCTCATGTTCCACTGAAAACATTATCTGCGGTTTCTTCTCAGAGAACTACTGCTCATGAAAGGGTCATCGTCATCGTCCTGAAATGACACAAATGTTATGCTATGCCAGCCACCATTCATCCTGTTGAGCCAAGACAGAAATTCTTATAATGCAAAATAGCATCAGGGAAATCACATTTATTTCACCTATTTCCTCTGACACTGTAAAATGTAAATGCTCAAGCCAATTCTCTGTGCATTATAATAAAAATCTACCAGGTCTTGTGTGAGAATGCATGTATCTATAAAATACAATGCATATAGTTCTCCCAGTAACAAACCTTAATAAAGGCAAACAAAGTATAGGAACCAGGACAGACACTATTCAAGTCATTTCTATTCCATTTGTGAAGTTTTCTCATGTGCATGATTTTGTTCTTACTGTTATGTGTATGCAAACACATGCATGGCTGTGTGTCCTGTCAGGACAACTTCATGGAACTGGGTTTCTCCACCCACCCTCTGTGGGCTCCAGGCTCGCGCAGCAGCGGCTCCGCCCACTGATGTCTCGCTGGCCTCAGTTACACTCATCACCATGTTCGCCTTCTTGGATGTTCAGCCAAGAAACAGGAGTCCCAGGGGAAAGCCCCAAGTCTGAAGCGCCGTGATTCCTGTTTCCTGTCACC
The DNA here is from genome assembly GCF_903992535.2 of Arvicola amphibius. Taxonomy (NCBI): domain Eukaryota; kingdom Metazoa; phylum Chordata; class Mammalia; order Rodentia; family Cricetidae; genus Arvicola; species Arvicola amphibius. The sequence goes on along the minus strand of NC_052049.1, from coordinate 83,909,144 downwards.
CACTTCCTGACAGAGTACATTGCTGTCAGCCCAATGGAGAAAAGAGCTGAGCAAAGCGGTCTTTCAGCTTTTGCAGGAAAAAGTATGTGATATATTCCCGGTGTTCCCAGGCCAATAGGATGTAGGCTACAAGCATGGTAAGAATAAATATAAATATCAGACATTAACTAAGAATTTAGTGAGAATAAAACACCTGAAAAGATGGAGCTGGAGAGATGGCTCAGAAGTGGAGAGCTGAGGTGAGAGAGTCACATGTTCAAGGCCTGTCTAAACTACAGAGAGAGTTCAAAGCCTTGGTAACTGTGTGAGGCTCTGTCTCAAGGGAAAGAGAAAAAAAATGCTGGAGTTATAGCTCAGTGGTTGAGAGCTTGCCTAGCATATGCCAGACCCAGGGTTCAAATCCAGTCATAAGGCAAAAACAGCTAGCAAGCCTTACATAAAGCCTGATTATATAATCTGATGAAAGATATCACTAGATGGATTGTACTCTATAGCTACGTATTCGAAAGATAAGTGTTTATAAATTTGTTTCCATTAGGATGTTAGTAAAAGCAAGTGGTTATTTAGTATTAGACTTATGACATTAACAAATCCATGTCTGAAGTTCTGTAGTGAGAAACGGATGCCTTGAGGATCACAAATTTAACTGTTTGGCTGATTCACTTTCTCTACTACCAAAGGCAGGCCTTGTTAAAGACACAGAAATGAAAGCTGGCAATGTGCCTCCAGTTCTTCTCCCTAGTTAAATGCAAAAGAATACACATACATTTTCTTTTCTTCTGTGTGTATGTATTTTTGTGCTCAAATGCATCTGCTCATAAGCCCTGGAGTTCACACATCCCCACAGCCCAGGACTGGGATTACAGGTATGTGAGTGTCGGACATCGGGTCTCAGGTCCTCATGCTTGGGCACCAGGCCATGAGGCCATCCTCTCATCCCTTGGTATACTCATTTCCAACTGCTACCCACGGAGAGCAGATGTGTGTCTTGGTGCTGGAGAATTGTCTGTAATCTGTCAATCATGTTATAAACGCTGATTGGCCAGGCAGGAAATATAGGTGGGAAAACCAGACAGGAAGTAGAAATGATGTAATGAAAACAAGAAAACTCCGGGAAGGAGGAAGTTGATTCCTCCCACTCCTGCCCAGACCACCAAAGCAGCAGGATGTGATCTGCCCCACTGAAAAAAAGGTACTGAGCCACATGGCTAACATAGATCAAAAAAATGGGTTAATTAAGATGTGAGAGTTAGCCAATGAGAGGTTAGAGCTAATGGGCCAATCAGCTTTGTAACTTATAGAGATCTCTGTTAATTCTTTGGGGCTTGCCGGCTGTGGGGTACCAGGCGGGACAGAAACCCAAACAATCAGGCCTGGCTCCCGTTCATTGTTACAGTGTCTGCTTCCCACTGGCAGCAACATGCTACCATTCAATGGGAAGACGAACTCACAGCCAAGGTGCAGCAAGCCTGGCAAGCAATTGCAAACCCGCAGCTAAGACACAAGGAACACGACAGCAGCAGAAGAGCAGATGCTTTGAACAGAAAGTCAAGGTGCACACATACATCATGGACGAACACTAAGAGTGGTTTGCAAGTGGGATACAGCAACCACACAAAATTCATTGGGAAGTCCATGACACAGGGATGTACAGCAGACACAGTCATAGAAGAGGGAACACAGTAGTGAATGCCAGGGGCTGGGGACAGAAGTAAGGAAACTGGAACGTGTTTAAGGGACACACGGTTTTGCAAGAAAAAAAAGTTCTTAAGGTCTGTTTTACAACACAAATTCTATTCAATACTAGCAAGCTTCATTTAAAATGGCTAAGATGTGATTTTTATGTGTTCTCACTAAATTGTATTTTTTTTTAAAAAAAATAAAAACTAAATGAAAGTAAAGAGAGGCTCAACAAAAATATCTACAAAGCCTGCGGAGGTTCAAGGGGCAGCCATGTGGAACAGGAGAGGCCAGGGTCTGTGTTTCACAGCTATGCCCCTCTGCACTAAATAACAGACAAACACAGGAGAGGCACGTGCACTTCCTCCCACTCCTTGTGAGTTAAAGCCGGTGAGAGCTAGGAAGAGACCAACACTGTCCTTGCTGAGTACCTGTGCCGAGGTAGCATCTGTCCAGGGTATGAAACACAGTAGGCACAGGGAGCATTTCACCAGGGTAACCTGAAGAGCCCTACACTAGCATCACCCCACTCTCCAAACATGAACAGCAGAAGCTAACAGAAAAAACCAACCCAGCTCTGATTCCATTAATGGGACAAATGAGAGCAGAGAGAACTTTGTGTTTTAAAAACCCGCAGGCCTTTATCAGTAATTACACTGATGGGCACTTATGATTTTCAGCATGACAGGTCCCAGCTATCATGGAGTCTAAAAATAGAACCTGCAATACTTAGTGAGTGCTCCCCACTTACGTCTCTACACGGTTAAGATAAGAAAACACCAATGACATGACTATTACCTCATCTGACTCAAAGTCAACCCCCTTGGCAGTCTGGCTCTGGGACATCCGTTTGCTAGATGCTGTGCCCAGCCACCTGAGGAAGAGAGAAACACCAAGTGTGAATGAGAACATTAGAAAAATGCACTCCTAGTTACGTGTTCAAACCCACAGCAACCGCTGAGTACAAACAACACACGGCTCCCTTCCCTCTGATATCTATAGTAATTTTATGTATCTGTGTGCACTAAGGGATAATACACTACATATAAGAACTGTGTTTGCATCCTACAAGCTGTTTCTCTACAGTAAACACTGTCTAATAAAAAACAAAACCTTGATGGTGAGAAAACCAATTCCTAGGTATGCTACCCCCTTCGCACCTAAATTTCTTCATCTGTCAAATCGGGAAATGTTTATTTTTTTAAAGAGCTATATGCTTAAGCACCAGCCCACGGTCTGACGTGTTAGCACCACCCAGGCGCTGATGCACGTCACTTCTCTGGGACCGCTCCCTCCACAGCTGCAGAGGATCGTGGGACAAGCCCACCGCTCCGCAAAGCATCTCTGCCACAGCCCACAGCACTTGCTCTTTCCCATAAGCACTCACAACCAAGGGACTGAATCACAACTGTCACACAAAATTACGAACTAATTCAATCATCCTTAATGCAGCTGTAGGCGTTCAATCCCTTCTAGGACAATTTAAGTCACCTAAGTCTGCAGCCTTATCAAAATCTGCAATGTACCATCAGACCTAATAGAATGTGAAAACAGTAAGTATTAAAATACAAAAGAAAAAGGGGCTACAGATTATTTTCTTTAAAAAAAAATACATACATGATGTATGAGCACCACATGGATCCTCTTGGAAGTAAAGTCACAAATGACTCACGAGTGAGCCAGCGTGTGGATGCGAGGTGCTGCCAAGGGCGCCAAGGGCACTGAACTGCTGAGCTATCTTTCCAGCCCCTTAAGCATCTTCTTAAGTAGAAATTTTTATTTATTAAGTTTTTAATTTAATTAAAATTAAACAGTATTTAAGTAAACAGTATCTGCCCAAAATGTTAATACATAAAAGAAAACAGTGATTCAAAATAGTTTAATAAATATTCCAAGTGAGTCAATCAGGGACTCCAGAACTAAGTAAGTCTACATCAGCCACTTAAGTATGCTAGAGTAAGTTCATGCCAGTCAGGTAAGTACTCCAAAGTAGGTCTGTCAGCACATATGTATTCAGAATAGGTCCAGCCACATCAGTAATACAGGGGAAGTCCTGCCAGACACACAACACTCCAGAGTGAGTCAGTCAAACACACAAGTATTCCAGAGTAATTCTGCAACAGCCAACATGAATACTAGAAGTCCAGCCAGACACAAAACTACTCCAGAGGAAGTCCAGACATAGAAGAACTTTAGAGCAGTGGTTCTCAACCTTCCTCCTTTAATATAGTTCTTCATGTTGTGGTGACCTCTAACCAATAAATCTCTCATTGTTATGTCATAACTATAATTATGCTACTGTTATTAATCATAATGTAAATATCTGATATGAACCCAAAGAGGTTGTGATTCACAGGTTGAGAACCACTACTCTACAGGCAGTCTAGCCAGGCATACAAGTACTCTAGAGGAAGTCCAGTCAGACACAAGAGTACTCTAGAGGAAGTCCAGTCAGACACATAGTACTCTAGAGGAAGTCCAGTCAGACACACAGTACTCTAGAGGAAGTCCAGTCAGACACACAGTACTCTAGAGGAAGTCCAGTCAGACACACAGTACTCTAGAGGAAGTCCAGTCAGACACAAAAGTACTCTAGAGGAAGTCCAGTCAGACACAAAAGTACTCTAGAGGAAGTCCAGTCAGACACATAGTACTCTAGAGGAAGTCCAGTCAGACACAAAAGTACTCTAGAGGAAGTCCAGTCAGACACATAGTACTCTAGAGGAAGTCCAGTCAGACACAAAAGTACTCTAGAGGAAGTCCAGTCAGACACATAGTACTCTAGAGGAAGTCCAGTCAGACACATAGTACTCTAGAGGAAGTCCAGTCAGACACGAAAGTACTCTAAAGGAAGTCCAGTCAGACACATAGTACTCTAGAGGAAGTCCGGTCAGACACAAAAGTACTCTAGAGGAAGTCCAGTCAGACACACAGTACTCTAGAGGAAGTCCAGTCAGACACATAGTACTCTAGAGGAAGTCTAGTCAGATACATAGTACTCTAGAGTAAGTCCAGTCAAACACATAGTACTCTTAGAGGAAGTCCAGTCAAACACACAGTACTCTAGAGGAAGTCCAGTCAGACACAGAAGTACTCTAGAGGAAGTCCAGTCAGACACAGAAGTACTCTAGAAAAAGTCTAGTCAGACACAGAAGTACTCCAAAGTTGCTACTACCCTCTTCACGTGTTTGGCACAGCCCTGTGTACAGAAAGCACAGAAAAATTTATATAGTGAACAACAAAGCCAAAATCTAGAATTAACAAAAGCATTCTCTATTACCAAGGAGACAATCTTTCAAGAAGAAAAGAGCTCGGTAATACAGACAAGGGGACATGAATCACAGTCTGTTTTTCAGAAGAAATATAGCAATGCTGAATCATTCTATTTTTCATCTACATACCCTGCTAGATGAAAAGAATTCTATTCATCCTCTCTGGCATAGAAAGATGTACTGCCATAGAACTCTGAATCATTGTTGCTTTGGTTTTTGAAGGAGGTAGGTCCCAGGCTTACCTCTGATCAGTCTTGGAACTGGTAGGAAAAATGTCATCTTCATCAGACTCATCCACCTCAATAGTCTACAGAAGGGAGGAAACAAGCAACAGGTTCATCCCAACATCTGAATTAAGTAACGAAATATGAAGACACACATGTAGATATGTGTAGAGGCAAACTACATAAACTCAGCCATGTGTGCAGCTCAGCGGTAGAGCAACTGTCTCGCCATGGGGTCTGATCTCCAGCTCTGGGAGAACAAGGGAAGCCCAGGCTGACTTCCACCAAGTTCCCTCTCCCTTCACGAAAGGTATTTACTGCTCCAAGCCCACTCTCTTCTGGCAGTTACCGAGCCAGGGCCCCTAAAGGACACAGGATGCTGAATGACAAACACAAGTGCTAAGGCACCCCTGCCCAGCAGCTTTCTTCCTAGGTTCTGAAAATAGATGGACCTTCAGTGTTTCAGCTCCAAGATTTTCCTAAGTAGCCCAGGCTAGTTTCAAACTTGCAATCTTCTGGTTTCTGTCCGTTGAGTGCCAAGATTACTGATTTGTGCTACCAAGTCCTCCTCTCAGCGCCAACGTTAAATAAGGCATCAGATCAGGAAGTAGCACATAGGTAGGCATTGAGTGTTAAGAGCCAACAAAGCTGTACGTCATCCTATCATGTTCTGTGTTTTGTGTTATTGTGACACTTGACAGGCATGTGCTATGCTTTCCCCTAACTAAAGTCAGATGAGGAAGGAGCCAAGGACCACACTCCAGAAAAGCAGCATGCAGTGTCGAGAGCTCTGCCACACGCTGTGCAGGGCACAGGAAGTGCCTTCATCAAGCACAGCTGCCTGGCATAGGAAGAAGAGCCCTTGCCTGGGTCGTAGGATACAGGGACTCTGAGAGTGAGACAGCCACCAGACCCATTCTGAATTCTCTTCCAGAATCCCAGGGGCAGCAAGGCCATGTTAAATGTGTAACAGGACACAAGGAACCCAACACTTCGGTCTTTAGTCCACACAGCTATGAAAAGAGCATCTCCACGCCAGGAACACACCTCTGTGTCAGGGTTTAAAAGTCAGGCCTTTCGGTCAGCACTGCTGCCCTTGAAAATGCTACCATACCACAGAACTAATGAACTTTTAATAACGTGAACCACTGGGCTTTGTTGTTGGCTCTAAAAGAGCCTAAATAATAATCAAGATCTCCCTAGAGTTGACTTTCACACTTTGTTCCCATTAGGAAGTCCATAACTCAGAAACAGATTATTAAAATCAAATCTCTAGCAGTTTTCTTACCTCTGAGTAATTCTTAGTGGCAATGTTTCTGGAAGGCTGCTGTCGAGTAGATCTGAAAGCTAGCATAAAAAAGATGAAATGCCTGTTACATAGTTCTTAAATAACTCAAAAGCTCTACTCACTTTTCAGCTGGAGGATTTTAAAGCCCTAGCTAATAAAACCTGGAATGATCGATTGGAAAACCATTTCTGCATTCTGGAATCTGAAAAGCTGTGAGACTATGTACACTTGAAGCACCAGAGCCCACCTATTCATCTCCCATTTTCCCAGCGTGTTCTAATACAGTACCAAGCAGAATGCGCCCACATGCTTGCATTAGGAATGCTTTATAAGACACCCGGATGGCGAAGTCTTGTCCCTCAGTCAAGTGACCTGCACCAGCCCTCCTGCCCTGCCAGCCCCACAGCTGTGCAGGCTCCCCAGGCCTCACAAGCTCTCACTCCTCTCCCCTGTGGCTACACTGGGCACATGAGAACACACCAGAGGGGAATTCTACAAATCATGTAACTTTGACACACTGATAAAAACTTTCCTTATACCCTTACATTTTGCTTTATAGAAACCTGAGGTCTGGCTAACCTGTCTCCTTGTCACGTGAAATAGAAACACTAGCCCAGCACCTGGCTGAGGTTTGTTTTCTCCTCAGCACTGTCACGTGCTAACACCAACCACAGTTTCTTCAAGACAACCTCCACTCTAAGGGGGCAAAGGCAGAAATTAAAAAGCCAAGGATTCCTTCGAGCGGGGTCTTTCTACGCAGCCCAACGTTATTACTGCTCAAGCTTCCCACCTCACGTTCCTGTGCTGTCTGAGAGGAAGGTGAAAGGCAGACACCCAGGTTCCATCTGCTCTCTAATTCACACCCCACCCTTTCTGGAAAAACAGGGCAATGAACAGAAAGCTGGCGAGCATAGTGATTTCAGAGAATGCTCTGTTGGTACTTACTAACAACCCCAAATCCTGAGGTCCTGGAAATCAAGAAATCTTTCTTTAGATTCCTAGTGGACAGCAAAATGATGAGGGAATGCTTATGAAGCCAGGTAGCGTGTATCAGAAGACACACTGCTTTGTAATGAAGGCCAAGTGCTTTGGTAATTCAGGGGTCTGGTTTGGGAGCTGGGCCCCTTCTGACTATCTAGCTAGCAACCACTGCCAAGTTACTTGGCTTATCCAAGTCTTAATTTCTTCACCTAGAAAACAGTGCCAATATTTCATGTAGAAAACTGCTTAAAGGATAAAAAGGTGCTTATGCAAATTGCTTTGGCAAGTGCCTGGCAGGAAGCAGCACCCATCCACAGAGCTCTTTAGCATGAAAATGAGCGGAGTGGCTCGGGCAGTAAATCACACAGAAAGGCAGTGGCCATGGTGTTTTTTATCTGCTCAGTCGCCATCCTCTGCTGACTAACTTCAGTGGAGGAACATCTTGCTGTCAATTCTTATTTATGGCATGTAATCTTTTCCCAACAGTACACAATCTTGTGTTCTATAGAGCTCACCTAGTTTCACCTGCCCACTGCTCTGCCTACCGTGGACATCTAGAAGTACAATTTCAATGATGCATCTTCCTGGGTGCTGACAGTCAGCACCTCCAGGTAAAAACACCATATGCATATATGTATGTAACAATCAATGAAAAAAGAATTTGAAAGAACATGAAGAGGTATGGGGAGGGTTTGGAGAGAGGAAAGGAAATGATACAATTATATTATAACAAAAAATAAAAGAAATAATTGAAAAGACCATGAAAGATAGAAATATGAAGGGGGAAACCCTCACCAACTTAATGCAATAAAAACGTCTTGTGTATCTATGCTAAAATATCAGTCATGTCTAGAGAACAAAGGAGACTAATGGGAACGAGGAGGTGACAAGGGGTTGGAGGGTGGGGATGTGCTGATCACCCAGACAAGAGTTCCAGAGCACAGCAGAGTATTTTCTAGACACAATGAAACACCTCTATGAGCTCAGAGAATACTAAACAGGATAGAGAAGAACACCATATTTAGATTTCATCTGGCAAAACTGCACAAGACCAGAGACAGCAAGCTGAGGGAAGCGGATACTTTAGACAAAGACAACTAGTTTAACTAACGGCTGACACCCTAACAACAGCGGAAACGGCAAGAGTCTCTAATTAATTAAGCTGAGCACACACTCAAGCACTCTTTTTATGTCCCTGTTTCCTTTTTTATAATAGTAATAATATTTTCTAAGAGCCTACTGATGCAGCCGGCATTGGGATCTAATTGTTTTATCAGCCAGATTTATTACCACAGCTTTGTCCCTCGTATACACTGAGGAGGTCCCAGCCATTCCATCAGGTAGCTAATCTCTGCCACACGCTTCTCTCATCCTGGCACACCCTCGCTGCCCTCATTTCTCTGTATCTGGGAATCTCTCTGCAGAAGATAGCAATTCCTTAAAAAAGTTAGGAAGCGCCAGTAACTCTGATGTATGGAAAGATTTCTCAGTTTTTTGTTTTGTTTTCTCAGTAGTTTAGAGATCTATAGGGTTTGGCGCATGCAAGGCCACAGCTCTTCTGCAAAGCCGCGTCTGCAGCCCTAAGAAACATCTCTGTGAAGTAATTTACTGACTGCAGGGAATGCAATACAAGTGAGAGTTAGTAGTGAGGCACCTCTCGCCTTTTCCGGGCTGGGACTCAAATGTGTCCCTACCGTCTGTACTCACCATCTAGAATGGACATATTCCTAGTCGTTGAGCATCTGCCCCGTGTAGCCGTCTCCAGCCCAGTGTCTGCAAACAGAATCAGAAGGTCAGTAACAGTCTCTTGGCAGCTAAGTGAGCACACGCAGGAAGAAAAGTTCAGTAAACCACACAGAAAGCCAGCAGTGTAGGGGAAGGAGACCTAGAGACTGAGAATCAGATTTCAGACTATGCTTGGTCACACTGGTCCTCCATTACAGCTTGAGAACACACACTCTAAACATAAAAATGATAAAAAAAAAATAATAACGGACAGATTCTTCAGAGCTCTTTCTGCTTGTTTGTTTTTGAGATGGGTCTCTCTGTGTAGCCCTAGCTGTCCTGGAACTCGCTCTGTAGACCATGCTGACCTCAAACCCACAGAAATCCACCTGCCTCTGCCTCCCAAGCACTAGGATTAAAGGTGTGCGCCACCACACCCAGCTCTTCAGATGGTACCACAATTTATGTTACCAGCTCATGTTCTCACAGATAAAATATTTTTTAAAAAGTTTCTTTTATATTTATGTATTTTTATATATGAATGTGCTTATGTAAGTTTGTGTACGCAGGATCCTGCAGAGCAGAAAAGGACATAGGATGCCCTGGAACTGCAGTTACAGACAGCTGTGAGCTGCCATGTAGGTGTTGGGAACTGAACCCAGGTCACCTAGAAAAGCAGCCAGTGCTCTTAGTCCCTGAGCCATCTCTCCAGTGCTGTCCTTATTCCATAAGGACAACTTAGAACTGCCTCTAGTGGCAGATTTATGGGCCACACCGGAAGTCCCTGGGTAGCCATGTTCTGTCACCTGGCCCATCCCAGAGCCACAGTGCCAGCGACGGCAGCTCTGCTGTGACTGCCCTTGCACATAAGGGTTGAGAGGAGCCTCCACTTTCAAACAAGCTCATGGAGACTGCGAGCATGTAAGCATTGTGTCTTCTGGTGGCTGCAATATTTTTATATATCTTCATGATCTGGAGCTGCGATTTTCCTTCCTTCGTTCACATCCGTGAGCGAATACACACAAGGGAAGTGCACAGTAAGTTGTGAGTCACAGCTTACAAACAACTAAAGCCCTGCGTCCATGTGGCAGTCACCATTCACCTGAGTCAAGGGTGCATGTCACAGCTACCTATGACACATCACAAAAAGAAGTCACCAAAGAATTGTTTTAGAAACAAAAGCTCCTAATTCAATTCAGACCAAAGGACACAAATTGCAACTTTTCTTCTAGCTTTGCAAATCTTAAGTATTGAGAGACAAAGATGAGTGCTGACCTCGGCCCCTCTGAGACCTTCCTCTTGGTGCTGTGCTCTGCCCTCTGCCTCCTCTGCGCCCGCGGCCTCGGCCCCGGCCTCTGCTAGGCACTGCTGACAGGCTGTCATCCGAGTCATTTGCTGCCGAGTCATTTGCTGTCATCTGTTCCATTATATCGAAACTCGGGTCATCCGCGCTGAAGGCTGAGGCGGAGTTCTCTGACTGCGATCTGAGGGCCCGGGCCCTGCTCATGGCCTGTGCAACAGGGACAGCACATCAGTGCACATCAGGAGAAGCAGCATCCTACCCCCCACTCATGCAGTCACATGGACATTCACCAACCCACTCATACTGTATGCCAGACAAGTGTAAAAGGGCTGGTCTGCCAGTCAAGTTCAAAGACCTGTACCTGAACTACAACCTGCAGGAGACCTCGTACAAGGGTCACCAAGAAACTCAGTTTTGTGGTCAGCACTTTCAGAATCAAGTGCTGAAGACTGCTCCTTACCCTATACAATGTTTATAAAAAAGACATGAGCTTCTTTTTTACAATGAGCTCAGAAGGAGAGAGGGAGGAGGAGGAGGAGAAGGAAGAAGAGGAGGAGGAGGAGGAGGAAGAAGAGGACGAAAAGAAAAACTTGCAAAATAGCTCTTATCTCTGAGCGATGAAATTTTAGGGTTCATTTATTTTCTTTCATATTTTTGAATAACATTTTCCCTAAATTAATACCTTTATTCTCAGAAAAACATGAATAATAAGTAACCTTATAAATTGTTACAAAAAGGCTTCTAAGAAAGAATTAACATCTTAGAACCAAGAATACACTTTCTTCATTTTATAAGAATCATTTAGAAAAGACAAATTTGAGATTTAACCAAACATTCTACTTCTAAAATGAATAGATTTTTCATTAATGATAGAATGTAAGCAAGCTATGCTCAGGTATCTTCACTGGATCCGACAAAAATGGAAGAAAGGGAACAAACCCCAAACAGGTTTTTAATAAAGTAGCAAACAATTCACACCCACGAGCACTGCCTCTGAGGAGCGGTTAGAAATACAGGCATCTACGAGGTGGAGAAGCGAGAAGCTGCAAGTGCGGAGACGCAGCTCCCACAATTGCAACAAACTGTCTTTCTTACCCAAAAAACAACTCATGAGCCTAAGAGTAGCAGACCAGAGGATTCCTGTGCTCCAATAGGACACCACAGGCAAGGAGAGGAAGGACTAAATGATACGGGAAGAAGCAGGCAGAGTAAGAGTGAGTGGTGGGTGAAGCTGCAAGATATGGGGTAGGAAGGGAATAGGTTAATTCAGTTTCTAAAAAGTTAGGAAAGGACTCAGGAGATGGCTGAGTCAAAGCGCCTGTCTAGCAAGCATTAGCATCTGAGTTGAAGCCCCAACAACCATGCAAAGGCCATGCAGTGATCCACACTTAAGAGTCCAGCACTGGGAAGGCCAAGAAGGGACGATCACTAGGGACTCAAGGTGAGCTCCAGGACAGCAAGTCATGCAGTCTTGAGGGGAGCGGGGTGGGAGGGAGTGGCTAGGAAGAAGGCTTGCTTGGTAAAGTATGAAGCATGAAGAGCTGAGTTTGGGTCTCCAGAACCCACATAAAAAGCTGGGTGCTACTGCAGGTGTCTAGTATCACAGGACTGGGGAAAAGGCAGACAATCTTGGGAGCTTGCTAGCCCAGCAATCAGTGCAATCAGTGAGCTCGAGGTTCAGTAAGAGACCCTGTCTCAAAACATCAGGCAGGGACTCATAAAGAACACTCCATGTTGAGCCCTGGCTTCCACATGCAGCACCGAGAAAAGACATCCAAGACTGTCCTCTGCACACATGTCCACAGGTGCACACACAATGCCAAGATAAATAGGTGACTCATATGCAAGTCTTGAAAACAACCCAAAGAGACCCAAGAAAAAAACAAATGACATCAACAGTCTAATTATCCAAAAAAGTTTTGAGAAAATTAATTGAAAACACCATCCAGGAGCTGGAAAGATGGCTCAGAGGTTAAGTGTGCTAGCTGTTGTTGAGGACCTGGGTTAGGTTCACAGCACCCACAAGGTACTTCACAACTGTCATTAGCTCCATTTTCAGGTAGCAAAACTCCCTCTTGTGGCTTACCTGGATACCAGACAAGATTGTGATTCACAGACATACATGCTGGCCAAACTCCCATACACATAAAGTTAAAAAGACAAACAAAATACCACCATCCAGACAACAAGAAAGTTTAACAGGTGAGCCAGTCAAATTTCCAAATATAGTGATATTTTATTTATGCTTCAACAAATAAACTTGCCTAAAGATTAGAAGGGCAAAGATAACCCACTAGAGGTCAGGCAGTACTGGCACACACCTTTAATCCCAGGATTTGGGAGATAGAGGCAGGTGGCACTCTGTGAGTTCAAGGCCACCCTGGGCTACACAAAATCAATGCTAAAATAAATCCAAGTGGTGGTGACTGACAGACACCTTTAATCCTAGTACTAGGGAGTCACACCTTTAATCCCAGCACTAGATGGAATATAAAATGGGAGGAGAGAGAGGTTCAGGCTGCTTAGTCTGCCAAATCTGTGGTTGCCTAGCCTTGGTAGAGGCAAGACTTCTCTTGGCTGCTTTGCTTTTCTGGTTTTTGGGTTGAACCCCAATATCTGACTCTGGGTTTTTATTATTTATGCTACAGAACAGAACTCATTGGTATTTCAGCAGTGCTGAAGCACAGAACAAGTACCCAATTCTCCCAAAGCCAGCCCAACAGGATGCAGACACAGCACTGAATATATAAAGAGAAAACAACAGAACCGTGCTTATGAAAACAGCAGAGCCCAGGAATACCTGCAAGATCGGCCATATAACTAGCAGGATTTACAGAATGACAGTAGGACTGCCAACATAGGGCATACATTAATACAACCCACATGAACAGAAGGCAAAGAGGAAGTCCCATATTCTCCTCCCTAGATGCCAAAAAGCTTTAACTTTCCACTAGTGCTGATTTAAGCCAACAGTCTTCAGAACAGGTGAATATTTATTCTACATGTCAAAAAATACTAAGTATGAAAGGGGAAGGAGAGAGGAAGAAGGGGGGGGAGAAAAGGGGAAAGGAGAGGGAGTTACCCTCCACCCCACTATAAGCAGGTGCTCCATATGAATACTCTAAAAACATTTTAAAAAAACTGTTCACTGGGGATTTAGGTCAGGCGTATAGCACTTGACTAGCATATGTGAAGACCCAGGTTCAATACTCAGCTCCAGGAAAGGGGGTGGGGAATGCTCACTGTTAAGAAAAGAATCATGAATCAAACACATCAAGTATCAAGAAAGAAAGCCTTGCCCCTGAGATGCACAAATATCAAATCTATAGTAAGACAACATGATGAGAGGGCCCTGGGGAACATACACACAAGGATATCAGTGATTAGAAGGCAAGCTAGTACCACACCTCTAAAGTAGCAGCGATGGCCAACAGCATCTAAAACCCTGAAGTCTGACTATGATGCTTATTTTTGAGTGACCACCTATCTTTTCCAAATTTTCTTTTTCTAAATACCATCTTTATTTTCATTTTTTTAAAAATATTATAGCCAGTGTTCTAATTTACCATTTCTGTGCAACAGCTTGGAATTTACTGACTCTAGGATTTATTTTTCATCTCAAACTAAAACTCTACCCATTTTGTACCCTCAAGTCCCTGGGGTCCCCTGTTCTGCTTCATTCCTGACTAAATAGCACAGTATGGCATACAGATGAAATACTACATTGTCCATTTGAATCTGGCTCTTTCCCACTCAGTGTGCATTCAGACTTCATGCATATTGAACATGTGTTAGACTGTAATGATATGCTAATATTCCCTTGCAGGAGGATATATATCCATGGGCTATAGATAGACCCTGGCTGTGTCTAACTTGGCTACTGTCAATCATACTCTAAAAGCACTAGCATATGAGCATCCACTTGATATTCTACTTCCGATCCCTTGGCTGTATACTTAAGCTGGTGTGTATGAGGACCAGACAGTAATCCTGAGTCTCATCGCTCTCAGGAGAGGTCATATTGCTCTCTCACCCAGGGGCACCAGGGCCTCCTACCAGGAGGTACAGGGTTCCAAGCTTTTCACATGGGTGCCAACACTCACACCTGTTCTTTCCTGTATGTACCCCCATTTTCTGTCTCTGGGTTTTATTCTTGCTTCTCAAATGTGTGTGCCATGGTTCTGCATTATGAATACTTAGAATCCTAAGTGCCGATGGAGCACTTGAAAACCTTTAAAAAATGTATCCAAGGCTTTTATCCATTTTTAAGTTGCTGTTATTGTTGAATTTTTAGAAGCCTTTTTAACGCAATGTAGACACCAACTCCTTGAATGTATAATTCATAAGTATTTCCTCCCACCCTGTGAATCCTTTCACTCTGGATGGGTTCAGCATCACATTTTGAAAGGGTGTACCTATCCCGTCTAAATTCAGACAGGACCTAAGATTTTATAAGCCAGAGAATCAAGGACTGTGTGCCAGACTAAGAATAGCCTTATATTGCAGTGTGTAGGATGGAGGTCATGGCAGCCTTAAACCTAATCTTTCCTGGTCCTGGTCATGTATTTCCAAGTTACCTTGTGCCTACAGAAATACCTGAGTTTCCCCTGTGAACAAGAAGCTCTACAGGATGCATTTCCCCTCTAACTGAAAGAACTTCCGTTTGTCTGTTAAAACAACTGAAGCATGGCACCAGAATCCATTCTGAGCTCAGAGGCGCTGACAAAGCTGTGAGTTTCATCTCGGGAAAGTGTCAACTCTATAACTCAAGTCCTAAGTAGGACAGGCTGAAACTGAAATCCCTGTCAGAACCCTACAGAATTCTGGAAGTGCTTACTGCTATGGTTTAATATGCTTTTCAGATTTCATCCACAAAGTCACACATATCGACAGTAAGGTCATTGTCTCATGAGGTCAGGCCCTCATGAACCAATTAATCTACTCATGGGATTGATGGATTCCTAAGTTACACAGGAAGTGGCTCTGTCAGGAAAGAAAGCCAGCACACCAACTGCCCGTGTCGTGCCATCTGACACATCAGAACACTACAGGAAGACTCTCGTTACCTGCTAGTTCCATGTTCTCCAGCCTGCCCAGCTTCTAGTACAATAAGCTCAAAATTTTCTATCCTTCTAAACTATCTGGTCTCAGGCATTTTGATATGGTAACTGAAAACAGACTAAAAAGCCCAGGAAACCTTGTTATCTGCAAATGTAAAAATATAGCTAAGCTTTAAGTTTATTCCTCTGAAGGACTCCCATTTGACACGTTACATTCCCATATAAAGATTCACAATCTCTTTTACTTATTGATTTTTGATGGTGATAGGGATGAATCCCACACCTTAACACGTGTTAGGCAGGCACTCAACCACCGACCTACGCCCTCAGTCTCAGCTCTTATAAGAAACTAAGGTTAGTGGCTTCAATCCCAAAGGACTCAATGTAAAAAGTATTTTTATTATATGTTCAGTTAAAAGGGCTAACCAAAATTAATCAGATGATCTAAGAATTTTTCTAAGAGTCTTTCTAGCACGTTCCTTTCTATTTTAAAAGCACCTTGTAAGATGAATGTTGGGAGATGTGAACCCCCAAATCCTGAATTTCTGGTGAACAACTTGTAATGCTTGCAGCTGCTCTGAGCATGAAACCCTCAGGAGTTCCTGATGGCAGAGGAGTGGTTTCTGGTGGGTTTGGCTGGGGTGTGGCTATCAGCTAAGGATCCCTATATAAGCTGCCGCTGGACACAATAAAGGGGGCATTCCTCCTTCAAGGATGACCCGTGTCTCTGTCTGTGTATCCTTGTGTGTTTAAATCTCCAGCCCCTTGCCCGAGGCTTGCGAATGGTCCAGTGTGCAGCCGCAGCACTACAGGCGTAGTACCATAGTACACAGTCCAGGCGTGCGCTACAGATGAATACAAATGGGATAAATGTAAGTGAACCAACCCTAATCAGTTGTTTTTTCCTTTACATTTCAGAACACAGCCTACAAAAAGCACAGCAGGTGCATCTAGGCACATGACTTGCGCTCACAAGTTTTCCGGTTTCAGCTATTCAGTGGCTATGAATAATCCTATGGAACCCTGAGAAGACACTGGCTGGCACCAAGTCAAGACTTCGAGGCAGAAATATGTTCAAATTCCAGTATCACCATATGACCCTGAATCCAGTCTCAGTGTCCTCAATTTGTAAAATAGGACCTGATAGTGCAAGCATAGAAGCTATCAAAATAATTTAATAAATACCTTCTCTACCCACACCTCAGCTACTGCTCAGGAAACTCTTGGGGTCACACACCAGACCTCTTTCATACTTGTACTCCTAGAAAAACGCATGATGCTCACCACAGCAGCCACAGAAACTGCCAACTGAAAGTAATCTAGAGAAAACCCCAGGAGTCAATAACATGTGAGACAAACATAAAACAATGACAGTAATACACACAACCAGAAAACAAGAATGTGCATTTCAATTCTGATTTCAACAAGCACCAGGCAGAGGACCGGAGCTTCAATAAGCAGTTTCAAATCTTCTCTTCCTGACATCTAGGAGACTAAGGATTTCAGCATTCTAACTCAGAAATAATTCTAGTGTTATTTTCATTACTGAGGACTCTCTGTGAATCTGCCTACCACATTTACAACTATATTTCAACAAGAGCAGGAGGCAGAACAGCAAGGACAGCCACATGCTTACGGTCACTCATGAGAGCTGGACTCAAATTAACCACTGTCCAAATAAACCCACTGGCTCTTCTGGTTCACAAACCAAACTACGGACACAGCACACTATAGCCAAAAAATTACCTCTCGAACTTCATCGTCTTCTTCATTGGTATTTCTCTGTCTGCTTTCTCTGAAACGCCGGACCTAGATCACAATAAAGAAAGTCAGACACCGTGTGTTCTCACAGCAGAGCCACCCAGAGCACTGGTGGCAGAAGAACAGAGTCATGGTAACGTGATGGTTTCGTGATATAGATATGAATAATCTGCATTGGTATGGATTTTAAGGTCAATTTTGTTATGTGTATATGTATTTCTGATCTTGATTAAGGTATTATGATAGTGTAGTTCATTTAAAAATGTAATGTATAATTAGGAAATATAGGTTGTTAATGAATAATCATCGATAATAGTCAAGCTTATAGTTATGTTAGATTTTCTAGATATATAGAGATATATTTCACTTAGATAAGTATTCCTAATATCTTTCAAAGACTACAGAATATGGCATTTAATGTTTTAATAACTTCGGGTTTTTCATGACAATGAGACATGTCTGCTCCTGGCAGCACCAATCTACTTCAAAAGAAAGATGGGCATCGAAGAGGATCCTTATGGAGTTTGATAGCCATTTGGGCAAGAAACTGCTCTTGCCTGGACTGTTGCATAAACTGGACACAGAGAACCCATAGAGAGAGGACTGCTGAACTTGCCTAAATGTGAGATGATTCTTTGGGGTTCCTGACTTATGTCTGTGAGACATTCTGCAGGACACAGCAGATACTGACTGAACTGCCTTTGAAATTTCCTGCTTCATGGAAATGTCTGCTGGAAACTATGGACCTGTAGGCCGAAGATGGATGCCCCAACGGTACAGAGAAACTTTGGGTGACTGTCCAGGCAGCAAAATGTCTCTGTGATTTCTAGAGTTTTGTAAGTTGCTTACTTCTCATTTACTTAGGTAATATTATATCCTTCTGGAGTCTTCAATGGAGTTGAAGAATAAATAGTTATAGTTTTCCTTAGTTATGATAAAAGATAAAGTAGATATAAATATTGTAACTGTAATTCTTGCTTGATAACTATTTTGTTATATGTAATTTTACTACGTAAAGTGAAACCCTTTCTTTTTTGTTTAAACAGAAAAAAGGGGAAATGATGGAGGATTCTCATTGGCCAATAAACAAACTGCCTTGGTTTTTTTTGATAGGGCAGGATTTAGATAGGTGGAGTAGACAGAACAGGAAGAAGGAAGTGAGGTAGATGGCTCAGACAATTGCCCTGCCTCTCCTCTCTGGGACAGACTGCCGTGCCTCTCCTCAGGGAAACAGATGCGATGAAGCCAGCCACCAGGTCAGACAATGTTGAATCTTTCCCGGTAAGACACCACTCGTGGTGTTACACAGATTGTTAGATATGGGTTAGTCAAGATGTGAGTAAGAGGCTGAAACTAATGGGCCAGACAGTATTTAAAAGAATACAGTTTCCGTGTAATTATTTTGGGGCATAAACTCGCCAGGCGGCCAGGAACCGGGCAGGATGAAAAGCAGACCTGCCCGCAGCTCATCACCACAGTTTTGTGGTCTGTGCCACCGAAAGACTGAAGCAACCATTAGAACTCTAGTGGGAGAGCAGCACAGGGAATGGGTGCTTTGCTTGGGAGATCTGTTCACTGTACACAGGGAAAAGACAGCAAGGAAAGGAAAGGCTTGGGAGAGACTTGTAAAAAGTCACCACCAAAGCCAAGAAGCTGGATGAAATTAGAAAGTGGGTAGGTAGATGTAGAGGCCCAAGGACTGAGCCCTGGAGAGTCCAGCTTAAGAGGATGGAGAGATAAAGTTACCAGGAAAGAAAATTCTCCATTAAGGACAGAAGAAAGCAGGCCTCAAGTATGGAATCATGTAAGACCTGCAAGTTAAAAATGTCTCAGGAGCAGACAAAACATCACAGGAGACCTTGACGAGGGCAGTTTCACTCCACTAGAACCTTGGTTCAAACCAGCATGGGAGCCAGGCATGGTGGTACACATCTTTAATCTCAGCACTCGGGAGGAGGCAGAAGCAAGTGGATACCTATGAATTCTAGGCCAGTCTGGTCTACATAGTGAGTTCTAGGACAGCCAAGGCCACATAGAGACCCTGTCTTTAGAAGAAAAAAGACACAGTAAGGCATGGTGCCCTGGGTACCAAAACACTGTCATTCACAGATAACACAGGTGCAGGAGGCAAACTAGGGGGCAATGAGGCAAACGCTAGATGCATTTTAATCCTCACAACCGCGGAGATTCTGTTATTTTACAGATAAGGCACAAAGAGCCTAGAGAATGCAAGGGGCAGCACACAAATGATAAGGCTTTCGACTCTGAGCGGACAATGTGGTCCAGAGGCCATACTCTCGGCTACCATGACACAGAGACACACACGGTGCAGCTAAGGAGTCAGTATCACTGAAGACAAAACGACAACTCCAGCACATTCCAACGTGCAGCTCTACATCCTACAGTCCTGAAACATTGTACTGAAAATACTTTTCCACATCTTTCAAACGCACATTTTGTTTGTTTGAGACAGGGTCTATGCAGTCTAGGCTGGACTGAAAATCATTATGTATTGAGGATGACCTCGAACTCCTGATCTTCCTACATCCACCATCTAAACACCAGGGTTATGAGCATGCATAGCACCTGACTAAAATCCTAGTAATTAATAGCTATAAAAACGTCTAGGTTGTCTACATGACAGTGCTCAATGAAACTGAGTTTCCCAACTATTATGCACTGAGGACAGCACTAGCGGGACCTACTCTGTGCACTAGTTTTATCTGACTGTCGTCTTAGGACACACCCTGGGACCGCACTAAGGAAAGGACCTCCTCAGACCCCACAGTGCCCACAGCCGTGCTGCTTGCATGAAGCTCCTCCAGCAGGGCACTTACTGCCAGCTTTCTTAAGTCAAATTTGACAAATAAAATCCATGTAATATTAATGGTCTTGGTTAACTGTGATTAAATACTGTGTCCTCAAGCTTGCTAGACATTTATACTTCCTTATGAATTCCCTTTTCATGTCTTTTGTTCATGGCTCTACTGAAATGTTTAATATTTTTCTAAAGCTCACATTTTATTTGAGTCTTTTAATATTATATTGAAAGTGTTAGTCTTTTCTTTTGTACATTCATAAATATTTTCTCCACATTCATACCCTTTAATTTTGCTTTTTGACATGCCAACATTTAAATTTCAATGTAGTCCAATGGAAGGAAGCTTTTTCTCTGTCGCTCCTTGATATGCGGAGGGAAAACATGCTCCAGGTAAGACTCAAAACTCAATCAAAACGAATGAAAAGGGCGAGACAGCAGCAATTCTTATGCTGCCAAGCGTTACTCCGCAGCGCTCTCAGGAGCTCAGAAAGACACTTTCTCAGGACAGAACAACCTTTACTCAGCATCTGCCATGTGTCAAACTCCTCCGGGTGCTGCTAGACACAGTCTAATTTACTCCTCATTTTAATAGATTAAAAAAACCAAACTAATCAGACTTAAACAGTCAATCAAAACCAAACAAAACACAACATCAGCAGCTCACCTCTTCGTCAATCTTGTCTTCCAGAGCATCGATGTGGCGTTCCTTCAGAAAGCGCTGTGTTTTCTCCAGCTGGTACTTCACTAACTCTTCAATGGCATCCTTTTCTTCCTTATCCACAAACTCCTGAACTGCTTCCCCCATCCCTCTTTCTGTCAGCAGTGAGAGCTGAACATTCTGCAGGAGGAAACACGTGCTGTTAGGTGCACAAGTGCTATGTTCCTCAGCCAGGGACTCCCCAAGAAGGAAAACACAGTCTCTTATGGAAACGGATGCACTGGGGTCAGCAGGCAGCACTTAGCCAAGGGCCAGAAAAATGGGAGAGGAGTCAAAGAGAGTTGTAACTTCAGGGGTCTGAAAGGCTGTGACAGTACCCAGAAAAAGCCATGAACGATGACTGGAAACAAGGTGAAGCCATTGGGGGAGGGGAGATAATGGTTGTGAAATTTTTGCCATCTCACTCTGGGCCTTGTGACTGTTTTATGGTGAAGAAGTCTGAGGCTACAGATGGTACTGAGGGTCCTCATCACCTGCTATAAACTATGGAAATTGTTGGGGGTGCTCCAGGTAGAAGAGGGAGGCCCAGCTGGGAAATGGACCAAGATGCAACACGTGTGCATGGACAAAGGAGACCCAGCCAGGATATTTGAGAACTGCGAGAGACTGAGGAAGGTTAAGAAACAGACTCTCCCTACATGGCCCTCCGACACCTGGTTTTTAGGCCAGAGAGAACAGAGCCATTTCTGACCTACACAGTTGCCAGGTAGCAGATTTGTGTGTGTGTGTGGAGGGGGGGTTGTTTTGTTTTGTTTGTTTTGTTTTTCGAGACAGGGTTTCTCTGTAGCTTTGGCTGTCCTGGAACTAGCTCTTGTAAACCAGGCTGGTCTCGAACTCACAGAGATCCGCCTGCCTCTGCCTCCCAAGTGCTGGGATTAAAGGCGTGCGCCACCACCGCCCGGCTCAGATTTGTGTTTTTTAAAATAAATGCAACTAAAGAAGTTCAAGTAGTTTTACTAGCACATGGTTGTTTAGGTTTAAAAAAAAAGTAACTAAATTAAAAACTACATTCAAACATAAGCTAAAAATCTCAGATCAAGACTTACAACAAAGACAGGCAAGCCACACACTAGTGAGTCTGGCAAAAGACAGCAGCAGTGCGCAGAGAACACTCTAGTGTACTGGCTACTGCAGAGCCACCAGGGAGTCACTTCACATATGAACTATGCACACACCACACTAAAATCTGCTGTTGGCCATTCTTAAAGCCATAAGCGGTAAGGAACTACCTTCTCCGCGGTCTGGAAATACTGCTTCACCAAGTCTTCTACTCGGAGTGTTGTTCCTTCTGAAGCAGGTTTTGTGATGAGCTTCCCAAAGTTGATCTCCTCACCTACAGAAAGGGGCCAGGGAGAAACAGCTAGGCTCTCACCAACACTTCGGGGGTGCCACATAAATTTTGAAGCAAAAAAAAAAAAAAAAAAAAGCCTCAAATTTGCTAATAGCCTTGATGTCATCTGGAGTTTATTTCTTTTTCCACATAGTCCATATACATTCTCCCCATCTTTAAGGACCATGGCTATGGTCACTGTTCTAAGACTCTCCCCAGACCCCACATACCCTTTCAGGAAGTACGAGTCAAAACACTCCCCAAGAACAGAGATATTACTCGCTTCTTCCACGGATGACAGAAAAGTGGTGGGCAGAGCTTCCAGGGCCCACGATAAAGCACAGCAGTACCCAAAAGAGCCACTGATGTCACCACCACACACCCACCCCAGTTCAAATACAGGAAGCCAGTTTCAACCACAGTGCCTCTTACAGACTGGTAAGAGAAATGTTATTGACTCTCAGCCCTGAGCACCTGTCAGCACTCTGTGAGAACGGTAACAGGAGTATGATTAACACACTTCTGCTGACTTCCTGAGGGCAGTCAACAGAAGGCAGCAGAAATGCAGCAGTGCCACTGATGGTGGAGACAAGCCCAGTTCACGGCATCTCCTGCCGGTGGACAAACACGCTGTGAGCTCCAAGGACATTGACACTACTTTTAATTACCAGGACTGCTCTGCACTGGCCAGACCCTATGTGAAGGCCATTCACAAAACAACTGCAGCTTTGCAAAGAAGCAGTCTCAACAGTAGACAATTATTAACTTATACAATGTCACATATGTAATAAGTGGCCAAAATAAGAGATTTTCAGTTAAGACATATCCGGGTGGCATCATATCTACCACACAACTCAAATTTAAATTAAAAAGTATTCCCAGGCCATTCTACTAGGGATAAAACACAAACAGGGTAAGGTTTTTGTCAAGGAATCAATAAGAGGTGACAGATTAAAATTCACATCCAGAACCCAGCTCTTGCACGTGCCTTTCTGAGTCCTACGGCAGCATGATACGGCCTACACGTCAATATCTGAAAGATGGCTTCAGGCTGAAGTCACAGCATTCATAAATTACTTTTTAAAAAATTTTGCTAATTTTTTTTTCTCAATGTGCATGAAAATGTACCATGTATTAGCAGTGCTTGGAGGCCAGATGAGGATACTGCATCTCCTGGAACTGCAGTTATAGACAATACTGAGTCACCATGTGGGTGCTGGGAATTGAACCTGTATCCTCTAGAAGAACAGCCAGTGCTCTTAACCGCCGAGTCATCTCTCCCAATCCATCATTCTTATTTTCGTCCACTGCTGGAAATCTTACTAGTTATAAAGGGTAGGGCCTCTATAACGAGCATGACTGATATTTCTTATGAAAAAGCGTTATTCAGTTAATGACTTTGTTTTATAGTTAACAGGAGGACACTAAGTGTCTATAAAATTTAAATACTCAATCATCAAAAATACCAAACTACAGAACACTTTTGACTTCAAGTATGGTCTTCCTGAAGCAATGTATACACTAAGTCAAAATACTTAAAACTGCAAAAGTTGAAAGCATGTTCTGTCAACTCATGGCAGGAAAGGTGTGCTGTCAACGACAGATGCCTCGGCCTGTGAGTGCTGTGACTAGCACCACAGTTTGAAAGGCTGTGTTTGCAAACAAAGCCTTCATTCATCCCCACTGCTTTATAGACTGAACACAGCTGGGTAGGACAGTGCAAGCCTGCAGACCCAGCACTCAGGATGCTGGGGAGGGATCTGGAGTGTGAAGCCACACTGGGCTACAGCAAGACCTTATCTCCAGAAGGAAATAAAACATAATCAGAAAATACTCCAAATGCTCATTTTGAGAAGATAAAATATTCCCTTACCATTTTTTGTCTAACATTACAAATACTAAAATGTCTACTACTATCTTCATTTATTTTACCAAAGACTGATTTGCACAAATCCTGCTAGAGCATTCTTTAACTTTTTTAAGTAACCAGCTTACCTGTTTTTCCCTTTTGTTCCCTGTGCCTGAAAAAGTGGATGACATCTCTGGGGTTAGCAACCCGATCCACAAACTTCTGGCTAAAGCGAAGAACATTGAAAGGTTCAAAGCCTCCACTGTAGTCCACCTGGAAAGACAGGAAACAGTGCCAATTTTTGAGAAATACAGGTTTGTTTGGGGTTTTTTTTTGGCATCTAAAGTATTTATATCAATCTAAAAGCTCAATACTTTTACATTTGCAAATTCATGTTCTATGTTAAAGATCACGATGATGCTAAACCATTTGTCTTATTGACAGAATAACACTCAGAAGGTGAAGTTTACACAAACAATTCCTGTTCAAGACAATAGAGCAATGCCATCCCCGCATGCTGAAATGTTCTCTATCTCCTGTGAGAGCCTAGGCACACAGCATGGGTACTATCTGAAAACAAGGTGATACTTTCGCTGTTCTTTTCTTTAGCCAGAAGTTTGTGGTTGGGGTGCCCAGAGTGGAGCAAGGGAGCTGAGCAAGGACAGATCATTTAGGAAATGACAGCAACCATGAATAAAGTAGCAAACCTACAAAACTCACCTGAGATGGGATCAAGCCTCAGGCCTTCCCACTTCTGCCTCTGCTGGCGCCGACTCTATGCTAAGCATTTAACTTACTACTTTTCAGAAAAGTATGTGAAGTCTGTGTTACTATGAAAACTAGTACGGTTTAATTAGCACAAAGGACCTACCCGTAGTCGTATGAGAGGCTTCTCTGGCTGTAGAGAATTCCCTAGCCGCTCCCGCTCAGCATTTTCAAGCATTTCTTCAATCTCAAAATAAAAACGGCAAGTGTTCAATTTTGTGTAAATTGGCTGACATAGTTTATAATACTGCTGCTGACTGACCAGCCTAACTCCATCTTACAGATGGAAGCCGTTCTGTTATGAGGTCAGAACAAGTTCATTATTATTTGCTGCAAAATTCAAGTTGTCCATGCTTTATTTAACCTGTTTCTGGAATTTGCCATGCTTCCCACCCTATGGAGCTGATTCATACCTTGAATATATCCTGATTAAGATCAGATGTTCTGCCAAATAATTTTAAAATATTCTGCCAAGTTCCTACATAACCAAACGTCTGGAAATCCTCCATCCCTTGAAAACCCCCTCATATTTTGGGGACTATATAAACCCTACCCTCTCCTGTGTTCAATTCTGATTTTCAAACCTCACTTTAGGGAGATAGCCCTATCTGACAGAACATAAATCTTGCTTAATTTGGCCAAGGAATTTGGGTAATGGTCTTTATTCTCATGGGTGGGATTAGCAGCACAGAATTCTGCACAGCATCTCCACAGCGCCTTGACTTCCCATCTCACCAATAACATCTTTTAAACACACCTTGTGGTGCCTACACCATCCCTTAATATTTTTCTTTTGCAAACATTCTCAGCAATTTTTCCATCTCTAATGTAACTCCTTCACAAGAAAATCTACAACACTGATTCTGTTCCAATTTCTAATCATGTTTCAACACGGGTTCCCTTGCCTTAACTTTAAACCAAATAAATCAAGGTTTCCAGTGGCATCACATAGACTCTGCAGAAACCTTTGAATGTTTACTTGGAAAAGTTCAAGTAAACAAGATGAGTGTTTCCAATATCTGAAGTTGCCTCATGCTATACCAGGTCAAGCTTATAAAATCTCAGAGATCCAAAAGCAAAATCACTTGTCCTACATGGCTCCAGAGAGCACGAAGGTGCAAGAGGGTAATCCCAACACATCTTCCTAACGGCTGCAGCTGATTGTCAGCCTGAGCTCTTCTCCGAGTCTGAGATTTTCTAAAGCTGCCCTGCTCTCCCTGCCTTCACATGCCCCATCCTGGGATTACGGCTTGTAGCACCATGCTTGGCTCCTCAGCAAGAATATCTGGTGCTGCTGCCATAGCACATGCAGACACAGAGACTTGAAAAGTAGGTAGCACAACTGAGAAAGTGGCATTCAATGTCTTACAGTCTACAGTCACCTGCGCTGGTGACTATGCTACTGGATACAGAGACCTTCAAGGAGATCTGCTTGGCCAAGTCTCAGTTCAGTGAGCATGCATGGAGCACCCACCAGCCAGACAGCAGCACAGAAAAGCTGGGAAGCTGGACATGGCAGCACAAGTGAATCCCCACATTCCAGAGGCTCAAAGACTGAGAGTTTGAATTATCAGAGTGAGCTCCAGGCCAGTTTAACAACAGAACAAGGCTGTCTCAAAAGACAACAAAACTTAACAAGTGGCTCTGTCCTCACAGTGTGACAACAATGTAATACGGACTGTATCAGAAAGCCCAAAATTATGCACTGCATGATTTCCTGCTGCTAGCAACCACTCTCCTCTCTGGATTCTTATAACTCTCCTTAAGGGTGGGGCATGCTGGAAACCTGGCACCTGAGAGGGACAGGCAGGAGGTTCACAGCAGAACCACATTCCAGAATACCCAGGCCTCGTGCTAAGAACCTGTCTCAAAAAAAGAAAAGCAAAAAGCCGGGCAGTGGTGGCGCACGCTTTTAATCCCAGCACTCGGAGGCAGAGGCAAACGGATCTCTGTGAGTTCGAGGCCAGCCTGGTCTACAAGAGCTAGTTCCAGGACAGGCTCCAAAGCCACAGAGAAACCCTGTCTCAAAAAACCAAAAAAAAAAAAAAAAAAAAAAAAAAAAAAGAAAACGCCAGGAAAAACCTGGAATTTGGAACAGGGGTTGCAGTGCAGCTCAACCAGTGTGAGTTAAACCCTCAGAGGACATTTCACAGCCTGTGTATCACGACTGCAGGGAAAGGGATTGTGATTTTATATCAACTTGACAATGTTAGAGTAATCTGAGAAAGGGAACCTCAAACAGAGAAGTCTACACTCCTAGTCAGCCGAGTCAGAGAAGCCAGTCACCGTGGAACCTGCACACACTAAAGCTTTTCAGGTCCCACACAAGCCACACACGTTGCTCCTGCAGCTGTGACACTGGCCAGTTGCCTAATCTGAGGTACAGGCTAGCCCACTCAATGGTAGAAACAACTGCATAAAGAATATCATCTGCATAGCCCTGGAGTCAATTCCTGAAAATAACAACAAGGAAGAGGGGGAAACAAAGGAAGAAAGAGCAAATGGGAGGCAGAACCTAACCACACACAGCACTGTGAATGGATTAATGACAGCTTTCGACACAGCACATAGCAGCATTAGGTACGGATCATGACCATCACTATCCCCATTTCCGACCTTACACGAGACCAAAAGTAAAGCCAAAGCTGACAGAGTGTGGACTGAGCATGTCAGCATGTGAGGCTAGCAAGCTGCCCGTTTACATGTGATAAAATGCGCAGCCCAACTACAGCAGGGCACCCAGAAGCTCCACAGAGGCTGAGAAAGGGAGGGAGTCTTATTTGGAGTAGCTTTCAGGGTGGGAGGTGTGCAATGGAGATAGGAAGCGTGGGACTGTAGCATCCTCCCAGCTCCAAAGTCAGGGTCTTCACAAGGAAGATGAACCAACTGTAACAAGGATGAAAGTGAGGAAACTGGATGTGTATGCTCCAAAGAAGTTCTGGGAGAGTTAACTAGCTTCTCTACATCTAGCATCCTTCTATGTAAAAAAAAAAAAAGTCTTTGCAACTAAATATTCAGCCCCCAAAATCCATTTGTATTTCCCTCTCTAAGGCCCAGCAACACTGAAAAAGAGGTGCAGAAACCTGTGAGAGCCAGAAGATAAGAATGGCTACAAGACATCACCTGTGGGCACGACACTGCAACCATGAACTCACTGCAGCCGCATCTGGCTGCACAAGACCAACTACTGGACACCGATGGGTTCTGGAGAAGGGGCAGTCATCTTCAATCATGTACTCACTGATGCCAGGCCCAGGGAGCTGGCCCTGTTTAAATCCCATGACTCACAAAACAGACACAAAAATGGAAAAGATGTCTTCGTGAGGAGAGGGGGGGCTTCAACGGTGCAAGGGAGAGAAGGGGGACGTTATATACATGTATGAACTTGTCAAAGAACAAATTTAATCTAAATAATTACACTTAAAAAAACAAAAAGACTTTGGCCTCATTTCCTGAGCGCCAGTGGTGTTGCAGCTTCATAGGTCCCTCTGCTCAGCGGTTTCTCAGACAACTCAGACCTCACAGCTGTGCTCAGAAAGTTACCTTCTCCAAGCAGAAGCTCTGGATGGCTTGGGTCACTTTAGGGTTGTCAGGGTTGAACAGGCTTGGGTGGTTAGCCAGAACCACATCCTCCATGAAGAACTGCCGAACTGTGCAGAGAAGCAGCTTCTGCATGTTCATCTTCCTCCCTTTAACGCGCAGCAGGCCCACGTGTCTATACAGAGGAACCAAGAGCTCAGGCATAGACATCCTCAGGAAGATGGATGCATCAAAGCTAGCAACCAGGTTTGGGGCACATGCCTGTGATCCCAGAACCCAGGGACTGAGGCAGGAAGATAGCAAGTTAGAGGCTAGCTGTGATCCCTTCACAGACAAATAAAAGGCTCCATTTTTCACTTAGTAATTATAAAAGAATACTCTTAAAAATACATGTTTCTGTTAATTTAATTTTTTATAGTAGAAAATGGCAAGCATTCTTCTTCATAAGAATAAAATGTACTCTTCCATCATCTCCTGTCTGAGCAGATACAACTTCATAACGAAACAAACCTGACAAAAGTAAAATAAAATGCTAAGCAGATCATGACAGAGCCACAGGGAAAACCACAAGTACACATTCCACTGCCATGCTCCTTATACCACATTACCATAACCATCAGAATCTCAGTGGGACCACTGGGTGAGACCTTCTATAGAAGCTCAGTTTAGGTTGTTGGCATTTTGTGAACTTACAGAAAAACCATTTCCCCATTTTATTGTGGGTAAAGAAACGCATGCACAGCAAAGTTAGAACTTTGGTAGGGAGCCCGTTTTACCCAATTCTTGGATTCTACTGTGAGGCATTTTATTAAATTAATTTTAATTAATACCAAACTACCTACTTTTTAGTAGTCAAAGTGAACAACAGTTATCTGTACTACTTCTCTTAAAGCAGCAAGTGCTTGTTTGTTTGATTTTTTCACTTTTTTATTTACCTAGGAATAAATGAGATGAGATGGGGGGGAACCTTCAAAACCAAGAAAACAGTGTAACTACAAAACTCAACCTTCACACACAAAGTGACTTGCAGGGGAAGAGAGACGGCTCAGTGAGTTAAGCACTTGTCTGCAAGCCTGAGATCTGAGTTTGATCCTCGAACCCAAGCCAACTGGAAGAAAACTGGTTCCATGGCATATGCGCATCCTCACACCTCCCTCCCTCCCTCTTTCACACACACAGTAACGAATGAAATCTGAAACTAAGCGAGCTATTCTCTGCTGTCAAACCATGGATGTGGGGTAACCAGCCTACAGCATGGATTTCTTAAGAACTGACTTAGAATATGTAAGTACTCACTTCTTCACAGCTTCTCCAGGGGAAAGGGAAGTCACCACTGAGCTTCCAGGCTGAGACACATAGAAGAGCTGCTGCTCATTTTTGGTTGGGCCAATTTTACACTCGTGTTCATGGCCCCAGATAACGAGGTCAATGAAGTCATCCAAAAACTGCTCTGGGATGAAGTTGGTACTCCCATGTTTACTCCTACACCAAGATTTAAGAGCAGAACATAAGTTCATAGCAGTAAGGGAGCATTTCATCTTAGGTCTACACAGATCTACATATATCATGTCAGAAACTGCCCAAGGGATGGGTGCGGGAGAATTGTCGGTAATCTGTCAATCATGTTTTAAATAAAACGCTGATTGGCCAGGCAGAAAATATAGGCGGGAAAACCAGACAGGAAGTAGAAATAATGTAATGAGAACAGGAGAACTCTGGGAAGGAGGAAGTTGATTCCTCCCACTCCTGCCCAGACCACCGAAGCAGCAGGATGTGATCTGCCTCACTGAAAAAGGTACTAAGCCACATGGCTAACATAGATCAGAAAAATGGGTTAATCAAGATATGAGAGTTAGCCAGTGAGAGGCTAGAGCTAATGGGCCAATCAGCTTTGTAACTTATAGAGATCTCTGTGTTATTTCTTTGGGGCTTGCCGGCTGTGGGGTACCAGGCGGGACAGAAACCCCAACAAACAAGCAGGCTTGGCCCCCTCATGTTATAGATGTGTATTCTATTGAATTTCAGAGCACAGGTTTATAAATTTGCAGGATATGATCAAACCAGAGGCCTGACTGGAAGCACGAGGAAGCCAGGTCTGCACTGGAAGGAGATGGCAGAGTTAACAGAGAGAATAGTCTACTTTGGGCAAGTCAGGAAAACCAGCTCTGTCTACCGCAAACCCACAAGTGGTCCTGATTGCACACCCCACGAAGCAGACATATTTTAAAAACTGAGTTAAATCTAAACTTGTGATAAAGAACACACTCCTAAGTGTGTTCAGTGATGCTTAACTTCTACTGGCTATAGAAAGAAGGAATAGGGACCAGAGAGATAGCTTAGTGGTTAACAGCACTGGCTGCTCTTCCAGAGGACCCAGGTCCAATTCCCAGCACACACATGGCAGCTCACGACTGTCTGTAAATCCAGTTCCAGGGTATCTGATGCCAATGTACATAAAATAAAGTTAAATAAATTTTTTAAAAGGAAGGAATAAGGTGGTTATTTTAGAAGAAAACACTAAAGTACAATGACCTTATCTGAAGGCTGTGCTTTTAGAATGAGCAGCCTCTGTGAGGAAGGATCCACCTGAGAGGACAGAGTGCCCTGCAGGGAAGAGCAGGCAGTGAGGGTACTATAGAGAGAACAGCAAGGAAAACTGCAGCTACCCTCAGGGAAGATGGAAAGCAAAGTTAAGAAAGCCGAGGGCCTTTGTGCTTCGTATGTCTTTGTGTGAGTCAAGTATGCAGGGTGTGAGGAAAAGCAGGACACACTCAAACATAGCACGATGCCATGGTGCCTTCATAGAGCACACAACCCAGCTTGCTGAGAGACTAAAAAGTCTCTTGCTAGCTTCAGTATCCCTCCTTCTGCAACAAGAACCAAGCTGGTCACTATAAAGTGGAAATAAGTCAAATGGAAAGGGTGCCTGGCACACACCCAACTGAGCAATCCTGTGGGAAACAAGGTATTCATATACTCAGAAAACATCTTCCCCCAACACTAACTTCAAAAGAGAAAGTGGGAACTGCACTGAGGGGCAAGCTGTGGTCTACTTGATCACACAGGAGTATCACCATCTTCTGCAGTGAGCTGTCACACACCAACCCTCAACAGGCTTAATCTTTTGGAATAATGGGTTTTTCCTCCACCTTTCCCTGTGCAGCGCAAGGTGAGGCAAAAAAGGGAATGCTCGGCAGTTCATTTGAGGAACCCTCGCATCCCAAAACACACTTGAGACCGTTACAGACTCCTAAATCTACCTCCTGAAGCCTTGCACTGACCCAACACTCAGCCTAAATGCATTCAAATACACTGCATGGTCAGGCCCAAATCCTGGAGTCTTCTTCAGCTCTGTCTCTCTCCCCTTCCAGCTTCCTGAACTCATTCCTACCACCTCACCTTACTTTTACACTGTAGCGATCACAGGACACACCACGCTTCCTCTGGCTTCTCTTCCTCCCAATCCATCATGAACTCTACCAACAGAATAAACTACCTACAACCATTAGCAAAAGACAACTGATCTAGGCCAGGTGTGGTGGCGCACACTTTTAATCACAGCACTCGGGAGGCAGAGGCAGGAGGAGTGCCAGGACAGCCAGAGCTGCTACACAGAGATACCCTGTCTTGTAAAAACAAACAACAAAGCAAACAGCTGCTCTAGCTATGTTTCTGGAAAGGCGTTCACACACACTGAGATGTGTAGGGAAAGTACTCACTGCATCAAACTTTATAAAGCAAAAAATGTGAAATAAAATGTTCACTAACAGAAGAAAACTACAACTACAGATCAGTAACAGGAAGGATAAAATTCAGTAATGTAATATTAAACACTCACTTACTGTCCGTGACACACAGCGATTCCTGACATACTAAGTATCTTCTATGGATAATACAGTCCACAGTAAAGCACATGGAATGATTAATTCACAACCCAAATAATGTTTCCTAAGGGATATGAGGAAGCAGATGGGATGCTACAGGAATGGCACTGGTCCACGCTTCAGTGTCTGTTAGGGTCACTCTTGTGTCTTGCCTATTCTGGGCACACACTCTTTCACAGTTATTAATCTTCATGAACTGGCTTCAGTCTGAAGTCGCACAAAGCAGTGTGACTCCTCCTGAACCCATGCTGGTGATGTGAAGCAGTCAGGCCTGTACTAAAGTCCTGCACATACAGATCTTGAGAACCTCGGTGCTTTACTTCAGAGTATTTTTACCTGTTCTGATGGATCACAAATAAGTTAAACCACGAGTTCTCATCTTCCTTCGGTCTCAGCATGGTCACTTTTTTATTGACAAACATCCGATAGAGCCTTTCATCTGGAATGGACCCTGGGGAGGGACACAACACTATTTTAAACTTGTTTTCCTACTGTGGACATCAATAATAAACAGGCTTTACTTCTAAATTATGCATTTCTCAAAGGACTACATTTTTCTGTTCAGATGTGTATCTGAATTCTGGAATCACATGTATAAATGGTATTACTAACAAGTGCCCCAGGTTCACGTACAACAGCACTCAGTCGCATTCAAAGAACACTTTCCACTTTGGAAATCAGGGTAGCATGCAGAGAGAAATGAGTGAATCTCCTGTGCCTGCATTCCCACTAGGATGTCGAGCAGCACCACCGCCAGCCCTTCACTACGGATGTAAACGTGCTTCTCAGCTATGATACACCACACAGCACGCACAGAAATGAACACTAAAAGGGATGAGATTTTCTAAAACACGTTTTAAAGTGTAATACTACTATATATACTGAGTTTGTGCTTTTTAATAATTTAATGATTTTAAATAATTCTTCCCATATGCAGAGGTTTGTCTTGGTCTGGGTAGAAGACACCAAGAAAACAGTACTAAGTTGTCATCATTATGTTAAGAGGAAAGGCCAAGACATGAACACAGAGAATAACTGTGGAGCTGGAGAGGGTTAACCAAGGCTGCTACTTCACATTAACAAGAGAAGAAGAGCCAGTGACTGGACGCACAGAGACATCTGGATGTACAGAGGAGATAGGGAGTGGACACAGGTCGGGCAAGCCCAGCATACAAGGCTGTGCTGGCAGGAAAACCTGAATGTAAAGCACTACATATGTTGGTAAAACCTGAAGACACAGGCTGAGGGAAGGGTAACTGCTGAGTATGTTGTCAATGTGAGGGAACATGTGTTGCTCCAACACCCACAGGTATAAGAACTGTGGGGCGCACAGGGACAATAGGCTCCAGATGGGCATCACTGAAGGGAGATGGTGGAGGTGGGACTCTGAGAACTTGAGCACAAAGCATATTCTTTAGGTTTAGGATGGAGCAGACACCAGTTAAGGAGGACAGAATAGGATGGATAGCTCGAGAGGAAAATGGATCACTGAAGGGGCTGCCCCAGATAACAGTGAAGACACAGTTCATTGTAAGAGCAAGCCATTTTTCTGGAGATACAATGCCCAATACTGCAGACACTAAAACTGCTAATGGCTTTTTAAAATTGTCTATCCTCTTCATGTTCTATCTCAGATTCAGACATAAAGCACAAGAAATGGACTTTACATATTATTTCTAGCTTCAAAAATACTTGAGATACAGGGGCTGATGAAACGGATCAATGGTTAAGAGCACTGACTGCTCTTCCAGAGGACCTAGGGCTACATTCCCAGCACCCACATGGCAGCTCACAACAGTTTGTAACTCCAGTTCCAGAGACTCTAACACCATTATACCAATGCACATAAAAATAAATTTTAAAATACAAAAATGTATTTGAAATATAAAATATACAGAAACTTTTAAATGTATTCCTTAAAAACAGAGTTTAGTTTTTCATTCATGTATAATAAAGTCTAGCAAAAAGGTGTTCCTACAGAAAACTAAAGAAAAGGAAAACAGAAGCCAGGAGTAGTTGTGCACATTTTTAATCCCAGCACTCAGGAGGCACAGGCAGGTAGATCTCTGAGTCTGAGGCCAGCCTGGTCAAAAGAATAATTCCAGAACAGCTAGCGCTACATAGTGAGACCCCTGCCTTGAAGAAACCAAAACAAACAAAAAAACAAATTAAAAAGAAAAAAAGAAATGGAAAACAATGGCACTAACAAAGCAAAGTGTGTGTGTGTGTGTGAGAGAGAGAGTGTGTGAGTGTGTGTGTGTGTGTGTGTGTGTGAGTGTGTGTGTGTATGTGTGTGTGTGTGAGCATTGAGCATGCCCATGAGATGGGCAGGCTGAGACAGAGGTCAACCTTGAGTGTCCTTCTTGGGTGCCATCCACCTGACTTTGAGGACAGAGCCTCCAACTGGTCTGTAGTTTCCTGATCTGGCTATGCTGGCTGCCCAGTGAGCCAAAAGGATTTTCCCTTCTTTACTTCCCCAGTGCTGGGATTACAAGCACATAATAGCACACCCAGGGTAAAGCAGATTTCTGAATCTGCTTTAATAATAAGATGTCAGTTGTAGAATAGACGCATATGTGAGCCACTAATGCATGAGATATATAAATAATTTTCTACCAGTCACATTGAAACAAGTAAAATAGCAAAATTAATTTTAACGTATATAATCTGTTACTACTGGGTCTTCCTATCTCTTATGTCTAGTGTATCACAACTCAGAGTAGCCAGATTTCAGTCTCACAAACCAAAAAGGCCAGTGCCACTGTACTAGACAGGATGCTCTGACCTCCAGTAGACTTCGATGATACCAAAACGCAGTTCTGCTAAAGAGCATGCCCTTCTATCATCCAGCTTTATAAAAGTGACTCTAAAGAAAAGTCCAAAACAATAGGACGGAAGCAGAGTTTTGTTTGTTGTTGTTTTCTGCCAAAACTGCCATTAAGTATGAATAGCTACTGGTCCTTAGAAATACCAAAACTATTTTCACCAGAGCATTCCACCATCTTTTAGAGTTATCAGTAAGGAATAATCACAATTGTCTGACTTCTCCCTCTTTGAAAGTTCCTTGGGTCCACACCAGCTCTAAAACTGTATTTGCAGACTCTTCACACAATTATTGACTGAAGGGGACAATGGAATCCCATCTGACCTAAGGCCATCACCTACCTAGGCCGTACAGAGCGAGTTTCGTGCTTCCTTTCTGCAGCAGAACTGGACTAATGTCAATCTTCTCCACAGACATTGACCGTCCAAAGTGATTCACAAACCCAGCACAGCTTAAAATATCCAGGGCACAGAGGGCATCTGCCTGTACAAAAGGTTTAAAGAGCATTGAGTTTGACCCCAGAAAAGGATTGTCTGGGTGAGAACCATCCCACCGGTCTACGGTCTGGGTGATCACCACACTCCCACATCAAAAGCACACTCTGTAGACTACAGGATAAGTGTGTCTTACTCACAAAACTTGGGATCAAAGTGCTTTCAGATTTAGGGTTTTCTTGACTTTAGAATGTTTGTGCAGATCTTACACCAGGTGAGAATTCCAAGGTGAAAATCCAAAACCTAAAATGATCTAAAACCAAAAACTTCTGCAGCTCAACTATGAGGTTTTCTTTTTGTGGCACTTTTAGCTTAATACTTTTTGAATTAAGGACACTCAACCCTTAATTACAAAAACAAATCACAGCAATGTCTTCTGAAAACAAAGTCCCAATGGTAAGCAGCTGCTCCCTTCTTCCAGCCACAGACCCCCAACAGCGGCTAAAAGCGTACAGCAGAGCAACGCTGGTATCTCATCAGTATCATGATGCCCTGGCCACTGAATCCAACATCAGCGGTGAAGTAAGTGCCTTGGAATCAAATGGAGTTTTGTTTTTTGGTGGGTACATATATGACCATAGACTTATCAAGTGACAGGAGAAAACACAAAGGTACTTTGTATTGGGATGTCCAGTGTTCCATATCAAACAGGGAATAAAATAATTGAATCTAGATTTAAAAATACTAAAGAAAAAGATCATTTTTTTTTTTACAGTGAGAATCCAGGAGATCAAGGATGCTGAGGAGCTCTAGGTAGGCAGTCACCCCTACTCCCAGCTAGTCACTGTTAGCAAAACTCCGAAGAAACAAAAGCAAGGCCCCAGCAGGCCCTGGATCAGTGGCTACTCCAGCTACTTACAGGCTGAGGTGGGATCACAAAGTCAAGGCCAGCTTGGGTAACTTACGAGATCTTGTCTCGAAATACAGTAAAAAGAGGGCTGGGGAAGGTAGAGTTGCCACCTGGCATGTGTCAGGCCCTGGTTTCCACCCTCAGTACTGCAAAGAAAAAAACAGCACAGCTCTCTCCTACAAGAATTCTTACTCCACATTCAAAATC
Organism: Arvicola amphibius; assembly: GCF_903992535.2. Classification (NCBI taxonomy): domain Eukaryota; kingdom Metazoa; phylum Chordata; class Mammalia; order Rodentia; family Cricetidae; genus Arvicola; species Arvicola amphibius. The sequence continues at coordinate 83,872,568 of NC_052049.1, read as the reverse complement.
AAACAAAGAAATCTAAAAACGTAAACAATAATAAATTGACTTCATTGCTCAATCTGACTGCAAATTATTAAAGAAAAAAGGGATGCTGCTTTACACTAATCCAATGTCATTCTGAAGATTCCAACAAAGTGTGTAGTTACCCCTGTGGGATCATCATGGTTGCCATGGATACTAAACACCGGAATGGAAATGTTGAGATTGCCATCTTGATAGTTCACCCATGGAAACCTTGAAAGAAAACAAAGTGAAAGTCTCTGTAAGGGATAAAGCTGTTTCCCTAAAACGTTCCTTCCAAGCGGTTATGCACTAGGCAACTACAAACACTTGTCTGCAGACAATCCTAGTCAGTGCAGGAAATAAACTGCTAAATTAAAAAGTTTGAAAGTATAAAGTGTATGAATATCTAAGAACAGACAGCTGATAACTGGGAAGTTAACAGGCCTCTAAAATGTCTAACTGTTGTATAAGGCTTCTCCTGATAGCTCGGAGGAGGGGAGAAAACAATCCGGGCTCATATAGCGGTGTTGCTGCTCAGGGTTTTGGAATCCAAAACACCAAGAACATAGCCTATCACCAGCTCCATTGCCTTCCCATTTGTGATTTAGTCCCTGTCCATCCCTTCCCCCAGCCATCAGGCTCCTCTTCTCTGTGACAGTAGGGTGAGCCATTTCTATTATGGCTCTCAAAAATTTTATCTATGATAAAAGTACATTTTTTCCTTCTTACATGGTAAGACAATATGGCTTTCTGTCCCTGCTTAACCTACTTTGAACTCTTTCTACAGAAATCTTGTATGCAAAGAGCTCCCTTCAGTTTTTGCCAGCTGCATGGCTTACTGCCCAAAGCTGAAGCAGGTCCTCACCACTTAGACTCTGTCTGGTCTTGTTTTCCAAGTGATACCACAGTGAGTATGTACCAGAGATTGTTCCTCAACCTCAGCCACATGGTTTTAATCAATCCTTTCAATCTACACCAGCGGGTCTGAACTAGGCCATAGCTCTAATTAGCTAAGGATCTTTTAAGAAATCATTGCCCATGCCACACTCCAAGAGACTCAGCAGTTGGCATGGAGACTGGACATGAGTACCTGGGAGTCCTAGGTAACTGCAATGTGTACCGAGGACCGAGAACTGTCTGCCTATCCAGTGTCCATGAGAAAAACACTTCAGCCAGCTCATCTGATGCCTTAGCAATGAGACAGCCACTCTCAACAGGCATTAGCGCTGTTTCCATTTCTGTGCAGTATGTATACTCTCTGCCTAAATTTTATAAACTAATGGACTTCCTTAATCAACAGAAGGAAATATTCATTTAAAAAGCAGCCTTTAATTTCTATTGAGTTGCAAGTACTCTTCCTCAGTGAATATGATTTTTAAGTTTGCTCTGGAATTCTTTCAGTGTAACTATATTTAAGAAGACAAAGGTATCAATCTTTTTTTTTCTATCTCCTGTGATTTTTACATGACATCTCAAATAAATTCAAACCACAAATAGTTGGTATGAATTGTATGAAAGAGTGGGTAGCTGATTAGTGGGAAGTTAACAGGTCTCTAAGATTTAAAATCTTTGTAGAAGTCAATCTTTACAGCAAGGAAAGAGATGCTTTTATAGAGTCCTCTACCTACAGACTTTCTTTCATACTTAATAATTCCTCATAGAACTTTCACTGAATAACGGGTATTTTCCCCAAGGTGTGAGCTCTCACCTCCATTGAAGACTGCCTTTCTTTTACCTGAGGCTCTTTCTGGAGTTCCTAGTCTGTGCCACCTCTCTGTCAGTTCAAGAGTCACATTTTTAATTACTTATAACCTGATCAGGCTACTTGATCTTTCCTTATTTCATAATTTCCCTTCTGTGTCTGTCCATTTTTCCCATATGACATAAGAAAACCAGAACAGGAAAGAACCAGAATGCAATGGAAAGAGATGAAGTAAAGTTAGTGTTCATATCAAAATAGAGAGTAAAGGGGGCTGGAGAGATGGCTCAGAGGTTAAGAGCACTGGCTGCTCTTCCAGAGGTCCTGAGTTCAATTCCCAGCAACCACATGGTGGCTCACAACCATCTGTACTGAGATCTGGAGCCTTTCTCTGGTGTGCGGGCATACATCGAGGCAGAATGTTGTATACATAATAAATAAATAAATAAATCTTTTTTTTAAAAAATAGAGAGTAAAAAGATGAAAGCATTGAGGGAAAAAAAATAGGAAACTATTGTTTGAAAAAGTAACAGAGTCTGGCGGTGGTGGCGTACACCTTTAATCCCAGCACTCAGGAGGAGAGGCAGGCAGATCTCTGAGTTCAAGACCAGCCTGTTTACAGAGTGAGTTCCAGGACAGGCTCCTGTCTCGAAAAACCAAAAATAGAAAAGAAAAAGAAAAAGTAACAGAATTTCTGAAAATAAGACAGGTGGGGGGGGCACACACTTTGAATCACAGCACTTGGGAAGCAGAGGAAGTCAGATCCCTGTGAGTTCAAATCCAGCCTGGTCTACATAGTGAGATCCAGGCCAGCCAAAAGTATATAGTGAGACCCTGTCTCAAACGGGGGGAGGGGGGGTAAAAATGAATTTCCTAAAATTGCTAAAAAAAAAAATTCTTAGATTAAAACAGAGGAAATGCTGGGAACACGGCTCAGCAGTAAAGTGAGCCTGGCATGGGAGGTCGTGGAGCAACCCCAGCACCACTGCAGGAACAAGTGGACAGTAATGCGTATGATGAAACCCAAGCAGATACAGAATTCAACCCACAGCTAAAGGCTGAGGATAACAAATGCCTCAGTCACCCGAGTGCTTTCTTCAGGCTGAAGACTACTCTAGGCAGTTTTCTTGCTAACTCAATCTCCATAACTTATGTACCTAGCACGAGTAAGGAAATGACGTAGTCATGTGACCATTAAATGGCAGAGCCATGCTCTAAAGTGAAATTATCCAGAATCTATGCTCTTTGGGAACTGGGGAGACAGGCCAGACAGTGCCTGAAGTTGATGCATGCCCACACAATCCTCCTGCCTCTGTCTCCAAAATGATGAAATTATGTGCGAGCATAACCACATCCAAGGAATCCATGTTTTTAACCACCATGCTTCACTGGCTTTCCAACAATTAAACTAACAACAGATTCAACAGCAATAAAAATAAATAAATAAGTAAGTAGGAACTCATCACTCACATATGCCTAAAGAGAAACGACTTCAGGCTGGGCGGTGGTGGCGCACACCTTTAATCCCAGCAATTGGGAGGCAGAGGCAGGCGGATCTGAGTTCGAGGCCAGCATGGTCTATAAGACCTAGTTTCAGGACAGGCCTCAAAGCTACAGAAACTCTGTCTCGAAAAATGAGAGAGAGCGAGAGCAAGAGCGAGAGAGCGAGAGAGAGAGCAAGAGAGAGAAAGGACTTCAGAGAGCAGGTACTCATGCACGGTAGTGCACACCTGTAATCATAGTTAGCAGAGACAATGAGGCAAGAAATCATGAGTCTGAGGCCCACAGGGATATATAGAAAGAAGCTATGGAAAATAAAGGGGCTAAGGAAGGAGCTCAGTGACAAATACCTGTGAATACTCGGACATTCCTCCCTCCAGAGGTGGATTTTAACCCTCTCCCATTGAGTATGGGCTGCCTTAGGGACCCACTCCTAACCAAGGGCAATGGAAAGAAAAACAGCTTTGCATTGGAGAAACCTGAAGACATCTTAGCCTAATGACCAAGGTCAACAACATCAGTGAAGTCTTGGAGAGGTCATGTACATCTAAGACAAGGCTATCAGAAAAGCCCTTCGCTTCAGTGATGGTCTTCCCTAGCCCACAATCCCTGTCCAAAAGAAACAAGAGAGAAAAGCAAATGAGAGGTGGTCTACAAACACTAGTCAGTCGGTACCAGGGCCATCAAAGACAAGGAAAGAAGAGAATCTGACAGCATGATGACAAAGAACACATTTCACTAAAATATACTGTGGTGTCCGTACAGTACTGAAAAAGAAGACAATGACTTGGGCTGGGGATATAGCTCAGAGGTAGAGTATCTGCTTAATACACATAAGGCCTGGGGTTCCAGCCCCAACGTAGGCAGGTTTAAAAAAAAAAAAAGATATCTTTACTATATAATGCTCTAGATTACTATAAGGCCTCCATCAAAACTATATCTGGCCACAACAACAAACCATAAGCACAGCCAAAAGAAAATGACTGGGGAAAAGCCTAAGCCTTTTACTAAGCCTAAAAAATGGCTTAGTAACTAGCATATGTAAGTAACTTGCACACATCATGTCAAAAAATATATTAAAAAAAAAAAAACACTACCGAGCAGTGGTGGCACACACCTTTTATTTCAGCACCTGGGAGGCAGAGGCAGGTGGGTCTCTTCAAATTCAAGGCCAGCCTGGGCTATTCCAGAGAAACCTGTCTGGGAGGGAGGAAGGGAAAGAGGAAGGAAGGGAGGGAGAGAGAGAGAGAGAGAGAGAGAAAGAACAAAGTTTTAAAGTAGAAAAAACAAAAGCAAACAAACTCCGGAAGAAAACGAAGAGGATGAGAGATGTAAGAATAAACTGAGGTCCAACATTAGTTCAGAAATACAAATTGTTGGGCAGTGGTGGCACACGCCTTTAATCCCAGCACTCGGAGGCAGAGGCACGTGGATCTCTGTGAGTTCGAGGCCAGCCTGGCCTACAAGAGCTCGTTCCAGGACAGGCACCAAAGCTACAGAGAAAAAAAAAAAAAGAAAGAAAGAAAGAAATACAAATTAACAATATACAGAAAATTCAAAGAACTGCATCTGCTATGAAAACTGCCTAGAATAAAGGCAAAAGAGCGAAGAGATAATATGTTGGTTTCATCAACATGACGCATCTAGAGTAACCCGGGAAGTCTCAGTGAAGGACTGTCTACTGGCCTACGAGCATGCCTGTGGAAATGTTCTTGTTCATGGTAGCTGTTAAGGGAAGCCAGACCACTCGGAGCTAGCTGAGCAGTAAGCACACATGTATTCATTCTCTCTCTGCTCGACTGTGGAAGCAACTAACTGCTTGAAGTTCCTGCCTTGGTGTTCCCAGAACGGTGGGCTGTAACCTGGCATTGTAATTCAAATAAACCCTTTTCTCTTCAAGTTTCTTTGTGGGTTATTTTGTTAGAGCAATAAGAAGCAGAACACAGATTTATCTATTATGCAGAAACCACGCCCAAGGAAACCTTTCCTCAAACGGAAGTGTACTTACCTACTGAACCCAAAGTTGACTGACTGGTCACTGAGTATCTCAAACTGCACAGGGCGGTCACCCATACAATACTTCCTAAGCAACTCCAAGCAGCTGTGCAGGGTTTTCCTTGAGGGCTTGTTTTCATGGAAAAGATCACCACCTAACAAAATAAAATCCACCTAATCAACAGAAAACAGTGTTATAATTGGTAAGTTTAAGGTAAAAATTATTTAAAGCACAGAAGAGATAGAAAAAAGATTTCATAAAAAAAAAAAAAGATGTGGTCACTTAAGGCCTCCCCTTTCAGAGACCAGCCTTGGCAACATAACTGCTCGATTTTTAAAAATGGGAGAGAACAGCCTAGTGGTGTAGTTTGGCCTGCCATGGATGATATCCATGGTTCAATCACAGTACAAAGACATGGAGATAAACAGAATGGAACAAAGATTGCTAGCTTTAATAATTCAGAAGACACTGAAACACAGATCTCTATGGCTGCACTAGTCAAAGGAACTTTAGTAAATCATATTCAGGTTCAGCTTTAATGAGAGACTCTCAAAAAATAGGGTAGAAAGAACTGAGAAAGACATCTAACATCAACTGCTGGCCTCTGCATGCACACACGAACACATATACCAACATGCAATGTGCCTTGGCATGTGTGAGCACACACACTCCCAAGCCTCTCTCCCTCCCTCCACCAGAGCTTTAAAATATCAAAGAATGTCAGGCAGTGGTGGCTCGTGCCTCTAATCCCAGCACTCACGAGGCAGGGGCAGGTAGATCTGAGTTCAAGGCCAGCCTGGTCTACAGAATAAATTCCAGGCCAGCCAGGCCGAGGTAGAGAAACCCTGTCTTGAGGGGTGGGAGAGGTGGGGAATCAAGGAACAAAGAAACAAAATAAAAATAGCTGGATAACAAGGGTCTGTATACAAGAAAACTTAAAAGTCAAGAATTTAGATTTTAAAATAAATAGTAAATACAGAAAAAAAATCTGAAAGACAAATATAATACACACTTGGACAGGCCTCCTGAAGTTTCTCTCACCTCAGGGAAAGAATCAGCTAAAACCAGCACATTCATCCAATTTCTAAGAGTCCTAGAGCTGCCTATATCCTTTCAAGGTGCAAATTACAGAGTTTGAATCCACTGGGGAAGACCAAAGAGTTAATCTAAACTTAGATTAAAATTCAATGAATTTCTTACTGCTAGCAGGACGACGACCTTAGAACCAAATTGAGAGCATGTCACAGCATAAAGGGTTAGAGGAAGGGCACCTAAAGGTGAGCATTAGATCACCTCTCTTCAGCAGGCTCCAAAGCTGCTTGGAACAACTGCTTTCCTCCCCTTCACTGTCTCTCACTCCCATCACACAGGACAGAGGACACTGCTTTGCCCCCTTTTCCAGCGGCTTACAAAAGCCAGAGCAAGCACGTGACTATCTCGGCAGGCACACCGCTCTTTCAGTCTTAGGTCACAACTGGAACATCATTCTGGGGAGGACACAGGCGCTAGGAGCCCCTGGGAATTTTAGGGCAAAGATCAACAACCAGGGGTGACTGGTACAGAGCTCAGCTTTCTTAGGTATTACTAAGCAACAGAAAGACTTCGCTGTCACAGAATCTCTCCCACAGGGGAGCACAAGTAAGTGATGGGTAAACAACTTAGTCATTTTACATGAGGTCATTATAAAAAAGCAGCATAATGTCAGAGTGCTCGGAGGTGTAAAGAAAACCTCTTCAAAAAGGTAAAATATGGTGACAAGTGTCTATAAGTCAGCATTTAGGAGGGGAGGACCAGAATTTCAAGGTTGCCCTTAGCAGTGACTTTGAGGCCAACTTAAACTACATGAATGAGAATCACAACAGGTTAGTGCATCGTTAAATACCCCATGTTTCTAAATTTGAAGGTTATTTGCCAAGGCAATTCCTGCTCCAATTATGAAGACAAAGTACTCAAATTCTTAAGCCGGGCGGTGGTGGCACACGCCTTTAATCCCAGCACTCGGGAGGCAGAGGCAGGCGGATCTCTGTGAGTTCGAGACCAGCCTGGTCTACAAGAGCTAGTTCCAGGACAGGCTCCAAAGCCACAGAGAAACCATGTCTCGAAAAACCAAAAAAAAAAAAAAAAAAAAAAAAATACTCAAATTCTTAAGTATATTGACATTTAGCCAGAAAGCGTGAGTGCATGAGGTCATGCAGTCAACTCTAACTTAACAGAAATGAGGCTGCTACCCAAGGAAGTACAGAAGAGCACACACAAATGCAACCAAAGCTCACTTCATTTTCCAGGGCAAGTCTTAAAATTTCATCAAACGTCACAAATGTATCATTTCCTCTAACTGCATCCTTCTCCATAAATCCAAGGTGAATATCAGTGGCAACCAGGATCTTAAATGTGTCTTCATCGTCACTGCATGAAAAAACAAAATTCAATGCGATTCATTAAAAGGATATTCAAGCAAACAGAGACCTAAACATAAAATAAATTAATAGCAACTATAAAGCAAATCATTTTCTAGCCTTAGACGTGGCATGAAAGTTTGCAGTACTTAACAGGTCTTTAACGTCATGGCTCTCCACTTCGATTAAACACAGAGCAAAAGTGAGTGACATTTGTAGGTGTCTGCTATAAAAATTCATAGCCTTGATACAAACAGTTTTATACACTCTCAGATCTGTTCCCCACTTTGCTAAACAAAAAACCAAAGGCTTTGCTCCCTTGCTATTATCTGACTGTACATTTTTCTCAAAAAGTCATTTAAAAGTCTTCCTCTAAATTTAAGAGATTTTATACAAATATAGTAGTTGCTTACATTCCAAACCCTGAAAATATCTGCTGACTCTGCTCTTTACACAGTTTTTCAATAATAAATTTGACCTTGTCACAAAACAGAACTGTTCAAATCCAAATGAAATTTGATAAAGGTGTTTCCATGAACAGCAGCTTAACTGTTATTAACACTCACTAAATTTAGCATTAAGTTTAGTTCTTTACGATACTTTCATAGTTTAGATGTAATCTCAGTCCCCACAGGGAAAAAGGCAGGCAAAGTCACTATCTCTGGAAAACAAGAAGGCCAGACACAGAGATAACCCACTCACTACACTGGCAGGAGAATCAAGACAAGAGAGCATAAAAAAGTCAGGCTCTCTTCACTGGACCACTAGGAATCCAAAGTGTACTCTGTACGCAACTCCACAACTCAGAAGCTCCACCAGCTGCATGCAAGGGGTCATGGATGCCCCACAAACTTCTCAGCTCACAGCTACACCCTTCCAGAGTGTGTGTATTTTCACATAAATTCTCTCAGACCTCAAAGGAGCATTATTATTCTAGCTAAGCAAACAAAAAACCAAACAAGGCGAGTCCAGGAAATTGCTGACCTTCCTAACACCACACAGCTAGTTCTGATGGAGAACTTGAAACCAGAGGGGAAGATTCCACCCATGTTCAAGCACCCACACCTAACTTCTAGAGTTCTTTTATTGATTTCCATTTCATTCAAATTCATTCTAATTTACTCAATATTAAAGCAACTTCCTCTAAAAGATTACTTATAGACTTAAGAGTTTAAAACAAACCAGAAGTGAGTTTTCCTGCATGGCCAGGTAATTGCTTACCACACTCCTCTACAGCTCCCAACTATCTCTCTGCTTAGAAGTGTACAGGACTAGCTTTTAAGCACGTCAGGCATGTTTTTGGTGACATTCTATTCATTATCAAGTTTTGTTGCTGTTTTTGTTAAAGTGTCCAGTTTTCTCTTAAGATCGTCACAGTTAATGAGTCAGTCTTACAGTGGATCTGTGGGGCTCATTTTTACGGTAGAGCTCTTCTGGGGCCAGGTTCCTCTCCAAGTACGCTGGGGGTCTGTGTTCAGGTATGTCAGAGAAGTCACCCGATCCAAATTCTAAAGATAAATATCAAAACACACATTTTATAATGGTTGCACATATTTCACCAACGGGAGTTCAGTTGCAGGGTAGGCTTCTTAAACAAGCACTGGCAATTTTGGGAAAGACTAGTTTTCATCTTCAACACTTACTGTAATTGTTTCATGACCTAAAGGTTAAGTCACATCCTCGAATGAGGCCCTAACAGCAGTATCATGACTACTTCTCTCCTGCCTTCCTCATGAGATTGGGTAGTAAATCCCTGGGCAGAGAGGATCAGACGTAATTCTTTGCGTGCATACATTTAAGCTACACTACCTAGGGCTTTGGAGAAGAGGCCACCACATACACTGAACATTAACAGGGCTTTAATGGAGCAGCCGACATTTAAAGCCAGAATAAATAACCAAACACGTGGTCTGCGTGGAACGACTCTCAGAGCCAAGGTGACAGAGTAGTGACTGCGAAAGCGGCGCTGCCACCGCGGACGACCCTCCACCCGAGGGGCTCCGGGCCGGAACGCAGAGCCCGCACCCCTCCCGGTCCACCCGGCCCACCCGGCCCTTCTTCCTCAACGGCCCCAGGCGCTAGGGGGTTCCGCCGTGAACCCCCACGCAAAAAGAGTGAGGCCTAGGTTACCCCAACCTGGACTCGTCAGAGCCCACCGGCGAGACCACGGATCATCTCCGGCTCGGGGGAAACAGAGCGGGAATGCCCAGAACCAGAACACCGCGAGCAGAATCCTGAATTAGGCGCGGGACAGCCGCCGCCGTACTTCTCGCGAGACTCACTGGTGACGCCGGCGTCACATGTCCTCCTTGCTCTCTCATTGACTAAAGAATGGCTCCGCCCCCACAAGGAGCCAATCATTGTCAGCGGAGGGGAGAACCCGGAAGCGATGCTCTCGGTGAGGTTCTCGGTGGAAGGTGAGGCGAGCGTCCGGAGCGGCGGGGCGGGCGGCCGTGGGTGGCGGGCCACGTCGTAGGTAGCGCCGAGGCAGCCTCTTCGGTGTGGGAATCGGAAGCCCTCCCGCTAGACCGGAGAGAGGCCTCTCTTCCCTCTTCCCCTGACGAGCGCCCCAGGATCCCCGGTCACCACTTGTGCCTTACTTTGTGTGCTGATAGAACCGTGAAGAGAGTGGAGTAAAAATAATGTGGAACGTTGAACTAAATCAGACCCCGGAAGGTCCTGATGCTGATGCAAGGCAACTCGTCTTAAACTGTCAGAGTCTTAGCGCAGTCCTCTGAAATGGGACAGGGGGCTCCATCTCACTGAGATGAGAATTGGAACAGTTCGTATCTCTCTAAAATGGAGTGTTGCCTTTAAGTTAGGGAACGCCCTATTCCTCCATAATGGTATGCATAAAGTTTCATGCCTTAAATCAGGAGATACATTTGGGTTTTATTTTTAAATATACTAAGACAGTTATATGTAGCTTACATCTGGAACGGTAAAGTCAGAGTTAATATGAGTTTTCATAACGAAAGGTGTGGGAAGGAGGCTGAGATCTGTGCTGTGATGTTTTGGTATTGACATGTTAAGCATTGGCGTGACATAGTAATTTTAGAAAATAGTTTTAAAATGAAAGGAAACCTTGAAAACTGCAAGAAAATAGTTCTGATCGCGCTCTTAAAAAATGACAGACCGATCAGACCTTAGAAACGTCAGTGGGATTTTTATATTTTACAATACAGCTATAGACCCTAGGACGTTGCTGGTCATGATTTTGGTGCTCTTGTCACTAGTAATGAAGCTTACTAGGACTTTATTCATGTGTTCAGAATGGTGAACACATAAAATTAAGTAGAAAAAACCATGAGGAGTATGTATAACTGATGAGTCCTTAGAGGCCATTCAAAGCAAAGTTAAATGATAGGTCTTAAATTTAATGATACAAATAGTTCTTAATGGAGGTTACATACAAACGGCACAAAAATCTGAGCCGAAGATGGCCTATCCTTCAAAGGTTGATGGCAGAACAATGTAAGACATAGCACCTAAAAGAATAGACAGAGAAATATAATCGGCTCAACAGAGAATGAAAGTTGTAACATTTGAAATTAGCAATGAAAAATGGCAAAGTTCAAAAAATATAGTTAAACTGATAAATGGTTTTCAACGTACTTCTCGTTTTCTTAATTGAGTCTTACATTCTGGTTAACTCTTTAAGCTGATGTCAGTTTATAAAGTAATATGGCAGGCTACCAGATTAAACATCTCTGCCCACAGGAAAACTCTAATCTTTTAGTACTGGGTGAATTACAATCCTTCTGTGTACTGAATGTACCTATACTCCATCTGTCTTAACATACCTAAATTAATAGATTAAAATTAAGATAGTTATTACCACTTACATAGTAAAAAAAACATTTTTTATAAAAGATAAAAACTATAAATGAGGGCTGGAGAAATGGCTCGGCGGTTAAGAGCACTGACTGCTCTTCCAGAGGACCGGGGTTCAATTCCCAGCACCCACATGGCAGCTCACAACTGTCTGAAAATCCAGTTCTATGGGATCTGACACCTTCACACCAATGAACATAAAATAAAGATAAATAAATCATAAAAAAATTTTAAAAAAACTATAAATGATCATAGAGAACAACAGAAACTTCTGAAGTCCAGTAGTTAATAAATCTAATGGGTTTTAGGAGCGAACACCAAAGACAGTATGACAATTTATCTGTCTTGTTTGCAAGGTTGGTATCCTGTTGATGATGCCTAGTTACCAGTGTCTAACATTGTTGTGTTTGTGTTTTCAGATCGGAACGACCAAACAATGCAGATGTAATCTGTCTATAGAAAGACTGTCCCCTAGTGCTTGAAATGCTTTTTTAGAATAGTAGCAAAAATGGAAAAAGAAAAAGTAAGGGATGAGGAAACACCAGACCCAGAAAACTCTTTGGACTTTTCTGAACAGTTTAATCAGCTTGAATTGTTGGAAACCCATGGACACCTGATTCCCACTGGTACGCAGAGTCTCTGGGTAGGCGATTCTGATGAAGAGGAGGAACAAGAAGAAAAACACGAAGAATGGTATCAATTGCAAGAGAAAAAAATGGAAAAAGATCCAAGCAAATTGCTTCTTTGGGCTGCTGAAAAAAATCGGGTAAAAAAAGAAACCATTATATAGTTGGAAAAGCATTTGGTTTGGAGCCCAGATACCTGGTCCTGACCTCTGTATCTTTGAGCATAGTCGATCATTTCTGGTCCTTTTAATTTCTTGTCTTTAAAAATAGCAGCTTAATACTTTTCTCATTTATGTAGGAATGTCAAATGAAATAGTACATATGAAAATGTACAGTACATTATACACTGACTAGATGTCGGGAGGTTTGGGGGTAATTATAAACAACCCTCTAATTAAATCACTAGGATCACTCCACAGGTGAGTATTGCTAAGGATGGGTAGGTGGAAATTAACGTAGATGACTGGTCCATCAAGTGTCTTACTGCTCTATTTACTCCTCACAAAGTCCTACGAGGAAGGCCAGGCAGATTTGTCATCCAAACATAGTACCCCAAAATCAGTTCTTCCCTCTTGACCATTTGTGCTTAGTTTGCAAAGTCCTCCCATGTGTGTCAGTAAACTGAAAGCTGAGAGGGTTTTACACTCTATGATTCTTTTCAATCCCAAAGCACAATGTATTCTGTCAGAGGTCCTTGATGCCCAGCAACATGACATGTCTCTGAGCTTGTCTGGAGGAACTGAGCTCTTCAGTCTCTAGGCTGCTTTAGCATCACTTTATTCTGCTGTTAAAAGGGTTTGTTTGTTTTTTGTTCCTATGCCATGTAGATTGATATACTGTTATAGGAAAGTTAGGTTTGCTTTACAGGTGAAATAGAAAATACAGTTAAACCTTTTGTTCATCTAGGGTCAAAGCATTGGACAATAAGCATTTATTAGAGTGGGTTAAATGTGTGGTGTGATATTCAGAGAGTCAGATTCTTGAGATGCACCAGAATGCAATGGGCTGTAACTTGTTCATTAATCAGTTACTGTCTCCTCCTTTAGGGAGAATCTTAAAGTCTAAAGCCACTGGATGATGTAATTGCCTTTGTCGATTGTTTTGCTTTGAGTTGGACTTTTTTAAAGTTCTCTTCCTTTTTTCCTTAGCTTGCTACGGTGCAGAGGCTACTTTCTGAGAAGGCCACTGAAGTGAACACTAGGGACGAAGATGAGTACACCCCTCTTCACCGAGCAGCCTACAGTGGACACTTAGATATTGTTCGTGAGCTGGTGGCTCAGGGGGCAGATGTTCATGCAGTGACTGTGGATGGCTGGACACCACTACACAGTGCTTGTAAATGGAATAACACCAGGGTGGCCTCCTTCTTACTTCAGCACGATGCAGACATCAATGCCCAAACAAAAGGCCTCTTGACCCCTTTGCACCTTGCTGCTGGGAATAGAGACAGCAGGGACACCCTAGAACTCCTCCTGATGAATCGCTACATCAAACCAGGGCTGAAAAACAACTCTCAAGAAACCGCTTCCGATATTGCCAGGAGGACAAGCGTCTATCACTACCTCTTTAAAATCGTGGAAGACTGTACCAACTCTTCACCTTCGTCTTAATGGCTCCAGTCATTTTCTTAAGCTTCAAAGTACCAGTGCCTCCTATGTATGAGATGTAAAATATCCCCATATACAGAGAGCAGATGTCTCACTACAGAAATTTTGTTGGATGAATCACAGTTTTCTTTCAAGTGACCTGCTTGACCTTGGTGTCAAAATGTATTTGAGAGGTGTTTGGATGCAGCTGTGGTGAATGCCATAGAGCTTGTGATTTTTATCAGAGGTAATTTTAACTGGACATGGGTAATAGAGAAGCTAAGGATATTTTTTTGGTGCTGATCCAAGAGAAAAGTATTTTTAAATATCCTATACCCTGGGTCTTTGTTCAGTGTTTAACATATTGACTTGTATTTTTATAAGCTAAGATAACTCCAAATTTTCATCTTCAACATACTGGTGCAGTTCCGCTGTCTTCTCTGCATCTCCAGTTGCTTTCATTCTAACAAGAAACACTAACAAATTTGTGACTTACATCTTCGTAAGTTCAAAAAATAGTGAACCATTTAGGTGTATTTTTAGGCCATTCTGAGGAAAGCAGGGAGATGTTTAATCCTTGAATGTTTTACACTGCCTCCCCCACCACATTCCTCATAATCCTGTGGACAGTCCTACCTCACCCTCGTCAACCCAGGTGACCCTTATTGTTATGGCCAGTCAGTGTCACTTTGACATGCACAAAACTGTACCTTGGTCCAAGAGATTAAAACTGCCCTCCGAAGGGTTCGCCCGTCTCTCTCTCCCTGATGGTTTGGGCACTACTTACCTAGACTTAGTGAGTTCCAGGAAATGTCCACCACTACCCCTCAGCCCTCATTTTCTATAAGCCATGACAAAGGCAAAGGAGCACAGAATTGCAACAGTGAGGGGTGATTATCATAGGGGACCCGAACAACAAGTGGCTCAGGCTTTCTTACAAAAACCAAACAACAAGAGAGGAAATATGGGTAGTGGCACAGCATAAACAGAGTAGAACTCTGACCGTGCAGAAGGTGTGAGTTCTTCTTTAACTGGCATAGAACTGCACTGGATCTGTGGCACGTTTGTTCAAGTTCAAGCTGCATTAACTTTTCTCTTCCTGGTGCCTGCAACATAGTTTGTGATGGACTCCCTAGCCCCTCTGTATTCCCAAAGGGTCTTCTCACCACGAGAACTCGAGTCCAAGGGAAAGACGAGGGGCTCATCCTCACTGTCAGCTTAGATTCACCCAGCAGTTGGCCTCTAGTGTGTCTGGAAGGGAGTTAATAGAAAGGTTTAACTGAAGAGAGACTGCGTGTCCAGGTGTGGGTGGCACCGTCACATGGGCTCAAGTCCCAGATTAAATAAAAAGGAGAAAGCAAGCTAAGAACCAGCGTTTGTGTCTGCTTTCTCACTGGGTACAGTGACAGCTACTTCACACACACTGCCTTGCCTTCCCTACCACAGTGACTGCCTCTTACACCATAACACTCAAGTGTTTGGTCACAGCGAGAAGAAAAACGGCTGTCCTTTCCAATGTCATTTGTAAATGTCGACCTAATTGGTCTTTTGGGCCAACCCACATAAGTCAGTCAACTGAGATTCAACAGTGGTTTAATCAGGTGTGTGTGGAGCTGAAGGGAGGAGTCGTGTGAAGAGCATGGCTGCTCTTCCAGAAAATCCAGATTCAGTGTCCAGCACCCACACAGAGACTCACAACCATCGGTAACTCCAGTTTAGGGAGTGAAAACCCTGTGCTGGTTTCCATGGGCATCGTATTGAACCATGTGGTGCACAGACATGCAGAGAAAACACCCATATATATATATATATATATATATATATATATGTAAAATAATTATCTTTAAGTATATGTATATATAACAATTTATTAGAACAATATTGGATTATCTCTTGAAAACTAATAGCTGAATTGAATTATATGACAGTCTCAAAAATTAGGATAACTTCAGAAGATCTAGGATAACTTCAAAAGATAGGGGGCTTAAATGTGCCCTTGTTCTTAGTGTCTGATGCAAGGGCTTTGGAAGGAAGTGGAAGGCAGCTTTCTTTTCAGCCTGTCTGAGAAAGCAATAGAAAAGTGACAGAATGAACACATCTCAGTAGACTCAAGCAAGGCTGCATAGTTACCTGACGGTCAAGGAGCCTTTGACACTAGCATTATTTGGAAATGGGCTATGTATCTGCCTTTGTGTTGCCTTACTGTGTAAATATGGGGCCAAAGAAGCCTCTATGTTTAATGTTGGCTTTTTAAGAGAGTTCTGTGTAACCCAACTGGCTGTCGAGCCAGGGATGACAAACTGGTCCTGCCTCCACACTTTCCTTATTCCTAATAGGGAGCTGGCCTGACTGCTCCTGACAGAGAGCAGTGGGCATACAGACATCCATTCTGCTTGTTATATGCTTAAAAGAGAAGTCACGTCGTTATTATTTAGTGGAAAAAATTCATAGGTCCACAGCAAAACTAGCTGAGGTTGCCTTTCCAAGTCTGACAGTTCCAGAGAGCCTACCAGCCCACAGCCTAGCACAGTGATGTGATTTGTGGAGTTCTTTACTAGAGATCTGAGGGCACTACTTGTAGGTGATGGTATCCCACTACCATGGTAAAGAGGATTACAAGAAGCCTAGAGGCTGCCTGAGACAGCTCTCTTGTCAAAATCAAAGATTGGCAGTCACTCATGCACACGAGGAGAGATGATTGATAGTCTGACAGGTAGGTTACAGGCAATCGGCACCCTACCTGAAATGGCTCTAGGAAATGTGGAGCTGGCTATTCTCATCGGTGATGCCTTTAGGGGATGTGCATTTGCAGGATTCCTAGATGAATGTGTATGACAGAATACCTTCTCTAAATCAACTTGAGATCTGTTAAAGTTCAGCAGACAGAAAAGATTCAGTACGGACAATTGGCGATTTTAATTCCTGGAAACTTTCCTTTAAAACCTCAAAATTTTACCTCTGAGAACCTAAGTAGGGCATCGAAGTCAATGCTATTTGCATAGACACGTAAGCCTCATAAGTAAAGATTTTTCTCCCTAAGAGTCATAATAAACTAAAGAAAATGACATTAATTTTTAAGAAAATATATATGCAAACCAACACATCTAAAATGCTCATTTCAACATGAGATACATATTTAAAACCTGATAGCTCAGTTGATTAGGGCTTTGCCACCAAGCCTGAGAACCTAAGTCTGGTTCCTAAGTTTAGTGGCAGGAGAAAACTGACCTCTACAGGCTGTTCTCTGTCCCCCAACACATGCACATGGCACACACACATGAATGAATGGATGAAGAGATACAAATGCTATTTTTAAATTGAGATATTTTGCGTTTTATCATACATTTTCAAAGTATAGTGTGTTTTATAGCACATCTTGATTCACACTAGCCACACATGAGTGCTGGCTGCTGTGTGGAACAGACAGGTCTAGGTGCCCGACAATCCCGAGAGCAATGGGTGGCTTGTAACCCCACAGGAGTCACATGTCAGATACAGTAGCAAAATTACAGTTATAAAGTAGCAATAAAATAATTTTATGGTTGGGGTCATCACAACATGAGGGACTGTATTAAAAGGTCACAGCATTGGTGAACCACTGCCCTGGAAACTTTGCAGGGTAAATGGACAAACCTGAGATTAAGCCCTGATTGCCACTTACGTGTGACTTCAGTCCCTTTACCCTGTTGAGATGTTGCAGGGGATACATGCCATGTAAAGAAAGTACTTATTCATTACATTGTAGTTGCTGCTGCCAGTATTTCAGGAAGACATGCCTTGCCAGCCTGGGCATTTGTACCCTTGGAGACTGACGATAGTTCTTTCTCACTATAGTTTTCTCTCACACATTTCCAGTAAAATGAGCAGCATAGAGCTTTTTTCAATAATTCAAGCAACTGGACTTTTAAAAAAATCCTACCCCAGTTTCAAAGGCTCCAGCTATGTATCAAAGGTTTCTTCAACAGAAAAATTGGAATAAGCAAAATAAGAAAAATTAAGGAATAAAAAAATTAAAGGAAATAATTACAAGGACTGGAGAGAAATGAGATTCTGAGAGAAAATGTACCTATGGGGAAATGCCAGGTCTTGAATGGGTTATGACGCATTCTGCTTGCGTCTTCCTGAAGCACCCCAAATTAGTTGCCTCATTTCCCCCCTTTTTTAGGATGGGTTCCTGTTCACACTGAGCAAATGAGAAAAAATCCATAAAAGCATTCATTTCTGGTTCATCATTTTATCCATTGAAAATGCGGGTTCATTTAGCATCCTCATTGTGGACCTAATGACATGGCCGCTTCCTCCTGCCCATCTCATCACTGCAGCGAGATTTGTTGGTTCGAAATCGGCTTACTGAAAGGACCAGCTCCCACAGTCCAAACGCAACCTCATTTGTTTCGCTTTCCTTCCTTTGTAAGTACAGCGGGCTGGCTCAGCATTTCATCTCTGAGAGGCATTGTAGTCGAAACTGGAAACACTGGAGAATTATACTGAGCTCAGGAAGGACACGGACCCTTCGAGATGCCATGAGCTCCAGTTTCACACATAACTACCCTAACGGGAGAGTTTCATAATAAAAACAGGTTCTGAGAAGGTGGCTCAGAGGGTACCCGCATCCTGTGCAAACAAAAGGAGCTGAGTTTGGATCCCCAGAATCAGCATAAAAGTAGCATAATGGTACACAGCTGTCACCCCACACTAGTGGCAGGGTCAGCATGGGCCCGGAGCTCACCGTGGCCAGTCTAGCAGGGTCCCTGAGCTCACCGTGGCCAGTCTAGCAGGGTCCCTGAGCTCACCGTGGCCAGTCTAGCAGGGTCCCTGAGCTCACCGTGGCTAGTCTAGCGGAAAGGCTGTCTCTAAATTAAGAGAGACACTGCTTCAAAAGCTCAGGTAGAGCATGGTACAAGAATATATCCAAACTTGACTAATTGGACAAGGTCACATGCATGCACACAAAAAAAGTCCTTTCTGGGCCTGGAGAGATGGCTCAGAGGTTAAGAGCACTGACTGCTCTTCCAGAGGTCCTGAGTTCAATTCCCTGCAACCACATGGTGGCTCACAACCATCTGGTTGTGAGATCTGGTGCCCTCCTCTGGCGTGCAGGCATACATCGAGGCAGAATGTTGTATACAATAAATAAATCTAAAAAAAAAAAAGAGGCCTTTCTTTCCTAGGTTGCTTTTTGTCAGGATATTTTGTCATGGCAACAGAAATAAACTTAGGACAACCATTTTATACTTTAAAAATTAGTAATCATTGATTAGAGTTTAGATTTCTTATATTTCATTGCTGAACTCATTTAAATACATTCAAACACAAAGCTAAAATATATAGGAAAAGAGACCTGCCCAGCACGAGGTATTATTTGGGAGAAAATATTCCCTACTCCTAATTTTGGTATCTAGAAAATTTAAGTCAAATGAGTTTAGTTTTAGAAAATTCTAATTTCTGCGGTTCATTGGAGATCATAGCTACATATGATTTTGAATAGTTTGCATGATGGAAATGCAAATTTTACTATATAGCTGAACAAAGTTGCAATGAATTTTCTAGACCTGTCTTTTCAAAAAGGAAAGCTAAAATATTAACTGACTTTAAGTATATATTACTAGTTAGTCTGCTAGTACACAGAACGGAATCTATACCCTTTAACATCATCTTACAGTCGGTTGAAGACATAGAAAATCAGGAAAAATGCATTTACTTGTAAAGGTTTAGTAGGTATATTTTAAGATTTAATTTTATTTCACAATTGTATATGTGTGTGTGAGGGTGACTGCCCAAAGAGCCAGAAGAAGCCAGAAGCATGTGTCAGGTCCCCTGCAGGTTTGACAGTTGTGTCACTGACTGAGGTGAGTGCTGGGGACAGAGCAGGATACATTCTAAACACCTGAGCCCTCTCTCCCAGCACCTAGACTTTAAACATGGATGCCCTGGAACCACATGCGAAACACACATTTTATGTAGGTCACAGATGTGTTAATTTTATCTCTACCCTACTTCCATTTAAAATTCCATGCTATTTATCTTCTATGTAAAAAATTCCCCCTTTGTCTTAGTTGTTATGAGAAGAACATTTATCATAAGACTTGCCATCTTAAATTTTAAGATTATGAACAGAAGAGTGTCAACACCCACAGGCACAGTGCTGCCCAATAGACATCCAGAACACAGACATTTTCATAACCGATGCGCTATGCACAGTGAATGTCTCTCCTCCCCATTTCCCTCTATGTCCCACCCTGGAAACTTCCTTCCTGCCCCGCACCAATGAGCTTACTTCTTTTAACCACCTCACATAAGTACAACTACACAGTAAGAAGGCAATTTCACTTTGTGGCATAGAAACACAAAGAAGTAAAAGTCACTGTAGTGAAACCAGTTGGTGATTTACTGACCTGGTTTCAAGATTAGTAACAGAACAGCAGTGGGGGATTAGTGGAAGGCAGCCACCGACAGATAAAGCCGGAATACATCCAGATGAGGTAACAAGTTGACTTTTTTCCTTCAAATGAGTATTTCTCTGGGGGGGGGGGAGGTGGAAGAACTCACTTGTAGACAGCAGGACAAATCCTAGATTTGCCTAGCAACATGGTCAACAGTTGGGTTGCAGAATGGCTGGACGGGAATCTCATGGCTGGTTGGAACTTTCTACCTGTTGATGATGGCAGTATTTAGGCAGGCTTGACTTTCAAAAGTTATTTGCTTCCACAGTCCTTTGAGCAGGATATAGGTCTTGTACAGAAAGCATATTGTAATCACATATGTTTCTTTAAATGGTTTTGTGAGACAGACCCTCCTATAGGCCAGGTTGGCTTGACCTCATGGTTGTCTGCTTCTGCCCACAGAGAGGGCTGGGATTGCAGGTATGAGCCACCAACCCCGTTTTCAGTAAGGATGATTTCTGCAGGTAGACATCCAAGAATGACTAATTTTGTCCTTTTATTTTTTTATAGCAAGTAGGATACATGATGACCTCTTCCAAATTCTAAAAAGTATATTTTCTTGGAGGCTTTTTGGGATCTTGTAAGTTACCAAATAACTTCATTTTACCAATTCACTGGAGTTTTAAAATCCCAGGCAAAAAAGCCCTTCTAAGGAGAAGTGTCCCCATTAACAGACAGATGAGGGCATTAAGGCAATTGTCCCCCAAATTTAATCCACTTGGAAACATCTAATGAATTTGAAATGATGGCTACTTACTATAGAAGGATTGGCGGAGTCTGAAACTAACTTAGACAGTAGGAACTGAGCTGAGACACTGAAGCAAGTATAGGAAAACTCTCTGAAGAAACGCAACAGCAGGAAGCCCCCCCCCCCCATTACTTCATCAGTGTTCAAAACCTAAGCAAACAGGTAAGAGCTCTTGAGATTTGTTGTAAAACTAAAGAATCAAACATACAATGTTAAATATATCCACCTAGATTTATACTTACTACTATTGTCATGTAATTTAACATATTAACTTCGATAATACAATAGCATTTTTTTGCTAAAGACTGAGTACATTCAGGTTGTGTGTGTGTGTGTGTGTGTGTGTGTGTGTGTGTGCCTGCGCACATGCACGTGCGCAGGCGCACACTATTAGATTAAGTCTTTGGTTTTGTCTCCACCTAGTGGCCATTTTGGTCTTTTTCATTAAACTACAAAGACACCATTTTTCATTAAACTATCAAGTACCCCATTTTTACAGCTAAAATAGCATATTGTATACTTTTTAACCAATAATTTATACACAAAAGAATTTGAAGTGGCATACACATACATATCGTGATTGGAAATTTTAAAAGGCAAAGCCATAGAAGAGAAAAGAAATAAACTACCCAAGTTAACGCAGCTACTGCAACCAAAAATTTACCTCCAGGTTTTTGATGTTGGGGAAAAGAGGAAGCAAGAATTGTGTGATTCCTTATTATTTAATCAAATAAACGACATTGTTTTTTATGAGTAAAATTTCAAACAAGCTTTTGTTTTATAACTAAAATATGCTTAATTGTTAACTTGTGGAGATATACCATACACACAACAAAATTTAGAAACCTTGACAAACTATACAAAATGTACAAACCTTGCAGCTACCCTCAGATCAAGGTGCAGAATATAGTTGGGGGTCCCTAAAACCTGCTTTACACCCCTCAGTGTTTCCTTAAAGCTAGCCACTATTTTTACCTCATCGTCTACTTAATTTTTACTATACCATTGAATAATTTACAATGTACAACATCATATCTGTGGAATTCTCCCACATTTCTACATAAAGGAGTTTGCGCTTTTACCTTGTGATATTCTAAGAACACAATGATTAACAACCTTGTTTCTAATTCCTTTACTGGTCTTTGGTGCTCTGGTGAATGGTGTCACTGGGAGCACTCTACTGTGTAGCTTTGGTGCCCTGCTCCCCAGTTTAGTACATGTCTGATGTTAGGGCTGTGATATTAGAACATTCCTCTTTAATAAAAGCAGGAAAAACAGCTCTTCAAATTAGTCACATAAATTTACACTTTCATTTTTGACAAACTCTCAATGTGCTCCCCCAACTGGTCACAGACAATCCTGCCTAAACCTCCCTGGCCAGCTTAGCTGGCATCCAACAGTAAAGGATGAGAGCCCAGCGGCCATGAGCCCTCCTACGGTTGCTACTGTTGCGGAACCTGTTTCCTGTTTGGTGGTTTAGCAACCAGGCTAGCGTGGGGGAGGTAACAGCTTCTTGATAGCCGCTTCCATTGTTTGGCCCGGTGACAAACGTGTGGGACAGTGTCTCAGTGTCTGTCAGTCAGCTGTTGGGATCTCGTCTGTCGTGCGTTCATTTGTCTGTCTTTCCCCCATGCTCCACTGAGTTCCTTACCCTACTCACAGTGATCTCTGAGACTTCTTTATGGGTCCTGATTATTTATTAGCTAGTGTGTTTCAAAAATGTTCTCCCAGTCTGTGACTTAACCCCCCACGTTCTTAACAGTGACTTTAATCAAGAGATTATCTTAATTTTTATGTTCTCTAACTTAATGTTTTCTTTTGATGTATGCCTTTTATTGCTTACATAGGAAATTGTTCCCAACACCTAGGTGGTGACCATGTTTGATACCACCTAGAAGCCTTGGCCTTCCCTTTACAACTATGACCATCTAATTTGCTGCTTGTGTTCACTATACGCCAGAAGTCAAGGTTCAGGGTTTTTTTTTTTTTTTTTTACAGATGCACATCCAATTTATATAACACCGTGCCCAGAAGGTTCTTCTCTCTCAGTTGCACCCCACACCCACTTTTATTTATATCTGGTGCTTATACATGATTAAGTCAGTTTCGAGACTATTCTATCCCACCAATGTGGTTTAATGGTTACAAACACGAAGTTAACAACTAAGAATAAAAGCGGGCTGGGTGTTGGTGGCACACAAACTCGGGAGGCAGAGGCAAGCGAATGTCTTGGGTGCAAGAAATGGCAGGTGTGCAGCGCACACGTGTGCAAAGGTTTGTTCTGGAATTTAAAGATGGAAGACGGGCGTGGTGGCACTCATCCTTAACCACAGCACTTGGGAGGAAGGTGGACCTCTTGTGAGTTCAAGGTCAACTTAGTCTACAAAGAGAATTCCAAGGTGGCTAGGGCTACACAGAGAATCCCTGCCTCAAACAAACAAACAAAGAAGAAAACAACAAAAAACGGAAGAATAAAAGTGGTTGCAACTGGTATTCAGTGAAGACAGACATATTGGGGTGGGGGGTTGGAGGCGGGGCCGGGGGCCGGTGGAGTGTATCCTGAATTTGTTAAAAGCCTTATCGAACTGTTTAACTTTCTAAAAAAGTAATGCAACTTTTTAATGACTTAAAAAAAACGGAGATAACCGCTGCTTCAAACAAACTCAATTTTCTGACTCATTTTTCCAATTCTGTAGGTTCGTCACTTGTAAAATCGATGACTTTGTGCGCTGACAGAGACCGTGAGTATCGAAGTCGTAAACTACAATTGTTTAGAAATTTACAGCTCCTAAATTGTGAAATCAGAGTAGGGAATCAGCGGTCCCGGGCCTGTGGCCCATCCCAGCACTCTTCCTTCCCTGTCGGAGCTGGTGACCAATTCTTGGGGCTTTGGAGCAGACTTTGCTGAGTCATACCCCAGTTTTGTGGCCTTGGACACTTTCCGAAAACTTTGTGACTCTCGGTTTCCCGGTCACACAACGGAAGCACCTCTCTTGAGAAGCTGGGTCCTTTGAGTGGGTCTGTATCTAAGGAGTCGCAGCGCCTGACTGCACGCGGTGTGTCGCTGTCACTCGGGTCCTAGGAGAAGTTAGCAGAGCCCTGGAGGCCCGGAGCATCCGCGGTCACTATGGCAACCTCAGACGCTTCGCGTTCCAGAGCAGCCGGTGGCGGAGTTGAGAGGCCTGGTGGGCCTGGGCCCGGGAGACCCCAGTGGCATGAGGAGGCAGGAGGCGCTGGTGGTGACGGCAGGGTCGGCAGCGGAGGCGGGCCGCGACGGGGAGCAGCCTAGGCCCCCAGGGCTGGGTCGTACCGGCGGCCCCCAAGAGCCCCGCCAACCATGTAAGTTCAGCTCCAGTTTCAGGCTGTGGCCGTGGGGCCCTGGGGCTGTGGGGATAGTGACAAGGCTGAGGACCCCAGGGAGGAACTGGATGGAGACCTGACGATTTCTAGGGAAGGGGTTGAGAGCCGCTGTTTGGCAAAGACAGAGATAAAGACACTGGCAGAAAGCACCCCGAATCTCTTCAGGCCAAGGGTGTAGAAGGAAGTCTTTTCCCCTTCATCACGGACTCCTGAACCCAAGCACTGGATATCAACTTCAGCTGAGATGGTTCATAAAGACATTGATTTTTAAAGGGACCGTGCGCGCACTAACACAGCTGTCAGGAAGGATGGGTGAGAACAGGGCCTAGGAGGACTGCGAGCAGCTTCCCAGGTGCTGCTCAGAGCCTCTTTGATTGCCTCTCTGGTGAGGGAGCCTCCAGAAGCTCTGGCTAATCCCCAGAGGCAATCAAGGAGGGGGGTGTCATTCCCCAGGTTCCATCCAAGTTTTATTGCTGATCTGGAAGCTTTTCTGCAGGACAGGCTAGACTGGCTGAACGACTGTCTGACTGGCTGGCCAGTGAGTTACAAGGATCAATATGCATGCCACCACACCAGGCTTTTCTTACCATAAAATATAAACAGTTTATTCTCACCCACAGGTAACTGTGAGAAAAAGAAACACAAGATGCTTAGGTTAAAAAAAAATCAGTATCAACTGTTATTAGAAGTCAACAAGCCTGCCAAACCTTACTCCAAAGCAAAGCCCAGAACTACAGGGGTCTCTGCAGCCCTCCCCCCTCCCCCACTGTCCTGCACATGACAGCTTGTTAACCAAATCAGTGGAGCAAATCTTTTCTCTGCCTTCTCCGGTCCCTCTCCCTCCCACCTGCCCTTTCTCCTTCCACCGTTTGCTCTGTGGATTCCCTGACTGCCACACCACAGTCTGCCAATGAGCAGGCAGTTCTCTCTGTGCTACAGTATCGACTTAGCCTCCTTCCCTGTCAAGCCATTTCCTGTGAAGGTCATGGTTCTTCAGAGAAAGTCTAAACAGGATAAAGTAAGGCTGCTTTCTACTCCCATGACCCCCGACCTTTAGGAAACAAGAATGAGAACCCAGACGTGTCTGGTTGTACCTTTTCTGAGTCCTCACCATCAGAAGTGGGGCAGGGTTACTACCCAAAGAGCTTGTCACCTTTGGACAAGTACACTTCTGCTCTCTGTTGGTTAACCGGGAACGAGAGGAGATGCCTGCCATATCTTTGTGAGATTAACCTCCAATCTTAAATATCTAAAGACTTTGCTTGAGTTCTCTACGGCTCCTTGAGTTGTGACAGGAAGCCCTTGTTCTCTGGTGGTTGAAAGGCTGTGTGGACAGACGGGTATGCAGCAGCCCGGTGCTGTTCTACCTCAACACACATCCGCTGTCCATCTTTTATGCCAAACTCGGCTCTAATATTCCAGCGGGTGGAACAGAAGGACTTCTGCCTTTATGTATTGATGGCTGGCTTTAAGAGACAGATATTAAGCCACCATTACACAGTAATTGTATGCAAATATGCAAGTGAAACAATAAATGAATCAAATGAGGAAAGAAAGGCTACTAGGCAAAAAAAAAAAAAAGAAAAAAAAAGAAAAAAGAAAAAAACAGTTCTAGGCTGCAGAGCAGGGAACGCTTCTCCAGGAACTGAATGCAGTAAAGCAAGAAGGGCAGTTACTTCAGCAAAAACTCAGGAGAGAGACTGGTCAGGGAGAGGGGTCATGCAAAGGTGGGGTCAGGTGGACTGGCGATGGGGCGCTGAGCACGGAGAAGCCAACAGTGAAGTCAGTCTGAAGACACATCCCAGGTCCTTTTAGGGTTCTGTTCTCTGGAGAGAGCAGAAAGAATTGCCGCAAGGCACCGGGGACAAAGGCCAGTCCTGGGCTGGGGCAGCAGTGAAAGATGGGGCTAGCCTTAGAGGCCACAGAAAGTCTTGGACCTTAATCTGTGGTTAATGTCTATGGATCTAATCTCTTGCTTATTTTCAGATTAATTTTATTATTTGTTAGTGTGTGTGTGTGCGCATGTGTGTGTGCATGTGAGACCACAGAGTCCAGAAGAGGGCACTGGGTCCTGGGGAGCTGGAGTTCCAGCTGTGAGCCTCCCTGTGGGTGTCAGAAACAGAATGGCAGTTCTCTGCAGGAGCAGCAAGCACTTGGTTGCTGAGTCATCAGTTGTAGTCTTAGGAAGGAAAGCTAGGGATGCCACAGAGGTGAGACTAGGGAGGCTGCCTTAACACTTGCTGTGCAAGCATGAGAAGACTGAAACCTGTCCTCTCACCTCCACATACATGCTGGAGCATATTGATGTTATACACACACTCGCACATGCACGCGTGCGCGCACACACACACACACACACACACACACACACGCACGCACACACACACACATATCTGGACTGTAAGATCCAGACACAGATCTGTCTTACCCTTTGCTCTGTCCTCGTCCCCAAAGGAAATGTCAGAAACAGAGTAGGTCTTTAACCAGCAGTCACATGGTGGTACATGCCTGTAATCGCAACACCAGGAGGCTGAGGCAAGATTGTTTCAGGTTCTACAGAAGGCTGGGAAACACAGGAGGACTTTGTCCCAAAACAAAGCCAACATCCAGCCCCAGACCCTTTCCTTCTTAATAATTGAAAGTTCACAGAGGTAATGAGAATGTTTCATATATTTCCTCATCATACCCAAGAGAGAACCCTGAAGCTTACTCCACACCCTCAGGAATTACATGGAAGTATGAAGTTCTCCAAAGCAGAAGTTGTGACAAAAGAGATCATCCCAAGAAGGAGTCTGCAGGGCAAGCTGTCTGCTGTCTCTCAGGGACGACATGCCAGTTTTCAGAAAGCTATTCATATAGGAATAACTGCTGGAAGGCTGGGCAGGGTTAGTGATGAGTAATTGTGAATGCCTTTCCAGGGAAGACGTTTTTATACTGTGAGCCCCATAGGAGAATCAAGGAGGTTTTGGAAGAAGAACTTTCCATCAAGAGGGATGAGTGCCATGTGAAAAGCCCACCTGCAGGTAATCTTAGCCACAAGGAAGTACGTTTGCTAAGTAACTATAAGTTTGTTTATTTGATGGCAGGGTGGTTAATTTATTTGTGATGAAATGATAACTTACATCAAGAGAAGAATGTTCCTGGGAAATCATAAAACTTTTTTTTTGCCTCTGTCCAAATATAGCACTATGTAGTGGAAAGTGAATTAGATCTTCAATATATGTTTTGCTGTCCATACTTGTGAATGGTGTTCTTTCTAATTAATAGTAAGTAAGTAGAACGTTTGCACAAGCCTGGGACACACAGTAACATCTTCAGATCATCAACACTGATTTGCAGGAGGAACAGCTGTTCCCAAATGTTACATTGTTTCGCTTACCCAGCAGCTTGTTAAAGCAGCTTCCTGGCGGGGAAGCCTTGAGTACCAAGTTCCCAGGTGATTGGCATTACTCCTCAGAGACCTCCCTGCCAGCACTGTTCCAGCAGTGTGAGCCACTGAACTAGGTCAGATCTCCCAGGGATCTCATTTTAGAAAAACACAGTTCATGAGTGATGCAACTGGTCACTGATAGCTCTCGGCATAGTTCATGTGATGCCCACACTTCCTCACAGACATCATTCTCAGATGACTGGTGTTGTTCTTTTAAAAAAAATAGCTATAAAGTCCCAGGCGGCAGCTGTAGGCAGGCAGTGGACTCTGGGAGCAGCCAGTCCCAAGGCAGAGACTCGCGGGTCCCAAGCGGGTAGCCCAAGATCCCCGGGCGGTTCATGAGCCGTGGCTCATCCCGGGCAAGCTGGTCCCGCTACGCGAGCGGGGAGAGACAGCTCATGGCAGGTTTGGATATTTGGCGGGTAAAAGGCACACAGACACAGTAGGAAGGCGTAGAACTGGACATTTATTACTTAGAGGAGAGAAAGAGAGAGAGAAAGAGAGAGAGAAGGAGAAGAGAAAGGACAGAGAGAGAGAGAGACAGAGACAGAGAGACACACGTGCACACGCCAAGGGATAGGAAAAGAGATTCAGGATGGCAGCAAGAGGGGTGGGGGGGGTCGCTGGGAGTGGGTGTGGCTTGCCCCTTAAAGGGCCAACCAAAAGAATAACAACTGGCACCACGTGTCCATGATTCCTTTTCAGCCAGGATCACTGAGAGACTGTTTCCAGCCTTTCAAATAATCAGGTTTTCATTACAATGTTAATGGGGTCCTGAATTTGCTAGAGGAAATACCTAGGTCAGCAAGGTGGGGTAAAGCATCTGCTGTGAAGGAAAGCCTATTGACCTTGGAAGTTCAGTCCCTGGAACCCACAATCCCTAAAGTTCCTGCATGGTCCTGGTGTACAATACCCTGACAAAAGTGACGTCAGCGGAGGAGGCTTACGTAACTCTCAGTTCTGAGTCAGTTCACAGTGAGGACATCAAGGCAGGACTTGAAGCAGCTAGACACATCCACAGTCAAGAGCACAGAGAAAACGCATGCATGCATGCCCACTGCTCTGCTTGTCCTCTGTAATTTAGTCTAGGACCCTAAGCCCAGGGGATGATGTTTCCCAGTATGTGGCTGGGTCTTTGCATGTCAACTAGCATAATCAAGACAATCTCCCACCAACGTAAAATCAGGTCAACCTGATTTTAACAATCCCTCATTGAGACTCTTCTAGGCGATTCTAGGTTGTGTAGAGTTGACAATTAGAGCTAATCATTACACCATATAAAGGTGGAGAGAGGACCGACTCCACAAGCTGTCCTGTGCTCCGCATGCATGCTGCAGACATACACCCATCGTGCACACATACCATACCAATAAAAAAGTAAAGTAAATGACAGAATCATGAAACTCGGGCTCCAGGGTTCAGAGACCTGGTTGTCGTCTGGGTGGACTGTTCTGGGAGGTGGGGCCCAGTCCCTTTAGGAGTTTCTAAGGAGATTCTGGCAACCTTAAGGCGTATCATCCAGACTCCAGCCCATTTATGTTTCTAAGTGGCCATAGTGTTTACTTTGGGACTGACTGTATCACCAATGACACAGCGCATCTTCAAGAAAAGCTTGATGTCTACTCTCCATAGATGTAGAATGACCTGCCCAGCCTATGTGCACTATGTTCTTGGTGACTAAGCAACTTTTTCCCGAGTCATTATAATAGTTTGGATTCAGCTTCATTGTTTTTAAGGACCACATAGAAGCTAAACAACATATTTGCCATTCTCTTAGGAGGAACAAGTGTTTATCTTTCTTACGGAGTGCATTTGACTGTGAGACAGCCTAAGAGAAAAGGAAATAAATACTCATTTTTCTCAGTATTTTCAAATATTCACTTAGCATTCTGCTGTCTGGGTTGCATTTTTATAGCACCCAACAGAGGGCACCCAAAGGTATTATTTTACCTAGAAAACTCTCTGAATGTTTTAAGGGGCACCTCCAGGATAGGGAACTAGCACCCAGAGAGGGTGACAAACTCTTCCTGCCTGGCAGCAGTGTGGGCAGCCCCTAACTAGCCACTGGGCCTTCTAGCAGGGAGTGCAGGGTCACTGGTCTTTAAATTCCCGACCACAGCCGTAGCTACTCCTTCCCAAAGACACACATCGCCACAACAGCCCAGATTCTGCATCCAGCTTCCAAGTGTGCAGTAGGAGCTCTCTGTGGACACTGGGTGAGTGCACGTGGCAGGTTGCCTCGAGCCGGTGCTCATCCTTTGGTCCTCCTCCTCCTTGTTGTAAGTACACTGTGGTCCCCGAGAGTTTAGAAACATTTCCAGATAGCACATAACTTCTGACGGCCAAGGCCTGTGGCTCGTCACCGTGCAGCCGCTCAGTGGTGTGTGGCATATGCGTCTACTCCTTTTTTCCCTCTGAAAGCTTCAAGATGGTCTCGAGGACAACAAGCCCCACTCCCCTGGCTCTGCTCCTTTCTCTTTTGCCACCTTTTCTCCCTAACTTCCTATCTCTGCTTGGCCTCCATAATATGAATAACTCACCCACCCATCCCCCTTTTTTCAAGGCAGGCTCTCTCTATGTAATTCTGGCTGTCCTGGAACTCTCTGTGTAGCCCAGGCCTGGCCTCAAGCTCTCTGAGATCCTCCTGCCACAGCTTCTTGTGTGAGCCACTTCGCTCATCATTCCGATCTTTTTCTCCGTCTCTTACATATGACCCTACAATGAGAACCACCCCAAAACGTACCATTTCTAGCTTTTCTCTTTCCCTTCTCATCCCTTGGAGCCTGCTTGACTTTGCAAATGGATGTCTGGTTGCATTGGTGGGATAGTGGTGAGCGTGACTGCTTTCCAGGTCTGATTGACCTCCCTGAGTTAACACGCCCTGAAGAGAGCTCTCATTTTGTACGCAGACAACTTTTTTTTTTTTTTTTTTTTTTTGGTTTTTCGAGACAGGGTTTCTCTGCAGCTTTTTTAGAGCCTGGCCTGGAACTATCTCTTGTAGACCAGGCTGGCCTCGAACTCACAGAGATCCGCCTGCCTCTGCCTCCCGAGTGCTGGGATTAAAGGCGTGCGCCACCACCACCCGGCCGCAGACAACTTTTTAACCCACGCTTCAGGGGCTTCCCACATCAAGAAATATCTCACAGTCCACTTACCTGATTAGGGCAGCATTTAGAAGGCAGGTCCTCAAGCTCCATTCCAGATGGCTGGCTGAGTCTGCTCACTCTGGTGTGGAAGAGCCCCAAGTTTCCCCATCTGCGCCCTTCACACCTCCATCTTCTTCCTCCCCATTTCTAGCTCAGCAACAGTATTTGTAGCTACTTCCACTGTGGTCTCCTCAGTCTGTTCTCCAAGACGAAGCATGCCATCTGCACACTCAAACCTCTACAGTGTCTTTTTACTGTTCAAAATTAAATTCTATCAATTGGGAGGAAGAGGCAGGAGGATCAGCAAGTGAAGGGCATCTTTGGCTATATCACAAGTTCAAGGCCAACCTGGACTAAAGAATGCCCATCTCAAAAAGCTGAAACAAGCAAACACTGGAGTCAGTCACATTCTCCTGCTCACGAGGTCCTGAGAGATTTTTAGGAGGTCTACATTTATGCAGTGAGTGGCAGACTCGGACTCCAAATTCAAGTCTGTCTCCAAACCTATTGTCTTTCTACTCAGGATGGTATCTCTGGTGACACACAGTCAAGCCCAGCAGGGGTTGGGCCATCCTCACTGACTGAGAGTTCCATGTTTAATGTGCCTGATGGTTCTTCTCCAGACTCCATGATGCCAAGCTATCCTGGCTTTCTCCCTGGAACACCTTGTTGTTGTTCCTTAAGAACTCTTGCTCCCCACTTTGCCCAACCTTTGAGTTATCCAGGATGATGCCTACCATCTTCGAATCTTGTCCCGTTAGCATTAGCTCTCTCTGAGTTCCTCCACTGTGTTCTTACTAGAACACCTGACCTTCCCGCCTCTAGGCCACACCTGACCTTCACGTCTCTAGGACACACCTGAACTTCATGTCTCTAGGACACACCTGACCTTCCTGTCTCTAGGCTCACTGTATCCTGAGTGTCTCTTAAACACTCAGGATCAGCCAAGTCTAGAACAAAACTTTTCCCCTTAACCCCACCCCACCTGACCAGTTCACTCCTCCCCCTGCATCAGGATTCACCAAATGACAGGGCCGCTCCAAATCCCCTCTCTGCAGGCAGCCATAACTTATATCTAACAAAGCTTAGTTTGGATTAAGATCTCAAATCATTGACCATATGCCAAGTTTACCCTTCAAATATTCTATTTTTCTCTGTAGCATATACTTTATAAGAACCAGTTGTCAACATTAAAAAAGTCAGGCCCATGCCTGTAATCCAAATACTTTATTTTATTTTATTGATATTTATTGAGCTCTACATTTTTTCTCTGCTCCCCTCCCTGGCTCTCGCCTCTCCCCTTCAATCCTCCCCCAAGGTCCCCATGCTCCCAATTTACTCAGGAGATCTTGTCTTTTCTATTTTCTACTTCCCATGTAGATTAGATCTATTTAAGTCTCTCTCAGTGTCCGTATTGTTGTCTAAGTTCTCTGGGATTGTGGTTTGTAGGCTAGCTTTTTTTGCTTTATGTTTAAAAACCACTTATGAGTGAGTACATGTGATAATTGTCTTTCTGTGTCTGGGTTACCTCACTCAAAATAATGTTTTCTAGCTCCATCCATTTTCCTGCAAAATTCAAACTGTCATTATTTTTTTCTGCTGTGTAGTACTCCATTGTGTAAATGTACCACATTTTTCTCATCCATTCTTCGATCGAGGGCATTTAGGTTGTTTCCAGGTTCTGGCTATGACAAACAATGCTGCTATGAACAGAGTTGAGCACATGTTCTTGTGGCATGATTGAGCATCCTTTGGATATATACCCAAAAGTGGTATTACTGGGTCTTGAGGAAGGTTGTTTCCTAATTTCCTGAGAAATTGCCAAACTGACATCCAAAGGGATTATATCAGCTTGCATTCCCACCAGCAATGCAGAAATATTCCCTTTTCCCCACAACCTCTCCAGCATAAGTTGTCATCAGTGTTTTTGATCTTGGCCATTCTTACAGGTGTTAAGATGGAATCTCAGAGTTGTTTTGATTTGCATTTCTCTGATGACTAAGGATGTTGAACATTTCCTTAAGTTTTTTCAGCCATTTTAGATTCCTCTGTTGAGAGTTCTCTGTTTAGGCCTGTACTCCATTTTTTTTATTGGATTATGTGATCTTTTGGTGTTCAATTTCTTGAGTTCTTTGTAGATTTTGGAGATCAGACCTCTGTGTGATGTGAGGTTAGTGAAGATCTTTTCCTATTCTATGGGCTGTTGTTTTGTCTTGTTGACAGTGTCCTTTGCTTTACAGAAGCTTTTCAGTTTCAGGAGGGGTCCCACTTATTAATTATGTCTCTCAGTGTGTGTGCTGCTGGGGTTATATTTAGGAAGTGGTTCCCTGTGCCAATGCGTTCAAGTGTACTTCCCACTTTCTCTTCTATGAGGTTCAGTGTGGCTGGCTTTATGTTGAGGTCTTTAATCCATTTGGACTTGAGTTTTGTGCATGATGATAGATATGGGTCTATTTTCATTTTTCTACATGTTGATATCCAGTTATGCCAGAACCACTTGTTAAATGTGCTTTCTTTTTTCCATTTGATATTTTTTGCTTCTTTATCAAAGGTCAGGTGTTTGAAGATGTGTGGATTAATATCCGGGTCTTCTATTCAGTTCCATTGGTCCTCCTGTCTGTTCTTATGCCAATACCAGGCTGTTTTCAGTATTGTAGCTCTGTAGTAGAGTTTGAAGTCAGGGATTGTGATGCCTCCAGAAGTTCTTTTATTACACATGATTGTTTTGGCTATCCTGGGTTTTTTGCTTTTCCAAATGAAGTTGAGTACCATTCTTTCGAAGTCTTTGAAGAATTTTGCTGGGATTTTGATGGGCATTGCATTGAATCTGTAGATTGCTTTTGGTAAAATTGCCATTTTTACTATGTTAATTCTGCCTACCCAAGAGCATGGAAGGTCTTTCCACTTTCTGGTGTCTTCAATTTCTTTCTTCAAAGATTTAAAATTCTTGTCATACAAGTCTTCCACTTGTTTGGCTAGAGTTACTCTGAGATATTTTATGCTATCTGTGGCTATTGTGAAGGGTGTTGATTCCCTGATTTCTTCCCCAGCCCTTTTATCATCTGTGGACAGGAGGGCTACTGATTTTTTTGAGTTCATCTTGTATCCTGCTACATTGCTGAAAGTGTTTATGAGTTGTAGAAGTTGTAGAATTTTTGGGATCACTTATGTAAAATATTTTCCTGTGACTAATATGAAATGTCATTCTTTGTCTCTTTTGACTGATTTTAGCTTGAAGTCCATTTTGCTAGATATTAGCATAGCTACACCTGCTTGTATCTTAGGTCCATTTGATTGGTATTTTTTCCCCAAACTTTTACTCTGAGACGATGTCTGTCTTTGAGGTTGAGATGCATTTCTTGTATGCAGAAGAGGGATGAATTCTGTTTTTGTATCCAATCTGTTAGCCTGTGACTTTTTATAGGTGAGTTGAGTCCATTTACATTAAGGGATATTAATGTCCAGTGTTGCTATCTCCTGTTAATTTAGTTTTAATTATTGGTGATGTTAATTTGTGCATTTTTTTCTTCTTTGGGATTTGCTGTAATGAAATCAATGTGTGTGTGTTTTTGTTGGTATAGCCACCTTCCTTGGTTTGGAGTTTTCCTTCTAGTATTTTGTGTAGGGCTGGGTTTGTGACTAGGTATTGGTGAAATCTAGATTTGTCATGGAATATCTTTTTTGTCCTTCTATGGTGATCAGCAGTTTTGCTGGGTATAGTAGTATGGGCTGGCATCTGTGATCTCTTAATATCTGCATAATGTTTGACCATGACCTTCTGGCTTTCATTGTCTCCACTGAGAAATCAGGTGTAATTCTGATAGGTCTACCTTTATATGTTACTTGGCCTTTTTCCTTTGCAGCTCTTAATATTCTTTCTTTACTCTGTATGTTTAGTGTTTTGATTATTATGTGGTGAGAGGACTTTTTTGGATCTAGTCTATTTGGTGTTCTGTAAGCTTCGTGTATCTTCATAGGCATATCTTTCTTTAGGTAGGGAAAGTTTTCTTCTATGATTTTGTTAAATTTTCTGTGCCTTTGAGTTGAATTTCTCCTTCTTCTATACCTATTATTCTAAGATTTTGCCTTTTATGGTGTCCCATATTTCATGAATATTTTGGGTTAAGATTTTGTTAGATTTAATGTTTTCTTTAACTGACACGTCTATTTTTTCTATTGCATCTTCAGTGCTTGAGATTCTCTCTTCCATTTCTTATATTCTGTTGTTCATGCTTGCATTTGTGGTTCCTGATCTTTTTCTCATGATTTCTGCTTTTATAATTTCTTCGGCTTGTGTTTTCTTTATTTTTTCCTATCTCAGTTTTTAAGTCCTGAATAGTTTCTTTTATATGTTTGAGTTCTTTTTCTTGGTTTTCTTTAAGTGATTTGTTGATATCTTCCTATTTTTGTTTGTTTTTTCCTCCATTTCTTTAAGGAAATTTCTCATTTCATCTTTAAGAATTTCAAACATTCTCTTGAGATTATTTTTTAGATAATTTTCTTCTGGTTCATCCATATTTGGTTGTTCAGGTCTTGCTTTTGTAGGATCTTTAGGTTTTACTGGTGTTGTGTTGCTCTTTGTGGAGTAGTGTGTGATCTTACCTTTTCTACTCATCTTTTCCTCTAATAGGTGTGGTTGGGGCTGCCTGAGATTCTGTTGAATAATCTTCTAGGTGCCAGTGAATCCACAGCTCAGATGGTTGTTCCTCATGGTACAGTCAGTGTCACAGTTCTAGTTACACGGTTGGTTATTCCTGTTCCTGGTGGTAACGCATTGCTTTTGTGCTTTGGTCTGCTCCCTTGGAGTGTGCTGTATCAAGCTTACTTTGGCCTAGGCTGCTGGCTTTGATCTGTTTCTGTAAATCTTGGTCTGGATCTCCTTCTGCAGAAGTCCCTGGCTTGGAGTTGGACCTGTTGTGGTGGAGATCGCTGACTCTGGATCTGGTCGCTGGCTCAGTCCTGATCTGTCCATGTACCTGGACTGGGTTTGCTCCTGGTGGAGCTTGTTCTAATCCAAATACTTGAGTGGAAGCCATGATAATTAAGGAGTTCAAGTCATCCTTGGCTACACAGAGGGTTTAAGGCCAGCTTGTGTTATATTAGACCCTGTCTTAAGCAACCAGAAAAGGTGGGCTGGAGAGATGGCTCAGCTGAAAAGAGCACTGCCTTCTCCTCCTGAAGACCAGGGTTCTATTCTTGACACCCACATGGCAGCTCACAGCTGTCTGTTACTCCTGTTCCAGGGAATCTGGACCCTGTAGGCAAAATACCAATACATATGAAGTAAAAATAAATATTGTTTAAAAAAAAGAAGGAAAATAACTGAAAAGGGGGCTGGGTATACAATTCAGTCATAGAGAACTTGCCTAAAATACACAAGGTCCTGCCTGGGTTTGTTCCTCTGCCCCCCAAAGTCCTCTCAGATCTGTGTATCTACAATGTATACAATGTAACCCCTTGGGTTGGTTACATACCAACTGGCAGGCCAAGGGCCTAGAAGTCACTGAGCAAAAATTACAGTCACTTGAAGTTTTGCTTTCCCTGGTCAAAGCTCTGAACATGTTTACACAGGGAAGTATGGCTCCACGGCCTGCCAGGCCTCTCACTCATCACTCAGTCCACACACAGCCAAGAGGATCAAAAACAAACTTTTAAAGATAAGTTTAAGTTCCCCGTAAAATCAACCTGGAGACTGGCTAGATTCTCTAGGGGTTAGGGAAAGCATGCGTGGTTTTATATTTTTAAATTTAGAATAAAAATGCACAGAAAAAGGTCTCTGAATTGGAATGATCAAGGACCCAAGGAAAGAAAAGATCTCTAAGAGGTTCTAGGACAGGATTTGAGTCTCTAGTGCCTGCTGCTCTTTTCCCTTACTATCGGGTGTCCCAACTCTGAGGCCTTCCTGGCTCTGCCCTGCCTTGCCATCCTGCTACCTTCTTAAAGGTGCCTGCATGCCTGGAACACAGAGAGGTCACTTCCCCCAAGAGGGGAGCTGCCTCTCAGGCCCTCAGCGACTTGTTCTTCTCTAGTACTTCAGCTCTGGTAACCTCTTCACCCAAGTGTCTTATCAGACACAGTGTTGTCAAAAGCTTCTCTCTCAGCCCTCATGGTTGAAAGCAGTGATCACTTACGCACAACTGTATTTAACTGTATTTCACTTTGAAGTTTTAACTACTTCCTAGCATTTGAGTGTATATTTTGAGTGTTTTCTGTTCAGCTGTAACCTTCAGTGCTCCTCTAGGTGGATCAGGAAGACCGGAGCCAAAGCTGGCTGGTGAACACTTTGCTATCCAGTTTGCTGTAGCTGTCTGCAGAAGCCTGGCTCTAGAGCCTACACTGCTGTCTACCTGCTAGGGTCCCCGCGCTGCCGCAGCCCCATAGGGCAAATCGCGAGCTGTCTTCACCTGCATTTGGGAGCAGCGGCTGGGAGGAGCAGCTCTCTAGACAGGACAGAAGTGGAAACTGGCTTGAGAGGGAGGAGAACCGTTTTAGTTTTGTAAGATCTCAGCAGGAGGCGATTGTGAGTCTTCCTTTAAGGACCTAGAGAAAGGACGACACTCATCTTGATTGGCGGCTTCAGCTACACACACACACACACACACACACACACACACACCCTGCCAGCTGCCCTCCAGCTGCAGCCCTGGAGTCTGAGTTCACCCTCAGACAGCAAAGTCACTGTCCTTGTGAAGACGATAGCAACCGTTAATTGAACACAAAGCACTCTGGGTCCATTTCATCCACATCCGAGAAGAGCCTTCCAAGGTGGTATTACTAGGTCCACTTCAAATCTAAGGAACTAGACACAGTGGGTTAAAACAACTTGCCCAGGGCTTACGGATGGTGATGGGAGAGCTGGGCCTGAAGCCGCACTCTGTTCTGAGCCCAGAGATTGCGCTCCTTCCTAGCCATTACTTACAGCAGAACCTTTTATGGAGGGACCAAGTGTCACGAGAGTGTCAGTGAGACTACTCTGGGTGGGAAGCCCTGGGTCTGTGAAGAGTATTCAGCACTACAATTTACATGCTCAAAATCAGACCAAGAAGCCATAGCAGCTCACCTGAGCTCACTGACTCAAGTCAGCCTGGTCTGCGCCTCCCTCTGTAATTAAATTGACTTAGTCAGGGTTGCTGTCGCATCAGGGCAGGAGCTGATGCGAGGCTGTGGAGGGATGGGCTTGCTGGCTTACTCAGTGTGCTTTCTCATAAGCCCCAGAGCCACCTGCTCAAGTTTGGCACCACCCACAGTGAGTTGGGCCCTCCCTCACCTATCACCAATCAAGAAAATTCCCCCACAGGCCAACCTAGTGGTGGCATCTTCTCGGTCGAGGTTCCTCTTTCCAGATGACAGGCTGTGTCACACTGATATAGAAGTAACCAGCACAGTGGTTAAGGAAATCCCTAAACCGATGATTTAGGATAGATTCAAGCACAAAGCACTGATAACGCTTTGGCATGTACTGAGGTGCAGACATCCTTTTCAGGATTCCAGACCTCCTACCACCTGCCAGGTGACAGTGCAGACACCATTTCCCAGGGGCTCAACACTCTAACAGCAGGAGCCAGTGAGCGGCCATGGATTTTAAGACACACCTGGAACTTTAAGACACACCTGGCTGATGGCTTTTAAGAGATTCTTCAGTCTTGTAAATGGTTTTCTTTTCTTTCTTTTTTTTTTTTTTTTTTGTTTTTTCAAGTGGGTTTCTCTGTGTAGCCCTGGCTATTCCTAGAACTCGCTCTGTAGACCAACCTGGCCTCAAACTTATAGAGATCTGCCTGCCTCTACCTCCTGAGTGTTGGGATTAAAGGCGTGTGCCACTGCCTGGCTGTGAATGGTTTCCTCACCTTTGGAAATATTTCTTCTTATTGAAGGAATTAAATTAGAATCAGATATGGAAAACCGAATAATATGCAGAATTTGTTTTTATTTATTCTTGATTCTTTTGTTCTGCAATATATGTTACTGTATTGACTTTTTGTGTCTTTGTGGAGACTCGAGCTTAACAGCATATTGTGGTTTAATTCCACGCAGTAATAGATGGATGCAGGAAATGTATTAAAGATTAAAAAGATGAGAAAGACCTAGGGCAGCTTGATTAAGTCAAATATGCCTTTACCCAATGAATTGAAAGCATAATCCTCAAGGAAAAGACTTTTAAAATGCTTCGCGCTGGGAAGGGAACGCACCGCTCACTCTCGCTGCCTTGTCTGTAACATGTTCACAGTGGCCCTGGATGGAATTTGGAGCATTAAGAGGAACCTGCCTGTGGGAGGCACGATGCCAGGACAGCAGAGCAGAAACAGTTCACTCCCCCAAGCCAAGTACTACTCGAGGCATGGAGGACTGAGAAGTAAGACCCTGCACCCTGGACTCCCACGGATGCCCCAACAAGTGGCCCAGGGCTAAGAACCCCAGCTGAGTTGGCCTCCCCAGCTTGCTTCTGTCAGGTCACACTTTGTCACCCTGGGACTCAAGCAGTCCAACTAAGAAGCACACCTCTACAGACACCAGAGAGTTCACACCTAGGCTTACACGTCTATTTTCTTTACTTCTTACGCACAAGAGTTTCTTGTATACAGCCAGACCCTCAGGGAGGAATCATGTGCTTTCCTTTCTTCTAAATGTGATGAAGGGAAGGTGGGGGAATTAAGGAGGGATGGGCAAGTCTCCTGTATGCATCCCTCAGTGTCTCCTTATTCTTGGCACATGTCAACTGTGGTGTGCTCTTCAGAAGACAGAAGCTTGGAGACAAGCCGTGCTTATTCTCACTTTCCCAGTGTCTGTGTGTCACATATCTGCTGCAGAGTATGGGAGAGACAGGGCTATTGACACGGGAGCAATGCACAGCTAGTGTGGGGACCACGGAGCTGGCACAAGAATTCTGAACATCTGTCTATACTTGGGAGGGGACCCCGGGTGAAAATAGCAGCACACAGAAGCCAAGCATGGTGTCCTTTCCCCCCTTTCCTTTCCTTCTTTTCTTTTCTTTCTTTTTAAAGATAATCTAGAGGGGTGTGTGTGTGTGTGTGTGTGTGTATGTGTTTGCTAAGTGCCCACAGAGGTCAGAGGTCAGAAACCTGATTAGCTGTTTTGGAGCTTGAGTTAAAGGCATTTTATGATGTAGCTGCTGGGATCCAGACTTTGGTCCTAGATTAGACGAGTGCACACTCTTACTCTCTGAGTCGGCCCCAGTGTCTGTGCTCTTGACTGGGAGAGGAATCATCCTAGCAATTGCTCTAAACACCATTGTTTCCGATTCCTAGCATTTTATTTAAGCATTACACCAACAGTAAGGAATAGACATAATCTACCTTTCAGATGAGGACACCAAGGCACAGACAGGCTGAAGAATTCACCCAGTCTACTTAGCTATTAAGTGGCAGTGCTTGCTTTGAATCCAGGAAGCTCATCTCCAGAGCCCATGCCCTCCACCATGAAGTGCTCCTGTGCCCGGAGCCCAAACACTGGGATATCTACTGATCCTAAGTGTGGGCACAGCACAAGTGCCACAAAAGCGGAGGCTGGGGAAGGACTTGTGGGACATGAACGATGCAGGTGCTGAGAACTGAGACATAAGATTAAAGGACAGAAATCAAATGAGAGAGCCATGGAACATGGGTTGGCAATAATAAAGCAGTTGCCATTGCTTACCACATGCAGGGCAGGACAGCAAGCAGTTCCCATAGCTGTACAGCTCACACGCGAGGCAGGACAGCAGGCACCCATGGCTGCACAGCCCACACACAGGGCAGGACAGCAGGCACCCATGGCTGTACGGCTCACACACGGGGCAGGACAGCAGGCACCCATGGCTGTACGGCTCACGTGATCAAAAGTTGAGGATGATAAGCTCCACCTCCCTGGTAAAAATCTTGGTGATAGGAAGGACATGGTGATGCCTGCTCTGAGAGCTAGTGGAGTGGAAATCACCAGCCTATGCCCCTCTGACTTCCAAAACTGTGCCGTAACCACTGGCCATCCTTACAGAGATTCTGGTCACTGGACAACAGGGTGGAACCATCAGATCACACAGTTGTGGTTAACCAGGCTCAAATGCCAGGGCTGTGGCAAGGCAGTATTAGATTCTGGGAGGTGAGTCCATTTACAACCTGCAGAAAAATCAATGCCTATGAATATGTTCTATTACCATTGGTTATTAAAGAATGGCTTAGTAGAGTAAAGCTAAGCAGGAATCTGAACAGAGGTATAGAGAGAAAGTAGGAGGAGTCAGGGAGATGCCAGGTAGCTGGTAAGCGGGTCTCAGGGGCTGAACCGTGGTTTCCTGGTTATAAGGACGCACGTGGCTTTCCCATTCTGCTCTGCATGTGAACCACTATGAGAATTCAATCTAACCAAACTTAGATTGAA
The DNA here is from genome assembly GCF_903992535.2 of Arvicola amphibius. Classification (NCBI taxonomy): domain Eukaryota; kingdom Metazoa; phylum Chordata; class Mammalia; order Rodentia; family Cricetidae; genus Arvicola; species Arvicola amphibius. The sequence goes on along the minus strand of NC_052049.1, from coordinate 83,831,439 downwards.
ATGGGGTTAGAATTAAAGATCATCTCCCCAAGTAAACGCATTTGCTCACCTCATGCTCTTTTTCTCACTCTAGGATAAGATGGACACCTTCCACAGAGATGGGCCTGGCATTCTCCTAATGGCCAAAGACAGAAGAATCTCAAGCTTGTTTCTCAATTTAAGATGTATGGAAAAAGTTTCTTAGTCTGTAATACCAATATATAAATCATTCCAAAGCCACAAAATACTATTGGGGAAATGTGCTAAGAAAAATATACTCGTTTTTAGATTTCACAGTTGAGATGTATTAGGCGTCCTCTGCGTATTCTATTCAATGAATGAAACAAAGGCACAGCTCTTCTTCATTTCAAATTAAACATTATAAAGCGGAAACTTTACCTATAGTGTAATGGTTAACCCGTTTCCTGTGTGGTATAGAGGTGATCCGGACGTGGCTGACACGGAGCAGAACACACAGTACCTCCTGAGTAGTTAATGAATGACCAGTCAAAGAGCTTTGGCCAAAGACAGTTATTTCTTACAGCTCAGTAGAGGGTATTGTTTCTTTAGAATCTGCTTATTAAATAGTAAGGAGCAGGCTATCTATCTATTACAGATACATGAATAAGTTATATATATGTATATATATATATATTATGAGTTTAAAAAGAAAAAAAGAAGAAAAACCCTTCCACTCATTTCATAGAAGCATAAACATAGTATGGAAAATTGGAAGATAAAGAAATGTGAAGGAAGGCAGGAGAGATGGCTCAGCCATCGGGAGCACTTGCTTCTCTTACAGACAATCCAACACTCCCACAGTGGCTCATAACTGTAATTCCAGTTCCATAGAATCTGACACCCTCTTCTGGCCTCTGAGGCCACTACAAACATGTGATACATAAACATACATGCAGGCATGACATCTACACACATACAGTAAAAATAAATCTAAAAAACTAAAATAAAAAAATGTAAGGAGGGTGGTGATGACACATGCCTTCAATCCCATAAAGAACTGCAAAGGAGCCCTGGGCTGGAGCTAGGGAGCTAGAGTCCTTGTCTTGCATGCCTGAAGCCCTGGTTTTGTGGTACGGTGCTTGAGAGGTGGAGGCAGGAGAGCCAGAAGTTAAAGGTCACTCTTGCCTACATAGTGGGTTTGAGGACAGCATGAGCTACAAGAGGTTAACCCAAACAACAGCACAAACACAAAGGAAAATGTAAGTGAGCTGTCAGGTTATGAGCAGCACACTGATATGTCGTATTCCTTTTCTTCTATGCTTATTTCCTTACTTGTCTGACATCATTCTGTACAGCAGTGATTCTCAACCTGTGGGTCATGACCCCTTTATAGGGATCAAATGACCCTTCCCCAGGGGTCACACATCAGGTAGCTTGCATGTCAGATACCTACATTATGATTCATTACAGTAGATCTACAGTTCTGAAGTAGCAACAAAGCTAATTTTATGGTTGGAAGTCATCACAACAAGAGCAGCTGCACCAAAGGGCTGCAGTGTTCGGAAGGTTGAGAGTCACCGCACTAGAGCATAGACGTTGATTATCCTTAACAATGCAGCAATGCATCATGAATAACTGCACAAGAATGCATATAGGGCTGGATGTGGTTATTCCAGCCTGTAATCTTAGGACTTGGGGGCTAAGACAGGAGGACTGCCAAGAAATGGAGGCTTGCTTAGGCTCCATGGTGAACTCTAGTCCAGCGCAGCTACAGAGGAAGACCTCTCAAAACGACAGCACATTGTACTTAATTTATTCATGTGTTAGGCTGCTTGCTAGGTATTTGGACTTTCCCAGTTTTTTAATCAGGTATCATTGTGCTTTGTCTGACAGTAAAGATTCTGTCTCTCTGTTTTCCAGGATTAGCTGTGTGGTCTCTCCTGTCCCCTCCCACCCAAACATAAGCTAACTTAAGCCCACTCAGTTCCCATTCTCAAATTCAGCTCTGTTTCTAGTGGAATGAAGTGAACTCACTGGTGTGCCCTGCCCCTGCTGAAAAATCCACACTGTGAAACAGTGTCTCGAGTCAAGAACCAACCTTTCCCAGACTTAATACAAAATTTTCCATTTAGTTAAAGCATCCTGAATGAGGTATGTGTGTGAGAGAGACAGGGGGTGGGTGTGGGTGTGTTTGCAGCCACCACCATGTTCCGGAACTATCCATCACTCATTACTTCAAAAACAGCACCGTGAGCCAGAAGCTGAAACCCAAAGACTGCATCTTACAGTCAAGAAACCCCAGAAACTACTTAGACTTAGGGTAAAGCACCCACTAACCCTACAGATATAAAATCTCCAGCTGCCTACTTTCTTCCCATCCATCCCCCTCTCTGTGAGCGTGTGCAGGTAGAGAGAAGACACGCTGACTCAGTCACCCAGTAGGCTTGACACCCTGCTCCTACTTAGGTTCCCAAAGTGACTTTATAAACACGCTCAGAGATTTCCATTCTCACCGCGCACTTACTAATAAACAAGCCACCCCACCTCACCCCACACCATGAGTTTCCAGGTTTGTTGCCTGCCCTGATCTGCCTCTAATGCTGGCAACCCAGAGCTCCAGGCGTTGCCCCCTGTCTTCCGTCCTTATGACTCCAGGGCCAGACTGCTTTTGCAGCTAAATACTGGACTTATGACCCTGCCTCATTTCTCAGGCAGACACATAGGCTTTCCATGTCACCATCATTTCTAATATCAAGTCACAAAGCCACCTCAATACCCAGCACTTGGGTGAGTTTAAGAATTATGATTTGAGCTGGGTGGTGGTGACGCATGCCTTTAATCCTAGTACTCGGAAGGCAGAGATAGGCGAATCTCTGAGTCTGAGGCCAGAGCAAGTTCCAGGACAGGCTCCAAAGTTACAGAGAGAAACACTGTCTCAAAAAACCAAAAAGGAAAAGAAATGTGATTTGATGCAGGCTGGTTTCTAACACACACACACACACACCCCACAGGGAAGTGGAGGTCAAACAAATGCTTAGTGGACACAATGGTACACGAAACAAGCCTATTCCTGGAGCAACCAGTTTGTCAGGATTCTAGATCATTTAAGAATTGAAATGACCAAACACGGAAAAAGAGAATGGCATTTGACTATACCAGGTGCTAGAGGTGGGGGTGGGAGGAGCATAGCTAATCAACAGGAACTAGGGATATGACTCAGACAATAAACTGTTTGCTTTGTAAGCATGGGAGTCTGAGTTCAGATTCTAGGTACCTACATAAGAGCTGGTCGCTGAGGTATGTGTCTGTAACACTAGTGGAGACAGGAAGATCCCGGGAACTCACTGGCTAGTCAGTCTAGTTAATCTATGAGTTCTAGGTCCAGTGAGGACTTTGTCTCAATAACTAAGGTGGAGCGAGACCCGGGAAGACACTTGTTATGCCCTTTTGTCTCTGCACACTCACACATGTGCACCTGCACGCACACATGCACAGACCACAGAATACACTGTCACCGCTACCACCAAAGTTAAAACTTTGCGTGTGCAGGGAGAGTTAGTTTTGTAGAGCCATTGAGCATAGATAGCTACAGACAACACTATTGTCTCATATGCTTAAAAGCCTGTTACAAGTGAAAACTTCTTGTTAAGTGTTCTTACCACAATAAGAATAAATCTGGAAAAAAATCACAAGGGACTAAAATTCTGATTCAACCTCATTGTGTATGGACAGGGTTCATTGGCTGGTGGACTTCCCTGTGTTTTGAAACTGAAGGACCTCTCAGCTGCCTTTAGCTTTGCCTATTTTAATTACAGTTCTTGCCTACAGCCTGTGCGTAGCCAAAGAGCTTCCTTCTAATTTACAGTTCCTCATTTCGTCTCTGTAACTAAAGCAGAGAAAAGGTGGCTCTGGCCTACTGCCTCCTGCATATGGAATATGCTTTCTTTTATCCCAGAAGTATTGTTTGACCACCTGACAACCCTTGCTGAGATGGCTGGAAAGGAAGATGAGCACACATTGAGACAAGTGCCTAATAAATATCTAGCCAGGCAAAATGGCATGCCTGTACACCCGCTACTTGGGAGGGTGGGGTGAGAGGGTGGCTTAGGCAGCAATAAAAAGACACCCCATTTCAAATCAAGTTCAAATCACAAAACAATATTGATCAGCGTTGAAGTAATGCAAGAGTCAGGGTAACCAAGGAAATTCCCAGGGTGGCAGAGTTACTGAGGAGTAAGCCACGCATGACTTCTGAGGTCAACCCTTCAGACTCCTGCATGGAATTTCTCTATGAAAGAGGTGACACTGTGTGCTGGGAGGGCAGATATTTCTGTGTTTAGTTACACCCATGTGCTTGGCACCTAGCTGGCTTATGCAAATTTGCAAGCTGAATGCTCAGAAAATGTTTTCCCCCCTTGCCAAGGAGCTGTCTGCATTTATTCTGCCATTGTCTGTATTATACAATACAATTTATAGGTCTGCCATCTTGTTTGCTTTAATCCAACAGGGACCTGCTGATATCTAAGTGGCAGGGCCCCTTTCAGAGGAAGGACCACAGGAGTGGGTGTGATGGAGCCTGAGAGGGATGAGTTCATCAAGGAGAATCATCTGACTTAGTGGAGGGCGTATTGTCCCATTCTCTTCCCTGATGTATGCTCTGGGTCTGTGGGGAGCTGGAGGTCTGATGACAAGAAGAGGAGGCTAGCTGAGACCCAGACCCCCATCTGCAGAGCGCCAGATAGGTGGGTGTCCAGGTGAGGGGCTAGCCACCTTGTAGGACAGTGCAAGATCCGATGACGAGCAGATACCACAGTAAGACCAAGTCAGGTTGGTCTGCATTCCTGCAACAGAATTTGTGCCAGTTCAAGAAGACTTGGGTTGAACGAACACTGCTGATTATTAGAGTTTGCCAGTCATTATCATCTTTGTCCATCACGTAGGAGGCACACGTGTAATCCTAGCCAACACCTTATAGTTTAAAGCCTTTCACATTATTGGAACACCTGCAGAAATTGAACTAGTATCTCATGCGGTACAAAATTAATAGCAATATTATGCCAGGCAGTGGTAGCTCACGCCTTTAATCTCAGCACTCGGGAGGCAGAGGCAGGTAGACCTCCGTGAGTTCAAGGTCAGCATGGTCTACAAGAGCTAGTTCCAGGACAGGCTCCAAAACTACAGAGAAACCCTGTCTCAAAAAACAAAGAAAGAAAATTAATAGCAATGCTCATTCATTTATTTGATAAGTATTCGTTAGGGCCAAGCCATAGGTGTTTATGATGTTAAAATAATTTCTTTCTCATTAAGAATTTCATGACATTACATACTACATAGTATATGTTACAGAATTGCATGGCATTACATACTACATAGTATATGTTACAGAATTGCATGGCATTACATACTACATAATCTATGTTACAGTTGGCTAACAGAGATAGATGCTCATAATAGAATTACTTTCCCATCAATCAGGAAAATGTTTCTTAATCTATATTCTCCAAGTCCTTATATATATAGTGTGATGTTTTGAATAAAAAGTCTCTCCATAGACTCATGTATTTGAACACTTGAGTCCCAGGTGGTGACACTGTTTGGAGAGGTTTAGGAGGTGTGACTTATTGGAGAAGTATGTCTCTGAAGGTGACTTTGACAATTTAAAGGCTCTGGTAATTTCCGATTTTCTCTCTCCTTCACACTTGTGCTTGAAGAGTGAGCTCTCAGCCTCCACTCCTGCTGCCACGATGAGCCCCTCTCCTTCTGGACCCTAAACCCATAGAAGCCCTTCTTTTAAAAGATGCCTTTTAAAAGCTTTTACAAAAACGTAACTAAGATTCCCAGTAGTGATGAGCTTCAGAGATATTCCCATCTATCCCCACCAAAGTGCACTGACCTGGAAGGTACACCCCCTTTCTCCTCGCCTCGAACTCGAGGGTGTATACACCAGGCATGGGCAAACACAGGCCCACCTTGCTGAGTCCAGGGAGAATCTCAACACATCTCTGTGTGGCACCTTCCCAGGACTCTGGTTCCTCAAAGGTGGCTGGGCTTCTGCTCCCTTCCCAGTCAGAGCAACTTTGCTCTGAGTGAGTCCTGTATCCCACATCCCATTGTGATTGCGAAGGAGCTGTGTGGAAGAACACAGAGGCAAATGGTTGGGATGGTGAGAACTCTGCAAGTATTTCTGATTTAGCCTTAAATTTCCCTATCTCCATTGTTCTGAACACTCAAAACCCTTGCAAGTCAAGAAAGAGTATACTTAGAACATGTGTGCATGAAGCTGGCAACTATGAGTTAAAGGCAACAAATCCTTACATTGACTGTAACAACAAGGCTAGTGAAATGGTTCATTTGAATAAAAAAAGAAAAGCACACGTATTCATCTTATTTTCCTATCAAGAATGTAATGGGGCAAGGGCTAGATGGCTTGGGGACTGCTACTCAAGTATGCAAAGTTCAGATTGCTGTGTAGGATTATAGGACTGATGTAGAGCCAAAGTAAGTAGGTGGGTCTGCAATCCCAGTATGCACGATTCAAGATGGTAGAAGAAGGGCTCCTGGGAGCCTTGCAGGTCAGCTGGCCTGATGCATATATGAGGTGGGGAACAAAAGATCCACTTCAAACAAGGTGGAAAGCAAAGGCCTGTACCCAGGGTTGCCCTCTGACCTGTCATATGCTTGCTTGCATACATATATACGCACACATACACCACACTCACATGTGCATACACATATACATCATACACACCTATAAGCACACATACCACGACCACCACCACCAACAGCAATAGAAGGTATAATGGGGCAGAGGAGAGTAAGCTATGGGTCGATGCTCATCCTAAGCAGTTCCTAACAACCTTTAACAATTTTCTCTCCATACCCACTTCCCCAGTTAGATAAATAAAAAAATGTGTGCTTGAAACAGGAAATGGCCCTGACTGATTGCCTCACCTGCCACACCTGCTCACGGGCCCTTCCCCGTTAGGATAAGCACATAACTTACAACATAATCACGGATATAAAACTGGACTTTGAACTGCCTCTTTCTCCCTTCAGAAAAGCAACTCAAGGTGCCTTACATCCGACTAACGAATATCAGCACTTTTGAGAGCAGCCCGACTCTCAGAGTTTAGGGACAGACTGAGGAGTCAGAACATATTCTGGGGCTTCCACAGGAAGTGCCATCTCTCTCTGGTGGGTTTACACTAAGGTAGTCTTAGGAAGAACTAGGTTGGTCTTAGCTCAGATTATCTCCAGATGGGTGTGGTGGCATACACCTGTAACCCCAACACTTGTAGGTGGAGGAAGGAGAATCAGGCTTGGCTGCCCAGTGAACTGAGACCAGCCTGGGCTCCATGGGACCCTACCTCAAAATTCAAAACAGAAACAAACAGGAAAGTCCAGTGAACTATTTCCATGAAGGAAAAACAGAAGAACGAATTTGAACTTAGGATTTAGAGTTGCTGGTGCCTTTCCCGCAGAGCCTGGTCCTATGTGACACTGGATGCAAGCAGCAGGCAGCCCTTGCATGCTCTGAACTGATTCCCTCCACTTGACCAAAAGCCCTCTTCTGTAGCTGACCTGGCTGCTGTCTTTATGCAGACAATTGAAAGGTGTTCCTTGTACAAGTCGCTCCTTGTTTCTGAATCAGAACGATTCCCAGGGAGATTGAGCTCATTTAGTTCAGTCTCTTCATCTAGTAAAGTCTCTCACATCCGGGAGAAGGCACATTTTTGTCTAACTCACATCCCTTCCCTCTTATTATTTTTAAGAAACTACTTTCTACCCATTTTTGTTCCATGTAATTTGAGATGGGGTCATTTCTAGATCTTTTGTCTTGAGAAGGTTCTAGAAGGAGTCCTTATCTCCTGGCCATTGATGGATGAACGTACATTTTGTCTGGGCTACATCAGTCTTAGTGACCTAATTGAATGAGTTTGAATTCTAATTAACACACGTCTATCGTTTTTCACTGAAAGCTTATGGTGTGTCTTAAGGTCACAGTAAGCCATTCCCACAGTCACTTTCTCACAGAGAACAGATACTGACAGATGATTTCAGCCATACACTAAGAGCCCCCATTCACCCATTTGTCCATCAGTGGGTAGTCACTGAGGTGATGCCAACTGCTAGGTGATTAGTTTGGTGCTGTGGTTATGACTGAAGCAGTCACCATTCCATCCCCATAAAACAGCACACACATGGGCACACCAAGGGGGTAATTTACACTGAAGAGGTATCCAGAAAGACTTCCCAAGAAGTACCTAGAGTACCTTCCTAGAGTACCGCTTAAGTGCCTTTTCTATGCTCTGCCTCATCCTCACAGATGCGGATATCTAGCTGTAACCACCTAGGTACACGTGACAAATTAGCGCAGCCTTAACTTGGGTGCAAGAACATTTATCACGAACATAGAACATTTATTCATTATTTTATAGTCCCAAGTATTTTGCACTACCTTCCTGGGAGTAGAAATTATTTCTAAGTGCTTAAAAACAGTGAATCTTCATTCATGCAGCTATTCATCCTCAGCTCCGTAGCACAGGGAACGCTGTTGGCCTGCAGTTGTGCGGGGGGAGGGGGGGGGGAGGAGAACCGAGTTCCTATAGCTCACCGGGTTCTGCGTGATTGAAGTTACATGACTCAAGGGCTATACAAAAGCTGTCCAGTCAACTCACATTAGTGGGCATCAAACTTCTTATGCAAATCAGAGTATCTGAAGTTAGAATTAACCTGGGGATGTCTCCCTGCAGCAGTATACTCCACACGCATGTTTGTGACTTGTCTGCTCATATTTTAAAGTTCTTATGTGTCATCCTTACATTGAATATTCACGTTTAGAAATCTGTCTGTTTGGGGAGGGGGGCTGGAGAGATGGGTGGCTCAATGCTTAGGAGCACTTGTTTCTTTCATAGAGTACTGATATGGTGGCTCGCAATCATGGGGATCCCATGCTCTCTTCTGGCTCCGTCGCACCAGGCATGCATGCAGTACACATACAGGCAAAGCATCTATAAACACAGAATTAAATAAACCTAAAAAAATCAGACTGTAAATATATAGGGTGGAGAAATTGAAGCAAACTGAGATTGTTTATTGGGTAAAGTCGTGTGCATGATCCGTTTCAGTGAAATAAACGCCTCAAAATCCTCTCCCCCCCCTTTTCATTTTTTGGTGGGGAGTCAAGGAAAGAATGTATTTCCATAACTCAGATAGCACTTTCGCCTTCTGTACTGTGATGTCTCCTGTAGCTCCCTTTGGAGTGTTTCTAGGACCTGTCACACTGCTCTGAGTCCGTTTCTGACTCCACAGCTGGCCTGTCTTGCAGGTCTCCAAGGTCTGGTCTACAGTCCATTTTCTAGGGCTTGAGCCCTGCTTCCCCCACTCTCATTCTCACCCTCGCCCCCTCCCCCCTCCGCCCGGGGCGTCGCTGGCCAAGCACCGGGCAATACGGAAGGAAGCTGTTTCTGCTCTGAGCTCTGGAGTGCAATCGCATCCTCACACCCGGACCCACCCACCCACACCACCGCCTAGAGACTTCTGGGGACCTCTCAAGTCCACTACTCTGAAAGGTGAGGGCTCAGGTCACCTAGGTGCGGGGACAGCGGACACACTCGCTCCGAGAGGCGCGACCGCGACCCGGGGTGAGGCTCCAATCCGGAGCAGTCGAGGAGCCCAGGAGCCCTTGCTGTGCAAGGGAACCAGCGCAGGCGCAGCAGAAAACGCCCCGGGCCGGGTCCAGCCCTGCAAGTCCGAGGGCGAAGTGTCTGGGAGGGACAGGGTGGCGCCGGGCCAGGCTGTCCGCGGGGCTCACCTCGCGCTGGACCTGGGAGGGGCGCGGCACCGCCCGCGGGCCTGCGGATGCCCCGCCCGTCCCCTCCATGGCCCGGGCCGGTCGCGAGCTGCAGTATGAGAGCCGGTGCCGCCCCTCGCGGTCGGTGGACGCGTGGCGAACCGAGGCGGCGGCTCCTGGGCTCTGCATGGGGACACCAGGGGCCCGGCGACGCGCACGGCGCGGAGGCTGGGGATTACCCCTGAGCTCCTCTGCGCTGGCGGCAACAGGGCTGCTGTGCACCGCGTTGACCGCCTGCATCTGCTGGGGACAGCTGCCACAGCTGCCCTGGGCGTCCCCAGCCCCGCCGCGCCCAGTTAGCGTGCTGCTCTGGTGGGAACCTTTTGCGGGGCGCGGCGGTTACTCCAGGCCTCCCCCTGATTGCAGCCTGCGCTTCAACATCAGCGGCTGCCGCTTGCTCACCGACCGCGCGGCCTACGGGGAAGCTCAAGCAGTGCTGTTCCACCACAGGGATCTGGTGAAGGGACTCCCCGACTGGCCCCCTCCCTGGGGCGCCCAAGTGCGCACGGACCAGACTCTGGAGCTAGGCGTATTCGACGACCATGAGGGAGCGGCGATGCTAGCAGGCGAAGCCATGGAGACTGCAGGCTCTAGACCTCCAGGTCAGCGCTGGGTGTGGATGAACTTCGAATCACCCTCCCATTCCCCTGGGCTGCGAGGCTTGGCTAAGAACCTTTTCAATTGGACTTTGTCCTACCGGGCCGATTCGGATGTCTTCGTGCCCTACGGCTTCCTCTACCCCAGAAGTCACCCAACTGACCAGCCACCAGGCCTGGCCCCCCCGCTGGCCCGCAAGCGGGGCCTGGTGGCCTGGGTTGTGAGCCACTGGGATGAACGCCATGCACGGGTCCGTTATTACCATCAGCTGAGCCGGCATGTGCCTGTGGACGTGTTTGGTCGGGCGGGACCCGGACAGCCAGTGCCAGCTAGCGGACTGCTGCACACTGTGGCCCGCTACAAGTTTTACCTGGCCTTTGAGAACTCGCAGCACGTGGATTACATCACTGAGAAGCTGTGGCGGAATGCCTTCCTGGCCGGGGCCGTGCCAGTGGTGCTAGGTCCTGACCGTGCCAACTATGAGCGCTTTGTGCCTCGTGGTGCCTTCATCCACGTGGATGATTTCCCTAATGCTGCCTCCCTGGCAGCCTACCTGCTCTTTCTTGACCGAAACGTGGCTGTCTATCGCCGCTACTTCCACTGGCGCCGGAGCTATGCTGTGCACATTACCTCCTTCTGGGATGAGCCCTGGTGCCGGACATGCCAAGCTGTGCAGACCTCTGGGGACCAGCCCAAGAGTATCCGCAACTTGGCAGGCTGGTTTGAGCGGTGAGGCCACTCTGCTGTGAATTGACTATATCTCTTCGGCTGAAGTTTTTAAATACCCAATTTTGCTTGATGGGAAAAATATGAGATACCGATTAATTATTTGGCACAAAGATGGGATGGGAAAAATTCCCAGGCCCAAGTGACTTTTTACGGAGAGCTGGGCTGGCTCTTTGTTAAGGGGCAGTGGTGTCCTGGGTGAGGATGGAGGCTCTCTTCCTTACCTGCCATCCATGTGAAGAAGTGGCTTTTCCTTCTGGCCATGCGGCCTCTAAATTCTCTAGCCCACTGTCGCTTGGACCAGAGAGGAGCAGACCACTGGTTTTGAAAGCTGCTGAGTGTGAGATGGTGGGAGGACTGCACCCAGAGTGGGTTTTTCTTTGATGGTTAAATTCTTCAAACCATCTGATCCTGGAATATAGAAGCCATTGATTTCCTTCACCAGCTGTTGGTGTCCCCAGCCTGTGACTAGAAACAAGAGGCAAGATTATCCTCAGTGGAAAGTCAAGGTGAAGATGTGGGCACACCTCACTTTGCACTAGAAGCCTATTCCTGACAAGCTGCATTTAAGCGACACGTCAGACTCAGGGCCCTAGGAGAGGACGGTATTTAATAGAAATAAATGGAAAATCCCTTCACAATGTGAACGAGCACCTCCTAATTGTTTCTTCTGTCTTCATATGTCCCTATAAGATGGATCAAGAAAGCATTAAAACTACAGATATGAAAAAGCACACATATCTTCTTTCCCCTTTCCTAGCCAGTGTTTACAACGGAAGAGACATCAATGATAGTGTCACGTTCACAAGGTTATTTTGTGTCTCTGCTGAACCTGAAATTTAAACTGGAGTGTTCATCCTTAAGCAGCGTTGGCAGTGCTGTGCAGAGAGAACAGTAAAAGAGACTTTGATGAACTATGGGTTTGTGCAAAAGGGAAAAAAAATCTTTTGTGTGTCTGTTATATGGTTGTTCTGTTTCTGTCCTTTTTGTTGTTGTTGTTAAATGGAACTGAACTAGTGCCTTTAAATTAGTTGTCTGTTCTTTGTTAAACGCTAAACTCTCCAGGTTGTCCTCTGAATCTGTATCTCAGTACACTGATTCTAGTGCCTTTGAGCCTATCTGTGGACCAATCTTGAAAATACACTCCTGGACTTTCCAAGTTCAACAGAAGTCAGGGCGTGCCTGCTTGTGCCAAACACTGGGCTTGAGCTCCCCAGGGAGGTACAGAAAGGTGTAAGAAGTACCTTCTCTAATCTACCACTGCCACAGTGAATAGGAATTTTGGTCACAAAAATAAAGCATCATTCATAAATCAGAAGGCTTCATGCTGTCAATCAGAAGGCTTCACGCTGTCACGCTAGGACCCTCGGTCACTGTTATGGGCAGGTTCCAAGATTAGAGTTCTGCCCCTGTTCCGTTAGGACAGAGTCTTAGGTCAGGTTTGCGTCCAAGAGCTTAGGTCCAGGTGTTTCTGTTCGTTCTCTTCCATAAAGGCAGTAATTAAAAGCTGTGAATAACGTTTCCTCCCTCAAGTGTTATAGTGTGTGCAGAACCGCAATTACAGAACACCAGCCACCCAGCAAAGGCAAAACAGAAGTTCTGGGTTTTGTTTGTTTTGTTTTTTCAAGACAGGGTTTCTCTGTAGAGTCCTAGACCTCTCTCCTCCTCCTCCTCCTCCTCCTCCTCCTCCTCCTCCCCTCCTCCTCCTCCTCCTCCTCCCCTCCTTCTCCTCCTCCAGGCTGGCCTTGAACTCAGAGACCCACCAGCCTCTGCCTTAAAGGTGTGCATCACCACACCCAACTTAAAAGTTCCATTTTAAAAATGAGCATTGATAAAATGTTGACCAGGGGTCTTGGTGATGTTAGCGATCCACACTGGGCAGTAGGGGAGAGTTTAGGATTTGGTAGTCTGGTAAACTCTGCCTTCCAGCTGGGGGAACACTGGGCTGAGGGGTGATGCTGAGCATATATTCCCTCTTCTGTGAAGTGTGGAGAGAGAACACCTGACTTTACCCTGGGCTAAGGAAGTAATGATGCCTCACATGATTTAGGCAGCTGATTAAATAATATATAATATTAAATATATATTATATATATATATATATATTTCCTTCTTTGCAGTGAGTTTAAGATGCCCTCATATGCATTTTACATTTCTTGGAATTAAATATCAAAATCTATTACAGAACCAATCTGAAAAATGAAGGTTAGTCATATTATATTGTGTATTTCAAGTAAGTTCTTAAAGCTAAGCCATATTTCAGAATCATACAATTTTTTTTCTAAGCTTGTATTTTCAGACTAGAAGTGCCTATGTTTTTTTTCCCAAAAAAATGTTTTGGTAAAGCTTTGTAATTAAATTGTTATGCATTGTTTCACCTACACCCTTGGCATTAAATTTATGTAAAACTAGCCTATGTTTATGGAATGATTATTATGGGGAAGAGTGCTTCTGAAAGTGTTATGTGTGTTAAATGTATTTTCTGTGATTGTCATGACTTTGTTTAAGGCATAACCTTTCCTTCCAAGTTGATCCCAAACGTAACATTTTTACCCTTGGATGACCCTCCTTCCATTGAGGGACTCGGGAAGGATCGTCTCCAAAGCCAGAAGAACTTGCTGGCAGTGCTTCGATTCTTTTGTGTTCCTGAGCCCTTGCCTGACAGTAAGAGGAAGACACTTAGGGTGCCAGGGTGACTTCAGGAAAGAGCTTGTTGTTGGGAGCCAGAACCTGAGACGGTGGCTTGGCCACCTTCTGCTTCTGTGGCCTAAATCAGACAAGTTATTTAAGTTCTTGAGTTGTAGTTTCCTTTTTAGCACATGAATGACGGTAAGGAGCCATCCTGAAGAATGACATGTGCCTAGGCAAAGTGTAAGCTGCTGTGCCATTGCAAAAGCAAGTCTTTGAAGGCTCTGGATAGAGCTTAGCAGATAGTTTCTGTAGCCAGAGTGACAGTTTCCACTCTGTGGGCTGTGCCTGTACCCGCCTCTGCTATAGGAGAGCAGGAGAAGCCTAGAGGAGGCAGAACCAGCAGGGATACTAGCCGCTAGGTTTAGAGTTCACCAGCCGGGCGGTGGTGGCGCACACCTTTAATCCCAGCACTCAGGAGGCAGAGGCAGGTGGATCTCTGTGAGTTCGAGGCCAGCATGGTGTATAAGAGCTAGTTCCAGGACAGGCTCCAAAGCTACAGAGAAGCCCTGTCTTGAAAAACCAAAACCAACCAACCAACCAAAAAAAAAAAAAAAAAACCCAAAAAAACAAAACCAGAGTTCACCAACTCAGCTCTAGGTTGTTTATAAATGATGGAAGACTTAACTGTTTTTAAAACGCGTAACATGATGGGCATTCCTTGAAAGGGATTTAATAATTAGGATTTAAGAATTCTGGAGGTGGATTTTAGTGGGTTCCTAGACCAGCTTTGCAACATTTCCTAGTTGCTGGTCTTGGGCAAGTTATTGAGCTTTTCTGTGTTTTGGTAGTCTCATCTCTAATTGAAGGTAATCATATATGGAGGTACAGAGGTGGATGAGGTAACACCCTCAACATAGTCCTGGCTCCTAGGATGAGCCTAGAAACTGTTCAGTTAGCCCAGTCCCTCCCACAGAGGAGGTGCCAAGGTCCATACCCTCTAAAGGACTTGCCTAAGGTGATGGTAATGTGCCTTGTGTGTGTCACACTCCTTGAGCCATTGTCACTTGAACTGCAAAATAAGGGGCTGGACGCTCTTGGGACCTAGTGGTTCCACGTGTTCTTTTTCTGCTAATTGGCTCCCCAGAGCTTAAAGAGTTAATTGCCCTCTGGTGTATTCACACCTAGGAGCAGGAAACTGGCAGCAAACCAGGGGATGGGGTGGGGAAGGAGGGAATAATGTGGGATTTAGCTTCAATTAGTGTGTGTGTGTGTGTGATTGTGTGTTACACTTCCCAGATACCCAGGAGAGGAGAGAAGCCAAGTTCTTGGTGTTCAAATGTTCATTTTGGTGAGTAAGGACACAGTATACATTTCAGGTTACTCTGCCTGTTCTCAGGGACCTTTAAATTACAATGTCTCTTAACAAATTCAGCCTTCTTTTCTTTTCTTTTCTTTTCTTTTCTTTTCTTTTCTTTCTCTCTCTCTTCCTTCCTTCCCTTCCTTCCTTCCTTCCTTCCTTCCTTCCTTCCTTCCTTCCTTCTTTTTTGGGTTTTAGACACAGGGTTTCTCTGTGTAGTCCTGGCTGTCCTGGAACTTGCTCTGTAGACCAGGCTGGCCTTGAACTCACAGAGATCTGCCTGCTTCTGCCTCCCAAATCCCAAGTGTACCACCACTGCCCAACTCAGCAAATCCAGTCTTCGGGAGGGTGGAGTTTATGAGTTCCCTGGTTCTGCACTGGTTTGCCTGTGTGGAGCTGCACCCAGCCTACCTTAGCTGGTCCTTTTTTATGGTGCTGGTTTGCAAGGGCACACACTTGTCTTTCAATTGGACTTGTTTCCCCACATGCTCCTATGTTCTCAGCAGTGTAGTTAGTAGCTTCTGTCCACCACATTAGGCAATGTCAAGTTAGGGTAGAATAAAAAGACTGGGAACCTAATGGGGGAGTGGCAAGCTGGCAGCTGGAAAGGGAAGCTTTATTCTTTATAGAGGGCACAGGATCGCCAGGAGAGGAAGATGTGAACTTGAAACCAATACTAGGGATTCTCTTTTTCCTGTCCTCTTCAGAACACACATGGTGAGAGCTCACTTAAGCACTAAAGGAGAAAACAGAACCACCATGGACATCTACCAGGAGCAGGGCTGCCAGGACAGAAGACTCAGTAACGTATGAGTTAGAAGTGCAAAGTTGGCTGGGGAGTAGAGAGTGGACATGGAGCCCGTGAGACCAAGTGAAGAGAGCCTGAGACGATGAGCCCGAAGAATGGGAGAGTGGGTGTAAAAGGTGCTGAGGGAGAGCGGCAGGCTTCTTTCCGCCAACCTGGTTCCGGCCACTGGCTAGCTTTGCCCAAAATAATTACACGGAAACTATATTCATTTAAACACTGCCTGGCCCATTAGTTTCAGCCTCTTATTGGCTAATTCTTACATCTTGATTAACCCATTTCTGATAATCTGTGTAGCACCACAAGGTGGTGGCTTACCAGGAAAGATTCTAGCCTACATCCGTCTCTGGTCGAAGAATCATGGCGACTGACTCTCTTCCCTTCTTCCCAGCATTCTGTTCTGTCTTCCCTGCCTATGTTCTGACCTATCAGGCCAAGCAGTTTTCTTTATTAATTAACCAATGAAACAACAGATAGATAGAATACCCTCCTACAACAAGTGGGGAGAGGAGGGGAGAAGAGGGAATGGAAGGGTTGAAGGGCAAGAGGTCGTAGAAAACCAGAGGGCCCATTTAAGAGCACTGTTCACAATGCTGGCCTAAAGATCAGCACCGTCCACTGTGCCCATTTAAGGGGCACCAACCACCATGCCGATGTAAAGAGTGCTGTCTACTGTACCCTTTGCTGAGAAGGAACCTTTATGCAGCATGAAACAGCCTCTGTGGGCAGACAGAAGTAAAATCAAAGTAGGAACTATCTGAGTGAAGAATAAATATCAAACCCAGGTTCATTATAGCAGATTCTCTTTTTTGAATTGTTTTTATTGTGCTATACATTTTTCTCCACTCCCCAACCTTCCTCCCCTCTCCCCTTCTGCCCTCTCCCATGATCCCCATGCTCCCAACTTACTCAGGAGATCTTGTCTTTTTCTCCTTTCTATTTAAATCCATGAATGTATCTCTTAGGGTCCTCTTTGCTGTCTAGGTTCTCTGGGGTTGTGAATTGTAGCCTGGTTTTTCTTTGCTGTATGTCTAAAAGTCACTTATGAGTAAGTACATATATTTGTCTTTCTGGGTCTGGGTTATCTCACTCAATATGTTTTTTTTCCAGATCCATCCATTTGCTTACAGATTTCAAGATGTCATTATTTTCAAGATGTACCACATTTTCTTTATCCAATTTTTGGTTGAGAGGTATCTAGGTTGTTTCCAGGTTCTGGCTATTACAAATAATGCTGCTATGAACATAGTTGAGCACATGTTCTTGTGGTATGAATGAATTTCCTTTGGTTATATACCCAAAAGTGGTATTGCTGGTTCTTGAGGAAGATTGTTTCCTAATTTTCTGAGAAATTGCCATACTGATTTCCAAAGCCGCTGTACAAGTTTGTACTCCCACCAACAACGGAAGAGTGTTCCCCTTACCCCACATACTCTCTGGTATAATGCGGGTAGCCCCGAGGGAGAACCAGGAAGCCACGTCAATGCAATGGGGGTGGAGGAGTGGGGGTGTGGGGGGACCACACGGGAACTTTCTGGGGAAGCAGTTTAAATAGACTGGGGAGTGGTTAAGATTTTGGCGGGCTGTCTTGACATTCCTACGGGGAGGGGTCAAGACTTGGTGGGCACAGGGACAGGGCCTCCAAAGATGGAGGCCAGAAACCGGGATTTGGAACTTACACTACTTTTTTTATTTATTTATTTATTTTTGTTGTTGTTGTTTGTTATTTTCAAGACAGGGTTTCTCTGTGTAACAGTCCTAGCTGTCCTGGAACTAGCTCTTGTAGATCAGGTTGTCCTCGAACTCACAGAGATCTGCCTGCCTCTGCCTCCCAAGTGCTAGGATTAAAGGTGTGTGCCACCACTGCTTGGCTGAATACTACTTTTTTTATCTGGGAAAAAATCTCGTTTGTTGCCCTTCATTAAATTCTGGTTAGCATACTTCCTTGATTCTCAATGTCTACTTTTAAAGGTAGGGACTTTTGGAAGCAAACACCAACATTCTTTCAAAGAAAAGGGAGGATATAAAGTTCATTCTCATTGCTTGTAAGACAACTTCGAGTAATATGCAATGAAATGGATTTTTATGACATTCATTTTGAGATCTTTAGTATTTTTTAAATTGGTCTTGGACCAATGAACTGGTTCAGAGGATGAAGGTACTGGCCATCAGCCTGATGACAGAGTTTGAGCTTCAGGTCCCACTTGGTGGAAGGGAGGAGCAAACTGACTCCCAAAAGTTATCCTCTGACTGCCACATGTGTGCATGACATGTGCTTGCCCCCACATGCCTACACACATATGCAATAGATGAATAAGTGGATGCCATTTTAGACGGCTGAGTCTCATCTAATACTTGTGGTAATGAGAATGTTCCATTAGACCACATGCTAAATATTTGTAAAGGATCTTTTCAAAGCAGAAGTGACCGCCAACAGCTAGCGTGTTGGGAAAGCCTCCTGCGCAGGCTCTACATTGGGACCGGGAGATGTGAGAACAGTGAGGACAAGAATGGTCAGACGCGTTCACCAGGGAAACGGACGCGTAGACGATTGGCTGATCAGAATTTCAGGACTGTGAAGACTGGAAAGTTGCAGGCCCAGAGGTTAATGACCTTTGCTTGTGCTAAGTTCTGGCCCTTCAGAACAGCTGTTCCTTGCCCTATTAACAACGAAACTAACGTCTCATTATAATAGATAGCAGCTGAGTAGGAGCCATGCCATTGCCTTAGCAAGCAACTGGCTTCAAGCAATCCACAAGCTAAGATGTCACCAGGTAGCACCTTGGGTATAGGAAAGCTTTCCCCATCCCGCTGTACCGGCCTCTCTGAAGTACTCATCAATGTGTTTGGAGTTTTTGTTTTGCTTTGTTTTTCAAGACAGGTTTCTTTGTGTAATAGTCCTGGCTGTCCTGGAACTCACTCTGTAGACTAAAGTGGTCTCAGTCTTCTGAGTGCTGGGATTCGAGGCATAGAGTAGCATGCCCATCTCACCAATGTGGGTGGTTTTTTGTTTTTTGGTTTGTTTTTTGTTTGTTTTTCAAGTCAGGGTTTCTCTGTAGCTTTGGAGTCTTGTCCTACAACTCTCTCTGTAGCCCAGACTGGCCTCACACTCACAGAGATCCACCTGTCTCTGCCTGCTGAGTGCCGAGTGCCGAGTGCTGAGTGCTGGGATTAAAAGCGTGCACCACCACTGCCCAGCTCACCAACGTGTTTTAAACTTGCCTTAATTTATGGCTTTCTCTGTTCCTGAAAACTATAAAAACTGGGGTCTGGAGACATGACTCAGCACTTAAGGGCACTGACTGCTTTTCCAGAGGACTTTGGTTCAGTTCCCAGCATCTACATGGCAGCTAACAACTGTCTCTAATGCCAAGATCTAACACCCTCACACAGACATACATGGAGGCAAAATATGAATGCAAATGAAAATAGAAGTAAATAAATGATAGATAAGACAACTATAGGAAAGGAGCTGATGCCTCCATTAGCTCAGGTAGACTGCTTCGGAGGGTGTCCCCATCATGGTCTTGACCTCTTTGTTCGTATTCTCACTTCTCCCACTCTTCAACTGAACTCTGGGAGCTCCGTCCAGTGCTCCGCTGCAGGTCTCTTCCTCTGTGTCCATCAGTTGCTGGATGAAGGTTCTAAGGTAACATTTAAGATAGTCATTAATCTGACTACAGGGCAAGGCCAGTTTAGGCACCTTCTCGTCAATTGCTTAGGATCTGAGCTGGGGTTATCTTTGTAGATTTCTGGGAATTTTTCTAGTGGCAGGTTTCCTGCTAGCCCCATGCTCCCTCAATCAAAATATCTCCTTCCTTGCTCTCATCTCTGTCCTTCCTCCATCTTGACTCTCCTGTTCCCTCAAGCTCTCCTCCCCACTTCTCCCCTCTTCTTCCCCTTCTGCCTTCCCTTATCCCCCCCACCCCCATGCTCCCAATTTTGTCTGGCGATCTTATCTATTTTCCCTTACCAGCTCCAGCTAGATTTGGAAGGAACCATCATAGGACCAAACTAGACCCTGAATGTGAGTGGCAGTTGTATGGCTGGGGCAGACTGCCCGGCCACTGGCAGTAGCATCAGGATTTATCCCTATTGCTTGTACTGACTTTTTGGGATCCCATTCTCTTTTGATGGATACCTTGCTCAGCCTAGATATAGTAGGGAGGGCCTTAGACCCTGCCCAAAGCAATGTGCCTTACACTCTGAGGAGTGCATGGGGGTGGGGATGGAAGGGAATTTGGAGGGAATGGGAGGAGGGGAGAGAGTGAAAACTTGGATTGGTATGTAAAATGAAAAAAGATAGTTTTTTTTTAAAGAAAAACTATAAAAACTGTAAAAGCTGCTTCCACACTAGAACCTGGGCTTTAGATAACTTGTCTGTGTTCCTGAGCCATGATCCCCCACAAGTGGCTCTAGAATAAATCATCTCTTCTTTCTCTTAAGATGAGATCTGTGGCTTCTGCGTTGACAACAAATAACTCCAACATATGCTATTGCCACATAAACGTCTGTTATAGGAGGAAATATCAGCATGTGTGGAACCAGTCTAGAGCACTCACAGAAACCCTGAAACATCAGAGCCCTGCAAATTATGGAAGCATCCCCCAACTACAGACTAAGTTCCTCTACTGCTACCCAGAAGAAGTCAGCATTGCTGCCTCTGGCCTCAGTATGTTGTCTACCTGACCGTTGTCACTAAAGTTATAGTTAAAATGAAGCTGTGCTCACAGAGAACCTTCAAAATGACTAATCTCCATGGGGGATTTTGCTCTCCTAGCAACTAGACACACCCATTCTACCCTCTGATTTTCTGGTTCCCCTGAGGTTAAATCAACATTTGAAAAGGCTTCTACTTCTACCTACTGTCTTGGTGATCAAATAAAAACATCTCAAGATAACTCTGGAAGTCCTACAGTTTGTCAGGCCTTCTTGGGGAGGAACAAAGACATAGCTTTTGAACAAATGCTCTTTGCCAGAGGACTAGCTGACTTGGGGTCTGCAAAGATCCTGGTCCACACAGGATACTTCAGCCTCATACTGCCTCTCGTCATCGCCATGGTGACAACCATCGGTCCTGGCCTCCTGGCATAAACAGTCACGTGCTTTGATCAGGATTGGGTGGCCCACCACTGATAACAAGTACAGGAGAAGTGATGGTTGACTTTCCAAGATACATTATAAACCCCATTCCCTCTTTCTTCTTCCTTTTCTACTGCCTGCTGATCTGCAGCTGTTTCTTTTGTGAATGGGACCTTCTGAGAAGAAGCTGTGTCTACAAATGCCAATTAAACTATAACATCTGAGGCCTCTAGTAGAAACTCCTCCATCCTTCAGGAACCCGCCTCTCAGATGTTTGCACCAAGGTATGTCAAAAGTGCTGTTGTGGTGGCATTGCAATTGTGTTTTAATAAATAAAGCCTGCCTGAAGATTTGAGAGTAAAACAGTTCCATTGCAGTCTTACAGGCCAGAGTGTGGTAGCAAACACCTTTAATCCCTGTAGCCACACTAGTTGCCATGGAAATTGGGTGGTGCATGCCTTTAATCCCAGCGGTGCATGTCTTTAATACCAGCCCTAGAGAATAATATAAGATGAGAGGGTCAGGGGGAGATGGGGGAGAGACAGCTCTCAGACAGGCAGTCTCATTCTGAGATCCCTGGAGGCAGGATCACCATTTCAGACTGAGGTTGAGGTAAGAGTCAGTGGCTGGCTCTTTTGCTTTTCCCATCTTCAGGTTGAACCCCATTTTCTGACCCTGAGATTTTATTAATCATGCTTCATGCTGTGAATTGTAGCTTTCTTTATTCTGTTACCAAAAAAAAATGCAATGAACCTGTTTCCACATTGGAACCAGGGGTAACCCAGCCCCATGTTCACAGGTCATGGCCCCTGTAATTTGGTTCCAGAATAAACTAGCTCTTTCTCCTTGGGAACTGAGAGGTGGTTTTTGCACCATCATTTTTCCTGTCATTTCCTTCCTCCCTTCCTTCTTCTTCACCTCTCTCCTTTCTCCCCTCCCACTTCCCCCTCCTCTCTCTTCCCTTTTCTCCCACTTTTTTCTTTTCAATGGTACGTAAGGTAAGATTTTCCTTAAATAATAATCATTTCTCTTCAAACTCTGGGCTTTAATCCATATTGTTATATGGAAAACCTAGTGTGCTAAGAGAGTTCTTGTTTTTTACATTTATGCTTTCAACTGCACACTTGACTTTACTGTCCCAGCTTCTTAAGGTCCTAAGACACCGGAGGAATTAAATTTTGCTGCTTTCAAATTAGTTGCTTTTAATCCCTGCTTCTCATGTCCTTCTTTATTGTTTAGACACCTGGCAGTGCTTTCCTGTTGCTGGAAGGAAATGGTTCATCAGGCTGTTCCTATCCAAGAGGCTGCATCACCAAAAAAATCCACCCCAGCATGGGTGACCATTCATTGAAACTGGAAACACAGAACTTACTGCAGAACTTGCAGGTGGCTCAGCCAGTAGGGCCCCTTTGGCTGGTTAGAGTCTCTTCCAGGTCGCTCACCTGGTTTGAAGGTCTTTCAGCTCCCCTTACAGCTTCTATATGATTGAGAAAGAGAGGTCTAATGTATGGGCAGTTGTAAGAACCTTGTGAAGCCTTTGGGTTATTTCCTGAGCCCAAGAACTTGCCAGCAGGATGGAATGTTCACCCCTCAGAACACTCAGGGATTCACATACTTTCTCGAATCCTCTGCCGATTATCCAGATGCTGCTGACTGGGCACTTGGAGCTTCCTCCAAGGCACAAGGTTTTCATCCCAGAGAAAAGTGCTACACAGCAGTCAGCATGCTTAGGGAGCCCGCACAGACCTCCAAACACAGTGCACGCAGTCAGCACACTTAGGGAGCCTGCACGGACCTCCAAACCACAGTGCACGCAGTCAGCACACTTAGGGAGCCTGCACGGACCTCCAAACACAGTGCACGCAGTCAGCGCACTTAGGGAGCCTGCACGGACCTCCAAACAGTGCACGCAGGTACAATACTGCTCTTCACAGGCTGAGACAAAT
This sequence comes from Arvicola amphibius, assembly GCF_903992535.2. Classification (NCBI taxonomy): domain Eukaryota; kingdom Metazoa; phylum Chordata; class Mammalia; order Rodentia; family Cricetidae; genus Arvicola; species Arvicola amphibius. The sequence continues at coordinate 83,808,502 of NC_052049.1, read as the reverse complement.
CATGCTTAACTATGGTGACTGATCCATGGTCACACAAGCAGCTTTGTCCCCAGTGAAGTCACCCTGGAGGCTCTTCCTTCCACCAGCTGTGCATCTCTTAGAAGTTTTCAAGACTCTGGCCTGAATTAGACTTTTAAAACATGTTTTTATTTGCGTGTCTTTATGTGCACTGAAGCCCAAGGAGGGCAGAAGAGGGTGCCAGGTCTTCGGAACCTGGGGTTCCAGACAGTTGTGAATCACTGTGTGGGTGCTGGGAACCAAGCCCAGGTCCTCTGAAAGAGCAACAAGTACTCTTAACCACTAAGCCCTCTCTAGCTTCCAGCCTAATTTCTTTAAGATCGATTGGCATTGCCCCATCCATTTCTAGGGCACCATTAGTCTGACGGTCCATCTTCTAGCTTTCCCGTCTTCTCAGGGTACACCCTAACAGCACCCAGATGAACGCATTTTATAACCGCTGCACAAGCTTCCTATCGGGTCCAGAGTGGTATGTCATGCAGCTCTACATATATTTATGATTGGGGTAATTTCTAAAAAACCAGGAGCAGAGAGATGTATTCTCAAAATGATAAAGACTGTAAGCTGGGCATTTATAGCAAATGAGAAGGCATGGAGAAGAAAAAAATGAGAGAGATAGAAAGAATGAGAAAGAGAGAGGAAGGGGACGAGAGAGACAGAGATAGAGAGATTTCCTGCCATGTGACTCAGGGCCCGCTGCCGCCCTACTGCTCCTGCGCAGTCTGGGGGTACACGTGCGCCACACGCCCACGCTCTGCTTGCTGTTTACCGCCGGGGTCTCAGGAGCAACTTCCTAGTCAGAGCCTCGCTGTCTCCTCACCAAAGAGAAGACTGCTCTGTCGAGGCTCAGGAGCTCAGGAAAGCCTCTGCCTACTCAGGAACATGAGTGGTCGGGCTCGAGTGAGGGCACGAGGCATCGCCCCCCGCCATGGTGCCAGGGAAGTGGGGAGCCCCCCAGGAAATCACATGGTGAGTGTTTCTCCCTGTCCTCCCTGTGGCCATCACAGCAGTGCTTCCCCCTGCCTGCTTCTCTTCCCTCACTTCTCCCTGCTTCCCAGCGTTTCCACCTTTTTTTCCCCCAAGTGGCTCGAGACTGTTGTTGAGACCTGGAAGGGCAAAAAACACTGTGGATAGGAAATGTGGAACTGTCTTCTACTTTTTAAAAAAATATATATTTATTTATTATGTATACAATATTCTGTCTGTCTGTATGCCTGCAGGCCAGAAGAGGACACCAGACCCTATTACAGATGGTTGTGAGCCACCACGTGGTTGCTGAGAATTGAACTCAGGACCTTTGGAAGAGCAGACAATGCTCTTAACCTCTGAGCCATCTCTCCAGCTCCTTCCTTCTACTTTCTTAGCGATAATTTCGTTTGGTAACCCTTAGTAGAAGGCCTATCCAATTCAGATGTGGCTTAGAGTCCACTGCTGTCGGTTGAGCAAGTGCTCAGAGTTTGGCTGTTTGCTGGTTTTGGGTGGCCAGACTGAACCAGTCCTGAGTAACAACTGCACACCTACGAATTGGAGAAACTTAGCCTCAGATCAGAGCCCGCAGTCTGTGATCATTTTGCCGTTGTTATCATTTAGTGTTCTCTTGATTTTGCTCTTTAAAAAATAAAAACAAACAGGCCAAGGTACAGCAATTTCTTGGGCAAAGAGAAGTTTCTGCAGAGAAAATATTAATGGCTAATAATATTACTGGCTGGTTTTGTGGACTAGTTTTGGTTCTGTTTGTTTACAGGGGTCACCCCTGTGCTCAGGGTCCCACTTCTACCTCTTACCCTCTGGGCTCTAACATTGTCACCTCTTGCTCAGATGCCAGCGGGCTCACGCTAAAAGCATGGCAAGGGGAGAGGGCTTCTGCTTCTCCTTAGCCTTCACTGGGGAATGACCTCCTCCCTCATGTCCTTCAAAGGTTTCTACCTCTTAGTGTTTTCTGCTCCTGGATCGTGGTAATTTGTATCAGACATGATACCACTCTTGCCTTTTGGTAACCTTGTGGGCTGTGAGTTGATTTAAATCTGAGCAAACTTTCTCCCTGCTTTGTAGGCCACATTTTCCAGTCCTGGGGACAGTCAGGCGTTCAGCAGTGGAGCGAGTGACATTTCACAGTCAGGTAAGTGCAGCTGGGTCTGTTTCCCTGACTCCTTCAGCCTGAGCAGAGCCAAGAGACCCACCAAGCCCTGAGACAGGAGGCTCCATTGACGGCTCTGTTCCTTTTCCCACGGGTCGTCCTCACGCGGGTCGTCCTCACACACAGGTTGTCCTTACACGGGTCATCCTCACATGTTCACTGTGGGTTCTCTGAGCTTCCTGGGACACAGGGATCCAGACGGGGAAGCCAGTTTTCTGATTCTTTCTGTTCAGGGAATAATTCTGGAACCTCACCACCCTTGAGACAATGTCTCAGAGCCCAACTAGCTTCAAACTTACTGTATTCCTGAAGATGGCTTTAATTTCTGATTCCCCTGCCTCTACCCCCAGCCCTTAAGTACTGGGATTGCAAGTGTACATCACCCATTTTGCGTGGCTCTGGAGATTGGATTCGTGGTCTCATGTGTGCTAGAGACAAGCACTTTGCCTATTGAGTTACATTTCCCAGCCCTTGAAAAACACATTCCAAAACTACACAGCTCAAAGACCAAAGCATTCATTTACAGGGTGGGAGAAACCAGCCACACACTTTCCTCTCCCTCGCACCTGGGGAACACATTAGTCAGGCCAGGTTCTGTCTCAGAATCCCTGTCCCCTCTAGATCACACAGCTTGAGTCGGCGTGCCAGGTGTATTGGGTTTGCTTGGGCTGCCGTGAGGAAATGCCATAGACGGAGGGGCTTAGATAAGAGACATTCGTTTTCCCCTAATTCCAGAGGGTTGAAGTGAATCTGAGGATAATGCAGTTCATTTCGTATCCCTGGGTAAAGCCTGTCTACTATGTCCCCCATTCTGACCATGGAGAGACACCCTTGGGTTCCAGCTGTGAGCACTGAGGGGCCCTGGACCCTGGTGTGCCCACCTGTCCTGAGCGGGGCTTTCCGGTCCACGTGTGCAGTCCCAGGTGATCTGTACCGCAGTGAGAACGTAATGCGAGGACACAGAAGGTCAGCTCCGAGAGGCGGCAAGTTGGCCAATCTGTTCCTGCTACTCAAACGCCATTTCACTTTGTGTGTGACTCAGGATGGAAGCAGTCCATCTTTAAAGGCAGACTGAATTTTTGTGGATTTCTCTAAGTTATGGTAATATACATAGAACCTAATTTTTTTTCATTTTAACTCTTTTGTTTGTTTGTTTTTCTAGACAGGATTTCTTTGTGTAGCCCTGACTGTCCTGGAGCTAGCTCTGTAGACCAGGCTGGCCTTGAACTCACAGAGCGCCACTTGTCTCTGCTTCCCCAGTACTGTTATTTTTACTTTTGTGTACAGTTCTGGGGTTTCAAGCACACTTACATTGAACAGTTACCGCGGTCCACCTCTGGAAATCTTTTGTATTGTAAAACGGAAACTTATTCCTTAAACGGTAACTTCCCACTCCCCAACCTCCCCATTTCTGAGAACCGCCTCTTTGTAGTAGTTTGAACTTTTTAGAAACAAGATTTGATTTTATGTTTAATTGTGTGTATTGTATGTGTCTGTGTGTGAGGCCAGAGGCATTGGATCCCCGGAAGTAACTGTGAGCCACCTCATATGTCATCTAGGAATCACACCCCAGTCTTCTGCAAGAAAACAAGCGCTCTTAACCACGGAGCTGCTTCCCTGGCCCTGGTAGTTGAATTTAAAACTGCCTAAAAAAATCACTTGAATTCTAGATCAGTGAGAGATGTAGATGATCAATTTCATGCAATATCTGAAAATTAAATGAAGAGTTTTTTTGAAGGGTTTTTTTGTTGTTTGTTTTTGGTTTTTCGAGACAGGGTTTCTCTGTAGCTTTGGAGCCTGTCCTGGAACTTTCTCTGTAGATCAGATTGACCTCAAACTCACAGAGATCTGCCTGCCTCTGCCTCCCGAGTGCTGGAATTAAAGGCGTGTGCCACCACCATCTGGCAAATGGAGGTTTTTAAAAATTGGTTTCTTCATTGTGGTTTTAAATCTTCCTGAGAGACTCTATATCCATGGAGAAGAGTTTGGATGGAAGTTCAGAGCAGGTGGAAGGAGCACTTGGGAGACACAGCATCCAGTGACCTCCTCACAGGACAGGCAAACTCAGAGGCAGAGGTTCAGCACACCACTAGGCGTGCATCTTGATGATTTAAAGTTACCTTCCAAGTGCTGAAGACACTGAAAAGGTGACCGTCTTCTGTTCTCAAACAAGTTGCTCAGATGGAAGCATTTATTTCACTGTTCTGTGATTTAATGCAAATGGTAGATGCTGAGGTGGACTCTGTCTTCCCATCTTCTCTTCTTTAGGAACAATCTAATTGATTGGTGATGGCTGGGCCTGGGTGGTTTCTGTTTTCAGTGATAAAGGTGAGAGATCCCCTGAGCTAGCCTGGATCTCTTCAGAGTACAGTTACCTTAGAACTGAAGGAGAAGGAGGTCACTGTCACTTGTTAGCAGGTAGACCTGGGCACAGGGAGGCAGCGGTCTGCTGAGCCAAGAAGAGGAAGTCTATGGTATTATGAAAGCTAACACTAGTGTTTCTGGTTAAACATCCTGCGCTTCCTCTGTAATTTTCAACGCGGAGGCTAAAGTCTTCTGTGTAGTCAGGGGTGTGTTGGCGATGCAGGACATCGCAGGAAGAGCCGTTTTTACTGTCAGTGTGGTTTTGATGAACAGGATGCACACAATCAGTCTACCATAACGTGTTTTCTTCTACTTCCAGATGAGGTTATCTCTTCTGATAATAGTGGACATCCTGTCATGGAAAGGGGCCAAGTCAGACGGGACTTCGTAGATTTGAGTGTCTGTACCAGGGAGAAGATGGCACACGTAAAAGATTGTAAAACAGGTAGCCAGTCCCTTCTTGTTATTATTTAAAGGTTACCAGATCTTGCCATGGAATTTACATTTCTAGTTCTAAAACAGGTAAGTTTGTTAATGATCTGATAGCTGTTGACCGTCTGTTCTTTTGAAGACATTGTCTGGGCACTCTGAGTGTCAGAAACACAGAACCTCCTCAAACCACATTTCACTTTTAGGAAAGATACCCCCTTCTCACTTGGGGAAGACATAGGGAGATGCGTCTTCTCCTTCTAGTCCTGACTATGTGGAGAATCAGCCTGTGGATATTTTAGCTGTAGAAAGGAAACCTCAGCCAATGGGGGCACCTCTTTACTCAGACTCCAGGCTCCTTCCCAGATGGCTTACACAGGTGTGAGCTGACGCACCTTCTGGAAGCAGCGTCTGTGGTTTTCTTCGGATTTGCAGGAAGCTTTGTGGCTCCCTCCTCACTAATTGGAATGTCTGTTTTTTTTAAGCAGCATAATAAGAAACAGGTGTTATTATCTGGCAGCTAGCCACACAGCTGACGTAACATTTCCCAGAAAGTGCTCACCTCCCTGCATAGTGATGCCGTGGGCTCATTCTGCTGTCCTTGAACTGGAGAGAGGGCTGGGTGTTGAAGAGCACACACCTCACAAGCAAAGGATTGATGTTCAGATCCCACTGTGCGTGTCAGGCCCCTCACAAATACCTGGAATGCCAACTCCAAAGAGGTGCACAGCCATCTAGCCCCATGGACACCTGCACACATGTGCATGCAGATGAGCACACAAAAGATAAGAATCAAGTCCTTTCGCCCCTCCCTCCAAGACGTGCACTGATTTACAGACCTTCCTGACCTGGGCACTGACAGTGCCTGCTGTTGCCTGGAAACACGGCTGCAGATGATCTCCAAGGCTCTGCCAGCTCCTCAGTCTAGACTGACATTTCTCAGTCTGAGTGATGACTGGCTCACATGTGTCGCCCTTCACTAAGAATGCGGGAAAACAAAATTTTTCCTTAGGCAAAAATGACATAATTATCTCCTGCCTCTGCCAGACGCATGTATCACAGGCTCAGAGTAAGGACACTAAAGTGTACAAGTACCGTCTATTCTCCTTGAAGAAATCAAACTAGTGTACGTATAGTAGAAAGATACAAATTTCATCATTTTCTGTCAAGAGAAGTGAGAACAAAATCATTGGTACCCGTCTAGATTCTGTCCTGGGGAGGAGCTTGTGACATCCTCTGAACAGCTAGCTATGTTCTGGCTGGCTCTGATTTTGTCCTGCAGATGTTTAAGCTGCGAGCAAAAATGTCTGTAGGGGAAGGCATTCCGTGTGCCCGTACAAAACAGAAGACCAAGTCATGCTGCTTCTGTACAGGAGTGCCTGATTCTGACTCATGGCCCACCTCTACTTTTTGGGGAACTTAGTGTTCTGACTACTGATAGAGCATCGTCAGAATTTTCTGCATACTGCTTCTCATTAGCTCCATGTCTTAGAAGTTGGGAGTTGTATCCTTCATGGCGAGAATGGGCTAGGCTTTTGTTTCTGTTGGGTTTGTAATCTCAGAGCAGAATCTGAGACTGTCAGCTCACTGATCTGTGTCACAGAGACCCATCTGGAAGGTGCCGCTCCTGGGGCCCATACAGTCGCCTTCAGATGCCTCTCCTCCCAAGCTTGGGAAGTCACGCCTGTTCCTCTGTCTGTGGAGGTCCCTTGTGCACAGGAGCTCACAGTAACTCCCAGTGGCATTGCCAGGTTGAAGATGCAAAGGTTTAATCCCATACCACTGATCAAAAGCCCCTGCTTTATGGCAATCACGGTTCATGTGCAATTTTTTTCTTTTCTTTTTTTTTCTTTCTTTATTTTTTATTGCTTTATAAATAATACCATTCAAAATTTCCACTTCCTCTCTTTCCCCTTCCCCCACCAGTCCTAAGGGAGGGCAGGGTACCCTGCCCTGTGGGAAGTCCAAGGCCCTCCCCCTCTGCAATTTTTAAAAATATGATTAATATTAACATGATGTGCTCCTCTGGTGAAAAGCGTCTTTTTTCTTCCCCCAGGTTCTAGTGGAATACCTCTGCGGCTGCTTACGAATCTCTTTAGTTTAGATTTGCCCCAGGATTGGCAGCTGTACCAGTACCATGTCACGTATAGCCCAGACTTAGCCTCTAGGAGGCTGAAGATTGCTTTGCTTTATAATCACAGCAAACTCGTGGACAAGGTGAAAACATTTGATGGCACCAGCCTTTTCCTCTCAGAAAAGCTGGACCAAAAGGTACAGTGGGGGTCACTGTTTCACTCTGTGTGTGTGTGTGTACATGCGCGTGTGCACACATGAACGTGTGCATGCATGGATGTATTTGCTTATGTATGTGGAGAGAAGAGCCTTGATTTTCTTGACAGTTTGAAGGAGTGTTTCCCATGCTGCTTCCTCGTCCCCACTCCCTTGCTTAAGAGCCCAAAGGTTTCTGAGACGTCACCATCACCATTGATATTGTAGATAAAACTGATGCTCCAGCATGCTAAACATTCAAGAGCTGCACATTCTTAAGACAGATGAACTTGGAAACCTTCTCCAAGCAAGTGGAACCTATAGAATCACCATTTCCACCACTCTGAGGCTGGCATTTCTGCACGCTTTTTCCCCTGTGCCAGGGCTCCTGTGTGGCCAAATAATTCCATGTCCATTTCTGAATGTAAGACCGTCCTTTCTCTCATCCCTCATTAAGCCACAGGAAAGATGAGTTACTGATGTCAATTCTAAAAGTGTTTGCAAAATGAGACCACTGAAGGAGTTAAATGTTTGATCTTCCTTTACCCATTCCCCGCCCCAGATTTTCAACATTACTGTACCGTAAATAGATATAAGTAGGCATGACTCTCTCAATATTCTGTTTTAAAACAGGATCTGAATTACTGTGAGAAAAAAGAGCCCGGCTTTAAGGAGTTACAGTAGAACACAGGATTAGACCTTTGATGCTTCCAGTAAGAAAGCTGAGTTAGCGAGGTCCCCATTTTTAAGCACTGTGGTGCCAACAGCATAGGATAGCTAACCTTGCTAAACAAGAAAGGCTTTGGGATTTTACATAAGAAATGAGCTTCTGAGCGTTCCTTTATCCTTTGTAAGACATTGAAATGGACGGCACCAGGTGGTGAGATGTGCTGGCTTAGATCATAGGAATCTGAATTTAGAATGATTTTATTCCCCTTCTCGTCCTTTGTCCAGTGACATGTGGATGGACGCAACATATCTTCTTATTAATATTCTCATGATGTGTTTCCAGTATCTTGTCAGGATTAAGATCAGCTTGTCCTTGGAGTCGTTTTTTTTTTAGCTTTAGCTGAGAGGCTTCAGTGGTGTTAGAGGTCACTTGTGTGTCACCGGCATGGTCCGCTTTACCTCAGCTGTTCCTAGCAAGCTGGAGAAATTCTGTTCTGCGCATGCCAGGGACAGGTGAGCACTGCTCATGCCAGTCCAGAGCTAGCATGTCGTTTGTGTCAGACACATCTGCATGCTGGGGATGGCATCAGTGAGGGGGGCAGGTGATGAGGTCGGCTGTAAGACAGAGCATGCGACTCGTGGGGGCTGTTGGCCGTATCCCCAGATTGGGTGACGCTGGGCGCAGACAGAGCTTATTATGTCCCTTATTTGCTTTACGTCCTGTCACTGGGTTACAGTGAGCATCCTAACAATGACTCCGCTCTGTTCGCTTATTGTTGACCTCAGGGCATATAACCCTCCAGCCTTGCCAATCTCCACCTTTCTAGGGTGCTTATCAGGGCTTGAAGAGTTCCTTTGCATACATTATATTCCTGTCAATACTTCTGGAAGCCGCCTTCCAGCTGCCTTGTGGCCTTCCAGTATTATCCCGGACTCCATCTGTGAGCTGGGAGGTTTATTCACTTACATCTCTTTTCCACCTTTGTGTACTTGTAGAGTTGACTGTGTACTTAAGGTGTTAGCACCATGAAGAAATAAAGACAGATACTGCAGCGGTCTTTTCTCTAAGAGGCTTTCAGCTTAACATCAGAGTTACAGATGAACACAGGGAGGTCGAATGCCTAAGTGCTGTAGTAATAATTAGTATTGGATTAGTATTTTTATTATACTAACATTTACTGTGCACTTACTAAGTGTGGAGTTCTGTGCTCGGCAGGTCTTCGGATCAGCATCACAACTATCTTTATGCTGCTGTTATATCTACCGGACTACATTTGTTGGCCATGTGTCCTGCCAGGCTCTTAATGGCACCATGTGTTTAACCCTTTTATCACTCCTGGAGCTCAGAGAGCTTGAGGATCTTACCTCAAAGCCAGAACTCAGAGCATGGTGAAGAGCAGGACTCCTGAAGAGTTATGAGTAGTGTCTTCCGAAGGATGTCAGGGTCAGAGAGGAAGGCAGTGGGGAATGGCCTTCTGAACGACAGAAGGGAAGGGCGCATTTGAGAAACTTTGGTCATCGAAGCTTAATTAGCAAGATGTGGAAATGGCCCTGAAGGTCCTTTTGGACACTGAAAGTAGGAGAAGAGTTTGTCTCTTACGGATCTGTGAAGCACCATAAGAGAGTCTTCCAGTCACATCCTAATGAGGTTTCCTGAAAGAGGTGGGAAGAGAAATGGAATAGCCTGGGCAGTGTGTCAAAAGGACTTGAACAAAAACCCAAAATGCTGCTCTCTGTTTGACCTTTGTGGACGCCTGTGCTCTGCAGGAAGATAAAGATCCTGGAGTGCCCTATTTATCTGCACAGTCCTGCAGCTCCAGCTGGCCTTGCTCCCGCTTTAGAGATAGCAGAGAAGCTCCAGGCATTGGAACAGCTTCCTCTGGGTCACACAGTAGACAGGGAGATGCAGTATCCATAGTCTCTCTAAGTGTGTGGTATGGTGGTATGAAGTCACTTAGAAACATTGCTGTGTGGATGCTATGAGCCATGTGGATTGCTCAGGTGGCGGGTTGGGTTGTTGGAGAAGAAATGTGAAGTGGGAGGTTATCAGCCTGGGAACTGGAGGGGGTGGGCCTAGGAACAGATGGAGGAAGTGCAGGAGCTGTTGGTGTTTGCTGAGAGGGGATCGAGGGGGATGAAGTATTTGATCTTGGGAAGTTTCCAAGACTGCCTGCTGCCAGCTCTCTTCAGTTCTTCTCCAACACCTATTGTTGTCCACATCCTTTTGCTGCGGTCCCGGTGGGGCTGGGAGCAGGATGTCCCTTCTGCTCCCGTGAAGTGGATGTTGCCACTTCTGTGTGATTTGTCTGAGACCAGGAGTCTCCCCAGGGCAGTACCCCACCCCATGCCAAAGGACAAATTTCTCTTTGCCTCTGTGCAGTTCAGTTCCTGCTATAAAAACTGACCCTGTAACTAGAAGAAGGTGGATGTGACTATGCAGATGCTTGCTAATGAGCTGACTTCAAATCCATTACCCTTTGAAACATCCCTGGTCATTGACATTTGTTGGCTGATTTGGGAACGTTTGTATTTGAAAATTCTGTACTGAGCCTTGCATGGTTTAGAGGTTTCTTTGTAGTTGTTTAAAGATTTATTTTTTAATTATGTGTGGTGTGTGTGTGCACGTGTGCACATCCTCAGAGCAGAAGAGGGTATCAGATCATATGGAGTTGGAGTTACAGCAGCTGTGGGCAACCCAGTGTGAATGTAAAAACCAGACTCTGGTCCCCTACAAGAACAGGTGACTCTAGAGCCATCTCTCCAGCCCCTGGTGACTTAGGGTTTCCTTTAGTTGGGCAGTTGATACAGAGCCTATCCCTGTGGTCCTTACGTTGTTAGAACAGTTTCATATTGGGCGTTCCCTAAGACTTTCAGCAACCCTTGGCAGACTTTTGTTAATAGAATGAAACATCCTAGCACCCACGTTTTCTCTGCTCTATTTCCCTCGTCTTCCTCTTCCTCCTGTCTGGCCCTTTCCTTTAAGGATTTCCTCTCCCCCACTTTCCTGCTTTGTGAATACGCTTTTTGAGGGATTTCCCATGGATTCATGAACTTGGAAGGGGCCAGGCAGTCTGCTGCTTCCTAAGAATATGTACTTTGCTTCTCTAACTATGTGTGCACATATGGGATTTTCTTGAAGGACTGTCTTTATCGGGCTTTTAATTTGATCCCCAGATGTGGATGGGAATAGCCCACACACCAACACCCTCAGCTCCGTTGCTCACGCAGATACGGCTGCTGTATAGGATCTGTGTTCTGACCACTTGAGGTTAAGCTATGCCCTTTACTGCTGCTGTTCCCAGGTCACAGAACTGACAAGTGACACGCAAAGAGGTGAGACTGTGAGGATCACACTCACTCTCACCAGCCAGCTGCCCTCCACCTCCCCAGTGTGCCTCCACTTCTTCACTGTCATCTTCAAAAAGTAAGTTGCTTGACCTTCGGCGTACACCCCGGGTATCAACGCGATAGCTCCATGCTCCGTGGGTAACGAGCCAGCAGCAGCTCGGGGATGATTTTCCTTGACGTTGATGTCCTCCGGCAGTGAGATGGGACACTTTCCATCCCTTTGAGCCAAATCCTCATTATTCCGTCTTATCCAAAAGTTAGGCCATGTTGCTTTTAGTCTTTCCTTCACTTCCTGTGCACTGCCCCACTCTGACCCCAGACTCAAGGTCACTGAATGGGAATTGGCCCGATGGTGGATCCGTTTCTCCACTAGCTGGCTGGTTTGGGACATACAAGGCTGTTACTAGCTGTGTGCTGCCCTGGCTCCATCCCAGGCCCCACATAGGTCTTCCCAGCATGAGTGCGGGAAGGGTGCTGGTTGTACGTAGGCTTCTGACAGTCTTTAGAACGGACTGAGGGGGCATGTGGTACAAAGTTACCTTGAAGATGAAGGGATTTGATCAGTGCAAGATCCCTGACCCCTCTCTACACTCAGTCAAAACAGATTTTCCATTGGTAGGGATTGGAGGTAAAACAAGAAAACTGAGCAAGCCTCCCTGATGACACGTGAACACTCTAAAGCAAGTGAATGCTGTGTGTGTTTGTGTGTGTGTGCGTGCATGCATGTGTGCCAGGTCCCACACAGCATTATGTGTGTGTGTGTGAGGTTCCACACAGCACTGTATATATGTGTGTGTGTGTCAGGTTCTACACAGCACTATGTGTGTGTGAGTGTGTGTGTGTGTGTGTGTTAGGTCTCACACGGCACTGTGTGTGTGTCAGGTTCCACACAGCATTGTGTGTGTGTACATGTGTCAGGCTCCACACAACACTGTGTGTGTCAGGATGCTGTGTCTGGAACCCTGTTGTTGAGATGCCACCTTCTGTTCAACAGCAGACTGAGGGGGAGGAGGTCAGGAAGTTTGGGGGTTTCCAGAGTATCTGAGCACATAAAGTAGCTTCTTCCTTATACAGTTTCCTAGCGCTAGTCAAACGTCTCACCCAGTCTCTTTGACCCTCCCTGCCCCATGAGAGGACTGTGCTTGGCCAGCTGACTGTGGAAGGTGCTTTCCATTGTGTTTACCATACTGTTCCTTGCTCCCCAGAGCTGGCACTGCTATACAGACCCCCGCTTTACGTATGGGAGACTGGCCTCTGTGACACTGGTAGGCATGTCACCAGAGCTGGTGCTCCTGTGTTCTGACTCAGAACTGCTAACCTTTCCCCATACACGGGACACCACCGCCCCTTCCCAGAGGTGGCGAGGATAGACAATTCCTGAAGATAGTGTCACAGTAATGTGGGGAACAAAGGGAGCTTGAGTGTTTATCAAAAATAGATTCAACATAAGAGGGGTCAGAGAATTATAATTAAACAGACTTGACCATGTTGTAGTTATATGTATAAAAATGTCAACCACATCATTTTAAAGTATGGGCTTATAGTTCATGTATATTTAGTGTTTGCTCTAGTGGTGTGTGTGTGTGTGTGTGTGTGTGTGTGTGTACATGTGTGAGGGTGCACATTTGCTTCAGTGTGTGGAAGTCAAGAGACAGCTCCTCTGTTGGTCCTTGTCTCCCTGTATGAAATAAGTTCTCATTCTTGTTTGCTGCTGCCGACATCAGGACAACTGGCCCATGAACTTGGGGAGTCTTCTGTGCTGCCTCCTGTCTCCCCACAGGAGGACTGGGATGATAGCTCTGTGTTGTTGTGTCCTGCCTTATGTTGCCTCTACACACATGTGACAAATGCTTTATTCACTGAGCCGTCACCCCAGCCCCCAAAGGTTGAATAAGGCTATTATGAATACTTATCAAATTCCAAAACTATACTTCCAGGCTCTTTAAAAAGTTGAAAATGTACCAGATTGGACGGAACTTCTATAAGCCTTCAGAACCAGTGGAGATCCCCCAGTACAAGTAGGTTTCTTTATGTTTTCTGTCCCTGTGAAATGGTAAGATACCATGCTGCTCTTCCCCCAACCGCCCCGTGAGGTGTCACATGTCTGGAACGTGGAATGTAATGGGCTTTTGAAATTTTCAAGCGTTCTTTGGGGAGTAGTAAGCCCAGAGTGAAGCTAGAAGTTTGTGTTCTTTGGTTCGTGTGCTAGGTCGTAAGTTCTAGAGGGGACTCAGAACCCAGCTTTCTGCAGAGAGCCAGCAAAAGAAGCAGATCCATTTATTCTGAAATACAGCTGGCATCCTGTGCCCGTGCCGAAGGGAAGTTAGCACAGCCAGGGCAGCTGACCGAGGTTCTGGTGAGCATTCTGCAATACCCAGAAGGGCTCCTACAAGAAATGCAGGGTCTTACGTAAGTGCCAGCGCTCAGCTCGAAATTCTTATTCACAGGGATTTTATCCTAAATTTGTTTAAAGAAACCCCGGCTGTAAAACATTAGAGTTTTCAGTCAGTAACTGAAATAAATGATGTAGTGGGAAGCGGCGGGCTGCGTTCCCGCCGCCCAGTTCCCAGCAACCGGATAGCTTTACCCAAAATAATTACAGGGAAACTGTATTCTTTTAAAACACTGCCTGGCCCATAGTTTCAGCCTCTTATTAGTTAATTCTCACATCTTCCTTTAACCCATATTTAGTAATCTGGGTAGCACCACGAGTTGTGGCTTACCAGGAGAGATCTTAACCTGCGTCCATCTCGGAGAGGAGCAGCATGGAGACTCACCACGCGACTGCCTGAAGCGTCTCTCCCTAACTCTACTTCCTTGTTCCCACAATTCTGTTCTGTCTACTCCACCTACCTAATTTTCTGTTCTTAAAGGGCCAAGGCAGTTTTCTTTATTAATTAACCAATGAAAGAAACATAGACAGATAACTCTCCTCCATCATTTCCCCTTTTTCTGTTTAAACAAAAAAAGAAAGGCTTCAACTTTAACATAGCAAAATTAACAAAACAGTTATCAAGCAAGTATTACAGTTACAATATTTAAATCTATTTTATCTTTTATCATAACTAAGGAAAGCTATAACTATCTATTTATTCTTCAACTCCATCAAAGACTCCAGAAGGATATAATGCTACCTAAGTAAACAAGAAATAAGTAACTTATAAAACTCTAGAAATGACAGAGACAACTCGCTGCCTGGACAGTCACCCAAAGTTCCTCTGTACCGTTGGGGCATCCATCTTCGGGCTTCAGGCCCACAGTATCCAGCAGACAATTCCATGAAGCAGAAAAATTCCAAAGACAGTTCAGTCACTTTCTGCTGTGTCCTGCAGAACGTCTCGCAGACTCTTTCACGAATCAGGAACCCTGAGAGACCATCTCACCTTTAGGCAAGTTCAGCAGTCCTCTCTCTGCGGGTTCTTTGTGTCCAGTTTATGGAACAGTCCAGCCAAGAGCAGTTTCTTGCCCAAATGGCTAACAAACTCCATAAGTAGCCTCTTCGATGCCCATCTTCCTCTCGAAGTAGATTGGTGCTGCCAGGAGCAGACGTGTCTCATTGTCATGAAAAACCCTAAGTTATTAAAACATTAAATGCCATATTCTGCAGTCTTTGAAAGATATGAAGAATGTCTATCTAACTGAAATATGTCTCTACATATCTAGAAAATCTAATAACATGACTATAAGCTTAACTATTATCAATGATTATCCATTAACAACCTATATTTCCTAATTATACATTACAATTTTTAAAATGAACTACAATCACAATAGCTTAATCAAGATCAGAAATACATATACATATAACAAAATTGACCTTAAAATCTATACCAATGCAAATTCATATCTATATCATCTCCCCCTTTAAATGTAAAAGAACATTTATAAACAATATTTGGGAAAATGGGCGCAGTTTTTTCTCTCCAAACTGCTTCCTGCTGAATGGGGGCGCTGTTATTTAGGTCTTTCATGGTGTAACCTGTGTGCTAGGTTCCTCTCAGTTGGCAGTTGAATGAAGTAATTTTTTGAAGATGTTCACAGCAACCTTTCAGGAGGGCGTGGTCTATCATACCATATTGGGATAGAAGCAATCCACAGAGTCTCGTCCTCTGTGAAAACAAAAGAAGAAACTCTTTTCCAAAGCATCATGTTCTTAGATCCAAATCCTGAAGTCATACCATTAAGATGTCCATTCTGGTCTAGACTGGCAGCCCATATAATGAAATGTCTCTCTGTATTTAGCTCCTTTACAGTCAAAAAAATCAAAGAAAACACAACAAAATACATAATCCAGACTCTCTGTGAATTTTCCATTTTTATGCGGCTTATTTTCATTCTATCACTTTACTTTATTCTGTCTCTTTAAAGACTTTAGCCTTTTTTTTTTAGGCATTAACTTTATTTTTTATATTTTTTTTTTCTCTTTTGCTCTCAAGCCTACGTACATTTATCCAACATTGTGACCCATTTAAAGGCCTTCTATGTCTGAATCTTTTTTATTGTGAATCTGTAACTTTTTTACTATCTAGGAGCATTTTTTTAAAAGGTTAAGCACTTTTTAAAAACTTAAGTTGCGCCAGGTGGAGGTAATACAGTATCACCTGTTTATAGCCAAGTCTAAACCTTAACTGCGCTGTTATCATGGTAATTACGATAGACCTGCCTGAGGTCAGCACAGTTTAGCATGGCGGAGCAGAGCCAGAGCTGCTACTGCCTCAGTCATGGAGGCAGAGCATCAGGAAGCCGCGTTTTAAAATGCCGTGGCGCAATGAAGGTGAAGGGCCCCGTCCGGGGGCCCGAGGTGGGATCCCAAGGCCTCTCCCAGTCCGCCGAGGGTGCACCACCGGCCCGTCTCGCCTGCCGCGCCGGGGAGGTGGAGCACGAGCGCACGCGTTTTAAAATGACTCAGCTTTTTCTCTGCCGCTATTGCCAAAACAGGAAATCTCTCTACGGCACGTCCAGGCAAACAGCAAAAAGCTGTGTTAAACTCTCTCTCTCCTTTATTTAAAGCCCTCTCGGGTTTTTAAGTGGATTTAGTCACCACGTTGGAGCGCCAATCTGTAGTGTGTTGATTCTTGTATATTGATATGTTGAACATTGTATGAGAGTATGATACTACCTCTGTTTGAAACAATTGTTATATTGACATTGTTTACCATATTGCACTGTACATTTCTACCTCAGATATTATTTATGTAAGGACCCTGTTTACATTTGGAAATCATTGTCTTCATTTTTTGCACAGTCGTCTATTCTATTAGTCATACAGTTACATAAGTGTTGAGAATTATATGTTGGTCATATTTATATTTAGGACAATCAGGTTTTTTAGACACATAGAGGTTGTATTTAGTATAGATAGCATAATCTTCAACCTCTTTGAAGAACTGTAGAACATGGCCTTTAATCTAACCTACAGTTTTGTATTTATGAGACACAATCACTCCTGGCAACAATGCTCTACTCCCGAGAGAACGTTGAGCACCAAAGACACTCCACTGGGAGTTTGTCTTCTACTTGGCAGAACTGGCCTTGGGGCAAAGAAAAGCCCATACCTCCATTACTGACTAAAGTACAAAATATCCATAAGTGGATAAAACAGAATTGTCTTATCTTGCCAAGACAGGATAGGATAGTTCTACTAAAGGTTCCTTGCCATTGTATAATGGTATGTCAGGTTTTTTTCAGGCCTCAGCCAAAGTTGGTTGCCTCAACATTGCTATCAAGACTTCGTGTGGTTGCCCAGGTAGTCAATTGTCTCTGTCTTCTGTTGCACATTTTGGAAGTTTCTCGTTTGTGCTTCCTGGTTGCTTTGGTAATTTTACTCTCCTTCTCAGATCTTTGATGGGGTTGAAGATTAGATAATGGTAGCTACCTTCTAGATTATTTAGACTTCTCAAAGTAGAGTGATTAGAAAAATTCTTCGTTATATACTTCTCGCCTGATATTGTTTACTTTTTGTAATTTTATATGATCAGTTCCCATTGTATATAGTTGTATTTGGTTTCTGAATCTGTCTTATTTAGACAAAA
This sequence comes from Arvicola amphibius, assembly GCF_903992535.2. Taxonomy (NCBI): domain Eukaryota; kingdom Metazoa; phylum Chordata; class Mammalia; order Rodentia; family Cricetidae; genus Arvicola; species Arvicola amphibius. The sequence goes on along the minus strand of NC_052049.1, from coordinate 83,791,237 downwards.
AAGGGGAGATGTTGGGGCAGCTGGCCCAATCCCTGCGTTCAGGGGCGTGGCTGCTCCAGCGGGGTAGCGATGCCCCTTAAATAGGATTGGGGAGCCGGAAGGTGCCCCGTTCGTTTGCCCCGCGCTCACCTTCGGCTCCGCTGGACCCTTGGTTCTGTAAGTTCCCTTATCTCCCTTTGTATTAAAATTGAATAATTATAAAAGGACTATTTTTGGTTATTTCCAATCTTCGCCGCATCATCTAAATGACACAAAAGAAAAAGACAACAACAACAATAACAACAAAGCCATGATCTCCAGAGACCTAGAATGAAAGCTCACTGCGTTAGTCACTGTAGGTTTTTCCGGCAGTATATTTTAAATATTCAGTACTGTTTGTTTTTTATTTGTTTTTGAAGATTGTCCCTGTGGCCTGGCTTTGCCATTTCTGTGTCCCACTTTGAAAGCAGACTCCTGTTGAATGCTGACGTGAGCTACAAAGTCCTGCGAAATGAGACCGTTCTGGAATTCATGACTGATCTCTGCCTCAGAGCCGGCACGTCCCACTTCACCGAGATGTGCCAGAAACAGCTGGTGGGGCTCATTGTCCTCACCCGGTAAGGGCTGGCCCCTGACTGCTACCTAGAATGCACATTTAGGGGTGTTTGGGATCCAGAGTATCCCTATCACATTGACCAGAGTACTGGGGGGTGAAGGGGGGTGTCAGTTGGCTTGCCCCTGTGCAATCCTGTCTGTTCTTGTGGTTGCCTCTGATTTCTGAACCGACCCAAGTCAATAAGACTATGATATATCCTGTCATCCTGGCCCTCCACAGCCTGCACTGGGCGGTTCCAGTGGGTCTGCCTGGTTCCCAGTGTCCGGTTCCCCTTTCACTACTCTGCCTCCCCAAACCCAGCTCTGTCCACTCTTTGAGAACCATCCCCCTCCCCTGGCCACTCCCTGTCGGGCTTTGCTTGGAACCCATCTCTTCATGGTCATTCTGTTGTTTACGAGACAGAATGTGTGCTCTGCTGCAGCCCCCTTGAGATTCCGAGGCCTCTTAGACAAAGGACATGCTTCTCGCCTTTGCAAGCTGGGCGACTTAGCAGTGCAGTTCACCCTCATTGAACACTGAGCCAAATCAAACTTTGGCAGCTTAGGAATCTTCCTGGGTTCTCAGGAGCTTGTCAAAGACCGATTTCCTTTCTGGACCATCTCAGTGACTGACTAGCCTGGTCTGGAATGTCATCTTAGAGCTGGTTTCCTGGGCTGAGCAACAGAGGGGCGGCCAGGCTGGATTTCGCTTTGCCGGGCACAGGAATGCTTCCTCTGCTCTCCCGTGTATATTCTGATGCTTTAGCCTCCCACACTCTTGGAGACACCTTTTACGGGACCAGGAGCTCTGGGAAACCTGCCTTGGAGGTTTCTGCTGCAGGCCAGGCCACAGGCGATCATAGTGCTGAAGAGAAAGGGAGCTTAGAATGGTCTAGGTCATTCACTGGTTCTTGTTCGGCTGAGGGTCAGTCCAAGATGAGATATCATCAGGATTCCAGAATTGTGTGATTGGCCAGATGTATTGGTATTTTTTTTTATCATGAAGACTATCTGGGAGTTGATATATGACCCCAGAGAAGGGTCAGGAAGCCAAATGGGATTCCATCATTGGGAATTTAAGAATGACTTTACCTGGAACTAGAGTCTGTCAGTGGAACAAACACTGTGGGTTCTGACTTGCCGAGCACCTTAGTTAGATTGCAGAAATCTGAAGAACCCACACTCTCCTCGGTTAGGAGCTGGTTGTGTGGTACAAAGGTGTGACTATGTTTATAGCGTGTCTTCCGTAACCTCGGGAGTGGATTTTGTATTTTGAGTTAACTCAAGACTGTGGTGTGGTAGCCATACACGCTAAGGGTGATCTGGCAAAGTGTTTTCAGAGTGTCTCAAATTTACCAGATACAACAACAAAACATACCGTATTGACGACATCGACTGGTCTGTGAAGCCCACACAAGCCTTTCAGAAGCGGGACGGCTCTGAGATCACGTACATGGATTACTACAAGCAGGTAGGCGTGCTTCTTGCCTCCCTTCTTAACCTAGAGACCATGTTCTCTGTTTAAATTACTTTTCTTATGGTTGTGACCTTTCCTACAAGGAACAGTGGGAAGGGAGACTGGTTTCTTCTGGTTTACAGTTCCTCTGTGGTGAGGAAGAAGTGGGTTGGGGGATACTGGGAAGGGTAGGAAGCTGGCTGGTCATACTGCAGAATGAACCAGACATGGAGCTGGACTATAAAACCTCAGGACTGCCCCCACCCCTGTGACCTGCTTCATGTCGCTCCACCTCCCAAAGCTCCTACAACCTTCTAAAGCACCGCTTCCAGCTGGGTATCAAATGTTCAGATACAGGCGTCTGTGGGGCCATTTCACAAATGTGGACCACAGTACTCTTCCTGAAAATTCCCGGACCTGCCAGGGCAAGTCCGCCTCCCACATAATCCTCTTGTCCCCTTGTCCACCCTCACTGTCTCTAGATTGGCTCCTATATTCTTTCTTTCTGTAGTAATTGGTCTTAAAATCATATCTGATCATGTTACGGCCAAGCTTTAATGTTTCCATGACTTCACCGCCTTAAGTGACAGTTGTAAGCATCCTGTGGTGTTTTGACCTGGTAACCCCCACCCCTATCTCCCAAACCATTGTGGGTATGGAATCCTGGCCTTTGTGGCTCCTGACTCAGCCTCTGACTTGTGCGTGTTCATGAATATTGCTTCCTCTTCCTGGATAATTCCTGGAGAACCTTCAGTTCTTAAACAGCGTGTCTCCTGGGAGCCTGTGGTGCTGATCCAGAAAGCCTGCTATCCCTGAACTCATTCATTGCTTCATTGCTGGGGGCAGGGTCTGCCCTCTCTCTTGCCTGTGAACTTTTTTTTTTTTTGGTTTTGTTTTTCTCAGTGTAACAGCCCTGGCTCTGTAGACCAGGATGGCCTCAAACTCACAGAGATCCGCCTGACTCTGCCTCCCCAGTTCTGGTTTTAAAAGTGTGGGCCACCACTGTCTGGCTGCTTTGAACTATTTTGGACACCTTGATTTGTCACCTGGGTTCCTGTTCCATAGCAGACACTTAGGTGCAACTCATTGGCAGACTCTCTTGCTGCCTCTGGAAGCTCCTGGTCTTTCACAGATCTGTTGTCTTCCCTTTCCAGGAGTCCGGGGAGTTTTCTCTGCAATCATTTAGGCCTCTCCAATCCCACAGAGGAGTTAAACAGAAAGCAGTCTTGACCCTCACACATCTCCCGGGAACATTCTTTTCCCTCCTTAGCCACTTCCGGAAAATGGCTGTGGTGGCTGCCATTTCCTCTTCAGTTCCTCCTCCTGTAAGCGCCACTGGTCATGCATCTGGCTCTGTTTCTGCAGAAATAGCACCATGAGGGGCTAAGTCACTCACCCTTTCTTAGCCTAAGTGGCTTTCAGTGGCTCTTTTCTCCCCTACTTGTCAGTAATTATTTTGCTTTTTCATAGGTAGATAGTTAACACATCTCCACGGTGTATATTTGGGACATTTATACCTTGTGTTCCTGAGATCATTGTGTTAAATAAAAGGAGCGAGGCACAGAAAGACGCATGCTACAGTTTTTCTCAGAATCTGAAACAGTTGGCCTCATTGATTTTGCTAGTGTAGTGCAACAGAAGTTGCCAGAAGCCAGGAAGGGCAGAGTGGAGGGAGGTGAGAGACTGACTGGAGGAGAAAGTCACAGCCAGACAGGGGGAATGCATCCTGCCATCCACGCTGACGGGGAAGGCTGACTACATTAACAGTGCTGTATTGTATATTACGATGATATTAAACATCTATGGCCACCCATCAGACCCCTTGGGCACATCCTTTATGACTCTTCTCTGAGTTTCAGGTTGATCTGTGTCAGTCTCTTTTGACATTGTTTTCTTCCTTCCTAAGGGCCATCTATGGCTCCTTAAGGACAATCTAGGGCTCCTACATCCTATGGTGCTCTCTCGGTCGTAGTTCGAGTCTGCTCAGATCCAGTCATTTTGCCTTGGCTCCATTTTTGCATTGCACACTCACTTCCATTCCCTGAGTGTTTATTTGCCTGAATGTCCCACGGCAGTCTCCGTCGGGCCTCTCACTCCCTCATTTCTTAGGAGTGTGCATTGCAGCTGGAAGACCATTTGCTTTCTTCCTCCTCCTCTATCCCTCACCTCCTCAACGAGCTGCCCCGGGATGAGCTCTCCACCTTTCCCATCACCTTCTCTCTGGGGACCTCCCTAGCCTAGTCCACCGCATTAGTGTGGGGCCCCACGAGGGTAGGTAATGTGTTCTCCTTCCTTCACGTCTCTCCTATCTCCGCCACTGGAGAAAGCTTTCTGTAAATATTGCCCAGGGGTGTGTTTATCACAAAAGCCTAGGAATGAGAAGGCCACGGCTCTGTGTACCTTAAGCCAAACATTACACTCAAGAGCTCAGTGAGGGACCTAACTAAGCTCACTATTACGGAGCCATGCCTACCACCATGGTGCAGTGTAAGAGTGAGCACGGCGGTAGAGCAGCCAGTGCCTTTAGCCTAATGTCGGCACGCTGTGTGCGCAGGCAGGTGGTGGAGACCCTTGCTACCCTCCTCTTCCTCATCTCTGTAGAATCACAGCGTGGCCCATCCAACTTGTAGACTCATCTCCCTCAGCCCGACTCAGCCATCTTGTCATACCCCTGTCTACTTGCTCGTCACAAATGTCCTAGTCTCTGTGCGTGTTTCGAGATGCCTGCCTGAAGCCACCGCACCTTTCCCTTCTGTCCCTAGGTCAGGCTGTCGCTTCAGAATCAAGGGTTGCCTGCTCTGTGACAAGCTTCCTGACTTTGCTGTTACTCATGCAGAAGGCGAGCAAGCATGAGTGGATTGCATTGTCTCTGGGGCACATTTTCTTTAGAGCACCGGAGGCTTTTGGAATGCTGATTGCATGGTAGCTTGTAAGGTGTCTCGTGCATAATATGGGCTGAGTTTGTGCTCTAAACCTGGACTCTGTTAAATGGCTGGGTTTCTGCACCACATCAGTAAATTGGTTCTTATTCAAGCAAATGTATTTTAGGACCTGTCATTTTCTAAAAGGGGCACCGTGGAAATACCCGTTCCTTTTTCCTGTGGTGAATTGGCATCTCTGTATAGTTAAGGAGGAAATGAGACAGAATCATGTTGGATTTCAAACGTCCTACTTTCTGAACCAGGAAATGCAGGCTAAATTTCTATTTAGTTTCAAAGCGGAAAATTCTCAGAAAATTGGGTTCAGGGAGAAGGTAAAAATCTACCTTTGGACAGCCACGGCAGGAATACTTGGCCTTGTACCACGAGTAGAAAACCCTCTTCCTGAAGTGGCTCGGGTTTTGGCAGAGCTGTTCTGTAGGATTCTATTACTCTTGACTTTTCTCTGTTCTTGGAGTTGGACCCTTTCATGAAGCTCCCTTGACTTACCAGCTCAAGCCCAGCACCCTGTGATGTGGCACAGAGTGAAGGGTTCATTCCCAGCCCTGCTACTGTGGAGCCCTCAGGAACTGCCTGGTTCCTCGCTGCTTTGTCTGTCCCCTGTCACGTGATAATGTAGTCATCAGAAAAGTCAAGGGCTGTTTCTCTTCGGTTTCTGTGTCCACCTTAGTTCCTGAGAGGAAGAAAGTGTTCCAGCCTCCTATACTGAACCAGTGAAGTTCTGTAGAAGCGCTTTCAAGGAAGGTTTCTCTGAGCATTTTCTCCCAGCATTTGCTGTGCTTGTGACTGGGACCCCAGATTCCTGAATTGGTTTTTATCTTAAAGAATAAAGGTCCTTATTGGACTAGAGAAAAGTTTGCATATTATGCCCTCAGTTATAATTGTGATGATCAGTAAAACATAATTCCTGGGTGTTGTAATTTGATGTTTGGACTCTTGGGGGGCCTGCCACCCAGCTCCCAAATGAATCACACATCGAGTCTTGTTCTCATTCACAAACATCCAGCCTTAGCTTGGCTTGTTTCTTGCCCACTTTTCTTAACTTATATTATTCCACCTACCCTTTGGCCCCTGTGTTCTCCCCTTTTCTACTTCTGTAAATCTTAATCTTACTCCGCAGATGGCTGTGTAACTGAATGGCTGACCTCTGATGCTCTCCTCTTTTTCGGTCTACTCCTCCTCCAAACCTCTTCTCCCAGGTTTCTCCTTCTGTATATTCTCTCTGCCTGCCAGCCCCGCCTAACCTCTCTCCTGCCTCGCTATTGGCCGTTCAGAGCTTTATTAGACCATGAGGCATTCGAGACAGGCAAAGTATCACAGCTTCACAGGGTTAAACACAACATAAACAAAGGTAACACACCTTAAAATAATATTCCCAACACCGAGGTGTTTTGTAGCTGTAATTGTATAATTCTAGCCCTGTCATTAGTTTTCCTGGAAGTTAGTCATTTCCTTTGGAAATGGGCCTTGGGCAAGGTGAAATTCAAGTTTAGGAAGGGGACAGAGAGGAGTGTGACCAGCCAGCCCCTGAGGACTCATGCATGGTAAACCACACAGCGGTTGACTCTTTCACCTGGAAACTGCTAGCATCCTCATCACAGAGGATGAGTGGACAGAAAAGCTGGGCATCAAATTCCCCCTTGTCATTTCTGAGTTGCTTCTACCATCCTGCTAGATAGTGCCATCCTGGCTATCAGAGACCCCTTGTTCTTTCGGGAAACTGAGTACACTGTAGCCTTTGCCTGCAGCTTGTGTGTAGACATTGCTAAGGTGAGTTTCCATGCCTAGAACCATGGGCATATGCTTCAGCCATAGTGTGTATATAGACAGCTGAGGGCTGTTCTGAATCTGGAGGAAACCCAGAGGAAGCAGGGGATTAAGTCTTAAGAGTGGCATTACAATCTAAAGGGTAATAAAGGCCAGGGAGATGGCCCCGCAGGTAAAGACGCTGTCTGCCAAGCCTCGGTGATCTGAATTTGAATTTTCAGGATCCACATATGGAAGGAGATAACAGACTACCCGGCTGTGTTGTGATTTAGATGCATTTACACGCACACAAACATACACACATAGTACACTAAATTAAAATGTAATTAAAAATAAATGATAATTAAAGGTCGAAAAGAATGAGTCCTGGAAAGAAAGTTGTAAGGAGTAGTAGAAAGATTTACTTAGTGACTCATTGGGGGGGGGGGTGTTGATGTAACCGAGGATGCCCCTCAGCTCTGTATCCACATTAGCTGTCCTCTCATTTATCTTGTGTTTTATAGCAATACAATATTACTTTATCTGACCTAAATCAGCCAGTGCTTGTTAGTCTGCTGAAAAGAAAGAGGAATGATAACACGGAGCCTCGGATGGTCCACCTGATCCCGGAGCTCTGCTTTCTCACAGGTAAGCTTTATGTGTGAGCTCCACTGGCCTCCCCTTAAGATAGCTAAATGCCAAGTGTTTGTGTAGCTAGGGACAAGGGGCCCTTTAAGTGGCGTAAACAATAGCAAGGCGATTGGGGGGAGGACGTGTCCTTTGGGACCTCTTTTCTACACGCAATCTGCTTGTAGACTGATCTCAGAGCAGCCTCTGCATAATTTCCAGAGGCCGAGCTGCTTTTTGCTGTGTTTGTGAAGTTTATGAGTCAAAGAAATCATGTGTGACATTTCTTTTTTTTTGGACCAGGCTATTTTGTTGAGATCAGAATGACCCTTAGTTTCTTCATCCACCAGTTTCCAAAAAGCAATTCTCACTGTGTCGTAGAGCCTGCCTGAGCCAGTGTTCTTACCTGATGAGCCATCTCTCCAGCCCCCAAATTTATTTATTTTTTTGTTTTATGTACACAGTTGATTTGCCTATGTGCATCACATGTGTTTCTGGTGCTCAAGGCAGTCAGAAAAGGTATTGGATTCCCCAGGACTGGAGTTACATATGGTTATAAGCTGGGGTGCTGAGAATCAATCCTGGGTCCTCTGGAAGAGTAACAAGTGCTCTTAACAACTGAGTCACCTCTCCAGCCCAAAACTTCTTTGAGAGAGAGAGGGGTGTTGGGGAATATTATTTTTAGGTGTATTGCTCTTGTTTATGTTGCATTTGTTTAACTCTGTGAAGCTGTGATTCTTTGCCTGTCTAAAACACTTGACGGTCCTAATAATGAACGGAGCGGCCAATAGCAAGGCAGGAGCAAGGATAGGTGGGGCTGGCAGACAGAACAAATAGGAGAACCGGGGAAGAGGAGGCGCAATGAGGGAATATGACATCAAAGGCCAGCCACCCAGCCACCCAGCCACCCAGCCACCCAGCCACCCAGGCAGCCATGGAGGAAGAGTGAAAGTAAGATTTACAGAAGTGAGAAAAGGAAAAAGCCCAGAGGCAAAAGGATAATTTAAGATAAGAACAGCTGTCTAGAAACAAGCCAAGCTAAGGTCGGGTACTCATAACTAAGAATAAGTCTCCTCTGTATGTGATTTATTTGGGTGGTAGACCCCTCAAAAATGAAAAGAAAAAAAATTGCCAGAAGAGAAAAGAGCAAAAACATTGTACTACAGAGAGGAGACAGTTTCACCAAGTAACTAAGACTGGCCTTGTACTCACTTTGCAGCCCAGCCTGGCCCAGAATTTTTGTGTGCCACCACACTCACTATGAGAATTGTAATGACCCCAGGCTTCCCTCCCTCTGTGCAGTGCTCTGTCATCTTATTAATTTGAATGGGAATCTTGCCCAAGGGGACCAGCCCTTCTGTCTGTTTCATCCTCTGCATCGCTTTGCTTGCCTCTCACAGGCATGTCTAGCCAGGCGACCTCAGATTTCCACCTGATGAAGGCAGTGGCTGAAGAAACTCGGCTCAGTCCTATGGCGCGGCAGCAGCAGCTGGCCCGGCTTGTGGATGACATCCAGAGGTACAGGCCACAGGTTCTCTTGATAAGGCTGACCTCCTCAGTTCTCCTCCCACGAAGAGTAGCCTATGAGTTCTCTGAAGCTAAATTATTTTTTTGTGTTAAAAATACTTATTTCTTAATAATTTCAACTACATAAAATATATGCATATATAATGTTCTTTGATCATAGCCCCCTGTTATTGTTCTTGTCTGTCCCACGGAAACCCTCTTACCTCCACGCCTTTCTGGTGTCCCATTGTGTTTAGTTTGCATTGCCTACAGAAGTGTGTGTGGGTATCTGATCAAGGACAATTCACCAGTGTCTATGCCACTGAGGAAGATGATTCCCTCTCCCAGCAGCCATTGACTGCCCAAGACACCAGGAGGAGGAGTGAAGGCCCCTGAGCTCCTCTCCTGTCCACACTGATAGACTAGTCTAGTACAGGTAGCCACCCCACAGTGGGTTCACGTGTACTGCAGCCATGGTTTGTAAACTGTCTGCTTTTTCATTTCCTGGCTGCCCAGACTGAATAATCACACACAAACTATATTACTTACAACACTGTTTGGCTAAAGGCTCAGGCATATTTCTAGCTAGCTCTTACATCTTAAATTAACCCATTTCTATTATTTTATATTTTATTATGAGGCTCGTGGTTTGTTACCTCACGTCTTGCTACTTTGATGGCTACATGACATCTGCCTGACTCCGCCTTCTTTCTCCCTGTATTCAGTTTAGTTTCTCTGCCTAGCTGTATTATGTCCTTCCATAGGCCAACGAAGCTTCGTTATTAACCATGGTGATAAAATGTATTCACAGCGTTCAGAGGGGCATCCCACAGCAGTGTCTCGTCTGGAAGATAAAGCTGTATCCCTGTCTCCCATCCTTCATCCTTCCCCATCTGCTCCCAAGCCAACATACTCAAATGTTCCCAGGAGAAATCTGTATATACCAACTCCAGATAATCTCTCTGGTAAATGGTTTACTCTGGGATGGTATCTCATTGGCGGCAGCAGGCAGCCCTGCGGTAAATGATACGTCTTGCCATTTTTAATCTTTACAAGTGTATGATACAGTATCTACATTGTGCCCTTCAGAAAGCCTGCTCAAGGTCATCTGTGAAACTGGGTTTGCCTTGGAACCCCTGTGCCCCACTGCAAGCCTCCCCTCCCTTCCTGTTCTTCGTGGGCTCAGTGGTTGACACAATAAATATCTCTATATATTTTATAGATATCATGAGAAATAGAAGCCAGAAGCCCTAAAAGATAGAAAATCACCCCTGAATAATTCAGCAGTAATGATACAATAATATTGTACTTGTGATATTTAAAAGCCCTCAGCAGAGGAACACTGACTGGAAATGACTGTTTACAGGAACCAAGTGGCTCGCTTTGAGCTTGAGAGCTGGGGACTGCAGTTTGGAAACCAGCTGTCCCTGACTGGCCGAGTGGTTCCTTCTGAGAAGATACTGCTGCAGGACCACACAGTGAGCTGTTGGTTTTTTCATTTGGAAGGGTTTGCTTGAAAAATGTGTATGATGGCTCACTTAGCAGGATAATGGGGCTTGTCTTCCTGTCTTTGTCCTAAGATTTTGAGTTTCTTTTGATTTTCTCTTTGGTGTCAATTTAGTTGTGTGGATTTAGCAGCATCCAATGGGCCTGGTTCAGGTTTTTTTTTTTTAACTTTTGGGGTTTATTTTCTTTTTCTTTTCTCTTTTCTTTCTTTCTTTTTTTTTTTTTTTTTTTTTTTTTTTTTTTTTTTTTTTTTTTTTTGGTTCTTCAAGACAGGGTTTCTTAGCATCTATGGAGCCAGTCCTGAACTCGTAGACCAGGCCAGCCTTGAACTCACAGAGATCCACTGCCTCTGCCTCCTGAGTGCTGGGATGATAGGTGTGCACCACCACTGCCTGGCTGTTTGGGTATTTTTATAATTGCTGTTTCAGACCATTGCAAATCACACATGGCTGTCTATGAGCGGCTGTCACTCTTATGTACATAAAACAAGCAAGCGTGATCACCCAAGTAAATCCTAACTGAGAGAGGGTGACTTTAACAGCTGGCATTGTCCAGTTTCACATAGAAGGCCAGGGATTCACACAGACCTCACCCCTGGACACGGTGCTTGGGCAGAAGTGGGCTGAGACATGAATAAAGAAATCACACTTCATCTGGGCTTTGGTTGAAGAAACGAAAGGGGCGTCAAAGTGTAGAGGCCACTTGATTACAGATGGCTGTGTTATCAGCTTCCTGACCCGTGCTTTTTCTGAAGCCAGGCCCTAAGGCTCAAGTGCACTAAAGGCACTTTGTCCTGGACTGTGGTCTCCACAGAGCAACAGCAGCAGTGAGGTCAGCAAGCAGGGCTCCCCGTACACGGGAATGAGCGTGGTTACCAGTTTAAGCACATAGAGGGGTCAGCCTTCCCTACCGTTTGTGTGTTGTCTCCTGTCTCTCCGTCCCAGCCATACACCTGATGCAGGTGGCCGTGACTGGAACTCAGTGCTTGGTAAGAAATCCCTTGGCTATGACGAAGTGTTCTAAACTTGTCCTCGCTCCCACCTGACTCTCAGTGCTTCTCTCTGCTGCAGTCTTCAGGTTGTAAAAACTGAGAAACATCACGTTGCTTCTGCAGAAACTAGTGGCCTTGGCCCTGGGTGATGGTTCAGTCGGACCTGAGTTCAGATTCCCCAGCAGCCATGGAGAGCTTGGCGTAGCAGTTACACCTGCACCCTCCCCACTGGGATGAAGGGGCACTGGATCCCTGGGGCTTTGAACACACATAAACATGCACACAAATACACGTATGAAACCATATCGGCCTCCTCTTTGCTCTGCTGTGTAGCTGTTCCTCACTAAAATAGTCTCACCTGCCTGTGGGCCTAATCTATCAGAGCACAGTGAACTTTAGAGCGTCCATAGTCATCCTTTTGAATGCTCTAAGCATGAAGTCCAAAGAGGACAGCCTGCAAGTCTAATGTCCATGAGAAAGGACAAACAGGTGGAAGGGAACGCCGAGATCTCTTTTTCAGTCTGACACCAGCAGTATGTCACATCCACGGTGACCTACACAGGACCCATCAGACTTTGCCTGACTCCTGATGCCTTTGCATCCAGGAAACCCGTGTGTCCTGTGAGAGGCATAGTGTCTCACCCGTAGCTTGTAGCTGTTCTTGTGACAAGTGTTCTTAAATGGTTCTTGGTCCTTTTGGGACCTTGGTTTTCCTCAGTGTCACCCCGCGTCTGCTGCTGATTGGTCCAAGGATATGCGCTCCTACAGAATTTTGAGTTCTGAGCCTTTGAACAGATGGTTGGTCATATGCTGCAGCAGGGCTGAGAACCTGATCGAAGGCCTCCTGAGCTGCCTGAGGAGAGTTGGCGGTCCCATGGGGTTTAATGTGAGCTACCCCAAAATGTGAGAATACGTTGATTTTTTTGTGTATATTAATTCGGTTTGAAAGTTTAAAATAATGCCTGGCATATCTATAAACCATTCATTTCAAACCGGGTGGTGGTGGGAAGTTGCTCCGCAAACACTAATTAATTATGTCAGCAGCATATACAGCATCCAAAGCCACTGCTCTTCCCAAAGTCTCCTTTTACACCACATTAGAATTTTCCTCTTCTCACCGAATCTGCTGACAAATCATCAGATTTGGGTTTCCCTTTCTCTGGTGTCTCTACGCTGGGGTTTAACATAGCAGGAGAGAAGTCGAAGTCACAGTCAGCAAACCTGGGCTGCTCGAGCAGTCTGTGGGTCACACAGGTTCAGCGAGCAAGCCTGTGCCCTTATGACTTTGGACTTTCATTATGTGGAAACATTTATTTTATTCCACTTTTTCTCATCTGTGAAGTATCATTTCCCTGCTTGAGTTACATGCCTGGCCTCTTTCATCTAAAATGTCTACCTGGTGCCAACACCTGTGTCTGAGCTGGGGGGTGAGGGTCTGCATTGGAAAAGTCCAAACCACTGACTTACTGAAGAAAGGCTTGCAGTCCTTCAGGTGGCTGTTGGGAGAGGGCAGGAGGCCTGCCATGTGCTGGGCCTCCTGCACTGAGGCTACTGAGCATCAAGATTCTTCCTCTCTCCCCCTCCCCATTGCCTGTGGGGAGCAGATAATTTTATTTCATGTACAGAGACTAGACTGGCCAATGCCCATATGTAGGGATCGTTTTTGTAACCTCTGGCTCCTGACACAATTATGTAATTGAAAATACTTGCTGACTGACAGGCTGTCCCTAGGGAAGGACAAACATGACTGCCACCACTTCTTTTGGGATTTGTGTGGATTAGTCAAAATCTTGGCCATTAATTGATTCCTGGGGCATTTTGGAAATCTCAGTCCTGCTTCAGACATTTTAAGTTATGGGTTTGAAATTTCAGAAGTTCATGTTTAACCCATTTTTGAATAGTAAAACTATTAACTAAGGGGATTCTGTACAATTGAGAAAATTTTTACTTTTACCAATTTTAATATGCTAACCGAATGGTCTTGAGTATTTTGACATATTATGTACTGGAGAAACTAGATTGGAGAGGTTCTCGTTTTTCTCTAAGGATTTTTTTTCATAAAGTAGCTGGTCTGTTGAAGAGCCCATCAGTATTTTTTCTAATACCCCATGATCACATGTTACTAAAGCACAATTAATCTTTCCATGTAGCATAAAAGTAGACGAAAGACCGGCAGCGTTCCTCCGAGCCATCCAGCTCCACGTTGACCCTGATGTGCAGTTGGTGAGTGTGGCTTTTGCTCTGGGTTTTAGATGCACAATATTTATACTTTCTTATGTCTGAAGTCTTAAAAAAAGTTCTGCACATACTGTCTGTCTTAGTCGGGTTACTATTGCTGTGCTGAAACAAAGCATCCTGGGGAGGAGAGGGCTTGTCTGGCTGATGCTTCTTCATCATAGTTCATCACTGAAGACGTCAGAACAGGAGCTCAAGCAGGGCAGAGACCTGGAGGCCGAAGCTGATGCTTGCTTGACTGTGTGTGTGTGTGTGTGTGTGTGTGTACCCATGTGTATGTGGTGTGTGCATGCCCTTGTGTATGTGCCTACTCATTTGTAAGCACACCCATGTGTGCATGGGTTCTTGCTTGCCTGCATGTGTGTTTGCCTGTGTATATGTGTATGTGTGCCCATTCCTTCTTTGCATGCATGTATAGCTGACTTTGCAGACTGGGGCCTAAGCATGATTTTATCACATTCCAGGAAAGTTAATACTGGCCTCCCTGTTAGTACAAAGCTTTCCATTTGCAATAAAAATGTGTAGGTTTTTTTTGTTTTTTTTTTTTTTTTTTTTTTTTTCCGAGACAGGGTTTCCCTGTAGTTTCTAGAGCCTGTCCTGGAACTAGCTCTTGTAGACCAGGCTGGCCTTGAACTCAGAGATCCGCCTGCCTCTGCCTCCCGAGTGCTGGGATTAAAGGCGTGTGCCACCTCCGCCCAGCAAAAATTTGTAGTTTACTCAACTCTCAGACCTGGGCCCCCACAGCTGAGCCATCCAATTGCCTGCATAACTGTTCAGTTTCCCTTCAGACCGCTGTGGTTTTCTCTGTCTGCTACACACACACACACACACACACACACACACACACACACACACACACGTCAATGGATAGTATATTAAATGAAGATAATTCTCACTCTAAGAACATTAAATTCAATGAACATAAAACTGTGAAGAAAAGTGCAAACATTTGTTTGCACAAAAACTCATTATCTTTCTCAGAACCCAGAGTTCCTGGCATTTCCTGTTGGATTTTTTGGAACCCTTTGAGTGTATGTTACAGGGTGCCCTTTACTCTTGACTGCTCTTGATACAAATGTCCTAAAAACAAGAACCACAGGGTGGCCAGCTAACCCTTGGAGAAAGAGCATGCAAGAAAGAGGTTTGAGGAGACTATTCAGTTCAGGAGAGGATGAAGAGCAATCATGGCTGTATCTATAGCTTGAATACCCGTGTAGCTAGCTGACTTTGCCAGGGTGATGGGTACAATTGGAGGGAAACTGGCCAAGTGAAATGGCATTTCAAGTGGTACAGATTCATTTATCAATGGCTCCATGTCAACTTAAGGGATCCACAGCCATGTTTGCTTTTGCTTCTTGGGCACATAGGGCAGACGGTATCTGGAGAACCCATGCTTTTGTCCTGACTCTCCTACCAGACCTGTTCAGAGACGGAGAATGTTTAAACAGCTTCCAGGATGTTTGCAGAACCTACACTTACATGCTGCACATAAGCTGTTCAAAAGTGGAGGCGGCTGGGTTTGATCTGGTGTCATTTTGCTTTTAGGTGATGTGCATTCTGCCTTCTAATCAGAAGAACTACTATGACTCCATTAAAAAATACCTGAGCTCTGACTGCCCGATCCCAAGCCAGTGTGTGCTGTCCCGGACCCTGACTAAGCAAGGAATGATGATGAGTGTGGCCACCAAGATTGCCATGCAGATGACCTGCAAACTTGGCGGCGAGCTCTGGGCCGTGGAGATTCCGGTGAGGACCGGCACAGTTTCCTTTTTCATGACCAATAGTTTCCAGATCCTATTAGCGATAGTATCCTGTGATCCCAGTGTCTCAGTTGCCCGTTGATAGCTTGGGGGCAGAGGGTTAGTTCTCAGATCCAAAGATGCCCAGTTTCCTTAGAGAATTTATTGGTGTGGTGTGTGCAAGTAGTGCACAAGTGTCTCCTGCATACTTTCAGTTGGATCCAAATTGCTTCTAGCTGTTAATACAATGGGCGTGTAAACCTGTGATCCTCTGTGGTCCACTCTTTCTGATGTGTGTGGTTGAGCTCCCCCTGGGATAGGCATTGCACAAGCCTTGGCAGGGCAGTTCCAAAAGGGGGTGAGGTGCACCCCTCCTCTCAGGGAGCTTCTGTTTAGCTGCTGACAAACTCCATGGGGGAGACTCTCAGCTGTCACAGACCTGGGGGAGGATTGATTTGGGTTCTCCTGGCTGCTATTTTAAGCCCTGTCCCATGGTCTCTACTTTGACGTGTGTTCAGCGGAGTGTGCCTTCTCAGAGGGAACAAAGCCTGCTGTCTGGACCTGTGTCCAGTACACTGTGCCTTTTCAGAGTGGCCTTGCACCCCGAGGGAACACAGCCTGCTCTCTGAACTCCCCACACTGTGGTGGATACTCACCAGATGCCTCATGCGTGAGGAACTGGGAAGTAGCAATGCTGCCTGTCGCTCGTACCTCCTCAGCCGTCACGAATGTGGTCATAGCTAAGTGAGGAGCCTCAGCCAGTAGTCGGGAAAACAGGAGTGGGGTTCATCTTCAGCTCTTCCTGACCAGGTAGAGGATGGAGGGACTGTCACCTTCCTTGCTCCCCTCTGCCCCTCACCCACTCCCAGAAGGCAGATGGCCAGTTAGGCCCTTCAGTGAAGTATCTATCATAATGTTCCTCCATCTTTCTTTCTTTGGTTTCTGGCTTAATCATCTGTCCCATCTGGAGCTTGATTTCTTGGACATATAGCTTAACTTGAATAATGTGCTAACTGGAGAGATTTTTAAATGCCGTTGTTTGGGAGAAATACGCTCATGTCATTAAATCGTGACTGCCTTCATTTAACAGTTGAAGTCCCTGATGGTGGTGGGTGTTGATATCTGCAGAGATGCCCTCAACAAGGATGTGGCAGTTGTCGGGTTTGTAGCCAGCATTAACTCCAGGATCACCAGGTACCGTAAGCGCCTCCTAACCCTCTGAGTCCCTTTGGGACTGCTTATGTGAATATGTGTTTAGGGATGACAGCTTTGGGCTGGATAACCTCTCAGTGGCTTACCCTGGAGAAAAACAATTCTCTCTCTTTGCAGCCATTCGTTACCTTCATGTAGGGACAGACACGAAATTCTCCAGTATATATGTATATGTATGTGTATATGTATGTATATATATGTTAAAATCATTGCTAGAATGTGCTTTGAAGTTTAAAGTAGCACATATTAATAGCGTGGGCCAGTGGTTCTCAGACCCTTTCTCAGGAGTCACGTATCAGATATTTACATTATAATTAATAGTAGTAGCCAAATTACAGTTATGAAGTAGTATAATTTTATGGCTGTGGTCACTACAGCATAAGGAACTGTATTGAAGGGCCTCAGCATTAGGAAGGTAGAGAACCATTTATGTATGAATATGGAAACACAAATGCCATGGTATGTGTGGGGTCAGAAGACAACTGTAGGAGAAGACAGCAGTCGGTTCTCCTTGTAACATCCGGGGCCTGGGATTGAACTCAGGTCGTCAGGCTTGGTGTTAAGTGCCCTTACCTTCTGAGCCACCTCACCTGCTCCTCCACCAGATGATTAATTACATTTTGAAGAACTTATGACGTACATACCAGTCTTTATCATTTACTCCTATTTTAAATGCTGATAGTTAAATTAATGAATTACATGACACTAGTAGAGTAAAATGAAGCCTCGGTTTAAAGCCATTTCACACGTTCGCTGGGGTGAGTTATTGTTTTTACTCCAGCCGCATCTCTGGATCCTGAATGCTGGGAAGCCTTGTGCCTGTTGTTGTAGTGTGGGTGAGAAGCGCTCTGTGCACTATATAAAACACCTTAGCGTTGAAAACAGACAGCTTTCAGTTCTACCTGCTCTGCTTTTCCCTCTGCAGCTGAGGCCCAATTGTCTAGTTACCTACAAGCCCCATAGTTACCCATTAAATGGCGAGCATGACTGACTAGTTGGTAAGGTTTCTGTGGGGTTCTGTCAGATCGGAGCGTCAGCATTGCATCCTGATGTGCATGCTTCTGTACATGCACTTCTCTTCCTTGTCAGCACTTGGACATGCTCCATGTGTGGGGCATGCAAAAGGCTGTTAAAGGCGGGACAAAGGTAGAAAAGCCTAGCACAGGCTTCTGGCGCTTATTAAATTGTAGTCCTAAAATTGCTTCAGGATTTTTAATTAAATAATAGATTTTGAGGCCATAGCAGCTGCTTGCAAAGTCTTTGTTTTCTGCTCTCAGCAGTTTGATTTATTCCATTAAATTAGTGGTAGGGTGGAGCTGCACTTTTAGGATACAGGAAGAGTAAACACCTTGCTTGCACGGACACAACTCATTCCAGGTGGTGTGTGATTCCTGTAAGAGCATCAGTCATTTCTCAAGCGGATCTGAGAAAGCACCTGCTCTGCCATCTTGATGTCACTCGAGATTGAGATGCTTTTGTAATTGTGTTACCTTAATTACAGATAGGGAACTGTGACAATGATGGCAAAACATGTTAGTCACTTCTTGTTGGTGTGAGAAGTCTGAGAACAGCTCTTACAGGAGGAAAACCCGATTCTGCTCATGCTGCGGAGGTGTCAGGCGGTCTCCCAGCCCCATTCCTCTGGGCCTGAGAGGAGGTTGAACATCTGGGTCTACGCTCAGCACAGCTCCTCACCTCAGGGCAGCAGGAGGCAGAGACAGCAAGATGCTTAGAGATTGGGTCTAGAGAGAGACATACCTTTCAGAGGCGTGTCCTCAGTGGCCTGCATCCACTTCTCAGACACACTTACCTGTTAGTTGAGCTCGGTTCTGTGGGTCAGTCTGATACCGTACCCTGTGATAGAGTCACTTCTCCCTAGCACCACAAGCTGAAGAGCAAACCTCCAACACTCAAACCTTTTGGGGGGACCCTTCATATCCATGTCCTGATACACTAAGTTTTGACTTTCATTTCCCATGTACCTTTAATTAACCACTGTCAAAATCACCCGCTGTCTTGTTGAGATGGTAACTCTGAAGAGTCCTGGCTAGGACTGGGTTCAAGCTTGAGGAATCTCTGAAAGTTTATGAGTAGATGATGTGCTAAATTAGCACACTGGGTTTGTGGTGCAGGTGTGGGCCTGTGTCTACACTGCCTGCGCTCCAGGCCGTTCTTACCTTTAGGAGGTGCTAACAACTGCCCTTCAAACTCTCTTGGTGCAGGTGGAGAAGTCCAAGTTTGGATTTGTGTGGAGGTCACATAGCTGTTGGAGTCCTGGTCACATAGCTATAGGAGTTCCTGGTCAGGGTTTGAATGCAGGTGGCAGCACTGAAGGATGATGTCTTTAGGCTAGGAAGAGGACCATTTAGTATGGTTGTAGTAGACAGCATGCAGAGTTGGGAGCCTAGTGTTTGCGGCTGGCGTCTGTCTATGACTTAACGGGTGTGTTGTAGCAGGGTCAGGAAGTTATGTTTCACGTTCGCGTTTTGTTTATTTCAGGTGGTTTTCCCGATGTGTTCTCCAGAGAAGGGCAGCCGACATTGCAGATTGCCTAAAAGTCTGCATGACTGGTATTTGATGGGGTGGGCTCTGGGGACACCCCAAATCCACAGACTGCTGGCAGCAAATGCCCGGCCTTTAGCTCTCATCCAGTTGGAGATCCCACATCTGTGTGCTGACTGACAGACTAACAGACGGTGTAGTGTTTGTGTCGCAGTGTGTGCGAGCACAGCGCCCCAGTGAAGAGCGTGTGGCTACACAGGTGGCCCTAGCCAACAGTTTGAGGCTGAGTGAGGCCTGCACTGGAGAAATGAGGATGAGAGGCAACATTAATTCTGCACAGGAAGACCAGCCTTGCACCCTGAGGATGGGCGTGCTCCAAGCAGAAGTGTGGTATACTGGAGGGAGACAGGGAAGACAGGAAGTGAGGGGCTGTGTCCTCCTCCAGCCCCAGTCACTTTGGCCTTTACCATTGGTCATTACGCGTATCTGCTTGTTCTCATCTATGGTTTCCAGTCTCGAAACCTGAGGGGTTGGGATGTCTTTTAAGTGAACTTGATGATCCTTGTTGGGCTTGCTCTTGGAAGTGTGATTATCTTCTGTCAAACCAAACCCCTTTCCTACGCAGTAAAGGCTCCTGAAATAAATTATGCACTCTACACAACAAAAAGGAATTACTGCATCCTATGACTTTCTCCTCATTTAGAAACTTGGCCCATGTTTAGCCGTTCCACCGAGAGCCTCTCTCGTGGAGAAGTTGCCATCTGGTGCCTACTCTGCGGCAGGTTATGGTTAGAGTGGGTGAAGATGGTTCAGACTCCGGAGGCCCCATCTGTGAGACTTAGATGGGGAGTCGGCGTGAGGAGCTGCTTTGAGAGAATTCCAGAGTCACTTCCTTGTGTTTTCATATTTATTCTCATTAGGGAAGAAGACGATACCAACACATCCAGCTTGTCTCGAGCAGATTCGAAGACTTAAGTTGAATTAGTGTTAATTTGGTTTTAGGCATTTGTCCACTTGCGTGAATTAAATTTTGTTTTCTCACTTCAATATTCAAATTTGGCTAAAGAAATATGTTAAAGAGTGTGTTATGCCACAGAAACCCTTGTGACTGCTCAAATAGCAGAGATAAAGGAATAGTCCTGTTAGCCATTTTTATGTTATTGCAGATACAACTCAAAACTAAGTCTTCTCATTTTACCGTGGTCTGAAAAAGCAAAGTTACTTAAACGTGAGGTTATTTTTGGTAGCCCTGACGGATAACTCTTTTCTCATTAACACTCTCCAGGAGCTCTCAACAAGTGGTACAAGCACAACCATGATTTGCCTTCGCGGATAATCGTGTACCGAGATGGCGTTGGGAACGGGCAGCTGAAGGCAGTGCTGGAATATGAAATCCCGCAGCTGCTGAGCAGCATGGCTGAGTGCAGCTCAGGTGCCAGGTATTCTGTTCCCTCTCTCTCTGACACTCACAACATGTACGGCCAGGATCTAGGTATTCTGTTCCCTCTCTGTCTCTGACACTCACAACATGTACGGCCGTGATCCTGAACGAGTGCTTTGTGAATATGACTTATTTTTTAGGCAGTGAAGTTTTGCTGTGTTTCTGTGCCATATCTACGTGGACGGGTTTTCCTGAGACTGGAGTGTAGTTCAGATGGTCTAATATTAATATCCTGGTGCTGTAAGGTTTTGGGGAGCTTGAGTAAGGCATCGCGAGGTGAGCGGCTGCAGAGTGTTCCCAAGAGCTTGCAAGGGTCAGGATATCAAAGATGCTGTGTATGTACTAATGCTCCCCTGGGGATGGGGAGCTGTGATTCTGAAATTAACACAGAGACAGAGGTTCTGATACAGCCACCAGTACCCAGATAAGTCATGAACAGGGGCGAGGGAGTCAGACTGTCTTGATCATGCAGAGTCTCTCTGCAGGCAGAAGCCAGAATGTCTTGATCATGAGCTACCCTGGTCATTTTTTACTGCTACATCTGGTGTTGTCGTGAGCAGTTTTCTTCAGTGATTTATGTGGGAGGGAGGATGCAAGGGAAATCCTAGAATGGGAAACAGCAAGGACAATGCTCTCACACTGGGTCTCAAAATTCTTAGGCATCATCTAATTCCCAGGCAACGCAGATCTGGGTGTGGACACACTCCCATCATGGTCAGCAAAAGCTCCATGGTCTCCAGCTACAGAGGAAAGTCCGAGGCTCCAGCCATTCCTGGTACAGCAGTGGGAAAGCCAGACAGCATACTGGCAGTGCCACCCGCAGCTACAGCCAAACTGGCAGTTTCTTTTTTGTTACCAATCCAAATAGACCCTAACTGAAAATAATTGTATGTCTGTCTAGAGAATTTGCGGTGTTTTTAGAATGAATTTCCGTTTGTTTCTCTTACAAACTGACCAGACAGACCCGGGACTGTTGGGCTGGGCCTCAGTGCCCTTATTTCCACCTTTTCGGTTGCAGCAGCAGCCGCAGCAGCAGCAGCAACACCACCACCACCAGCAGCAGCAGCAGCACTGGCAGCAGCAGCGGCGGCAGCTGCAGACTCTCAGTGGTTGTGGTGAGGAAGAGATGCCTGCTGCGGTTCTTCTCTGAGACAGACCGCACCATGAAGAACCCCCCGCTTGGCACTGTTGTGGATTCGGAAGCAACACGCACTGAGTGGCAAGTGTCACTGGGAAACTGATGTGTGTGTGTGTGTGTGTGTGTGTGTGTGTGTGTATCTGTATGTGGGTCTGTGCGTGTGTGCACAGATATGCACACTCATTTTGAGGCCAGAGTTCGATAGCAGATGTCTTGGATTGCACTCCACCTTCTTGGTCGAGACAGGGTCTCTCACTGCATCTGGAGATGAGGGATTGGCTGGGCTGTCCCTACTTGCCCAGTGCTGAGACTGAAGACAGGCGTACAGCCACGTCAGAGTTTGTAGACATGCATGCTGCAGGACCCAACTCAGGGCTTCAGTCTTGCACACACAGCCAGTGCTTGGCTCTCTAACGAACCTCCCAGCCCCCAGACTGACACGCACGCATAGTGGATTGTTTCAGTTTGACCCTGCTTTGTGACCCCCTTTTTCCACTCCCCCGTTTCTCTGCAGGTATGACTTCTACTTGGTCAGCCAGACTACTAACCGGGGGACTGTTAGTCCCACTTACTATAACGTCATCTATGATGACAATGGCTTGAAGCCTGACCACATGCAGAGACTGACCTTCAAACTATGCCATCTCTACTACAACTGGCAGGTGAGTAACAGCTGTTCCCTGAAGTAGGGTGACGCTAAAGATTAGCACCTGGGACTTGCCATGTCCTTTCCCTCCTCCTGCTCCCTACTCCTGACTTCACAGGAAGGAGTGGACACATGAGTCTTTAAATTCAGGGTTGGAGGAGCCCACCCAGTTAAAGAAGTAGAACCGCAGGAGGCGTCTCAACAGCCCCAGGTTCGGTCCCCACAGGACTTTAATCCCACTCAGTACCCCAGGCAAGACTGGGGATCACAGTTTTGTCAGTTCGTGCTACACATGAGAGACGTGAAGCCAGCATGACCGTCCCTGGCGAGGTTAAAAGTCATGGTCTGCCTGTAAGCCTGTGCGTTAGGCCCAGGCTTGCTCTGAGCCCCTCTAGAACACAAGATCACAGGAAGCTTAGGTGGATACGTACATCTCCCCACTCGCACTACTGAGGCAAACCCCCGCCTCCACCAGCCCATCTTGCCAGCGAGCTTAAGTTTCCAGTGGGCAGGGCTGCCTTCTGTTGGCTAAGTTTAGTTATCATTTATTTAGGACACATTCTATTGGGTAAGTAACCAGTAGGTGAAAAGGTGATTAATTAAAAAAAATCGCTTTGAAAGACAAGTTTATCTCTACAATGCTACCACTCCCTTTCCTCCCCAGGGCTTAATCAGTGTCCCTGCACCATGCCAGTATGCACACAAGCTGACCTTCCTGGTGGCACAAAACATTCATAAGGAACCAAGTTTGGAGTTAGCCAATAATCTCTTCTACCTGTAAGCACCGGGCCAATCGCAGGGCTCAATGGAGCCGCGGGGGGGGGGGGGGGGGAACAACAATAAAAGCAGTTTCTGTGTTTTGTACAAATCTGCCTAAAGCTCAAGGCTCTTGCTGCCTAAAGAGGGTTGAACCTAATTTTAAGTAATGGGTTTCTTATGGCTTGCCCCCCCCCCCCCCGTACATCTATGTCCTTGAACTTTGTCCTTGTTTATTGTTTTTTTTTTGTTTGTTTGTTTTTTGGGTTTTTTTGTTTTTTTTTTTTCCAGATGCTTAAGTGAATTCTCACTACTGTGGCATTTAGGATTTATCACCACAGTTAACTAGGTTCTAAAACAATGTTTGCTTGGTCTTTTGATGGTGGCTAAGTGGGACTTTTTACTTCCTGGGGTTCTCAGAGTTTTTCTAAATATTGTGGAGTAGTCTGTAGAGTGGTTTAAATGCTTGCTGCAAAATAAAGACTATCTGAGCATCATTTATGTGTTTGGTGTTACTGGGAAGGTGAGGGACTTGAACCTGGAGTTTAAGTAGCTGTGTCACAGACACGCCCACTGGACCCCTCTGTCCATGAGTTTTCCGTCTCTGAAGCAGGACCCAGTGCTTGGTCTGTGACAGGATCTCACTGGCCCAGCATCAGTGCCCTGTGTTGGAGCCCAGCCTGACTTCCCACTCAGGGAAGACAGAAGCCCCGGGAGAGGACCTGGCCATGTGCAGCCGCATCCACCTGCACAACAGGGCTCCCGTGCTGTGGCCTCCCTGTCACTAAGAGGCCCATAGTGGATAACTTTGTACCTCTGCTCCAGAACCACTCCTGCCAGCCACAAAAGTTAGTGTCTCTATTTGCAGATCACCAGTTTTTCCTCCCTGACCCACTGACATATAAACAGGTCTTCCTCTCGTGTCCTTAAACAGAAACCATCTTCCTCTGCAGCTACTACAATCCTTTTCCTCTCTGCCTCCCAAGTGCTGGGATTAAAGGGGTGCACCACCGCTACCCAGCTGAGTCCTCCCTGCTCACCAGCACTCCTCCCCTGCTGGAGTCCTCCCCCCACCAGCCCTGATAACTGTCTATAGGGGAATGCCCCAACAATGAGAGTGTAGATTGAGACAGGAGGAAGGCTGCAGTGGGGTGCATTGGGGGAGAGAGGCAGATCTTGAGGCTTTAGGAGAAGCCAGGCGCCTGAGGAATACCAGGGGCCGTCTTGTCACATTGCACTGAAGACATTTTTTGTTGTTTTTGTTGTTCTGTCTCCTCTTCCACCTCCCAGCTTCTCTGTCTTGAGACAGTCTTGTCATGTAATTCAGGCTGGCCTGAAACTTGTAGCAGGACCCCTGCCTCAGCCTCCTCAGGTGTGCACTAGCACGCGTGGCCAAAACCATCCTGCCTGTGGGGAGTTCTGTTGTGACCAACGGCAAGCTTGACATTCACATTTAATACTAAGGCTGTGTGACGGGGCTGTAACAACCACTTAGCGACCGATGAAGTTAAGGATTAGTTATAAGGTTCAGCAGAGTTGAGGAGAGTGTGGGGAGGTGTCACCTGCAGGGGGTTAGCATCATCCGGTTCCTTCCTTCAGACTTTAACAGATATCTTAGTTTGCTGTCTGTTGCTGTGATAAATACAACGAGCAAAAGCAGCTTGGGAGAAGGAAGATCCCATGAGGTCCCCATCACAGTCCATCATTGAGGGAAATCAAGGCAGGAACTCAACGGGAACAGAGGCAGAAACCACGGAGGAACGTTGCTTGTTGGCTTGTTCTCCTTGCTTGCTCAGCTTGCTTTTTCATGCAGCCCAGGACCACCTACCTAGAGGCCACACTGCATTGTGGCTTGTCACTCTCTCAGTCATTAATCAAAATGCCCCCACAGACATGCCCACGGGGCCAGTCGGATAAGTTGATTCCTTAATTGAGGTTTCTGATTCCTAGGTGATTCTAGTTAGTGTCAAGTTGACAAAAATGAGCAAGAAAAAGTGATTTAGAGCCCCCCACCCCCGACCTTGATCAGATACCTACCTTGTATTAATCTGCCTGTAGCACTTTGAATCACCAATGCTGGTGTCTATAGCCCTTGCCAAGGACGCCTTTCTGCTTGCATCCACCAGAGGGCGCACGCACACTGCTCTTTGAGCTGAGTCTTCCATTGCTGTATTGAGAGGTCAGGCTGCATGGGATTAAAAAATCCTCACTTGAATTTAGATTCTTACAGGCCAGGGGATGTGTAGGCTTCTCTTCTGGGGCTCTCTTACCCTGTCTACACCATGAGAAGCAGACTGCACTATGGGAGACAAAACCACAGGAACAGCTTTTTGATGTTCCTTCATTGTTGTTGGGGTTGAACCCAGGGTCTCAAATATGTTAGCTAAGCATTCTACCACTTAGCTACATGCTTCCCACCCCAAACACACACACACACACACACACACACACACACACACACACACACAGAGAGAGAGAGAGAGAGAGAGAGAGAGAGAGAGAGAGAGAGAGAGAGAGAGAGAGAGAGAGAGAGAGAGAGATTTCACAGATGAAGCCTGGGTATCTAAATGGTTTTAATACCAGGTTTGCTATTTAAAAATACCACGTTTCCGTATGCTGCCAAGGTTAATGACAGTTGGTCTACAGAATTAAGCTCCGTTGGGGCTCTCCTGCTATTTGCTTGCCTCCTGTCGCATACATTAATTAGCTTCTCATTAAGGCTACCATATCTAAAGATATGAGTTTGAGTCCGAGAAGTACCACTTGGTAGCTTTGCGACCTAACCATCGTGAGCCTCAGGCGAGCTTGTAAAACTTCCCACACCCGTTTCATAGTTATTATAAGGATGATAAATGTGAAACCCAATGTAGCTGTCTTTACTAAAGAGGACTACATTATCAGCTCAGATGAGAGAGGACAGGGAACGACAGTTTGGTCAACAGATTTGTATGAGAGGCACGGTGCTGGACTGGGAATCTTACAGTTCTCCTTAAAGCATCGCATTCTTTCCTAGATATTCACTAGTTCCTTTTCTCGTTGCTGTGACCAAATCCTTGACAATAAGCAGTTTAAGGAACAAAGGTTTTCTTTTGGCTCAGAGTTTTAAGGAGTGGCAGGTGGCTCAGAAGTTGAGACCAAACAGGAAGGCCCGTCTCTTCAGCAGCCCACTTCCTCCAGCTAGGCCCTGCCTCCGGAAGGTTCCCTACCCCATAGCATCACCAGCTGGGACTGAGAGACGGAGCTGCTGGTGGAGGGCAGTTCACATTCAAACCTTAACAAGGCGTACTCAACTTGCTGTTTAAGGTCACTGACATCTGTTTCTCCCGGTGTCTGCTATTTGGGAGATCTGAGCTGACCCAGTTCTCTTCATGAAGCCAACCTTTTTTTTTTTTAAAATAAAAATTTCTTTTAGTCTCAAAATGACTACCAATTAAAACATGAAATCTAAAAGAAACTGTGGACTGTGGGACACCATAACCTTTTCAATGCTGGGTTTTGATTTAGCAATTACCCATGGGAAAACTTTCTCATAAGCCTTCCAAGTAGACTCCAAGATCTCAAACACTAAGTGCCAACTGCTCTTGAGGCTTGTTGTCAAGTTCAGGGTTTCGGTGCTCATGGTAACCCGAGCTTGGCACTTTGATTGGTCCAGTGCCCACTGACCAAGAATAGCCCAGCAGCTGCTCCTGGAAGGATGTAGGGAAGATCGTTTCCAATGAAGACAGGATAAAGAGATAAATAAAACAGAAAATAAAGAACCTTCCAGTGGACTGTGTATTGAAATGTGTTTTTTGTTTTTTGTAACCATTAATTTTAAATTGTGAAAGTTATAGGTGTACACTCTAAAATACATGGAGAATACAAAAAGCAGAAAAAAGTCACTGGGCAGAGGTAAACTTGGTCAACACTTGGGCTTGCTTCACTTTAGCTCCTTAGCTGACCCGCACAGGTAGTTTTGAAAGTTTTGTTTTCCACAAAGGTTACAGTCTGTATATTTTTCTCTTTGATTACACATTTTCTGTAGGCATGTTTTAGTGACCAATAGTTCACTGCGTGGATGTAACAAACGTCTGTCCCTGTTTTCATCATATTGTAAACTGTTCCCTGCTGTGAAAACACCGTATGCAAGTTTTCTCCCCATGTGTTTTTGGGGTGGTTTTCTGAGGGTAGGAAAAAATTGCCAAATCAAAAAGTTCTAACACTTAAACAAGTTAATCTTTGTTATTAACATTATTTTATGTGAGTTGTTTTACCTGCATGTGTGTGTGTGTGTGTGCTCCAGGTATGTACAATGCCCCAGAGGCCAGGAGAAGGCACTGGGCACTGGATCTCCTGGACCTGGAGTTACAGAGAGTTGTGAGCCACTATGTGGGTGCTGGGAATTGAACCTAGATCCTCTGCAAGAGCAGCCAGTGCTCTCAATACTGAGCCATCTCTCTAGCTCCAAAAATTTCTAATACATTAAAAGCTGCTAATATACATTGCCAGTTTCTCTCCCAACATCTCTGGATTGTGCTCGCAGGGTGGCGCTGTAGGAAAGCTAACCCATCCCGCCAAACCAAAGAGGGCTCCTTTTGCTGATGGCCGCGTTACACTTTCATGTTTGTATTTGTATTTATTGGATTAGGAAGTAAAAATAAATTGAAAATGCTTATAGGTCATTTATGTTTTTGTTTTTCTTAAGAGTCCACTTCTATGAAGCCTTTATAAAGACCATAACTCTTTGTTTCAATCTACTACGTGCTTTCAGGTGTTAGGATGCTTTTTAAACGGCACATACTCAAAATTTCTATTTTCAACTGATCACAAATCCCTTTAAGTCTATGAAAACTAGAACTGGAAAGCAGGGTACATAAGGAAAAGCCAAGCCTGAGCGAACTCCTGGCAGTGCCGTGCAGAGACAGTGTCTGTCACTACCACACACTCCACAGAGACTTCAGAGAGGGGTGCGAGCAGGAACAAGTGCAGAGAGACATGCCCAGAAGTGCTCGAGTGGCAGTGTGTGCTCATCGGGAAATAAAACACAGCCTTGGCTTCGTCTCTTCCCTGTCTCTGTGATCAGACACCATGACCAGGACAGCTTAGTAAGAACAGTTTTAATTGGCTTACTGTTTCAGAGTTTAGAGTTCATGATGGTGGCAGGGTGAAAGCATCTTGATCCACAAAAAGGAAGGAGAGAGAGAGAGAGAGAGAGAGAGAGAGAGAGAGAGAGAGAGAGAGAGAGAGAGAGAGAGAGTCAGAGAGAGAGACAGAGACACAGAGAGACAGAGACAGAGACAGAGAGAGAGAGACAGAGATGCTAACTGGGAATGGCTCAGAGCCTGCATCAGTGACATACCCACTCCAACAGCACCATGCCTCCTAATCCTCCCTATTTCCCCAACTAGAAACCAAGCACTTAAGCACACCAGCCTCCGAGGGCCTTCTCAACCTAGCACAGGCTCCTGATGCACCTAGAACATTATCCTCAGACTGCATAGTACCAAGTGTGGAGGAAATTGTCAACACTTAGGGATAGAAACAGATAGGGGGCGCCTACAGAGAAGCAGCCACATTCTGTATGGTGAAGAAAGTAAGACCAGATCTTCAAAGCCTAAAGAGAAACGGCTGATGCAGCTAGCTGGTATTCTGGGAGAAGCTAATTCGTCTTTCAAGAATGAGCAATTTAAGACTTCAAGTATAATAAAGGCCCAGTGCGAGGTTGTAGAAAGGTCTTCTAGAGTGTGCCCTTCTGCAAGATAGACGATAAGCCCGCTGGAGAAACAAGCTGAGCAAAGGAGTCGGTGTGGCTCTGTAAAGCCAAACTGTACCGGCTGTAAATCAATGGTTAGCTATCAATGCGGACAACATAACAGCACATTTGGAGGGAAGTTTGATCTTGTTATGAAGGAGGCCAGAAATAGTAATGCTATCCTTGATTAGAAGATGAAAGTTTTAATTGTGTGTGATTATCTTTAAATCGATTTTAATGTGTATAGGTGTTTTCCTGCATATACATCTGTGCGATCCCATGCATGCCTGTCACTCAAGGAGGCCAGAAGAGGGCACCGAATGGTGTGAGCAGTCCTATGGGTGCAGGGAATTGAACCCAGATCCCCAGCAAGAGCAGCCAGCACCCTTAACTTCCGATATCTCCCCAGGGCCCTGTGATCATCTTTTAAAGGAGACTTTGGAACTGAACTCAGTGGGAGGGAAAAGGAGAGAATGAAGCGTTATTACATCCTTACATGGTGAGACCTCCCCTCAGGAGCTAGCCCTGGTGGGCAAACTAGGGTCACAGCAGAGAAACCACCCTATTGGCTGTTCGTTTATGACCCTGATCAACGTCTGTCTGTGATTGGCTGAAGTACAGAAGTCTGTAATTGGCTAAAAGTCTGCTTTTACAAAAACATAGGCTGTGGTTTATTGTACAGGAACCCAAAGCATGGAGACAGATTTAGTCTAATGCTTGGCTTGTTTCAGTTAGCAGGATACAGCCTATGCAGTTGGGGCCAGAAAGAGAGTAGAGGAGAAAGGAAAGTGAACATAAGTAGAACATGCCATGTAAGGTAGGAAAAAGACACTGAAGGACACCATTAAGACAGCGTTATAGAAGACGGAGACTTTAAATAACTGAGCTATGTATTGCCTCTATGAAGCACATTTAACTGGAAAACAGAAAGTGTCTAAGATGAAAGTGAGGAAGAGTGTCTTCTGCTCTTGCAGAGGACCTGGACTTGGTTTTCAATACCCGCATGGTACCTCACAATTGTCTGTAGCTCCAGTTCCAGGGGATCTGATGCCTCTTTCTGGACTCTGCTGGCTCCTACACTTATGTGGCACATACTAACTCATACAAGCATGCATCCATACACAGAAAAATAAATTTGAAAATAAGGAAACACATACTTTGCATTAGTACCTGAAATAAATGCATGATAGGTATATCGATATCAAAGAAAAACAAAACCTAGAAGTAAGGATATCATATATTTCTAAAAATTACAAACAAAAAAAATCTACAAAGATGTAGCAGTCATGAGCAAGCACACATGCATGATGGTGACCTGAAGTGTAAACATGAGAAAGCACACATGAGAGTGACTTGAATGTCAACATGAACAAGCACACATACATGACAGCGACCTGAAATGTAAATATAAGAAACAGCATAACATAACAATCTTATGTTCCCTTACTTCACCATAAAGCAAGGAGACTTTAACCGGAATTTCTTAAACACCAATAAAAAAGGCAGACATTTTGAGCATAGTGGTGCCTGTCTCTAATTCCAGTACTAAAAAGCTGAGGCAGGAGAATCAAGAAGAGTTCAAGGTCATCATGGTTCAGAGGGCGACCTTGTACCAAAAAAACCAAAACAAACAAAAACCCCCCAAACAAAACACCAAACATAAAAACCAAATTCTGTGTAGATGTAATAACAAGAATAATTTTATTGAAATTCTTTCTTTCTTGTGTGTGTGTTGGGAGGGCGCCAGCACTGTGTCTGTGGAGGTTGGAAGACAACTTGTGGGAGCTGGTTCTCTCCCTCCTTCCTGCGGGTCCTGGGGATTGAGTTCAGGCTTAGCAGCCAGTTCTTTAGACACTGAGCTCTCACTGCTCCCACAGAGATAATTTTTAAAGAAGTTGTGAAATGTTTTTTAATTAGAGGCGCAAAGTCAATCTCCACTATTTGCAAATAACTGATATTGTAAGACATTTGTGGAGACAGCCGTAGGCAGTATGTGCCTTAAAAAAGCATTAGACTGGGAATTTCTTAAAAATTTCAAAAAGGTACTACGTACCAGAATGTTTGTAATATACAGTGAAATTGATATTCCCAGGGAGTTTGTGACCTTAGATGTGTATACTAAAAAGTAAAACTGAACATTACGTACCTCAGCTATTTCCTTATGGCAGTACTGGAAACAGCTTGGGGTGCCTAGCACGCTGGGCGAGCACTCTGCCACTGGACCAGGGCAGCCCTTACCTAAGCGTTTAATGGGAAGAAAAAAAAGAACCACTACGAAAACTTAAGAAAAAATTAGAGACTAAAGATAAAGTCAACCCTGCTGAAAAGAATCAGATTTTAAAATCCAGCAGGAGCAGGAAATGAAGTCCTATCCTTTTGTTTACTTTCCGCTGTGGAAACTTCCAAACAACACGGTGCAGCAGCGTCCGCGGAGCCCAGCAGTCGCAGCTCAGGGTGTTCATTTAGTCCATTTGGCTCCCAATCATTCTCCCAACCTCAACCGCTTTACCACTTAGACTTGGGTAGGACTGGGCTAGGAGAACAAGGTTTTAGCAAAACTCATGGATTTAAAAAGCAGGCTTGGGGCAGGCAAGATGGCTCAGCAGGGAAAGGTGCTTGCCACACAAGCCTGAAGACCTAGTTCTGATCCCCAGAACCCACCTAAAGATGAAAGGAGACGACCAACTCCAGAGTTGTCCCCTGACTTCCACATGTGTGCCACCCCCAGTCCTCACTCACAAATACACAACAATAACAGTAACGTAGATAAATAAGCAAAAGAAGGCACAATAAAAATGAAAAACTTAAGGTTTGGCAAGCGTCAAAATGTGAGACTCTAAAATTTGAAACATTGTTAAATAATTTTTAAGACTGTGAATTAGCAAAGTTTTGGCAGCTGGGCAGTGGTGGCACACACCTTTAATCCCAGAACTCAGGAGGCAGAGGCAGGTGAATCTCTGTGAGTTCGAGAACAGCCTGGTCTATAAGAGCTAGTTCCAGGACAGCGAGGGCTGTTCCACAGAGAAACCCTGTCTAGATAAATCACTACCCCGCCCCCCATCAAAAAAACAAGTTTTTGCAGAACAAAGAGTAGGAAAAGTCAGTGTGAGTTCTGCAGTCGGAATGCAGAACCATTCAGTTCAGTTTTGGCTCTGCTGCTTACAATGAGCTGGACATCCTTGTATATAAGATGGTAAGAATTGCAAAGGCCCAACAGACGGCTGTGCTGGCTAAGTAAACACCAGCTGGGAACACTGTAGCTTAGAGGAGAGGCTGGCATTTGGTGTATTAACTCTGCCAGAGTGATGAAAACAAAAAGAGCAAGCAGCGTTGGTCACAAAAGCATCTTCCCCAAAAAGGAGAGCAGCAGAAAGGATTGCCACACTCAGAGAACAGATCGTCCCATCTTACAAACGCTGTTCCAGATAATAGCCAGGGACAAAGCCATCCCATTCGTTTTATGAGACAATATAATTTCATTCCTAAGCTATTCAAAGACAGGATATGCCACCCCATCTAGAAGGCAACAAATCTGAAATCTTTTCAAATCCAGATTAGTACAGAGGAAACATTTAAAAAATAAGGCCAAGCTTGATTTGCCCCAGGAATGCATAGAAGACTTAGCTTTGGGGGAAAAAGACAATCGTGTTATTTATCAAATAGCAGATTAAAAGGCACAGTCCCTAGATGAGAGCCGTGGGCACTGAACAAGAGCTCAGGAATACTTAGCCCTGGTTTGTGGTTTAAAAAGGCAACAAACACTGAAGCAAGAAAAACGGAAAATTCTTGACCTCACAAAAAGCTTCTAAAACTCCCACACCGTGAAAAGTATTTAGTGCACTATAATGGATACAACAGTGGCTTTGCCCTTCAAGTTAGGAACAGGAAGCTGGTGCAGGACACGGGTCTTCACTCCCAACGTTTGGAAACAGAGGTGAAAAAATCAGGAGTTCAAGGCCAGTCTTTGCTACATGGGAAGTTTGAGGTCAGCCTAAGCTACATGAGACTCTGTCTTCAAAAATACAAAAACAGAAATGAGATCGAGAGAAAGAGAGATAGAGGAAGAAGAGGAAGAAGGAAGAGGAGGTGGGAGACCTGAAAATTTCTTCTTAGTTTAGTGGTCTATTATAAAGTCTAGGCAGAGCTACAGAACTAGCATTTTCTATAGATGAACCATAATTGCATCCAGTGCTATTCTTACAAGCCAATATTTACACTAACTGGAAAAAATTCTCATGAAAATAATCAAATGCCTAAGTACACAAAGCAAAAGATTTGTGACCTCTTTGACTGGGAAAATATCAGTGTTATTGAAGTTTTGCTAAGTTGATCTTAATGACCTGTGCTCCTGAGAGAAGAATCAATATGGCAAAGATTTGCCTTCAAAATATCAACCTGCACAATTCCAATACAAATCCTAATATAAAACTTTATACATTTACTTTAGAATTCAAATGGGAGAATAAAAGTCCAAAAATAGTCACTATGACGCTGAGAATATCAAGGAAGAACTATGTATCTTAGATGCCAAAGTTTGTTATAGACTTGACTAAGTGGAATAGTGTGTTTTAGCCTGAGCTACCCATGAGCAGTTTCAAATATCTCAAAACACGTCCCCCTTGTCTCTGAGTGGTTCTGGTGCCACATGCCAGGAGGCTGAGTTAAGAGAGCTGAGCTTCCTAACTGGGAAACATAAAAGATTCTTACCTGAAGCTAAAAAGAAAAGGGAAGGTTCATTAGGCTGAACTCAAGCATGGCAAAGCTTGACAGCTAGGAAAAAATACGGGGAAGCTTTGAGAAGCCGGAGCAGGAAATACCTAACAGACCCCAAGGGGAAAGGCTGAACCTCAGACTCAGCCAAAGTGCGGACTTCTGAATGGCAAGCGAGCTGAAGTCCTGCTCACACTGAGGTCAGCCCAGTCATTTGTCAGTACATCCATGCAAGGGCAGTGTTGCCCAAAGTTCGACGCTGCTATTATTTCAGTTCTGATCATGTGTATGCATGTGTGTGGAATGTGTGTGTGCACGTGTGTAAGTTCTTTGGAGGCCCAAAGAGGCTACTTACTGGGTCCCTCAGAACTGGGGGTACAGGTGGTTGTGGGGTTCCCAGTCAAACTCAAGCTCTGCAAGAGCAGCGTGTGTTCTTAGCTACCGAGCCATCTCTCCCGCCCCTGGGGAGCTTGTCTGAGCCCTTAATCATTCTGGCACCATATGGAGGGATGACCAGTGTTTGGTCACAGTTGCCCATGACCCCGAGGTTCTAACATGAGCCAGTCTGAGTGTCCTCATACACACGAGCCAAAGTGACTCAATGATGCTTGAGGAGAGGTGACCCAGAGTCCTGTGAACTTCAGAACCTGATCCAGGGTTACAAGTACCCACGATGTGAATGTGGGAATAATCTCTGAACTCCACGAAGTTCACAGGGGAGTTTGCTGGCAGGGCACCCGCACTCAGGGTGAGAGCCACACCCAGGTCATAAGCACATAAAGCAACTGTGTAAGACACAGGAGAGTCCCACACCGGCTCTTCTTAAGTAGGAATTGGTAAGAGTGCCTCAAAACATGGCCCCGCCCCTTAGCTTCTCTGTCTTTCTCTGCTCCGATCAGAAGTGAGCTGTACACTTGGTGCTGGAACATCCCTCCCTCCGTCAGGGCTTATGATCACGCGGCCAGCGCTCCTTAATTTCTACGCTTGCTCCAAGCAGCCCTCCCCCCTGCAATTCCTGGAACAGTTTTCTAAGATGCCGCTGGGGCTGTCTCTAACCTGAGCTCTCTGGGCCTGGCCTGCCTTCCTGTAGCTACTGAAGCCTTCTGTGGAGTCAGCTTTGTTCTTAGTGGTGGACTAATGGGCACAGAGTATTAACCTCCTTTTGACAAGGGTCGATTCTGACTGAAGTCAAGTCCCTGGTGCCTGCGGCACACGGCATGACCTCAGGGACCCCATAAAACATGTCCTGCTCTGCTTCTTCCTTACCTACCAAATGGCTTTGCTCTTAAACAATGCCATGGGTAAACTGAGACATGACCACTGGCCATTGATGACAGTACTTTTATCATGGTCCAGAATCACTTGGGATGCCCCCATTTTCTGAGCCCCCTCCCCAAGCTTCTCTCTTTACATGGCCACTACAGGAAGAGTCCTACCAACAATGATTATGGCATGTGTCTGTCTACTCTAGCCACAGATGGCCACATAGACATGAGCAGTGGGTCCAAGAGAAAGAAGAGACAAACAGGGCCTGATTCTGCCAACAACAGGGAGATGAATAAGCAGGTGGCCGGGGTTGAGTGGAACACACTCTAGCACCGGAGAAGCTGGGTGTGGCTCCCTGGGATGTTAGAAGGACATCCTAACTCCTGTGGTCAGGACGTGTACGTAGGACAAACCTACAGGAATCTTTGTTTCCTTAAGGGAAATTCTCCTGATTTGCTAGGGTGGACTGAAGCAAAAATGATCTCTGTTGCAGAGGAGACAAGCACAGAAGAGCGAGAGATGGGAAGAGAGACTGAGAGACAGCGTGAGGGTGTGCAGTGAGGGAGAGAGACACTGTCAGGGTGTGCACAATTCTTAAACAGCCTCTGTGGTTTCTTTTTAAAATTTTATTTTTACTATTTTAAAATTATGTTTATATGTTTGTGTGTCTTTTTGCTGGTGTGTGCTCATGAATGTGAGTTCCTGCTGAGGCCAGATGAATTAAATCCCCTTGAGCTGAAGTCTGGTTTTGGTCCCCAGATGTGAGGTGCTGGGAACTGAACTTAAATCCTCTGCCAGAGCAGGAAGTGCTCTTAACCACTGACCACTGAATCATCTCTCCATCTCTAACCTCTGTGATCCTCTCTGTATCTCTCTCTGTCTCTGTCTCTGTCTCTCTCTGTGTGTCTGTGTGCACACACACTCGTGTGTACACGCACATGTGTGTAGAGGCCAGAAGCCATGATCAAATCTCTCCTACTGCTGCTCACTTCCTCATTATTTTTTACTGCCATATTGTTCAAGGCAAGGCCTCTCAGTGAATCTGGAACCTGGTGGTTTGTGTGACTCGACTGACCAGTGACCCCTGGAGCCTCCTGCACACGTCTTCATGCCTGGCTTTCAGGTGGTGCTGGGCATCCACACCCAGATCTTTGTGCTTGTTCAACAAGCACTTTACCAACCAAGCTGCATCTTCAGCCCCCAGGTTCTGTGGTTTTCATGGCCAGAGTTCACTGCTGAGTAATCCCTTCCTCTTCTGCAGTCTTTAATCAATTGACTGTAAGGTATTAAGAAAAGGAGCACATTCTTAATTGCTGGTCAACACGGGACAAGGATGGCTGAGCTTTACAGCTGTGGGAACTGGGTTTAT
Source organism: Arvicola amphibius (assembly GCF_903992535.2). Classification (NCBI taxonomy): domain Eukaryota; kingdom Metazoa; phylum Chordata; class Mammalia; order Rodentia; family Cricetidae; genus Arvicola; species Arvicola amphibius. The sequence goes on along the minus strand of NC_052049.1, from coordinate 83,755,148 downwards.
TTTTGCCTATACTTATAGATCCTGAAGACCCTGGGGCTCAGGTGAGATGCTGCCCAACTGTCAATTGGACTTTATTAGCCTAAGAGACAGGGCAAATTGAGTCTGCTATGTAGGCTATGAATGACGGGCTGTGCATCTGGCCTACCATGGCTCCCGTGGATCTGCAAACAGTGACCTTAAGAGGCAGCTCAGAGCATCGGCCTTGCTGTGGCTTATTCTGCACCCTGCAGCCTGGCTGCAGGCCCTTCCTTCACTGGAGTCTCGGGAGAACCGCTCCTCAGCAGATGCCACGGATCTGACGCCGTGTCAGAAGGAATGCATCACTCATGGGTCCAGGGAGAAGAGAGAGAGAAAGGGGGAAATGGTTAGGATACTCATCCTGGGGACATAGTAAGTGTCAAATTATACTGGCCTGAGACAGGACCGAAGTGCAAGAACAAGGGGCTCCCATGGAGAAGCGAGACAAAGGTGCAGTTTAGTAGAAAGACCCCAACTCCCTTTGCATCCAACACTCTTCACTTGCCTCAGCTCCCTGCTCTCCCACTCCACATGTATTAGCCGGAGTCAAGCCAGCCACGGGCACCAGCGTTCCCCTGGATATTCAGAATGGAGGTCATGAAGGCTAAGAGACATGCAGTTTGAGAGTCAGGCTGAACAACCTACCCAAACCATGACACACGACACAGGACGGAAACATAAAGCAACACTCCTTTTGGACTGTGGCAAGCTACACTGATCATTGGCTCTAGCAATCCTAGGGACAAAGTGATTAACATAACTTTATTTGAGGCGGGCTCTCATACAGCCCAGGCTGTCCTTGGATTGCTCTGTAATAGAGGATAACCTTGGACTTCATTTGATCTCGCCTTCACGCCTGGGATTCTGGGAGTGCAGCCATGGACTCCCACATCTAGTTTATACAGTGCCGGGGATGGAGCCAGGGGCTCATTGTGCCAGGCGAGTGCTCTGCCTACTGAGCTACAACCCAGCTCCATTGCCCACCTTGTTAGGTGAGAAAACTGAGATCAAGACAAGGTAACTAAGACCACACAGCTTAGAAGTGAAAAACGGGAAAGAAGCCAGGACCCTACTCACAACCATCCTTGGCTCACATTCATGGCTTTCCCCAAGATGTGTCCAGGTCTTCCTAGTGCCAGGTACTGTACTGTATTATAGGGACATGTCGGTGAATACGCAGGTGTAGTGTGGAGCTGCGGGCCGCCTTCCCACCGCCCCAGCTCCCGGCCACCGGCTAGCTTTACCCGAAGTAATTACACGGAAACTGTATTCTTTTAAATACTGCCTGGCTCATTAGTTTCAGCCTTTTACTCACATCTTGACTAACCCATATCTAATAATCTTTGTAACACCATGAATGGTGTCTTACCAGGAAAGATTCAGCATGTCGGACCTGGTGGCTGGCTTCATCGCATCTGGCTGTAGAGGCAGGGCAATTGTCTGAGCCATCTACCTCACTTCCTTCTTCCTGTTCTGTCTACTCCACCCACCTAAGGGCTGGCCAAGGCAGTTTCTTTATTAAAACAGAAGACCCTCCCACATCACGCAGGCATGCCCTAAACCACCCATCGGATGGATAACCACAGATTGTGCAGGAACCATACAAGGCTCTACAAGAGCTATGCTGAAAGACCTGCCCAAATCTGGAAGCTGGGAAAGTCTCCTAGATCTAAAAGCCAATGCGTGTAATCCGAGAGATTGGAAAGAGGGAATATTCCAGATTCAGGGAATATCTTGGCGTCATTTTGCAAAGGAAAAGTCTGGTTCTCTAACTATTGGGTGAAAAGGGGAAAGAGAAACATGGTAAACTATGGAGGGCCAGGGACCTTCAGGTTCTGATTAGAATTCTTCATGATTCAGAGAAAGATGGGAACCTAAGAGCCATCAATGGAGGCTCTCACTTTCAGATCTGCAGTAGGAAAATACTAATATGACTGCTGGGTTGGAAGCAGGGTGGGAATAGAGGAGAGGAAGAGTAGAGATGGGGAGAGAAATCAGACCACCATGGTCACCCAGGAGAAGGTAAGTGAGAACCCAGTGGGGATGGAGATGTAGGAACAAGTTGGGCCTAACCAACATGGCAGTGGAAGAGAGAGGTTTTCTTTATGTTCCAGCATAAATGGTTCAAGCATTCTTTTCCTTCCCACATAGACAATGCCAGGTCCTTATTCACTGCCTCTGGAGCACAAGGGCAGTCCAGTCAGCAGCCTGAGAAGAGTATTTTTTTTGTTGTTTTTTTGTTTTTTGTTTTTCGAGACAGAGTTTCCCTGTAGTTTCTAGAGCCTGTCCTGGAACTTGCTCTTGTAGACCAGGCTGGCTTCGAACTCAGAGATCCGCCTGCCTCTGCCTCCCGAGTGCTGGGATTAAAGGCGTGCGCCACCACTGCCCGGCCCCGAGAAGAATTTTGCAGAGATCTCTTGTTATGGCTCCACACAGCAGCCAAGCAGGCACAGTGCTTTATCTTGAGGGTCAGGTTCTTAGAGGAAGATGTTGAAATCCTCAGGAGGAAGCTGAATAACCTGGAAGTCTGTAGCAAAGGTCAACATGTATGACATGAAGCAACCCCATTGCTTTTTTCATGTTAAGCCCAAGATCTTCTGGAAGTTTCTGAAACCCAAGAGCATGCTCTGGACAACGGACATACTTAAGTCCTCATTCTCTCTTTAAAATTCTGGAGAGGGGAAGTTGATAAGAAAACAGGGTGGGTGGGGGTCTGAACGATGGCTCAGGGATTAAGAGCACTGGCTGCTCTTCCAGAGGTTCTGAGTTCAATTCCCAGCACCCACATGGTGGCTCATAACCATCTATAATAGGATCTGATTTTCTCTTCTGGCCTGCAGGTGTACATGCAGAGAACTCATACACAAAATATAAACAAATAAGATAAAAAGAAAAGGAAACAGGGGGGCTGAAAGTGGCATCACAGCTGGAAAAGAAAGAGGGAGATGAAATTGAGTTTATGTCATTGAAGAGAGGTTCAGAAGAAACACAAGGGCTTCTCTGTCCATCTGTCACCCTTCATGAGGCTCATTGTCTCATCTCAGGGTCAAAAGGCTGTGTGAAGGCCCCCTTTCACAGGCCGTATCCTGAAGCAGAGAGGTCCCTGATGCAGTCTGGATACTCAAACACAAGGGGAAAATGGGCCTAGCCAATGTTTTGATTCCTTGGTGTTGAAATAAAAAGTTCTTCTCATTGGCAATAAGGAGAATGGTGCTCAAGACACAGTAAATTTACCTTTAAAAGTCCCCCTCATCCCCTCCCTTCCCTGTGTGTGTGTGTATGTGTACACGCATGCACACACGCACAATGTGTTGTGAAGTATGAGCCATCTGCTTATTTTGTGAAGGGATGTGGAACCTCAGGATCATAGGACACAAACCACAGGCCCGCAGGGGAGACATGGCAGAGAGCTGGGAAAACGCCTTTGAGATCTATGTCTTGTCAGCTTGAATGAAGAATGAGAGGGTGGGTATTCTCATCAACAGGAAGTACCATCCAGCTGGGGGACAGGGAAAAAACATTTGGCAGGGTCCACATGCTAAGGGACATTCTTTCATTGTCTGAACACAATCCTCAAATTTTGCTCAATAAGTAAGAGGCTAGGCTGATAGGTCAGAGGTGAAAGTGCTCATGCAGTGAATGTGAGAACCAGGGTTCTGATTCCCAGAGTCCCACAGAAATGCCAGAAAGGCCTGTAAATAGAGGGGATCCCCAGAGCAGGCTGGCTAGCAAGACCAGCCACATGGATGAGCTTTGGGTTTGACTGAGCGACCCTCCTCAGACTAAGGTAGCAGAACACTGAGGACAATAGCCTACAATAAGCTTAGGCTTCCACAGACACAGTGCACACAAGTGCTTGTGCACTCACACGTATGTACCTCCCACCCACAAAAGGAAAACTAAAAATAATCCTTTTTGGTTTATTTTAGAGTATTCAGGTTGTTTTGAACTAGGTCAGAACCCAACATGGCCACTTTGGGATGTATAGGGTTATGCTCTGATGTACACCTGTGAAGTTATCCATCACCTTTCTAAAATAAATAAATCAGCGAGTTTCCAACAACCAGTGTTTGCTTTTGAAATAACTGGCAGAGAAGCGCAGCCTGATGAGCCCACCTCGAGAGACCAAGGGCTCCACCAGCTTTGAATTCAAGGCCTATGGTGCTCTCTGAATATCCGTTCTACACTGGTCTTAGGGACCATGAAGCAGCTATGAAGATCTTGGGGCTGGTGAAGTGGACAGGGTGTGAACAATGATCAGCCCACAGGTAGAGACCACTCTCTGCCCTGAGACAGTGTTGAGAGGTGAGAATGACCTGTGGCAGCTAGGAGGTGGAAACAGCTGAGCTAGGTTTGAAGGGAGAAATTTGCAGAACTTAGGGAACATGGGTGGGAGAAACATTCCAATAACAAGCAGTTGGGAATTCTGAACAGCGCCCCTCCCCCAGGCCCTGGGAGAGCCTTTCTTGCTACAGAGCAGTGGACAGATGGTGTCCCCAGTGCCTCCCACTGTTGCCCCATGAACTCACTTTTAGTCAATTTTGATTCTTGCTCAAACTAGATATCTATTTCAGGGTTGTCACTCTTTGCTCCCACCTTCAAATGGGGATAAATTCTTTGTGTTCTGTGGAGAAAATGTGTCAGGTATTTTTAGAGTAAGACATTTTGGGTCCCCAGCCTGCAGCCCTGGCCTCCCTATGGTCTAGGAGTCTCCATGCTCATTCCTGGCATGGCATGATAAGTTCTGGTTCCCCTCTTCCCTCACTCTATCCATGTGCGCCTGATCTCTCCTGTCGGCATTGCCCTTTGGGCTGAGCAACAGTGGATTATTGGGAAAAGACCACCTTCCCCACAAACACTCCATAGAAAAAGAAAACAGGCTGGCCAATCACCTGTGATCTAGCTCTAGCAGAAGCTGAGCTCCTTCCGCCTTGGAAAAGTGCCCTTGCTAAGTCACAACCCACAGGTGTCATTCAAAATGATGTTCGTCTTCTGAATTACCACAGTTCAGCTGGAATTCCATCCTCCTCCCTTGGGCCCAGCACTGCTGCTCCTCTGGGCAGGGGGTGGTGGTGAATCTCACTGATTAAAGAAGCCTATGATGCCAGTAAACCAGCCAGAGCTGAAGGGGTGGGTCCAGCTAAAACAGGCAAGCTGTGGTCACATCTCCTCAGCAGTTCCTGGGTTTGTGCGCTCTCTCTCTCTCTCTCTCTCTCTCTCTCTCTCTCTCTCTCTCTCTCCCTCCCTCCCTTCCTCCCTCCCTCCCTCCCTCCCTTCACAGACATGTTCCAGCCCACCTCCCTCCCACCTTCTGTCTGTTGGGCTGGGTTAAAGGACAAGTGTTGGTGGGGAGCCTCCTCCACACACCCCATGTTCTTTCATCTCTCCCTGGTAAAATTCTACCTCAGCATGGGAGACTCCAGGTCAAGATCTCCCCAGCAAGGCCCTGCAACTCTGCATTGCCTTTCCCAATGCTCAACTTCTATAGAGACCACTTCCCCATAGGAAGTACGCTGGTACAAAGAGCCCTACTTGAGCCCGCCTTAGCAGGGAATACCTCCAGGATCCAAGGGAAAGACAGAAGCGTGTTTGAGAAGGTTTGTTCCAATTTTTTAGATGAGGCCACGGGGAGCCTAGGCATGGGCACCTCAAGCTTAACTCACTTGCTTCCTGCTTGAAGCAATGGCCATGAAATGGAGATCAATGATCCCTGAGTTTAGGGGGCTCTCTTTTTCTCTAGTCCGTGAGATACTTCCTTCAGAAAACAAACAAAAGAAAACAAGAGACAAAGGCTGTGGCAGTGACGTGCACTCTAAGGGGACAATAGGACTTCCGCGTAGGGTAAGAGCACTACACCCCAGAATGGCATTTGGGAAGGGCCATTTGGAGCAGATGTCTGTTGGGCTTATGGACACATGAAGCAATCCTCTTGCATGGGGCCAGTATAGTCCTTTTACGTAGTAAAATGTCAAACAGGACTGAACTGGCAATGGCTCTTGGGATGGCAGGTTTAGTGGCTACAAGGTGGGTGGATGGAAAGGGAAGAGTCAACCCAACCCTGTTTATAAGATGACAGCAATGCCTTAGGAGCTGAGACACATCCCTGAAGGTCACACTTAGGAACCATTTATACTGCACTTTGGCCCCAATATCTGTTTCTGGGGATATACTGGCCCAGAAGTCATGTCTCAAGTTTGCGCTGCTTGCCCACAGAGCCTAGCTTTCCCTCACAAGGAGTGGGAAGGGTTGAAGCTGGGAGGGGACTGTGCAGCCCAGACTCATGCCTGCTGGTGTTGTGACCTGATCCTCAGTCTCTCTCTCTTCCTTTCGGCCCTACAACAGGGACTTTGACAACTGCTCTCACAGTTCACTGCTCTTGGCTTTTGATGGGGCAAAGATATCAAACCTGTGAAAAACCACTTGTTATAGTCTGAACGTTAACCATTTCCCCAAAGCTCGTGTGTTAAGGGTTTGTTCCAGGGGTCTGGGGCTAGAACTCAGCTGGCAGAAAGCTTGCCTGCTGTAGTGGCTGGGTTGAGAATGGTCCCTATAGAATCATAGTTGAATGCCTGGTTCCCCATTGGTGGAAGGCTTGGAAAGGACGAGAAGGTGTGGCCTTGTGGGAGTGAGTGTGTCACTGGGGTTGAGCTTTGAGGTTTCAAAGGCACACATACCAGGCCTAGCTTCTCCCTCGCCATGTGGCAGATCAGATGTGGGCTGTCAGCTCTTGCTACCTTACTCTTCATCACGATAATGAACTAACCTGAAACTGTTAAGTCCCCACTTAAAAGGTTTTTTTTTTTTTTGTTGTTGTTGTTGTTTGAGACAAGTTTTCTCTGTGTAACAGCTCTAGCTGTCCTGGAACTAGCTCTTGTAGACCAGACTGGCCTCAATCATAGAGATCCGCCTGCCTCTGCCTCCAGAGTGCTGGGTTTAAAGGCACATACTGCCACTATATGGCTAAAAGGTTTTTTTTTAATAAGTTTCCTTGGTCATAGTGTCTATTAACAGCACTAGAACTGTAACTAAGACACCTGTCATATGTGAAGCCCTGGGCTAAGTCCCACCCTAGAAGCACTTAAAGATGGTAGCACATACTTGCTATCTCAGCTCTCATTAGGCAGAGGCAGATGCTCGAAATCTAAGCCATCTTCTGCTACATAGGGAGTCTGAGGGAAACCTGGCTTCCATAAGCTCCCGTCTCAAAAAGTCAAACAAAGCCAAGACAAGGAAGGCCCCTTCTAAAGGACGTAGTGCCAGGACAGCACGAGGGGACGTGGTGAACTCTTTTGGAGAGACCTGTGAGGTCATAGGGCTGTGCCACTGAGGGAAACACTGGGATCCTGGCCTTTTAGCTCTTTGACTTCCCAGCTTTGCGATGAGCAGCTGTTCTGCCCTGCAATTCCCGTCGTGTTCATCTGACATGACTACATGACGCCCAGAGCGCAGAGTTTGCTAGATCTTGGAATGGAAACAGTGTAATTATGAACCAGAACAAATATTCTCTCTTGATGTGTTAATTAGACAGACTGCCTGAGAAAAGCCTAGCTACCAATGCACATAGGAGACCCAGTTAGAGTGACAATGGACAGCCATTAGATACGTTTCACCTCAGGGGATAGGTTTTTGCTTGTTTGTTTTTAAGCTGGATCCTTTCTTGGCTGATGGAAGCCATGCAGGGACAAACTTAAGGTGACTTTGCAGCAGGGTACTTCTGTCTTAAACCCTACGTACACAGGGAACTCTTGCCTCAGAGTCTTCCTGGGTGCTATTCTGTCACCAACCTCAGCGTATCTACTGGCTAATTTCTCCAGAGGGAATCCAAGTGTCCCCACCTCTGCTTCAGAACCAACCTCCTATCCTCCCGCACATCCACTGTGGGCGCAGTGTTGACCCCTCAGAGAGGGTGGGATGTTCTTGAAGTCACAAGCTTCTGTTTGCCAGAGACTGAGAGAAAGCGCTTTATGTGCGCATTCTAGTACCGACAGTGATGATCTGTACAGTGGTGTTTCCTCCCTGGCTATTTCTAGAATCTGTTAAAGTCCATCTAACCCCCAGGAATGGGTAAGATACAGTCCGGCCCAGAGGCCAGAGGAACGAACCAATGACCTTCTGAAATGTCAACATTCTCTAGAGATTAAGTCACTAAACACAACGTTCCCAGGGCAGGCACCAAACAGTTTGCTGTGAAGTAGCAAGGGCACAACTGGGCACTAACCACACACACTACTCTCTCCATGGATTCTCAGACTCCCTGCGTGTGTCTGGGCTCACACGAAGTGGAGTCCAGCTTTCCCCAGACTCTGTCCTTGTAAACAGGAACACGAATAATCTGGAATAGTAAAAGTCTTGCTTTCTGAAGATCCCTGCCCACCCCTCTCCCAGCCTCAACTGCAGACAAGGAAGACTGACAATTAGAAAGCAGAGGGGAGATAGGAGGGTCTGGGAAGGGCAGTAAAAAAATAGGAGGAAAAGATTACAAAGGGAGGTAGGAAAGCTTGTCTAACCATTGGGTGCGGGAGCTCGCCTTCCTGTCGTCAACCTGGTTGGCCATCCTCGTTCTAGCTCTAGATAAGAGTGTTGTGTGTGATGTCAGCCGGTCCTGTGGATGCAGCAAATTATCCCAAACAGAACCTTCTAAGGAGGAAGGTTTATTTGGACTCAGAGGCTCATCTGCTTTCAGAGGCTTCTGTGCAATGTCAGCTGGTTCCATTGCTACTGGCCTGTGGTGAGAAAGAGGAGGACATGGATCACCAAAGCTGCTGACCCTGCGGCAACCAGAAAAACAGAGAGAGGGAAAAGGAAGTGCCCTGGGACACACACCCAGCAATCTGCTTCCTCCTACCGCTCCACAGCTGAAGAGCTCATCCAGATACGAATTCACCAATGGACAGAGCCATCCACGGCGTTAGCTCCCTCAGCCCAGTTGCCCTGTGCTCTCTGAGGCCTCGTGTTCGCTGCTAAAAGCCCTGCTTATCATCTCTATCACAGCAGAGCAGGCTTTAGAAACCGAATCCTAGCTTGCCCTTTGCTCTAGTGAACCCTCTGGCTTTGCTTGGATGCTTCAGACAGGTCCTAGAGCTGGCTTTTCAGCAACCCATTTCTGCCCTCATTCTCATTCTATGAGCAGCTCCGCCCCACCTACCAGTCTGGAGCTGACCAATCAGCATCCACTGTCTGAAAGAGCTACCAATGAGTGAGTGAGTGAGCTGTGCTCCCCAGCTTTCTGCTTCAGCGCCCATGCTGTGGTTCTTAGATGTTCTGAAGTTTCTGTCACTCCGCATTCGCTGTCTCCCTGTTTAGGGTTCTATTCCTATGAAGGGACACCACTAACGCCGCAACTCTTAGAAAAGAACACATTTAATCGGGTGGCTTACAGTTCAGAGGTTTAGTGCGTTATCGTCATGGGATGTGGTAGTGTGAAGGCAGACATGTGCTAGAGAAGGAGCTGAGAGAAGAGAAGCTACATCTTGATCTGAAGGCAAGAGAAAGTGAACTGAGACACTGGGTGTGGCTTGAGCATATATGAGGCCACAAAGCCCACTCCCACAGTGAGGCACTTCCTCCAACAGAGCCATGCCTTCTGTGAGTGCCATTCTCTATGATCCTATGGGGCCAATTACATTCAAACTACCACACTGACCCTCTCTGAAGAGGCCCATTCTCTAAAATAATCACAACTTCCTTCCATCTCTGACAGTCAAAATTTCTCTCCATAGAGAATTGGCTCCATGATTAAAGTACCTGAGCCAGAATGAGGGCCAGAGTTTGGATCCCTAGCATGTAAAAGCTGACCATAGCAGCATGCATCTGCAATCCCTGTAGGAGGAGGCCGCTTTTTCATTCTGGCTGCCAAGACCCAAAATAATCACACAGAAACTGTATTATTTAAATCACTGCTTGGCCCATTAGCTCTAGCTAATTGGCTAACTCTTACATCTTAATTTAACTCATCTCCATTAATCTGTGCATTACCATGAGGTCATGGCCTTCCAGCAAAGTTTCAGCACATCTATCTCCAGCAGCTCCATGGCATCTCTTCGACTCTGCCTTTCTTCCTCTCAGCATTCAGTTCCATCTTCCCCGCCTACCTAAGTTCTGCCCTGCTATAGGTCCAAAGCAGTTTTTTATTCATTAATGGTAATCACAGCAAACAGAGGGAAATCCCACATCATCTCCCTATTTCTGTTTAAATAAAAAGGAAGGCTTTAACTTTAACACAGTACAATTACATATAACAAAACAGGTATCAAATAAGAATTACAATTACAATATTTATAACGTCCTATCTATTCTTCAAATCCATCAAAGACTCCAGAAGGATATATTACCTAAGTAAACAAGAAGTACATTGTAAGCAACTTCCAAAACTCTAGATGACAGAGACATCTCACTGCTTGGACAGTCACCCAAAGTTTTTCTTTACCGTTGGGGCATCCAATCTTCAGCCCACAGACCCATAGTATCCAGCAGACTTTTCCATGAAGCAGGAAATTTCAAAGACAATTTAGTCACTTTCTTCTGTATCCTGAAGAATGCTTCACAGACTCTTTCATGAAGCAGGAACCCCAAAGGATCATCTCACCTTTAGGCAAGTTTAGCAGTCATTTCTCTGTGGGTCCTCCATGTCCTTTAAGCAAGCAGTCCAGGCAAGAGCAGTTTCTTGTCCAAATGGCTAACCAACTCCATAAGGAGCCTCTTTGATGCCCATCTTCCTCTTGAAGTAATTGGTGCTGCCAGGAACAGATGTGTCTCACTGTCGTGAAAAGTCTTAAGTTCTTAAACATTTTAAATGCCATATTCTGAAGGTCTCTGAAAGGTTTGGAGATTACCTATCAAACTGAAATATATCTCTATACATTTAGAAAATCTAGCATACATGACTACAAGCTTGACTATTATAGATGATTATCTATTAACCTATATTTTTAACTATACATTACATTTTTAAAATGAACTACACATAGTATCTAAATCAAGGGCAGAAATATACATGTACAGTATAACAAAATTTACCTTAAATTTATATCAATAAACCAAGATTTATCCTAATGCAAATCTCTATAGCATACAAACCAAGATCCATACCAATGCAAATCTTATAGCATATCACCCTTTAAATATAAAAGGACATTTATAAACAATATTTGGGAATATGGGCATAGTTTTTTTCATACTTCTTCCTGCTGTTTGGGGGCGCTGTTAATCAGGTCTTTTATGCTGTATCCTGTGTGCTAGGTTCATCTCAGCCAGCAGTTGGGCAAAGTATTTTCTTTGTGGAGGTGTTCACAGCAACCTTTCGGGGGGTTTTGTTCCATAAAGCCATATTCATTTGTAAGCATTCCACAGGTTCTCATCTTCTGTGGAAACAAGAGAAGAATCTCTTTTCCAAAGCAACATATCCTTACACCCAAATTCTGAAGTCAAGACGCCTTTATAGTATACATGCTGGTTTAGCTTAGCAGCACATACAATGAAATGTCTCTCTGTACTTAGCTCCTTAACAGTCAAAAAATTCAAAGAAAACACAATAATATACATAATCCAGACTCTCTCTGTGTGTTTCATCTTTATGTGGCTTGTTTTTACTCTATTACTTTTTAGTATTTATTTTATTATCTTTACTCCTTTAATCTATGACTGTCTGTACTTTGTTTCTTTAAAGACTTTACCCTTTAAAAAAACCATTTACTTCTTTTTCAACTTTCTATGCTCTTTTTCTTCTCTCTTCCAAGTCTATGTACATTTATCCAACACTGTGACCCATTTTGAGGTCTTTTATTTCTAAATATGTTCTACTGTGTATTTGTAACTTTTTCCTGTCCAGGAGCACTATTAAAATGCTAAGCGCTTCTTAAAAACTTAAGCTGTGCCATTGCTAGGGGAAATATGACAGTTCCTGTTTGCCTGCCCAGTCTAAAACAAGCTGCACCATTACTATGATAAATATGGTACTTCCTGCTTGCCCCACCCAGTTCATCATGGTGAAGCAGCTTTCTTCTCTGAGAGTTGAACTGCCCCAATTTCAGGCACACAGCCATTAAGCAAGCTGCAGTAGTCTGCTCACAAACCCCATCCAAATGCTTTCTCTTCTGCAAGAGCCAGAGGTCGCACTGGCAGCATAGCCCAGAAAACCAGCATTTTAAAACTGTGCAGCTATTTTTTTCTGCTGCTGCTGAGTCAGGAAAACCTCTCCTAATGGAGCTGTGGCACACCACCAGCAAATGGCAAGAAGCTGTGTTAAACTCTGTAATTTTTTTTTTGTCTAGAGTTCATTTTCAAGCCTTCTCAGGTTTTACATGGATTTAGTTGGCCATGTTGGCACCAATTTGTAGGAGGAGGCTGCTTGTTTGTTCTGGCTGCCCCAAACCAAAATAATCACACAGAAACTGTATTATTTAAATCACTGCTTAGCCCATTAGCTCTAGCTTCTTATTGGCTAACTCTAACATCTTAATTTAACCCATCTCCATTAATCTGTATATAACCACGAGGTTGTGGCCTACCAGCAAAGTTTTAGCACATCTATCTTGAGCTGCTCCATGGTGTCTCTTCAACTCTGCCTTTCTTCCTCCCAGCATTCAGTTCCATCTTCCCCACCTACCTAAGTTCTGCCCTGCTTTAGGTCCAAAGCAGTTTCTTTATTCATTAATGTTAAACAAAGCACACAGAGGGAAATCTCATATCAAATCCCAACACTGGAGAGCAAGGCTTTGCTGGACAACTGGTGAGAACTGCAGATTAAGTGGGGAGCTACAGCAGGAGACATCCAGTATTGACCTCTGACCCTCACATGTGTGCACATACAGGTGTTCCGTATACACATACAGACAAACACACACACTCACACACATAAACACATACATACTCACATACACACATACATATACACCCACACTTATATACACATGTACACTCATACACATAAACACATGAACACTCACATACACACACATGCACACTCAGTTACACACACATAACTCACATACACACACACACATATATATATGTATATATATACTCACACACACACTCGCCTGTAGATACACACACACCCACACACACACCCACACACACAAATGTTCCCTAGCCAGGTGTCTGATACATAAGGCAGAGGCAGGATCTCACGAGGCTTAGGATTTAGTGCTGCTGTAGTTTAGCAGTCTTGGCTCCAGGAACTACCACCATGAGGCCCACCCACCAAGACTGCAGACATGATCATCCTTCATGTGACTCCAGTTCAGAGAATAGCAAAATAGTTGAGATACACTTTCTAGCCCCCTGCCTTCCTCTTTTGAGCTTCCTCTTGGAGCTCAAGATCCCAATGCATGGCTTCCCCTCTCCCTTTCCCAGACTCGTGCAGGATTGGCATGCAGCTCTCCTCGTGAGAACCACTGATGCTCAGGTCCCAGCTGAGAGGTGCTTCATCTTGCATCATCTGCCGTCTTTGCAACAGCCCTATGAGTCAGGCTGACAGGTATTAATGTCCCCATTTGTAGCTTCCAAAAACAAACTAAAAAATGTGGAAATACAGGTTCCTCATCAGTCCCAGATTTCTCCCCCATGACAATATTCCTATCCCTTAAATTTCTGAGGTAATGTGACCAACCAGTTGGGTGTTCCAACTCCTTCACTCTTTTCCTTCCTTCCTGCTTTCTTTTCATGTTCTGGAATGCTGGGATCACAGACAAGCTCTGAGGCATGGGCTTAATCCTATGATAGTCAGCTTTGGTAGAGATGAAGGCCCATAGGAACTGGAAGACAGGCCCAGGCATCTCTCACTCTCAAAAGAATATATATGCCTTATACACTCACATGTGCAGGAGGGTGTGAGCCATCATCCTCTTGTAAGAGGAAAGAAAGAGCTTTGCCCGCCTGCCTTGGACTCTTTCAAATTTTGTGGACAGAGTTCCTAAGAGCCAGACAAACAAGGAGGCATCATTCCAGGTCCTCTCTGGAGGTGGTTTTGAAGAAAGCTGGCCCACATTGTGTTAGAGGATGATTGGCAGTCCTCTTCCAGGATAACCAGGTAGGGCTTGGACCTGTCCCAGCAGCTGTGGGCATGGTACCCAGACATTCTGTCCTCAGAAGACCAGGGAAGGTGTGTGCAAACAGATCCAGGCAGGTCCTCTGTGGTTCTTAATTGAGCCCCTACCACCAAAGGGAGGGAAGGACTCTGGCAGCTTCCTTCTGAGAAATCCCCTCTTCCCACTCAACTCTCAGGCCCAGCTCCTTCCCATCTCTGCCCCGAGAGTCATCCCCCACCCTGATCCCTGCTTGACTCAACTCACCCTGCCTTCATGTGTGTGTGTGTGGGGGGGGGGGGCTGAAGGATTGATTCTGTGGACGACAGCAGTGGCCTTGGGACAGCTCCTGACCAGTTTAACCACGCAGCCCTGTCCATCTCTGATGTGAAGTGAATACCCCCATGGCCTACAGTGGAGTGGAAAGAACACAAGCCTAATATTTTGCAAATTCTGAATTAAGATTCTGTTGGTGATTGTTATCACAATGTGTGCTTTGGCTGGTTTGGGCCAGAAGACCCATTTGTGGAAATAATCCTCAAGAGACAGGGGATGAGCTGATTTAAATATCCCCGACTCTCAGTTGAGGGCTGAAGAGGAAGGGAGCATGTGCTATGGTTTGTGTGGCTGGCTCTCTTCGGACTGAGAGGGAGGTAAGGTAAGGGGCATGGTACTGTAAATTCCCTGCTTGCTTCTGGGAGCAGCAAGTAGAAGAACCCTGGCAGAGCTCCTGGTTCCCCAAAAAGAACATAGGGTATCCTGCTGTCATTCCTTATTCTTACTGGGAGTCCCAGTGCTCAGCAGGAGCACTGCCTGAGAGGAGAGCTCATGGTTATCAGCCTGCAGAACCAGATGGGAGGACTAAAACAGGTCCTATGTCCAGGCTTCCAATTGCAGAACCAGGCCCAGTTCAGCCACCAGAGCAGAAAGCACTCAGGATGATGGGACCTGACTGTATAGGTAAATCCTATCTCATGCAGAAGGCACTTAGGATAATGGGACCTGAATGAATAGGTTAATTCCATCTCTTGGCATCATTCTTTTACGCCATGTGGTCTGGCTGAATTTGAGAACCAATTCAAAGCTGCTTTAAATTCAACACCAAGCAGAGTCTCCTAAAAATGCTCACAAAATTTCCAGCTCTAAATCTAGATTTAACTTTCTGTGTTTACACATGTGTGGAGGTCCAAGGCTGGTGCCAAGGCCTTGGGTCCCTCCTCTACCTATTCACTGGGGCAGAGTCTCTTCAGCAAGCGCTGACCTCACAGATACGGCTAGTGTCACTAGTTAGCTTGCTCTGGGCATCACATATTTCTACCTTCTGAGGCTGGAATTACAGGCAGGCCACCACTCCCACATAGCATTCATGTGGGTTCTTGGCATCTGAACTCCTGTTCTCACCCCTACATGGCAAGTGTTTAACCACTGAGCCATCTTCCCAGTCCTGAGGAGGAAGAGGTCTGTAGGAAGGGGAAGGGGGAACTGAGAGGGATTAGAGGAATATATGTGATATGAAAATCTCCAGGGACATTAGGAATGACCTTGATGGAAGGGGGCACTGTAGAGAGTGTGAATAAGAATTAGATGTAATGACATATAGGTATGGAATGATTCTCTCTGTATTCTGGCCAAAAAATTAAGTAAAACAAAGAGATTTTTTGGTCTAGAATAAGAAACCCACTTAGACTCAAGTTGTAACTCCTCCACTTCCTAGTATGGGATCTGAAGTGCTTTTTAAATCATAAAGGAAATAGCACTCACCTTAGTGAGGAGCTGAACATGTGGACATGTAGCAGGTATTCAGGAAATTCCTGGGGCTCTGGATTGCTTGGCTAAGAAGCCTACACTCTGGAAGGCAGGCGGACAAGGTTCAATGCTGTGATTACTTGTCGGAAGTAAATTAACTCAGTTGCCCAAACCAGAAATCTCTGAGTCAGTCATGACTCTCCCTCTTTCTTCTTAGCCATTGGCTGAATATAACTCACCATTCACAAGTAATTATCAAATGTCTTTTCTGTATTTCCATTTGGCAAAGGGATCTTCACTAATTCAAACAATTTTAATATACAATATTAGCTTTTATATTGTGTGGGAGAATTGTCTGTATTCTGTCAATCATGTTTTAAATAAATGCTGATTGGCCAGGCAGGAAGTATAGGCGGGAAAACCAGACAGGAAGTAGAAATGATGTAATGAGAACAGGAGAATTCTGGGAATGAGGAAGTTGATTCCTCCCAGTCCTGCACAGACCACCAAGGAAGCAGGATGTGACCTGCCAGCTGAAAAAGGTACCTAGTCATATGGCAAAATAGATAAGAATAATGGGTTAATATAAGCTACAAGAGCTAATAAGTAGCCTGAGCTAATGGGCCAATCAGATTTATAACTTATAGAGATCTCTGTGTGATTTTTTGGGGGGCTAAACAGATGTGAGAACCAGGTAGGACAGAAACTCCAATAAGCAGGCCCCCTTCATGTTACACTATTGGTCAGTTATCCATCAAAGAAATGCACACATTGGTCTTATCCTCTAAGACAGCCATATTTATTTCTAAAACTGATGGAAGGATGTGATCCCAGGTAGCACTGCCTCTCATGTGGATGGTTTTAGTACTCTGCTGCAGTAGGAATATGGCTTATGCTGTGGTTTGAATGTGAACCACACCCAAGGGCTCATGCACTTAGACACTAAGTCCTCAAGGGACTGGTGGTGTTGCTTTGGAAGGTTAAAGTTGTGGAATCTTTAGAAGAAGGAGCCTCGTTGGAGGAAGTGGGTGGCAGGGTGAGGGGTGGCTTGAGTCTTCATGGGGGGCACTTCCTGTTTGCTATTTGCTTCCTGAATTCAGATGCCTTGTGACCACTGACTTGCTCCCATAGGCAATCCAACCGTGGAAACCAGGACAAAGCCTCTCTGTCTCTCTCACAGGCTTCTTGTCTGGTCGCAGCCATGAGAAAAGTAACACAATGTAGAATCACTGTCTGTTTAGTCAAGAGGTCCTTTACCAGGTGCTTCTCCACACCTTGTCCCGGGGGCCTCCCGGGAAGTGCTTTCCAGACTGAAGAGCTTGAATTCTAGCCACTGTATTCTAAGTATGCTACTATCTCTGCTGCTGGCAACTCTTGCCTTCTTGAAAAATAAGATTTGTTTATAGGGATCGAGAGATGGCTCAGCACACGAGACATACTTCAGACACCTTGTTGACTTTGTAACCAGAGGTCTGATGGTAACCCTGGCCAGCTCTGACTCATGGGCTAACCCATGGGAGGCGGGGTAGTCAAGTGTGCTGTGCTATCTCCGTAGTTCTGGGTCCACTGTGTTTCTAAGGTATGACTCTTCCTGTGGTGACAGAAACATGATGCTCAGCTTGTGTGTGCCATACGTGGTGGCCTTGGGAAGTTCTAAGTCCCCAGCCCTTTCCTGATGCCTTCTGCTTTCCTTACCAGTGAGACGCCATGCCACTTGTATCTAGCCAAAGGCTTTGAGAGGAAAGCATCTCACAATGCCACTCTCCTGTGCTCGTCATCCCTCTGCTACTGACTTCCAGAGCAGCCCTGACTTTCACTAAGGCCCAAACCTCTACTCAGCCCCTGCTTTCTGTGTGGTGGCTTGGGCTCTCTCCTGTGCTGACTATGAGCTGGCAAACAACCCGAGGGCAATGCCTTGGTGTAGAGCTTGCCTCATGAATGTCTTCTTCCCTCAGACTCTTCCCTTGCTCTCTCAAGTCCTGGTTGCCAAGGCAACGCTCTACCACTCAGCTGGTTTCAAGCCCACCTTTCCCGTTGTTTGGTCGTCAGTGGGAGGCTGGCTCTGTTGCTAATTTGTAAGATGCAGCTGAAGGTAAAAGTGGGCTTTCATTTAAAAACATTTCTAGATAGTTCTAGGTTGATGAAAATTCATGTTAGGCATGGGGCATGTTGGCTCACATCTGTAATCCCAACACTTAAGAGGCAGAGCCTTGAGAATCATCATAAGTTTAAGGTCAACCTTGTCTACACATCAATGTACAGCAAGCCAGAGAGCTACATATCAAAACCATCCTCAAAACAAGAACCAAACAGAAGAGCCTAGGCATGGCAGCTCACATGTGCATTCTCAGCACTTGGTAGGTGGAGACATTGAATACTAGCCTTTGACACACTACATAGCGAGTTCAGAACCAGCTGAACTATCAGAAACATGGCCTCAAGAAACTCAAGCCCCCAAATTACAACAACAAAGAGAACCCAAACTTCTATCAAAGGCTGAGTCTGAAGCAAGTCCCACCGCGTGTATTTGGAGCTAGAACAGACAACCACTTATACCTAGTTAAATACAGACATGCTTCTGACTGGGTATGCCCTGGGGGATGTGAGTCTGTTGTCCCCTTAGGCAACTTCTGGGCACCCTGTACTGAAAGTGACTGAGGGATAAGCAGAGAGGACAGTGTTGTCAACTCCTAAAGGCCAGTGGTCTCCTCTTGCTTCATTTCTGTACACCTAGAAGCCATTGCCAGATCACCAAAGAATAGCATTTTGGTTTTGAAACTAATGCCCCTGTAAAAACTTTTCTAGGGAATTTTGAATTTCCTGTAATTCTCATCTTGTATGCTAGTTGTCAAAGACTCTCCATGTCAATGTGGCTCTGCCCACAGGGCATTCCTGCTTCTGCTCTCATTACCCCACAGCCCCAGGCTGAGAGAATCCTTACAGCAGAAGGTCAGCATGCCCTAGAAGATGAGAGTCACCTCACCGCTAAGAAAGGATGAAAATTCCCAGGCCTTTTTTGTTCCCGTACTGACCCTAGACTCGTCAATCTTTGCTAAGTCCTCTCGTTTGTCTTTTCAATCCATTCTGCCTGTTCTCGTTGATTAAAGTCTAAAGGGTCTCTCTGGATGAAAGATGGTCTTGTAGCTTTGGTAGTATGTCTCACTTGTTGGTTCCATGCTGGGAAGTCTAAGAATGAAGGATGTTGGACTCACACAAACTCGAGGAAGACTGAACATGCTCACTGGCCTCTGACCTCATTGAAGGGGTTGTGTGTGTGTATATATAGAAGGGAAAGAGGGAGAGAATAGGGGAAGGGAAGAAAGAGGGAGGGAGGGGGAGAGAGAGAGAACTGAACTTACTCTTTTGCCAAAAACAGTCCGAGTTAGGTTCCTTTCACTGTGGTAAAACACCGACCAAAAGCAAGTTGGGGAGGAAATGGTTCAGCTTATAGTTTATAGGCCATTCTTGAGAGAAACCAGGGCAGGAGCTCAGGCAGGAACCCAAAGGCAGGAAACTAAAGCAGATGCCATGGAGGAACATTTCTTACTGCCTTGCTTCCCATAACTTGCTCAGGTGAGGTACCTCCCATAGGCTGAGCCTTCTTCCATCAACTAGCTAGCAATCAAGAAAATGTCCCACAGACATGCCCACAGGATAATCTGATGGAGGCAATTTCTAAGGATTCCCTCTTTCCAGATGTGTCAAGTTGACAACCAAGAGTATCACAGGAACCCATCCTTGAAATGACAGTACTAATTCACCTGCAAGGGAAGATAGCTCACACTGGAAAGTTCCCTTCTTTGGGGCCTGTTGGAGGAGGCCGTTTGTTGGTTTGGTTCCTGGCCACCCAGCTATGTTAGACCCGAAATAATCACACAGAAACTGTATTAATTAAATCACTGCTTGACCCATTCATTCTAGCTTCTTACTGGCTAACTCTTACATATTAATTTAATCCATTTCTATTAATCTATATATTACCACGAGGTCGTGGCCTACCAGCAAAATTGCAGCACGTCTATCTCCGATGGTGGTTCCATGGAGTCTCTCCGACTCCACCCTTCTTTCTCCCAGCCTTCAGCCTAGGTTTCCCTGCCTACCTAAGTTCTGCCTTGCTATAGGTCCAAGGCAGTTTCTTTATCCATTAATGGTAATCTCAGCACCCAGAGGGGACTCCCACATCAGGGGCCAGAGCTTCTAACATATCTTTGGGAACCATGGCCTGTTCATTCACAGCTGTAGTGACCTCTGTAGAGATTTTTAAGCACTATCTTATTAGGGTTTCTATTGCTATGATGAAACACAATGACCAAAAGCAAGTTGGGGAGGAAGGGGTTTGGCGCCAGTGTGGACTGTTAAATCCACTTAAAACCTGAGAGAGATCAGGAAATAATTCTAGACAAAAAAGAACAGAGTTAAGCATGACTTCTTGGTAGCATTTTCTCAGGTGGGCTCTGTTCGTTAGAGGCAAGTACAGCTCATTTAAAAGAGGCTTCCTGACTCAGCTTTAGAAGCAAAAACCTTGCAGCTCTTTTAAGAGGCCCCACCACCAAACACTTAAATGGTGTTTAGGAGTAGGCAATAGCAAGTTTCTTAGTGGTGGCAGGGACCTTGAAACTCCATAGAGTTGTGGCAATAAACAATGACTCCGGCCTGTACCTCGGCCTGTACCTCTTCCATGATGCTAGACTCTCAGAAATCTAAGGAATGGGATGGATCCAGCAATCAAAAATCATGGCTTTAATCTTAGCCATATCGCTTAGCAAATTAAAGACTCATGTGATCAGAAAAAGAGAGATACAGATAGTGTAGACAAAAAGCGTCTAAACAATTTACAGTGTGTTTAAAAATATATGTAGGCTTGGGAAAGACAAGAAAAAGGATAAAGTCCTTAAAATAAAAAAGAAAGAGAGAGAGAGTAGTTGGGTGTGGTGGCACACATCCTTAATCCCAATACTTGGGAGGCAGAGGCAGGTAGATCTCTGTGAGTTCAGGGACAGCCTGGTCTACAGAGTGAGTTCCAGGACAGAACTTGTGTAGAGAAACTGTCTCAAAAAACCCAAAAATTAAAAATAAAAGAAATAGAGTTTAAAATAAAGCCATGTAAAAATGGGAAATATACAGAGAGTCTGGATACTGTATTTTATTATACTGTCTTTGAATTGTTTGATGGCTGAGGAAGGGGCAACAGCTGCTAAATGATATTTGATTATAAGTGCTGCTGGAATAATCTAAGATAGGTATTTTGAAAATGCCTTGACTTAAAATTGAAGCCAAAAGATATGTTACTTTGGAGAAGAGGTTTTGTTTTCGTTTCTACAGGAAATGAGAGGCTGCTGATTCTTTCTTGGCTAAGAAAATTCAGGTTTGATAAAGGAAGACTCCCTGAGAAATCTCCGATAAGAGCGGATGGTGCAAATGTCTGAGTTCTACATCCAGAACAGATTCAAGACTGCTGCCTCAGATGATCAAGCCTCACAGGATACTCCAGTCAGGACTTGATCAAAATTTGAAATGTTTTTAGGTCCCCATAAGATTATCAGCACCCACAATCAGCAGGAAGTATCCTGGAAAACTATGCCTACATCACCAAAAAATGAATTATGGATGTTTGCCTTTGTTTAGAATGTTGGTTACAAGTGGTTATGGATAATGGTCAGTAGAGAAGCTAAACAAAGGAGTTTCGATTCAGAGTTCTTGTTTTGAAAGAAAAAGGTGGGGGAGGTGCTGTGGGAATGGTCTGAACCCTGTCACTTTTATTTTAGTAAATGCTGATTGGCCAGTAGCCAGGCAGGAACTGGAGGTAGGGCAATAAGAGCAGGAGAAGTCTGAGAAGAGAAAAGCTCAGTTTGTAGTCATGACCCAAACACAGAGGAAGCAAGATGAGACTGCCTCACTGATGAAGGTACCAAGCCATGTGGCTAACACAGACAAGAATTATGGGCTAATATAAGAAGCATTAGCTAATGGGCCAACTAGTTTATAATTAACGTAGACCTCTGTGTGTTTTTTGGGTGGGACAGAAACCTCTGTCAACAGGGGCTTATTCGGCTACACTCCCACAGCACTGTTCACCATCAAAGGAAGCCAGGACAGGAACTCAAACAGAGCAGGAACCTGGAGGCAGGAACTGATGCAGAGGCCATGGAGGGGAGCTGCTTGCTGGCTTGTTCCCCATGACTTGCTCAACCTGTTTTCTTATAGAACACAGGACCATCAGCCCAGGCAGGACCCCACTCACAATGGGCTGGGCCTTCCCCCATCAATCACTAATTTAAAAAATGCCCCACAGACTTACCTGCAGCATGAAGTTAAGGAGGCATTTTCTCAATTGAGGCTTTCTTCTCTGTGATAGCTCTAGCTTGTGTTAAATTTATATAAAACTAGCCAGCACAACCACCTTCCTAGGGCTTCTGTAATAAGTTAACACAAGCAGGGTGGCCTTGACCATAGACATCTACTGCCTTATGGTTTGGGGCTGTTGTTGGTTGTTTTACTCTTTAGGCTTTTTGAGGGGGCCCACCATGCAGCTCCCAAATAAATTACACACAGAGGCATATTCTTAGTTATGAATGTCCGGCCTTAGATTGGCTTGTTTCTTGCCAGCTTTTCTTAAATCATCCCATCTATCTTTGGCCTTGGGGTTTTTATCTTTCTCTATTCCTGCAGACCTTTTCTTTTCTTCTTACTCTGCGTCTGACTGTAGTTTGGTGACTGGCCCTGAAGACCTCCTCCTCCTCCTCCCTCTCTCATTCTCCTCCCTAGCTCCATATTTCTCCTTTTATCTGTCCTCTCTGCTTGACAGTCCCACCTATCTCTCTCCCTTACCTCTCTCTCTCTAGGTGGGTCAGCACTTTATAGACCATCAGGTGTTTAAGACAGGCACAGTAACACGACTTTACAGAGTTAAACAAATGCAGTGTAAACAAAAGCAACACACCTTTACATCACTAAACAAATGTTCCACAGGATAAGCAAAAGGAACACACCTTAAAATAATTTTCCACAGCAGGGCCTGGAAGTTGGTGAGCACTCTGTCCTTCTATAGTACATGTTGCCTCTCCATCTTCTGGCGATTTGTGACAATCTTTTTCATTGCTTGGCAGCAGTCTGCCACCCTGATTTCTGCCTTTACCATCACATGCTGTCTTCCTGTGTAGGTGTCTGGCTCCAAATTTCCCACTTTTACTGGGACTCTAGTCAAATCAGATTAGGACCCACCCTAGTGAGCTCATTGTAATGAAGAACCTGTCTCCAAATAAGGCCACATTCGGAGATACTCTGGGCTCTAGAGTATGGTTTCCACATGACACAAGTCAATCCAGCACAGACTTTCTCTTGCCCTTTTCCTGAAGTCTGGTGGCAGTTGGATTTTAGGGGAAGTTCCCCAGTTAGGGTCACATGCTGGGTCAGATTAGAACACAACAGAAGAGAAATATAAAGAAGGATGTTGGTCTCACAGAAACTTAAGGAAGGCTGAGCATGTTCACTGGCCACTGACCTTAGAAATGTCAAGGAAAATGCAGCAGAAATTCAGTTGAAAGCACACCCCCAATGTTTCATTAAAATCTTACTGCAAGTGAGCAGGTCTCTTAAGTTCGTCTTTGGGGAGGGATGCCTCACAGAAAAAGAAAAATGTGAGATTATTCAGCGGAGAGACTGGAAGGATTATCTCATCAAACAATGGAGTAAACACAGTGACATTTCACTCTGAGAAGGTGGGGGTGGGGCTAGATTCCCAGAACACATCTTAGTCTTTTTCAAGTGAACAGAAAAGCAACTGATAAGCACTTTAATGGGAACCCACTCTAGAGAGGACGGAACAGTCTGAGCCGTCATCCACAAAGGCAGAGCCTTCCATGGAAATAGACTCCAGGGTGCAGCAAGCATCAGACTTAGAAGGAAGTTTTGTTTTGTTTGGGGTCAAGGAGCAGTACTAGAGTTTGAGCACAAACCGTTCTTGGAAAGTCTTCTGCCCTGGGACTCCATGCCCAGCCCAGGAAAAGTTCTTCTACAAGGGTTTCAGAACAATGCCATTAACAGTAGGGCTACAGCTACATCCTGAAGATCTCATGGGTGCCCAGTGGCACCTACTCCCTAGCCATCCTTTCACCGTAGGAGCAGATCCTGCCCACTCAGTCCTAACACTCGGGACTCCTCCTGGCCTTGCCCAAAGCAGCCTTTCTCTCTTAGGACAGACCCTGCTCTTGGCTCACTGCCTTCCGCCCCCCAGGCCTCTTACTTGTTTTTAGACCTGTTTCTTCTGCCTGGGATTGCTCACTTGCTGATCCTTCTGCCTGGTGTGTTTGAGGAGCTTGTCCTTTCTTCCATCTGGGGCTTGTTATGCCCAAATCTGTAACCCCCCCCCCCCCCCCCCGCAAAAGCCAAGAAGGAAACCAAGAGTCCCGAATGTAAAAGCCAAGAGCCTTTATTTTAATCAAGTTTGCAAATTCGGTCCCTCCGCATGTCCAACATATTGGATTAACCAGAGAGCACTGAGCTCAATTAGAATTGGGTTTTTTTATAGTAGTAAAGGTGGGGGTGAGGAGTTTCTGAGGTTCAGGACCTCTAATTGGCTGACATCTGTCTAGGGGTGTCCTGGTGAATGTGCGCCGGCAGGTGATCCTATCTACAACGGTTGGAATGCCAGGCATTTCTTTTGAATGGTCTACTCTTGGGTGGGGGTTGGGTAATCTCAGTTTGTGGTTCCTCCTGCAGCCAGGCATTGTCTCAGGGCAAACTACTGAGACTCTGGCTTCTTATTAAATTTATCAATGGCCTAGTTCTACTCTAGCAGGAGATAATGATTGGAAATAAAGAACTTCCTTGGCGTGACCTGTCCCACCATTTATATTTAGCTTATTATGACTGGCCCCCACAGTGCTCTGCTCGATGATGACGCTCATTCCTAGAAGCTGTCCACCATTCCATCCTGCCTCCTCCTTCACAGCACCCAGCACCACCCACCTCTTAGGATAGCTTTTACCCCTGCTCTGGTTTTCTTAGGCTTGTTAGAGACACACAGGTAAGAAACCTGTCTGCATGGCTTACTACAGTGTCCCAGCATCTGCCCTCTATAATAGGCACTTAAGTTGTTGAAGAGTATTTAATCCATAGAGAGGCAAACTATGGGTCAAAGGTCACGTGGCTTCCAGTGCTGCTTGGAGAATCCAGCTGGACCCCTTCCAGAGCCTGACCTTTACACATTCCTCCTTTGTCTTTCTCTGCATCTCGGAACCAACATTCATTCACTCATTTATTTTTCTTTTCCTTCCTATTTTGGACAATCCCATACACATACACAACATATTGTGATCCTGTTCTCTCCCATTACCCTCTCTTATCTCCCCCCACTCCTGTTGAACCCTCCTCCCAGCTAGAACTCCCATTTTCACATACCTTTGCATACAGGTCTTGTACATGAAGCCACACCTTCTGTGTGTTCATTATTAGAGTGGCCATGCCATACCCAGATGACAACTTTTCATAGTTCTCTGTCTTCCAGCTCTGTCTGATGCCGTGTTGCTTGGGCCTTGAAGTGGGTGATAAAGATGTATGTTTGTGTATAAGTATGAATGGTTGTGTATGTGTGTGTATATGTATTTATGTGTGATGTATGTGTATATATGTATGGTATATATGTGGCATACATATGTATATGTGTATATGTATGGTATATGTGTGTGTTTATGTATATATGTGTTTTTATATGTGTATGTGTGTGGTGTATGCGTGGTATGTATGGCTTGTGTGTATGTATGGTATACATGTATGTTTGTGTATATGTATTGTATGTGTGTTTTGTGTATATGAATGCTTGTGTGCATGTGTGTATATGTCCTGTATGTTTGGTATATATGTATGTTTGTATGTGTGCATGTGTAATAAATGTGTATGTTTTGTGCATGTATGTGTTTGTATATATGTGTGTATGCGTGGTGTAAGTATGGGATATATGTGTGTTTGCATATATATGTGGTATGTACATGTTTGTATGTACATGTGCTTTATGTGTATGTGTGCTTTGGGCATATGTGCATGAATGTTTATGTAGAAGCCAAGGGTTGGCATTAACCCAGAATTCACTAACTGGCTAGACTGGCAGCCTCTCGCCTTTTATCCCAGTGCTAGGGTTACAGGTAAGAAACACTATGCCTTGGTTTTACGTGGGTGCTAGTGATCCTCAGGTATGGTTCTTGTCACATGGTTTCTCCATCCACTAAACACACCAGGCTTTTCCTTCTGTTCTTGATCACACTTGATTGTTCTCATCCCAGGGTAGGCAGGAGACAACCCGTCCCAGGTCAGTAAGTGCTTTAGCATAGCAAATTCAAATTGATTTTTGAGGCACCCAGCTACATGTATCTCATGTTCTTGACATGAGGTAGATCCATAGGCCTTCCCGCTGCCTGCAAACTGCAGCCCTCAGGAGATCCTGTGGAGGCAAGTGGAACCGCCTGGCCTTGCTGCTCCGCAGATGTGAGTCCAGGACAATCTAAAATTATCTGTATTCCCCGCCAGCCGGAGACTCTGCTAGAGCGACTGCAGCTGAGAGCCAGCCGCTGCAGCAGTGCCCGCTGCCCGGGGCTCAGTGGCTCTGAGCGGTAGAAACAGGTGATGGAAAACTGGCCCTGAAAGAAGGCAGATCAAGTTCAGAAACTGGAACCAGAATGCTGGGTCCAGGAACCACGACCACTAATCCAGGCTGATGTGGCCAGGGTCAAGGAGAGATAGCTAGAAACTAGCCAGACCTGCCCACAGCAGTTTCTGCAGCTCAGGGAGGAGGTAGGTGCAGGGTGGGGAGGGAGCAGATAGGGCCTGCGGTGGCCATTGTGTTATTTCCATACAGTATCTCATCACAGATCACTGACCTCTTCTGCCATTTGTCTCTTTTATTGTTGACCACGTGGAGGTCAGACGTGTGCAGCCCGTGTGTCAGGGTCACACAGCCAGTGAATGGCCAAGCACGAACGCCAGCCTAAGCCTGTGTGACACAAGATCTAGCACTTGCCTTGGTCCTGTTCCTAGAAGTGACCGGACAGGGTGTTTTCAGTTTTACTAAACCCCCTGAGGTGGGCTGATAGCATCTCCCCATTGACTTTATCATCCTGGGTCCTATTCTAGTCATCTAGAGAACCCTGAGAAAGATGTTGGGGGCCAGGAAGATGTTTCAGGGGTAAAGGTGCTTCAGGCCAAGCCTGGAGGCCTGAGTTTGATTCCAAAGTCCCACATGGTAGAAGGGGAGAATCAGCTCCTACATGTTGTCCTCTGGCCTCCATCATGTGCCTTGGTATGTAACACACACACACACACACACACACACACACACACACACACACACACACACACACACACTCTTAAAACATTTCTAAAAAGAAAAACATTGCTTAGGTATTAGCTCCCAGCAATTCTGAGTTAATTGTCTTTGGCTGTGTCTAAGAACAAATATTTCATAAACATCATGCGTTTTTTTGTTATTATGTTTCAGTGAGAAAATTGGTTTCCATTGTGTAGCTTGGATCAAGACTTATGTTACATTAAACAAACAAACAAACAAAAAACAAAATAAAAACAAACAACCCCCACTCAGTGGGGCTTTCAGGGATGTGGAGGCAGGACAAAAGTTCAAGGCCATCCTCCGTTATATATTGAGTTTAGGCTATCCTGGACTATATAAGATCTTGTTTAAAACAAAAGAACCATGTTGTCTGATTTCTTGGCCAACTACCCTGGGCAGACAGCTCAACAGGGTGAGTACAAATGTTGTCGCTCAATCACTTTGTTTCCAAACAGGCAGGACATATATTCAATGACAGCACATGTCCGCCGACACTTCTCTGGTTGAAGATGATCTTCTCAAATTCTCAAGTTAAGTGAAGAATTAAAACAGCATCCCCACAAAGAAGGGACAGATGTCAGAAACCCGGGCTTAGGGTTCTGTAAGGCAGAAGCATACAGATAAATCACACTAAATGTTAATAGATAAAACAGGTTCAACACAAGGACAATGCTAAGATGGATTTTAAAAGGCACAGAGGCACGTCTATTGTCTGATATCTGTAAGAAAGAAGATATTAGGAAAAAATAAATCAAATAGTATCTCTTTAAACAGCCCATTGTAATAAAGAGAAACAAGTAGACTCAGAAACATTTTGAAAAAGAGCAAAATAAAACATTTTGAAATTGTGACTCCAGTTAAAGCAAGGGTTAGGGGACACCTTTAGATTCAGAATAAGCTATAATGGAAGAGTGTGAAACCAAAGACTTAAGATTTTAAGAACCTATTAAAAGGAGAAAGTCAGGCAACATAAATCCAAAGCAATCAGAAGAAAGAAAATATATCTATTTTTAAATCACTTAAGGTGAAATCTAGGTTCTGTTTCTTTATCTGAGACCAGGTCTTACAGTATAGTTCAAACTCTCTCTGAATTTATTATCCCCCTGCCTCAGTTTCTTTAGTGCTGAGATTACATCCAACCTAAAAGTCAGAACTTTAAAATGTTAATAAAATAGATATATATCCTTGGACAACCATTCAAGAAGAAAAGAAAATACAAAGTATCAATATTAGAATTTAGAGGTTTCATATTCAAACACTAATTTTAGTAACCTTTTAGATTAAGGGTAGAAAATCAAATAGTCATTTTATAGATTCAACGAAGCTCAGTGCCCACTTGTAATGAAAGCTTGTAACAGGCCCAAAGTAGAAGGAAGCAACCTCAATTTTGGCAAATTACTTGCAAAAGACCTTCAGCCCACATCATACTTGTGAAATACTGAATACTCTTTCCCTAAAATTGGGAGCAAGGCAAGGATACCAACTATTAACATGTTTTTTCAATATTGGACACCAGGACCTCAGTTGTTAATAAATCAAAAAGGACATTTACTGTTCGGAAAGGCATAAATGACGTCAGATGATGTGATTGCATACTCAGGCATTCTTGTCGTGAATTTAGCAAAGTTGCCAGACCCAAGATTAGCATACTGGTCGTTTGTATTTTTATATATTATCAGGAAAGAACTTGTAAATTATAATTTAAAAATAATTTCACTCATAAGTGTCAAGGGAAATGTTTAAGACTGTTAGGAGTCACAAAGGATCAAAACAGAGACAGTACTGATCACTGACACCTCACAGGGCAAGTCTGCGCATGCTCAGTATAGGGCCAGCTGTCTGCGCATGCTCACTGTAGGGCCATCGCACCCTCCATCACGTTTGAAAATTTTAATAGACCACAAAGACAACCATCAGGTTGTCACCCTTGAGGACCGTGTCCTGGTTCCAGGTCCCGTAAGTGTCAGGACATGAGGTCTGAAAAGAGGTTCTGGTCCAGAAACTGACCTCCTTCAATCCGCTGGACTTGGGTAGGGAACCTGAAAGCTGAGACAGCAATGAGAACAGGGTCTTCTGCATCCCACAAGAACGTCCTCTAGAACGGCCTTACTGACAGGATGGTGACTTTAAGCATTCCCAGCAGGTTTATTGGAGAAACACAGAAAGGACCGGGTTGATACCACATGTTCTCTATTAGACACTTACTGTGTGCCTCTCTCTCAACTAAACTCTGAGGTTATGATGAACTGAACAAAATGGTTCCTGCCTCACAAGATCTTATCATTGATAAAATTCCACCCTCTTCTGTTAGGACATTATCTGGACCCTAAACAGAAGCCATCCAAGTTCCTTCAGAATTCAAAAACTCTCACTTTTACTGTTAAATCTAAATGCAGTATTTGATTGGATAGAGATATTTTCTTGTTTTCTCTGCAGTGACACTTGGCACAGAGAGATGGCAAAGCCTCAGATTGGCTCAGCAAGAAATCGAATACATGTCCAGTGCCCTAGATTCCCCTCAAGTTCCCGTGACCTAGAGGTAAAGAGGCAGTCAGCTGCTCAGCTCCACCCTCTGTGCCATCACCACCCGGCACCCCAGCTAGACCATGGGCTGGCATCAACAGGTGCTTCCTGGCCCACTGAGCAGCAACTCAGCGTGACCTGACTCCCATGTTAGAGACCCAATTGCTGCAGCCTCTATTCAGCACACAAATCTCAAATTTCCTTATGCAAATGTCCTTCCCCTTCTGGTAGACTGTGGGCACATTTAGGACGGATTTGTCAATATGACAAATGACCACACACACAGTTGTGTGAGTAAAAGAAAAAGAAACTCAGCCATCTCTGTTAGACAGGTCTCTTTGCTTAAATGAATACTTTCCCCCTGCAAAGTCCAGTCAAAGTTGGCCACCTTTGTGGGCTCTCACACCCAGGGGCTCTGAGAACACCTCAGCAAGTTCTTATCTCCACCCTCCCCCTGACAGGACTCCCTCGCTCCTTCCTCCTCCCCAGCACTTTCCCAGGGTTTTCTGCCTCTCGGATGGCTAACTACCTGTTTTCTTTCCCTAGAGTGCTGGGATTTTAGAGCTGGATTCTTGGGAGATAATGATATGGCTCAGGGAAGAAAGTGCCTGACTTTCCTCCTGCGACCCCCCGTGAGGCCGAGGCTACTGATTGGTGCTTCAGGACCTTGAGAGGCTTGGAAACAACAGAGCCAGGATTCCAGCGCTCCACCTTGTGCCGGCTGAGCGTGTCTGGGCAATGACTGTGGCTCTGGATGGAGTCACTGCGGATGAGGGAGGCAGAGTTGGCTCGGTCAGCGAGCACTCGTTGCTCTTTTTAAACTCTACGGCACCAGGGATGAAGTCACCTTTCTCCTTTTAAAACTGAGCTGACTTATTTGTGAGTCCCTGTCTCTGCTGTTAGAACTTAGTGTTTTTTTTTCCCACGGCTGGTCACCAGAACCTTCTCTCAGGTAAGCAAGCACGTTTTTATTTAGTAAGTTTCCGCCCCGGGACAGTGGGTTCAGGGGACTTTGGAGTGCATCCCTGGGGATAATGGAGTAAGGTCAGGAGACACTGGTATGAAGGGGGCAGGGAGGAGGGGTCCTTGATCCTCACCAGTAGTGTAGCCAACACTGGCTGAGTGGTTCAACTCTGAGCCTCGTAATGGACAGCACGCTGAGACTGGGGCTTGATTTGGGTGCCTCTCTACAAGTCATGCTTTAACTGATGAGGTAGCTAGAAGTGGCCCGTATTGGGCTGGCAGCCTCCATCCTTCATTTGCCTTTTTGACCACTGCCTCGAGCCAACCCCTACAGAGTTGGGGTGCAGAAGGACAGCAGCTATGAGGCAAGCCTCGGTTTGTTCTTTAGCTGGCTTGAATGCTTTCCTTCTTCCTCAGGCATGTAGCAGGAGACAAAGGGGCTCAGGATCCCTGCCCTGACATGCAGGTACCTCAGGTAAACAACGGCTGTGTGGCTGCATGAGTAGCAGAAGTGAGCAAACATAGCCAAGTGCCTGTCTGTGCAAGTTCTTGTAAGGAAATGGGCATGAGGTGTGTGTGTGTGTGCGCGCGCAAATACAGTGATTCCAAAGACCAGGAAACTCTCCCTGCAACACTGTCCCT
Source organism: Arvicola amphibius (assembly GCF_903992535.2). Classification (NCBI taxonomy): domain Eukaryota; kingdom Metazoa; phylum Chordata; class Mammalia; order Rodentia; family Cricetidae; genus Arvicola; species Arvicola amphibius. Next base: position 83,723,894 of record NC_052049.1, on the reverse strand, counting down.
GAGTTAAACTGTCACTGATTGACTCATAGAGATCCTCCACCTTTGGAAGCTTTGATAAAGGCATCTCTAGGTTATCACGGAGATGACAACAGACAATGAATGGAATTTGGGGAAGAAAGCTAAGCCACTGTCCAGGGAATACTGACCCGCAGACCGTGTACCTCTTGCCATAGGACTCCCACATACAAATACTTGGCACAGTCCTGAGGGATACCAAGACCAGCTTTTTAAAATGAAGCAAGATTTTGCTATGTAACCCTGCCTTCCCTGGCATTTGCTGTGTATCTCAGACTGGCCTCACACTCACAGAGAGCCTTCTGCCTCAGCGTCCTGAGTGCCGGTATTACTTTTTATTTTGAGGCAGGTCTCATTAAGTTGCCCAAAGTGAATTTGAACTTACTGTAGCCCAGATAGGATCCTCCTGCATCAATTTCCCAAGTAGTTGGGATTACAGGCCTGTGAAACCAGACCAGGCTGGGCGTATGCACTCTTGTCCTGGTCTTGGCTAAGAACTGCTAGCTATTTTTCTCTTTACCTTTTCTATCTGAAGGTTTGAAATCTCTCACTGTAACAGTGTGTGTGTGTGTGCGTGTGTGTGTGTGTGTGTGTGTCTGATATTTACCTGTGTGTGGCACAACAGGAAGGAGGCACAGCAACAAACATAGAGGAATACTTTGACAGGACCTGACAATAGCACAGAACACTGAGGACAGCAAGCAAGCAGAAGCTGTAACAGACGTAGTAGCCACTGAGAATGTAGGAGGGGCTTGAGTGGGCGGTGCCTATGTGCCTGACGACAGAGGGACACATTCATATCTAGCACTTTTATGTTCAGAATTCTTAGAAATTAAAAATCATATAGGATTCTCTGATATTGAAGAATCAACCTTCCTGAAGTCTTTATGCTCTCAGTGACTTAAGGATCACTGTGTCAATGTTTTAATGCAAGCTCATTCACTCGTTCATTGATCAGACCTCTGGATGTCTTCTCTGAGTGGGTTCTTTGTTGCCTTTTCTGTGAAAGACTGAAGGAAGTTTTCCTCACTGAACCTGAGCTAGCCTTGGGAAGTTGCTTGGCTAATAAAATAAGAAGAACATGACATCTAGGGACAACCAGATGTCCCTAGGATGGTTTGCAGCTCTGTCTGCACTTGTTCACCCCTCACTTGGGAAAGTCAGCCACCATGAAAAGTCACATGCTGTTGAACTGGCTTCTGGGAAATAAACACCCAACTTGAATTTTATGTTTGCTGGTTTTGATGGTGCCAATACTCCTTGGGTGGCCATTGCAAGCTTGAAAAAACAGTAAAGAGAAGGATTATAAACAAATCTTAAAGAAGACACACAGGTCAGTTGCTAACAGCAGTCATTTTGAAGTGGCATCCTGAACACAGGTGGCAGGTGCAGAGATCAGCTCTTAGGAGCTGGTATAAGCTGGTTCAAGATGATACAAGCTAGTTTCAGTCCATGAAGGCCACTGCTTTCACATCATCATGGCCTGGAAAGCCCAAACTTCCCGCAGTATGGAGAGGCTGTGGTAAAGAAGCTGAGGTAGCTCTGGGATTTTCCATTCACCCAGCTAAGTAGGAATAGGAGCCTTCGGTGACTGTGGATCCACTGTGGTCAGAGGATTGGCGTATGGAGGACCCACACGGTAGGGCCGAGGACCACCCTGGACACTCCAGCCACCAGTAGAACCTGGGAGATAATAATTTGTGTTGTTCAAGCTTGGGGGTGGGTTTCCGTGGCACATTAGATAGCTTGGGTGGAGTATCAGCCTCATTTACTCAGACACCAGTCTGAGTAGAGCTCTTAGGCTGATGTAGGGGACAGAAGAATCCATTCCAAGGTCTCTTTCGTTAAAAAAAAAACCCAAGGTCATTATTCGTGTCTATTTTTGTAGGAAAACTTTACTAAGTCAACAATTCTTGTCTGCAAAAGTTTGAGAAAGCCAGTAACCTTGCTAACAAGTCTTATCATAGGGACAAAATTATTAAGAAAGCTCCTGTCACAGGTCACACATCACAGCATCTCTGTCCATCTCCCACATACCCAACTCTCTTTATGTGGAGATTATGGAAGCTCTGTCTTGCCCTGTCCTTTAGACCCCATCTCATCTTCATATGCACTGTTTTAGGGGAAGCAGGTACAACGGAGAGAAAATGAAGTTAGGGAATATTCCAATAGAAAATGACACCCCTAGAAAAAACAGTAAAGAGAAGGATTATAAACAAGTCTTAAAGAAGACACACAGGTCAGTTGCTAACAGCAGTCATTTTGAAGTCCAATGGCTAGAGTCGGAGTCAAGGCTCTGCCCTTTCTAGTTGGCTGACCCACGACAGTATGGAGGCATTTCTTGCCTTCTTTCCCTCATCTTTCAAGTCTTGATGATGATGTCATTGCATCATGATCTTGTGAAGATTAATGGATGATGCTTGTAAGGTAACTAACAGTTGCACAGGTCCCCACACATACATGTTACATGAGTAAATACGAGTAGCTGTAACAATGATCATGTTGCTATGTACATATAAGAGTGCTGCCACCACCCCTAAATCATAGTATCTCTGATAAACCCAGGGCATTTTAGTCACGGTCACAATGCCCAAAATGAGCCTTCAATTAATATTTACATTCAACTGAATACTTGCCTTGTGAGTATCCATCTTCATAACCAGATTTTTCCTCTTACCATCCCAAATGCATTTCTAACAGTTACCAAGTCTTGCTGGGTGATGTGAGTCCATGTGGCTTTGATCTCTTCTGAGCTATCCTCTAACCCTCTTCTTACCAGTGTAACTGATGTGAGTCCATGTGGCTTTGATCTCTTAGGAGCCATCCTCCTCTAACCTTCTTCTTACCTGTGTAGCTCATATTGAATAGTTCAAAGCTCACTCATTTGAGCCATTATTATTTTTTAAAATTCTTGGGCTAAGGAGGTAGTTTCATTAGTAAAGGACTAACACCATGAGGACCTAAGTTCAAACCCCAGCACCCACATAAAAGCATAGTGTGGTAGTGTGTGCCTGAAATCCCAGATCTGGGGATGGGAAGGCAGAAGGACCCATGAGGCTTACCAGTCACCCAATCTAGATGACCTAGTGAGTGCTGCCTTCAGTGGGAGAGGAAGACACCGGCATCAGCCTGTCCTTCACATGCACACACACAAATATTCATGCACACAAGTGCACACACAGAGTTCTATTTGGGGGCACCTTGAGGGTGGGTGACTTTAACAGGAATCCTGAGTCCAAGTGCTCCAGAAGATTTCAGTTTACCAGTTCCCAGCTTCCGCTTTGGTGAGATAGCCAGAGTAAGGACAGCATCACTCTGGAAAGCACTAGGTAAATGTCCAGGCTACCTTCTTTATTTATACCTTGTGAATAACAAATTTTAATCTATGAAAATTTAATCTATTGATTAATTCTTGGCAGGCAGGTTTCATTAGGCCCAGTCACACAAGAGTTCTAGACCAAGCATGCTACAGACATTCTGACCATTAAAGAATGGCTGGCTCATGTATTTTACATCTTTTATTATGAAATATTTATAGGCCTAGAAGTCTGTGGTCTACATCACCAAGCCTCACTCAGAGTTAACCTTCTGCATAATTGCAGTGCTGTATCAGAACTAGGTCACTGATGCTGGGACCATGCACAGTCATTCTGATTTCAACAACTGCTTGCACTCTGTGTGTGTGTGTCTGTGTAATTGTGTGCGATTTTGTCTCATGTGCTTCATGTAACTACCACCTCAATAAGATAGGAAGCTGTGTCGTAAGTGCAAACCTGTTTCCTGTTTCTCCTCCTGTTTCCAGCTCCTTGAAGCCCTGTTGTTTCTATCATGCCATTTGCTAAGTGTGCTATGAAGGAACTCATGCAGTGCTGGTTTTGCCCAGGTGGAACGTAACCCTGAGGACCGCCGAATTTCTGCACTCATCCCTGTTGATCCTTTCTTTAGGGAGAGGCACTGCAGGGCACAGCTGCTACACTGCCGCAGGCTGCTTATTTGCCCTCCTCCCCACTGGAGAAGTTGAAAGCTGTTCCTATCTTTTGTTTATTACAAATGCATTAGTTACTTTCCTCCCTGGTTCAACCAAGCACTCAGCATGAAGCACTTTGGCTACTGTTGGCGGGACGCAGTCCCTCATGACTGGAAAGGTGTGGCACAGGTTTGGAGCACTGGTCACTCAGCAGCTGAAGCAGAGAGGAGACAGGAAGTGGGCGGGGCTATAAATCCCAAAGCCTTTCCACAGGGAGCCACTTCCCCTAGTGACATTCACCCCTCCTAATGGTCCTACAACCTGCTAAAATGGCTCCATGAGCTGGGGACCATGTGTTCAAATGTGTGGGGACATTTTACATACAAACCCTAACACCAAATAAAGCTGTCGCTAGCATCACTTACGAGTGTTTGCATAACGGGAAATGTCCACTTCTCTGCCATAAATGATGAAGGTGGTGTATCTGATTCTTGAGCTGCCAAACTATTTTTCAGAAGAAAGGGTTATTATATTGCCGCTAGCAGTGTATGATAACGGAATCTGTCTGTATCTTTGCCTACATTTGCATTATCACTATTGTTTTATTTTACTCGTGATCTCTTGCTGTGGTTTTACTCTGTGCTTAGTGGGTTTTAATATGGCCATTTACTGTCAGTATGGACTTTCAGTGACATGTGTATTTGTGTAGTTTGCCTCTTTAACAACTGCTAAAATTTTACTGCATACATACATACATGTGCATATGTATATATAATATATATATATAGTCTAGAAACAAGCCCTTTATCGTGTATTTGCAGACATATTCCTGAACTCTATAATCTTTGTAAAACAAGTATTTAATTTTGATAAAGTTCACTTTATCATTGTTTTCATTTTTATCAAATGTCCCTCAAACATGTCACATCCCAGCCTCTCACATTTTCCTCTGATGCATTGTGCTCCTATTGTAAGATTTAACCTTTTACCAAACCATAATTCATGAAGATTCTCAATTTTTTCTAAAAGAGTTGTAGCTTTACATATTGTATTTACATTTTTATTTACTTTGCATTGGTTTTTATGAAATATCATGTTAAACCAAATTTAATTTGGAGGAAAAGTGTGAATTTGTCAAAATTTCCTAGCACCATTTTTTAAGGGCTAAATCTGCTTCATTGAGTTCATTTTGTACTTTGGCAAATGTAAGTTTGGCAGGGTTTGGTGGCATGCCTGGAATCCTGGCACTTGGAAGGCTGAGATAGGAGAGTTGCTGAAAGTTGGGGGCCTGCCTTGGGTACACAAAGAAAGTCTTACAAACAAACAAACAAAGAACCTGGTATGAAATTTCCCATTCTTCTCTGCAAGGGTCTGAAGTCAAAGTCTGTGGCTCCTCCTGGCCCTTCCTTTGTGTGAGTTTAGTATGGGTGTGCCTTTCTTTTATAACTGGACTCTATTTATAAACTGCTTTATAATTGATAAATCAGCATGATTTCCAGTCAATTCTTACAGTCTTACAGCACTAATATACTTCAATGATGGCAATTCTGCAGTATAACTTGTATTTTGTTAACTATAGTCTGAGGGCTATCCATATCCCCATTATTTTACTTAGGAAGAAGGTTGAGTATCCACACCCAAGAGCCACTTGCTCTGTAATCGCATTCCATAGGGTAGATTTATCCACCTAGCCTTTCCTTGTGCATTTGGAATGTTAGTTTTGTGTACAACAAATCAACTATGTCAGTTTTGTTATTTTAGCCGAAGTCTCACTCTATAGACCAGGCTGCCCTTGAACTCACGGAGATCTGCCTGCCTCCCAAGTGCTACGATTAGAAGTCTATGAGACTATGCCTAGCTTTGCGTCAATGTTTTTTTGACCAATGGTTTATTTCAGCTACAAGAGCACACTGCTTTCTCTCAGCTTCACGGTGAATGTTATTATCGATGTTATATGCGCGTCCACATCTGCACATGCAAAGGAAACCATTGGAAATGAAAACAAGACACAGCAACAGTTACATCTGGGGAGAAACTGTTGGGGTGTTACTGGTGAGGGAGAGTGTTCCTTTGGGCCACACTCACTGCCTGTGTTCCTGAAAGCCTGATGAAGGAGTGTCTATGTGTTACTTTCATTATTAATAAAGATACTGCCTTGGCCCTTTAAGAGAACAGAAAATTAGGTAGGCAGAATAGACAGAACAGAATTCTGGGAGAGTTGGGGAGACGCTTCAGGCAGTCGCCATGCTTCTCCTCTCTGAGATGGACGCAGGTTAAGATCTCTCCTGGTAAGCCACACCTCGTGGTGCTACATGGATTACTAAATATGGGTTAAAGGAAGATGTGAGAATTAGCCAATAGGAGGCTGAAACTATGGGCCAGGCAGTGTTTTAAAAGAATACAGTTTCCGTGTAATTATTTTGGGTAAAGTTAGCCAGGTGGCGGGACACAGTCTGCTGCTTCTTTCTACAAAAGCCAACAAACATTTCATTATGAAAGCATTTCTTTCACAATGGAAAATAATGTCTGCTCAAAGCATAGTCCTGTAGGGGTCTTATTCTGTACCTGGTTCATCCACATGAGAATAGCTTGGGGAGCTTTTAAGAGACATGGAGGCCTGGGGATCACCCCTAGAAGTTGCTCTGGTTTCAGTCCCTTAGCATACTTTAAAAGTCCCCTAGAAACTTCTGATGCATAACAGGAGATGAGAACTTCTGCTGCAGGGGATGAAAGGCATCGCAGGGTCCCCGGAAGGCCACCGCGGTGAGGCATTCCCAGCATATAGTGGTCTGGTACCACACTCCCGAGTGAGCTCTCCTTCTCTGCTGTGTTGACATGAACTCAAAAAAAGCACAGGGGAAGGTGTGGGCAAACTGTGTTCAATCTGTGCGCAAATCTTCACTTCTGGAGCAGGCTTTTTTTCACCAAGCTTCCTCTACGTAAAAGGCTACAAAGAACCTATCCTAGCCATGACTGTGAGAAATTGCACCAAATATTAGTATTGGCTGGACAGCTGTTCCCATGCTGTGACTGGCATCAGGAGGTAGGAATTCATTGCTCTGAGCTCCTCTTAAAGCAAGTTTTCAAACATCTTTTATCTGGGGAGCCACTTTGTTCTGATGAAAGCTGGACGCCTGGTCTGGGGAAGAGGCTGAAGAATTATCTGTCTGGTTTCTAGTGCTTCTGCCTGCGGAAACCCAAGGCGGGGCTGGAAGGTCAGTTCAGCTAGCTCTTCCCTTCTCTGCTCCACTCTGTGCATCTCTCCCGATGATTTTTCCATCCTGAGCGAGTGTTCTTGACATATCTGCTTGACCTACCTCACAGTGGGTCCGCCTCTCGTTGAGTGAGGTTTTCCACACTAGGCAACCATGGGCATGTCTATTTGTTTGTGAAGGTTTGTGTCCCTGTGGTTGATAGGGCCAGACCGAAGGGGGAGAGCAGCAGCAGGAAGAGGGCAGCAAAGCCACCATGGACTTGAGAGGTGTTGTTCATGAGCGTGGAGAGCACATAGAGCTTGCATGGTGTATAGCCTGTCCAAGTTGTGTGTTAAATCAGCCTCCGGCACATGACCTACAGGATGGATCTCAGTGCAGTATGGAGCCAGAGTGGAATAAGATGCTGAGGGAAGGCTGGCAGGAAGATGGAGTGTCCCCACATCCCAGACATCTCCAAAGTCCTGTTCTGACTGCAAGAATCTAGACTTCTCAAAGGTCTCGTCAGCTGGGAAGAGCAGGGAGATGGTGTTGGTTTTGCCCTTGGTGTTGAATATTGGTTTCTGTGTAGCTCGTCAGCCTTGAAACAAATTTAGTTCAATGTGCTATGAAAATGTACATTGGATTTCAAATCTTGTGTGATAGACAACCTAGCATTTACATTAATAATGTCTTCATTGATCACATAGAGAAATACTATTTTGACTATGTAGAGTAAATAAAACATATTACTGAAATGATGGGGCTGGGGACATTGCCTAGCAGTGAGAGCACTGGTTACAGGAATGTGGAGACTAGAGTTTGCATCTCCAGAACACACACAAAATGATGAGTGGGCGTGGCAGCCTGCTTGTAACTCCAGCTGACAGAGGAGATGGGGACCTTGGAGCAAGCTGCTAGAGAGGAGAGCCACACTTGCAAGCTCTAGTTCTGGTGGAGAGACCCTGTTTCCCTGACAACCATTGACTTCTGTGTGCAGGTAGGCACATGTGCACATGCACCTCCACACACGTAAACACACACACACATACACACACACACACTCACACACTCACACACAGAAATGGAAAATGAAAAAAAATCCCCTGTATTACTTTTAAACTGAATACTTGTGTGTTGAGCATTTGCTTCCATCCTAACTCCAATTCGCATGGTGAGGATCTAGCCCTCCTGTGGTTAGAGGTGGGGTTTTTGGATTTATGTGAGATCACAGAGTGAGGTGTCACGATAGTAAGGGCCCTTGTAAGAAAAGGGACAAGGGGACAGGCAGAAGCTCCCTTCTCCCTCTCCACCTTGTGAGGACACACAGAGCAAGTGGAAAAGGGCCTCCTCTGTGGCAGAGAATTAGGCAGTTGGCACCTTGCTCTAGAATTCCCCACCCTCCACAATAGCTAGACATAGATTGCTGTCACTTAAATGTTAAGTTTGTGGCATTCTGTTATATTCAGCCAAGATTGCTGAAGCTCACAGAGATTAGAAAATTCAAAATAATATATGACCCTCATGGTGCTGTTTTGAATGGTAACTTATTTTCCCCTCCAACTCAGATATGCCTGTCATTGTTTGAGAATGAGCCACAGCCTCACACTGGAAGATCTGTTAACACTCTATTCTTGGTTTGTAATCAGAGCCGTGGCTGTTTGTCTCCAGACTTCAGCCCTGGGCCTTCTCTAATGAGACAGTTAATCCTCTGCAGTGGTCTCCAGCTCCCCATGTCCGGTGATGCTGTTTATGGCTCTGCCCAGCAAGCCCTTGTGGCACTGCGCCGCCTCTTTGCCTCTGCTGCTCTTTCCTGGCTTGCTTTCCTCCTCCCCGTCTAGAACTGGCACATGGGACAGCTGTACTCTTACCCACTTTTTCCATGGATTTTCTTCCAGAGACGCATACTCCAGCCATCAGCCCTTCCACCGAGGTAAATGGTTGCCTTCAAAGACTCTTCCCAGTTCATGCTGACTCCCTGTGGAACAAAAAGGACCAAGGCCCTCTTAAGTGTTACCAATGGCAACCAAGAGCAGTGGCTACCCTTAGTTGCCGATTTCTTTCTTTTTTAAGGTGGTCAGCATTTGTAGTGGGTACATTTCTCATTTGAGTCCTACAATGACCTGACGATCATATATTACATACGATCTCATGTTACAAATGAAAAAAAAAAGTCAGGCTGGTTAGGTTATCCTGCTCAAGACTACCGCCAGTGGGTGATGACTGTGGGATTTAGCTTCAGAGCCATCCCCAAAGTCCTTCCTGCTAGCTACCATTTACCCTGCCTCCCACAGACTTGCACCTCACAGCTTGAAGAGCCAACTTGAATTTCAATGCTGAATAGCAAGTGACATCTCTGAGCAAATTTGCGAAGATGAGCTGCTGCACATTTGCATGTTGCTTTGTGTTTTCTTTAGCTGGCATCGAGTTTTCCCCAAACTGTGTTCAGGATGGAAGGGGCACTGTGAGCCTTCTTCCACACACTGGAAGAACTGAGTTCAGGGCAGAGTCTCCTGCTGGGTCAATACAATAAGAAAACACTGTGAGAACCCAGTCTCTTCAAACACTTTTCCCTTCTCTTTGGTATCAATTTGTAACTGGACATAGAACTACCAGGATGACAGAATTTGATGGCAGAGATTTTGTTATTACTGCTGTTTGAACTGTGCTATTGTTGAGTGATGTTTTACTCTTTTGGAGTTTTGAGGGGCCACCACCAGCTCCCAAATAAATCACATACAGAGGCTTATTCTTAGTTATGAATGCCTGGCCTTATCTTAGCTTGTTTCTTGCCATCTTCTCTTAACTTAAATGATCCCAACTACCTTTTGCCTCTGGGCTTTTATCTTTCTCTCTTTCTGTATACCTTTCTTTATTTCTTTCTTTACAGCTGGATGGTTGACCACTAACATCCTCTTCTCCTTGTTCTCTTACTCCTCCACTTCCTCCTTCTATTTATATTCTCTGCCTGCCAGTCTCACCTATCCTTGCTTCTGCCTCGCTATTGGCCACACATCTCTTTATTAGGACCATCAGGTGTTTTAGACAGGCACAGGAAGGCAGCTTCACAGAGTTAAACAAACGCAATGTAAACCAAAGTGACACTTGAAAATAATGCTCCCTAACATGTTATGTGAGCAGTTGAGTTTCTCAGCTGACAGTATAGTATACCTGCCTCTACTCAGCAACATTACCTGAGCCAGTCTGGTCACTATGCTTCCTGCGAGAGGGGAAGGGTAGAGAAGATAAGACTTGTCCTGAGGAGGTGATGTTAGTGTGAGAACATCACCGTGTGTGTGTGTGTGTGTGTGTGTGTGTGTGTGTGTGTGTGTGAGATCCTCCAGAGGCAAAGGACTGTGCTAAAGAGCATAAGGAGCTCTGGAAAGCAAGGGAACCCAGAAGCAGTCTGCATGGGAAGGTGCTGTGATGGAGGCTTCCAGGTTTGTCCTCCATGGACTGGCTTTAGAGATAAAAATCCTGAGTTCAACAGAGTACCTCATAACTTTGTTTTTAAACGACAGCGTTGCTTTATAGCTTTGGAGCCTGTTTTAGAACTAGTTCTTGTAGACCTCGACCTCACAAAGATCTGCCTGCCTCTGCCTCCCGAGTGCTGGGATTAAAGGTGTGCGCCATTGCCGCCAGACATAACTTTTTAACTTCATTAGGCTTCCTAAAAATCTGCTTGCTACCACAGCTCCTTAGAGAGTGTTATAAATTATTTAGTGGCAAACTCAAAATACGAACATCAATAAATTTGACTGGAGCTCTGAAAACATCCTACCCATTTGGATAAGCTAGTCTGAAATAATGTTTTTCAAGTTATGGAGAATATCCAGTTCTATGGTGTTGGGAAAATTCTCAGAAACAAATAAGAAGCCCAGGGAATAGGTATCCCAGGTCTCAGTCACCAAGCATTGCAGATGGAAGATGGTTCAGTCCTTCTCAGTGCTTCCCAGCCTGTCATTCACAATATACATTCACATGTTTTCCCCAAGGTTTAAGTGCTGCAGAATTATATTTTTTGAATAGTAAGACTCCACATATCTGTTCTACATTTTTGGTTATTCTGAGATAGAGAGAAAAGGATCTTCCAAATTTAGACGTTGAGACTCATCAGAATAAACTCTTGAGGCTGCCCAAAGAGGAGAGTACCAACAATTCAACTGTCCTCCAGGTCATCTTCGACTTTTCCCCCCTGGCATCTAAACTTGGATCCTAGGTAATTGAGAACTCAGCTATGAAGGAGGCCAGTCCCATACTGTGGTCTCTTTCCTTTCTTGCTTCAATTAGTTGTTTCATTTAGCTGCTGGGTGGCACCACGTCCATTTATGTCACCACCTGTGCCTAAGCTGCTCTTCTTACTCCTGACTCATCAAAGAAGCAGGCCTAGCTTTATAAGCATGGAGAATACTAGAACTGGGTGAGATCTTGTTATTCACGGAGAGATGTCCATCTTACCTATGGGCAGCCTTTTTAAAACAGAGCAAGGTCCAGGAGGTACTGGAACAGTCAGAATGTAGGGTATTATCAGTATTTTGTTGAAAATCTAAATATGAATTGCTTGTCAGGTGTTCACAGATGCAGTGGGTTAGCTGGGGAGCAAGGGAGCACTGTATCCCTGTAATAGCTGGGGAGCAGGGAGCACTGTATCCCTGTGATAGCTGGGTCACAAGGGAGCACTGTATCCCTGTGATAGCTGGGTCACAAGGGAGCACTGTATCCCTGTGATAGCTGGGTTGCAAGGGAGCACTGTAATCCTAGGGTAGCTGGGGAGCAAGGGAGCACTGTATCCCTGTAATAGCTGGGTCGCAAGGGAGCACTGTATCCCTAGGGTAGCTGGGAAGCAAGGGAGCACTGTATCCTTGTGTTAACTGGGGAACAAGGGAGCACTGTATCTCTGTGTTAACTGGGTTGCAAGGGAGCACTGTATCCCTGTGTTAACTGGGGAGCAAGGGAGCACTGTATCCCTGTGTTAACTGGGGAGCAGGGAGCAATCTATCTCTGGTAGGGTTCCAGCTCAGGTTGAACAGCATTTACTAGGGAATCATGATGAAGGCAAGGCTGGGAGTAAGAGCTCCTCGTCTTCCGACTTCTGTTCCTACTGTTTGCAAACCCTTGTGTTCCCCTGTGTGTGCTTCCATGTTTCCACTTGGTACATTTTTCTGTACTGATCTGTCCAGATGTGTTTTCCCAACAACTCTGAAAAGTTTTTGAAGAAAGGGACACAATCTATCCTTCTTGACTCCAAGTGTTTATTTTAGTGGCTAGGATATAGGAGCATTATATAAATATTTATCCAATGAATAGGTGAATTTATGTGCATGCATTTATGTGTACAAGTACATACTTGTGTGTATTTTAATTTATAGCTCAAATTATTAGTAGTCTTGCTTGACATGATTCTGTCTACATTCCTTGGAACCAATGGGTGTTTGATTCCCTTAGTCACAGAATATGCTTCCTGCTTCTCCACCTGAGTCCCCAGGCATGGTACTTTATAAATTCCCTGAGAGATGGAGCTGCAGGAAGGCAGAGTAGATAACCAAAGAGCAGGTAGGCCTTCTACATTGTATTTCTAGAACAAGTTCATAGCAGCAGAAGTGGCCCTGGTGACTAGGACCTCAGGTGTGACTCAGCTGCATTTGGGAGGTTGGTGTGTACACAGGTATCAGACATGCCAAGCCAACGGCAGATGAAGCGGGATCATGGGTTGGAGGATCTCAGCCAGTTAAATCAGACAGGGCTCAGGACCAGGCTGAAATGAAAAGTAGATATGATGTGCAGAGACTGCTTGTTCATTTCCTGGCTGCCCAGACCCAAAAGAATCACACAGAAAACTCTATTAATTACAGTACTGTTTGGCCAATAGCTTAAACATATTTCTAGCTAGCTCTTACATCTTAAATTAACCCATTTCTATTATTTTATATTTTGCCATGAGACTTGTGGTAGCTGGGCTTCTGGCCTGGGTAGCTGGGTGAGTGCCTTGCTGAGGAGGCACACGGGCAAGAAAAGAGAATGTCAGTTTCAAGTGAGCTGAGTGACGTTGCTAAATTCCCACACATCCGAAGACCCCGTCTACTCACCTGGCTCGCCATACCTTATCAGAATGCGCACATCTCCCTTGGGAGTTTAGGAGATGCAATGCCTTGCTAGGATCCCCACTCGCTTGCCATTAGCACTTATTCCTCCATTTACTCAACCAACATTTAAGTAATAAGTGCATCCTCACAGCATCCGGTGTCTCAGCCCCCAGTCCATGTATGCAGATGGTTCATCTCTGTAAAGGCAACTGTTCAGAGGGCAGCTGTTCTAAGGATGCATCTTACTGCATGCTCTGCCTTGTGCTGCCACGTCATCCTTGCTCCCTGTTCTCATAGCTGCAGCAATTTTTTGGCTACTAAATTCCTATGACTTTCTTAAATGTTAACTCAGTCTTTGAGACTTTACTTGGGAAGAAGTTAAACACTTAGGAAAAATACTAGATGAGTTGCTTTATATGGGCAGAGCCCTGGAAACTATTTTCTAAACTCTAGAGTTTTACGAGAAACCCCAGGCTTCACTGGGACTCCAGGGATACTGCCTGCTGGTTTCAGTAAAAGATGTGACCGATCCAAAACCTTCCTCGTAATATTTGAGTCATACATTTTCGCTTCTTATTTGTTGCCTTGCTTTCCCTAGCCGAGGTATGAAATTCAGGTATCATAAACATCAGTGGGGCCTACAGAAAGACCTAAAAAGTTCAGGTGGCTAAGATTAAATTGGTGGAGTTGAGTCTGAGAGCACACATTCAGAAGACAGCATCCTGCAAATCTAACCTCTGGAAGTCAGGGATGTCTGCATTAGTGGGGCAGTAGGATGAGGAATTGACTTGAAACACTATTTACTGACCAGCAATTAAAAGTCAAACAAAGTTCTTGGAATTTTCAGCTCCTCAAGGGTACTGCAAGGATAAATTAGAAGGTGATTTGGAATTTCCCGTTTATTGTAAATAAAATCTTTTTCAGTACAATATCTAGCTCCAGGACAGCCAGGGGTGTTGCATAGAACCCGCCCAAAAACCCCCCAATATTTTTCAGGATATATTAGTATTATCAATATTATTTAATGATCAATAAAGACACAGCTATTATATATTTATTTGGGGCCATTAAATGGTGCTATTGTAAACACGACCCAGGATTAGATTTATTCCAGAAAAATATTTTTAGCTTTTAGTTTTGATTTGTTTTAGGTGATACCTCATGCAGTCCAGGCTGGTCTGGAGCTTTCTATGTAGCTGACAATGACCTTGAACCTTTTACCCTCCATCTTCATTTTCCAAGTGCTGAGATAGGCTTATGTCGCCTAACTTGGCTTATAGTCTTAGTTCGCATGGAGAATGTCTCTTGCTCAATAGTAGGCAATCTCTCGCTCAGTTGGCTATTACGTGCTCAGTTAGCCAATGAACAAATAATGCAGCTTTCTCAACCTCTGACACAGGAGAGAGGTTGCCATGTGTCTTGCTTTTCTATTGCTGTGAAGAGATAGCATAACCAAGACAACTTACAAAAGAGTTTATTGGGGTTCTGGTTCCAAAGACAGTCCATGATAATCTTGGTGGGTAGCATGGTGGCAGGCAAGCAGGATGCTGGAGCTGGAGCTTAGAACCTACATCTGATTCACAAGCTGGAGGCACACACACACACACACACACACACACACACACATACATACGATGTGGAGTCATATATATACTATATATACATATATATACTATATATATATATATATATACATATATATACATGTATATGACTACGTGGCATGGGCTTTTGAAACTTCAGAGCCCACACCCAGTCATACACATTCTCCAGCAAGGCCACACCTCCTATCCTTCCCAAACAGTTCCACCAACTGGGGACCAAGCATTTAAATTTATGAGCCCATGAGGGGCGTTACCATTCTAATCAGCAGATATGTAAAAGCAAACTATTCTAGCCTGCAAACTCTGGGTACCTGGACCAGCCTCTACCAGCATCAGTTCTGAGTTCTTTCAGTCAGAACGGAAAACTTTAGCCTGGGTAAAGACATTTGTCCAAAGCCAATGTCAGAGTCAGGCTCAGACCTGGATTCTGAAGTCCGGTACTTCACGTGTCATATTGATTCTTGTTTGGAATTCTCTTCTAAAACCTCGAGGCACTAAACCCACAGGGCTGAGCACAGGTTTCTGGCAGGCCTCCTGGTGCGCGTCACGATTTTATCCCCTCGATACTTCATCAGAGGCTTTGCTTGGTACAAACGCCAGGAGCAGCACATCAAAGAGAGACAATTCTGCTCTGTCTACAGCCCTGCAGGCTGCACAGGGCCCACAGGGCCACTCCGAACAGCATTCCAGAGGTTTAGAGACCGAATGGAGCCATTTGCTCTGATTACAACGGCCCATCAACTGTGCCCATCCAATTAGGCTTCAGGGTTTCTGCCATGGTGGAGGTCTCTCTCTTGCCACGTTCACAGATGAGTGACTCAGTCATGTTCAATTATTCAAAAACCACTTCCATTTGAAGCCCTGCTCCGAGCACAGTGTTAGGAAGATTGCTTTGTAATCTGGGGAAAAGTCTGGCCATGACTTGTCATCAACCAAGATGCAGTTTATTTCCCAGCATGCCTTCTCAGGGGCAGCCGGTGTGGTGGATGGACCTTCTCATGAAAGCCAGGAGGCCTTGGGACACACGCCTTTGGGCTTTGCAGATGGAAGTGGGAAGTTGGTCCCCCGGGTCCTTTGTGCTTCTGGAGTCTCGCTTTAATGTGACCTTCACTGCGGATCTCTTTCCTACTATGGAGGCCTCCAAGGAACTGCAGGAATTTACAAAAGAAAATCCATCATAATGGCCATCTGAAGAATTTTGGTCTGTTTTTCACACACACACACACACACACACACACACACACACACACACACATACACACACATACACACGACTATATTCTCTTTTCCTCCCCTCCCTCCCTCCATCATTTTTTCTCCTTCATCTCCTCACTCCTTCCTCCCCATCTCCCCATTGCTTTCCCTGAAACTCTAGGAGTCTATAATAAATACATGAAAGTCAAAAGGAAGTTCTCTGCCCAAGATCCAGGAGTGGCGAGAGCTGCTTCAGGAACATTCCCTAACCAAGTGGACAGAGGACCGTGGCTTCGGGACTTTGGTAATCTCACCCTCAGGCCATGCCCATATCTCCACAATAAGCCTGCAGCCAAAATCATAGAATGGACTGGAAATCAGTCATGTCTGAACAAGAAGGCTTCAGCCCTCAGGAGGGCATTAGTAGTAATCCACACCCCTTTGCTTTCTGTCTTTCAGGCATTTGTTCTGAGAGCTGCACGCAGGAGGAACTAGGCGGAAGCATGGACCTCAGTGAAAACTGGTCTTTGGAGGAAGGAAGCTGGCTGTCACACACTGGGGCTCAGCATTTCCCCAACCCCAGAGCGGGTATGGCCACTCTTCACGGTCCTGATTCACATGGTCTCTCTCATTCCTGCCCCTCGCTGTGCCAGCCTGTCTGTACTCCCTGTTTGCCCAGAATGGTTGGCTATTCAAGGGCTGCTGGGTGGAGCCTGAGCTGGGACTTGGAAGTCAAACAGACCTATGTTCAGATCCCAGAAGCATTCATTGTTACCTATGTTACTATAAGAAATACCATTGCCCTGGGGGAGACTAGGATTAAGAACTCTTGCAGGGTCCGGATGGGGACCAACAGTGACAACCAGTGGGTTGTCATTTCCTGAGCTCTCACTGCGTGTCAGGCACTGGGCTCTGATGGAGTCCTCTGAGGGGCCTGCAGTCCCTGAGGCAGAGGACAGGGTAGCCAAGGGTAGCAGTGTAAGGTAGCCCCCCTACCGTTCTTTCTCTTTGTCCGATTATTGAGTTGGTGGGGCCCAGCCTTAAATGACGGCGGTGATGAGACTTCTCTGGAGTGGAGCATACAGATGGCAGCAGCAGACAGCTGGCACAGAGCTGTGGTCCTCTGTTGAATTTGTCACCCTTCCCCAAGCTGCTAGAGCTCTATGGTAGCCGCTGAGGCCACTGAAGAGTTCCAAGATACCTGAGATACCTGAGGGCCATGCCTTTTGTTTTTAAGAACATGCCTCCTGATGTGTATATATGAGAATATCACAGAGAGTAGAGCAGACGCCAAGCAGTGAAAAGCTGAGAAATGGAGGTGGGGTGTGTGTGTGTGTATGTGTGTGTGTTTATGTGTGTGTGTGTGTGTGTGTCCAGACAGAATTGGATCATTAAACATCACTCTGACATGCCCCTTCTCTGAGATGGAGTAACTTACACCAGTGAGCACCGACAGGGCTTCTATATTATACAGTGTACCTCTTCCTACCAAACCAACCAGAGGGAACGCCTTAGGGCAGTGCTTCTCAACCTTCCTAATGCTATGATTCTTAATACAGTTCCTCATGTTGTGATGGCCCCCAACCGTAAAATTATTTCGTTACTACTTCATAACTATAATTTTGTTACTGTTATGAATCATAACACAAATATCTTATTCAGGATATCTGATATGAGACCACAGTGGGATTGCAACCCTATTGCTCTGAAAGGAACATCTTATGGTCTGAGGGAGAAAAGACTGGTGCATCCCATAATACACACACACACAGACACACACAGACACACACACACAGACACACACACATACACATGCACACACACGTGCACACACACACGCACATGCACACACACACACACACACACACACACACACACACACACGCATACAATGCCCACACAGTAAGTGATTCCTGGATAGCTCATGAATAAACGTGTGATGGATGGGCCTGTGCTTTATGAATATCTCTTGTGAGAGAGAGCCTTTCCGCTTCTGCCATCCTCCTACCCCTTCACCTTGCTCTCATCTATGATGTATGAACAGCATCTCAACCAGTGGCCTGGAAGGCAGAGGGGAGAGCAGAAGCCAGTGGGACTTGTGGGTGCCTTTGGAATCATGCAGTAGAATCATCTATAGAATTTTAGAATAAGAAGGCTCAGTGACCATGGTAACGTGGGTGTGGCCTCGCTCATTGTGATCTCACTACCACAGTGCTCTGTAAGCTCACAAATCTACACTCCTTGGGGCAAGGCTGGCCATAAGAAGGGAAGCAGAGCTGGTGCTGAGGCTGCCCACAGGGGAAGTCCAGATCTCAGGTACGTGCAGAGTATCTGGTGCTGATGGTGCTTAGCACCATCTTCGTTGAGAACTCAAGTCTCAGTTCAGGTCATCAGTCTGTAGTGATGGAGACATCTGGGACAGATGAAGTGGGATGATATCGGAGGACACAGCCCAGCCACAAGGGGTCATCCTGGCTGGAATTTATGGGAATCTGGTATTGGGGTGATCTCCAGAGGACCTGGTCAGAGATTCAGGAAAGGGGTATGTCCTCAAGGGAATGAGTAGAGCCTGGTGAGGATTGGAAACAGGATGAGAAAACGTGTTAAGAAACCAATTGTACAAGCCTCTCCATGACAGAGCTAAGTCTAAGTTGGATAAATTATAAAATTTAATTATTAGTTATGTGCTATTTCCTGACATTTGGCTGAAGCCTTTTTGGATGGATATAGACTATCTCAAACAATTCTTACTGGAAAAAATCATTTCAGTTGATGAATGAGGAAATGAGGCCTGGAATGTTGAGGACTTGCCCAGCATCGCTCAGCTGTGAGTGGCAGAGCTGAACCGGCAGCCTGGATGTGCACCACCCCAGGCTCATAGGCCCGTCCAGGCACTTCCCAATGCCCCTCACTCTGCCAATGGAATCTGAGACTCTCTGGGTCCAGTGGTGGACTTGGATGGCTAGGAACTTAATTGCTTCATCGACAAAAGAATTAGAGGCAGAAAACATTGATGTTGAAACACTCAGATGTTCGCCCGTGCCCGCATCTGTCTCTGTTTACGTATTTCAAGGCTGTGGATCACCTGCTTGGCTCCGAAGACACCACTCTCTACCCCACCTCCAGCCACTGGCTCCTGGCGTCTTGGAGCCCTGATTCCCAGGGCAGGAATTGACTTTCTAGTGAGGTTCCAAGGAAAGTTGAAGTGTCAAGACCTTCGGGCCCTGTCCTTGGCTTCTCAGAGTCTTCAAAATTCCGTCTCTGCCGGTGAGGCTCAGTCACCCTGAGTCACAGACCTTCCGGCAAGTCCACACACAGCTGCGCTTGCGTTATCCTCAGAGCTTCTCTGGGCAGTTGTCAGGAAGTTGGCTAGGAAGGCCCTCCGTCCAGGCTGTGTGTGTGTGGTGTTGGTGGGAGGGATTCGGAGTTTCCAAAGGAAAGTCCCTCTTCTGTTCTTACTTCCTACATACTTTCAAATACTTCAAAGGGCTTGGACCTTCAAAGGACTTAGGATTTTCAAACATATTTACCACCTGGCATATTTCTGGATGAAACTGTATGTAGTTGCTGGCACACAAAACACAAAGAGAAGTACCGTGTTTGGCCAGTCCCCTGTTCCCGAGTGTCACCTTACAATTTGGTCTGGCCCGGGCTAGAGTCTACCACAACACTGCCTTGTGGTTTAGAATTTGGTGCAAGGTAAACTGGCCTGTCAGGGCACTCACAAAGCATTTCCTCTTCTGGCTGCACACTCTCAGCTGTTTGGGGTGGAGGCAGGGGACTTCCCCCACCCCCTACTTGCATTCCTTCCTAGGGCAGAGGCAGAGGCTGGGAACCCTGTCAGCCTGAGGCAGGCAAATCACAGAAGGTCAGTGGTTAAGGTCTCCACTGTGGTCATCAAAACTGGAAGATTTCCCTTAGTGTCAGGGTCAGGGGGAAGCCAAATCTTGGTGGAGAAGAAAGGAAGTGGCCATTTTCTGAATGCCATGTGTGTGCTAAGCACTGCTTCTTTATAGTTCAGAACTCTGCCGTGTCTGTAATTTCTCCGCCGGTTTCAAAGGCCACACTCTCCAGATGCCCCACTGTCAGTGACTATTGATGCCTTGTGTCTTGTATCCCCATGGACTGGATCATAGAAGTACTGTTACTCATGACATCCTGTTCGAATGTGTCCTCTTTTCCATTTTACAGAGAAGGGCATGGTATAGGAACACTGAGTGGCAAAGCCAGGTCTAGAGTGTGGGCCTCTGCCTGTCTCTGCCCCAGGTACACGGAGCTGACTGCTAAGGTGGTTGACCCCTTAAGGAAGCCATGTCAGTGTGACAGAGAGAGGCACCCCAGCAGCCCAGGAAGACTCGGGGCATCTCTAGCAGAGCAGGATACTGGGGTGGGAGTCATGACCAGAGTGCTTGCTGCATATTGGCCTTCATGCCACTCTTCCCGTGTGTTGTGTTTCCTAATGGTTTGGCTGTGGATTTCAGTTACAGAAAATACCTTTGCCCCTAGTCCCAAATATGGGTTATTCTGTCTGATTTCAGTGAGTCCAGCTGAGAGTTAGTGGGAGCGTGCGATTTTTCCTCTTCAGGGCCCTCTTTCTGTGTGTATTTTTGGAATCGTTTTCTTTCTGGTTTGTGCCTGCGTACATCTTCAAGGAGCATCTTGGCCCAGCCTGCGCTTATTTCCTTTGATGCGGTGCTGAGTGCGGAGCTTTCATCTTTGTGCCATTCTCAGCCATGGGAGTGTGGGAAGAAGGGGCTGGACACATCCAAGCTTGTATGCTTCAAAAAGAATCTTGCATTTGTTAGCAGTCTCTCTTGTGATAATAGGTGGTATTTTGGAGACCTTACTTAGCATTTTCCTAGGATGCATCCCTGTAGTTTCTGCCAAGGATAACAATTGTTTTCTTCAGATGTAGAACTACCTCTCAACCTATGCAGCTCATTTATTTCTTCTCAGATTTACAAAAAAACTTAAAGCAGTTATCTGAGGTTTGACTTTTATTTAAGGGGAGGGAAACCAACCATTTTTTTCTTCCTTTTTTTTTTATCAAGGATCATGAAGTAAGATTGTGCTGAAAGGAAGAAGTATAAAACCCTAAGAGAAATGGCACCTGCGCCGATTTAGCCCAGGTGCTGATCAGTCAGTAGTAGCAAGTGGCCTTTTGATAAAAACCAACAGCAACGATAAAGAGCAGCACAAAGGCTCTGGGTGGGTTTGTGCCTGTCCTCGGAGGTGTGGATGGGGACAAGGTGACAGATCAGCAGCTGCACTGCTGCAGTCACCACCCGGCCATTGTCTTCCCCTGTTCCAGGGAGAGAAAGTAGGAAGGCTGCACCTGCTTCTCCCCTGTATCCTGTGCTTAACTGCAAAGAGATGAATACCTGCAGAAAAGACAGGCAAAGTGGGGTGCTGCGAGGGGAAGCAGCAGCAGAAGGGCTTGGCTCCCTCTGTCCTTCACTGGCGATCTCCCCAGGCAAGGGGCTGGGAAGGCTGTTCAGATACTAGTGAGCTCCGCCCACGGTCCAGCCTGACTTGTTGGGAGGACTCCTCCATAGCTCCTTTCTTCTGAGACAGTGTCTTACTCTGTAGACCAGGCTGCCTTCCAGCTGGTGGCAAACTCACGGCAACCTTCCCACTTTAGTGGCTCAGGTGTTGGGAGCACAAGCACGAGCCAGCACACCCAGCGTCTCGCTCTTTTCTCTGCCAGGATAGTTTGTAGCACATCTTGCGTCCTAGAGCTTTCTGTTGCAGTGATAAAGACCATGGCCAAGAGCAAGCTGTAGGTGTGTGTGTGTGTGTGGGGGGGGGGTGTTCAGCCTACAATCTATAATTCGTCACTGAGAGGAAGTCGTGGCATGAACTCAAGGCAGGAACCTGGAACCAGGAACTGAAGCAGAGACCAGGGAGGAATACTTCTTACTAGCTTGCTCTCCTCCGTTTGCTCAGTCTGCTTTTTATATAAACCAGGCCCACCTGCCCAGGGATGGCACTGCCCACAGTGGGTTGAGCTCTCCTGCCTCAGTTGTTAATCAAGAAGAAGCCCCATAGATGTGCCTACATGCCAATCAGATGCAGGAAGGTTTTTCCCAGTTGAGGTTCCCTCTTCCCAGATGACACTACCTTCTGTCAAACTGACAAAAGATGGTTTCCATGTGGCACTGAACAGTGACCTCCTACCCCCACCCCTCACCACTATCAATCTTAGAGGATTACTGTAAGATACTATGGCTTTTTCTCCTCTATGTAAATGATGGGTCACTCTTGGTGAGTTCTCAGAGTCATACAACTGTTTTTGCCCTTCCTTCACGCAGGGCCTCCAGAAGGCTTCCCTCAGCAGCAGAGGCTCAGCCAAGGTTAGCAACCTTCCTACACTACTCAGGGCACACTTCTGCTGGGGTCCCTGGGGACAATGGAACTGGGCATTTTGCTAGGAACACTCACAGCCATTCTAGAAAGCATTTGGAATGTGTTCTTAGCTCTAGAAGTGGAGGGAGAGCCAGTGTAGCCGTGTAAGCATACCTCAATAGTGAGAAATAAGGCTCTCATGGAATGTTCCAGATTTCATTTAAAACTGTACAGCATTTTGAAAAGTGGGCATATGTTCTTTTCTGTGAGTTTTCAATACATTTGCCTGCTCTTTAAACAGAAAACAGCCAATACCTTAGCTAACAATTGAGACTGAAGCAAAATTTAATTTAGAAATGTGTTGCCTTTGATTTAAAAAGTATTCTTTATTTTATGTATAGAAGGACAACTTAGCTTTTTGTGTTAATTATACCTAGCTTATTTTTAACAATTTACACACATATTATGTTCACCTGTTCTTTGAAATGGTCTTGTGAGATATCTCAGACTCATGTGTGACTCACTGTGTAGCTCGGGTAGGCCTTCAGTCTGGGATCCTCCTATCTGAGGCGGGCATGAATTACAAGCTCAAGCCACCACATGCAGTTCACGTGAACTTTTAATTATGTTCAAAAGATAACAAACAGGGTGAAGGAATGAAAAGCTGGGGTTGCAATTTAGGCTAGAGGTTCGGGAAGATGGGAAGCAGACTTCCAATGTTTGTGCCTGTGTGTACCGAGTGTCTCTTTCCTTGACCTCAATCAAATAGCATCATCTTGTCTAATTATAAATATTTCAAAGCTTAGAAAAATAACTAGTATTACATTAGGAAGTGGGGTCCAAAGCTACCTTCCAAAAGCCTACTGGGTTAGCTGTACATCAGGGTAACAGTGAGAGCGTCATGCAAAGCCCTCATTCTGTTTATTCTCCTTTTATGGAAAAGCTTACCTGTGCCACCGAGAGAGTTTCTCTTTGCTGCTTTCTCCTTTTGTGTCTAGCTTTTTAATATTGCTGCCCTTGAAATGGCAACAGGGACTCCCTCTTTCTGTCTAGAGGGGCCAGTGCAGCAGGAAGTCACTCTCCAGCGGGGACATAGAAAGGTAGCACTCTGAAGTGTTGGGAATTCTGTACGGGAGAATGAAGGTTTAGTCAGCACCTGGCTGCCTGACACCACACCCGCTCTGTTTCTCCCAATAATCTAGTGAGGAAGTACTTACTATCTGCAGGGAGCTGAGCCTTTGCAAGGCAGCTGTCATTCCTGAGTAGGTGTCCCCTTCATAATGGACAGCTACTGGAAGTGTGGTGTCCATTATAACTCAGTGATGCTCCCAAACCATGCTTTTCTAGAGTAAGTACTTGGCATGTGATTACGGGAGCCCAGAAGGTCCTCTGCAGTGGAAACCCTTTTTAGGAAGTGATAGAAAGTGGTTAATTGCTTGCCAATCAGCTGCGAGGGTCAGAGTTCAGTTTCCTGGAACCTACCTAAATGCTGAATGGGCATGGCAACCTGACAGTGATTCCAGACTCAAAAATCGAGGATGAGTTTCCAGAGCAAACTAGCTAGTGAGAGTGATCATTGTCAATGAGTTTGACTAAGAGACTTTGCCTCATTGAATACGGTTTTGGAGGCGTGATGAAGGATGATTGCTGACATCAGCCTTGGGTCTACACACACACACACACACACACACACACACACACACACACACACGCACAGACACATGGAAATGGAAAGAGAACAGGAAGGAAAGAAGGATGGAAGGGAGGAAACAACAGAAGGGCTGGCACGGTTTGCTCTGAATCTGCAGCTCTTGAAACAGTGCTAGAAGCAGGGCACATTCCCAACACACATCTTTGTTTGTTAGAGACAGGGTCTGCCTTCTTAGTCCAGACTGGCCTGTAGCTCCTATCCTCCTGCCTCAGCCTCCAGAGTGCTGGGATTACAGGCATTTGCTACCATGCCTGGCATGCACAACATTTCAATTACCTAAATAAAATAAAATAAGAAAAAATTGTTCACTTTACTTCATAAGATGGAAAATTGGAGTCATAATTCCAGAAAAGTTTTTTAGTAGCAAATATTGACACTGAAAAATATGTGTTCTCCTTAGCTCCCAGGTGACTGGGAAATGCCAGTGACTGAAGTGCCGGGAGGAAAGTCCTTGGT
Source organism: Arvicola amphibius (assembly GCF_903992535.2). NCBI lineage: Eukaryota > Metazoa > Chordata > Mammalia > Rodentia > Cricetidae > Arvicola > Arvicola amphibius. The sequence continues at coordinate 83,699,328 of NC_052049.1, read as the reverse complement.
TTGTAACGCTCCGTTTTGGTGACAGATCGAGTCCTCTGTGGATCAGAGCAGTTCAGCCAAACAGCGTGGCAGGCTCCGTATTCTGACCACCCTGTAGAACATTCGTTATGCTGTCCTCATCAGTTCCCTTTGCTGTAACAAAGCACTAGAGGCTGGCAGTGCATAATAAAAATGTTCTTGCCTTGTGGTTCTGGAGGCTGGCCCAAGCGTGTGTTGCTGGCGCATGCTTAGCATCTGATGAGGATCTTCTTGCAGCATCCTGAGCCTACTGGAGGGTACCACATAGGGCCATAGCATGAGTGCCAGCTCAAATTTAGTTCCTCCTCTTAGAAAGTCACTAATGCCACCAAGGGAGGTCCATTTACAAGTTCATCAAATCCTAATCATTTCTTCAAGGTCTTATGCATGAACACAGAACTTGGGGGTCACAATATCTATACATGGGGTTAGGGGTATCATATTTAAACTACAGCACTATTCAGAGAGGGTGAGGTTGTTGCCATGCAACCAGCTTTCAGCCCAATCAGTGCAGCACAAGCGAAGTGCTAGAAACAATGAATACCATTCCTCCTTAATTTGAGTATATTTTGTGGTGAATGTTTTTCTTTCCATAACTAAAATTTGTAAGTAAACAAAAAGAGCCCATTGGCATGAGCTATAAAGACATACCAGATCCAACAATAACCCACAACTTTTCAGACTTTACAACAGGCCCTCTCTCTTCTTGGAATTTACTGAATGAACTTGTAGTCTAGCAACAAGCAGTTACTAGATGATGATATAATCTCCATTTTTATAGAAAATAAAGGCTGGCTGAAATTGCCAGCAAATGGTTCAGCTGGTGTTAGACTCAGGTCTGAGCGGCCTGAAGCCCTCATTAGGAGGAACTGGCTGTGTAATTGACAAGGGTGAGACTGGGCTCTACCTTGGCTAAAGAGGACATTTCAGCATACAGACAGGTTTGTTGGCTTGCCTCCGAGAGTAAAAGGAAGAGAGAGTCAGACTGACACAGACTATTCTTTATATGATTTCTGTTGTGAAGGGCAGCTGAGAGGGGGTAGGGAGGGAGAAGAAGTTGAAGAAGATGGGCGTTAATATAGGAACTGGCATGTCTGTCGCCTCGACGGAAGGGACAAAGGCAAGCATCAGTTCAGGTCGGGGAAGGGGAGCCGTGTCCATTAGGGCTGCTTCACAATGGAACTGGCCTTGCTTGGATCAGGACAGGTGGTTCCTTCATAGACGAGGAGCGCAGGGGAGAAAATGCAGCAGGGGGTGCTGGAGAGCAGAGGAAGTGTGGATTTGAGGGTATGAGAAATGGAGATCCCACTTCCTTAGAGCACTGGAGCCAGCTAGCTCACTACATTTTGGGGTCCTGCACCCGCCCCACATGGCAGGTGTGCTGCTTGAGTGGAAAAACAAATTTTAAATCCCAGTTCCATAAGCCTCTTCCTCCTCTTCTCTTTGGCTGTGTAATCAGGAGGGGATGATCTTACATATGCCATCCAGGTCTTGTGTTTCTCTGTCACTTATGTCTGTTTTTCAACAAAGCCATCTGTAGGACCATCTCAATATCTCAACCCTGTTCATTTCAAAGCTCATGGGGCACGTGGCCTTGTCACCCCTTTAGGTTATTAGGTCGGTTTGACTGTTCACTTTCTATTCTAAACTTATAGTTTGCGTCTGTTGGTGGGGGAGGGCAAAGCTTAGCAAAATTTGTGTATGTAGGAATAGCAAACGTGGTACACATTAATAGGCCTCTAGTGTTTCTGTTCACTTGTAACTGGACATACCTAGCTTGAGGCACTTTGAAAATGAACCATCAGACTTTATTTGTTACAAAGAGACAAATAAATGAGAAATGATAGCAATTGTCCTGAAAACTAGGAGGGCAAGATGGAAGGGAGTTCGTGAGCCATGTGCAGGACAGGGAAAGAGCTAGAATGCTTCACTTAAATTCTGCTAGAGTCAAGGAAACTTTGGACTAAATAAAGGGGCAGACTGGAAAGGTAGGAGGTGTTGAAGAGCTCAGTACTGGCCTTGATCGTAAGGATGGTGTTGCTATGACAATAGGGGCCTGGATGGCAGGGCAAGAATGAGAGAGATGTCAAAGAGCTGAGCAGACGGAGGAGCAGAAGAATCTGCTATGTACAAATAGAAAAGTCCAGAATAAACACAGGAGTGTGACTGAGGAAAGTACCAGCAAGCCAGATGGCCATACCTTCAGGAGTCAGGAAGACACGCGGGTCTGTGTGTTGTCAAGAAGAGCCAGGGTCAGACAGCAAGGAATTCAAAGATACCTTCAGGGAGGAGACTGAAGACAAAACAAAAGCAATCTTGTTGCTGCTGGGAGTAATGGAAGGATCTTGGTGTGTGTGAGTGTGTGTGTGTGTGTTTTGTGTTTGTGTAAGGAGTGGAGTGGTGTGGAAACATGCATTCCCATATATTCAGTTCTTGAGTTTGGAACTTCCGTCTTTCATAAGACAACATTCATAAGAGGATGGAGTGATGGTTCAAGAACGGCTGCCTGGGCAGGGAAGGTCAACCTGTCCTTGGGACTCCGTGAGAAATGCAGGATGATGCTTCTTTCTAGTCTTCCACAGTGTTGTGTAACTAAAAGCTGAACATGGAAACCGAGAGTTACCTGTTTACAGGGTAACACTTTGACCAAGACACAGGGCTGCAGTAGCCTGCAGCTACAGCCCTAGCCACTTTGAGCCACAGAAGGCCCCAGAAGCTCTGAACTGCCAACCGCCCCAGTCCTTTAAGGAAGGAGAGAGAGCCAGGATCTCTCTCTCCTCCCTTTTCTTTCACCTCTCTGATCCCAAGCATCACTCCTGGAAAACACACAGGGTGTACCCACATTGCTCAGTGATCCAGACAAGGAGAGTCCCATGTCGGAAGCTATCAGACACTAGTTACACTCCGATGGAAACGTCCGTGTCTCCATTCTGTGCTTGAAACCAGTCAAGGTACACTAGAGAAAGGCTACTTTCTCTGCCTGTCACAACAGGGAAGTCTATCTCAGTGTGCCCCGACTACTCAGGTTCTGCTTCCCTGTCCATAAAATGGTGAAATGGGGACCAAGTTACTTAGCCTATTTAAACCAAGGGGTCCCTTCAGAGGAGAGACTAATGCTCAGGCTACAGTAGAATGCAGATTAAAAAGAAGGAAGGGCGGAAGGCATAGAACGCCCATCCTGGCTGCCAAGACAGTGCCCAGTTCTGAAAATTCTCTCCGAAGCCCCGGCACTTGGAGGAGGGCACACCCAATGCAGAGGAGCAGTGGATCCGTTCAGAGCTGGCAAGGCTCTAAATTTTAACAAATGGGCAAAAGGTTAGGGTGCGGGAACACATTCTCTGACGGGGAGTGGGGAGTCAGCGCGCGCACGTGCGCGCGCGCATACCTCGTGATGGCCAAGGTAGCCTAGCAACGGGCGGGGATGCATGCATGCCCTGGGACCGGGTGGGCTCGTGGAGCTCTGGTCTCAGCGGTTGCGTGTCCACGAGCCTCCGCGATCTAGGAAAACTTTGGGGTTTCTCAGAGTTGAGGTGTCCGCACCGGGCCAGCTGGAACCAGCGATGCGCCCCAGGGGATAAGGGAAGACGATGGGGTCTCAGCCCCGTCCCCCAGGGACTGCGCGATCCCAACCAGGAAACTCGGTGCGCATCTGCGAGCTTCTGGATGACAGCTCCTAGACCAAATCGCTCCCCAAGTTTCTTCAGCGAGTCCTCACTCACATTCAGTGAATGAGGCAGTTCAAACCCCGCGTGGATCCAGTTTCACCGAGTCTAACCGTTGAAGAGAGAGAGAGAGCCCCGCTCTTTTCTAAGGGAACTGAGCTCATCAGGATGCCTGATTTATTGGTCCTGCATGGTTGCAGACTCAATTTTTATTTTCTTCTTTCCTTCTTCCCCCAGACAGTGATTTTGTGGATGCCAATCCCGCACCTTACAGCCTGGAGGAATTAGGTAAGTCATTTTCTTTTTCTCCTCACTGCTGGAATTCGGCTGTAGAACCGCGAAGGTCCTGAGGGAATTTTGTGGAAGGTGCATGGAAAAGTCCGGGAGACATGCCTGGGTGCAGGCTCCATTCTCTGGGATTGGCCATCAGCCTTTCCTTGGTTGGAGCGTTTTAGGTGTGTGTGTGTGTGTGTGTCTGTGTGTCTGTGTGTCTGTGTGTGTGTGGTGTGTGCCCTGTGCCCAGGTCAATTGCTACCTGCAGCACTACAAACTTCCAAAACAAAGGGTGTGTGTCTGTGTGTGTGTGTCTGTGTATGTGGTGTATGTGCCGTGTGCCCAGGTTAATTGCTACCTGCAGCACCACAAACTTCCAAAACAAAGGGTGTGTGTGTGTGTGTCTGTGTGTGTGACTGTGTGTGTGGTGTGTGTCTGTGTGTGTGGTGTGTGTCTGTGTGTGGTGTGTGTGGGTCTGTGTGTGGTGTGTGTGTCTGTGTGTCTGTGTGTGTGTATCGGTGTGTGTGTATCTGTGTGTGTGGTGTGTGTGTGTGGTGTGTGTATCTGTGTGTGTGGTGTGTGTGTCTGTGTGTGTGTCTGTGTGTATGTCTGTGTGTGTCTGTGTGTGTGGTGTGTGTGTCTGTGTGTGTGTCTGTGTGTGTGTCTGTGTGTGTGTGTCTGTGTGTGTGGTGTGTGTGCCGTGTGCCCAGGTCAGTAGCTACTGGTAGCATCACGAACTTCCAAACCTGGCTTCTGTGATCGTCTTGAATTCCCTCACCATGTCTGGTGTCTGCCTCTGTCTTGCGGAGTACCAGTAGGAGAAGGACCCTGTAAGGGTCTTCTTTCTCTGGAAGCAGCTGCAGAGTCATTAAATTACAGGTCCTACGGTCCCCTCCCTCCCTAGTGTTCACTTCTCATTGAGTCTGTAGGCATTGGGAATTGAACATTGTATCCTCTGTGCCTGTGGTCTTTAGTGAATAGGGACAGACAGACTTCTCTGCATGGAGGGAGGACAGTCTTGCATCCCTGTGTCCACCCTCACTTGGTGGCCAGTAATGGGCTCCTTTCCCTTCTCTGCTCTGTGTTTCTTCAGCTACTAGCAGTTTGGTTTGCCAAGGCTCTTACCAGCTGCAGAGCCCAGCCTTGAAATAAGATTTGAGGGGATGATGTAAGGCAACAATAACGGAGAAGAGATTGCCCACGGCAGTGTTTGTCCTCAGAGCCAGAGACTGGCTGTTGCTGTCGCCTGCCTCATCTATGATACACCACAGCCCTGGAAGGGAAATTCCATCCTAGCAGCTACTTGCGCCCCCTCCTTGGAGCCAAGCACTCAAAATAGGTCAGAAAGTAGACGTGGTGACTCATGCCTGAAACTCCACCACTTGGGAGGCTGAGACAGGAGGATCGCTCTGACTATATGAGGCTAATATGTACTATAGAGTGAGACCCCATTTCCAGAATAAGGAAAAGTAAAAATGCAAACAACCAGTCAAACAAACAAACAGTCTGACTTCCAAGGCTGCATCCTGAGACAGGGGAGAGAGCTTTGTCTGTGTGGAAAACTGGTTCACACAGGTTGAGACTGCTGCACCTCTGTCGATAGAATCTCCCACCCAACACTTGAGCAAAGCTGCTCTTCCAGGCCCAGTGGTGAATCCTCTTTGTAAATGCAGTGCCATGCACAGCACTTTCCAGAAGCAGCTTGTTAGAGAGAAGGGACTGGATCTTGTTTTTCACTTGTACCTTTCCACCCACACGTCACCATGTGCCGTGGCACAATATGATAGATACAGTTCCACCCCTTGTGCGGGAGCTGGGCAGGAGCACTGGTAAGCTGGGCACTGCTTGCTCAGAGGAAGTTGCTCAGAGGAAGTCTGGCTTCGAGTAGTCTCTGTTGCACGATGATGTATGTCTCTGGAGGCCTAGGTGTTGCGTCCCCTCTCATCTCCACACATCTCCCTCTGGGATTAACAGGTTGGGTTTCTCTGCTGAGGCACTATTAACAGAGGCAGCACCCCGCCCCAAATGGGCAGTACATGAGAAAATAACCTTTCTTCTCTTTAATTTCGAGTGAGAGAATAACCTTTGTTCTTCTTCAGCTCTCCTGAGACAAGCCAGTTTTCTCAGGCAGAGGTAAGGGGGCTCTTCTGTTAGGGCTGCAAACAACCATAGTAACAAGAACCATCTGTAGGTTGGACAGTTTGTAAGCAACAGAAATACATAGGTTCTGATTATGCTCTCTTGAGTCTTCTGCTTCCCGTTTCCTAAGGTGTCATGAGGGGCCGGAAGCTGAAGGTGTTTGTGGGATGTGCTTATGCTTCAGGCTAGTCGCGTTCCCAACATCCCCAGGCATTTGTTCTCCCTGACAGAGCTGCTCACTGGATGAGAGAGCCTGGATGAGTTCTTTCACACAATTCAGGTCAGAGGGAGTTCCTGTCTGGCACCTGGCGTAGCCACGTCAGGGAAGACGCCCCCCACCCCCCTTGCAACAGTGAGCTCACTAAGCACTTGTAGTTTCTGGAGCTCTGGTGCAGAGGTTCAGGCCTGGCTAGGTCATACCAAGAGGTAGAAAGAAGCTGGAAGAAATGATTTCCCTACCCACTACCCTGTTGATACCACTGGGTAAGCTTCCTACACCAAGCAATGATCCTGTCCTGTGCAGATCTCACATGGCTGTCCTATCAGCTAATTAAATCCTGCCATGACTTACCAGACTTAGTGCATGGCATGGGTTCAGTCACAAAAGGCTGCTTCATCTTTGGTGCCAGTTACAAGCTTAACTTTACACTTCGAAGTGGAATTATTTAACTACAAATTGAAGATTCCTGTAACATTTTTCTGCATTGAAGTGGACTATTACTTTAACTAACCAAAGATGTGTTCCATTTGTTTATACTGTACTTGTTTAAGATGTAAAGATGTGTTGTTTTGCCTACCTAAGGCAACTGATTGGTCTAATTAAAGCTGAATGGCCAGTAGCTAGGCAGCAGAGAGAAAGGTGGGGCTGGTGGGCAGAGAGGATAAGTAGGAGGAGAAATCTAGGCTTGAAAGGAGAAAGACAAGAACACAAGAACAAGAGAGAAAGAGAGCAAGATGCCCTGGACCTGCCAGGTAGCTACCAGCCAGCAGACACTCTAGAGTATGACAGAAAGAAAGGAGAAAGAGAGAGAGAGAGAGAGAGAGAGAGAGAGAGAGAGAGAGAGAGAGAGAGAGAGAGAGAGGAGAGAGAGAGAGAGAGAGGAGAGAGAGAACCCTGAGGCAAAACATAGATAAAAAGAAACAGGTTAATTTAAGTTATAAGAGCTAGTGGGACAAGCATAAAACAGAGCATTCATAACTAAATAGGTCTCTGTGTCATGATTTGGGAGCTGGTTGGTGACCCAAAAGTTCAATATTAGTCAACGGAACTCCGGAAAATGCTTTGGTTTTATTTGCTAGTATATTATAAAGGATATGAGTGAAGAGTCAAATGAAGAGCCATACAGGGCAAGATATGGAGCAGTCCTACACATAGGGCCATCTGTCATGGAGAGTTCGGGTATGCTGCTTCCTACCATGGGGGTATGATGGCCAACCCAAAATCTCTCCAAATTTCATTTAGTGTTTAGAGAGGCTCTATTTGTGTAGGTATGATAGAGATAATCTTCAGCCATTGTGATTATATTAATTTCTATTTCATTGCTGTGATAAAACACCATGATGAAGGCAACTCATAGAGGGAAGTGTTCATCTGCGCTTATGATTCTAAAGGAGGAGTCCCTTATGGTGGGGAAGGCATGACAGGAGGCAGCTAGAGTTGGAATCTCAGGGGTCACATTTCCACCCACATGTATGAAGCAGAGAGCAAGCTAGAAGTAGGGCAGAGCTAGGAATCCTCAAGGGCCAGCCCAGTGACATATTTCCTTCAGCAAGGCTCTACGTGTTAAAGGTTCCATAACCTCCCTCAGCAGTGCCACTAACTGAGAACCAGTTGTGTAAGTACATGAGCCTCTGGGGAACACTTTTCGTTCAAGCCACCTTGGAGACTGATGCAGTCTTCTGCCCTTCCCAGAGGTCAGGTTGGACACTGGGGTCTGAAAAGAGCCCAATCCAAAGTTCCCAACTGCTAAAGATAGGATTATTCTGTTAACAATCAGCTTCCGGTTATCTGATTAGAATAGACTTAAAAAAGGATTTTGTCACCTCTTGGGACATTCCAAGGGGTCTAAGAACTCTGTACCTGTGTGGTGGTTTGAAAAAAATGGCCCCCAAATGGAGTGGCACTATTAAGAGGTATGTCCTTGTTGGAGGAACTGTCACTGTGGGGGCAGGCTTTGAAGTCTCTCTTGCTCAAGCTTCCCTCAGTGTGACAGTCAGATGACTTCCTGTTGCCTGCATGCCATTATGTTGTCATGATAATAATGGACTGAATCTCTGAAACTGTAAGCCACCCCAATTAAATGTTTTCTTTATAAGGGTTGTCATGGTCATGGTGTCTCTTCACACCAATAAAAACCGTAAGAGAGAAGTTGGTAACAGGGACTGGGGTGTTGATGTGATAGGCATGACCGTGTTTTTTTTTTTTTTTTTTTTTTTTTTTTTTTTTTTGAAAGAATATGGACTTTGGAATTATGGATTAGAAAAGCAGTTGAATATTTTAAGTGCTGCCATGGTCCATACTAGAAAGAGCATGAAAGACAGTAGTACTGAATATGACTTGTTGAACTGTGGGTGCCTGGATCAAGAGGTTTCAGAGAAGAATTTTAGTATGTTGCCTAGAGATCATTCTTGTGATATTTTGGTGATGAATGTGACTGCCTTTGCCCTCGTCCAAAGAGTCTGCCTGAGACTAATGTGAAGAGTGTTGAATTAATTCTGTTGGCAGAAGAAATCTTAAAATATCCTAGTATTATAGACTCTGTCATGTGGTTACTAGTGTTTGCTTAGAAAGATTTATAATGAAAAGGAGCAAGCTGAGCAGGATAAATTACAAAATGTAAATTTTGAAGAGAAAAAGAGCACCAGGAAGTGGAATGGAGCTAAATCCTATGTTCCAGGAGATAAATGGATTAAGAAATGGAATATAGGGAGTGGTGACCTCAGGGCAAGATCCCAGCCATTTTAGCTTCCAATTTGTGAAAAGGAACTAAAGAAGAGATTACAGCCAGGTGTGGGGCAACACACCTTTAATCCCAGCACAGGGGAGGCTAAGACTGGCAGATCTCTGAGTTTGATACTGCCAGCCTGGTCTACAGAGCAAGCTTCAGGACGCCAAGTTTAGGCAGTGAAGGACAGAAAGCACTTTGCTTAACTACCTGTAATTGGCTCTACTGTAAACTAGGCCCTTGCTCTGGCACAGGAAGATTTCTCAGATATGCACCCTCCCATCTACTATAACGCTCTAGTTGTGCTGGCCAGTTCCCTAAACCCCTTTGTTCCCTCTTTCTCCTCCTTTGTCCCCTGGAACTTGAGTTCATCCTTCAACTCTGTTTCCATGTGCCATGCACTCCTAGGGTGTCTTAGGTTTTTTTTGTTTGTTTTTTGTTTTTTGCTGTGAAGAAGCACCATGACAGCAGTAACTAATAAAAGAAAGTTTATTGGCTCTTACAGCTTCAGTTGGTGAGTCCATAGCCATGATGCCCGGGGGACTGGAAGCAGGCAGGTAGACATGGTGTTGAAGCAGTAGCTGAGGGCTTTCATCGGATCCACAATCAGGAGGCAGAGAGAGTGAAAGGGAGAGAGAGAGAGAGAGACAGAGGCAGAGAGGAGAGACAAACAGAGAGAGAAAATTCAGAGACTGAGATGGGAATGATATTTCCTCAAAGTCTACTTCTGGTGACACACCTTTCTTCGGCAAGGCCCTACCTTCTAATCCTTCCCAAACAGTTCCACCAGCCTGGGACTAACCATTCCAATATATGAACCTATGGGAGCCTTTCCTATTCAAATCACCACATAAGAGTTCTCAGCCTTGGCTGAACATTAGCATCAAAGTCTTTTCAAATCCTGAGATGAGTTCATAATCTTGAATTTCTGCAGCTCAAACCTTGGAGGGGAGACCAAAGAATCAATGTCGTTCTGCTCTGCTGCTCTTGTTTTGTTGAATCACACAGTCCAGTGTGCAGGCAAAGCTGCCACCACTTCACAGACTGCGCTTTTCCCTTTGTTTTAACAACAGTGCTGGGCATACATAAATCTTTAATACCTATTTATTGAGTAGGTACAGGGAGAACGAGCTACCCCTATGGGGCTTCTTTTTCTGGTAGTTCTAGAGCTCTAAGATTGATTTCTACTGGATGCAAACGTGTCATGGGACATCACTGAGGATGGTGGCTGGGTCATGTGGGCTCTTCGTTTTTGTTGTCTCTTGACTAGGTTAAGGGATGCTTAGGGTGTTATAGGGTATACATTTGAGCGTTTCTGTGAGACCATTTTTGCATCTTTAGGGATGATAGCTTAGGGAGAAGACTTGCCCTGAAGGTGATGGCACATCCTATGGATGGCGTCCCTGACTGAATCAAAGGAGGAAGCCTGATGAGCCTTTTTCTGCTTCCCCTCAGCTGAGATGTGAGCAAACAGCTTTGGCCAACATGTCTTCCCACCATGATGGACTACACTCTCATCCTCAAACTATGGAGTTACCGAGGAGACTGGAGTCTTGTTCTGTGATCTTCTATCGTCTATGTGTCCCTTGCAATCATTAGTTCACTCTATATCTTTAAAGTTGACACTTTAGCCAGGTGGGCATGAGAGTGTAGGACTTCAGTCCCAGCACTTGGGGAGGCAGGAGAAGCTCTGAGTTCGAGGCTAGCTTGATCTACATAGTGAATTCCAGGACACCCAGGGCTACAAGGAGAAACCCTGTCTTGAAAAACAAACCAAACAAAATCCTGACATTTTAGAACTTTAATGTCTTAGTATACAGGAATACATAGTTATTTTAGAAAAAAATGGACATTGGGAAGAAACCCACTGGCCCTTAGAGCAAACTGCCCCCATTCTGTTTCCTGATTGCTTGTCCTGTGCAGTGGCTTCTTGATCTGGCACCCTGAGTGAGCCTCTTGGCTGTTGTCTGCTCAGACCCCGTGAATCACCCTGGGAGAGCAGAGGCAAGGTTCCTAAGAACAGCCTTCTTGGGAACCATCAGCATTAACTCCCCTGTGGGCCAGTGTATTATGAGAAAGGGTTTTCTCATGCTATTCTTGCCTGCCTTATCCGGGCAGGATGTGTGGGACCAGTTAAGGGAAAATGAAAGATAGCATTTGTGTGACTTCCTTAAAATAGTAACCTAACTGTTCACCCATCACAGCATCTTTCTTAAACGAGGGAGGAATTTGGAGCACTGTATACAAGTCTGTGTGTTTGACTCTGGATAGGCTGAACCTGAATGCCAGAGGTATAATCCAACAAAGTCCTGTTTCTGGTTTGTGACTGAGCCAACATTGGGATGTTAGAAGGTTTCACTCCACACAGCCATTGAGAATCGGGGCTGTTTTCCTCCCTCCATGTCACCGTGGGATACTGAAGTCTCAGGGTTTATAAAGTCCATTGGACTTTCTGACTTCATTTAACAGAGAAGTGGGAAAAGAATAGGCTCACCCTTGACATCCTGTCTGAAGAGAGAAGTACTCTTTCTCGCATATCCAGGCAAGAACCTGCTGTTGTCTCCCTGGAAGGGAGGGCTTGGCAGTACAGTCTCTTTTGGTGCAGGAAGGACGGAAACTGATATACAGATGATTGTCTCCAGCAGCCCTGCCTCCCTCATTGTTCATGCTGTGACCCGAGTCTCACTTTGGCCATGGACAAGCTTGGCATCTTTGTTACTTGGGCTGCTCTATCGAAGGCCAAGATGCAAATGCTCAAACAGGGTCTAGGCTAATTTCCCTTTCCCAGCAGGCATCCGCAGTCCATAACTGTGGGACAGTTTCTCCATTCTCGGGATCCTCCAGGGCAGGTCCATGCGTTAGTCAGAAGAAGCTGGTCAGATTCCACAGCACATCCACATTCCACAGGGAGGAGAGACGGAAAGGACAAAGCATAGCCCAAAAGTCATGCACAGCCTTCCTCTGTACCCTGCACCCTAAATCTCAGTCCTGTTGCCACCCCCAGCTCCAAGCAGGCTGCAAACGGACTAGATGAGGAGGGGAAGAGTCTCTTACGAGGGGTTGGGGTGAGTAGAGAGAGAAAGAGGTGTACTGGGTGGTCCTTACGAGTCACAGGCAGTGTGTCTTGGAGGTTGAGGGGACAGACCAGAGACGCACCGTGTAGGTTTGGATATTAGCTTACTTCTTGATCGCCTTCTGCTCTTGAGCAGGTTCACCAGCACCCGTATTCATAACTGTGTCAGTTGTTTTCAGACATATTTCCAGACCTCCTCATCAGCCTTTTCCACTCAGTTCTGTGCCTTGGAGGATGTCTCTTTGTAATCTACTTCTAGGCTTCCACCCGGACTGGGCTAATGGGAGGTTCTGGATGCATATGGTATGGGACTGGGGACATTAGTGATTGTCTCTTAATACAATCAAGACAACGCTTCAAATTAGCCGTCACAGGGACCATAACATCCCCGCCTTTGACCAGCACTGGGTGATTCATTCTCTCTACTTTTCCTGTGCTTTGAGCATTACAGTTTGCTAAGCAGTCCTGTCTCCAAACTCCCGTCAGCCACTCCTCTTGAACCAGATTGATGCAGCAGGATAATAATGATGCTGACCTCAGGCCGTAGTGGCGAGCGACATCTGAACTCAGCATCTGGTAGCAGCAACTTACCTTAGGCATCTTCCTGGCCCCAGGCAGGTGTTTGGACACCTTCCAGCATGATCTAAAATTTGTAAACATTTAATATTTTTTACATTTTACATATGCACTTAAACATTATTGCCGCTTGCCACATCTTCCTTGTTCTGTGTCAAGACTTAAGAAATCTTGCATAATTCAGGTCTGGGAGAAATACATCACAGATTTGGTTTGGTCACTCCCGTTATATGAATGAGATGAACAAAGATTTAAGAGAACCATGCTTTTCCAGCACTTGCTCTATGCTAGGACTTCATGTAAGGAAGCGGACCAGCTCACCAGAGTGGGACTTAAGACACACCCCTACATTGGTATCCCCAATATAACAATTTCCAAGGATTCATCAGGTCACTTAAGGAACCATGCATGGCTTTCTTTCAAGTTACCATCCAGTTCAATGTCCCAGAATCCTCAGGGGTGGGGGGATGCTGGCTATCATGTCCGGAGATCAGGAAGCCAGTGTGGCACACTGGATCCAGTAAACACCATGATAAACAGTCCATGACCTCTCTTCTGCAAAAAATGGTGGCCACTTGATGCTCTCCATGGCCTTTACTGTCCCTGCTTACATATAAACTTAGAGGCTTGGTCTTGGTTTGATCAGGGCCTGGCTGGTTCCCATTGTCCTGTATTCTGCTGGTTGCAGGCATGAAGATTTGGTGCCCTGTGTCCTCTTGCCATTTTAAAAAGGGCCTGGTCCTTCTGATAACCACAGAAACCCAACTCATTCTGGGATGTGAGATCCATTTGGCCATCTGCCTAGCCTGAGCTCTCCTCTGACTCCACCCGGAATCAAGCCCAGCTATCTCCACCCCATGGAAGCCAGTTGGTCTAGCTGTTCTTCTTGGAGGCATCAGAGGGAGCTTGCGGGGGGGGTGGCAGGGAGATTTTACTCCAGATGAATTTTTTTCTCAAATGATTGACAGTGGAAAATTCAGTTCCCTTCACAGGAAACCTCGCCCTACGACAGGGTGTGGTCCAGCCTCCTGGCTCCAACAGAACAATCGGAGAGGCCCTCACATGATTACTGCTGCCTACACCGAGCAGAAGTCTCTGCCGACTTCTCTTTGTGGGCACTCCAGCCCTTTGCATTCTCAGACAAGCCAGGAAAGCCCACTAAGATATTTGCATTTTATGGAGAAGAAGACAGAGACTCAGAGGGATGGATTTATCTGCCAGAGGCTACTAAGCTAGTTAGAAGATTAGACATATAATCCCTGGCTCTGCAACCAATCTCAGTTTCCTGGGGAGAATCTACCTTATTGTTCTGGGAGATTCACTTGAGAGTTGGATAAAATGAGAATGACGAAGGCGACGATGACGACGGCACACACACACCTCCACGCACACGTGTGCACACGCATGCACACAAATATACGCGCATACACACGCATGCACACACATACATACACACACCTGCACTCACATATGTGTGCATGTATGCATGCGCACTCGCACACACACCTGCACTCACATGTGCACATGCATGCACGAGCACACGTGCACACACGCATGCACACACATACGCACACACACTCATGCACACGCACACCTGCACTCACACATGTGCACATGCACGCAAGCGAGCGCACACACGCATGCACACAAACATACGCACACACGCATGCACACACATATATACACACACCTGCACTCACACATGTGCGCATGTATGCATGCGCGCACACACACACATGCACACATACACACGAGCCTCTCTACTCATTGATTCTACATCTGTGGACTCAACCACCTGTGAACAGAGTTTTTTTTCCCGTGTCTTTACTGAACAAATGCGCACTTCTCATTATTCCTGAAACAGCACACTGTAACCTCACTTAACAGTGTTTGCCTGTGTTAGATGCTGCGAGCAACCTACACATGATTAAACGTTTACAAAGGACACGTGTGGGTCATATGCAAAATCACACCATTTTACTTGAGGGACTTGGGACTTAAGCATCATGGATTTGGGGTGCTGGTCCTGAAAATAATCCCCCCAAATATTTGGCGGGGGGTGCTATATCTAGTTAGGGGCCTGACCATATGTGGTTGTTTAAGCCTCATTTGTTGAATAGATAGCAATGTCCAAAGTCCGACGTTTTAGGCCATCTAATAATAGTGTGCTCCAGAGGGCTTTCCTATGACACGGTAGAAAGCAACAGCCGCAGCATAAGCCCCCCCCCCCCCCATCCCCAGCTGAAATCCCTCTGTGTGTCTGGTTCCTGGTGATGCTGATGCACATGCAAAGGAAGCCAAACCTTTGTGAACCAGAGCAAAGCAGCGGAGGTTGGGAGGGCGGCTGGGGGGGAAGGGGGGTTGGCTGTGTGGGAACGTGGTGGAGTCAGGGCGGGGCACAGCAGGGATAAAGGGAATCACACACTCACACACACCCCAGATTTGGTCACAAAGTGATGCTCTGACTTGCCTAGGAGGTGACATCCTGGGTTTGGAGAAACAATGGACTGAGAAGGAGAGAATATGGAATTGTGGGAGGGGCCTACAGAGGGAAGGAAAGCCTTTGCTATGCCAGGTGGATGTTTCTAGTAGGAATGAATCCAACATGGCCAGTGGTCCCTGGGTGTCAAGCAGGAGTGTGCCTCCATGGAAAGGCTGCTATTGTGCCTGTTTTTAAGCACTCTGGGGCCTGGGGAATGGTCTTTTCTGGGGTGCTATGGTCACAGTTTCTGGGCACACTCTTGCTGAGGTTCTTTCCAGGTAGTGCCCCGTGTGTGTCTCTCACGCCCCTTGCCCTGTCTTATCAGGTGGATGCATTAAGCTGACTTGCTGTCCCATGTTGCCTGCCTGCCTGCCTGTTTCCCTTCCCTCCTCCCCTGTCTCCTTCTCCTCCCTCCCTTTCCTCCTCCTCTTTCTTCCTGTCCTCTCTCCCTCTCCCCATTTTTCAGCCCTTTTTCTCTTTCCTTCCCCCATTTCCCTTCCCCTACGTCTTTGGGCTTAGCCTCTGTCTGCTCAGGCCAGTCCCCTCACTTCCTCTTGCTCCTTCTTTCCCTTTTCCATCTTAGTTGGAAGCCTTCCTAGGGCCCCCTGCCAGCAGAGCAGGTCAAATTATAAAAGGAGATTTAAAAAAGAATGTTCTTTGGCAAAATGGGGGAAACAGATGTTCAGGGCTGGCGTGGCTGTCTCTCGCTGTCTGTTGCAGTGCAGCCCTTGCAGGATTTCTAGAGATGAGCATCCATCCCCAGAGCACAGGCACGTGTTTGTTTCAACACCAGATGTATCCGAATATTTATTTCTCCTTAATTCTCTTCTCGCTGTAACCTTTGAGCCCTCGGCCCACTGTGGGCAGGCTTGCTGGCCACCTGGCAGAAACGCCATTTTCTCCTTCTCTTTAAAGCTTTTGAAATGCTGGACAGAGTGGCTCCCATACCTATGTCCAGGCTGCGCCTACACAGGAAGTCATTTACAGCAGCTTCTGGTTCTTGCTACAGTAGAGGAAGGAATCTGGGAGTCGCACAAGGGCTGCTGTGGGGCTGAGGAGAAGAAGTATTGGCTTGGTTTGGGGACAGGGCAGGCTTCCATATGGTCTGCTGCTGAGAACTGGTGTTTGTATGCGATAAGATTGTCAAGCCTCAAATTGGCTATGTAGTTAAGAATGGCCTTGATCCTCCTGTGCTGGCCTCCCAAGTGCTGAAGCTTCAGGTGTGATCTGCTGTGCCTGTACACATGCACACACACACACACACACACACACACACACACACACACATCTGCCAGGATTCCTATGTCTTCAAGACCTTCAGGAAATGAGAAAGCTCTACTATTGGCTAGTCAGTTTTCTTCGACTCTTTTTTTGAAACCGAATCTCAGGTAGCCAAATCTGTCCTCAAACTCACTGTGAAAACTAAATATTTAGTTAAGGTTTCTACTGCTGTGATAAAACACCACAGCCAAAAGTAGCTTAGGGAGACAGGGCTTATTTCAACTCCTACCCCTCAAGTGGCAATCGCTGAAGAGCAGAAACTATGTAAGAGCTGAAGCAGAGGTCGTGGAGGGGACCTGAGGATGCTCTGACATCCTCATCTGAGGTCACGGAGGGGACCTGAGGATGGCTCTGACATCCTCATCTGAAGCAGAGGTCACGGAGGGGACCTGAGGATGGCTCTGACATCCTCCTCTTTGTGCCCCTTTTCTTCTGAGTTCTGGGATTGCTGGTGTGTGCCACCATGATGCTTTTACTTGGTGGTGGAGATCCCACACATGTGTTCTTGCATGCTGAAGGAGTGCTTTCCCAACTGAGCGACATCCCCAGCCAAAGTTTCTCCTTAAATGCAAGTTTCCCCCTTGAAGTCTCAAAGGACTCAAAGGGAGGCCGCAAACTGATGGTTCACTGAGGAGACGGAGGAGGCAGACAGTGCCAGGACCCTGTGAGACAGACCCTGGTGTGGGTTAACCGCAAGGACCCAAGCTGAGGCAGGGTTTCCCTGTGTGTCCCCAGCCCAGGGGCATCAGTAAGTCTGGATGAATGAGCACATCTACAGCACAGCCCACATTTTATACACACTGTTCTCGTCTTCTCAGCCCACTGTTTTTAAGTTAAATTAAATGGATTGATCTATTGTGAAAAATTTTATCATCTGTCTATCTATGCATCTTGAGATGAAGTCTCACTGTGTAGCTCTGGCTGGCCTCGGGCTTGCTATGTAGACAAAGCAGGCCTTGAACTTAAAGAGATGCATCTGCAGGCTTGTCCCACTATTGCCTTTTTCCCTTTTCTTTTCACCACTCCCACAATCCTTTCTTCTCTGAAGTCCACGCTGTTTCTCCTCTATTCTGTTCGTATAGTGACACCGAATCGAGAGAAATAGAAAGGAAACAGGAAAAGCACAACCACCACACCTAAACTCGTACCGTTTAGGTAAAGAAACAGGCTCCTATTCCATGTAGACTAAGAGCAGAAATGATGATCCTGTGCCACCCTTAGCTCCCCAAAATCTCAAGGTTGTATTTATAGTTGCCCAGAGTGTTCCGCTCGGTAACATGCGGGGTCTAATGGGGTCTAATGGGTGAACAACAGGCCTCGCCAGGCAGTCCAGGCGTGTGTGTGTGTGTGTATGTGGTGTGCAGCCCGTTGTCACATGCTGACAGAAGTATCCAACAAGATACTTCTGGGAGAGAACCCCTTTTTTCTGAGATGCGTGGCTGTGCCCACTTTATAGGACTGCTGGGATGGGTTCATCAAGATAGTGAGGGCTAAGAGGTTGTGGTTGTGCTTTTTAGTCTGGTGGTGCCTGAGGGCTGTCAGGACACAGTCCCAGCGCGGGGGGGGGGGAGGGGAGGGAGGGCACTAGGCTTTGCGGATGAGATCCTAGAGCAGCTGGCACGCTCGTCCTTTGAGCTCTCTCGCCGCAGTCCAAGGGCTGAGTTCAGAGTGGTGGGGGTGCGATCGATCAGCAGGGAACTACATAGTGACCCCATTGTGTGCCTTCCAAAATGCTGCAGCCTGATGCCCGGCAGAATCTGTCTGTCACCCTCTGAAAAGTCACTGAAGTGAGACTCAGCAAGGGTCGGTGGGACAAAGTCACCATCACATGTTTGCTAATGACTGATTCCCTCTTTCCCCTCTGGTACAAACGCTATTGCTGGTTCATGGTTGTCAGTGTCTTGGCTCAACCTCCACTGCTTATTCATACTACTGGTCATGTTGACTGGAGTTCATGGCCCATGTATAGGCTGCCAACAACTCTTTATCCTGACCCTTTATAAGGTTTAAAGATATACTCATCATGCTGAGTAGGGTTTGGCAGACCTAGAAAATAAAAGCACAGCACAATTATTTATTTATTGTAGGTATGATAAGCCCCCTGAGTATTTGGGCCACGCTGTGTAAACACTTCTGTTGCTTATCTGGAATTCAAGCCCCAGCAGTCCTGGCTATGGGACCCCCTCTGGGTCTGCCCTGCTCTTTGCATTGGATTTTCTCTCTGTTAGCAGATATGGCAGAGATGACTGGGTGCTGTATCTCTGGATTAGATGCCCACCTGGCTCAGTTTAGGGGGCCTACAGTAGTCAAACTTGATTTTCAGTGGGGTATTTATCACCTCAATAAGAAAACTGAAGCTACAAATCAACCTCTTCCTACAGAAACCGGGACTGGTCCAGGGGTTTGACGTGTACCACATTTTGTGCAAACATAGGAGAATCCTGCAGTGGGAATTTAAAGACTGCTGTGATGAAACACGTAGTAAAAGCAACTTAGGCAAGAACTTGTTCTGCCTTCCAGTTCTAGGTGCGGTCCATCATGGTGAGCAGGCATGTGGCGGGAAAGAGGCAGCTGCTGCGTTGTGGTCGGGACAGAATGGTGAATGTGGATGCTTAGACGGCCTCCTCTTTCCCCCTTTATCCAGTGTGAGAACCCCATAGGATGGAGCTCCTCAGTTAGTCCTTGCTGGGAGCACCCCCAGATCTCCCCAGAAGTGTCTTCTATGTGGTTCTCAGTTGACAGTAAAGATGAACTTCCACAAGTCCTCTGAACTGGTTACATGTCTTCTTGGATATTAAGATTTTGATTTTTTCCTATTCTTTTAACAAAAATCAAGGCTGAGCTGTTCCATTTTGGAGAAGTCCGAGCATCTAATGTCCCCATGGGTGTGAGCTCCAGGACATCCTCCTCACCTCACACTTAGCACCGTCATGACATCTGGCAGGATGTCGTGTGATTGGGAGTGGATCCCTGCCTCCAGAGAGAACCCGGTCTGTTGTACAGTGATGGTTAGTAGCAAGGTCTTAGAGGCTTAAAACTTCATTTCCTGTTTCCTTTACCCAGTTATCCACCCTTTGTCTTCTACAGTTTCCTCTCTCTCTCTCTCTCTCTCTCTCTCTCTCTCTTTCTCTCTCTCTCTCTCTCTATCTGTGTGTGTGTGTCCACAAATTAATTCTGATTATTAATTCATCTAAAATAGATAACCTAGCCCATTGGTCCCCAGGTTTGTGTATATAAACACACACAAACACATACACACAAGGATGCATTTTCCATTTGACCGTTAATTAAACAGAAATTTAATGGAATAGAAATTAGTTTTTAAAACATGTTTTATTTTAAATCATATGTATATGTGTGGCAGGGATGTGAACAGATGAGTTCAGGTGCCCATTGAGGCCAGAAAAGAATGCCAGAGCCCTGAAGCTGGATTGACAGGCTGTTGGAGGCTACCCTGTGTGGATCCTGTGCAGGAGCAGAACACGTTAACTGTGAAGCCATCTCTCCAGCCCTACTAATTGCTTTGGTTTTTTTTTTAATGATGTCCTAGTTCAATTATTTACAATACTGGTTATTTGACATTGAATTTGTGATCCATGAATGGACAGTCAATTACTGTGTGTGACATACTGCATCAGGGCTCTGTGGAGCAAATGCGGAGGAGTCTTGGCTCTTCAGATATCCAGAGCCAGGCATCATCCCATGTCCCAGTCTCCCTTCTCCAGGCTAGGGGTGTCTGGGGGCTCGCTCCACTGCTACCCTGCCCAACATCTTCTGGGCGCCTTGTTTAGGAATGTTGCCCTGGAACCTGGCTGCTGCACTGAACACACAGCCTCATGCATGACTTGACTTATACATGGCTCAGTTAGTGGCCATCAGACCCTTTTGTCTCAACCCCTGTCTGAGTTGCTATCAGCCAACAAATCAATTCTGATTTATTGTTCACCTAAAATGGCTAACCCAGCCCACTGGTCCCCAGGTTTGTCTTTTAGGATATCTTAGGATATTTTCCTTACTTATGGGAATGAGGGCAGTGAATATCTCAAATCAACATGGCCATCTTTCATACTTCTTACAAGTTCCTGAAACTCCAGAAGTATAAAACGGAAGCTGTAACTACCCGCAGTCTGCCCTGGCAACAATTTAAACCCCTGTACAATGGCTACTTGATAAAAGAGCAGGTTAATTACAACAGCTAGTAATCTGGAGAGGAGCTGTGAACTGAATGTGTGAACAGCTTTGCTTGTGATCTGAATCTCCCAAAGCCCCTCGAGGCAATATGCAGGTCACCACACTAATAAAAAGAGAAAAATCCCGAGTTTTGTGTAACTTAAGGTCATCCTCAAATAACTAATAAATGAGGGGGTGAAGAAGCCTATTCCAGGACCATCTGAGTGGGAAGTCTGTTTTAAAATATGCAGAAAGTGTGTGCTGTGGTTGTGGGAACACAGAGCTTGCTTCTTCCTGGAATAAGAGGAAGAGACTGTGTTTACCTTGGGGGCTCATCACTCACCACCTGGGGATCTGTTGCAGAGGCCTTTGCTCTAGGCAGTAAGATCTGGAGTCCTAGAGACTGTCTGGAGAGGTGAGCTAGGAGGGATGGAACCGTGAGTAAACCTGCTCTGTCCCTTGCTACGCAGACGAGTTTACCTGCCTCTTTACTGTCTGGATAATCCTCATCTTCATGGATAACCAGCCCGGCTGAGTAGCCTGCACTGTCATGTGTATAGTCACAGAGCACGGGGGAGACAGTGTGTGTGCTAGCTCAAGGAAGAAGTTGGGATTTGCTCGATTTGTTCCCAGCATCATCTGTCTGAATCCTCATTTAGACTGGGATTCTGAGAGCCAGACAAGAGGGGCCCAGTGTCCCGAGCCAGCGGCTCTCATCCTGTGTGATACCTTGACAGATAGCCTCAGCATCACTGGGAAACTTGTCAGAAACGCAAATTTGAGGCCCACCCAGACCTACTGAGTCAAAAGCGAGGACAGGCCCAGCAGTCTGCATTCACAAGCCTCACAGATGGCTCCCAGGCTACTGAGGTTCACCAGGGACGTCCCAGCACACAGTATCATGGATCTTTCCTGGTTTCTGTTTCAACTGAATCTGTGTTGCCAGACACCCTTGCCCAATCTGTGAATTGCTCTGTGCAGGGATTCACCTTCCCCAGTTACGTCGAATTGTTCCTGTCCCTACCATCTGTTCTCAAGCCTCTGTTGCTCTTAGAATGATGCTGGCTCTATCACAGACACGCACACTTTGATTGCTAGATGGATAACTTAGAACATTTATCACATCAATTTTAACATTTCCTCCAGATTTATGCTGTAAAACGACCTTCTAAATCGAACTTCCCAGTGGTGGAACCATTAGAACAGTGGGGCCTTCCCACCGCCCTGTCTCTGTCGTGGCTTTCATGGTGTAAGAGCTGCCTGTCTGCAGTCCCTATTCCAAAAGAGATAAACTGTGCAGGTCACAGAGAGGCCGGTTCCTTCCATTGTTCTCTGGCTCTAGGTTAAAAAGATAGGTTTTCACAATGAAACACCCAAGCTGAGCCTAATCCCCTGTAAGCCCTCAGCATGAACATTGTGATCCAAGTTGTCTCTTACTGTGAAAACTCTTGTTGGTTGTGTTAGGTCGCCCTGGACTAGAATTTTCGTTCTTGGGATTGCAGATCTGTACCACTATGAAAGGTTCAAATCCTTGCTTTTAACAGTGGCTTGATGTTCTTAGAAAACCAGTGTGCTTTCAGCTTTATATACACAAATGTGTATCACTACTAGGAATAAAGCAATAAACTGTTTTCTTTGTGTGAGATAAAATCACAGGGCAAACAAAGCTGAGGTTGCTTTCTGTCAAGGAAGAATCAATAGAGAGAGAGGCCCAGGGGCTTCCTTCTCTATTAAGCAATGCCAATTAATTAACCAAGTCAGCAATTCTCAGCCAAGGACAACTTAGTACACTAAGGTACAGTTAGCAATGTCTAGAGAGCTTTTCCTTTCCTTTCCTTCCTTTCTTCCTTCCCCCTTCCTTCCTTCTTTCTTTTTAAGTTTTTTCCTGCATGTATGTATGTACACCATGGGTGTTCAGGGCCTGCAGGAGCCAGAAGAGGGTGGATTCTCTGGAACTGGAGTTACAGACTGTTGTAAGTCACTATGTGGGTGCTGGGTACTGAACCTTGGTCTGAGCAAGAACATCCAGTGCTCTTAAATGCCAACTCATTTCTCCAGTCCTGTTTTCTTGACCAGGCATCAAGAGGTGACTGCTACTGACTCTCCAACTACAATGCATAGAGCAGTATCTCACAACAAAAGCTATCCGCCTATTATCCATCAGTGCCTCTGCTGAGAAACCCCTAACCCAGAGAAATCAAGCCATAATCAGTGAAAACTATCACCAGCTCCCAGTGGTCCTGAGGTTTCTGTAGTGAGAGTCTCAATAACAACCAGAATAGCTTAATCATTTGAATAATTACTATTTGCCAAGCTCATATCCAGAGCTACATGCCCTGTTCAGCATCCTCCAGAGTTTGTAGCCAGTTTTTTAGAATTAAACCCCCTCTACCCTTTCCCACGTTTTCGTTGTAGATGCATTCTCTGGTCATGGTCTTATCTTCTCTGTCTCTCACATTTTAATAGCTCCAATTACAGGCAATCATATATTAGATAACAACACCCCTAGGAGGAGTTGCTGAGGCAAGAGACCAGTGTGTCACTGAGGGTGTGAAACCGAAAGCATCCAGACAAACAGGCCTCAGACCCATAACTTAGTCACTGCGCCAAATTACCTGTGGCAATTTAGGTAGCTCAGAGCCTGGCCTTCTGTCTTTCCCTAAGTCCTTCAGTGAATTTCAAATAGAGCAGATTTCCAGCTGATGGTCTGTGCTGGTTGATTCTCTGTCAGCTTGGCACAAGGTCCACTCATCTGGGAAGCGAAATCCTCAGTTAAGAAATTGTCTCCGTCAGACGGGCCCGTGAGCATGTCTGAGGAGCGTCTTGTTTACGGATTGATGTGGGAGGGCGAGCCCAGCTGTGGGTAGTGTCACCTCTGGACAGGTGGTCCTGGAATGTATAACAAAGCAGGCTGAACAAGCTATGGGGAGCAGCCAGTAAGCGTGTTCCTCCACGGCTTCTCCATCAGCTCCTGCCTCCAGGTTCCTGCCCTGACTTCCATTCATGATGGACTGTAAGCTCTAGGGTGGAATAAACCCTTTCTTCTCCTGGAGTTCATAGCAGCAACAGAAAGTGAACTAGGACTGGATTCTGCTGTGGAACAGTTTTCTTAGGAGCGGCTGCCTTGTCCTTGGGCACAGCTTCCAGGACTCAGAAGTGTCTGTCCATTTTCCTCATTATGCTCCTTCCCTTTTGCTTTTCCTCTTCCATGGTGATGAATCTGGCCCTGGCCAGATTCTCTGGCCTCTTCCTCCTCTCTCATCACCCACACCCTATAGACACTGGTCCCTGAATCATGGAGCTAGCTCTCAACACTTCCCAAGTTGGGGGCAGGGCATAAGCCTGCCTCTTGAGAGGCGCCATGCATGATGTAAGGCTTACTCAAGAATGTGACGGTATGCTTGGAGACAAGTTGGGGAGGGAAGACCAACTGCTATCTTTACAAACTACACGAGAGAATGAAAAGCTTGGAAAGAATCTTTGTCTGTGGAGAGTACGCCCTTATCCGAAGAAGGCCTGCAACAAGCCTCCTATGGGTGCCAACCGCCTCCTGTGGCCGTTTCCATTGTCAGCCTGATTGGATTGAGAAACATGCAGGGCATCGATGAAGAATACCTTTGCCTGTGTTTGTCAGGGCTTTCCCCAAGAACACCTGAGGGTGGAGGACCCATCTGGAATGTGGGTAGCGCCATCCTACGGACTAGAGTTCTCGCTAAATAAAACAGGAAAAGACAAAACCAGGTAAAAGCTGAACACCCCGTTCTCTCCTTCCTGATCTGCCCAGATGTGACCAAGCAGCCTCACATTCCTGCCACCATGCCTTCCCTATTAGCAATGGCATGACATAAAATGAATATTTTCTGTCTTTAATTATGTCTTGTCAGATCTTTGGTTATGAAAATGAGAAAAGTAATTCATGTGTCTATATGCCGTATGCTTTTGCCTACACATACATACAAATGATAAGTTTAAATTATATAATAAGCTTATTAAGAAATTAATAATAACTGAATAAACTAGGGCGCTTATACAATCCATTGTTCTCCCTGGTTCAGAGTGCCTTCTATTGTAATTGCTGATGGAAGGGTAATGCATCCTGCATGGATACACTGTAAAGGAGGACAGTGAGCTATCACAACACCACAAGGGTACTCAGAAAGCATATAAATTTTTTTTCTGGAATTTTCCGTGCAGTAGTTTTGGACTGCAGTTGACTAGGTAAACTGAAACTACAGAAAATGAAATTGTAGATAAGAGGATGCAGCCAGGCAGCGATGGCACACACCTTTGATGCCAGCACTCGGAAGGCAGAGGAAGTCAGATACCTGTGAATTCTAGGCCAACTTGGTCTACAGAGTAAGTTTCAGGACAGCCAGGGCCACACAGAAAGACCCTGTCTTGAAAAACCAAATATCAATAGTAAAAAAACAAATAAGAGGACACTCCTGTGCCTGGGCCCATCAAATCCAGTGTGAATGTGGCCATTGGATGTTTATGAAGAGATTAAAAGAGGAGATGCTGTGGAGCAGTGCTTTCCTTTCTTGTGCCCATGGCTTTGTCTAGAATAGCCTAATTCAGTTGGGTCTAGTGGGGTATGCCTGTAGTTCCTGTAGCGTGAATTCTAATTAGTTGTAATAATCAAAACCCCAAGTCAGATATAAGGGTAAATGCTGAAAGATCAAAGAGAAACAGAGCAGTCAGTCACTAGTTCTTACCTCTACAATGGGGTATCCTGTCTCTACAAGTCCTCAGACGGAATGCAATGAGCTCCTATCTCCTTCTCCCCAGCCATACCCCTTCCTGTCTCCACCTCCTTAGTGTTGGGATTAAAGGCATGTACTCCCAAGTACTGGAATTAAAGGTGAGCCTCCACTGTCTGTCTTTGTTTCTCCTTGAGACTCGACCAATCTTGTGTAGCCCACGGTGGCCTTGAACTCACAGAGATCCATCTGCATCTGCCTCCCAAGTGCAGGGATTAATGTGTGTGCCTGGCCTCTATGGCTGACTAGTGACTCACTTCACACTATGATCTTCAGGCAAGCTTCATTTGTTATAGCACAAACAAAAAACACCACATTTCCAACACTTGAGAGGCTAGGGCAGTTTGACCATGAGTTTAGCGTTAGCCTAGGCTGCATAATGGACGCTAGGGCATGAGAGCTGTCCTGCAAGGACCCTGCTTAAAACAAAACCAAACCTACCCTCAAACAGCAGCAATACCAGACACCCCCTTGTCAGTCCTTGGGTCCCCCTCAAACAGCAGCAATGACAGACACCCTTTGTGAGTCCTTGGGTCCCTTTCAGTGCTGAGTGCATGTCCTCTTGTGCCTCAGTAACCCCCTCTTTGTGACCTCTGTGTGTCAGCCACCACTCCTCACCTTTAGCAAATTGAGTTTGGTGTAGCCAGTACTTCTGAAAGAATTTTGAGAGTCCCGCTACCCCAGTGAACCTAGGAGGGACTCTGTGAGCTCCAACATCTATGCTGAGATGTTCTGAATTTGGAGATAGGCTATGGGAATTCAAATTCCTACATGCTGTGGCTCAGAAATCACACTTTGGAAAGTACCGGGGAACTGGAACTTTAAAACAATCTTTTTAGAAGCAAAACAAGTCATTTTAATCAAGGATGCCTGATTGAAACCTTCCATTGGTTTGTTCTTTTAATAGTCATTCATTATGCCCTACAGGTTGTAGTGCCCATCTCAGAGGAGGCTACGTGATTCCCTGCATGGCTTTGTCTGTGGACTCTTCTGTCGTTAGTCTTCTCTTGGGCCTTCCTCTACAGCTACTTGGTGTCCATCGAGCAAGGCCCAGGCTAATAAAAACTTAGATGTGTGTTCAGAGAGGAGCTGAGTGTGTGTGAATGGAGGGTGTTTGCATGCTAATAAAGTATTGAAAATCCTGGTATTTTGAAATTCTGGAAGAAAAAGGAAAGACTCTCGCCGACTTCCTAAGTTGCGGATACTGGTCTGTTATCTCAGCCCTCAAAACAAGATTCGGAGTTTGAGGCGGAAGAAACTGTGGTTTGTGGTCTAACCCTCCCAGTCTAGAAGGGGGAAGAACCTAGGCTAGTGCTCAGGCCTTACCCTCAGTCTGCTGGTATCCTATTGGCAATATCTAATACCCATCCTGTTTGGCCCCCGATCACCTTCCCTAGCAGTTAGCACGTGAAAGAGTGACTCGCTGCAGAATGGATGTTGACATTTAGTTTGAGTATGTACACCCCCCTCCCCCAGAAGCACAGTATGAACCACTGCTTTGCTTGCTAGTTAAGACATTATTTTAGGCAAAGTCTTACTTGTCAACATGACTGACCTGACATCCTCTTTGTGGGACAGGAACTTGATGCATTTCTCCTGCCTCTGCCCCCCTTTAGAGATGGTATTATTGGTGTGTACCACCATTATTATTATTATTATTATTATTATTATATCTTGTTTCTTTTTGGCTCAAATGAGGCATTGGAATCTGTGATCTGTTACAGAGAAAGCTTTGATGGAACTGGCACCTTTTCTTTCAGCCTACAGTTTCTGAGCCGTCGATTCAGAGACATGGAGAAGGTCACTCATTTTCTACATTCAGGGTGTAGACTACTAGCAGCTGAGAGGGCTAAGGCAGGGTTAGGGAAGCTGGCCTCCAGCAGGGCTTTCTGCCTAGGCTGCCATGTGTGTGGCGACGTGGAGTTAATCGAGGAGTGCAGAGTGTGGGCCAGACTTACCTACAAACTCCCAAGATTCTCAGCTTGCAGACTGTGCCCTAGAGAGCTGCGGAGCTGGATGACGGAGTAGCCTTGGCACTTCCCAGTCCTTTTCTTTCTCTCCCAGCCCTTGTTTCACTTGGAAGCGTGCTTTCCATGTGAACTGCTTTGCATGCTTCCACCTTGTCTCCTTCACACTCCAGAGGGCCCGGGACCTACATGGCAGCCACAGCTGTCTGTGTCTCAAGTTCCAGGGCCTCTGGCAGCCTCACACAGACATATCTGCAGACAGAACACCATTGAACACAAAATAAAAATTAATTATGTATTAAAAAAGAGAGTGATTAGGTGTCTTGTTCAAGGTCAGTAGGATACCAGTCAGCTGGACTGTGATGTCACCCATGGAGGTGTTTGTATTTTGGAGCTGTTGCTTGTAATTGGTCAGTTTTGCTCCCTCCAAGGACAGAAGCTAGTAGGGGAATTAGAATGTGTAGACTAGCCTCTTCCCCTCCATTTCTGTTCACTACTTCTTCTTTATAACTTGTCCAGATAAATCACTGAAGCAATTGTTCCTTCATTGACTGTAAGGCACAGCCTCAGTTCCTAAACCAGCACTCAACATTGACACCAAGTGGTAGGAAGTGTTGTATGGAGGTTTCTTTCCCTCCCGGTCCCTACATAATCACACAGAAACTATATTATTAAATCACTGCTTGGCCCATTAGCTCTCGCTTCTTATGGGATAACTCTTACATCTTAATTTAACACATCTTCATTAATCTATGCATCACGATGAGGTCATGGCCTACCAGCAATGTTTCAGAGCATCTCTCTCTCTGGAGGCGGCTCCATGGCTTCTCCTTGACTCTGCCCTCTTCCCCTCAGCGTTCAGTTTAGTGTCGTGTCCCCCCCACCAACTACGTTCTGCCTTGCTATAGGTCTAAAGCAGTTTCTTTATTAATCAATGGTAATCACAGCACACAGGGAAATCCCACCAAGGAAGCACATGTGGGGTGTGCGGTTCCACCCCTGGCTTTGCTACTGAACTTGTTCTGTGACATTAGAGAAGTCGTTTCCCAGCCTGACAGGAGTCTCCTCGACAGCCAGCAAAGGTGCAGTTTCTTCATTTCGTCCCAGGCCTACACTTTTGTGACTCTGCTCATCTTCTGCAAGCGTGTTGCCTCTTCCTTTGTAGCTAAAACTCTTTCCCACATTTCTACTTTCTCACCAAGCACGTGAACCCTGCCAGCTCCTTCTGGACTCCACTGTCCTTGCCAGCCAGTGCCTCTTTTTCCTGCTCATCTGATCTCCACCCCTCCCCCCTGCACTCTTTCTGGACCAGACTCTCCAGTCCAAACTTAACAAGTGAGGATCCACTGCCCTGCCTTTTCTGTGCATATATCTTGACTTTGTGTGTTTTACAAGAGCAGGTGACTTTAAGTGAAGCCTATGCTTGAGAAATAACTCTGCCAATTACATTTGGGCCCTCTGTCTGCGGAGCCGATGTTACCAAATCTGAAGGCTGTCATGAAATCTGATGAAGAGCAGAGAGCAAAGATGTGAGCAGCTGAGTTAGGGAGTTGGCACAACACAGACAGGAACCCTTTGATGGCCTGGGAAGAAGGGAGAGAGGGAGGAGACAGACAGAAGCCCGGATTTGCCCTAACTCTCTAAGAGCTTGGTCTGCAGCCCCACCTTTCAGAAGACCAGAAAGGTCCCAGAACATGGCTTCAGAAGGCAAGGACTCTAATCCAGTACCATGGGTTGGGTGTGGAGTGTTGCTTAGAAAAGAGAGCCTGATTTCAGAGGTGGGACAGAGTCATAAACACTGTCCTAAGACTTAAAATTCTTTACATCTGGTTGAACAGATAAGGGCCTGGGGGTTGTGGTAACAGGATGTAAAGTTCTAGAAACCTATTGAACTTTTAAGGCTGTCAGTAAGATCTGTTTAGGCCATTTTGCTCCTTAGAGGGACATATCATAGCCCCTCCTATCCCGATCCCCCTACCTGATGAAAGCACTCGGGCCTAGGGAACGCTGGGAAAAATAAGGCCACTTTCACCTGGAAATTCCGCGTAGGAGAAAAGTTGACCCTAAACTGAACCTAGTCAGGAGTTCCGAGGCAGATCCCAGGGATGGAGTCTAAGGCATTCAGAAAGAAATGGTGAGTGTGTCAGGAATTCAGAGCAGCCAAGGACAAAACAAGGGTCTAAGGGAGACACGTCAGCCTGAGCCCCGGCAGTTTTTGAGGTCTCGGGAGGGGCGACGGGAAGCTGGGGACGGGCTCTAGGGCCCCGCGGCCAGGGCCTGGGCGGGGTGGAGTGTAAGGTTACAGGGACCGGACTAGCGACCCTCCCGGGCAGTTCGGGCGGCCGGGAGCGCTGGGCGCTCAAGGACCGGGTGGCTGGGTGGGGTGGGTGGGACTGGAGGGGGAGCTGGGCATCTCTCTACTTCCTGAGCGCTGGGGCGCCCCTCGCCGCGCCGCCCAGCCGCCAGCCATCCCCCCTGCCGCCATTCCCCTGCCGGGATCGCCCCATGATCGCCCCATGCGGAGGGCAAAGTCGCGCCGGGGACCTTGCGAGCCTGTGCTGAGAGGTAACCTGCTCAAGCCGGGGGTTCAGGGAGGGCTCCTCTGGACTGGGCCGAGAGGTCTCTGTGGTTTCTCCACGGATTCCAGGCTGACATCAGCTCTACTCCAGATGTGGGGACTTGGGCGGCCAGGTCGGCGCCGGGGCCTCCGAGTGTCCCATGAGGGATCCAGAAGGTTCAATAAGACACAAAGTAGAATCCAGTCCTGTGCCACCCTCCAAGTGCCCAGTACCCTCGGGGCGGATCCCTACGGGAGACCGGGGACTCTGGTCCGCGCGTGGGCCCCCGACTCGGGACTGACTTTTCCCGTGTGGTTGGCGGGTCCCGGTCGCCGGTGGAGCAGGAGGGTTGGCGGATGCTGCTGTCCCGGCGCAGACAAAGGCGCACGGGGCGCCCAGCCCGGACCCCAGGACGCGCCCTGGCCGGGAGGCTCGAGGGCCCCTCCGCCCCTGCGCCTTCTTTGTTCTTCCCAAACAAGTTTCTTACACAAATCGGGGGTTGGATCCGGCTTTCCCTGGCCTCTTGGCACTGCCTTGAAAAGAATCTGTTTTCTGGGAGGAAATGTAAACTTTCCAAGGGGGAGTTGGTTGAACTTTCTTGGAACGTGACATTTGTGGCAGGCCGGAGAGCGGCACCCAGGTCCACGATGGCTCTTGACAGCCCAGAGGAACCGCTGGTACTGCCTCCTAGGGAACCATGCTGGGGAATGAGTTCCCTTCGCCAAGAATCCCAGGCCTTTCCCCCCTTCCCATTTTTTTTCGGAAAATGTTTGCTTTTCTGCCTTTGTCGTGGGTGTATTGTCTCTATTAACTGGACTGTGGCTTCAGGACACAGGATCTTGATCTCAAGGGCCTTGGCGCTTACATTTTGGATGGAATTTGGTCCCTCTGCTTCCTGCTCCTTTCCACATGGTTCTAGCTTCCTCCTCTGAAGACTATTAAAAGTTTGGCTGGTTTTGCTTATAAACGTCCTTGGTGGTGGTGGAGGGTTGATACAGCAAAAATCCGTTTGCTTCAATAGTGTCAGCTTGTTCTCCAGAAGTGAGCACAGCAGACTAGGGTATATCAAACAGCTACAGTCCTCGGGGAGTGAAACGTCAGGGCTTGACGATGGAACGCTCCTGGCTTCCTGCTTCCAGAACTAGCCTGTGGATCCTGCCAGACTGCCTAAGATTCTTCCTGGCGGCCTACCATATGGGGCCCAGGTTGGCGTTGCCCAGTCCAACACTGGTGCTTAAGGTTCTCTGGGGTTCAAGTTCTTGTCTGCTCCAGGGGAAGAGAAAAAGTGTGTGCTAGGACTATGTTCTGAGCATTACATGGTTTCTCTCCAAGTTGGCTTTGTATCCTAATAACGAGAGAACAGTACTTAGGTTGAACTGTGGAAGAAAAGCAAAGGATTAGGAGGCAGACATTGGAGCAGAACGAAAAAGAGCAGGGCATAGAATAGAGTATTCTAAAGATCTCTTAATTGGTGGGTTCCTGCTCTGTGTGTGTGTGTGTGTGTGTGTGTGTGTGTGTGTGTGGTCATGTAAGGAGCAGGACATAGGACAGAGTATTCTAAAGACCTCTTAATTGGTGGGTTCTTGGTGTGTGTGTGCGTGTGCGTGCGTGCGTGTGTGTGTGTGTGTGTGTGTGTTTGTGTGTGTGTGTGTGTGTGTGTGTGTGTGTGTCTGTGGTCATGTAAGGAGCAGGCATAGAATAGAGTGTTCTAAAGACCTCTTGTTTGGTGGGTTCCTGGTATGTGTTCACAGGTAATGTTTAGTTGTTAGGTGAGCTCGTTTTTGTTTTGTCTTGCATGCCACATTTTTTTCTTGATGAGGGAAACTTTCATCCGCTTGAGGTGACAAGTAGGTGAGAAGAGGCTGGGAAGAATGCCCTCATGTCTAGGTATTCAAGGTTCTGTTGAGAAGGTGTGGGCTGGGGGCTCCAGTGGACCGAGAGCACGCACATACTGAAGCGTGAAGAGTGCATCTTTCATGGACCACAGCACACGAATGAAGAACTGTGCGCCATTTCCCGGGAAGGTGCTCGGCTGATGAGCGTGGCAAGTGTCTGCTCCCCGCCAGCCAGTGTGTGTGTCTGGAGTGTCTCTGTGTGGCACTATTCTCTTTCTGAGGTCCGACACCACCCAGATGCATGACCCCAGAGCTAGACGCACCTAGGTGTGTGACCCCAAAAATGGTGGGCCAAATTAACTGAGGCAGGAGCTCTGCTGGGAGAGCATCCTCCAGGTGTGCGTGTGTTTTCTGAAAGTGCACAGCAACACCCGGAACTGAAAATATTCAGTGACTGACCCAGGGAATTGCCAGGGACACCGTCAGATCCTGCGGTTCACACCCATGTTTTGAAGTTTGTTGGAACTGCAAGCATTTCTAGTATTTACCAACGTTTTCTCAAGTAACACTCCTTTCTGGCTGGGTTATGTGTGTCCCTGTGCACATGGAAACGCAGGCCAGGGATTTTGTAGTATCTTGAATGTTTTTGTTACCATACCATTGGAGGGTATCTGAATTCAGTAGGTGACAGAATCCTTGAAAAGCAAGAGGTGAGGGAGGAGTTCAGGCCAGAGGATGTATTTGATTACAAAGTTTGCTAGGAATTGTCTGAGGTTATTGAGGTTTTATGTTTGTTTGCCGAGAGATTTTTTCAAAGTCCTGTTGGTTTGCTCTTGCTTTGTTTTGGAGGAGTGGTTCTGTGTACACCTGGCCTAGGTGGGTAGGTCAGGGCACTGCTTCTCTGAAAGGAAGTCGCTTGGTGCTCTTGGATGTTGCGCTGGGTCCTGGTTGAGCCCTTCTGTCACTTGTGAAACCCTAGGGTGCATTCATCCCAGACTCAGGGCAGAACTAGCAGCCTATCAAGGGGCTCAACATCAGGACTGTTTGTTTGTTTTATTTCCCCCTTTTCTTTTTAGGAGGAAGTAGGCATTGGGAACACGACCCTGCTAACTCAATGGGTGCAGCTTTTCAAATGTTGGTCCTGTTTGTGTTTGCGGGTCTCACTGGGCAGTGCTGCAGCTCTGTTTCCTCCACTTCTGTTGGTAGTCTTTTAAATGTTAGTAGAGTCCTCAGCGTCCACTTTCCATTTGAAATGATCGTGGCTTCCCAGGAGGTTGCAAGTATGGTAGTGAGGTCTAGGGTACCCTGTCTCTTCTGTGGTGACCCTTATGTGGTCATGGGACCCTAGCAGAACCAAGGTGACTTGAGTGTACTCCTCAGAGCCCAGACCAGGCTCTTCAGGTTTCAAGCACACGTGTTTGCTGAGTGTGCACCCCCCGTGCACTATCAATCCAGCTCCACGGTCAACATGCAGAGCAATTCCGACTCTCGGGGCTTTTCCTTGCTCAGTCCCTGAATCGCAGTGATACCTCACCTAATCATAACTCTCTACAATTCTGCTGTATTATGTTTTATGTAAGCAAATCCTTGAAACATGGAACCCTTGAGATTGGCTCCTTCGTCTGTGCTGTTTCATGAGATCCACCCAGGGTTTTGCTTGTATCCATGATGGTTCATTTTCATTGCCAAGTAGTACTCCAAGGGCTGGATGTGGTTTGGCCACTCATCTGTGAAAGGACACCTGGGTTGCTTTCAGTGTTTGCTTATTACCGAGGAGGTTTCTGTGGATGTTCACAAACAGGGGTGTGTGTGGACATAATTTTTCACTACTTCAGATAAATACCCAGGAGGCTAGATTAGATGGTAACTGTGTGCTGTTAATAAAATAATTGCTAAACACTTCTCCAGAGTAGCAATTTCATTTTAGATTCCTCCCTGCAGTGTATACACCCGGCGCTTCTGTGTCCTGACCAGCATCTGATAGCACTGATTTCTATGTTAGATGTCCCAACGGGTGTTTTAATAGGTGCTGTAAGCTTATTGTGGTTTAAGTTTGTGCTTCCCTAAGGCCCACAGGCCTGCGCATGCTCTCTGCATGTGCTCTGTCTGCATGCTCTGTTTTGGGGGAGAAGTTCATTACTTCACTGCCCTAACTGGGTGGTTGATTTTATCCCGGGCTCTGAGCATCCTTGGTGTGCAGGCTTGTGGCATGCATCTTCTTCCCACAGTGGGCTTCTGTCCTTTACTCTCTTTCTGGAAACATTTTGAAAAACTAAGTCTGTAATTTTGGTAAAGTACAATTAACTGATTTTTTTTGTCTTTATACGTGGTGCTTTTGGTGTCCATTCCTCCTAAGAATGTCTTGCCTATCCCTGTGTCCCAAAGCCTGCCTTCCTATGCTTGCTTCTACAATGTTTGCATTTTACGTTTAAATTGTAAATTGTCTTTTAGCATCTGCGAGTCTTAGTGTTGATCTTTATTCATTTTTACATTTTTAGGAAAGAATTTACTTATTATGTGTATATGTATGTGTATGTGTGAGTGTGTGTGTGAGTCTGTGTATGTGTGTGTGCGTGCACGCATGTGTGTGTGAGTGTGAGTCTGTGTGTGTGTGTGCATGCACGCGTGTGTGTGTGTGAGTTTGCACACGGAGGTCAGAGGGCAGCTTGTGGGAGTTGGTTCACTCCTTTACTATGTGTGTTCTGGGGATAGAACTCAGTTTGTCAATGTTGGAAGCAAACACTCTTACGCACTGAGCCCCATTTTTAGTAACTAAGCCAGAAAATGTGGTTTTTGTCCTGGCTTTCACACACTTTGTTTTGTTGGCCCTCCCCCCACTCTTGCCTCCCATCCACTCCTCCTCCAGAAAAGCTCCACGTCATCCTCATTGAAGTCTTCCTTCCCTTCCCACTTCCTTGAGGACCCCTCCCCCTTGGTGGTCCCTCTTCTGGCTTCATGACGGGAACCATGCACTTGTGAAGGCTGCAGTATGGGATCTGGTCTCCAGTGCACAGCAATCTCTATGCCTAGTCCCAGGTACGCGGGTCACATGCACCAGAGATTACTGGTGGAGAATTTTTTTTTGAACAGCACATGAAGCAATAGCTTAAAACACAGGTAGAAAGCTTAGTGCTTATAATTCAGCAACACAAAGACTGTCAAAAGGCTGGCTGGGTTGAGTTAGGATGCATTTAAAAACAAGAAAAGATTAAGAACAATCGTAACCCCCAAAGGGAACTTTGCCCACCGAAGCCTCCAAGGTGGAGCGGGATGAAGCCAGATCCCTTGTCTCAGAGTTGCGTGAGAGCTAAATGAAATAAGACATAGTTCGAACTCAGCAAAGTGCAGACACATCAGAGGCCTGTGGTAGGCATATGCTACTATTGTTATTAAACCAGCCGGAAGGCTGATGAGGTGGCTCACTGGGTAGGGACACTACCACCCTGCCTGATGACACGAGCTCAGTCTTGGGGCCACACATGAAGGGAGAGGAGGGAACGAGTTCCCTAAAGTTGTCCTTTGACCTCCACACGAACTTGGCGGCATGTGCCTCTCCTCCCCCACAAATAAAATAAATGCAATAATAAATTTACAGAAACGGTAGGAAAGTCTACTGCTTCACAGTGCGTGTTCTCATGTGTAGCTGACAGAAACTCCCCCTTCTTCAGCTTGGGGCACTCCTC
The DNA here is from genome assembly GCF_903992535.2 of Arvicola amphibius. Classification (NCBI taxonomy): domain Eukaryota; kingdom Metazoa; phylum Chordata; class Mammalia; order Rodentia; family Cricetidae; genus Arvicola; species Arvicola amphibius. The sequence continues at coordinate 83,663,906 of NC_052049.1, read as the reverse complement.
CAAGCATCAGGTACGACTGATCCGTGTATTGGAAGGGGTGGGGGGGCTCTGTAGTCACAGTCTAGTTCCGACTGTAGCACAGGCCTTTTCCTCTGTTAAGACAATGAGGGAGTAGAGAAAGATATCCTTTCTGTGCTGACCTCAGCAGGTGGCAGGATGTGTGGCCACTGCCCCAAGGCTGGAGGCAGCCAGGATGATCTGAACCTCCTGACCTGACCTACAGCTGTGCTTCCCTTTCCTCTGTGACCTCCTTATTCTTCTTCCAGAGGGGAAAACGGGCAGTAATTGTCACTCTGAGGGTGGTAGCGGAGTCCATTGGAAGCCTCAGAAGTTGTTCTGCCTCAGTGGGTCACAGAAAGGCCTAGGGCTTTGTGCTCTAGGGTCCCACAGCAGGGTCCTTTACGTTGGGCCTGGCCTGAAGCGCCCTCTTTGGGACGGAGTTTGTCTGTTTGAAGGGGTCCACTTGGAAGGGGCTGGTTTCCGAGGTGAGTGGTGGGCGTCGCTGTATTTTCTCCTCTGTACTCAGGTCATACGCTGTCCCACACCCTTTCCCTCCCCACCACCTGTGTCTTATAACCCAGAGGACGTGCCAGGTCTGGGTCTGTGCTACTGGAGACAAGTCATATTGCCTGAGAAAAGTCAGTTGGCCTCTGTAAAGTAAATGGATTTGCTAAATACTTATATTCTAAAGTTAATGTGAAGTTTAAGTGGGATAATGAGTATGAAAGTTCTGTGGTGGTGGTGCACGCCATTAATCCCAGCACTCAGGAGGCAGAGGCAAGCAGATCTCTGTGAGTTCGAGGCCAACCTGGTCTACAAGAGCTAGTTCTAGGACAGGCTTCAAAGCTACATAACCAACCCCCCCCCCCAAAAAAAAAGTTCTGTGGGAGAGACAAAGATTTTTTTGATTGCTTGTGTGCGTGAGTGTCTGTGAGAGGCTATGTGGACACCGCCAGCCTTGCCTTCTCGGGCTGGAGTTACAAGGGTTGTCAACGTCCTGACATGGGTGTGGAGAACTGAACTCAGGTTCTCTAGAAGAGCAGAGAGTGCTCCTAACTGTTCAGCCATCTCTCCCGCTCCTTTTAAAGAATGGCCTGGTGCACCCTTGATATGTCTTTGCGCTTGGAGCGGCTGTCTCTCCAGATGCTAAGAAGGCAACCACCAATCACCATGCTGCGGACCACTCGATTACAGCTGCGTAGACTCATGCAGAAGGTTCTGGCAGGGAGTGAGCAGTCGACTGGGGTGTTTTGGGGCTTCTCAACCAAGATGCTGTGGAGGCAGAGTGGCAGACGGCTACAGCAGCAAAGATGGCATCGAGTGGGTAGACGCTCCGTTTCCTCGCAGGGCAGAAACAGGATTCCGTGTGGTTTTTCCCGTCAGTTTAGGAAAATGAGATCCGTACCGTATCTGTTTATCGTTTTCTCTGTTAAAGACGTAGGCCTGCAGCCTTCGTGGACACCTCCAGCCCCCGTAAGCCAATGGCTACTTAAATCCGTGAGAAGCAGAAGTCCAGGTCTTCTGCGTTGCTGATCACAATCCAGGCTACAGCAATTATCTCCACTGTTAGAGGAATTTCTGCCCAGTGCTGGTTTACAGTGAGGTTGGCTGCCTGGTGACAGGAGCATATTCATGAAGGGAAGGCTGAGCTCCCTCTTGGAAGTCAGCGGTGGCCAGGTGGAAGAGCATCCTGAGGGTGACTGCTGTCTGTAGATGCCTCCCCAGGCCACAGTTTTCTTCATTTGGAAGGCAGATCAGCACAGTATCTATGTGCTAGGCTCTTATCAAAAGGTCCCTTCTGTTTCTAGGAATGCTCAGCTCACGGATTCTCCCATGGCTGCTGCTAGAGATGAATAAACAGAAGGGCCGGGTATAATTGGCACGGAGGCCCTCCTAAGCAACAAAATTGACAAAGCCAGCTTGGCCACCCCACCTTGCTCAGTCTCACTGTTGAACCAGCTTTGGTAATCCAGAGTCGGGGGCTAGCCCAGTTTCTCTCCGCATTGTTTGGGCTTGCTCACATCCCTCCCACAGTGTCATTCTAGCTGTGATGTCCTTTGAAAGTGTTCTGTAAGCTGTCAAGTTCCTCTTCTTGCTAACCGCTCATCCCCAGGTCTTTGCAGATGACCCGTGAAACGAGACACTCTTTACATACTTTCTCTCCCTCTGCTAACCAGTCTCCCCAGCTCTTTACACACTTTCTCTCCCTCTGCTAACCAGTCTCCCCAGCTCTTTACACACTTTCTCTCCCTCTGCTAACCAGTCTCCCCAGCTCTTTACACACTTTCTCTCCCTCTGCTAACCAGTCTCCCCAGCTCTTTACACACTTTCTCTCCCTCTGCTAACCAGTCTCCCTGACTCTTTACACACTTTCTCTCCCTCTGCTAACCAGTCTCCCTGACTCTTTACACACTTTCTCTCCCTCTGCTAACCAGTCTCCCCGACTCTTTACACACTTTCCCTTTGCTAACCAGTCTCCCGCTCTGGTTTGCTGCAGGCACTGCGTGACAGGCCTTGGGGCGGTGTTGCTCTCTCTCTGTTTCTCCCCCTTTTTCCTGCCTCATCCCAGAGCAGGCCCAGGATGACAAGGATGGTAGATGCTTGTTTTGCAGGTTTGTTTTGCCAGGAGCAAGCGAGGAAGGAGCCACCTCCTGCTCAGCTGCTGCTGTTCCTCTACCGTTAGGGCAGCCTTGGGTTCTGTGGCTCAGGAATGGGGGCAGGAAGGCAGGTGAGAGGTAAGGCTCTTCCTTCCTGAAAGGCTTTGGAACTGTGGTTCCTGCTCTCCAGTCTCCTCCATCTGGGGGCTTTGTGGAAGGGGTACTTCTTGGTAAGGTCTGTTTCCCTGGGAATGCTCGTCCTCCCGTGAGTATCTCTGATACTGTTTCCCTGGGTATGCCCCCACCCCCCAGCCCCAAGTAGCTCTGATATTATTTTCATTGCTCATTCTGGAGATGCAGGGAAATGTTGAAAAATTTAAAGACAGACATACTAGGAATGCCTTTTTGTAGCACTATGGGGAATTATGGGCACTGGAGAATTAAGGATAGACAGTCCAGGGCTGTGCTGTTTCAGAATTACATAAATAGATTTACACATGACCCTTGGAAGTACAGAGCAGGAAGCTAAGAATACGTCTGAATGCTCTACTCTAAAATACACATTTTCTTAGTTCTGAGTTAAAAAATGAAATTTCTCAAAATTGTGAAGTCTCTTACATTTTTCTCCAAAGTAAATTCTAGGAGTTTGGAGGGGAAAATGAAATAAACACACACATTTATATTCTGGTGCCATTTACTCAGTGACTTACATCATTTTGTTAGTTCAGGAGCACAAAGCAGGGATTTTATTAAGGCCGGTTATAAAATGAACAGGTTTTGCAGTGCCGAGGTGGTTGGTGTGTGCACACACCCACTCGTGGCTGTGAGTGTCAGAGGGCAAGGCGGAGTCTCCCTCCGTTCCCCTCCACCCGTTTTCAGTCTCTCACCAAATGGGGATGGACCGGAATAGCTGACCAATGGGCTCCAGAGATCTGCATGGCTCTCCTCCTTCCCAGAAGGAATGGCAGGCCCTCTCCCGTGGGTCACATTTTATTTGGATGGTGGGTTTGTAAGCTCTGGTCCTTACTGACTGAGCCCTCTCTGCAGCCCATGGTTAGTGGGGTTTTTATTGCAAGGCAGTAATTACAAATATGATCATGGAGTCTGCTTGGAGTATCTTCAGCTTTATTTTATGGAGGGGGCATCTGCTGGGTAGCACTGAGGTGATTTATGAATTCCTGTTTTTAGACAAATTAAGCAAAAAGATTACAGAAGTTGGATGTCCCCTCAGGGGTTTTTGAGACTTGGTCCCGAGCTGGTGTAGATGTTTTGAAAGGGTCTGGAACATGAAAGGGCTGGGAACACTTAGGAGGTGGAGCCTCCCTAAAGGAAGTAAATCACTGGAAGTGGGCCTTGAAGTGTCATAGCCCTGGAAGGGGGCCTTGAGATGTCATAGCCCCGGAGGTGGGCCTTGAAGTGTCATAGACCTGGAAGGGGGCCTTGAGATGTCATAGCCCTGGAAGGCGACCTTAAGATGTCATAGCCCCGGAAGTGGGCCTTGAAGTGTCATAGCCCTGGAAGGGGGCCTTGAGATGTCATAGCCCTGGAAGGGGACCTTGAGATGTCATAGCCCCGGAGGTGGGCCTTGAAGTGTCATAGACCTGGAAGGGAGCCTTGAGATGTCATAGCCCCGGAGGTGGGCCTTGAACTGTCATAGGCCTGGAAGGGGGCCTTGAGATGTCATAGCCCCAGAAGTGGGCCTTGAAGTGTCATAGGCCTGGAAGGGGGCCTTAAGATGTCATAGCCCCGGAAGTGGGCCTTGAGATGTCATAGCCCTGGAAGGGGACCTTAAGATGTCATAGCCCCGTAAGTGGGCCTTGAGATGTCATAGCCACGGAAGTGGGCCTTGAGATGTCATAGCCCCAGAAATGGGCCTTGTGATGTCATAGCCCCGGAAGTGGGCCTTGAGATGTCATAGCCCCAGAAGTGGGCCTTGAGATGTCATAGCCCCAGAAATGGGCCTTGAGATGTCATAGCCCCGGAAGTGGGCCTTGAGATGTCATAGCCCTGGAAGGGGACCTTGAGATGTCATAGCCCTGGAAGGGGGCCTTGAGATGTCATAGCCCCGGAAGTGGGCCTTGAGATGTCATAGCCCCAGAAGTGGGCCTTGAGATGTCATAGCCCCGGAAGTGGGCCTTGAGATGTCATAGCCCCAGAAGTGGGCCTTGAGATGTCATAGCCCTGGAAGGGGACCTTGAGGTGTCTATTGAATGAGTGCATCAACTATTAACACAGCAAATCTGAGGTAGAGACTCAAGTGGACAGCTTGCCTAGGAAGGCACCGAGATGATTTCTGTGAACTACATGACACAGCCTAGAATCACAATGAAGAATTATCGGGACAAGGTTGCCTGTGGGGCACTGTCTTGGTTGTTGACTGATGCAGCCCACTATGGGTGGCCCTATCCCTTAGGCTGGGTCCTGCCCTGTTTAATAGTAAAGAAAGCTAAGTGAGCAGCCAGCAGACGGCACTGGTGTGTTTGTTGTCCCATGCTCTTGACTGTAGATATGGTATGACCATCGGCCTCAGGGTTCTGCCGCTGTGACTTCTCTTCATTATGGGCTGTAACCAAGAACTGTAATCCAATAAATCCCTTCCTCCTCCAAGATGTTTGTTGTAGGGATATTTTTATCATAGCAACAGAAACAAAATAAGAACAGGTACTATAGACATAGTATCTTCTCGATGTTTAAGGTCTGTCCGTACCAAATCCCAGATGAATACCAGCTATATGTTCTCTGCCCCCATGAGACATATATGTTTTATGTTTATATACTTTTGTGTGCATGTGTGTGCATGTATGTAGATTGACATTCACACATATGTATGTGTGTGCATGTGGAGACCGAAAGCCAACTGTCAGATGATGTCATTAATCATTCTCCGCTTTATTTATTTTGTATTTTCTCTGCCACCAGGGATTGAACTGAGGACTTTATGCATGCTGGCCAAGTGTTCTCCACTGAGCTATAGCACTCAGTTTTCTCTACGTATGTTTTGAGACAAGGTCTCTCACTGAACCCGGAGCTATCAGAATAGTGTTAGGCTAGCGTCCTTGGCCAGAGCCCTTGGCAGCTTCCCGTAGCCTCTCCAGCACTGACAGTGTATGTGTGCACTACTGCACACATGAGCATGACTGCCTGGTACCTTCATGCTTGCATGGAGAGTATTTTACTGAGTAAGCCCTCTCTGCAGCCCCTGGAACTGATTTTCTGATAGGAATTTAGTGTAGGAAGATACTAGAAAATAGACTGAGCTGTCTCCCCAGCCCAATTTTCGTATCTTGTTTCTCATCTTGACTAGACCATTGCAGGACTTACTGTTTGGGGGCTGAAAGTCAGTTGTCACCAGTGTTGTGATTCTAGAAACTGTCTTCAGCATTACACACTTAGTTTCTCCTCTGTTGTCAGGGAAAGTTCCTGAGTCCCCTCCTCAGGGGTTGCCCTTGGCCTTTCCCCTGGTAGGCCACTTGTGAACAGAAAAATATAGAGTAAAGGTTCAGGAGAGAGTTGTTTGTGTGCTTCCAGCACAGAAGGTAGATCCGTGCCACCCCTCCTGGCGCCTTTGCTATCGCCAAGCTGTGAGGGGCTGTGAACATTAGAGCCTGGCGTACCGGGTTTGCGTGACACAGTAGCCACATAATTTGAGGACTTGGAAGAGTCTTTGGAGGATGCCAGATATTCCTTTATTTTGGTCTTTGCCAACAGGACTACAGAGGCATGGTTTCAGGGAAATGGTCAATATAGCCTTCCCTCCTAGTCCCAAGTGCTTGGAAAAGCGAAAGTAGTTTCAGTGTGGATTGTTAGGTAGCTGAAGACTCTGAACTCAGTGTGGCTCGAAAGCCTTGATCTGCTGAGCTTACAGACTTCACTAACTTACCATCTTTGTATGAGTTCACATGGGTGTGTATGCACGTGCACATGCGTGCATGCGTGGTTGTGTATGTAGAGACCATGACCATGGGTTGACATAGAATGCTCTCATCAACAGCTCTCCATTGTACTTTTTGAGGCAGGGTCTCTCACTGAACCTGAGGGCATGAATTGTCAGGCTGTCTGTTCATGAGGAGCTCCAGGGATCTGCCAGCCTCTTCCCCCGTGCTGGGGTTTATACAGACTACTACATCTGGTTCTTCACCTGGGGGCTGGTATCCTAAGTAAGGTCCTCACACACATGTGTGGCCAGCATTCACCTCACTGAACCTTCTCCCCAGCTCCCTGTGATCATCTTGTGAACATGCATTTTGCTGTTAAATTTGCCTATTTTCATAAAATAGATAACTTTGTCTGAGCACCCACTCTGCATGGGAACACTGCATAGCCCGTGTCTCGGTTGGTGGACAGATGGGCCTAGGTAGCAGCTGTGATTTTCCGCCTCTGCTCTGAGGTAAAAGCTTACGTCTGATCCAGTCATAGCCAATGAAGGGACTGTGATGCCACCAAGCAAATCTCCAAAACAAAGCCCAAGGCATGCGCGCTCTTGGCTGTTTCCTCCTGTCTTCATCTTTTCTGTGTGTGGCAGGGTCGTTCTTGGTCCCCTTCAGTCACTCTGCCCTAGTCCTAGTGCCCTTCCCCTTGTCTGTCCTGGCTTCCTGTTGGATGAGTCACCACAGTGTCTTTTCCACTTCCCAAGATCAGAGTGTGTCATGGAGCCCCTCCTCCACTCTGTGAGGTCATCCTGGTTGGCTCACATTTCTGCCCACAAGCCTTCCCACAGGGCTGTCCTGAATCACAGGGTTCCCCTCCTCTGACAGAGTTCAGCCGTCCTGTCCTGTCCGCAGTCTGCCTTCCCCAGGGTTCACCTGGAGGTGCGAGGCCTCCCCCTTTGCCTGGGCTGGGAGGTAACTCATTTCTAATTAGAACTTGTTTTTAGCATACTCATCTTAAAATCCTCTTCCGCTTCACCTCTTGCAGACGTATCCCATAGTGTGTGATGCAGAACAGTGGTTCTCCAGGAGTTCTCTGTGGAAGCTGGGAGATTCCTGAATCTAAGCACCCTGCCCTAGTAATCCTGCCCACTTGTGCTCTTTTCTGTATGTCAACATTTGTCCTGGTGCAGAAACAATGCTGTAGTGACGCTGCAGGGGTCAGCATGCCGCACTCGACGGTGCCAGTGGTTGCAGTATTCTGCACACACAATAGAAAATAAAATTTAAAGGCCTATTTCCATTAATAACAATCTAGTTGAAGCAATATAAATGATTGTTGTAGTCACATCTCAAATTTGAGTACTATTTAGAGTCCCGCGTCCAGGAGAAACTGCCTCTGCTGGAAGTGGAGCAAAGTACCCATGCACCTGAGATGAGGGGCATTTAATGAGCTGCTTTCAAAGGGAAAATTCTTTTTTAAATCCAATATGTTTTTATTGTATGTGCATAAGTGTATGTCAGCGTGTGTACCATGTGTGTGCAGTACCCACAGAAGCCAGAAGAGGGCGTTGAGTCATCTGGAGCTGGAATTGCAGACACTTGTGAGCCGCCATGTGGGTGCTGAGAATTAAACCCAGGTCCTCTGCAAGAGCAGCTCATGCTCTTAACCACTGAGTCATCTCTCCAGCCCGGAAAGTTGCTCCCAGTTGCAGGCTGCAGTAGTAGCCTCCCAGTTCTGTGTGTTGTAAAAATAATGCCCTAGTTCTAATAGAACACACCGCAAATGCTCAGAGTAGGGTCTGCTGCTGCGGCTTCCCCCTCTCTCTGACCCCAGTCACTTTGGAGACACTTTGGTGTGACTCAGTTCCACGCTGTGCACTTCCCTTTGTCATCAGGGCTTTGTATGACAGCCGTCTGCCTGTGCTCGGTGGTGACTCCTGGAGTTCCCTTGTCAGACACTGGTTCTCCAGCAGATGTGGGCAGCTGTGCATGCTGTTCTCTGGAAGCAGACCCTGGTATCTTCAGGGCACGGGCTTGCTTGCTTACTTCTTGCTTACAGGTCCCACCATGCTGTTCTTGAGCATGTGCGGCAGTCCGGCTCACACTGATGAGGACTTAGAGACTTTTCTAAGTAAAAAGTGTAAGGATAATTGTCACACATTTCACTTGAGGGAGTCTGATTACAGGCAGCAGAGTATTGGTCTCAGGTGTTTTCTGGAGCAGGTGGCTTGGTCCATGGAATGGAAGATCATCGTGTATGGGGCTGAGAATGTTGGAAGCTGCATTCATTACTTCCCACACTAAAGCCTGTGCTTTCAATCATGATTTTTTAGGGACAAAGAGTGGGAAAACCCTATTCCTTGTACATTTCCTCTTAGGAAAGTATGTATTGTGAGCAGGTTGTATGTTATGCACAGGTGTGTTGTTCACAGGTATGTGTTTGTGCACAGATACATGTTTTGAGCGGGTATGTTGTGTGCAGGTGTGTGCTGTGCACATGCGTGTTGCGAGCAGATGTATTGTGTGCAGGTCTGTGTTGTACACAGGTATGTGTTGTGTGTAAATGTGTTGTGCAAGGTGTGTATTGTTTTCAGGTGTGTTGTGCAAGGGTCTATGTTGTGAGCATGTGTGTGTTGTGCACAGATATGTATTGTTTGCAGGTGTGTGTTGTGAGCAGGCGTGTTGTGAGCTTGTGTTTTATGTGTATGTGTGTGTTGTGCGCAGGTGTGTATTATTTGCAGGTGTGTGTTGTGAGCAGGCATGTTGTGAGCATGTGTGTTGTGTGCATGTGTGTGTTGTGCTCAGGTATGTATTATTTGCTGGTGTGTGTTGTTTGCAGGTGTGTGTTGTGTGCAGGTGTGTATTGTTTGCAGGTGTGTGTTGTGAGCAGGCATGTTGTGAGCAAGTGTGTTGTGTGTGTGTGTTGTGCACAGGTATGTATTATTTGCGGGTGTGTGTTTGCAGGTGTGTGTTGTGTGCAGGTGTGTATTGTTTGCATGTGTGTGTTGTGAGCAGGTGTGTTGTGTTCAAGTGTATGTTGTGAGCATGTGTGTTGTGTGCATGTGTGTTTGTGCGCAGGTGTGTATTGTTTGCATGTGTGTTGTGCGCAGGTGTGTATTGTTTGCAGGTGTGTGTTGTGAGCAGGCATGTTGTGTGCAGGTGTGTGCTGTGAGCAGGCGTGTTGTGTGCAGGTGTGCTGTGTCCAGGTTTGTGTTGTGTCAGGTGTGTCAGATGAGAAAGTTGCCTTTACAAGTCTCACCTTATCTCGGGTGCCTATCGTATGAGTTGGCTCATCCCTTGTTTTCCAGCTGTGTTCGTGGGCTCTCCGGTTCCCTTTCAGCCCGTGTGTCCAGGCAGGCATCTCCTTGAGTGGGGTATTCCACACCTCAGGAAACCCTGAACCAGGTGCTAGGTTGTCGGGTTCAGCTGTGAGCGTTTGGCACACTCGGCAAATTCCTTAGCCCTGCAGACGGTGAGGTAGAAGCTGCAGAGTTGGTAGTGGAGGTTGAAAAGTCTCTTGTAAAGTTAGAGGAGGCTAGATGAGCTGGCGGTGAAGCAGTTGTACATGCACAGGAAGCTTTGATGGTATGTAGCAGGAAGTTTGACATGTTGGTGACATCTGGAGTTGTCTTGCTGTCAATGGCGTCTTTGAGGAATGGGCCTGTGGCCTGCCACCTCCAGAGCACCAGTATTAGCTGCAGAGGGGACAGAAAGCACCCCTGCATTTTAGGGAGCTGAGGGTGCAAGGAATTATCTGGGACAATCTAAGGGTACTCATAGAGGGATCGGTAGTATTTTATTTCAGCTGTGTGGTCCTGAGAGTGTCCCAGAGAACCCTGCTTTATTCTCTGTGAGGTCAGAGAACATGCCTAACTGCGCTACTGACAGAAACCCACAAGTACACAGCCCGTCTTCAAAGTCTTGGCCATCTCTCAAGGGTGATAGCAGCATCTACCTTAAACAACTCTATTACCCAGTCCTGGGCTGTGGGGTTAAGTGGTAAGTTTTGTGTCCTCCAAGTCTAGACTGCTGTGGTGGCTGATGGAGGTGTGTGCATGGGAGGGGAGGCACTCCAGCGGAGGTAAACCTACATAAAAGTTTACTGTGAATTTAAAGCAGTTTAAGGGAGTGTGTGAAGCTAGGGGGGTAGTACTGGGAGGATGAAGGGGACGTGTTCACAGGATGCATGGATGCTGAGGGACAGCCAGAGGATGAGCCTAATGATTGACAGCTCTGGAAACCAAACAAAATCTGACCTCAGAGTGATCGACTCGAAGGTTATGTACAAAAGTAGTAATATATGGAAAGGAACTTAATAAGGACAGGGAAGTCTCAGTGTCCTCTCCCACAGACAGGAGTTCCCTCCTGCACTTAGGTTTTCTGGCCGCCCAGACCCAGATAATCACACAGAAATTAATTAAATTAAATCACACTATATTAATTACAATATTGTTTGGCCAATGATTCAGGCATATTCCTAACCAGCTTTTATATCTTAAATTAACCCACTTCTATTAATCTGTGTAACACCACTAGGCTGTGGCTTACTGGTAAGATTCTGGCATCTTTCTCCTTTGGCAGCTATATGGCATCTCTTTGACTCTGCCTACTCTCTCTCTTTATCTCTGTTCAGATTTCCCGCCTGGCTTTACTCTGCTAAGCCATTGGCCAAAACAGTTTTATTCATCAACCAACAAAAGCAACACATATACAGAAGGTCATCCCACATCACTCTCCCCCCTTCCGTATGTGTATATGTGTGTGTGTGTCTGTCTGAGTGTGTATGTGTGTCTGTGTGTATATCTGTGTGTTTGTGTCTGTGTGTGTCGTGTCTTTGTGTCTGTGTCTATGTGTCTGTGTGTCTGTGAGTCTGTATGTGTATGTGTGTGTCTGTGTGTCTGTATGTGTCTGTGTGTCTATATGTGTGTGTGTGTCTGTTAGGTGACAGTAGTGTGACTGGTGCTCAAGGAGCCATCTGAGTCTGCTCAGTTGTCATGGTGATAGATGCTGGATCTACCTCTGAGGAGTCCATCACAGAACGGAGTTGAGACGCTGCTTACAGTCCCTTGCCCTGCTTCTTTCCTCCCCTAAGAAGATGGTTTCATTTTAACCCTAATTCATTTTTCTTCAACACTGAGATTCTTTATCATCGCTACTGTTAGTGAGAGAAAAAGTCTTGGTCAGGTCATATCACCAGCAGGCCTGGAAGACAGGCACAAAGAAAGGGACAGTCTAGAACTGAGGAGGGGGCATATGTTTCCAGTGCCACCAAAGCAATCCAGAAGCACCTGAGCTCTGGAGGGGTGTGGCGGCAGGATTCTGTGGCTTGTGGGTTTCGTTAGGCAAAGGAATGGCTCTTGGTGAAATGGGTCTTGTTGGTGTGGGGAAGCATTAAACTCCACAGAACTTCAGAGCATCAGCCTTTGCTGCTTTCTTCCAGTGGGGAGCACAGGGAGCTTCATTGGCCTCCCTAGACCTCCTCCCCAGAAACCCGGTACCCCTTTCCAGTGCTTCGTCCCTGTCTCCAAAACCCTCAGCAGAGGGTCTGGGGTACAAGAAGGTAGGTATAAGCCACCCCCTTAGACCAGGGGCCTTGTCCTTCTGATGCCCTTCCACACAGCCACGTTGTGCACACACTGCTGAGCCAGCAGTCATGAGAGGCCCTTGCTCTCCCTACTCTGGCAGGGATGTCGTTCCCGGGGTCTGAGCCAGGCCATACAGGGGCCTTCTGGGTGGTAGTGGCATCTGGAAAGCTTTTGTGGCTTCTTGCAGCTCCTGCTCCCCGTAAGGAAGTGCCAGCAAAGAAAACAGCATTCTGCTCAGGCTGTGCATCTGCTTCCAGGTTCTCGCTGCAAATATCCTTGGTCTGGCACTTTGCTTAAGCAAACAGAACGGATTTTTTGCTAGAGAAGTCCCCTGTGCAAGACAGTGAACTGAAATGGACAAGAAGGACAGGGATACGTGTGACGGAACCCCAAGACCTTGTAGACATTTGTTGACTGACTTTCCCTGATGCTACGTTGACTCTGGTTTCTAGAAGGGTGTCAGTGCTGGGGCAACTCAATTTTCTCTTGCTGTTCATCTGCAGGGCCTGTTCTCTCATCTGTGGGCCCTCTTGCCTTTCGTCTGCACCCAGAATCCTGGCAATTGTGAGAATTTTAGTGAATGTATGAGCCCAAGTGTATGTGAAAGATATCTTTGAGTGACCGCAGACATGTAGTCATAGTTGGACAAAGCATCCGTGTGTGTGTGTGTGTGTGTGTGTGTGTGAGTGTGTGTGTGGTGTGTGTGTGAGTGTGTGTGTGTGTGAGTGTGTGTGTGAGTGTGTGTGTGTGTGTGTGTGTGTGTGTGTGTGTGTGTGTGTGTGTGCACTACTTCTTTGGTTGACGATCACGCAATAAAAGGCAGTGAGTGGCGCCTGCACCACGGGACGCATTGCCAGTCGGGCAAGGGTCTGGAGATTGAAAGACACAGACAGAGACACGGGTCATCCTTGAAAGAAGAATTGTGTTCCAGGGTAGCTTATATAGGGATCTCCTTGACTAATGGCCACACCCTAGCTCTCGGGACTTTTCAGCCGCAAGCCCACCAGAAATCACTCCCCTGCCATCAGGAACTCATGAGGGTCTCGTGCTCAGAGCAGCTGCAAGCATAGGAAAACAAGTTTACTTCTATGGGCAAGGGGTCATAGAAAATTCAGGGTCTGAGGGCCTGCAGTCCCCAACAGCAGTGTGTCTTTGGGGTCCTCTGAGCACAGGTTCCTTTAAAGACTACTCTTGCGTGGCTTGGCATGCCCTTTTACTTGGCTAACCATGAAAAGGATGGAGAAAAGTGACCCGCATGAACGCTGTTGTGGCTGTGATGGCTAAACGCATGATCTGTTGCGAGAGCTAGTGCACACATTCTCTCTCCCCTTATGTGCGTTCATATATACCGATTGCTTTTGTTGTATTCAAAGCGTGGCCTTTCAGTCACATGACTAGACAATAGCCAGTAAGGTTGTTCCATGATGCCTCACACCACTCCTGACCCAGCACAACTTTAAGGAACCACCACACTTTGATTGGAGCACATAAGCTCTAGACTCCAACCCCCATACAGGGTAAGCTTACAGGGTAGGGGCAGACAGTGAGTGGCATTTTGTGGTTTATTTTTGTTCCTTGATGTGCCCCACTTTCTTCTAGCTTTGGGACCCCAATATTCAATGCTTATTGGACTCATTTTGAGAGCTTTATAAAAGACAGCCTGCCTTAGCCTGGTGATACAGTTGCACTCCCAGCTACTCTGGAGGTAGAGGCAGGGGGATTACATGTTCAAGGTTTCCTGCAGTACAGAGTTGAGCTGAGTTTAAGACCAGCCCAGGCAACTTAGTAAGACCTTATATCAAAATTTAAAAAAATGCTTTAAGAAGCAAGACATAGCTATATCTCAATCAGTGGTAGGATGCTTCCTGGCATGGTCAAGACATTAGGTTCAGTCTTCATCACTACACACACACACACACACACACACACACACACACGGGTGGGGGGGCGAGAGCGCAATTTCCCGGGCCCTGCCTGGTACTAGGGTTTGAAAAGTACCCCGATTTCTCATATGCAGCCACACCTGTGCTTTGCTCCCCTTTAGTCTGACATCCGTCTGTAGCTAGAAACTGGGTCAGGATCTGACGTTAGAACAAAGTCATATAGAATCTCCAATTTTAGCCCAGGATTTCAGATTTATAGGTGTAAAAGCTGGGGCCCAGTAAGGGACCTAACTTTTCTTCTCCTCAGGGCAGTCATTGCATGTTGCTGGAAGGAGATGCCTCAGGCATTAGGACGGTAGCTTTAAGTTGATCTTGGTATACTAAGTCTTTCCTGCTTAGTGTATAATCATCTCTAAGGTGAGAGTCCTAACTAGATTTATTTATTTTAAATTTACAAGTGAGTATTTCAGCTGTGGAAATCCTAATCATATCTTTCTGGGTCAGACATGCCTGTGATACGGTGCACACGCACGCACAAATGCTATTTTACCCGTGAGGTCCAATGGCTCAGGGAGAAGGCTGCATTTCTGGTTTTGGCCCTTAATGTCGTGAGTCACTAGTAGCTCTGGTTTTGTGCAAAACCTAGGAGAAATTTCAGATGCCTGGTTTAAAACCATTGCTGAAATTTTCTTTCCAATATGGAATTTTCTTTTAGGCAAGCAGGAAGGGATTTTAATAAGAAATAATAAGATGAGTCTCCCAGAGGAAAATGGGGGGAAATCGCAGAGCTTTAATCTTGGGGTTCACACAGAGGTATCAGAGCAGGAAGGGAAAGTGGCCTGATGTGCCAGAGTCTCACAACTGGCAAATGTGTTGTCAGTCTTCATGAAGTGGAATCTCAGGTTGGTAGCTGTGGGTCCAAGTACAGCATTGAGTTTAACTGAGTGTGTGTGTGTGTGTGTGTGCGCGCGCGCGCGCGCACATGCCTGTAACACATACAGGAGCTGAATGGTCATTGCTTGGCTGAGGCCCAGATCCAAGCCCCTGGGTCTGCTGAAACGTGAGACTGAGACTTCACAGGGAATCAGGGCACACTGTGTCTCAGCCTGGGACATTCTCTTGCTGACACATGGCCTGGCAGCGTGGCCATCTTTTCTACCATGTATTTTTGGAGAGACAGCTGATCTTCTCACCTTTCCTTTTCTGGAGTGCTCTACTCCCTCCTTTCTGACCTCTACCTTGGCCATTTCAAAGCCCACGCCTCTGCAGTTCCACAGAGGACGGTGGGCACTGCTCCTGGGTCACAGTTTTGCGCCTCCACTCAGCAGGTCATGAGACCCGTGGGTCAGCCTGGTGAGTGGCCGGGTTTGTGACAATTGTGAGAAGTACCTCTGGAATTTTATGAATGAAACAGGCAGACTCGTTGCCAGTTGCCATGTGGGGGACGTGAGTCACACAGGAAGGAGGGGCACGTGGTTGGCACTAACACACACATCATTTTCTCTCTCTCAGCTCCTCCCCGCGTCTGCTACAGCCCCAGCAGTCCTGTGCAGATTCTAGAAGAGCCCGCCTACTTCTACCCAGACTTGCAGCTCTATTCTGGGAGGCATGAGGCATCTACTTTGACAGTGGAGGCAAGCGGAGGCCTAAGGGGGAAAAGCGGTAAGTCTTTAGCCGTTGGTTTGTTAGGAGCATGACGGATCAGAATTTCTCATTTTCAACTCTTCTGCAATTTCTGTGCCTGTGGCTTCAATTCCCACTACTTTTCAATTTCCAATTACATTGACTTGAGGGCAATGGCAATATGAAAATATTAATGGAAAATGCTAGAAGTAAATAGTTCATAAGTCTAAAATACTGTAATGGCAGAATTTTGTCATAACGGATCGATTTTACTATTGGCTATCACTGATATTTTCTCGTTACTCATAATTTGTGTTAATTTTATACACACACACACACACACACACACACACACACACTCCGGCATGTGACATTTCCTGAATTTGGCACCGTCCTTGGTTTCAGGATTCCCCTGAGGGTTGGAACACATCATGAAGATGAAGGAGGGGCTACCGTCTTGCAGGCGTTTCTTTATTCTCTAGCCTAAAGTCACCATACTGAGCTGTCTCATGCTAGATTTCATTCATGTTGTACCATGATGTTAATAAGGCCATCTGGGGCTTGAAGAATAGCTCAATTGGTCACTGCTTGTCACCGTGCACTAAGGTCTGAGTTGGATCCCAGAATGTAAAGAAGCTGGGGATGGGGCATGCTTGTCAGCCCAGCTCTGGTGAGGTGGAGAGAGACAGGTCCCTGGGACTCACTGGCCTAGTTATCCATCTCCAGGCCCTAGTGAGAGACTGTGCCAAGGGGGCCTTCTCCCCCACCGCAAGGCTCAGAGGCTGTGGTGGAAGAGAGGACCGACGTAAGAGCAGGGGGATGGGAGGAGTTCCGGGAAGGCTGTTTTCACGACACAGCTGTGGCATGTTGAACTCACAGCAGCTTTGGGCCCGCACAGGACCAATCCAGCTGCATCAGCCAGGATCCCTGCTGGCAGCACTGAATCCAGTGGGTTACAAAAAGTTAGAAAGTAAAAAGGAAGGAAGGAAGGAAGGAAGGAAGGAAGGAAGGAAGGAAGGAAGGAAGGAAGGAAGGAAGGAAAGGAGACAGGCAGAAAGAAAGAAGAAAGAAAGAAAAAAGAACGAAAGAAAGAAAGAGAAGAAGAGGAGGTGGGGGCAGGCGTGAAGCCATGGGACCTGATGGGAGGAGTAGGTAGGATCAAGATACTCCATTTACATGTATGGAATTTTCAGAGAACGAATAAAGGATGTTCTGTTAAGAAAAATAAGGAGGACGGCCCCTGAGAGCAACACGTGCCATTGCGGCCTCTGTGCACACAGGTGCCCTCAAGTCTTCACACATAGCTTCAGAATCGTATCTTCCGTATCCAGTTATCCTCTGCTCGAATTGTAAATGTTTCTCCCTGCCTGGCCTCAGATCCTTTGCCTCTTTCCCCTCTTCTCTGCTTTCATTTTCTTGCTTTTGCAAATAAGTCAGAACTTCAAAATAAGTTCAAAACCTTAGTAAATAAGGGACCCCCCCTTTTAAACAGCTTTCTAGGTGGTATCTCTGGGTGAGGGAGAGAGGCGAGGCCATCTCAGGAAGGGTCCCAGGGTCCCAACAAATGTGCCCCCTTTCCAGTGGAGAAGGAAGTTAGTAGTTTTTCCTGCCTATTGAGACCCCTCTGTTTATTATTCATCCACACAAATAAGTTTTTCTACTGGAATTGTATGTTTATCTTAATTTTATCTAAACTTCTAAGTCTTGCGAATCTGTGGCTTTGGGGATAAATGCTTCATTCCCTTATGCCCCTAACTCCAACACTTATCCGTGTCCTGGACAGGAGAAGGACACAGTCTCAGGACAATGAGACAGTCAGCGAAGCCCACACGGGCTGTCTTCCTTTGGGATGCCCGTTGTTACAGGTGTTACTGTTGGGTTTCTTTGCCTGTGTCTCTGTGGAGCCCTGGCTAGCCTGGAACTGACTGTACAGACCACACTGGTCTCTGTACAGGGAGGGAAACGGGCTCGGAGGCAGAGGTCACAAGCAGGAGGCTTCGGGGGCTGTTTGGAATCTCCCAGCAACTGGTTAGCAGAGCCTGCGCCTGGGCGGGGAGTGTGTGAAAGAGAGGTGGACAGAAGCTAGGGCTTGTTTCTTCATTCTTAGTGTGAGATTTCTTAATAATAATGAAGAAATTAACAAAACACAGGATACAGGAGCTGGGGCAGGAAAGGGAGGTGTGTTGGAAGTAGATGGCTACTAAGTGCCATCAGCTACCCTTGCAGAGATGGGATGGTGACGCAGGAGCTGAAAGCAAGAGTGGACATTTTGTTCAGTGGAGGCAAAAAGAGACTCAGAAAGAGCTTGTGGGAAACCCAAAATAGAAGAGGCAGGTAGTATAAATGGGGCCAGGAGGAGGGTCCCAGACGAGAAGAGGCAGGTAGTATAAATGGGGCCAGGGAGGAGGGTACTGGAGCAGTGGCCTGGATGCTAGATCAGAAGAACATTTTAAACAGAAGGGAAACAACCAGGCTGAATGTTCTAGAAAAAACTCAGAGTGTGCATGGTGTCTGGAAGATGGGGAAGCCAATGCGGGTTGCCTTCCGAGACAGCCCCGAGAGAGGAAAGCAGCGATAGAGGAGCATCACAGCGACCTGGCAGAGGGCTGTGGGTGCTTTCTTTGTGATGAAGAAGTTTTTGTTTTTATGATGGGAAGACTTAGGTCAATTTCTGCCACAGTAGGACTGTTAGGAAGAGAAAGGGAGATCCGATCACAGAGGAGACAGAAAAGGGATTGGGGGTGGGGGGTGGGGGATGAGCAGAGTCTCAAGAAATCTGAGAAACAGTCCCTCGATGCATTGCAGGGTAGAGGTGCTGGCACCTTTGGAACCGGGTCTTTGAATGACACTGCTTAGAATGTCATTGGTGTCTCCTAAAGACGGCCTGCTAGCTCGGTTCCTGTGTCTGTCTTTCAGCGGAGGACCCTCTCTCCAACTTCCACTCCCCGAACTTCCTGAGGCCCCCAGAGGTGGAGATGAGAGGTTCTGAGGATGTGGCTGCTGGAACGGTGTTACAGCGGCTGATCCAGGAGCAGCTGCGCTATGGCGCCCCGACTGAGAACATGAACCTGCTGGCCATTCAGCACCAGGCCACAGGGAGTGCAGGGCCAGCCCACGCCACCAACAACTTTTCTTCCACGGAAACCCTCCCTCAAGAAGACCCACAAATGGTCTTCCAGTCAGCCCGCCAGGAGCCGCAGGGTCAAGAGCACCAGGGGGACAATACGGTGATGGAGAAGCAGGTCCGCTCCACTCAGCCTCAGCAGAACGATGAGGAGTTGCCCACATACGAGGAAGCCAAGGCCCAGTCTCAGTTCTTCAGGGGACAGCAGCAACAGCAGCAGCAGCAGCAACAGCAGCAACAGCAGCAGCAGCAGCAAGCACAGGGGCCCCTCGGCCACACTTACTACATGGCCGGAGGTACCAGTCAGAAGTCCCGCACAGAGGGGAGGCCCACAGTGAACCGGGCCAACAGCGGACAGGCACACAAGGATGAGGCCCTGAAAGAACTAAAGCAGGGCCATGTCCGATCCCTCAGCGAGAGGATCATGCAGCTGTCACTGGAGAGGAACGGAGCTAAGCAGCACCACCCAAGCTCGGGAAATGGAAAGGCCTTCAAAGCTGGAGGAGGGCCGTCCCCGGCCCAGCCCACCTGTAAAGCGCTGGACCCTCGTGGTCCTCCACCCGAATACCCCTTCAAGACAAAGCCAGTGATGTCCCCAGTCAGCAAGAACCAAGACCACGGACTTTACTATAGTGACCAGCACCCCGGAGTGCTCCACGAGATGGTCAAACCTTACCCTGCACCTCAGCCCGCGAGAACAGAAGTGGCCGTCCTGAGGTATCAGCCACCACCAGAGTACGGGGTCACCAGGTAACTATCAAAGCTCAGCTTTGCAAAGCTCAGCCATGCGTTTGTCGTTTAGTCTTTGTGAGGTATCTTGGTTTTTTTATCAAAACCTTTGCTTGTCCATAGTATTTAATGAGCCATTTGAGGGCTCGTATACGCGGAAAGCGGACACTAGGAACGTCTTCCGTTCTTAGCAGTGGGCAGCTGGGGATGAGTGAGAGTCTTGATTCTTGAGGAGTGTTATTACTCTGTGTGTGTGTGTGTGTGTATGTGTGTGTGTGTGGTTATACATACATAGATACATGTGGAGACCACAGGAAACAGTGGGCTGTCTTGAGTGCTATTATTCTGGTACCATCCACTTTTTTGCTGTATTTTAGACAGGGTCTACCCAGAACTCCCCAGTTAGGCTAGGCAGGCTGGCCAAGGAGTCCAGGATCTACCGTCTCTGCCGTCTCTGCCGTGGGTTCTGGGTCCCGAACTGTACAGGTCCCTATTCCTGTAAAGCAAGCACTGGACTGACTGAGTCAACTCTCCAGCCACAAAATTGTTCTTTAGTTTTCTCTGTTATATTAATAGACCCATCCTCCCATTCTCTTCCTACCTCCCTCTTTCCCTTCCTTTGTTTATTCAGTCAAGGTCTTCATCGACACTCACACACACCACACACACCACACACATCACACACACCACACACCCACACCACACACTCACACACATATCATACACACCACACACATCACACACATTCACACACACCACACACATCACACACATCACACACACTCACACATACTCACACGTACCACACACATCACACACCACACACACTCATACACACCACACACATCACACATACACACACACACTACACATGCTCACACACACCACATATACCACTCACACACACACACACACCACACATACCATTCACACACCACATACTCACACATACCACACACACTCACACACACCACACACTCACACACCACACAGGAGAAAGCAGACTCTGGATGAAGGCATTAGCCAGACCGTGGGGTCCTTTGGTCCCTCCTCCTCACTCAGTAGACGTGAAGCTGGGCGCAGAGGTCTGAAGGTGTCCAGAACATGCAGCTGAAGGAGCAGGGCACAGCTACCTGCATCCAGCTTCTTGCTCTTTCATTGTGTTTCATCTTCCCGCCTTTTAGTGTGAGAGTGCCTTCAGATTGCGAGTCAGGCTGAGCAGTTCTTCCTGTGCGAGTCCTCTGCAGCCTTGCTCCACAGACACAAATATAGTCCCTTCCCCAGAGGTCCTTTAAGCCTCGTCTTTGGGAAAACCAGTATTGGAACACACGACTGCCACTCCGTGTGGTGTTCAATGTGGAGATATACAGGAAGCACTACCCAATTACATGGGACAGAATGACTCAAAGTCAGAGGACGAAGGATGCTTCCCTGCAACATTGACTGGGGTCTCAAAGGATTAATGCAAGTTGTAGGTCAAGGTAAGAAGGCCACCTCCAGAGGCAGGAGAGCCGTGGGATCAGTGGAGAGCCCAGTGGATAGATGTAGCAAGATGTGACAGAGAGTGTGTTTGGTTGGGGATCTCTGGACATTGTGCTAAGGAGTGTAGTGTTGGTCTGGAGGCAGTGAGAAGTGTGGTGTTCACAATCAGAGATACGTGTCAGAGACTAGCTTCAGTGATGGTGCAGGCTGGTGAGACTGGGGGAAGGGGCCCTTGAGGCCTTCACGGGAAGGGTGCCCAGGAGCGGAGACGGCAGGAGGAGGGCGACGGTGTCTGCTAAGAGAGTCAGGGAACTAGAACTGAGAAGACTCTGATGGGTTAGGCCTCAGAGGAGCAGGGCATGTAGCTCTGGGGAGAATGTGGGAGTGGCCAGCATCGGAGGGTGCTGGGCTTGTGCGGGAAGAGCAGAGCCCCCAAGAAGACAGGTGCCGCCCGCTATTATTGGATGTGTCATCATCGTAGAGGGTTTGTCTGTGTCGAACTGAATGAGCTAGCGTCCCCGATGTGACCCCGGTGGCTGGGTACAGGGTCCACCTGGCTCTGCATCTTCTGGGAGGGGCTGGGTCATTTGATTTGAGGTGGATTTGGTTGTTATCTTTCTGTTACTGTAACCAAATACCTGGCAAAAGGCAACAGGTAGGAGGAAGAATTTACTTTGGCCCGTGGTTTGAGAGTATGGTATCTGTCATGGATGGGAAGGTGCAGTGGAGTTGGGGCAGGGCAGGGATGTGGACCAGGGTGCAGAGACTCTGGGGGTGGCAGCGCTCAGAAGATTTTCTACTTAGATCCCTTATTTAATCTGGGATGCAGTGCCCCTCACATTCGGTGTGTCTGCCCTCTCAGTTCTCTGAAAACCCTCACACAGACACACCCCGAGGTGCATCTCCTAGGTGAGTCCGAGTCCAGTCTAAGTGCAGATGAGCCACCACAGCATGGAACGCTGGCTGTGATGCAGCCTGGCCAGCCTGAGCCCTCATGAGCAGAGAACACACACATTCTTCCTAACATGGTGCAGCCTGACTGCGACGGAGCCCAGGAGCTCTCTGTATACTAAAGGAGAACTTTCCCCTCAAAAGCCATCACGCCTCCGGTGTTTATCGCTTTGTAGTTTCATAGATCACCCCAGACATTTCTCTCAGCCTCTGGAAGGTCTTGCTAATGATGGAAATCTTTGCAAATGAACGTCCCTTCTCCCTCGATGGCCTGCAGTTTTTATGGCTTTGTTTGATTTATGTGTGTGGTGCTTTGCCTGCATGTGCGTCTGTACTGCTTGAATTTCCGATGGGCCTGGAGGCCAAAGAGGGTGTCAGGGTCTCTGGAACTGAAGTTATGGACAGTCGTGAGCCACCATGTGGGTACTGAGAATTGAACCCTGGTCTACAGCACAGCCAGAGCCACCATGTGGGAGCTGGGAATGAACCCTGGTCTACAGCACAGCCAGAGCCACCATGTGGGTGCTGGGAATTGAACCCTGGTCTACACAGCCAGAGCCACCATGTGGGTGCTGGTAATTGAACCCTTGTCTACGGCACAGCCAGAGCCCTTACAGAGCCATTTCTGGTGGCACATGACCGGGACCCTCCTTGTTCTTGAGGTGGGTCAGTGGGAGCAAGGCACTTCCTGGGGGCACCCCTGGTGACCGGCCACGGGGCATAGCCACAGCGAGCCAGCCTGACTCAGCAGTCCAGCCTTTGGCCAGCTAGGTAAACAAGCTTGTCTTCACGCAGCCTGCTCCAGACATGTTTTGCAGAGATTGATCTCCAGGCTTTGAACCTGGGCCTGTGGTGTGTGGCATGACGTGTGACCCAAGAGACAGCTACGCTCCTAGGAATCTCATGGATCAGTCCTTTTCTGGTGCTGGTCACTAATGGTGATGAATTAGGAAGCTGCAGGTTATTGGGTGCATGCTATATACCCAATATAGAGTTCTGGACCAGGATGGGTCCTGACTGAGGTCCGTCGGCCATCTTCCTGCCTGATGCTGCAAGGAGCCCTTCTTGGGATATAATGGACATCTAGCCCAACCCACTATGTTTTGAGACGGGCTCTTCCTTGCCTGTTGACTGACAGGTCTGAAGAGTGTGTGCTAGAACTGGGAGCAGTGTTTGCCTTTCGGTCCCTCATGGAGCTCCCCTGTCCTGCTGCACTAAAGGGGGGCTCCTGGTGCTTGATGTCATATCCTTTACGTCCTGGGTGAACTGCTAAGAGCAGTCACTGGCCCCAGCATTGTCAACCTGCAGCACTGTGGTCCTTTCTGTGGATGCGCTCACGTGGCTGAGAAAGAAAGTGCTAAGACAGAGAACCAGGGTCGGGGGCTGCTTCCAGGATGTGGCTCTGTTCCTCCTCGGGCTCCAGTTTGCTTTTCCTTCTCCTGGCAATGAAAGTGGGTCACACCGAGGGCAAGATGAGACCAGGTCTGTTCTTGTGAGGACGGTGACTCCCTCCGCCCCCAAAGCAAACATTTGGTTATTAATTCTGACTCACTCGTGGTGACTTGGCTTATGTAGTGTGTACTAATGGAAGTGAAGGCATGAACGGATTCCAGGTATGGCTGGGTTTTCTACCAGAGCAGTGCGGAGTATATTAGTCAAGGTGCAGCTTTGTTTTCCTAAGAAATCTGTCTATGCTTAAAAAGGAAGGGAGGATGGAAGGAAAGAAGGAAGGAAGAAAAAAGAAGAGGAAGAAAAGGAAACTAGAGTTGCTAAAAATTACATATTAGTCTCATATTTCCCAATAAACCACTAACATTGTAAACCATGGGAATTTACAAGCTAGATGTAATCAAATGGTTTTTATTCCTATGATTTGTATACTTTAATCAGGATCATGTATAACATAACTAAAACATGTTTTCTCTGTTTCGATTTTCCATTACAATGTGTGGCACTCTGTCACCTTGGTGCAGCACTTGGTGGAGCACTCGGTGGACTGTGGAGCACTGTGGAGCACTGTGGTCGGAAGGCAGAGTGTCCCCAGGGCTCATTGGTGCAGACACCTAGCATGGCTTATAGTCCTTGGCCTTTACAACAATGTTAAGAAATGGGGTCTAGGGGGTGGGGAGATGGCTCAGTGGCCAAAAGCACTGGCTGCTCTTACAGGGGACCTCGGTTCAGTTCCTAGTACCCTCATGGTGGCTCACAATTGTCTGTAACTCCAGTTCCAGGGAATCTAGCACCCCCTTTTGGTCATGGGCGCTGTATGCACATGGTCCACAGACACCCATGCAGACAAAACACATCAGTAAATCTTACAAAAAAGAAAGGGGATACAGTTATACAGCCCATCGTTATGTAAGTAAAACCTGTCCTGAAGAGAGAGGTTCCAGTGACAACAGTGGCCAGCAGATTGGTGGTGCAGGAGCCATATCAAGCCCAGGGCCCCATACTGCACATGGCACCCCCACTTCCTCACCCCATTGACACTCAGTGATTCTACACGCAACGGAAACACACTAAATGTTCACTTGAGCTGGCATACCTGATTAGCTTGTAATTAGTTTATTGACTCTCACCAGACTCCTCTCCCTTCCCAGATATCCTGGGGACAATGGGAGCAAACTTAACTTTGCTGGGAGCTTCAGGCTGGGAACTTCCAGGAGTGTCTAACTTTTTGGTATGAAACGATGTCAGCTCCAAAATTACACTCAGGAACTACACAGCCAAGTTATAGAGAAAAGTGTACCGTCCATACCACTACGTGTACTATGGTACTACGCCTGTATTGCAGCGCCTGCAATACAGGACCGTTCGTGAGCTGGGCAAGGGCCTGGAGATTTAAACACAAAAAGACACACAGACAGAGCCACGGGTTATCCTTGATGCCAGAATGCCCCTTTATTGTGTCCAGGGGCAGCTTATATAGGGATCCTTAACTGACAGCCATGCCCCAGCCAAACCCACCAGAAACCACTCCCCTGCCATCAGGAACTCCTGAGGGTCTCGTGCTCAGAGCAGCTGCAAGCATAACACGTTGTTTACCAGAAATTCAGGATATGAGGGTTCACAGGTTCCAACAGAAAAGAAAGAAAGAAGAAAGGAAAGTGAAGTCTCTTGTGAATAAGCTTGACTTTGTGTTGGTCTGCCCACCGGACCCAGGTTGGGCAAACAGGGCAGCAGTGTCTGCAGCTTGCTCCCAGTGAGGGGAGGTCTGTGGTGGGATGGTGGGATGTGGTCAGCCCTGGCTTTAGACTACTGTCTGTTTTACCAAGACCCACCTTTGGAAGAGGCGAGCAGCTGTTGGTGACGGGACTCTGAAAGCCTTTCTCCCCGCCTGCTGAGCCAGGACACGTCTCTGCCCTTCATCGTGGCTCAGCCATGTCATTCAACAGAGGGGCTTTGCTTTCTAGCTTCCCAGAAACAAAGGAAAGACTGCCGCCAGTTTGCTGGTCTTCTGGTCTGGGAATGTGTTGACTTAGTTTTTAGTAGATAAGCGGTAAAGTAGGGGATAGAGAGGTTTGGCCCAAGCCTTCTGACAGCTCTGAGAAGCCAGGAGCCGTGGCCTTCTTTGCAGAGGGCTGGCTTCTTGCTTCTTGTCAGAAACATGGCATCATCCTCTCCTTCCTCCTCGTTCAGTTCAGTGAACGGGCGGTGAGTGTCCGTGCTGACTGGGGGAAGCTGTCGTTTGACCAAAGATGCACTGAGCGTGTCTTCCCTAGACATGTCCTGGGGTGTGTGCGTAGTGGGGGGGTGGGTAAGGTAACGTACAGGGTCATTGTGCTGGCTAGTTTTATGTCAACTTGACACAAGCTAAACCCATTGGAGAGGAGGAAACCTCCATTAGAAAAATGCCTCCATAAGATCGGGCTGCAGGCAAGCCTGTAGCACATTCTCTTAATTGGTGATTGATGGGGGAGGGCCCAGTCCATTTTGGGTGGTGCCACCCCTAAGCTGGTGGTCCTGGGTTCTGTAAGAAAGCAGACTGAGCAAGCCATGGGGAGCAAGGCAGTAAGCAGCACCCCTCCATGGCCTCTGCGTCAGCTCCTGCCTCCAGGTTCCTGCCCTCACTGCTTTTGATGATCTGTTACATGGAGCTGTGAGTGAAATAAACCCTTTCCTCCCCAAGTTGCTTTTGGTCATGGTGTTCCAACAGAACAGCAGTAGCCGTAACTAAGACATCCTCTGGGAACATGGCAAATGGCATTCCATGGGGGAGAGGGAGGCAAGTGGGAAGCACGCTCAGAACCACGGGTGACAAATGAACAACTGTAATGGTGTAAGCAGAGGACAGTTTAGCAGGAGCATGTACAGAGGTACCTGGAAATAGCAGGTCTGCCTATGGGCCAGTGCCATCTCTGCCAAGAGATAGATCATAGGAAGGTGGGCAGTCTCAGAAGTAACTGGATAGGGAGTGGGTTTTGGGCCGTGTATTTCTGAAGTGGTGAATTTGGGATTTGTAGTTTATACAGTCATGAAAATAAGCCAATGCCTGGCATCCAAGGTAAATCAGACGGATCCTTGGTTCCTCAGAGAAAATGAGGCCTTGCAGCTTCATTTAGGTTCGACTGTGTAGGTCAAACTTCCTGTCAGAGGTCTCAGGCACCTCAGGGGTGCACACCTGTAATTCTAGCACTTAGGAGGTGGGGGCAGGAAGGTCAGTAATTTAGCCCAAGTCATTCTTGGCTACATGGCAAGTTTGAGGTTAGCCATGGTTAGTTACATCAGACCCTTTCTTTAAAAGAAAAAAAAAAGAATTCAGTAATGTCTACAGCATTTAGGCTGAATTCTGGCTGGATATGCCAAGCGTATGCCTCTTGTGTCCTGAGAAGTAGCTCTGCGGTGTGGGTCAAGTTCAGGCTACTTTCCCAGGAAACCTGACACAGCCCCAGCTGGAAGGCATAAAAGGGGTAACTTCTTTAAACAGAGGGCTGTGGTACCCACCCACATAGCAGGGATTCTGAGTTTAGTAAAGACTCAAAGCTTCATTTCATCACTGATGAGACCTATGGCTGTCCGCAGGAGCAGAGGCCACAGGTGGGGACTTTGGCTCCTTCACTTTTCACAGCCTCAGCTTCCTCTCTTTCTTGAGTTTTGAGAGCGTCTTGTCCTGTTGCCCAGCTTGGCCTTGAACTCCTAGGCTCAAGCAATCCTGCCCCAATCAGCTGGTTACGTGGCTGTGATCAGGTGTGTACGTCATGCCCCGCTAGAGACAATTTTCCCTACAACTGAGTTGCTTCTTTACATAAACATAATGTTTATTGTAGAAATGGTATGTGTGTTTCCTGCAGTTTTTCTCCCAAAGAGAAAATATTGGTCTTCTCCATTTTCCTGTCAAACACAGCCTGTTTCCTGTTAAACACTCTGTTCACCATGTTGCTTAATCAAAAAGTTTAGAGAAAACACTGCAAGCTGCAAGGCTCTTTAAAAGTGGGAATTGTTTTTGTGTTTTTTTTTTATTATTTTATCCCATTGTTTCTTTTTCTTAATTGCTAAAATAACGATGCTAATTATTTTGTTTATAGTTTCTATTTTTTATGTAATCGACGTGTATTGCTTAGGGAATAATTTATCATTGTTTTCACCTCTCCCTGGCCAGATAACAGAAAAGGAAATGGAGGAAAGGAAGGGCTTATTTTTGGCTCCTGGTTTAGGAAGGACTGCAGTTCATCACGGTGGGGGAGGCGTGTTTCCAGAGTGTGTGGGTGGTCACAGCGTGTATGCAGTCAGGAAGCAGAGAGAGATGACCACAGGTGCGTAGCGGGCTTCTTTATCCCTTTTACCAGTCAGGGCCCCTAGTCTGTGCATAGCGCTGCCTACATTCAGGTGGGTCTCTCCTCACTTAAACTCCCCTGGGAACATCCCCACAGACACCTGCAAAGGTGTGTCTCCTAGGTGACTCCAAATCCAGCTGGGTTGACAATGAAGATGAACTTTAATATGAATTTTTATAAATCTAGCTATATTTATCCAATGAAAAAGAATAGCAAAAAATAAAATAAAGAGCCATAGTTCCACTAATTGGAGATAATCACTTTTATTGTCTATTGGATTATGTAGTAGGATTCTGTCTCATAACAAACAAAACCCAACAAGAGTCCCAAGAGTACTCTTGGAAAAATTTTTAAAGTGTTGCATAAAAGCTTGGACAGACTTATTAATAGATACATTCAAAACTTGTTTCAGTTTTATTTCTGTTAACTGTTTATGTTGGAAATTATGTATTTGAATGTTTACACTTTCTCTTTTGTGTCTCATCTGTCTACCCACTAATTTTTACTTTCCATTGTATTTCACAAAGTGTTGGTCAGACAGACAGTTTTCTGTAACGGCTGACCTGTCGATACACCTCGAGTTTCATGCACAGAATGTGGCATGCACGTCCCATTCTGCCCACCCATGCTCTGGTGCCAGCATTCTCTGATACCACTGAGTTCTGGAATTGGTTTCCAAGGGAGACTGCTTTGTGTATGTGCAGTTTGGCCCTGTAGAAGTAATGGGCAAGGCCAGTGACATGGCTTGACAGGGAAAGACACCAGACACCAAGCCTACTGACCCGAACTTGATCCCAAGGATCCACTTGGTGGAAGGTCAGAGCTATATCTTCACATTATCCTCTGAATTCTGAACATGTGCTCTGATGGAATACACATACATGCAATCACACTACACATACATACATACACATGCACAGCACATTCAAACACATGTAGAACACATATGCATATATACACACATGTACATACATAGGCATGTACACATACTAAAAATGCATATGGACATGTATGTAATGTAAGACTTTTCAGCATCACCTTTCATAATAGACTTTTTATTTTAAACCTCTATTAATTTGAATTTATACTAGTTTATAACATACTGGCTTATCTAAAACTTTACCCATCTGATTTCTCCTCATGGTTAAAATGTACTATGTTTAATTGAACTAATCTATTTTGAGAAACTAGGATCTTTAATTTGGAGGCTGGTTGTCTCTTCAGTTGGAAGTCTTCATATATTCTGCTTTGGAAAATTATTTTTTAACACCCTTCTATTTTTTAAACTGTGTGTGTGTGTGTGTGTGTGTGTATGTGTGTGTGTGTACACGCACACATGTGTTTGCCACATGTGGTGGTTGCCCACCTCAGAGACTAGAAGACGGTGCCAGATCCCCTGGAACTGGAGTTACATGCAATTGTGAGCCACCCAGTGTGGGTGCTGGGGACCAAACTCTGGTCCTCTGTAAGAACAGAATATGCTCTTAACCACTTTGAACCACCTTGCCATCCCCCTTTTTACAAAAAAAATAAATAATACAGATGAAATTTATTTAGAAATCTATTTGTTCATTCACTTAAAACATTTAAAAGACATTTTTGTGCTAAGGGCATGACCCAGTAAAATGCCTGCTATACAACTCAAAATGTTGAATTTAGATCCCTAGAACATGGCATGATATCACCTCCCACCTGGGAGGACAGAGACAGGAGGATTCTTGAAGCAGCTAGCCCAGCTGAATCGATGGATTTCAGGTTCAGTGAGAGACCCTGTCTCAAGAAATGAAGACAGAGAGTGGCTCAGGAGTGACACCTGATCTTGACCTCTGGCCTACACACAGAACTGTGCCCAAATCTATGTGCACACATCCACACACACAAACATGTACACAGTACTTAGATCTATCAAAGTCCAGGTATCTAAAATATTATCTTTCAGCAAATAATTAGTATAAAAACCCTTGAGATGTTTTCCTTCTTACTCAGGTCTACATTCTGATGCCTTTACCCAGAGCTCTTGTAAGTGCTCGGAGACCCCTTTCTATTTTGGACAAGCGGAGTGAGACCTGAGCTAGGTTACGTGTCCTGATGCGTCCCGGCAGTGCCCTAGAGCTGCTCTGGCTTTTTCACCTCCATTCCGTGGTGCTGACAGAGGGGCCCTGGCGTGGTGGCGTGTGTGCCTTGGGAAGTGTTTTTAAGTTTTGTCAGAATGTCAGTGCCATGGTTCCCCTGTAATCCTGGGAGCTTTAATTCGCATACCAACAAAACAGAATAATGGCGCACCTGGTGTGGGAACAGTGGATGCTCAGGTTGGGGAGAAACATTAAATCAGTGCTATTCATGACACAGCTCTTTGCTGGCAGAATGTATAAGCTTGTCTAATATGCTTCTGAAGACTGTTCCATGTTGAGAGGAACATGTTACTAACAACCTGTTTCTCTGGACCGAGTAACACTATTATTTCGGTTTTGTGACCTCCCCACACAGGAGAAGGCAGAGTCCCAGTACTACATGGGGATCTTCATGATCCCAGAGTCTAAGTAGCTGTGATTGGCAGGGGTTAGCCCCTTCATCACATAGGGTTGAAGGGTTGTCTCTTCTTTGAAAAGCAACCAAGCAGATAGGAACCAACTTGGTCTCAGAGTTGGGGATTAAATCAATGAACCGAAATGAGTGCATGTTAAGTCACTATGAGTTATAAGATTCTATCCTTGGAAAGGTTGCACACCGATGATTAGGTAGAAGAAAGGTCATAGGCATGAAATAATGAGTGATACTAAAGTATAAATTTGCAAGAATAAGTAGCATAAGCCTGGCCATAACAGGTCGTCAAGGGGTGGAGGGAGATTAGGGCAGCAGTGGACGTGCAGTAGTCCAGGCTATCCTGAAACTCACCATATGGCTGTAGGGGAATGTGGTACAATAGTGGTGTTGGGATATCCTGACTTATCGGGAAGTCAGGAATACTTAGAGCTGCTATGGGACAGTTCTGGAGGCTGGAGCTGCAATGGGACAGCTCAGCTCTGGAGGAAAGGTGTCCTGACTATCGGGAAGCCAGGCTACCTGAAGCTGGGGTATGGCGGGGGATGGTCTCCCCGCAGGATACAGGGATCCTGCTCTTCTCTTGGAGAGCAGCTCCAGCTGAGCTCTGCTCTGTTCCCTTATAGGAACTTCCTAGAAGAGCTATCAGGCCCAAGATATTTCTTCTGCTAAGGGGAAGCCCCCTGAAGAAATATAGCAATCTCCTCCAGCAGTGAAAAGTTGTTACTTTTTCTCTGCTGGCCTTGCTCGGCTCCCCTTAAGGAGCTTCCTAGCAAGGTTATTCTGTTCTGTTCTGCCTTGCTGAGGCCTAGGGGGCCTCAGCAAACTTTTTCAGCTCAGTCCCCTAAGGGACATCCCAGCCAGGTTCTTCTGCTCTGTACCTGCAAATGAAGGTCATCACCCAAGAATCTTTTGAGAAAGAGATTTATTTGGGAAGGAGAAATCCAGGAGAGTGTCTGCCTATGCCAGGGAGGGATTAATGGCAGTTCTTATCTGAAGGGGTGGAGAGGCTTTTATAGGGCCTCTTAGAAGAGTTTTCCCAGGGAGAACAGGGGATTGGTTAGTTTTTTCCCTGCTCAGGGATTGGTCAGTTTAGCTGGTCAGAGGCAGAGATGGCTCTGACTTTATAGCCAAACTGTTTCTTTCACTGGTCCTTTTTAGCTTTTTGACTCTAATCTTAGGACAGGGCATATTTCTTTCACTGGCTCTGATTCTAGGGACAAAGTGTGTTTCTTTGACACTAATTTCAGAGCCAGGGCACATGTCTTTAGTCCTGGGTTCAGGGATAAAGATGTTTCTTTCCTGGCTCAGGTCTCAAATACAAGGTGTGTTTCCTTCTCTACTGTAGGTTCAGAGTCAGGGTGCTCAGTGATTGGTCGGTTTCCTGCTCCAGTTGTCCCTTTTACCCTACACAGGCTTTCCTGAAACTTGTGGTCATCTCCCTGCCTCTGCCTCCCAAGTGCTGGGCTTATGGGCCTGTGCCAGTGTACACACTGTCCTGCTGTCAGTCAAGTCTCGCCACCTCCCCTCCAGTTCCCAGACCTGGAAGTAGAGATTAACGTAAAGGTTAAATTCCTGTCTCCGGAGAAGAGAGGCAGTGGGATGGGAGAACCAGATGAGAATTATGTTCCGCGTGTTCCCATGAGGACTTATGTTCCGCGTGTTCCCATGAGGTTGCTGTGTGAGGCTCATGACGCAGGGTAGCAGAATAGGGAAGGCAGAATTTGGGGGAGATGGAAACAGGAAGTGGAAATTCGTTATTTCACATTGAAGCCAAACAGCAGGAGCTCAGCCTTTAAAGAACACTATTGGGTGCTTTTGGTCATCAGGCTAGATTTGAAGTCTGGATGTTTAGACCTCAGAACAGAGTCATCGGAGCACAGATCTTTGCCTACACCGCCCCATTCTATTAATTAGTACCACTTCCCATTTCTTGCTAAACCCCAAATCAAGAGGTAATATTTTTATCTTCTTCCCTTCTTATCTCTTCATCCTTCATAGACACAGAACTTCTCTCCTGGGCCTTACCTAGATCTCCTTTCCAGGGCTTTGCCCTGTGACTGAGTTCTCGGCGCACCACTCCTAGCAAGGTAGCCCCCACTAGCCCCTGATGGACAGGCCTGCCGTCCAGGCTAGCACTGCTGTCCACTGGCGGTGCGTTGCATGGGTTGCGTCCTTCTACTTGGTGATGCTGGCTGCGGCTGGTTTCTGCCGTAGGTCTTGTGCGCTGGCCAGTTCTAGCTGAAGCCCAAGTTTCTCCCATCTTGCTCTTCCATCCGAGCCCCTGCCCCCTCTTGGCTGCCTTACAGTCTTCAGCCCACATTCTGCCTGTGAGACTCTCTCCCTGACCTCTTACATAGAAGTAGCTTCTCCAGAGTTCTGTTCTTTAGAGGCTACACTCAGCTTTGTCTAATTCTAGCAGGGCTTGCCCGTCGGCTTGTCCACTGTTTGCCCAGTAGCCAAGGCTGGTGTGTAGAATACGATAAATGCCTGAACTTACTGCTGAGTTGAGTGTGGGGAAGCGCACAGGCGAGCCCGGCCAAAGGAAGCACCATCGATGCCCGTGCTGGTGACCTTCCTTCCTCTCCCATACTAACTCTGGAGTCTGACGGCTGGTCCTCTCTTTCCCACAGCCGGCCATGCCAGCTTCCCTTTCCATCCACGGTGCAGCAGCACAGCCCCATGTCCTCTCAGACTTCCTCCGTCAGTGGACCGCTGCACTCCGTCTCCCTGCCTCTTCCTCTGCCCATGAGCCTGGCTGCTGCTCCACAGCCTCCACCCGCCTCCCCCAGCCAGCAGCTTGGACCAGATGCCTTTGCAATCGTGGAGCGAGCCCAGCAGATGGTGGAGATCCTCACAGAGGAGAACCGCGTGCTTCACCAGGAGCTTCAGGGCTGCTATGACAATGCCGACAAGCTTCACAAGGTACGTGACGTGATGTGCTGAGTTGATTTGATGGACCGTGGGAAGGAGAGAGGGAAATGATGGGCTATTATTATCAGGACAACATGGGATGCTTGGGTTTCATTCTGAGCACAAGGAAGTTCATAGAGATCTTATGATGCTGAGGGCCTGTCTTGGCACTTCCTGTTTTGAATGCAGCCATACTGTGAACACGGTTTAGGACACACCAGCCACTCATGGTAGCTCTGGAAGAAGCAGAAAGGCATTGTTCATGAGTGGGACAAAGGAAAGAGCCAACTCCAGTAGAAGGAGGCCTAAGGGAGAGTCCCATGGTACCAAAGGACCTGATCTCTCAGCTCCACCCTCCTTAGAGGACATGTCTATTCCATGGAGGGACTGAAAACTTCCTCTGGCCTTCTGGTGACAGAGGTGATCGATGGCACAGTGCTTTGCTACCCATGGTTAAGGTTCAGCTGTCGCCTGCCTTTCCACGTGGTCTCTTTCAGTCCCCTGCCCCCACTTTTTTGTATCACTCCAGTCGTCTAGCCTCTGTAGCTGGCTTACAGAGTAGTGGGTTCCACCCTGACATTTCCACACACAGTGCCTTGACATGCGAGTTTGCGTACAGCCCTTTACCCCGTCACACAGTCCTGTCTCCCTGCTCTGCGTCCCTTTCTTCCTTCACACAGCCCCTTCAAGTTTCATGCTCTATACACCTAGATTTAAACAGAACAAAACTAGAATCAGTTGTGAGAGAAAAGCATCCTGTGGTTCTGAGTATGGCCTGCTTCACTCACGCCATTTCTCTGCAAATGCCATACCGTCATCTTTCTTTATAGCTGAGAAAGCTTCCCTGTGTGTTCAGCCCACTTTCTTTCCCCATCTGCCTGTTGGATGGGCACCTAGGCTGGGCCCATGGTCTCATCTCGTCTGCTCTGCTACACAGCGCTGCTAGGAGTTGTTGGTTTCCCCTTGGAAACGCTACTATGCTAGGCTCCCGTTGTGACAGTGACATACTTGTTGGATCTGTCTTCACAGTAGTTAAAGGCTCCGTGGTTAGCTTTCTTGACCTGGTAAGATAGGAACAAATAAAGTTGCACCTACAGCTGCAGTCCCATCCCCCATCACGCCTTCGCTTGGAGAGGTTTCCCACGGCACATCTGCTTACAGTTAGCTTCAAGGCCAGTTGTTCTCCACAGCACTGCTTCGCAGGCAACACAGCACAGAGGCAGGGGCAGGGTCTCCAGAACAAACAATGTGCTGAGTCTGCAGGTCTGGGTTTCGGTCAGAATGCTCGTTTTCCACCACTTTAACACCTTCCTTATGTGGAATTGGAACTTCACTAATCATTATAAATGATACTACAAAAATAAGCTATTTAGGGGGCTGGAGGTGTGACTCAGTGGTTCAGAGTGCCTGCTGTTCTTGCAGAGGACCTGAGTTCCCAGTACTCTTATTGTGTGGTTCACATTTGCCTGGAACACCACCTTCAGGGGATCCAACACCATCTTCTGGACTCCTTGGACACACACACACACACACACACACACACACTAATTAATAATAACAACAACAACAACAATAACCAAATAAATTAAATCTTTTAAAAGGGATGTTTTGGGTATGTTTAGATTCACCTCTGACCCTTGTCAGTACCAAGAGACTTCACTGGGTGAGGTTAGACTGTGGCCAGACTTGACAGCCTGGATAGGATCACTGTAGCTCTTACAGGGCAGAACGAGGAGCGAAATGGAGTAGATATGAAACCTGAGGTACAGAAAGGCGTCCACGGTGCAGCCTCATACGCAGGGTGCTGAGCAGCCAGCATCACACGGGCCCTGTCACAAATGCTACTTTAATGCTAAGTCTGTCTTGCAGTTTGAAAAAGAGCTGCAGAGGATCTCAGAAGCCTACGAGAGCCTGGTCAAGTCCACCAGCAAGCGTGAGTCTCTCGACAAGGCAATGCGAAACAAGCTGGAAGGCGAGATCCGGAGACTTCACGACTTCAACAGAGATCTCCGAGGTGCAACCTGGTCTCCTAATGCTGCCAATGCTGGGTGTTTTCCATGGCTACTCTCCACCTTATTTTTAATCTTGTTATGTGTGCTCAAGCGTGTGTGTGTGTGTGTGTGTGTGTGTGTGTGTGTGTGTGGCTCTATGGCTCTGTGTCTGTGTGTGTCTGTGTGTTTACTTCAGAGGAGAGTTGATTTTCTCTACCTTGCTGAGGCACGGCCACTCTTGCTGTTTCTGCCGCACTTCATGCTCCAGGCTAACTGGCTGATGAGCTTGTAGGTGATTCTCCTGACTCCACAAGAGGACTGAGGCTAGAGAGCCAAACACTGCATCTAGATTTTTTGTGGGTCTGGGAATTAACTCAGGTAGTCTGGGCTTCATTGTTAGCCTGTTTACCTGCCAAGCTATCTGGCTAGCCTCACCCTGCTTTTTCTCCCCACTGGAGAGTGGGGGTCTTGCTGACCAGGGAGCTGGCTGGCCATCAAGCCCTAGGGATCTTCTGTCTCCACTTCCCAGAGCTGGATGACAGATGCCTGCTGCCAGATGCAGCTTTCACATGAATAAAATCTCCAGTCCTTAATGATGTGCAGAATAGACTCTGCTGACTGAGCTCATTCCCAGTCCCACAAGGTTTTTCTCACGAGAGCTTGGAGAATACCCCCGGACTGCTCAGTCTGGGCCCCTGCCTGATCATCTCCCTCCTCATCTGCAACTTTTAGTACTGACCGTGTTTCTTTGTGGTGTGATGACTTAGGCTCATCTCTGCTTTGTTTGTAGATCGACTGGAGACAGCCAACAGGCAGCTGTCCAGCAGGGACTATGATGGGCACGAAGACAAAGCCGCAGAGGGCCAGTACATGTCCCAGAGTGAGTCTGTGTGTCTAAAGGTTTTATCTTTAAAATACAGGAGACTGAGGCAAGGGTGATAGTAGTAGCTTCTAGGCTGTGCTCTGGGAGTTCAGGGGTTCAGCCAGGCTGCTGTCTTCCTGCACACCCTCCATGTGAATCACTGTGCTTCCCTTACTTACACTTGGCGTTGCAGAAGCCTTTGAGTCCATTTAATTTAGGAGCAGGGCCAGTGTCTTTGTGATCCTTCAGATTTATTGGGAACATATTTTATTAATTTTTCCAGAGGCAAATGATAGCATCAAGCGGGTTTGGAAAAATCATCAGCCAAGGTTTGAATTTTTGCAAACTCATTGCATGAGCCAGAAATGTAAAACTCCAACTGTCATATTTTAAAAAGCTGTTTAGATAATTGTATTCTGGTATATGTCATAATTCTTAGCAACATCATGACTAAGTGCTCACAGCTTAAATAAAGACAATCCAAAACAACAAAAATTAGCATATTCAAGGAGTAGTCATGCATGCTCTCATAATAGTATCCTGATGTATGGGTTTGTCAGAGCCCTAAATCCTGAAGACAGAGAAATTTGCTGAACTTTGTGATTTTTGGTAGTTTGGCCTGACTTCCTTTCTAGCTCCCAAGCTGACTCTTGACTGGATCAGTTTCAAGCCCCCGCCCCCCTTTATTTAAATTCCACCTTTGGCCAGGGCTCACTGATGCTAGCCAGGCTTTTCCTGACATTCCTTTGCAGTCCTGCAGGAGCTGATTACTGTGGGCTCTAGGGTTACAGAAAAAGCGGTGACCCTTTGACCCTTTAGCTCCTGTTTGAAGAGTGTGTCGTTCATATCGATGCCGTGTATTTGCCGTCTCATCTGGGCTTATGGAGGGGAGCTGTGCTCACTGGTTTATGTCACCTTTACACAAGACAGCATCACTGGTGAGGTAGGAGCCTCAACTGAGAAGAGGCTTTCATAAGATCGGTAGACAAACTGTAGGGAATTTTCTTAAGTAGTGGTTAATGTGGAAGGGTCTGGCTCATTGTATGTGGTGCCATCCCTGGGCTGGTGGTCCTGGGTGCTATAAGAAAGCAGGCTAAGCAAGCCAGAGGGAGCAAGCCAGTGAGCAGCACCACTCCCTGGTCTCTGCATCAGCTCCTGCCTCCAGGTTCCTGCCATGTTTAAGTTCCTTCCCTGACTTCCTTCAGTGATGAACTACAATGTGGAAGTGTGAGCCAAATAAACCTTTCCTCCCAACCCAACTTGCTTTTGGTCATGGTGTTTCATCTCAGCAACAGAAGCTCTAACTAAGACAGAAGTCAGGTCCTCTGTGTCATTTGCACAGACAGTGTTGACACCTCCTTTTGGATAACTGTGTGCCTTGACAGAGGGAGACGTGCCGGCTGTGCTCAGGGTGGAAGTCTATCACGTAGTTCACGAGGCTGGTGCTGACGGAATGGTTGGGTTTGGTGTTGGCAAGCTCACATTCCTGAAGACTTTCACCTCTGCCTCAAAGCTAAAGCATCAGCAGTCAGGCATCAGGCCCTTCTGAATTTATAGGGGTGATTTATTCAGGTGCAAATATGCTTTGCTGGCTTTCAAAGGCATAGACAAAGAGGCCACAGCCAGTTTTCAACTGCTTAGAGGTATTCCAAGGTTGGTGTGTTAGGCAATTAAGTCTAGGCAAAGCAATTCAGACAGGTTTCTTAACTAGTGTACCCACCCGGAACCTTCACAGCAACCCCCTCTTCCCACCCAGAACCTTCACAGCACCTCCCCTCTACCCACCGGAACCTTCACAACACACTCCCCCTCTACACACCCAGAACCTTCACAGCACCCCCTCTTCCCACCCGGAACCTTCACAGTACCCCTTCTACATACCTGGAACCTTCACAGAACACCTCCCATTGCTTCAGTATTATCAGGATTCCAAATGGTCCACTCTCTGGTCTGGATAAGGGGTGGACCTGGGATATTATTCCATATTTACATAGGGCTTTTTCCTTAGTGAACCCTGAAGACCTTTGGAATACTGAGAAATGTAGGCAGTTTTCATTGGACCATGATTAGCTCTGTTCTGCCAACTGCTTCCCAAATGATCACTCAGAGACTTAATATTAATTATAAATGCCTGGCCGATAGCTTAGATTTGTTTTTAGCCAGTTCATATAACTTAAATTAACCCATTTCTCATCTACCCCTTGTCACATGGTGGTACCTTCTTTTAACGGGGTACACTCATCTTGCTTCTCTCTGTGTGTCTGCTGGTGACTCCTTAGACTCCACCCTTCTTCCTTCCAGCATTCGCTCGGTCCCGAAAATCCTGCCTAGCTATCAGCCAATCAACTTTTTATTAACAATGATAGCAACACATCTTTACAATGTACAGAAGAATTATTCCACAGCAGAGGAAATTAGCGCATCCCCCAGTTACAGTGCAGATACTCCCTAGTGTTTATACTTGCAAGCAAGCATTCGTAGTACTGCAAAGTACCATATCTGTATGGGGACTTGAATGAGATGTCCCCTAGTCTCAGGAATTTGAGTTCCTGGTCCCCAGCTAATGGTGCTCTTTGGGGGACTGAGGAGGCGTGTAGCCTTCTTGGAGGAAGTACGTCACTAGAAGCAGGTTTGAGAGTTAAGACTTTCACCATTTTGAATCAGCTTTCTCAGCTTCCTACTATTAGTTGAGACGAGAGTTCTCAGTTGCTCCTGCTGCTGTGCCAACCTCCTCCTGCCACAGTTGCTGCCATGATGGAACCATACTAAACTCCTCTCTAAGTTGCCTTGCTCCGGGGTCTTACCATAGCAATAGCACGGTCACTGACTCAGCATGTCACTGGGGTGAAAATCATCTCCATCTCACCTGGCTGTGAGCCTCCAAGCTACGATAACAACCGTCTGTCAAAATATGTGCACAGGTGCAATGGTGGCATAGATGTGGGAGCAACCAATCCCTCTTAACCATTAGATTTAAAGCCCACCCCACAAGATGTAATCCATACCTGACACTGTCAGTGACCAAGGACACGTGGTTAGACAGGTAACAGACCCCAGGCGAGAGCATGATACATTATTCTGCTAAAAGAACAATGTAAAATGGCTCCCAATGGCCTATTGTACCCATAAATCAGTGCGTCACTCAACCCTCATCCTTACAGTAGGTGGTGACTGATTATGATGTTCGTTATCTTAGAGATTTTTCCAGTAACTGCACCTAACACCTTCTAAGTTTTATGTCAGATTTTTACTTGCTTTTAGTTTTATGCCATATTAGACATAAATCTAGTACTATTCAACAGTGTATTCTTAAAAAATGAGTGATTCCTGTTTATTTGTAGTGTTTGAAGGCCAGTTACATAGGCAGTGTAGATAACAAACTAGGGGGGACTAACCTTGGCCAGGAAGAACAGGCACTTTTAATATATGGACACTTTAATGTCTTCTACTGAGACAGAAGCCAGAGATGGAGACTGAAACCAGAGAAGCAAATGATACATTTGTAGGGGTTGGGGGCCAACTGGTTAATGGCAGCATGGAATAGATAAGACCATAGCAACCAGATAGGTTATGTATTAGTTACTTTTCTCATTGATGTGGCCAAATACCTGACAAGAAATAATTTATAGGAAGAGGGGTTTATTTCTGCTCCAGGCTTGAGGGGATAAAGTTCATTATGGCCAGTAAGGCATGGTGGCAAGAATATGAAGTGGCTGGTTGCATCGAGGAAGCCGTCAGGAAACAGGGAGAGGACAGGAAGTAGGTATAACCCTCAAGGCCCACCCTTGAGTGACTTACTTCCTCTAGCAAGGTCCCATCTCCTGAAGGTTCTACAATGTCCCCAAACAGCACAACCAAGTGTCCCAGTGTTCAATTCCTGTTCAAATTATAATGAATGGTCACCCTTACTAATGAGATGCAGGAAGTATAAGTTTGGGTCAGATCATGAGGTAAAGTTGAGCTGTAGATTCTTCCTCTTCCATTTGTAGCATCGTGAGCAGCTGTAATGAAAGGTGCGTAGCTGTGCAGAAGGCTGGATGGGAGGTGCGCCCCACCAGGCTTTCATTCAGCATGTAGCTACAGAATTACAGGCATGGATACATCTCTGTCTACTTATTCATATGCTCTGTTGCATGATGTTCTCCCAGAAACCCCGTAGTAGAACAAAGGAGACCAAAGACGATCAAACCCAGTCACCATAGTTTCAGTACCGCTCATTCAGGAGGCAGCGTCCTTTAACATGTGGTTCAGAGAAGGGCAAGACAGCCCCACATTAGTAATGGACACATGGATGCTGAAGAGAAGGGTGGGGTGTGGGGTTGACAACCACCTCGGCTGATGTGGAAGAGAGGGAAAGAGGAGGTAGATAGTCAGGAGCTTGGTGTCCACCTGATGCAAAACATGTAAGTACAAAGGGACACACACACACACACACACCACACTTAAAAAATAACAATAAAAACTGAATTCTGCTCTGTGAAGTTGCCCTTGAGTTCTGAAGGCCAAGGTGGCGCCTACATGGGTCTTCTGGGCTATGCTCAGTCATGAGACCTGCCAATGTGGACAGTCCTGGAAGTTCAGTGACCCGGAGTTTGAAGTCCCCATTCCTGTTCCCTATGATAATGTAACATTGCCATTAGAAGAACTCAAAGAATTGTTTGTTTCATGGTTTTGCCTGTATGTTTTACCAAATTTTTATAGATCGTAGGATGACGGTGTCAAGCTAAATCATTACTGAAGAAAAAGACTATAGACTGTCACCTGTTTGGTCTGGCTGTTTGAAATTGGGGTTTCTTAACTGAAGTTCACACTTTCCCATTCTCCCGCCACTTCAAGGCAGGTTACCACAAAAGCAGACCCCTGGGAATGTTTGTCAGTCTTAGCTGCAACTTCTTAGTCATTGGGCTTTTTTTTTGCCATTTCTTTATGAAAATTAGCTTCTACAGATTTCTTTCCGTTTTAGGCTAGGGAACTAAAAAGAAAATATTATATATGGGGAAGCTAGGTTAGGAGATATAAAATTTTATTTTATGTAATTTTTAAGGGATTGTGTCAAGCCTTGTGACATTTTTGGAAGAGGCAGACCTGACTGGCTGGGCATGTGTGCTCTTCAGGGTGTCGTAGTCATGTGAGACCTGACTGGCTGGGCATGTGTGCTCTTCAGGGTGTCGTAGTCATGTGAGAACAACACAGGGGCTTGGTCTCCACAGCTTGACAACTCTCAGGGGAGCAAATTCCCCAAGAATGCCTTCAAGGCTTGCTCAGCCATGCTGTACGGAGGCAGAACATCCCAGGGCTTCATCCACTTGGTTTATCTCTGGCAGGCACCCCTGAGGAAGCCAGGTCTCTACAGGGACTAGACGAGTGCGGTCTACAGGGTGGCTATTTTATATTCAAAGGAATCTTCTCCCTAGTGTCAAAGTAAATGGTAGTCCTCTGAGGCTCTGGCTGTCCTTGCCTAATGAACAGAGCTGATTAATGGAGACTGCAGTCACGCGGTGATGTCTGGCTGCCTCCAGGAAGCCTGTTAGGATTTTCACATTAATGGTTGTTTTACTTGGCATCATAGTGACAGAGTTAAAAATTGGGCCGCTTATTTGGGGCATATTCCTTCCACTATGCAATGAGCCAGATGGATGGACGAAGTGGAACACCGTTTGGGCTTCATGTGGCCTCAGGGAACCCTCACAGAAACAGGAAGCTGTCCAATAAGCCAGGCAAAGGGCAGCTACTTAGGGAAGCCTGCTGAGAGGAGTTAGATATTCCAGCTACACTCCATGTGCGTCCTGCAGCCTCCCTCCACAGCTACAGATCAGTAATGGATAATCATTTCCTCCACTGCCCCATCCACTCTCTAAAAGCGGGGGTCTGACCTGCCTTCCCGTACCATTAAACTCCTACTTGGATGTTTCCAGAACCAGGAATTTAGAGGCATTTGGTAAATATTTACTCAGTTTCCAATGAACTGGCCTCCACGATCTTTCATTTAAACGAGTAGTTGGTGAACTCTGTGTTCCAGGCCATGACAAGCACACTTTCTGCTGAGGGATGATGCTGTGAAGCGCAGGCCTGGAAACAGGTGTTCAGCTCTTCAGCTGTAGCCCCAGAACACCCACAGATAATTCCTAAACACATAAGTGGAGCCACAACCCAATAAAAGGAAAAGCAGGCCACGGACCACAGTTTACTGATCTCATTTCCCACCGCTGGCAGTGACAGAGGAAGAAGAGGAGGGGGAGGGAGGAGGTGGCAGCAACTGCAGCAGCTGGGGCGCAGTAGTACGGCAAGTCCTTGCCTTGTCTGCCCAGTCCCGGTTCCACTCCTGGCATAACTCAGGTGTGGTAGTACGCACGGGAAAACCCAGCATTCATGAGCTTTAACAGGAGGAGCGGAAGGTCAGGGTACTCCAGCTTCATCTCATGTTCAAGGCTAGTCTAGGATACAAGAGATACTATCACACACACACACACAGACACGAAGAGAGAGAGAGGAAAGGAAGGATGGAAGGAAGGACAGGAGACGAAGGAGAGATAGGCCTGCGGTACACAGCCCCCTGAGAGCTTTGTTGAGCCCCTGCGAATGTTTATTGACAAAGCCGAGGCTAGAATTGGGATTTGCTTTTATCTCCCCCCTTTCCCCAAAGGTCAACTCTTAGTGCCAGGATCTCATGACAGTTTCCCATTTTACTCCGAGATGCATGCTGGGGAGTGAGCATGGAGTTCTTGTGTTGGAAGTCTTAGTGGGCAGTGAGAGACTCACAAGTGAGTTCTCGCAGAATCACACGGCCTGCTCTCACTCCATTCATTTTCCAGTCAGATTCAGTGCTAAGAAAACATCCTCTTCAGATGTTCCTACTAAAAAATATAGGCCAGAATAGCGTTTAGATTCTTTTTTATGGTTACAATAGATATTTATTTAAAG
Organism: Arvicola amphibius; assembly: GCF_903992535.2. Lineage (NCBI taxonomy): Eukaryota > Metazoa > Chordata > Mammalia > Rodentia > Cricetidae > Arvicola > Arvicola amphibius. Next base: position 83,621,061 of record NC_052049.1, on the reverse strand, counting down.
CGAGGCATCTGCAGAACAAATAATTGTTAAATTGTGGTTCAGGTTGAAACAACTTCATAAAAATATGCTGAGACCAGGCACATCCACGCATCTCAACCACAAGATCACTTCGCCCCTTCTCTCTCTTCTCTTTCCCGAATGACCTCTTTCAGATAGGGTTCACAGCAGGATTTGCCCTCCTCATACTTTGTCCACTGCTCCCTAGACAAGGTCCAGGGCTCTCTTGATTCGAAACATCCTGCCATTATAAAGATGCCTTCTTATGGCTTCCTGCACACCTTCATTCTCATAGTATTCACCTCACACTGAGCCCCGTTTGTTGAACCCTGCAGCATTATAATACCATTCCGAAATCCATCCAGCCACTTGCTTGATGCTGCAGCAGCGGGTCTGCCCGCCATAAGAGCCAGTTTTTTCAAAACATCTGGGAAAGCAAGTGATCCCCACCAAAAACATAAATCAGATACAATACAGGAAAAGAAACTCTGTACCCTGTTCCTTCCAATTAGCTTTTGGAACTATTTTTAACTCATGAATTACAGTGAGAGCCCACAGTTACATCTCAGCGGAACCAGAGAACTCTGGAGAGGCAAAAGATTTTAAGTCCGAAGAACCTGGCCTTTCCCACTGGACACAGATGTGCATTTGCCACTGAAGAACGTGGCCTTTCCCGCTGGACACAGATGTGTGTCTGAAGAACGTGGCCTTTCCCGCTGGACACAGATGTGTGTCTGAAGAACGTGGCCTTTCCCGCTGGACACAGATGTGCGTCTGCCACTGCTTTTCTTCTTACTCGCAAAGGAAAGGACAATGAAAAGTACCTGTTTCAAGGAAGCTACATAGATGACTGGAGGGTTCCAGAAGATCTAAGGAGAGAGAACACACTGTTCTTTCTTCCTAATCAATCCTAGCATGGGGTACTTTTCCCCCCAGAATTAACACTTTCCCAGGTTTCACCTTTAATCTTCACGTCAGGCTCTGGTGCACCATCTTCCCCTCAAAGAGGACTTTTAAAAACAGGACCCTAAGCCAGGTGTGGCGGTGCACACCTTTAATCCCTACACTCAGGAGGCAGAGGCAGGCAGATCTCTGAGTTCAAGGCCAGCCTGATCTACAAAGTGAGTTCCGTTTCAGGACAGCCAGGGCTACACAGAGAAACCCTCTCTTGAAAAACAAGACTTAAGTAAGTATTTATTAGCTTTGTTATAAGTAATCAAAAGTCCACTAAGCATCGAGTCCCAAAAAAGCATCTTTGATGGTTGTTTTAGTTCTTAAAATGATCCTGCAGATTCCTCTTGCTGGTTTCCTGGATGGATGGAGTGTCAGAGAGGTGACACCATGTGTTCAAGTCCCACTTTCCCTACTGCTAAAGGTGTCCAGTCCGGCCAGGCTGGCCCACTTCAGAGCCCATGGCACAACTGGTTTTCACAGCTATCACTGTATGGGCAGACGTCCTTCGGGTCAGTGGGACCCTTCCTCCCACAGTTCTGGGCAGGTCACCCCCTGACCAGACAGACTGCTCAAGGCAAGAATCCCTGTGCATCGCCTTGCCTCGTTTAGGAATTCTCAGCATACACTGGGGTCCATTCAAAGTATTGCTGCGAAACTGACCTTTCTTGATATCCATCCCGAGCTTTTCACCAGTGTGCTGCCTCCAGGCTGCCTAGTTAATACTTGTGAGTGGACACATGTGTGACTGTAATGTGATGTGTTTGGAAAAATCTGGTGTGAGTTGAGTCTATGCAGTGGTGGGTTGGGTTATAATGAGACCTTTGTGTAGTCTTCTGTGATTCTGAAGTGTGTGTTTGTGTACAGTTACATGGGCAAGTGCATAGTTACACTAGCAGGTGGAGAAGCTTCTATAGGGCTTCTTAGGGGCAGAGTTTTCCCAGGGAGACAGGGGATTGGTTAGTTTTTCTTACTCAGGGATTGGTCAGTTTATCTGGTCAGAGGCAGAGATGGCGCTGCCTTCATGGCCAAACTGTGTTTCTTTCACTGGTCCTTTTAATATTTTGACACTAATCTTAGGACCAGGGCATATTTCTTTCACTGGCTCTGATTCTAGGGACAAAGTATGTTTCTTTGACACTAGTTTCAGAGCCAGGGCACATGTCTTTAGTCCTGGGTTCAGGGATAAAGATGTCTCTCCCTGGCCCAGGTCTCAAATCCAGGGTGTGTTTCTTTACTGGCTCTGGGTTCAGAGTCAGGGTGCTCAGTGATTGGTTGGTTTCCTGCTCCAGTTGTCCCTTTTACCCTACACTCACATCCATAGATGAGAGAAAACGTAAAGTGTGGCTGTGTGGAACTGGCTTAGTTTGCTGGTTTGCGTGCGCGCACACACACACACACACACACACACACACACACGTGCGCATGCATGTTGGGGTGTCAGAACACTTGCCATTGTAACCTAACAATGACAGCCATCGGTTTGGAAAGCACTAAGTGATGGCCACAGTTTCAGTTCATGAGCTTAGTCTGCCGCTTGACTGCTTTGGATCAAAAGGAACGTGTATCTTTTGTAAAGAGAGGAATCTTTATGCTTAGATTCATAACCAAATGAGCTTGGACCCAGTCACCCTGGGTGCTCAGATCTGGACAAGGCTGTCAGGTCCCATGTTCCCAGCATTTTCATCCAGCTCCTGGGAGATTGTTCTCGGCTCCAAGAGTTTGACAAAAATGGTGAAGTGCTGAGGTCCCGTGGGGGCCTTCGGTGGTGGGGCCAACAACCCATGTGCTCAGGGCTTTCAGCCTGTGTTCTGTGTACACAGATGGAAACCTCACGGAAGGCAGAGGAAGGATGGTGGTTGGTCACTGCGGTGGGACAGAAGAAGCCTGAAGTCGAGCTCTGCCCTGGGAGCGGGTTTTGGTGACCCGGGTCACCTTCCTTTCCAGGAAGCACTCCCTGTCCCCAGCTGAGCAGTACCTATCTCCTGAAGCCTTCCCCCCCTGGCCCCACTGGCATAACTTGCTATGGCAAGAGTGGCTCACTTCAGTGAGGACATGCCAGTGGGTGCCAGGCGCCCCAAGTCCTGCTCCTGGCCTTTCCCTCCTTACCCAATGCACTAGGTGTGCTCGGTTCCTGAGAGCCCTGCTGATACTCATGGTGACTCTGTGGGCAGGCAATGTGTCCTCGGCCTTTTTTTTTTGCTACCATGCCCCACATCCAAACCCACCTTTACTGCAGCTTTGGAGAAATCCTCCTTCAGTTGCTTCTCAGTTCACGGTGCTGGCCCTCCGTGCTCGAGAGCTGCTTGCTTACAGTCATGAGTGATTGCCGTGGAAGGAAATGTTGAGTGAATGCCTGCACCCACTGCAGCAGGCTGGTGTAGCTTCCAGGGTGTGGGGCTGGGACAGTTGGTACCAGTGCTCAGGTGGCGTGATATGGAAAATCAAATTCTACTCTAGCTGCTGTTGGAGTCACATGTCTCTGTTCTATAAATATAAATGTGTGTATGGTTTTGTTAATTACCTTTTATCATCAGTCATTCTAGTTTGCTTCTGTTGCTGTAGAAAGCACCATGACCAACAGTTCCCTGGGGGAAGAAAGGGTTTATTTAACTCATAGGTTACAATCATCAGGGAAACCAGGGCAGGAACTCCAGGCAGGAACCTGGAGGTAGGAACTCAAGCAGAGGCCATGGAGGAGAGCTGCTTACGGGCTTGCTCCCCATGGCTTGCTAGTTTGCTTTCTTACAACATTGGACCCCCTGCTCAGGGATGGCACTGCCTGCAGTGGGCTGGGCCCTCCCCCATCAATCATTAAGAAAATGTCCCACAAATTTGCTTACAGGACAATCTCATGGAGGCATTTTATCAAGTGAAGCTCTGTCTTCCCAGATGACCCTAAACTTGTGTAAAGTTGGTGAAAGACTAGCCAGCAAGCACATCAATCATGATTTTTTTTCTAGTATGAATGGCTGTATGAGGTTCTCTTGTAGGATTATAAACAGCCCCTTACTCTGTTTTTGCTTATAATAGAGATTGAATCTAGGCATGCAATTCTAGGCAAGTGCTCCACCACTGCGCCACACTTCCAGTCCTCTTTGACCTTTTCTTTTGAGGCAGGGTTTCACTAAGTTGCACAGGCTAACTTTTAAGTCACTGTAACCCAGTCAGGCCTTGAACTTGTTATCCTCCTGCCTCAGTTTCCTGAGTATTTAGGATTTCAGGCCTGCACCACCTAGCCTGACTCCTTGATTCTCACATGTTAAATTCTTTCAAGCATTTTCACACTGTAGAAATATTATCTAAATAATGTCTATTTAAAATGGAAAAAACTGCTTTCATAGCAAGAAACACATTTTCCTTAAGAAACAGTTGTCTCATGGCTGTGGTCTTTCCTGGTCTTGGGAAGTTCGGTTAGAAAGGTGGACGAAGGTGAATAGGTCACAGCTTCTACTTGCAAAGGCATGTGACTGTCGTCTTTTGTAGAACAGGAGGATGGTTTTTCTAAATCTGAAGTTCCTATCCCTTCTTGACAGGACCATGGGGAGATTTGGGGCCCTTCATATAAGGGGGTCAGGCTTGAGGCTCCCTCCTCATCACGCTGCAGTGAATGAACCCCTTCTTAGAGACCTCGGTTTACCATTCCAGGAATGGGAATTTTAATATTATTGCAAGTGGCACCTGCCCTTTGACCTGAGGCGTGAAAGATGGCTGCAAGCAAGGGAGGTTGGGAGCTTGCAGTGAACTCACAGGTCACAGGTGGGAGCATCACGGTCGGTGTTGTAGAGAAGTGAGTCCAGGAGAACGTGGGGCTCCTGGCTCCTGTGTACACTTTCTGCTTCCTTCTTGTTATGCTGGGATCAAACCCAGCACCTTGCACATGCTTAGCATGCACTGTCCCACTGATGCGACCCAGCACCTCGTCATTGGACACAGGTCCCGAGCAGAGTCAAGGGTGGGTTTGAGGAAGTCATTTTTCACTTGCCCTTCATCGCTGCCCAGCAGCAGCAGCTGCGGCAGCGGCAGCAGCAGGGGCAGCGGCAGCAGCAGGGGCAGCGGCAGCAGCAGGGGCAGCAACTCACTGCTATTTGCATAGTTTTTATTTTCAGTCCTTCCAGATGTAGCCTGGCAGTGAGCCTGAGGCTGAGCACTTTCTGACGGAGCTTGTTCTGTTTTTTTTTTTTTTTTTTTTTTTTTTTTTTTTTTTTTTTTTTTTTTTTTTTTTTTTCCCCTTTCCAGACAAAGAATTCTTGAAGGAAAAGGAAAAGTTGGAAATGGAGTTGGCGGCAGTGCGGAATGCAAGCGAGGACCATCGGAGGCATATCGAGATCCTGGACCAGGCTTTGAGCAATGCCCAGGCCAGAGTCATCAAGCTGGAGGAAGAGGTGAGAGCAGCATGGGAAAGGGACAGAGGAGAGGTGGGAGACGTGCGAGGAACCCCCAGGTGCAAATGAGTAAGAGGGTTTTCCATCACGGAGGCAGGCAGAATCTGAGAGGCAGGTAGTAAGAGCATGATCCAAGCAAGGACCCACACCTACCCTGTTGGTAGGAAAGTGCCCAGGGCTGCAAATTATTGGCATGACCAGAAGCTACTGATACCGGTAGAGCAAAGGGAGCTGCCGTGGCTGGGTCTTTGTGCTCCCAATTCTAAGGCCAATAATTAGTCAGGTGGGTTGGGCTGGTGCCATACGCTATACCCCAAACCCAGGAAATGCTGGTTTAGCAGTCTGGGTGAAACCAACTCCTTAGCTTGGTGCTGTCATTTCATGGACTGTCTTTTTTACCCCAAGAGAGGAATCCAAAGATCATGTGTAAGGTATAAGCTAAGGACTCTGGGCTGTAAACTGAGGCAGGAGGAGGAGAGGAGTTACCTCAGGCCTGCACCTTGTGGCTCCCTGCAGAGGTAGCTGGCACCTCTGTGATGGTGCATCCTAAACAGACATCATCTTGGTAAGTAGATGCCAGCAAGTTTGGAGGACAGCAAGAGAGCAGGCCAATACTTAGCCCGGTGCTTGGAACAGAAGGCAGAGAGGACTGTACCTCTTAGGTTCATTTTAACCCTACAAGTCCCATGTGAAAGCTCAGATTTTAATGCCAGCAGGAGAGTCCTGAGTGGCAGCCAAGAGCTTCTACCTTGTTGTCATAGAAGGTGCCCTTTGACCTTTGACAGTGGGTCCACTCTGTCAATGCCTGGATGCCTGTATTGTTGTCCTCAGTAAAATCACTCTTGAGAACTTGTCTCCATGCATGGAACTCAGGAGATTCAATTTTGTAAACTCTTTCGTTTATTCCCTTTTAAAATGTATTATTATTGTATGTTCATGGTGTGTGGAGGAGGACAGTGTCATAGTATGAATATGGAGAATCCATGTCATAGCATTCAAGTGGAGGAGGATCTGTGTCATAGCATACATGTGGAGGAGGACCCATGTCATAGCATGCATGTGGAAGAGGACACATGTCAGTATACATGTGAGGAAGACCTGTGTTGTAGCATGCATGTGGAAGAGGACACATGTCAGTATACATGTGAGGAAGACCTGTGTTGTAGCATACATGTGGAGGAGGACCTGTGTCATAGCATGCATGCGGAGGAGGACACATGTCATAGCATGCATGTAGAGGAGGACCCGTGTCATAACATGCATGTGGAGGAGAACCCGTGTTGTAGCATGCATGTGGAAGAGGACACATGTCAGTATACATGTGGAGGAAGACCCATGTCATCGCATGCATGTGGAGGAGGACCCGTGTCATCGCATGCATGTGGAGGAGGACCCGTGTCATCGCATGCATGTGGAGGAGGACCCGTGTCATCGCATGCATGTGGAGGAGGACCCGTGTCATCGCATGCATGTGGAGGAGGACCTGTGTCATCGCATGCATGTGGAGGAGGACCCGTGTCATCGCATGCATGTGGAGAAGGACCTGTGTCATCGCATGCATGTGGAGGAGGACCCGTGTCATAGCATGCAGGTTGATAGACTTGAACAGCAAGCACCTGCTGAGCCATCTTGTCAGCCCTTCATTTAGTGTTCATAGACCTCACAGAAGTGAAAGTCATTTATGGGCCGCTGAAATGTGACTGGTCACTCTCATGGCTCCTGTCACTGATTCCTAAGCTCTGCCATGTCTTCTCTTGGCCTCACTTTTATATGTCTGTCTGTCTGAATGAAGCCCTTTCTAAAATGGCTCAGGTCCTGGCTGTCACTCCCACTCTCTGTTCTTACACAGGTTTCTTTGGAAGGGTTTTGATTCATCCCAGGATCTTGTGCCTGCTGCTCACTTCGTACCACTTTACCACCGCTCTTACAGTACGGATGTGGAGCCAGGCTAGTGAAAGGGGAGCGTACAAGCTCCCCGACATAGCAGCTATGTGACCATGACCCATCATGGGGCCCCTTTATAGTATTATAGTATAGTATATAGCATGGTATAGAGTGTAGAGGTGGCGTAGAGCATGGGAGGAGTAACTGAGAGACAGCGTACAGAGCACAGTGCCTGGCACACCAGTGCTCTGAAAACTCCAGCTGGCAGAATGGCTGTCACAAATCATCCTCATCGGAAAATCCTCCTCGCCAGCCTTCAGGCTGAAACCAATAGAGGGGCAAAGCCACGCGTTCAAGGATCTTGCAGACGCTCAGGGATATACGCCTTCGCTTAACATTAGCACTGCGGACTGGCTGGGAGCTGGTCTGTCCCAGGCACCGGAGACGCCTAGACAGGTCTCATGCTGGCTGTATAGTCAGTAGGTGTGCATAGCAGAACACCACAGCGCTGCTCCAGCAAGGCCGCTAACCCAGGAACCTGCCTGCAGGCTCTCAGAAGCCTGCTAAAGTAACAATCAAGCTCCATGAAAGAAAATTACCCTAAAGTCGGTTGTAGCTGTCCCCTCCTGGCGCAATCGGAAGGGCTCTATTAATGCAGTGGCTCTGATAAGGCTGAGCAGAAGCAGGCAGGGCTCACGGTGGAGCCTCCCTCAGCAACAGGCTGCCAGAACTGGCACGTCGCTACCTGCCTGTGTGATTGTGCTTCAGTGCAGGGCTGAGTCACTCATAAAGAGACAGGAAAGCAACATCGCTGTCTTCTTGCAGAGCACCGGATCCACTAAATGTTTTGGTATGATTTTTTGGCTCAAGTTGGTTCCCAGGAAGCTAGAAAACACCTGGATTTCTGAATGTGAGCCAGACTCCCAGAGCAGAAAAGAGCACCCAGTATTGAGGGTTAGGATTGGCACTGTGGGTACCGACACTAAACCCATACCTGATGGTGTGTTTATGTAATCATTCCACATTCATTCCTACTTCAGTCATGGCCTCGGGTGTTCACTGTGCCCTTCCTGTCCCTGTAGGAAGTTATTCAGCTGCAAAGGAGAAAGTTACTCCATTCACTAGCAAGCGTACAAAGGGGCACATATGTGTGTATGAATACATACAAATCATATGTGTGTGTGTTTATAATTTCTCCATTGTAGAAATGATTGTAGCATGTTCATTACATAATGTATTGTTTTATTAATTATACTTATCATGCATTACTTGTAGAAATATTTCTTTATTTACTAGAGAAAATTAGAAAATAACAAATTTCTTATTCTTGCAGAAATAACCTTTCTGCCATACAGATAAACGTGACAAATACTTTAAAGCTCTTACCCAGGCTTTTTTTCATGGATCTATGTATAAGTAGAAGATACAGTTGTGATAATGTAAATAATATCTGATTTATGATTTTTCATTTAACTTTAGAGACTAAGTATTGCTGGTCTCATTTCCAGTGGCTGTAGGCGCTATGATTAAAACCAGTAATGAGGCAGAGAATGCAGAGCTGTTCACGAGGCCCATAGCAGGCCGTCAGGGGACCTTCCATCCCTAACCTCCTGGCCATCTTGCTGTGCCTGCCACAGGCTCCTGAGGGATGGAATGGGGCGGTGCACACATCCGGTTTAGCTGGGGTCTCCAGCTGTCTTCCGGCCCAACTGCAGTGCTGACTGGTGTCCATTCTGTTCTGTTTTGCTGTCTCCCTCAGTTACGAGAGAAGCAAGCCTATGTGGAGAAGGTTGAGAAGCTGCAGCAGGCCCTGACCCAGCTGCAGTCTGCATGCGAGAAGCGGGAGCAGATGGAACGCAGGTTGCGGACCTGGCTGGAGAGGGAGTTGGATGCTCTGAGGACCCAGCAGGTGAGCGACTGTCAGATGGCATGGCAGCTTACAGATCAACCTGGTAGCCCCTTGAGGGCCGCCCAAGGGGCTCTGCACCTACATGGCCTCCAGGGGGACTGGGGTCTCTGGCTTGAGCCCAGAAAGCGGGGACTGCCTTTACGTGGCCTTACATGGGGGACATTGATTTAATGGGCACACAGGACGAGAATGCAGAGGCAGAGGAGTGGGGCAGGTGAAGGGCAAGGCCTTGAAAGTGTTGCGAGGCCAGGGCAGCTGGGTGCTGCTCTGGAGGAGTGTCTGTGGGGTGAATTCTGATAAGGTGATGCCCAACCGTGGAAGGCACTTGGCCAAATGGGCAGAGTGGCTTTCTTCTGTAGCCAGCAGAGAACCAGCACCTGGGGAGAAGTTCAGGTTAGGGGAGCCTGTGGTAGATCAGAGAAGAGCCCCTAACGGGGCTAGGTGGTAAAGTCGGGGGCTTCCCTGGAGTCTCTGAGTGATGACCCTGGGAAACCAAGGAGCAGCTGTAAGTAAGGGTGAGCAGGGGTCACGTTGGCCACTGAGTTCAGCTGGGGAAGGCAGGGGTCACGCTGGTCACTGAGTTCAGCTGAGGAAGGCAGGGGTCACGTTGGTAACTGAGTTCAGCTGGGAAAGGCAGGGGTCACGTTGGTAACTGAGTTCAGCTGAGGAAGGTAGGGGTCATGTTGGTCACTGAGTTCAGCTGGGAAAGGCAGGGGTCACATTGATTCCCCAAGTTCAGCTGAGGAAGGCGCTTAGGGCTCCCTGTAGTAAGACTGGCCATATGCTACCGTTCTTCTACATCTGCTCTGCCAGTGACAGTTGGTGGTGAAGCTCAGCGGAGAGGAAGCCCTGAGATGATCACACCAGCCCATGTCTCAGCAAAAAGAATTCCTGCAGGAAATGCCAAGTCAGGCAAGCCAGAGGCTCCAGCCTCAGATGTGCTCGGGCTTGTCCAGTATGCTGGTCATGTGTCAACTTCGCACAAGCTGGAGTCACCAGACAGGAAGGACCCTTAGCTGAGGAGATGTCTCCATGAGATCCAGCTGTCAGGCATTTCCTCAATTAGTGATCAATGGGAGAGGGCCCATCCCATGGTGGGTGGTGCCATCCCCAGGCTGGTGGTCCTGGGTTTTATAAGAAGCAGACAGCAAGCCAGAGACAGCAAGCCAGTAAGCAGCTCCCCTCCATGTGGCTCTGCATCAGCTTCTGCCTCCAGGCTCCTTTCCTGACTTCCTTTTATAAAGAAGAGCAACGTGGAAGTGTAAGCCAAATAAACCCTTTCCTCCCCAATTTGCTTTTTTGGTCTAGTATTTTTTTTGTAGCAATAGAAACCCTAGCTAAGACCCCTGGTTTTCTAGGGAGCTGGGAAGCTCTCCATGCAGCTGCCTGGGATATTTGTGAGGCAAGCTCCGTGGAATTGTCACTGGATAGGGCCAAGTGGTTGAAAGCATGTCCTCTGGTCAGCTTAGCCACAGTGCATGCCAGGTCCATGCAGGTCCCTCTGGAAGTGTGCCTTTGGCTGAAGAGGACAGTGCTGCCAACATTTTCTAGAAAATGAATTCATTTCTGGCCTCCCGATTATCTCCATGGCAGGTTCTGGTTTGTAAGGAAAGGCCTGGTCCTTAGACTGGGTGCTCACCATGCACAGAGCAGAGCCTCTCCTCCATCAGCCAGTCTCTTGCTCAGCAGTTGAGACTCCCATAGTCCCACTGAGCACAAGGCTGGTGTGCAGATGGTAGACCTTAAGATCTCTGGCTAACAAAGTGAGCTGGGCTACAGCCATAAGTGTTCCCTTCCAGTTACTATGCTACTGTGCTATCCACCCCTGCGGGTAGACGGCCTATCTGTGGGTCTTTTATTTTAGGTGCGATGAGACCGGACTCAACTGTAGATGAATTTGGCAGCTGGGGTGGGGGGGTGTGTGCCAGCTCACAAAAACCAGCACAGAGACTTATTATTGTTATGAAAGCTTGGCCCATAGTTTAGGCTTATTTCTAGCTAGCTCCTGTAACTGCCCATTTCTATTAATTTACACGCTGCTGTCTGTCTCATGGTTAGTTACTACTCCTGCATGGCCTGCTTCTTCTGCATCTGCTGGTGACTCCTGGTGGTTCTGCCCTTCTTCCCAGCATTCTCTCTGCCCCCCCCCCCAAATTTTGCCTAGCTATTGGCCGTGTAGCTCTTTATTAAACCCATCACAGTGACGTATATTCACACAGTGTAAAGGAATGTTCTACAGCTGTAGGTAAAGAAGGAATGTGAGTCTAGAATCCTACAGATATGCTACGATCATATGTATATACCCACACATACCTCATACGCACCCTATACAACATGCTTATTCCTGTACAGACTCACCCCCCAACATGTTTGCCAGCATACATAGTCACCCTCTATGTACATTCATCCCTACCCACATATTGGTCACCCCAACACATGTGGTTACTCCCTGCACATGCTCGCCTCATGGGGCAGATGCTATCGAGGATACCAGTTCACACTTAAGGTGTAAAGCCAAGGGACAGGCAGGAGCAGTTTCACATGCATCTTCCACTGTGACTCAGGAGTTGTGTCAGAATAAGGAAGTGCAGCCTTTCTGCAAAAGACTAGCCCAAAGCCTCTGACTCCCCCAACCCCAGTCACCCTGCCACAGCCAAACAGTGCCTGCCCCTTCCTGGTTCTCACATGGGCAGCCTAGGGTCAACTTCTGAAGCAGCCCATACCACACCTTGTGCTTTGGCAAGAGGGCTTCTGTCTGGTCTTTTTAGGAATCATGCTGAGGTCATACATAGTGTTTCAAAGTTCAGAGTCATCAATGGCTTGGAGAAGAGCAAGACCAGGCCACCTACTTCAGAGTAGCTCAGTGTCAAGATGCCACAAAGAAGCTCCGTCTTAACACTGATACTGGGGCACAGCTGAGTCTCCACCCCTCAGCAGAGTCCACATGTTCCTTTGCAGTGTCCTGGATACTTTCAGAGTGTGGAACACGAGATGGCCAGAGTGCCAAGGACCCTTCATTGGTTTGGGGCATGGGCTCCAGCATGAGACCCACAGGACAGGACTCTTATCTCCTCCCATCAGAGAATACGCCTTGCAAGAACAGAGACTCAATTTCCTCATCTGCAAAATAATGGAAGCATATTGAGCTTTTCCTGTACTTACAACCACAATCCAGAAAAACTACGGGGCTCAGACTGTAGCGCAATGGTTGCACACTTGTCTAAGGTGTATGAGCTTATAGGAAATTCCTCCCCCCCCCCTCTGAAATTCTGTTACCCCCAAACAGATGACAGTGTCAGACTGAAGAGATAAAGAGGGAAAGATGGGTTAGGTAAACCTGAGTTAAGGAGGAAGTCTAAAGTGTGACTCTTCTCAGCCCCAGAGACATCCAGATAGCATCCACCTTATTGCCTCTTACTAAAGATCACCCACCTTCACGTGTCACCCCGTGTCTCCCAGGTGACCGTCTGGCAGCTAGAAACTGCACTTTTGGGCATCTCACTCTACTTCCGTGCCTTTCTGCTTTTTATCCTCTGATGTCCAAGGGGCAGTCTGGAGCCGCTCCTCAGAATTCTGGAGGAAGAGCCATGAGGCCAGGACTGAATCCTGTTCTTGAATTTGTATATATTAACTATGTGGTCTACACTGAGATATGGAGCCAGACCTGCTCTGAATTGAATCCCAGCTCTGCTCTGCATTAGCTAAAGACATCAAATCATGAACACGGTCTCTCAGGCCTTAGTCTCTGCGTGTGAAACTGGAATAGCACGTGTTCTCTAAGAGCTGTGTGGGCATTAGATGAAATAAAGGGACATGGAGGTGGTATGGAGACTAGGACCCACTGAACTGACGTGGTTCATGGTGGAGAGAGGGAGCACGGACCTGGCTGATGTTGATGTGTAGACTCTGCAGGATTGAAGACCTGCGTGTCCCCTTCAGGGAGTGGACGGTCAGGTTGGTGTGATGTCTTGTGGCCCATTTGGAGCATCACGATGGTGTTTTTACTTCTCCAGAAACATGGAAATGGCCAGCCAGCCAGTCTCCCAGAATATAATGCCCCTGCCCTCATAGAACTCGTACGGGAGAAGGAGGAGCGGATTCTAGCCCTGGAGGCCGACATGACCAAATGGGAGCAGAAATACCTGGAAGAAAGCACCATACGGCACTTTGCCATGAGTGCTGCTGCTGCTGCCACCGCCGAGAGGTGAGAGGTGGTCCCACGGCGGCTCAGAACCGCAGACGACAGGTGGGACTGCAAACAGGGGACTGTAGACGGGGAACTGCAGACAGGTGGAATCTCAGCTGAGAAGTGAGAGGTAGATCACCGCTCGGGACCGCAGACAGGGCTAACAATGGAGTCTTAGCTGAAAGGTGAGAAGCAACAGGTGGGACTGCAGACAGGACTAACGGTGGAGTCTCAGCTGAGAGGTGAGAGGTGGTCCCACACTCAGGACTGCAGACAGGGCTAACGATGGAATCTCAGCACTCAGAAGGCTGGGTCAGAAGGGTGAGGCATTCAAGGACAGCCTGAGCTACAGTTAAACTTTGTCTCAAAAGCAAATAAAAGTTCAGGGGGCCCAAGGAGGTCCAGAGAGGCCTATCACAAGGAACAAGATCTGCCTTTTTAAAAATTTTTATACATTTTATTATATTTTTAAAAAATAACTTGCAAATAAAAACATCACACAGAAAAATTACCAGACCCAAAGTCCATACAATCCTGTGAACTTCTATACAATTAGAATTGGTTTTGGGGATGGAAAATTATAAGACTTGATATTAGATTTTATGCTTTCAATATCAAATATATTTTATACATGTATCTACCACCCAAACCAAAAAAATTCATGACAGAATTAAAAAATAGAAAAGCTATTATTATATCCTCTTTCCTAACATGTGTCTGTCTTAAACACTTGTATGTGTGTGTATGTAAGTATAGGCACATACATGCTGGAACATGTAGGAGGGGTGTCAGAGAACAGCCCTGGTGCTCACCTTCTGCCTTGCCTGACAGACACTTCACACTCTTTCATGGAATACACCAGTCTAGCAGGCCCAGGAGCTCTCAGGGAGTCTCCCACCTCTGCCCCTCCCCTTGCTGTGGGGACTGGGATTACAGGCGTTTGCTACAAGCCTAAGACTTACACGGGTTCTGGGGATTCAAACTCAGGTCATACTTACATGGCAACTGCCAAGGCATCTGCCCCACCCAAGGAAGTTTCAAAGCTATACTGCTGCCTGAAGACACACAAGTTCTCGTAGATAGCAACAGGCTCCACGCCCGTCTACCCCAAACGCCAGCTCCGGGGCATCCTACCCTCTCTTTAGGCATCTGTGGACACTCATACACTGTGTGTCTGTGTGTGCAAGAGAGCACACATGCAAGAAAACACAAAGCAAGTCCTATGAAAACAGAATAAGAAATAAACAAAAAACCAATTTGGTAATTCCAGCATGGCTTTCTTGATGGTACAAGGGAAAAAGGACAACACAAGCTATTTCGAGAAAAAAGGAAATTTTGAGCACTTGTCTCCACGCTGACCGGCAGCAGACAAATGGACAAAAGAGACTGTTTCCAGCCATTAAGTCCCAAGTCTTTGGTCAGCTGTGTGTGTCACATTTCTAAGCAGATTTTTAAACAAGCAATATGGTCTTTATACGCCAACTGTTTTTGCTGTCCAGTGCTAAAATTCTTTCCCTGGGGGAAATGTGAACAGTGTCTAGCCCTCCTCAGAAGGTCTCGTGGACAAACCATAGCACTCCACCAAGACCACCGTGGAGAGCCTATGAGTTTATTGGGCTCCGTTGCAGAGAGGGAGGGGGTTACTTGCAGGAGTGTAGAGGACCCCAAAGCTGCTGCACTGGAAAATCTTCACCCAGGAGGATGATGATTCTGCAGAGGGTAAAGAGATGCAGCCCCCTCTCTTGGTTTTCCCCATCCTATATCCTCCAGCCCTTCCCAAGGCCCTGCGCCATGTGCAGTTAGGGCAGAATTGCAGACAACACTTTAGGAAGAATGGTATCAGGCTGCAGATCTCATGACCCCCTGCCCCCTTTCAGGGACTATCAGCAGCCCGGCTGACGATGAGATGGGTGATTGTTGATAAGCAGACCTAGCTGGCCTTATTAACATGGTCACACAGGTCTACACAGGTCATCTTGATAGCATTGGCTAGAATTTTGGAGAGGAGGTTTTTTGTTTTGTTTTGTTTTGTTTGTTTGATGTGTGGGCAAGGTTTTAAAACTTCACAAATTTCAAATCAGAGTAGTGTCCCTTCGGAGATAGGAATGCTTGCGTTTCTAGATGCTAGCTCTCTATGTTGGTTTTGACCAAAGCTCTTGTCAGCTTACCCAGCAGCGTGAACATGAATTTTTAAATTTGCCTCTGGCTCCCTAGAAATGTTTCCAAAGCAACTTGATGGGAAATGTTTCTAGCTCTTCGTCCCTGTGTAGTTGTTTCTGTGAGCCTTGTGGTGTTTATGGTTCCCTGCGGTGGTTAAAAGCATTCTGCCTGCTTTCCCCGTGGTTTGCTTTTCTGATAAATCCACAGCCACAGTGTTTACTTTTCTGCATCATGTTCTCACCCCTGCCCTTTTGTGTGTTTGTTTTGTCACGATGCATCTTTTCTGAGACCTTCTTAAAGACACATGGAACTTGGCTCTATGCTGGGCCTGGCTAAGAGCTTTGGAGTCATCTCTGGGCTTGGGTCCCTTTCCACCCGTCCACTAATGGTGTCCTAGAAGTCACCTGATCCTAGTTTTATTCTCTGTGAACACACTGTAGAAATGGACACCATGTGAGCTGTGCTCTGTCGTTCCCTGCATGAAATAAGTGCTTGCTCATTGGTAGCTGTCATTAAGAGGGGTAAAAAGCTTTTATATTGAGTAGCTACCAACCTCTCCCCTGCAAAACACGAACCCAGCTGCTACATGGGTGACACTTAGAGGCAGAACTTTACCTGTGATCGGGAGAGTGAGCTAGGACGAGAAAGTTTAAAGGCAGCAACAAATGCAGCAGTGATAGTCTGCGTGTGTCAGCACACCCAGTCTGTAGGCTCGCATCAACACACACAGCGTGCCGGGCGGTGGTGGCGCACGCCTTTAATCCCAGCACTCGGGAGGCAGAGGCAGGCGGATCTTTGTGAGTTCGAGGCCAGCCTGGTCTACAAGAGCTAGTTCCAGGACAGGCTCTAGAAACTACAGGGAAACCCTGTCTCAAAAACAAACAAACAAACAAACAAACAAACAAACAAAAAAACCACACACACAGCGTCAACAGATTAACAAATGGCCTCGATAATAGAAGAAGCAGGGGATTTTCATTTTTCAATATGGTTTTCCTGAGATACTGTCTCTTTTATTTGTTTATTTAGTACTTTATGTACATGATTTCACCTGAGTATAATGTTTTTTTGTTTGTTTGATTTATTGATTTGTTTTTTTGAGACAGAATTTTTTTGTGTGTGTAACAGCCCTGGCTCTCCTGGAACTCTCTCTGTAGACCAGGCTGACCGGAACTTGCAGAGGTCCTCCTGCCTCTGCCTCCCAAGTGCTAGGATTAAAGGCGCGCGCCACCGTGCCTGGCCCGAGTAGATTGCTTTTTAATCTTATCCCTCCCTCAGCATCTCCAACTCCTTCCAGGACCCTCTCTTCTCCATGTGCCTCCCTTGGATTCATGTCCTCCTCTTTGCACACATATGCACACACACACACTAGCAAGCACACACACAAAAGCACACATACACACACACACACACACACACACCTGAGTCCAATTAGTGTTGCCTGTATGCACATGTAGGACTGAGCACTGGGGCATAGATAACCAAGCAGGAAGTTTGTCCCGAAAGAAAACAGACTTTCTCTCTCAGCAGCCATGACTCTTCCCAATCCGTGCTGGACTGTGGACTGGCGTGGTCTTGTGCTGGATGTGTGCAGGCAGCCATAGCCATTGAGAGCTCTTGGTGTCACTGCCCTGATATGTCCAGAAGACACTGCTTCACAGCAAGTCTTTCTGCCCTGTTTCCATGACATTCCTTGATCCCTGGTGTAGGGCTTGAGGATCCATTTGGAGATGAGCTCTTTGCAGCCAGTCGCTTCTTCGCTGTACTTCAGCCCATTGGGAGCCCTGTGCTAACATCCACCTGCTGCAGAAGGCAGTGTTTTTGGTGAGGGGTTAAAGCTGCTGTAATCAAGGTCAGCGAGCGCAGCCCTCAGACGCTGTCTTAGTTCTTAGGACAGTGTGGCCCACAGAGGGCTTTTGTGGGGGCGGGGCTTTTCCTGAAGTGTTTGCAGTTCCCCATTCTGGCCTCCATGGAGACTGACCCCCAAGGTGGGATGGCGGAGGTGGAGGACCTCTGGTATCCTCTAGAAGGTGAAGCACATGTGTCACAAAGCAAATCCCATTCTCTCTGGTCTGTGTTTGCAAGGGCTGCAGAGTCAAGTGTGTCTCGTGTTCCTAGGGACACCACCATCGTCAACCACTCGAGGAACGGCAGCTATGGCGAGAGCTCGCTGGAGACCCACATCTGGCCAGAGGACGAGGAGGTGGTGCAGGCCAACAGGAGGTGTCAGGACATGGAATACACGTAAGGATGGCCGTGCATGGCCCCCAGATCTGAGTGGAGGCAGCAGCTGGTGCTGCACTCCCTGCCCAGCCCCTCCACACAGGCGCTCTGCCCTCTGTTCTCGCTGGCATTAGCCTAAGGACCCCAGAGACTCTTGTCCTGGAGAGAAGGAGGTTGGTTGTCTCAGTGCGAAAGCAAGGGGCTCCACACAACAGTTCTGTAGGGAGACAAGTGAAGACAGCAGTTATCTAGTACCTGAAGAATTTAGATGTCCCTGTTAATTCCGAGCATTTGTTTCTATAATCTCCACATTACTGTGAGCCTGGAATGAAAAAGAAATTCCACACTCTGGAGCCAAAATTACCTATTTCCACCAAAGATAAAGAACTTTAAACAGTCAGGGTGTGCTCCTCTAGTGGACACACAGTTTCCAGGGAATTTTGATGTCACCTTAGTGCCTCTGAATCCAGTCCTGAGTCTCAATGTGCCAGAGTGAACACAGGGCTTTCTAACTGAGCCTTAAATAGGCTCAGCGAGTATCTTTCAGAGTTAGTGAAAAAGCTCAAGGCTTACTGCTCACCATCGTCTGCCGATGGTGGGGGAAAGTTGTCTTCCCTCCAGGAACCTAGCCATTCCTTTCCTTTTTCACTGCAGAAATTTCCCTGCAGTTACAGCATGGCTTGTTTAGGGCCGAAGCTTCCGTGCGCCTCTGGCATTCCACCTCCATTCTTTCCCTCTAAGTGCAATCCACATGCAGCTTAGGTCTCAAAGTCCCCAGCAGGTAACCGCAGTCATTTTCACAGCCCTCCCAGGAGTTCCCAAAGTCCCAGTGCACTGGGAAAGGTGCACTGCTTTGATCTCCTGTGGAGGGCACAGCTTGACTGACAGCTTCTGGTACACCCGAGTCTGTGTCCCAGAATTACTGTGAGAGCCCTGAGACAGTGTCCCAGAGTTTTCTAACTAAGTGGCATTTTAATCACACCTTTGTTCTTCTTTGTTTTTTTTTTTTCTCTCAGAATAAAAAACCTCCATGCTAAAATCATAGAGAAGGATGCCATGATAAAGGTCCTTCAGCAACGATCCCGTAAGGATGCTGGGAAGACAGACTCTTCCAGCCTGCGGCCTGCCCGCTCTGTCCCATCCATTGCTGCAGCCACTGGGACACATTCCCGCCAGACTTCACTTACCAGCAGCCAGCTGGTGGAGGAGAAGAAGGAAGAGAAGACCTGGAAGGGGAGTATAGGTGAGATGGGGACCCAGAGAGCAGGGCTACAGGAGTCCTGGCAGGTGGCCTCCCCATCACTGTTGGGATTCAGGATGTTACCTTATTCCAATTGTTGAAAATATCTTATTTATTAATTATGTATATGGTATTCTGTCTGCATGCCAGAAAAGGGCACCAGATCTCATTATAGGTGAAGTGTGAGCCACTGTATGGTTGCTAGGAATTGAACTCAGGGCTCTGGAAGAGAGCCAGTGCTCTTAACCCCTGAGCCATCTCTCCAGCCCCCCACCTCATCTCAATTTGAACATTCTTCAAATGGGGAGTAAAGCCAGTCATGTTGGGTTGCGAGAGCTAAGCCAGGTACATAAAAGTACTGTGCAGATTCTAAAGGTTTGTGAGCTACTGAGCTTGGCTTGATGCTTGTCAATATCGTTGACAGGAAAGACACAAAATGTCTTAGCAGGACACGCCTAGAGCCCCTCTGTCTCAGTGAGGTTTCTACTGCTGTGAAGAGAAAGCATGACCAAGAAAATTCTTATAAGGGAAACATTTAATTGGGGTGACTTGCTTACAGTTACGGAGGTTCAGTCCATCATCATCATGGTGAGGAGCATGGCAGCGTGCAGGCATATGGGGTGCTGGAGCCGGGAGTGCCACATCTCACAGGCAACAGGAAGTTGACTGACACACTGGGGAGTATTCTGAGTATAGGGAGTATTCTGGCCTCCACAGTGGCACACTTCCTCCAACAAGGCCATGGTCACCCAACAAAGCCACGCCTCCTAATAGTGCCACTCCCTATGAGAGTATGTGAGCCAGCTGCATTCAGACTACCACACCCTCAGACTGTCCCCCGTCCTGGTCGTGACTGCGACTGCTCCACAGTGTATCTACACCTGTGCAACATGCAAAGGCTCACGGAGAGAATGGGGAGAGTGTGCCCAGAGGACCACTCTCAAGAGCAGGGGTCTTCCTGTGTGGTGCAGGCAGGAGGCTGGGAGTTATCCCGGCGTGGGTCTTAGATGGAGCGGTATCTGGAGTAGACAGGATGCTTCACAGGATGGGCCAGTGAGCTTGGAAAGGATGCTTCCAAGTCCTCTGTTCCTTCCTCTCTGCTTGCTGGCAACACCAGGGGGCCCTTTTTAGACCCCTGTCTCTGGCTCAGCATGTGTTTTCATAGGCTCTGCCCATAGTCAGTTTTCTCCCATACGGGACCTCAGAGGGATCCAGCTGATTTGTCCTACAGTGTCTGAGAGCTTCCATATGAACCCACAGAGTTGGGGGAGGATCAAAGACTCTCAGCCAGAATATCTGTTTGAAGTCCTCTATTAGTGGCCTCTACAGCCTCAGCTCATCAGAGAGAATTTGTGGGGGCAGCAGCTATGATAAAGACCATTGCAAGGACACTTAGCTCCAAACCCAGTGAGAGGCAAGTCTGATGGAAACTTCCCAGGAGAGACCTGTGACATGCATCTAGGTACTCATCGCTGGTGCCCGAGTTGCAGGTCAGCACAAGGTCTGAGCGTTGAGCACCTTGGCCCTGTTGTCTGCACCAGTTTACTTCCTTGTCAGTGTAACTGGTGCCCGCATGCCAGCCACAGAATCAGGAGTGACTCTGAGGGTTCGGGTGGAGGCCACCGACATGGACCTCAGGTCTTCCCACCTCATGTATGATGACTTGAAGAAATGATAGACACGAGAGTGTCCTCTTTCTAATGGTTGAGCAGCTCCCAGGAGAGATTTCTCCATCCCACCTCTTCATCTGGGCAGTGAGGAGATGGGATTCAGGTTGGAGGGCTGAGTGGCATGGGTTTTTTTTACCCCCTGAGCTACCCCACCAGTCCAACCATGGTTTTCAGTTGTTTGAATTTAGAATACAGTTACCAACCCCATAGAGAATTTAATGACATGGGACTGGGGACATAATATAGGAGTATTTCTCATTCATCAAGCATGCACACAAGCGCTTATTAGGGCTTAGAGAATAAATCATTGAATAAATGAAGTCATACCCAGCCTGGAAAGAAAAAGATAAATTTTCTTACAAAAGGAAGTGGAGGGAAACAGATTTTCCTTGAAAAGTCACTTCTTCTGCCTTCAGGATTCCTGCTGGGGAAGGAGCATCAGGGACAGGCGTCTGCCCCTCTGCTGCCCACCACACCCGCCTCGGCACTGTCCCCACTGGTTTCCACCTCGTCGGCCAGCAGCACCCACGCCAAGACCGGCAGCAAGGACAGCAGCACGCAGACCGACAAGAGCGCTGACCTCTTCTGGCCCAGCACGGCTTCTCTCCCCAGCCGTGGCCGGCTGAGCACTGCCCCTTCCAACAGCCCCGTTCTGAAACATCCAGCTGCCAAAGGAACCATGGAGAAACTGGGTATGTGGCCCCTACCTCTACCACACTTGGAGACCCCGTGGGACTGTGGGACTTGAGGGGGGGGGAGATCTATAGGGGAGCTGTAGATCAGGAAGCCCCATCGGTTTCTATGTTTTGGTAGTGGTTGTCACAGTCACATACAGACTGAGTGTGCTCTTTGTTGTCATGGGGCTAACATGTGTCTAGATCTGCTTAGTTTGTTACTGAAGAAAGAAAGAAATAGCCAGCTCAAGTGACCTGGCAATATGCATGTTCTGCCCTTCCCCAGGGGGCAGGTAGAACAAATATCTGATAGAAGTAACTTAGGGGAGGGAGGATTTGCCGTGGGCTCATGATTGGGGGGAGGGGACAGTCCCTCGTGGTAGGAACAGCGTGGCAGGACTGAGGTGTGAGGCTGCTTGTTTACATCTGAGCAGACAAGAATTAGGGGAATTTGGATCTTCAGCAGCTTTCTCTTTTCCTAACTTCTACTCAGTCCAGAACCCAAAGACACTGTCTTCTCTAGGAGCCCCCCACCAGTCATTCTGCACTTCCCACTGAGATAGTCTCAGTCTCCCATGAGTACACCCAGGTGCACGAGACTCTTGGGTGGGTCCTGACATTAGAAATGCTCCCATCAGAGAGAGTGCCTGGAAAACCACAGCACAGGCTCCTGGAGAGCAGGCTCCTGGAGAGCCGGCTGCTGATATTTGCCCTCTCTTTGGCAGAGAGCTCTCCTGGTCACGGGAAGTCGACAGACCACAGAGGCCGAGTTAGCAGCTTGTTGCACAAGCCTGAATTCCCGGATGGGGAGATGATGGAAGTGCTCATCTAGCCTCGTCCTGTGGAGTTTCACACCAGCGTGCTGTCAGAAAGGATGGCTGGAAGACGAGAAGGTCTAGATGGAAAACCAGGACAGGTGTGAACACTTCATAATGTTACAAACAGCCGGCTCGCAGGACTGCAGAGAGGGGGAAGGAAGACGCGTGCAGACTTGGAAGCAGAGTTGAGAGGAAATAGGAGTGGATTTTCCATTGAAGAGAAGTTGTATATTTTGGGGAGGCTCCATACATTCCCCCATTCTTGGCTTATAAACAGATGAAGAAGAGTTGGGCCTTCCTTGGAATCACCCCATTCCCTTTGCCACTTAGCAGGTTTGTTTCAAGAAGAATCTGCTAGAAATCCTGAACACCCATCTTGGCATAATGTGGTGTTTCTGTGCCATCATGGGGTCTCACACACACGTGTGCGTGTGTGTGTGTGTGTGTGTGTGTGTGTATATTGTGTGTGTGTGCCTACCCTTTGAAGATGCATCCAGGGTAATGGGGAATTCCACAGGCAAGTTTTGTCACCTACTTGGCTGTTTGGTTTGTGATCTCTGTGTGAAGTTTTGCTTGTCTGGATTGAGTGGTATTTCTGACAGGATGGGAGTGTGGTGACTGTGGTCCTCACCCACCCTAACTTCTAGGAACTTATTTGTTTGTCTCTGCTCTACTTCCTTACTTTATTTTGTATTTTTTTTTTCTGTTTACTGAGACATAGCAGATTTCCTCACATGTGGGACTTAGGAGACTGTCGTCTTTGCTGTGGTGTCCACCTCATGCTGGCAACCTGGTTGCCCCACCCCCACCTTTGCTAAAGTGCGGCTGTTAATCTTACTGTGAGCCAGGGAGGCCTGGATGAGGTGGAGCAGGAGTCCATGAGCCACTGATGTCACATCATGCCTCTGCTTGGATTTTTCACTCCCGTCCCCTCTCTTGCAAGAAGCTTGACAGTTCCACCCCATGGCACCATTGGGAAGACTTCAGTATGAACCGGTGCTGCGGATACCCAATGGTGGCTTACACACAGCTTTCCAGGCAGCTCCCAAGATCTCACCAGGCCACCTGGGTCACTTTTTCATATTTGAGGCTTTTGGGTCTGTTCATTGCTCTCCCCTGGTTGCTGTTGGTAAGCAAACAGCTTCCGTGATCATTTTTTTTTCCTGTGAACTTGCTATGTAACCCAAGATTGGTCGATGTGCAGTGTGGCCAGCGTCTTACAAGGGGCACAGCTTACGTAGGTGAGGCAGCAGAGTCATGGAAATGAGCCACCGTGAGTGAGGGCCAGGCCCCTGAGGATGCTACCACCGTAAGGTCTCATGTGCATTGCTGTGGACACTGGCTGCCTGCAGAGCACAGGAGAAGCTGTCCAGAGCACAAATGGCCCTTCAGGCTCCCGGACTACCCCCAGCTCAGCAGGATTTGTTTTCCAAATCCATTTCCTCATCACTACTTTTCCCTCAAGGGAAGAAAGAAAAGCCGTATGTCTGTGATTCTCAACTACAGCACTGAAGGACTGCGTGCATGGGGAGCTCTGCTTGGGCCATTTGTTCCAGGACTCGTCCCCAGGGCAAAACCTGGGTGAAATGATGACCTCCCAGGCTGAGGTGGTGCATGGATTGTGAGAGGTGTAGCCTGGAGAACAGCTCAGAACAGAAGAGGAGAGCAGAGGAGATGCCATTGGTCTTGTCCAATACCTGAGCCATCTGACAGGACAAAGAAGATGGAGCTGACCTCTCCAAGTCCCAGTTGGCAGTGGGCACCAGGCTTAGAGCTCCTACCCACTCCTTACCTCTTCAGCCTCACGTCTCTGGCAGCCTGGGTGCTGAGATTGCCCTGTGTGCTATGGGGGAGGGGTGAGAAGACAGTGTAGGGGAGTTTGCCAGCTGAGAGGGACCAGAGGATGGATGCCCATGGGAGTGGGGACCGTTTTAGATAGGGCGTGGACTTGATGGCAGCTAACTCTCTTAAGAGCATGTTATCTCCAAAACCAGAAAGGAAAGTTAGCGAGGTCTTCCAGCCCTGTTCTATGTCTGAACCCCCTAAACTTAAGCTGTCTCCCAGCATAGGGGTGAAGCATGGCCCAGTTTACTCAAAGTCTAGACTGAGTGTTCCAGGCACACTGCACACTTGGGCGGAAGGCCCCTGCTCCAGCCAGCTGTCAACATCTCAGGTGTCAAAACACAAAAGGGATGCGGACAGTTTGGGGTTTCAACTCCACGAGTACTGTGGCTTTTGTCCAAGACTCCATGTTGAGAGAGAGGCTATGGCTTTAAGGCCGAGGCCTTCAGTCTTCCATTGCATAATTCTTTGAAACCTACAGGACAAGGAGCTATAGTACTCAGAGCCATTGCAAGCTCTGAGGTGTTCATAGGATCTGATCTCACTTGACACTGAGAACAGCGTGCAAGGACCAGAAATAGTGCCTGTAACTGGTCCCTAAAGCACCAGGGGCACAAGACCAGGTTGACGCTCCTGATTGCACACACAGATGCAGAAACTGGACGCAAGGGGCTTACAGCCCGTCTCCAACCTTTCAAGTAGATGCGAGGCCTTAGAGACATAGGAGTCTCAACCACAGGCTGCACAGTCTTGAGCATGATGTACGGAGCTGTGCCTCATGCCTTGCTTTGTGGCCCCATGTGTGATACTTGTGTGCACACAGGGACACTGCCACACCTCTTGGGGCCTGAGAACAGCACTAAGCCCAAACCACCTATTGCTATCAAACCCAGCATTCTCAGATAGGGACAGAAGTCTTTGAGTCCTGTCAAAAGCACAACCCTCACAGAGCAGCAGTCTAGCCTTCAGGTCTCCCGGGGGCATTTGGTCATAGAACCTGAGACTTGTCTCAGGGTAAAGGGTAAAGGCTGTGGTTCTGGTAATGACTTGACAGCACCTGCTTTGTCCTGGAGTGGGCAGCGCAGTGATGTCTGCATGTCTCCAGGTATCATGTGGGACGTGAGGGGTATTGGTCTGGTCTCTGCCACAGGGCAGCACAGTGACATCTGGTTTCATTAAATTCATGGTTCTGTATGTAAGAACTCTTCCTGTCTGGAGGTCCATAGCACTAAGCTGCCAGGAAAAACACATTAATTTCCAAAGAATTAAGAGTGAGCTGAACACTTGACATTGTTCTCTGTTTCCAGAAGGTGGTGCCATCGGCTATAGAGTGTCCAGCATGTCTCCACCGTGCCTCCAGGGCGGGGCTGCCTATTCTGCCCCCAGCTTTCCTTGGGGTGAGGACAGGGATTGGTAGGACCAGTCTTGTTCAGTCCTGCAGAGGTCTCTCTTTGGAGCCCATGTAGCCTGACCTTTTGATTTGAGTAGATTTCAAGAAAGTTGCTCCAAGTGAGTTCTGGCCTCAGAACAGAGAATCCAGTGTTCTACCCTCAGGAAAGAAGCTCCGGTGTCCCCTGTGGAGAAGCAAGTGTCCTATTTGCTGTCCCCTGCTTGGCCTCAGCCACCTACACATACTAAATGTAGTGGCGAAGCTCCTCCTTCCAAGAGCTGATGAGCTGAACCCTCCCGTCTCTGCAACCTGTCGAGTCCCAGAGACTTGTGTGAACGGTCAGATGAGGCTGAAGTCCCGGAGACAGTGAAGATGACAAGAAGGGACTTCCAGGCAGGTCTCTCCTGTGTGGGCTGCAGAGAGTTGGGCTGAGTGGGAGGGCTCGCTCTCCAAGCGTGAGGCCTCTTCCTTGTCTGCGCGAGTGGGTGCAGTCTTTCCCTGTGCTCTCCGGGTGGTCACACATCCCTTTTAGGCAAAGGAGTTTGGTGGACATTGGAAGCAAGGTCTGACAATGTTCTTAAACAGTGCAGCCAGAGAAATCCAGTAACTTCCCTGACAGTTGAGGCAGCCAGTCTCTAAGTATACATGTCGGCTTTCATCTACTCTTTCTAATAGTTAATGTGTTCTAGATGTCTTTGGTTAATGTGAGGATTGTTTAAGGCATTTGCTCATGGGGTGGATCCATGGGAAATAGGCTTCAGGCAAACTTACGAAGCCAGCCAACCAACAGTGTTTTTTTTTTTCCTCTTCTCAGTAGTATAGCCCTTTCTTGTTTAGTAACTTAATGGTATATTACAATATGTATATGTAAGTGCATACGTATGAGGTGGAATTCTTAATATACAGAAAGTCCTACTGTTTCCCATGAGCTTTCTGCTTGGGAGGGCTGCAGGGCTCCCCAGGTCAAATGCTATTGGCTGTTCTAGCAGAATGGCCTCCAGGGCCTGGCACATTCCTCCCATTCCCCATGAGATGAGAGGTCCTTGTCTTTTGAGAATGGATTTAAGTCATCCACAGCACAAGTAAAAGAACACAGAGGGCAATTAATCAGAGTAAGAGTTCCGGGGCCAGCGAGATGACTCAGTGGAAAAGGGATTGCCACCAAAGCCAAGGTCCCCAGGACTCAGGTGGTAGGAGGAGGGAACCAGCTCCTGCAGGTGGTTCTCTGACAGACACACACACACACACACACACACACAGGCACCAACACACACATGCGCGTGCGCATGCGCGCGCACACACACACTTTTAGAAGACTATGAAGACATGTAGGAAGAGTCATTTGTACAAGTGACCTCTAGGGCCTCATTTTCAAGCCCATTTTTCTTGCCAGGCCTCATGTGCTTTCAGCCCACTGCGTATGCTACAGCCCTAAGTACATATTCATTAGTGTGATCACCCAGTAGGGGTTCTGTAAAAATGGAGATCTAAGTGCATGTTATTGTCGTGTGTGCTGTGACTGAGGTGTGCCCTTTGCCCTCCCTCCGAGGCAGTGCATAGCCAACAGCTTCTAGACTCCGCTGCTCCAGTTCTGCCGCCTGTGTTGTGTTTATTCGTGACTCTGCCTGTTCTCACGCACACACCTGTGAGTATTTATTACCAAGCAGAACGGGACAGACTTATCCACAGTTCCTGTATTTGAATGTTTTCTAGGAGAGCCAGTGGCGCCTCCTCCTCAATGAGGCACTGACAGAATCGGTGTCAAATTCTGTGAAACAGGGCCAGCACAGGTACCAGCTCCAGCCTGACCGAGTGCCCTGGGCCACTGTCCTTCCCGCTTGCCTTGTGTGTGTGTGGCTGTGGTTGTGTGTGTGTGTCCCTCCCCTGTTCTGAGGGCATGTGTTGCACTGCCCAGCAGGCCCTGGTGTCCACATTTATCTTTGGCATCTTTGTGTCACTGGATTATATTGAGAGGCAGCATCCAGATCCGTCCAGATGGGTCCATGTGCAGAGTGGGAAGTCCCCGCTCAGCTGTGGCTGTGGATACTGTTGGTCAGCCAAAGATTCTCCTGTTCTTTGCTGCTTAAACTTCGTGCCTTAATATTGTAAATAATAAATGGGTGGACAGCAGGTGGCTCTTCTTTCCTTCCTTGTATGTTTCCTTCTGGAGGACATAAGTGAAGCACAGATGTCTCATGTTGACACCCTGCACGTGGGAGAGCCTCTCGGTGCTAGCCTGCAGCAGCCCTCAGCCCACACAGACACAGACTCTTCACGGAGGCATTGAGTCATGGAACCACTGCTGGAATTGACAGCCCGCCCTCCCTGCTTGGGAGATGAATAAGGAGGGACACAGAAATGTGAGAGGCTGGGCTGGGGTGTGGGGGTCCTCTCCTCACATATCCAGGCACCCTCTGAGAACTCATTTTGGGAACCAGCTCTGCCTTGGGCATTCACCCAAGCAGCCCAGATGCCAGGGAGCTGATCACAGTCAGACATGCTCTGTGCCCTGCCTGAAGATGGCAGCTGCTTTGTCACAAGAGAATTGGTGGTATGGGGGGTTGGGGGTGGGTTCATGTGATAGTCATGTGATAGATAAGCTAGAATTCTGGCAGGGAACCTTAGTGACTAACACTGAACAGGATAAACCCCATGAGAGTCCACATAGCAGGCAAAGGCGCTTCTGGTGGGTCGGTGACTGGAAAGGGGCCATACCCTCTGGAGTGGAAATCTGTCTCTCTCCCAGATCCCAGCATGGCAGGGAACAACCCCCACGAACACAGTGTGGTTCCCTTCAATCCTCACTGTAGTCCAGTCACTGTCTGTAAAGACCGGGAAACTGAGGCGCGAGCAGGAGCAGAGGGCAGAGATTTCAACTCTGGTCTTCCGACACACCTGGCAAGATTTCCTGCAGAGCATTTGATCCCTAGAGGCACAGGGCTCAAGCCGTTATCTGCTTTTTGTTTGTCCTGCCTTCTACCCAGATACATGCTCTGAGGACTGTTTCCCATTCTTATTAGGAATCCAGTCACATAAGACAGGACAGACGAGCTTTTCAAAGAGCTGCTACTCCAGGGCTAGGTGTTAGGTTTGCTAAGCTGTTGAGAGAAAGCAAGAAGAGCACAATAATTCCACAAATGGAGTTTCGGACAGAGTGCCGTTGAAGAGCCTCTTAGGAACGCAGGTAAACTCGTGTCTCATTGGCAGGTGCAGCAAAGAGAGGGGTCTCAAGTTAGCCGCAATCTGGGAGCCGGGAGGCCAGGTGCTGCCGTGCTGGCACACTGGCCCTGTGTGTGGCACTTGGAGGAACTGGCCAGGACCTCTCTGAGAGACTGCTGGATTCAGTCTCCCCAAGACTCTGGAGAGGAAAGCCCAGTGCTTTTGCAGAGGGACCCACGTGTGCATTCCTCAGCCAGAGCAGCACCCCGGTACAGAACCACCGCACCCTCTGAGTAGAAACTATTTGGATATTTCCCGTGTGGATAGGTGGGTGTGGAAAAGGTCAGCCCAAAATAACGTCATCAATCCTGACACGTCGTCTCTGTGTTACTGTCAACCTAGGCCCCTCCTCAACAGTTGCTCTTCACACACCAATTACATAAATAGGTGCTTTTTTGTGTGTAAAGAAAACACATAGACTAGAGAGACTGCTCAGTGATTAGAGTGTCTACCGTTCTTCCAGAGGACCTGAGTTCAGTCCCTGTCACCCATGTTGGGGGTTCACATTGCCCTGTAACTTTGGCTCCAGGGAAGAGAGGTTTGGGACATATTGTGCCTCTTCCAAGAAATGCTGTCTGGAGCTGATGAGCCATCGCGGGTGCTCAGGACCTAGGCAGGAAGGACAAGGACCAGAAAGACGATCACAGCCTATGAGCAAATCATGTCTCTCTAACTGGAGCCACAGAACCTTCCATATAAACAAAACCACACTGAGGAGAGAAAGAAATGAAGGCGGCTATGGGCCAGAGTGGGCTGGAGCTGGAAGCAAGCAAGGATACTAAGTAGGTGAGAAAGATTTGCCTGGCAGCGGTTTAGGATGGAATCTTCCAGTCAGATCTGGAGCAATTACTCCTGGCTAGATCTTTGGGAAATGGCTATTTCATAGGAAAGTGTTTTTTTTTTTATTCCCTTTTCTGACTACCATTAAAAACATTTGAATTTCCATTTCGATGTCCCAGTTGATAGTGAAATGGCCCAGAGAAACACATAGTAAACACTGAAAGTCTGTGTAACATTGAGCCAATGCCAGGAATGCCACACAGCTATTCCCAGACCACAGCAGACATTCTTAATGTTCTATAGTTAGACAGATTACAACAAGCATCTCCCCCCATTTGACGTCTGCACTAGGTTTCTACCACTGTATTAAAATGCCCAAATAATTCAACTCTTTAAGTTGAAGGAAACATTTCTTTTGATTTATCATTTTGGAGGTTTTACTCTATAATTGTTTGGCACCATCACGATGGGCCTGTGGCAAACCAGGGAACAAAGCTGGCAACTCCTGGCAGGCGGGATCAGCAAAGAGAGTGGAAGGAAGGGGCAAGAACAAACCACACTACTTAAGGCGTGTTCCCAATGACCTGCTTCCGGCTCTGCTCACATCATAACTGATGCTCCACCTCCAAGAATATCATCAGCTGGAACCGAGCCTTCAGCACGCCTTTGGGTCACATTACATATACAAACTAGAGCATCCCACGCCTGCTCTCAGGGTCTCACCAGGCGTAACACAGTCTGTCTCCAGGAAGCTTTGTCTTCTCAGCGATTACAGTACTATTGAAAGGCCAGAGTCTAAGATTCTTAACTGCGAGACTGTACAAATTAAAAAATCAATTTGCGGTTGGGCAGTGGTTGCACACACCTTTGATGCCAGCACTTGGGAGGCAGAGGCAGGTGAATCTCTGTGAGACTGAGGTCAGTCTGATCTACAGAGTGAGTTCCAGGACAGCCAGGGCTATATAGAGAAACCCTGTCTCAAAAAAACAATAAACTAAAACCAACCAAATAATCAAAAGAAAACCCATTTGCATACTTCCAGTACAAAATGGCGCTTGATAAAGGTTTCCATTCCAAAAGGAGGGAGTTGGCAGTGGGGGCGTATAAAAAGGAGATAGACCAAAGCAAAACCAAACCCAACAAGACTTTCAATCCTATAACTCAATGCCCAGCATCTGGGGCTTGTACTTATGGGATGTGACCTCCACAGAAATGAGGCAATGTCATTGCAATGACCTTGGGGCTTCAATCGACATGGCTACCCTTGGGTTCACTCTGCTCATTGCTGGTACCTTTCCTCAGCAAGATGTCCTATGTTCCAGCCTCTCTGGCTTCCTGGAGTCTCCACTGCAGCCCAGCTTCACTCCCACAGCTCTGTGCCTTGTCCTCTCCGAGACCCCTCACGGTACGGCACATGGCCTCCACGCTTTCCTGTGGCATCTGGGTGAAAATCTATGGTCAGCCTTGTATGTCTGTCCATAAAACTAGTGCCATGAGTGATGCCAGGATCTGCCACCAGCGCATGTAGTCGGTGGCCTACTTGGACCATGGCTGCAGCAATTTCTGTGTAGCTGAGACTGGGCATAGTGAAGTTACTCCATAGAGCCGGTTCTGCCCAGTCCCGTGTGAGCTGAGCTTTTCAACACTCACCCTTCAAAGCAAAACCTTTCAAACAAATGTGTGATGTTTACAGATGAGACCAGGTCACCCTGAGAAAGTTGCATGACACGAAGCAGACACAGTGTCTTTTTCCCCAGTGCTGTGGCCCTGGTGCCTAGTGCAGTTCTGACATACGGCAGCTCTGCTGGCTCAGTCAGCCCTGGGGATCTCACGAGGGATGAGTTGTAGGGTGCAGAATCCACTGGTCCGTCATAGACGCCAGTGCTGCTTCACAGCAGCTGCGCCAGCCTGGCCCTAAACGGCCTTGTGTCAACTACTGACAGAGCATCGGCCGGCTGAATTTTCTGGGCTAGGGATCCTGGACTGGACTCAAAAGAAGATGCTCATTAGAAGCTGAGCTAACTGCTCACTGCATGTGCTCAGTACCTATGTCATGGAAACTGGAACCCTGGAGGAATTCTTATCTAGAATGTTTATGTTATGTATATTTGTTATGAAGACAACAAAAAGAGTATGGAAATGTACAAAAAACTTCTCCCTGTAAGCAGCCATTATTAACAGCTTGGAGGGTTTCCTCCTAGATTTTTCTGCAGATAGATACAAACAAGTAGTCATATATAGGGCTCTGCATAAACACATAGTAATCTGAAGCAATAGATCATTTTAGTCAAACAATGTGGTTTGCATTAAATACCTCATCACGGCTTTCCCAGACAGCACATAAAGATCTGTTTCTTATGTTGAGCAGTTCAGACAGTATGGTGGTAAGGGTGACAGGAGCATCTGTATGGACTTGTGTGGTAGGAAGAAGCCTTGTTCTACAAGCACAGCTGCATCTGTGAAGAGGCACAAGAACCCACAGGTTGCATGCTCACCGTCATGCACTTGGAGGGCCTGAAAGGCTGAGGATGCAGTTTCCATAAGGAATGCTGTTGAAGATGGCCAGTTTCAGCTCTGTGGAGGTCCCCAGGGCTTAGGGAATCGAGTGGGCTCCTTACTGCAAGAGAGAGTCTCCTGCAAGAAGAGACAGCGGATAGGACCTGAAAGACTCTATGGCCAAAACTGAGCCCCTGGGCATCTGTTCTGTAAGGTGCTGAGGACAGAACAAGGTGGCTGAAATCTCAGGAAGACCGGGTGTTAACTCTGCGGACACTGGCTGACAGCTACCCTACCCCCACGAGGCGAAGCTTCCCACAGGAGTTTATCCCAACAGAGGTGCCGACTCTTGTCCTCCACTTGGATCAAGGGGTCTGGACCCTCCATGCCCTCCTGACACTGCGGCTCTCCTGTCCGTGCACTGTTGGGCAGCTCTTGTTGCAGCTGGGACTGCAATTCCCCCAACATCCCTGGTGCAGCCGAGCCTGTGCAGCTCATTCCTACCCAGAAAGCCTCTGGCAGCTCTCTCAGGGGCTGATTTTCCATGTCATGGCCTGCCCTTTGGCCTGCAGAACATAATTCCGCCAGGCCCTGGTCCAGCCCAGCTGCATTCAGGGAGGAAGTTCACATTCATCACCCTTGTTGCCGCTTTCCCTTGCCGAGGTTCTCTCTGAGTGGTTGTTGTTTTGTTTTTACAAATATTTAGCTTTAGAAGTCACTTGTAAAAAAGCCAGTTCAAGACCCATTCATGAGGAAACTGGATCCTGTGCCCAGCATTTTTCTGATGCTGGGTGGATGCAGGCTATTTGGATCACCTAGGCAATCCTGGAAGAAGCAGAGGGCCTCTGGGCGTACTGGTCTCTCTGTGTGAAGCATATTAATCCTCCCAACAAACACAGTGTGTGTCAGAGGCTCAGCAAATTACCAAGGGACACATGTAAGTAGCAGTCATCTGAGAGGAGGGTTAGGTGATTCCCAAAGCCAAAGCTTACATTGTAACATCCAAGTCTGAGGTCACAAGACAGGTATAGAAAACTGTTTCTTGACACAGTCTCATTCTGAGATTCTGGGAGGCAGGATCGTCATTTCAGACTGAGGTTGAGAATATCCAAGTAGGCGCCATGTCAAAATAATCAAACGGATATACAAAGGAGCCACTGCAGAGAGCCAAGCCAGAGATCTCTGCTGGGCAGGTGCGAATCAGCAACCTCCGAAGGAGCAGGCCTGAGCCTCCGCTGGAGCAAGCCCAGGGCAGCCACCTCAGCTGGAGCAGCTCCAAGCAAGAAACCTCCATGGGAGCAGGCCCAAATAACCCCCAGAATTGCAGAGTGAGCATCAGGAGCGCTGAGCGACCTCCAGGAACACTGGGTAACCTCTAGGATGGCTGGAACTGTTGAAGAGCAACCATCTGAGCTTTGGATCCACTGGCACCTGGAAGACTGATCACCAGAGACACAGCTCAACTACATCAATCAGAGGAAAAGACAAGGTAAAAACACATGCAACACCACAAAGAGCAACACGACACCAATAAAAACTAGGGGCCCTACAACAGCAAGACAAAGAGTTGGTTCTTTGAGAAAATCAGCAAAATAGACAAACCTTTATCCAAACTAACCAAAAGGCAGAGGAAGAATATCCAAATTAACAAAATCAGAAATGAAAAGGGGACATATCAATGACACTGAGGAAATCCAAAGAATCATTAGGTCATTTTTCGAAAACCTGTACTCAAAATTGGAAAACTTAAAGAAAATGGACAATTTTCTCGATAAATATCACTTACCAAAATTAAATCAAGACCAGATAAACAAATTAAACAGACCTATAACTGCTAAAGAAATAGAAACAGTCATTAAAAGTCTCCCAACCGAAAAAAAGCCCAGGGCCAGATGGTTTCAGCGCAGAATTCTACAAGATTTTCAAAGAAGAACCAATACCAATACTCCTCAAATTGTTCCACACAATAGAAACAGAAGGAACATTGCCAAACATTTTTATGAGGCTACAATTCCCCTGATACCCAAACCACACAAAGACATTACTAAGAAAGAGAATTACAGACCAATCTCACTCATGAACACTGATGCAAAATTACTCAGTAGAATACTGGCAAGTCAAATCCAAAAACATATCAGAAAAATCATCCACCATGATTGAGTCAGCTTCATCCCAGAGATACAGGGATGGTTCAACATATGAAAATCTGTCAATGTAATCCACCATATAAACAATCTGAAAAAAAAATGTTCATCTCATTAGATGCTGAAAAAAATCTTCGACAAAATACAATATCCTTCATGATAAAGGTCTTGGAGGAATCAAGGATACAAGGAACATACCTAAACATAATAAAGGCAATATTCATCAAGCCAACAGCCAACATCAAACTAAATGAAGAGAGACTCCCAGTGATTTCACTGAAATCAGGAACAAGACAAGGTTGTTTACTCTCTCCATATCTATTCAATACAGTACTTAAGGTCCTAGCTAGAGCAACAAGACAACAAAAGGAGATCAAGGGGATACAAATCGGAAAAGAAAAAAATCAAACTCTCACTATTTATTGATGATATGATAGTTTACATAAGTGACCCCAAAAATTCTACCAAGGAACTTCTACAACTCATAAACATCTTCAGTAATGTAGCAGATTACAAGATTAACTCAAAAAAAATCAGTAGCCCTTCTTTACACAGATGATCAATGGGCTGAGAAAGAAATCAGAAGCATCATTCTTCCCAACAGCCACAAATAAAATATCTTGAAGTAACTATAGCCAAACAAGTGGAAGACCTGTACGACAAGAACTTTAAAGAAGACACCAGAAAATGGAAAGATTGCCCATGCTCTTGGTAGAATTAACATAGTAAAAATGGCAATCTTACCAAAAGTAATCTACAGATTCAATGCAATGCCCATCAAAATTCCTGCAAAATTCGTCACAGACCTTGAAAGAACAATAATCAACTTCGAATGAAAAAGCAAAAAACTCAGGATAGCCAAAACAATCCTGTACAATAAAGGAACTTTTGGAGGCATCACGATCCTGAACTACAGAGCTACAGTACTAAAAACAGCCTGGAATTGGTATAAAAACAGACAAGAGGACCAATGGAACCAAATTGAAGACCCAGATATCAATCAACACACCTATGAACACCTGATGTTTGAAAAAGCAAAAAATATAAAATAGAAAAAAGAAAGCATATTCAACAAATGGTGCTGGCATAACTGGATATCAACATGTAGGAGAATGAAAATAGATCCATATCTATCACCATGCACAAAGCTCAAGTTCAAATGGATCAAAGACCTCAATGAAAAACCAACCACACTGAACCTCATAGAAGAGAAAGTGGAAAGTATACTTGAATGCATGGGCACAGGAGACTACTTACTAAATATAAGTTTTATATATATATATATATAATAAAATATAAAATAACATAAATAAATAACACAGAAACTGAGAGAAACAACTAATAAATGGGACTTCCTGAAATTGAAAAGCTTCTGTAAAGCAAAGGACATGGTCAACAAGACAAAACGGCAGTCTACAGAATAGGAAAATATCTTCACCAACCCCACATCAGGCAGAGAGCTAATCTCCAAAATATACAAAGAACTCAAGAAATTGGATATCAAAAGAACAAATAATCCGATAAAAAATGGAGTACACACCTAAACAGAGAACTCTCAACAGATGCATCTAAAATGGCTGAAAGACACTTAAAGAAATGTTCAACATTTTTAGTCATCAGAGAAATGCAAAGCAAAACAACTCTGAGATTTTGTTTTATACCTGTGAGAATGGCCAAGATTAAAAACACTAATGACAACTTATGCTGGATAGGATGTGAGGTAAAGGGAGCACTCCTGCATTGGTGGTGGGAATGCAAGCTGGTACAACCACTTGGATTTCAGTATGGCAATTTCTCAGAAAATTAGAAAATAACCTACCTCAAGACCCAGCTGGGAGGCTGGAGAGATGGTTCAGAGGTTAAGAGCACTGGCTGCTCTTCCAGAGGTCCTGAGTTCAATTCCTAGCAACCACATGATGGCTCACAACCATCTATGAGATCTGGTGCCCTCTTCTGGCGGGCAGGCATACATGTAGACAGAACATTGTATACATAATAAATAAATAAATAAATTTTAAAAAAAGATCCATATATATCCAAAGATATATACCCAAAGGATGCTCAATCGTATCACAAGGTTATGTGCTCAACTATGTTCATAGCAGCATTGTTTGTCATAGCCATAACCTGGAAACAACCTAAATGCCCCTTGACTGAAGAATGGATAAGGAAAATGTGGTACATTTACACAATGGAATACTACACAGAAGAAAAAAATAATAATGTCTTGAAAATTGTGGGCAAATGGGTGGATCTAGAAACATCATGTTGAGTGAGGTAACCCAGACCCAGAAAGACAAATATCATATGTACATACTCACTCATAACTGGCTTTTATTCATAAAACAAAGAAAACCAGCCTATAATTCACAATTTCAGAGAACCTAGACAACAAAGAGAACCCTAAGAGAAACATACATAGATCTAATGTACATGGGAAGTAGAAAAAGACAAGATCTCCTGAGTAAACTGGGAGCATGGGGATCATGGAAGAGGGTAGAAGGAGAGGGGAGAAGGGAGGGAGCGGAGAAAAAATATATATCAATAAAAAAATTTTAAAAAGGAAGAAAAGAAAGCTGTTTCTTGTTGCTTGGAGCCTCCCCTAGCCTCAGTGATAGGATGTGTGACCTTGGGCCTGTCACTCACTCTTTCTGGGCATCAGTGCCTGCCCTATCAAGTGAGAATGTCAGAATGTCAGTCTCTTCTCCTGGAAGTTCCTAGCAGGGAGGTGTGACAGGTCTCTACTGAAACAGAGCACTGAGTTTAAACCCAGCCCTCCTACCCAAGGCCATGCTTGTCCCAAGATCTGGGTGATGGTGACAGGAAGACCCTTCTTCCCACAGTGCATTTCTGGAAGCGGCTTCACAGTGCTCCTGTTGAAACAGGATTTTTGAGGAGCCCATCCCTTCCTTCTGTGAAACCTGTTGTCTCCCTCCTCTGACCCTGCAAGCCTCTCCCCAGAGGGGCTGAACGTGAGCCTCTGACCTTCCTTGTTTGTTCTTAATCTTTAGCTCTTTTCTGAAAGGTTTGAGATGCTCACAACAAATCACGCGGAAACAGAAGACCCTCAACATTTGTGATTCTAAGCCCATTTGGTAAGTCTCTAACAATGCTGAAGATCACTGACATAAAACAACTAAACCAAATTGAAATTCCCTGAAATGTGAGCCACTGGGGACAGTCCAGGCTACCTGCGAGGCTCTGCACATGGCTCCTATCCTTTCTCTACTGAAGGCCAGTGGCACCCTGTAGGGCAGAGCTAGTAACACCTGCTCCCTGCTTGTGCTCACAAAGCCCAGCCAAGTCTGCGTCGACGGCAGAGGGGCTTGAGTGCACTGGCAGGGCTGATGGACCCGGCATAGACAGTTGATCCATTAGCTGATGGATTTCAGATCCAGCGTAGATAGTTGATCGATTAGCTGATGGATTTCAGATTGGGCATAGACAGTTGATTGATTTCAGTGGATTCATTTTCTCACCTCTCTCCTAAGGAGTTGATAGACACATCTTCAAAATAAAAGTCTTTCAAAGGACAAATACCCACAGGTTCTCCTCTTGGCTGAGGGGCCCCCAATGCCTTGTGTCTGCATTTTAAGCTGACTTTTAAGGAAGTCAGTCATTCTGTTACTGCTGTGTGGATGCTCGGAAGGGATCCAACATCCCCGGGGCAGAGACAAGGAGTTCTTTCTGTCAGATGAGGTCCCCCAAGCCAAGAATCCACCACCTCCATAGTAAGCAGTGATATTTGACTTTTGTTTCCAGGGAGACACTACCTCATCCCTCAAACGCAAGCTTGAGGAATGCCCCAGGAAAGGGTAGCTGGGAACTTGTATTCCTTGAAGTGCTTAGTAGGAACCTGCCCAGGCGCTCAGCAGCCATGCACAGAATGCAGGGGCCATGCCTAGACTGGCCCAGAGAGAACACTGCTTACTGGTCCTGGGTTGCCATGGACAACCAGGACTGCTAAGCTGCTCTGCTCCAGCTGTCACCCCCTCAGAGAGGTCCAGCCCAGCTCTCTGGATGCAGTCTCTGATCTTTGGCATCTGACCTGACAGCCAAGACCAAGATGGTGGCTAAGCTTCCTGAGATCCCACCAGTGTGGTGTTATTTCGTTTCCAACAGATGCCCTCTTCCATTTGCAAATGAGGGAGGGGACTGAGGTTCAAGAAAAGTGAGAGACCTCAGGGCTGTTCTCTGACCTCTGACCTCTGTCCCTACTTGGCTCAGAGTCAGAGGTGCTTGGGGGCTCTGAATTAGCCTGTACAAATGTGTTGAAGAGGTTGCTTCTAAACACAATGGGCTTCTGGAACAATCCAACACTCCTGATAGCTACAGTAAATTAGAAAAGGACACTCTTCTTTCCAGACACTTGACTGTTGCTTGCCGGCAAACTGCCCGCATACACCCTAGGGAGTTAGGTCCGTGTCAGCATTTGCACTTGGGCCGTGTGTGATCTGCTCAT
This sequence comes from Arvicola amphibius, assembly GCF_903992535.2. Classification (NCBI taxonomy): domain Eukaryota; kingdom Metazoa; phylum Chordata; class Mammalia; order Rodentia; family Cricetidae; genus Arvicola; species Arvicola amphibius. Next base: position 83,582,631 of record NC_052049.1, on the reverse strand, counting down.
CAAGCATGCCGTGCTATGCCACACAGGCTGCTCACTAGCTGAATGCTCTTGGGCAAGCCCCTGGGCTCTCCGAGGCAGTTCCATTAGAATGGAGACAACATCCATTTCCTTTCACATCTGCCTCCTGCCCATGTGACTCCCACATCCTACCCTGGATCCCATTACTCACAAGATTTGGACCAGAAATCAGGAAAGAAATGGTACTCAAGTTCAAGGAGAAGAGCTTCTCCTGAGAGATGACGAAAATGGAAGTCCCCTGGTGACTTCCAGATTTCCCTTGACCCTGATTAGAAAGATGTCAATTTTAGCTTAAAGGACAAGGGAACCAGTGAGCTCATCCTAACTCTCCCTTCAGTTCCTGCCTGCTCTCTCATGGAGAGAGAAGGGGAAAAGAAAGAACGGGGAAAACTATGGAGGTTTTCTACACGGGCAGACCTCTACCTGCTGGGTCTCCTTCATATAAGATGTTAAAACACCATAGAGGCAGAGTCAAAAATTAAAAGTCTTTATTAATTCAAGCTCCTTTTGAAAAATCAAAGTAGGAGCTGGAGAGATGGCTCAAGAGTACTGTTTGCGGAGAACACTGTTTGGATTCCCAGCACAGAGGTCTGTAGCTCCAGACTCCCTGACTCCCTCTTCCAGTCTCTGTGAGCACTGAGCACATGTGGTGCACAGACATGCATTCAGGCCAAACACCCATAAGCCTAAAATTAAAAACAACCATTTAGGGACTGCAGAGATGGCTCAGCAGTCAAGAGCACTTGTTGGTCTTCCAGAGGACCTAGGTTGGCTTCCCAGTGTCCATATGGCAGCCCACAACTGTCTGCAACTCCAGCTCCAGGTGATCCAGTGCCCTCTTCTGGCTTCCTCAGGCACTGAGAAACAGGGTACACAAACACACATGTGGGAAAACACCCATACCCATAAAAATAATAAAAGAAAGCAAATTTTTAGAAATGAAAGAAAAATCAGAATAGATCTTTCCAGAAAGCAGCTCTGGGCTACATTCCATCACAATAAGTGACCTGATGAGATGAAGATGCTCAGTCCCAGCCAGAGCAAGAGCACCGCACCAAGGTCTTGACGAGGCTCCACTTCTGACAGACACTAAACCTCAAACTGTTGTCAGGAAGGCTGGTGCTGGGCGCCGTGGCATCTGCCAGTAACCTGAGCACTTGGGAGGTAGTGGCGGGTGAATCTCTGTGAGTCCGAGGCCAACCTGTCTAGAACAGTCAGCACTACAGAGAAAGACCCTGTCTCAAAAAACAAACAAGCAAACAAATAAACATAAAGGAGAAGGCTGGTATGCAGGGACAAGGTAAGAATGGCAAGGCTGGCACGGGGGTCTCCAAGTTCACGTGGAAGAACTGAGTGTGGGTGCCTGCTCAGAGACAGAGGGATGCTGAAGGCTTTGATTCTGGCACCCTTCGAAACCCTCAGCAAACTTGCGTCTACCGACATGGTTCACTACTCATGAAGACACCGCAGTCACATAGCACCCTGTAGAGCCTGTGGATTTGCCGCACGGCAGGTGTAGCGCTTCCAGAGACTGCCACAGCTCTGCTGTGGAGAAAGAAGGGACCATTCCTGTGTGTCCCCTGGGCACGGAGAGTCCAGAGCAAAGCCGTTGCACCCTAGTGGTTGGTCACAAAATGAGTGACACGTGACACAGGTTGACAGGCTTCTTTGTGTTAAATTCTTCCCCAAATGAATATATGTTGTTAGAGTACTTTCAGCTCTTGGAACAACCTTCTCGTGATGAGCTAAATGTAAAATAGTGAATAAAGTCTTTATGAGAAAAATCAAAAGCATTGCTTTTATAATGAACTTTGAGAAGCTTGTGTGCAACTAACATTCCTTCAGGGGAAATAGAAGCTAGCTATCTGCTCTACCTTTTGACGTTTTAACAGAGTGTTACCCAGGAAATGAACACCTATGTTCTATGTCTATGCCACCTGTCATATGTCTTGCTGAGCTGATGGTGGTGCCCCTTAGTGGCCAAACAGGGAAATGACTGTCGTATTCCATGGGATCTCAACCTGGGACTATGGGGGCAGAGGGAGCCTGAATCAAACTTTGATCTTTCTGTAACCTTTACATGATGAGTTTCAGCTTTCATGTCTGACTGAAGATAGTTGATTCTGGGGCCACTCACATAGCTCCCACATCCCCAGGAGAGGCGGGGTCTGGCTGAGGACTCGAGATGTGCCCATTGTCTTCAGTTCTCCATTTTCTCTACAGAAATCGGGTACGTCTGCATACTGGAGAGAAGTGGCATAGCAAGAGGAACTGTGCAAAGACGGAAACTGAGCTGACTTCCTAGTCTCTGTTCTTGTAAAGAGATCATCCTAGGAGTCTCTGGGTGCAGATTACTGATGGAAAACGGATCTAAAATGGTCACAGAGAGGCCCTTGGGCATCAAAGGACATGAATACCAGAAAGCTTACTATATATACGCTCTGTTCCCAGATCACCAGTTTCCATCCCGGGTGCTGATCTTAAGAACATTTTCAGAGCTGGAGAGAAAGCTCATCAGTTAAGAGCACTGCTGTTATTGCAGACCACAGTGTGGTCCCTGGTGCCTCCAGCTCCAACTGCAGGGGATCCAGCATTGTCCTTTGGCCTCCACAGGCACCACACACCTGTACAGACAGACAGACAGACAGATAGACAAACAGACACACACACGCACACACTCACGCACACGCGCACACATGTGCACACACACGTACACACATGCACACACACTCACACACACTCACACACATGTACAAACACATGCACACATACACAAATATTTATAAAGCAGATTTTTTTAAGGCTCCCAGTGTCTTAATCTCCCTTCAGACATATGTCTCCAAATGTCTTGGCCAGATAACAAAGTTATTAACTGACCACCTACCTCATGTCTATGCCACTGCCCAGTGTCGACACTGCCCGTCTCGTCCCTGCAGTGCCCACTCCACACCTGTACTTTCTACTCTGTGGCATTTCCCAGGCCTTCACAGCCTCCCTTACCTACATGGCTTACCCCACTCCTAACCTACACAGCCAGTCTTGTGCCTACCTCATGGTAGCATGATCCTGTTGAACACGATGCTGTCTCTCAAAGCCTTTTATGTCTGCTAGAGTGGCTCCATTCATTTTATGAACCGTGACTTCTCAGATCAAACTTGGCAGGGGGAAAAAGAGGAAAATGAGGTGGTGTGTTCATTCATTGTGAATACTATAAACAATGACTTCCAACCTCAGGCTCACTGAAGATCTGCTAGTGAATTCAACCTCAATTATATACCAGATGTCAAGAGTTAGCTGGATCCTGATCTTGAATATACCAAAATGAGACACATCAACCACACAGGATCAGCAGGGGTTCAGATTGTGCCTCAGGAGGGGATGAAATTGAGTACAGAACCTGGGAGCCTAGCTAGAACACATATATGCACGTGTGTGCGCGCGCGCGCACACACGTCATAGAAGTAGATGGCGTGAGGATCCCTTCCAGTTGGTCTTTTGAGAAGTAGATGCTGCGAGAGTTTGGGAGGTGAGTTGGGGTGGAGGATTCAGTAGTGGAAGAAAGAGAAGCAGACTGTGGTCCTATCAAAGCCTTGGGCAAAACAGTGTGGGTGCTGGAGAGCAGTGCATGCTGGGGGTTTTCTAGTCAGCCTGGAACCAATGGCCGTCTCCCTGTATACCTCCCTATTTCTGGCATGGAGCTGAAGATCGGGAAGCGTCTACGATACGCTGCTCTCAATCAGATAGGTCCCTCTTGAAGGGGACAGCAGTGTGGCTGTCTCATACAGAGGCTTCTAGAGCGCAAAAGTGTCTAAATCAAGACTTGAAAAGCAAATTCCCAGGCAAGGAGGCAGAATGGCAGTGCATTGGTTGCTTCTCTTGTTGCGACAACACCCAGCAAAGCACCATAAGGAAGGAAGGGTCTTTGGGGCTTGTGGATGGAGGGTAGAGTCTACCATAGCAGAGAAGTCACAGTGGCAAAGCACTAGGTGGCTGGTCACATTGTATCTGCAGTCAAGAGACAGGGGATGAACTCTGCTTCCTTTTCATTCAGTCCAGGACCCAGCTTACAGAATGATGACACCCAGATTCACCTAAACCATCCTCACGGACACACCCAAAGGGTTGGATCCATGGTGATTCTAAATACAGCCAAAATGACAAAATTAACCATCACTGTCATCTAGACACTGAAGCACATCACTTATGTCATCACATCCCATCCTGGCCTTTAAAGCCTCACTTTCATCTCGTAATGCAAATGCATCCAGTCAATCTCCATACTCCTTCACAGACCCAACACTGTTTAAATGTCTAAAGTCTGTTCCGAGACTGAAAGCAAACTCTCAATTTGAGTCCCAGTAAAATAGAAGGCAAGTCACGTGGCTTCTTTATTCGATGGCACAGAACAGACAGCCCCATCCCCAAAGGAGGAATGGAAGGATAGTAAGCCAAGACTAGAGTAAAGCAAGACCAAAATCCAGCCGGGTGGGCAGACACCAAACGTCACAGCCCCATGTCTGGCATCTGGACCTCATGATGGAAGCATCCTACTCTGATGGGCATAAGTGGTCTTGGCTTTCAGTTCTGCCCACAGCACACAAACTCTCTCTTAGGCTGGCTCCACATCTTGACTGTGGTGTTCCTCAGATATCTCACAGTCCTGACATTGATGGCATCCTGGGACTTCCACAGCCTAGCTCCATGCTTCCTCTCTTGGCTTCCTCACAGGGAGTCCCAACCTGCCACACACTGCCTAGCTCCAGCAGCTTTCTGGAGCTATGGTGCATGTCTCCATGACCCCTTCATTCTTTCATACTTCATGCCTGCACACCAGGGTAATGTGGATGGTACTGGTAAGTCGAACTGCCAAATCTCCTTTTTATTCCGTCAGAAGGGGAGAGTGTCACCCACACTCAGAGTCCTTCCTTTTCAAACAAATATCTCTGGAAACTTCAGACACACTCTACAGGTAGGTTTCCATGGTGACCGTGAAGACCATCACAGGTGTATAATGGGAAGCAGTTGGTGTGGAAGCTTGGAGGATGCAGGTGAGTGGGGGCGGGGCCAGAAAGAGACTGAGCTAGAATAAACAATAAGGCAAAGGTGCAGAGATGGGAGTGGAAAGGCAGAGGGGCAGAGACTTGCAGGGTCATGGGCCTCGACAAAGAGTTTGCATTTGATCATCTTGGTCTGAAGATGCATTTAGGGACTTTGGGGACATCATTTGTAGCCTCTGTGTAAAGGGTAGGTTGGGAGGTGAGGACAGTGTGTATCCCTATTAGCAGATTGTAGGTTCAAAGAATGTCCTGAGGAAAGGAAGCTTCCTAAGAAAGTCTGCCTCCTCACGGGTGGAGAGTAGACAGTCCGGGATTCCTGTTGGACATGAAGTAGAGGCAGCAGAGCCCTGCACCTCAGCAAGGCTGGACAATGTCAGCTTTATTCCCTTGGGAGAAATAGAAACCCATCACCACGAAGAGTTCCTGGAAAGTTCCTCCTCCATTTTTCTTTCGCCTATTATTTTGAAGCAAGGTCCAGATGCCACATTATTTTATTCCCCTATTTCAAGACGTATCCTTTAAAACTGAGAATATACCTTTAAAAGTATAGCCATGGTGCCTTGAAGAGATATAAGAGTGGGGGTGGTAGAGGAGGGTTGTCAGATCTGGGACCAACGACAAAGAACCGCAGGATGGGAGAAGCGGCTGCTGCAGGATGGGAGAAGTGGCTTTGAGACTTGATCTCCTCAAACCATGAGACAAAGTAAGCCCTTCTTCCCTTAAGTGGCTTCGTTAGGGATTTTTGTTACAGCTGCATGTATAGTAATTAGTGATTAGTACACCATGTGAACAGCCCATACAAACTGTATGTGACCCACACCAATGTATACACATTGCAGTATTTGAAGGCTGTCGTATGGTGGAGCCTGTCTACCCATTCCGGGTCACTTCAGAGAGAAATTTGGAGGCCCAGGCCAGAACAGAGAAACTCATTTGGCTGCACCCTAAAGAGTATCTTTCTGTAGAGCATTCTATGCAGAAGAGAGAGGGCCCTCTGTCTTGGATGGTGTGCTCAGGTTACTCTGGGGGCTTCCTGCTCAGAATGTCTGGGTGGTCACCTCTAACTCTCCACATCTGAAGTCCTGTGGGGTTTAAGTAAGAATGGCCCCATAGACTCATATATTTGAACGCTTAGTCAAGAGGAAGTAAAACTGTCTGAAGGGATTATAAGGATCTCTCTCTCTCTCTCTCTCTCTCTCTCTCTCTCTCTCTCTCTCTCTCTCTCTCTCTCTCTCTCTCTCTCTCTCTCCCTGCCTGCTGCCTGTAGATCAGGATGTAGCTCTCAGCTACTTCTCTAGCTCCTGTTCTGTTTGCCTTCATGTTGACATGACTCCCCCCCATGATGGTCATGGACTAACGCTATGAATCTATAAGCAAGCCCCTAATTAAATGATTTCCTTTATAGGAGTTCCCTTGGACATGGTGTCTTTTTACAGCAACAGAATAATACTTAAACAAATCCTGTTCCTGGGAGAGTAAGCCAAAGGATGATCCAATTATGGCTGTGACCTTGGCCTCGTTTTCTTTATGTCATTCTCATCATTGGCCCTTCCTTACCCAGAGCCCCATGTCTTGCACAGAAACACAGAATGCTGGGGATTTATAGCCAATTAGGAACACAGTGAAATAAAGGCAATAAACATGAATAAGCTGCCTCTGGTCCAAAGCTCTCCCACACTTTCATTCACTTACCCCTCACTGCAAACCCCGGGTAGCGGACTGAGCAGAAACCTCTATTCCTGCTCTACAGAGAAGGGGGTTCCAAGAGAGCCAGAGCCTGTCAGCAACACTCAGATTTTGGAAGGACAAGCTTGCAGCTCCTTGCTTTCTGCAACTGAGGTCAGGAGTGGAACCAGGAGAGGTGGCGTATGCCCATTATCACAGCATATAGAGATGTCTCTATGTCTAGCAGCTCCAGCCCTTAGAACAGACAGGACACAGGCTGACACACAATGATCTCCTTCCTCTGGGCAAATGGGGAAGGAATCTGCAGATGTCTCCCAGTGAATGAATGAGATTTTAGTCCCATATCTTTGTGCTGTGGGTATCAGAGCCTACAACACAGAGGGGAGAAGAGAAGGAAAGAAGTTAGCCTCTCTCTCTTCCATGACCCTTCTCAAGGGAACATTCTAGGATCCCTCCCATCCACACAGAGTTTAAGGTACAGTGACAGCCCAGGGGGCTTGTCATGGGGCAGTGAGATGAATCTAAGATCTAGGGAGGAAAGGCCTAAGCTTGTTTTCAATTGAGTCACCTCCAGTGAAGTGGTCTTCTAAGCACACTTCTTCATTGATGAGTTGAGATGAAGCTCTCTGTCCTATCTGCTTTTTAAGATCCTGGTGAAGGTCAGATTGACTTACCAGAGTGAAGATGCCTCCTGAGCTCTGTGTGGGATTGGAACATGCTGCTGCTGCTGGTGGTGGTGGTGATGATGGTGATGGTGCTGAGTATGGTGATGATGATGGTGATGATAGTGTTGAGGATGGTGATGATGGTGGTGGTGGTCATGATGGTGATAATGATTATGGCAGTCCATGATGGTGATGATGATGGTGTTGAGGATGGTGATGATGATGATGATGGTGATGATTATGGTGGTCATGATGGTGATGATGATGGTGTTGAGGATGGTGGTGGTTATGATGATGGTGATAAAGTAACCAGGGTACTTGATATGTTCAGGTTTTTTTTTTACCTATTCAGGCACCTGAGCTTTGCATGTGTTATTTCTTTGAATCCATTCAAAGTAAGTGCTGTTAGACACCCCTCCCTTATCTGGCTGAGATAAGGCCATCATTAAGGGGTCAGTAGGTAGCAAAGCCAAAACAGAGTTTTGTTGTTGCTGTTAGTATATTTAATGTTTTTCATTTTATTGAAAATATTATTTTCTCACATAATATATCCTAATTAGTTTCCCCTCTTTCTACTACTCCAGTTCTTCGCCACCTCCCCTGCCATTCTGGATCCACTCCCTTTTTGTCTCTCATTAGAAAAGAACAGGTATCTAAGAGAAAATAATAAAATATAACAAATTAAATGATAAGATAAAATGAAACTATCATATCAGAGTTAGATAGAACAAACAAGGAAAAGAGCCCAAGGAAAGGCAAGAGAATCAGAGACCCACTCATTCACAGTCAGGAATCCCATAAGAACCTTAAGTTGGAAGCCATAGTATATGCACAGAGGACCTGGTGCAGACCAGTACAGGCCATGGGTATATTTCCTCAGTTTCTATGAGTTAATATGAGCTTTGATCATGTTAATTTGGAGGGCCTCGTTTTCTTGATGTTCTCTATCCTCTCTGACTCGTACATTGTTTCCACTTCTTCTTTCTTGTGGTTCCTTGAGCCCCAAGCAGAGTGATTTGATGGAGATAGTCCATTTATGGCTGAGTGTTCCAAGGTCTTTCACTCTCTGCATATTGTATGCCTGTATTTGTTCCAATCTGCTGCAGAAGAAAGCCTCTCTGATGATGGCTGAGCAAGGCACTGATCTATGAGCATAGCAGAGTATCATTAGATCTTACCAGGTTTTTTTTTGTTTTAGATAATTAGTATTTGGTTTTACTTTGTTATGGAGTTCAAGACCAGGAAAAAACCACAGGTGCAATATGGATTACAATTAGCCAAATTTACTAATTCTGCTAGCAGGACAGCCACCTCTAAGCCAAAAGAGAAATGTGCTGAGCAGAAGCAGATAGGAGAAAGGTTTTTAAAGGCAAACACCATTGTTACTCCACGTCTTTGGAACTTACAGTTATATAAGAAATGACCCCACTCCTCCAGCTACATGAGAAACAGCCCTTCCTTCTGCCCACAGCAATAAATGTGTTCAAAGGAGCCAGAGCAATCAGCTAATCATTTCACAAGAGTTACACAGTTTAGGGGAGGGGGCAAGGGGCCAGAGCTTTTCAGAATTCAGGTCAGAGGCCATGGCTACTAAAGTGTGTGCTTGGTACAAATGGAATTTCCTTAGCCATCATAACCCGAGGTCCCTGGGCTATTTAGTCTCTAGTTCTTGGCCACCCAAGCAGTGTTTGGCATGGGTTCCCTCTTGTGGAGTGGGCCTTAAGTCAAATCAGACATTGGTTGGTTACCCAAACAAGCTTTGTGCCACCATTGCTCTGGTACACCTCGCAGGCAGGACACCATTACAGATCAAAGGGTTGATGCGTGACTTGATATCTCCATTTCTCTTTTGGTAGCATGCAGAGTATCTTCCTGTACCAAAGATACTAGCACATAGCGGTGAAGACTCTGTGTAGGCACTGGCTTGACTTCTCCATGTTCAATGAGTTGTGTAGGTGTCGTCTTCAGCAATGGGGACTTGTTGTCAGTTTGTGGAGAGCAACCTGTTGTCTTGGCAACAGGCCAGGTTGTTTGGAGATTCCCAGTGGAACCCCTTTCCCCAACAACTCAATGAGTTGTAACCTAATTCCCAGTACTGGAAGTTTCATTTAAGTTATGACCAGTTGGGGCTCTATCTCCCCTATTACTTGGTAATTGCATTTAAATCACCTTTATGTATGTATAAATTTTAGGAGGCTTCTACTGTATTCCATTCTACCCCCAATTATCCCATAATTTTAGCTGTCTACATATTCTCTCACATAATCCCCTCCCCCTCCACTTGATCCTCTACTTCCATCTCCCTATTCATTCAAAACGATCTATTCTAGTTCTCTTTCCTAACAAAATCTATCTGTACCCTCTAAGCCTTTATTCTATACATACATTCTGTGGGTCTACAGATTATACTTAGTTGTCATTGACTTCACAGCCAATATTCATATATAAGTGAGTACATACCATATTTGTCTTTCTGGGTCTAGAATACCTTACTCAGGATGATTTTTTTTCTTAGTTCTATCCATTTACCTGCAATTTTCATGATGCCATTATTTAATGGCTGAGTAATACTCCAGCCATTAAATGTGTAAATGTACTACATTTTAAAATCCATTCTTCTATGGAGAGACATATAGATTGTTTCAAATTTCTGGTTATTATGAATAGAATATCAGTGAACATGGTTGAGCAAGTGTCCTTGTGATAGGATAGAGAATCTTTTGGGCATATACCCAAGAGTGGTATAGCTGTGTCTTGAGGGAGATTGATTCCCTTCTTCCTGAGGAACTGCCATACTATATCCATAGTGGCTGTACAAGTTTGCACTCCCACCAGCATTGGAGGAATGTTCCCCTTACTCCACATCCTCACCAGCATGAGATGTCACTTGTTTTATTGATCTTAGTCATTCTGACAGGTGTAAGATGAAATTTCTAAGTAGTTTTGATTTGCATTTCTGTGATGGCTAAGGATGTTGAACATTTCTTTGTTTCTCAGCCATTTGGATTTCCTCTAGGAGAATTCTCTGTTTAGATATGTACCCCCATTTTTAAAAAATTGGATTATTTGTTTTATTGATAGCTAACTTTTTGAGTTATCTATATATTTTGGATATTAACCCTCCATCAGATGTGGAATTGGTAAAAAGCATTTCCCATTCTGTAGACTGTTGCTTTGTCCTAATGATGGTGGCCTTTGTCATGCAGAAGCTTTTCAGTTTCTTGAGGTCCCATTTATTAATTGTTGATCTTAGTGCCTGTGCTAATGGTGTTCTGTTCAGAAAGTTTTTTTCTGTGCCAATGAGTTTACAGCTATTCTCCACTTTCTCTTCTATGAGGTTCAGTATATCTGCTTTTATGTTGAGGTCTTTTATCACTTTGGAGTTGGTCTTTATGCAGAATGATAAATGTGGACCTGTTTAGATTCTTTCTACATGCAGCTACTCAGTTTTGCCAGCACCATTTGTTGAATATGTGTCCAGGCAGTGAGATGTCTCTGTCAATTCTAGAGTTTTGGACGTTGCTTACAATGCACTTCCTGTTTACTTAGGTAATATTTATCCTTATATAGTCTTTGATGGAGTTGAAGAATAGATAGTTATTATTATAGTCTTCCTTTGTTATGATAAAAGATAAAGTAGATAACTTTTGTTATTTGTGTAATTTTACTATGTTAAAACCTTCCTTTTTATTTAAATAGAAAAGGGGAAATGATGTAGGAAGTCCTTCTGTCTATGTGTTGCTTTTATTGGTTAATGAGTAAAGAAACTGCCTTGACCTGTTGATAGGGCAGAACTTAGGTAGGTGGGGAAAACTGGACTGAATGCTGGGAGAAGGAAGGTGGAGAGAGAGATGCCATGGATCCATTGCTGGAGATAGATGTGCTGAAACTTCGCTGGTAGGCCACAACATCGTGGTGATGCACAGATTAATGGAGATGGGTTAAATTAAGATGTTGGAGCTAGCAAATAAGAAGCTTGAGGTAATGGGCCAAGCAGTGATTTAATAAATACAGTTTCTGTGTGATTATTTTGGGTCTAAGCTGGAAATCAACAAGCTGCTTTGTCCAACAAAGATGCTGTATTTTTTCTACTGTGTGTTTATGGCTTCTTTATCAAATATCAGGTGCCCATACGTGTATAGCTTTATGTTTGGATCTTCAATTCAATTCCACTGATCAATGTATCTGTTTTCTTGCCAATACCATGCTGTTTTATTACTATAGCTCTGTACAACTTGAGATCGGGGATGGTGATACCTCCCATAGTTCTTTTATTATTTAAGGTTGCTTTAGCTATCCTGGCTTTTTTGTGTTTCCACAGGAAGCTGAAAATTTTCTTTTGAAGGTCTGTGAACTGTGTTGGAATTTTGATAGAGATTGTATTGAATATATAGATTGCTTTTGGTAAGATTGAAGTTTTTACTATATTAATCCTACTATAGGCATGGGAGATCTTTCCACCTTCTTCTGCAGAGACAACCAGGTGTGGAGGGCAAACAAACCCCAGGGCTGCACCAAAGGGTATCTATCCTCCAGGTGGACCAACAAGCAATCTGAACATTTTCCCTGTAGGAAGACTGACCTACACTGCGGGCTGGTGACAGGCTAATGCAACATCAGGGACTGTTTGGGCAGGAACTTGGGACTCCCCAGATGCACTGTGTGGACGGGAGCTGGAGTGGGTACTTGCCTGGAGGACACGTATCATTTTATTTAAATGGTCCCGTTGGCCCAGTGACTGGAATGGTATGGGCTGAGTAATCCAGCCTCATGTTATCTTTCTCCTGTTAGGGTGAAAAGATGCCTGACATAACAGCCTACGAGGAGGAATTATTTACTGTGTGCCATAGTTTCCAAAGTTTCAGTCTATAGTCCTTGGCCTCCTGGGTTGTGAGTCTATGGTGAGGTAGAGCTTGGTAGAAGGAACAAGGGGGCAGAGACCACTCAGCTCATTCCTGGGCTCTCTTTTTGTCCCACCCAGATCCCTCGCTTAGGGATTGCTGCCACCTGCATTCAGAGTGACTTCTCTTCCATAATTGACCCTCTCTGGAGACACCTTCACAGACACACCTGTGTGCTTTCCCAATCTCCCCAGTACAGTCATGGTGATATTTAAATATAACCATCACAGGGGCCGTTGGTTTATATCCTAGCCTACTCCTAAGAATGCTGGACATCCCGTGACAGCAGCTTCTGACTACTGGTGGCCAGGGGAGTGTCGCAGAAGTATGTACACATATCAGGCAGACTGCATTACCCTTAGAGACAGCCCTGAACCACTCTGAAGAAAGAATATTGTGTGTTTCCTAGGCCAGGTTCCAAAATGCACAGCCCAACACGGGTTTGTGCCCATGTCATTTAATGAGGGAGATTTCTTGGGTGAAGTCTAGAGGGAGAGAGGCTGAAGAGCCAATTAGAGAAAGGAAACAGGATGGGTAAGAATGTATTCCTGGGGAGTGTTTCCTGAACCCAATGCCTAGGGGGAGGGCCCCCGGCCATAAGGACCACCATGGCATTTCCCCTGCCCCTGAGAAGAAGCCACATTTGTAATGAAGAGCCTGGGGGCTGTAACTAGAAAATGGAGTGTGGCAGGCAGCGAGCGCTCCTAGTCCCCTTCCACACTGTCCACCTGGGTCTGACCACATCCTCATTACTTCTACAGAAAACTCTCGGAATGTGTGCTAGGCCTGCACTTTGCCTCCACCAGAATGGGATGGGGCACATCCCAATCTTGTGCAAGAGATGTTCCTGTCTTGCTGTAGCTCTGATGTCTCCGGAAGCAGAATTTTTAAACTCACCCATTCATGGTGCTTTTGTGTTCTGTGGCTATGAGAGAGTTCCTGCAATTTCACAGTGGATCACGTCACATTCAGGGTAACTTGACTAAAACTTGTCAGGTCATGGTCACTCATATTTAACTCAAAATGATCCTTTACAGCAAGTTGTTAATGTCAATATTCCAATACCAGACCAGGAAGGCTGGCTGTTGGGTTTCTACTTTTCTTTTTTTTTTTTTTTTTTTTTTTTTTTTTTTTTTTTTCGAGACAGGGTTTCTCTGTGGCTTTGGAGCCTGTCCTGGAACTAGCTCTTGTAGACCAGGCTGGTCTCGAACTCACAGAGATCCGCCTGCCTCTGCCTCCCGAGTGCTGGGATTAAAGGCGTGCGCCACCACCGCCCGGCTGGGTTTCTACTTTTCTTAGTTACTGGCTGTCAGCCAGAGCCCGGGCTTCCTAGGCCTGGGCTCCTGCTAGCCAGGGTGATGTTTTGGGAAATGAGAGCTCTCCAAGAGGGGAAATCATGTCTGGTGAGTGCTCCTGCAGCCAGTGAGAAATCCGCCGTTCCACCTACTTACAAATTCACAACCTACTTGCCACAGTGGCAGGGCTCTCTGTAGAAGAGCAAAATGAAGCACAATTCATTGTGCCCTGCAACAGCAGTGTCTAGGGCTTCAGATTCCTATATCAGTTTCCAACCTCTGATTCCCAGAGTCTCTTTTAATGAGCTGTGGGCCAAGAGATCTCAGCAGCAGAAACCCATCTATTATAACAAGCACTAAACATCCTTGCCCTTAGCTCCTGGGGAAGACACCAGCCCTATCTTTGAGGCTGTTCACTATGTACTAATCTTCAAAGGGGCAGTCTGGATCACAAGGAAAAGTTGGCATTACCTCTCAACATGCAACATGTGTGTGTCCACAACCAGCACATGGGCTTGCTGCTATAACGTTATATTTCAAAATGTTGAAATTGAAACCCAGGGCAACTTGCTTAAGCTCCCACCTTGAAAAGCCAGGAGACAGCCTTGTTTAAGGTCTTAAGGAAGAATCAGTTCTCTCTTCACATGGGGGTGAGGGTAGGGATTTTTTTAAAAAAATGTCATAGTGGTTGTGATCCACCTGAGTCTCTTAAAGGACAAGCAGATGATCGACAGCATTGGAGTTTGGTATTGGATGGGGTGGTGACTTAGGGTCACAATTTCTGTGACAAAATGACTTGACCAAAGCCACTTGGAGAGGAAAGGGTTTTTGGCTTACGCTTCCACATCACGGTTCATCATTAAAGGAAGTCAGGACAGGACTCAAGCAGGGCAGACTGGAGGCAGCAGTCAATTCACTAAGTGCTCTCAGTCGTGATTCTCAGGCACTGATGCTGCTGTGCCTGGTTTGTATTTGTTTCCCCCATGTCCTTGAGAGCCACCCATCTCCCTTCTGTGTTTACAGCCATTTCTGCCCCTCTCTCAGGCCCGCTAACCTGTGTGACTTGAAGATAGGATCTCTTGACTGTGCCTGACAGGTGTGGAAGACTTGGGATCAGCCGCAGACTTCTGATTCCTAAGAGAATCACCTCAGGTGAGAGTTATGGGTTGGACTCCTTATATTCCATCATTTCTATGATGGGGAACAGGTGAGTTAAAGATTTCTGGTGAGGGCTGGAGAGATGGCTCAGAGGTTAAGAGCATTGCCTGCTCTCCCAAAGGTCCTGAGTTCAACTCCCAGCAACCACATGGTAGCTCACAACCATCTGTAATGGGGTCTTGTGCCCTCTTCTGGCTTGCAGAAATACACACAGACAGAATATTGTATACATAATAAATAAATAAATATTAAAAAAGATTTCTGGTGAGTCAATCAATCGTCCAGCACTGTAGCCTGTAGGAAACAGGACAGTGAATTCCAGCTCTGATAATGCAGGTCTGCAGTCCTATGTGAGAGGAGGAGGCAAGAACCAGAGTCAAGTTCAAGACCAGCCTGGGCTACACAGTCCACAAAAGAAGGAGGGCATTCTAGGCAAGAATGGAAACATGGATATGACCTGGTCTTTGTCCTCTTTTCCAGTTTCTTCTCATATCTCCTCCCCATGCCTCTGGCAGTTCAGGCTTCCTGGCTCCAGTCCTGCTTCACAAACCAGCAGAACTTCATATTTCTGCTCTTCCTGCTGGAATTTCTCAGGGCTGGATTCTTATCACTCAGTTCCCTTCAGGTGTAGTACCTCATGCTGTATGTCTCCTGGGACAAAGAATACCACGGTATCTGGTGAAACATTATATTGAGAATGTCTGTCTTTTGGGATGATAATAATGTTTGAATTTGTAGTGCAAATGACCTCCTGATTGTGGCTGGCCCCAACTCATCCAGGAAAGACTAGAGTGGAAACAGAATGCTAGGCAAGGGAGAATGCTATCTCTCTGCCTATTGTTAATCTGTGACATCATTCTTTTCTTTTTCGGTCTCAGTCTTGAACTGAAACCAGCATTACCATTTCTGGCCCTCCAGCCTTTGGAGAAGACTGAAACCGTCAGCAAGCACTCATGAGTCTCCAGCAAGGCAAACAGCCCTCATGAGCTTCTCAGACTCTAGTTCCACAAGCCAGCCCAGCAAATGAATCCAGTGCATGTATGTATTGGTGCTACCTCTCTGGAGAATCTAAGCTTAAGCTGCTAACATCCCCTGCTGGGAACACTACTCAGCATCCCCCCCACCCCCCCACCCCTACCCCCACCCCGTCTTCTTCGTCCTTGTCATGGTAATTACTGTGCGCCTGCTTTGTTGGCTCATTCATCATCTCTGACCTCTGTCAAAGCCAAAAGCCAAAGGAGTAATGGTGCCGGTTTCATTCAGGTTAAAGGGGGAAAGGCACAGCCCTGAAGACCACATTGTCTCAGGAAATGATGTGGATTTGTTTGTATGTAGAAGAGTCAGTGGGTTATAGGTGAGAAGTTGTAGCTGGAATTGCCTTTTCTTTCCTTCTTCGTTTTTCTTTTGTTTGTTTTTGTTTTTTTTTCGAGACATGGTTTCTCTGTACAGCTCTAGCTGTTCTGGAACTCATTCTGTAGAACAGGCTGGCCTCAGAGAACTGCCTGCCCCTGCCTTCCGAGTGCTAGGATTAAAGGCGTGCTCCACCACCACCCTTCTTGGAATTGCTTTTTCAATCGGGGCACATCTCAGCTAGTGGGCTAAATGGGGAGCGTTCAGCTCTGTGTCTAATTGGCTTGAGGAAGACAAACATACAGTTTAAGTAAATTATTCATTAGCAAAATCAACAGACCAAACAACAAACCCAGAGCATGGGGCAGTCTTTATCGACCTCTCAAGATGCTGAGTGCCTTGCAGAGTCTCTCTGGAATCCTGAACAATTGGACAGCGAGCGAACAGCAATCTCAGCTAACGGCTCTTTGTGCTTGGTCAGATACGCATTGCAAAAGAGAGCAGGTTTATCAACTCTGGGTTCTAGGTTCTGACGACCTTCTACAGTATCAGCCTGAACTGAAGGATATCTGGAGTGACCCTGATCTTAAACAGCAAATGTGCACATGGGACGTTTGTACAGTGCGATGCCTACTGCACTCTTAGAGCAGAGCTGCGATGGAATAGAGGTAACACTGAAACCACTACCAGCAGGAGAGAGCTGCCCGACGCTGAGGGGACGCCAGGTGTATAGGGCTGTGTTCAGTTTCCTAGGGGCGGCGAAAGCCCTGCTGGGCTCCTGTGGTGGAACACAGTGTTGTATCAGGGGACCATCATATTCAGAATCTCTCAGATGGACATGCTCCTCCTGGAGACATTCCTCCGGGGAGAAATCTGAGTATGGTTTGCTGGCCTCACACAGGTCTCTGCTCTGAAGTCAGTTCCACCACATCACAGATATGGACCCTTCTGAAGAGGCACCCGCCCAAATCTGAGCCTGTCTCCTCATTTCTGGCAGAGAAACAGAGCACCCCATTTGGGCTCTTGTGAATGGCATGTGATATAGAATACACCAAGCCCTCAGTCTTGGACCTCATAGAGCATTATCGCAGCAAATCAGAACGCTCTCATCTCCCCAACCACACATGCCCCCTCCTCAACCTTCCTCCAAAACCAATTCAAGTACTCTATTGCAGGGGTGCTGTTACCCCTGCGGGAGGAAGTGGGGCACCAATGAAGTCCAGGGATGGGAAACTTTCCCTGAACCTTGGAGGAGACACTGATGATGGTGGGGGAGGGGTGGGGCTGGTTCTCTGACCCCAGTGCCCTCTCCCAGGGAGCTCCAGATTCTATTTCTGGGAACTGTGCTTCTAAATATCACTCTTTGCTTTCAGAGCTTCTGAATTAAAGCCATCTAAGCCATCTAAGCCACAGGGAATGAGGAGCACAGCTGGCTCCTTCTCTAACATTTACCTTCAAACTTTCAAAAGCAAAGAAACCTGGCTTTCCTCTGTGCGCTGCCCCTATCAATAACGTGCCTGGGGGCTGGTGTCTCTAGATGATGCTTTCAAACCGCTGCACTGGGCCAGTCTCCTTTGATCCTCTTCAGACTCCACAGAACAGCCAGGACACTCTGCAGCTACAAAGGCAGAGGCCATAGCCCTGGTGTCTTGTGGAGACATGGTCAGTGTGGAAATGAGGTCATTTCCAGGCTCACTCCTTCCACAGAAGACTGTGGCCCTGGCTCCACACAGTTGAGAACTGTCATCTTCTGGGGAGCTGCTGGGCCATAGGAACTTAGACTCTGGCGAGTGCTGGGGGATTCTAGTCTGACCCTGAGTCTGACCTAGGACTTGGACTTCCGTTGATAAAATGGGATTTCCCCCGTGTTGGTCACTTCCAGTGAGTTCTCACACAGGGCACGGCAGCAAAGTTAAGGTCAGGATGCCTGGGCTGCTGCCACTGCTGCTGCTGCTGCCGCCCCTCTGAGGTATGGCATGGCTCAGAGGGCTAATGGAAGAACTGAACTTAGGGAGGCAATCTGCTATAGTATATACTGGCACACAGTAGGTCCCTAAGAAGTGGCAATGACTTTATTTGCATTGTGTGTAGGGGCTTCTTGTGGGGACCAATGGGAGAGCATGGGTAGCAGCAAACACAGCCCAGTAGGGCTCTCACAGTCTGAGAGAGTGCACCTGACTTTGAAGCTCACATTATGGTTATGAATGCTACCAAGGCACCCTGGGTTGGTGGAAACCATGGGCTCATGTCTCCATGTTCTTTCCAGTTCGAGGGTCAACTCATGATTCCTTGTGAACAGGGGCTGGAAAAGCCTCCGAAATATAAACCCATAACCTCTCAAATAAGCAGCTTTAATGCCTTGGGACTCTGGGTTTAAAGAGGCTCTAGATGTCTCAGGAACTCAGTAACATGTGCCCCAGTTAGCAGGAACTCTGGAGAGTTGTTGCCACTTGCCCCTCTTCTCAGCCAGGCCGGGGGACTCTGCAAAGGCTGGTCAAGCGTGATTGGACCGCGACAACAGACCTGCTCTCTGCCAGTGAAGTGTGGTAGAGATGCTGTGACCCTAGCACTTAAAAATGTGCATTATTGTATGTATGTGATGGGAGGATGTGTGCCATGGTGCAGGTGCAGAGGTCAGAGGGCAACTCTGTGGAGCGGGGTTCCCTTTCTATCTTTACACAGGTTCTGGAAGTTGAATTTTGGGGGCAGGCTTGCTCAGCAAGTGCCTTTATCAAAGGAGCCCTCTTGCTGGTGTGGAAGAGCCTCTCTTAAAAATAAATGAACAAACAAACAAATAAATTAAGGTTCTAGGTCAATCCTCAGTACCTCAAAATAAAAATAATAAAAATGAAAAAAATATATATACAAACTGGGAGGAGTGGAGGGAGGGAAACTGGTTGGGATGTAATGTATGAGAGAAAAACAAACGAACGAACAAACAAACAAATAATAAGCTAGCTAATAACCTTTGGAGGGCATTAGGAAAAAACCCAGAATATACAGAACTCAGTGGCTAAGAGCATTTCAGATTCTTTCAGGCGCCCCAGGTTTAATTGCCAGCATCTCTATGGAGGAGCCCAACCATCCATCTCTAACTCTAGCTCCAGAGCACTGGCGCCCTCTTCTGGCAGACGTACATGCAGGGAAAACACCCAAGAACAAAATAAAATACAGAACACATAAGGGGCAAGCAGAGCTGAGAGCACCATAGAGGAAATTGAATCGTACAAGCAAAATGAGAAGAAAATAGAACATATAAAGGAAGGAGAAAAGAAACCAAATGGAACGGTGGTCAAGAGGGGGCTACAGACTGGATCTGGGCATCGATTTCAAGGAAGGGCAGCTTCACTGTGGCCCGGGACACCCAGCTCTTGGGGCTGTGGACCCAGAGAGATGTACCCCTCCTAACCTGTGTCCTGAAGTTCCCTGGGGTACTGCTTCGTGGGCTCACTTCATCCCAAGACTGCCACAAGAACTGGGCATGTCTGAGACCTGAAATTCCCCATTGATTGATTTCCCCTCTTCTTTATGGAAACCATTTCTCTTGCTACTGTTTGACACAATTTCCACTATCTCAGGCCTCAGTCAGGAAAGGGGACACCTCTGAGACAGGACAGCAAGAAATTTCTTCCCTGTCCCTCAGGTCTGGGTCACCATCTGCTCCCTTAACCTCATGGCCTTGACTCCCTGGAGAAGCTCAAGCAGGGTCAGGGGACCATGGAGCCAGAGGGAAATGCTGGGTATCTGCTGTGGGTCTGTTGGCTTAGTCAGGAGCCCCTAGGGCCTGCTATCGGGTCATTCCGCCTGAACCCAGCATCTCACGGGGGGGGGGGGGGGGTGGCTTTCCCTGGACTTACAGTCTTCTGTGGTAACTGTCACCTGGATAGTGACACAGGGCCACACCTTACAGGCAGCTGCGGACTTCTCAAGAGACAGTTGCAACCAGACTTTGAATCACTTATTTTTTTCCCAGCCTGAGCCAGTTTCCCATCCATCTCTCCTCTCCTCTGTCTTTCCCCACCACCTGCCCCTACCTCCCATCCACTCTCTCCCTTCCCTTGAGAAAGTGCAGGCCTCCCGTGTTCATCAGTCAGTCACGGTATATGAAGCTGCAGCAAGGCTAGGCTCCTCCTCTCTTGTTAAGCATTTTAGATCATCTTTTACGCATCTATGCATGAATATCTCAGAGTTCATACATATCTAGACAAGGAAAATCCACGAGTAATTTAATGTAGAACACAAGTGGAAGGAACCAAATATCTGCGGCCTATTTCCCTAACAAGGGAGGAAACTTTGTTCGTAGGCTTCTGAAAATGGCTATCAACACGGAGGACACTCGGGTCACTGGAAGGAAGGCCAGGAACTCACGGTAGTCTGACTTCAAGGTACAAGTATGCTCTCCCCGAGTCCCAAGCTCTGGGAGTCTTCTCAGTGCCCTTTCTCAGAGACCGTGTGGTATCAGTAAGCCTGCCTGTCCATGGGGCACAAGTGAGTGGAGTAGTGCCTCTGTGTGCTGAGGGACGGGGCATGGAGAAGCCACCATGCAGCGAAGGAGTACAAACTCTGCACATGGGGTGTGTGGGGCCCTCCAAATGCTAACGCAGCAGAGAGACAATCTGAGCGAGGCAAGAGGGAAATCTGGGTCAGCACAACCTAGTTAGCTGGTACTGGTTCAAAGTACGATTTTGGAAAAAAGTTTCCTGCTAACAATTGCATCAATTCCATGTGCACAATAATGTTTAAGGCATGACTACATCGAAACTGTTTTGCAAAGTACATGTGGCCTCTATCGTGAGATGGGTTTTATAGCTTAAGGGTCTAGGATCTTGTGTGGTCACCAGACTACAAAACAACATCCACTCCCAACCTTCTGGATGGACAATAGGTATACATATCTCTTCTAATAGGCAAGCCTAATGATTAACATTCCCCGTTTCCCTATGTGACACAAAGACCTCACACCCTCTGCAGAGAGGGACCTGTGGAAGCGTTTTAGGGATAAGCATTTGATATCTATTTTGACCCAGACTAGCCTGTGATCATCTATCTGCTCTGATACCAAGATCAAACACACAAGATTTTACCATATTAACTTACCTGAAATGCCGAACAGGTGTTTCTTTCTCTTTTGAAGGGTTAGAAGAGCGTACTAAAGGAACAGGACAGATGGCCACACCATCTTACAAAAGATGCATATATACTGTTACAGTATATGTTGTATGGGAACCAATGACAGTCTACATCTGAGTTCTCCAGTTTGCAGCAGAAACACACTCATATTTGCATATTTATAGTCCATTTGAAAATTGGTAGGGAAGGGCCAGGGAAATGGTTCAGGGGCTAAATAAAAGTGCTGTGTGTGCCCGACAGTCTGAGCTTGAATCACTGAGTCCCATGAAAAGCTGAATGCAGTGGTATTCAGCTCTATAATCCCATCACAGATGGGAGGCAGGGGTGGGGTAGGGAGTGGGGTCCTGGAAGCTTAGAAGACAGCTAGCCTGGAATATGCCACACAGCAGCAAGAAAGACTCTACTTCAAAGCAGATGAGGGCCAACACCCAAATGCATGCTCATGCTCTCATAAGCAAAGTGCACACAGGTTTAAAAATTTAGGTAAAATTCTTATTATTGCTTCCTGTTAGATATTTCTCTGGACACATCCTTATAATTTTTTTTTTTTAAAGATAGTCTCACTATGTAGCCCCAATTGACTTGGGACTCAATATACAGACTGGCCTAGAACTCAGAGATCCCACCTGCCTTCGGAATTAAGGACATACTGCACTATCACAAATTTGTTCTAATGGGAAATTTAAAATAATTTGATCAGATTTTTTTTTTTTTGGTTTTTCGAGACAGGGTTTCCCTGTAGTTTCTAGAGCCTGTCCTGGAACTAGCTCTTGTAGACCAGGCTGGCCTCGAACTCAGAGATCCGCCTGCCTCTGCCTCCCGAGTGCTGGGATTAAAGGCGTGAGCCACCACCATCTGGCTCTGATCAGATATTTTTTGGGGGGATGTTTTGAGATAGGGTTTCACTATGTAATAGCCCTGGCTATCCTGGAACTTGCTTTATAGAACAGGCTGTCCTCAAACTCACAAAGATCCACCTGCTTCTGCCTCCCAACTGCTGGGATAAAAGGTGTGCACCACCATGCCTGGCTTCAATACTTTTTTTTTTAAAGTTATTTATTATGTATGCAATATTCTGTCTGTCTGTATGCCTGCAGGCCAGAAGAGGGCGCCAGATCTCATTACAGATGGCTGTGAGCCACCATGTTGTTGCTGGGAATTGAACTCAAGAAAGCAGCCAGTGCTCTTAACCTCTGAGCCATCTCTCCAGCCCCCAACTTCAATACTTTTTAAAGGTGTGAATCTACTGGAATTGGGATTTCTCTTGGCTGTGGAACTAACTTTAAACTACTGAGTCCTCCCACTTAGGAAGGTCTTTTTAGTGCGCCATGGCAGTGTTAGTTTTCTCTGGAGTTCCAGCACGTTTTTGTTAAAGTTATGCCTAGTGGCTTACGTTTTCTATAGCTAGTGAATGGGATTATTTTCATTCATCTTCCACTGGTGGTCATTCACTGAGGGCTTAGCCAGGCGACATGAAATGGCCTGGATGGGACCTGGGTGCTTGCAGGGCCTGTGGCAGTCACTTGTCACTGGCAGCTTTCCTTTTCCCTTCTCAGAAGTCATGATTCAAGGAGAGACCCGGCAGCCAGTGCTTATTTAACAACCTTTAGGAAGAGGCACAGGACTGGGGGTGCTGAGGAAATCTTAGAGTGTCACAGAACCTTCCTCCACCTGCCTCAGTCTATGACACTTGCAGACTCCTGTGCTCTGAGCCAGCTGCTTCTGATTAGCTATCTATCACCTCCCTCCTTTGTGAGAAAGGAAGGCATTTGATCATAGGATGAGGGAGAGGAAACCTGGCAGATACCCTTCTTTCCCCTTACATTGCTGAGACCCAGGCCAGGAGAGAACAGTGCATTCTGCAAAATGAGACGAGAAATTCCTAAAAGAGCTTGCATGAAAACGGTTCCGGAGCTAGAATGTCCTCGAGTGGTGGAGGCTCTGCAGGAGGATTGTTCATGAACAAGGCTAGGAAGACAACCACAGCCTTACTACCAATAGGGAAAAGGAGACCAACCCTTTACAAAGACGGCAAAGGATGCTGCGGGGTAAAGACCTAGCTCCATTCCCAGCTTTATTCTCAATTCAGGCAACATACAACTGTGTCAACTCTACACTGGATGAATTTGCATCTTTTTCTGTATGTGCCTGTGTGTAGTATATGCAGGTCAGAAGAGGGTATGAGATCCCCTGAGATTGTTGTTACAGGTATGAATGCCCTCTGCAAGAGCAACAAACCCTATTAACTAATGAGTGAAATTACCAATAAATTGACTCAAATCCCCAAATTAATGTTTTTTTTTTTAAAGAGGAAATGAGACACACCAACAACTGTGAAGAGTCCGAGCCACGCCTGGTAGCTGACACCGTAAACCCCAGTACTCGAGAGCTGAGAACAGGAATGCAATTTTTAAGTGAACCTACACACAAAATAACATTTAAAAAAAGTTACCATTGTGAAAGACTTAAATTTTCTATCAAAGTGGAATATTTAAAGCTATTATCTCAAATAATGCTTTTTACACCATTACTTCTCCCCCTGGCTTCACACAGAAATACGTTCCACAGTAATAAGCCATTCAAAGAGTTGCTTTGTACTGTTCATCTCAGTGTGTGGACAAGCACCAAAGGACATACATAAATACACGCACTGTCCTGGGAATGCACACTGTTTGCAGGACTGACACTGACCACACTGGGTGACTAATGGTGACATGTTCTCTGAAGTGGAGCCCCCCTTACCCCCTCCACATTTACAAACCACAGCGCTGTCATCTACCAACGGACCTCAATCAATGTAAGATAAAGGGAAATTTTAATGCAATAAAAACAACATACAAAGGTACTTTTCATTTTGAAAAGAAATTATGCAACTTTTTATAAGCTGCACAAATTATAGCATAAAGTTGGGGACAATGGTTTACTTAGGTTAAAATATTTATTCCAAGTAGATTCCCTACTCCACTTCCCATATTAAAAAGAAAATGACACTGGAAACATTTAAGAGACTGGAAACTGGTTAGAGCCATTCCTAAATCCGTTATCAGATAAAATACAACACTAGGGGAAAGAAATTGAGAAAGTTAAAACTGGAAAGAACAAAACCCCCAAAGTCAAACTGATCCTTAACATTTCAGACTTTAATTAAGCACATAAAACTGTACTACTTAATATATTTCTCCATGAACTTCTTGTGAAACTCAGATCGCAGTGTGTCGTTTACAAATCTTTTATCTTTCTTCTGATCATCTATTCCTTTTGCACAGTTCTTAAAAACGACGTCATCGTCCCACCTAAAGGGGAGAAAAGAAAATAAATCCCTTACAACCCTATCAGGAGACAAGAAAACCAGAGAGGCTGTAAAGCTGGATCAGCACAGACACTCTTAACAAGCTGCCACCGACAGCAAACGAACAAGCGTGCCTGTGGTGGGAGGGCACCCATACTCAGAGCACACACCACTCCTCTGGTGGACGCAGACACACATACTGTGCTCAGGTAAAGGTGTGATATTATTTTCAGGTCTAAAAGCAAGAGGCAGGACCACAGTCCTGACCCAGACATCACTAGACAGTAAGTGATCTGTTTACTGGTGCTCTGTAAGGTTTTGTACATACTTCTAATCAACTATATCCATCATGCGGATCATACATCATAATGCAACAAAAGCGGGAATGATAGGAATATAACAATTAATATTCACAGACTGGCCCAAGTCTCTAATAATACTCAAGAAATATCTGCTGAAATGTTCAGAGTAGAACTTGGTTGGATTTCAGAAAGCAATAACACACCCATGGGTTGGTGGTATGGAAGCAGAGTGCATAACTACAGAGCAGCATCTCCTATATAAAACCCAAGCCCTTACACATGACAAAGACACGCACAAATACGCAGAAAACAAAGCCTACATAATGTGCTTGTGTGTAATGCTACATGTTCACCAGGAGAAACTAACTGCACAAAGAAAACAAGGACAGACTATGTGCACTAATGCACATGAGAAGCTGAGCAGCTTAGTGTAACTGGGATGTCTGCTCCTGCATCCACAAAGGGAAGAATAAGCCAGATTGCTTCATATTCAATATGCAATTGATAGTTTTTCCTCTTAACTCATTCCCAAAGAGTTTTGGCCCCCGTGTTGCCAAGAAACAGTGCACGATCCCCTTGCACTCACAGCAGTATTCAGTATTCCGAGGCCACCACTTGTCGCTCCCACAGCACTAATGTCAATGTCTTGCCTGTCCTCCTCTCTGGCTAGGCTTAGCCTAGGATTCTAAATTCAAATACTATTATTAAGCATTTACTATGAACTTCTACTGCGCACTACTCCAGGTACCGGAACAATCCTCACTTCCTTCTGCCCATGGTGACAACTGCCAGATGCATTACTACCAACCTGAGCCAACTGTAGAAACACACAGGCTGGATGGACTCAGAGAAGTACAGACCACT
Source organism: Arvicola amphibius (assembly GCF_903992535.2). Classification (NCBI taxonomy): domain Eukaryota; kingdom Metazoa; phylum Chordata; class Mammalia; order Rodentia; family Cricetidae; genus Arvicola; species Arvicola amphibius. Next base: position 83,556,916 of record NC_052049.1, on the reverse strand, counting down.
CCAGATCTATGATGCCTGAAACAAGTTTCCTTTCTCATGCTCAGCATAAGCCACACTCCTCCTCATTCCTGCCTTGCAACTGCAGGCCAATGCTTGCAGTCTGGTCTCTGATAAACAGTTGCCAGCAAACCTGCCCTTGACCGTACTGCTGTCTTCAAGAATCTGTTAAATTTTTAGCTTTATGCCACTGTACTTTTACTGTGATCAAGTAAAGAAGCCAACGAGTTTAGAAAAGGGCAGCTATCACTGTGACTTTAAGAGAATCATGGTGCTGGGATGAGAAGTGAGCTTGGAAGATGGAGCTCTGTGTATGAGCAGAAGGAACACTGACAGTGGCAGGGGATGGAGAAGGAAGGAAAGGCAACAGGACTCCCCATCCCCTGACAGAGAACATATCCCCCCAACACACACCGTAGCTCCTGCAAGTGCTCACTCTGCTTTCCTATGCATCCTCATCGCCATCACATCACACACCCTTCAGCTCTCTAGTGCCCTCCTGCACATACAGTACGGAGGGCATTCACGAGCCTGCCTCTAAGCTTGGCCTTGGCCAGCACTGGACCTGCCTCATTCCTCACCGTCACTGTGCCCACCGCACTGGACCTGTCTCATCCCTCACTGTTACTGTGCCTACGGTGCACAACTAACTTGACTTCCACCCAGTACAAGTTTCTGCAGGACAAGTTCCAATAATCTGGAGCATCGAGTCCAAGCTTTCAGTTTCACTGTTTGGTGACCTCTTACAGGGAATAGGAGTTCAGAAAGCCTGTCTTTCCACTTATGACCTGGATATATACCTGTGAAGATTCACAATTGCATGATCTGGGTATATCTTACAATACCAACCAACAATATGGCCGTGCCAAGCCCCCTGAATTTTAGAATTGTACTGGGAGGGGTGGTCTTGAGGATCCTTCCACTCCCATCTCACATGCAGGTTTTATAGCTAAGGTCAAAGCAAAGACTTTGTCCCTTTTCCTTCTTCCTTTATTCTAAGATCTGACTGAGGTTAGAAATAGGAAAGGGGGTGGGGGTCTTAGAAGCCTTATATAACACATAACACAAATCATGGACCATGCATGTAGCTCAACCCATTATCCTCCCGTCATCCCCCAGTCTCCCATGGGTTTTTTAAAGCAGAGTTTGTGCAGCCCTGGTTGTGTTGGAACTCACTCTGTAGACCAAGCTAGCCTCAAATTCACAGAAATCCGCCTCCCTCTGCCTCCTGCTTGGATTAAACGCATGCGTCCCAACCACCTGGCCAACCCATTACTTTTAGTACCTTCTTTTAACCTTGAAGTTGGCCTGAGGCTGGGATGGGCCAGTGAGATTAAGGAGAGGGTTTCCACTCAGAATATTTTCCATGCGAATTCTCTCTTCTTCTGCTTTTTGTTCTTGTTCCTGTCAATGATGGGGAAGACAGTTACTAACTCCAGGTCAGCTGTCTTAGGTTAGTTCACAGATGAACATCTGTCGACTGCACAGGGAGAGAAGACAGGTTTCGTTCTCCTTCCTTCCTTTCTCTTTTTGGAGACAGGTTACTCATCCTGTAGCCCAAGCTGGCATGGAACTTCCTAGGTAGCAGAGGACAACCTTGACCCTGTGATCTACCTCCTGAGTGCACGACAGGTGTGCACACCCCATGCCCAGCTTCTTGGTGCTAGGGATGGGACCCAGGGCTTGGTACATGGTAGGAAAGTACTTTACCAACTGACTCACTCCTCTTTGATTCTTGATAAACACCAGAAAAATCTTATTTATAAAAAGTAAATACTTTGCAATTTTTATTATAAATCTCAATCTTGCCAACATAGTCATCAGTCTCTCTAAATTGTGAGAAGCTGAGATGCAGATGTAAATGTTTTATTTAGTTACAATCAGATTAAGTTTAAGAGAATATTAATAAATATTTATAATTTAAGAACATATTATCAAAGAAGTTTAGCAAGGCTATCACCTCCCTTTTTAAAGGGCTATAGACAACAAACTTAATGTTAATTTAAGTTTGAATTTAATTTTACATTACTAACAGTATAAGCTTTCATCTCTAGAATTGAGATTATTATTAATTAATATTATTATTAAGGAGTAATTCCTAAGACAAAGTATCATACAAAACATAACATGTACATCTATTAGTTTACATAAAACACCTTTTGTTCTTATGCTTTACTGTTAGTGGTCTATTATACCTTTATATATTTTCTTCATGGTTACAACTGTATTTTTAGAAAGCATTTTTATATTTATTTAATGTGCATGCATGTATATGGGCACCATAGTGCAATAGTGGTCAGAAAAAATTTGCAGGAATCTGTTTTCTCAGCACGTGGGTTCCTGCTGAGCTATCTCACCCACGTTCCATTTTGTTTTAAAGACACAAGCTTTCATTACTCGCTGAGTTTGGTCTTCAACTTGTGATTTTCCTGCCTTAGCCACCAGAGTGTCGGGATTACAGGTATGAGTCACTATATCTAGATTATTTTTCGCACTTTTATTTTAGCATTAATTTCTTCAGATTCAGATCACCCTATTTTATGAAACAGAAATGCAAAATTTCTAAAATTCTTACCTGTAATTTTTGTAGCTATCTGTTAAGATAATTTAAACCTCCTTTGCTGTGCTTTGGGGACGACAGAAACAGATGACCTAACTGATAACAGCGAGACTCTCCACAAATCACTCTAAAGTGAACCTAGTTTTCCACACAGCTTCCTGGAACTCCACTTTAATATGCAAATGTGAATGACAGGTTCACTTGTACCAGGACAAGCAATTGCCAGGTGAGAGAATGTTACTTGTAGGGGAAATCTTTTAGGTCAGTGCAGACACCTTAAAGTCAAGATTTACTACAATTAAGACCAGAAAGCTTTCTAAAAATCACATGCTTATTGGGGTGGGAGGGACCCACTGAGATGACTCAGCAGTAAAGGTACTTGTCATAAGCCTGGTAACCAGAGCTCAACCCTCAGTTCCCATACCAGGGAAGGATAAACCTGACTCTTGAAAGTTGTCCTCAAATCTAGCAAAATAAATCACAGGTAAAAACAGATGTTTTCCAAAGATGTCACAAAACCAGGAGTAAGCATATAATGTACACAAACTTACAGTTAACACAGAGCACTGAGAAGAAAAGGCAACCCCTTCCCTACTCCTACGCCAGATTTGGAGCTTAATGGTCAGATAGCCTGCGCATCAAATCCATGCTCCCTCCCACGGGCTTGAGGTTAGATTTTTTGGAACATGGCACTGTGGCCACGTCTGGGCTGTGATCGCAGTAGAGCTGCTGCTATGTAGCTGGGTGATCAGCCACACAAGGATGCTTACATTACGATTCCTAACAGCAGCAACATTACAGTTATGAAGTAACAATGAAAGAATGTTATGGTTGGGGTCACTGTAACACGAGGAACTGTATTAAAGGGTGGCAGCATTAGGAAGGCTGAGAACAAGTGCTACAGACAATCTTACCTCTAATTAGAAGACTAAAGCTCACTTGTTTGTTCTTAAGTTGAACACTACTCATTGGTGAACTATCTGAAAGGAACTGTCAACATAATTAGGGGACTTAGAATGTCATTTTAAATAGATCCATAGGTGTTACGATATTTAGACACACTGCTTTCTAATAAACGATAGCAGCAGAGTTAAGGGTTCTGGTTTAGGATGCATGGCGGAGAGACTGAGTGTCAAGCACTACCTTCCTGGCCTGCTCCTCAGCTCTTTCCTTCTTGATTTTCTCCAGCTCTGCCAGAAGAGCCGCGGTGTCATCATCGTCGCTCTCCTCTTCAAAGTCCTCATCGTCCTCCTGCGACAGAGCAAGGCCCGGGACACAGAAGGAAACACAGAAAGTGGGCGCACCGAAATATCATAGTAAAACCAACAACCAATAAAAAATATAATAAATAAAACCCGACAAAAAATTATAAATACTAACTAAAATGGCAACCTTTGATAAAATACCTTTCATATTTAGATGGTCAAAAAGAATTTTTTGGGGGGGTGGTGTCAAGACAGGGTTTCTCTGTGCGACAGCCGTCTTGGAACTTGCTTTGTAGACCAGGCTGGCCTTAAACTCATAGAGATCTGCCTGCCTCTGCCTCCTGAGTGCTAGGATTAAAGGTGTGCGCCACCACCATGAGGCAAAAAAGGATTTTCATATGGAAACATTCCACAACAAGAAATGCTTCAGAATGAAACACAGTACAGTGTACAGTGTCTCACCTTAAAAGAGTTCACACAGTGAAAAATGACTAAGCCAGCAAATAAGGGTGCTCAAATTCCAAAAGAAAATATTTTGAATGAGTAACAGAATTTCACTTACTGTAAGGCTTCCTATTTATCAGAATAACTCATAAATTATAATATGATTGCTGACATATGTATGCAATTAGATACTAAGGTCACTCACATTCTGTTCAGTTATATAGAAAATGGCCAAGTGAAGTTGGGAGTTAGGTGTAGTAGATGACATTTGTAAGCCCAGGAGGTTGAAGCATGAGACTGGAAGGCTGTGATTACCATGCCAGCCTGAGCTACATACAACATAAACAGGCTTCAGGGTCCCATTGAATGTTCATGCTCCCTATTCACTAAGGGACCCACATGCATTATGTCTCTGAAAAGGGCATCATATCGGCTGAGTAGAAAGGTCAAAGGTGCTGCTCCTAGGGCACTCAGTCTCTGGGAGTCCTGTGCGTTACAGCAAGGCAGCTTAACCTTCGCCACAACTCAATTCAGTCACAGGTGGGCACGTCCTTTCTCACAGACTGCTTTCATGCAACCCTCCAAACTAGACCTGTAGTAAAAGTCTTTGACACAGAATACTTTTTAAAAACAATTACTAAGTTTAAAGTTGAGGTCAACAATATATTTCGGTAACAGTAGGTAAAAACAAATATAGATCACTTCACAAAGTCAAAATATTTAAAAAAAAAAAATCTCAAGAACTAGGCCCAATGGCACTTAGGAGGCAAAAACAAACAAACAAAACAAAACAAAAACACAAAAACCAAACCAAACCCCAAAGTTCCACCACATACATCCGTGAGAGGGTCATCGGCATCAAGGTTGGCAGCGGGGATCTGGTCTAAGCGGGGCTTCTTGGACACGGAAGAGGAAGTTGTATGTTCTGAGGACAACAAACATTTAGTTAATGAAACTAGTACTCTATTTTAAAACAATATTTTAGAAACTTCTGGGGAAAAGGATGCACACAAAGCACAGTGACAGCAGGGAATCACCCAGTGACTGGCAAATAAGCCTTGGATAAATACTTGCTAGTAAACATTAAATGAATTAGTGAGTTATGAGGATCATGGCATCTCAGGAAATTTAGCCAATGTTCACACACACTAAAAACACAAGAAGGGTAACTGACGCTTCTCTCATTACTCTTCGATTACATGGGGGAGCAAATAAACCAGGACAGCTCTAGACAGAAGGCCTGGGTTTCAGCTGCTAGAAGGTCCAAGCCAAAGTCTATTGACAGGAACTGAGATGACAGCTTTTAAACATTTCTTCTAGTACCAAGCATGAGAAGATGTGACTGGAATGAACCTCATTATCATTGCTAATCTTTTTTTTTCCTGTTTTTTCGAGACAGGGTTTCTCTGTAGCTTTGGAACCTGCCCTGGCTCTTGTAGCCCAGGCTGGCCTCGAACTCATAGAGATCTGCCTGCCTCTGCCTCCTGAGTGCTGGGATTAAAGGTGTGAGCTACCACTGCCCGGCTGTCATCTCTAATCATGTATCAAAGAGGTATAGTACACAAAACTATTATTTCCAATTACTAAGATGTAACAAACCATCTCCACCACATAATTTTGAAAACAACACTTGTGACAGTGTAGGTACCTCGGGTCGGACGGTCCCTATTTTTTTCCCTTGCAGCAGCTCTCTCTCTCTCTTCCAATTCTCTCCTAAAGTCACGGTTGCGAACCTCTTCAGGAGCATCTTGTGTAGTTTGTCTTAAGTGGAAAGAAAACTCAGTTAAAAACGTTATTCTCACTTGTCAAGGAAAAGAACCTATAGGGCCACAGCAATTTAAGACAATTCAGAATGCAACTGTCTCTCAAGCACAAAATGGAAGAGGACTAAATAATACTTTAATCTGAAGGTTACTCGGAGACACTTGTGATGTTGTCAGTACCAACAAAAGAACAAACTGAAGCACACATTTCCTGACAATATGGCTGGAGACTAATTGAAATGTCTTTGACTTTTTAAAACACTGATCAGCTCAGGGGCTGTCACAGAACATGCCCATATTCAGTACAGCCCAGTCTTCTGAGGTGCTTGTCATGAATGACCGCTTCATCTGCTAACACTTGAAAACTACACTGTATAATTTTATTGCAAACTCCTTTGAATTCCATTTCTTTAAAGATAGGTAATTTAAATACAATAATCTAGACGTAATCATAAGTCATTCCGTGAACAAGACAAATGGCAGTCTTATTACCTGTATTTTATCTTTGTATGGGAGGGAAGGTCTCTGCTTGAATATTGCTTTGAGAGCTGGCTCAAATCCCCTTCTCCTTTTCCTCTTCCACCTCTGGCAGGTTCAAAAGTCGGTCTGGCTGCTGTTGTCATCTTTTATTCTATGACAAAAGAGAGTTTATGTTATATTCTGTAGAACTCTCATTTTTAGAGATCATTCATAAATTACTATCCTTGAGAAAATTCTCAAAACTCTCCCCCAAATTGCTTAAGCAGTTTGCTTCAACACAAATCTCTACAAATGCAGAATTAGGAAACTCGAGGTGTAACTAGTCACGTCCTGCCAGGCAGCTGTTATTCAGTATAAACAACTCATGTGAGAGCTGAGTTTGTTTCTGTTCTAGCTGGGTAGCCTTGGGCAAGGCTCCTACCTTGTTTCTGTCATCTCTGGAAAACTGACATTTCTATAGTATTATTATGAGAATTCTGACACATGGCAGATCTTGTACAATCTTGTAATGTGGCTTTTAAAATAAATGACTTAAAAATTCTTGTTTTCCTACTAGCACTAGGTTCTTGAGGTTTTGTAGTTGTTTGTTTTGAGATGGGATCTCTCTATGTAGCTCTGGCTGACCTGGAACTAACTATGTACATTAGGCTGCCCTAGAGCCCTCCAGAGATCTACCCAACTCTGCCTCTGGAGTGCTGGAATTAAATGTGTGTACCACCACACCTAGCCAAGATTTGTATTGTGAGAAGCCTCAGAAAATAGTAAACAGACCAAAAGAAAGAAAATCCAAAACAAAACATATTTCTTTTAAAGTCACTGATAAACTTGAGTGTCTCAGAGTTTGTTTAAAACCCAATTACATTTACATAGGTAACACTACCCAACAATGTTGCCAATCCAATTTTCTTCTACAACAGTAAGACATTTGGTACGCTGTAACTTAAGCAATGCTCAGAAAATCGGAACTCCACCCCGAGAAACACCAAGAACCCATCCTGAACTGGGTGTGATGGGTACGACCCAGGCGCTTAGGAGGTGAAAGCAGAACCAGGAGTTCGAAGTTAGTCTGGGGTATATGAGACTGTGTCGCGGCAGCAGCAAGAGAACCCTGTGGCACTTTCAGCTTTGAGCTGTCAACTAAGAATTCCAGCATAACTTCGGGGCTACTGGGTCTCCGTGAGCTTAAGCAGCACGCTCAGACAGCCCCATCCCGCCCTCCGGCCGGTGACCGCTCCGGGCTCGGCCGCAGCTTCCACCCGCCACCCCGGCAGCGCGGGTGGCAACGCGGCCGTCGTCACGGCGATCCCGGCGCCACCCGCACAAGGACCACAGACCGCCCTGCCCCAGCGGCTTACCCAGGTGGGGACCGACGCAGTACCCTCCGAGGCTCACCCACGAACCATCGCAGCTCCAGGCTCCCAGAAACCTCCGCGCCTGGGACGCCAGCCCAAGACCGGAAGCAGAATGCGAGGCTTCCGGCTCTACGCGGGGGGCTCAGTAAGACCCGGAAGCAAAATCTTCGCGCCTCCAACGGCTGCGTCGGAAGCTCGCACTTCACACCCGGAAGCAAATGTCGAGTGGGTTTTTGTTTTTTTTTTTTAAACTGTTTATCAAAGGCTGAGGCCGCGACCAATCTGCGGAGACCCGGGAGGAAGTTTGTTGAGGGGCGGAGTCAAGGTGGCTCAGGGGGCGGGCGTTTGAAAGCTGAGCTTCGGAGCCGAGCGTAAAAGTCTTGTCTCTTTGAGAGCCAATTACTTAATCTCTCTCGCGTCTTTTCCTTCCCCGACCCCCTCCCAGACTCCTTCGCCGCGGTGCTGCGAGGACGGAAGGCGCCGGGGATCGGTTCGCGTCTCGCAGGCGTGAGAGCTGAGGAGAGCGCGCCAGCTGGCCCAACGGCTCCTGCCTCAGTAGACCCCGCAGCCTAGGGACTAGAGTTGTCACTTAAGTGGACATGAAGAAGGCGCAAATAAGTACGGGGGCAGCCACGAGCTTTCCAAAGGTACCGCCCTGCGAAACCATTACCCTTGGAGGCAGGCTTATAGTCGCATCGCTTTTTAAGATTAAGATGATAGATAGATAGATAGATAGATAGATAGGCAGGCTTATAGTCGCATCGCTTTTTAAGATTAAGATGATAGATAGATGATAGATAGATAGATAGATAGATAGATAAATAGATAGATGATAGATAGATGATAGATAGGCAGGGCTTATAGTCGCATTGCTGTTAAGCACATAGATATAGATAGACAGACAGAGAGAGAGAGAGAGAGAGAGAGAGAGAGAGAGAGAGAGAGAGAGAGAGATGCATTAATTGGTGTACTGTAACGGGAGATGCCATGAGCGTTGACGACAGTAGGCATTTAGAGAACAGTGGGCCTAACGGCCAGGAGGAGCATGAGATGGATGTCTGCCCAGCCTTGTCTTCGTGTCCCATCATTGAGATCTTGGGAGACAGTAGACGCTCAATAAATAAATTCGGATTCAGTTCTTCAGTTTGTCCCAAGTGGAAGACTCTCCCAAAACTGGACATTTCGGTGCCCTCCAATCTTTCCTTTGGAACTTTTAAATAAAGAAATAGAATTAGACAAGACAGCCTCCCTCCTCCCCTGTGAAGCAGAAGGTGAAAGGCTTCTTTTTTCTTAGAGAAGGCATATACCTTCCTCAGCCTCACACAGCCTAAGCACACTGCCATCATATTAGCGGACATCAAACCCGAAGTCCAGCATCCACTTCCTTGACTCTTTACATCCTGTCCACTTGCCATTCTTATCCAGTAGTGTGAAAATTATCCTGAAGTTCATTTCCCTGTAGCCACACTCATTCAGGCCTCTGTCATTTTCCTCTTGGACTGTAATTACCTCCAAATGAACTTTCCTGTAGTCTTGCACAGAACGATCATGTTTTGGGCACTTAGGATAAAACAGCCACTTGTCTTTACTTGATTTTGAGGCTGCTTTGAGCAGGTCTATCTCCTGCCTACCTTCCTGGCTTCAGGCAGTCATGGGTACACCACGCTCTAGATACACTCAACTGGACATTTCTGTTTCTCAGAGCAAGGCAGGGTCCCAGTGTTAATTTTGAGTTTTGAGGTAAGGTCTTGCTATGTAGGCCAGGCTGACTTTGAACTTAAGTTCTATGTGTTCTGCACTGATTGTCCTCTTGCCTCAGCCTCCTGAGTTCAGGTCTGCATCCTTGTGTTTGTTAAAGTCTTGCACTGTGTTCTTCACCTCTGACCCATGACAGCTGTAATGCCATTTTTCCAGGTCTTAGCTGACCGCTGCTTTCTCAGCCGGGTTTCCCTTGGCATGCATACTGTGCCCCCCGCTCCTCCCATGCATAAATTTATAGCACCCAGTTCTGTACTTCTGCAATACTGAACACCAGCAGGTTTCCTGTTTGTTTCATTACCTATACACCTTCATCTTTTTGGTCTGAGCCACAATATTGAGACCAACTATCTATGTGACTCTTCTGGCTTCAACTCCAGTTCTGCCCAGACTAGCTGTGTACAGTTGGGCAAATTATTTTCCCTTTCATGCCCTCCATCCCTTGTGCAAAAGTAGGGGTCATTCTTTCTCTTGCTATGGTGATTGCATAACTGTTTGTAAAGTGCTTAGTACTATCTCAGCAAGTATATGGCCAAATCAATATTGTCTGTCTAACAGTATTAGAATCTAAATTTCAGGAGAGCAGGACTCCTGCTTATTCACTGGTGGCCTCAGCATATGGAACATGTGAGGTACATAGTAGGTGCTAAGTGAGCACTGACTGAATGAATGGATGGCATGCATGTTATAAACTAGAGGAATGAAATTTCAATGACAAGATGGTGACAGAGGAAAATGCCCAGTTTTTATATTTCAGCTGCCTTTATCAACCTCTCAATAAGTCTATTTAAATTTTGATTTGCTAATTAAACATTTGATGATTTTATTATAGTTTAGCACAAGAAAAATTAGTTCACAAAATTAAAAGCATTTGATTTAAATAGTCTGGAAGTATTAGTAAGAAAGGTAAAACCAAAAAAATATTAACTTATAGGTCCTGATACTATGAAAATGAATGATAGCATAAAGCTTTTAAATTCAACAGTGAAAACACTTAGGAAAAGGAAATGAAGTTGGAAAGATGTCTGTGTGAGCCAGGGTTCTCCAGAGGAACAGCGCTAACAGAGTGAATGAACATGGATGATAAGGGAGTTTGCTAGATTGGCTTACGTGATGCAATATAGGTATCCACACTGAGTAGCTGTACAGTCCATAAGGCTACATGCAGTCTCAAACAGTCCCACTCTGGTTCTGAATGCCTGAAGCATTCCTTGAGAGCCGCTGGTCTTCAGTCCACATTGGAAGACTGAAGAAGCTGGATTCTGATGTCAACAAGCAATGGTAGCAGCAGGGGAGCTTAACTAGACAACAGCCTAGAACAGGGAGATAACTGGACAGCAACCCGAGAACAGGGAGATAACTGGATACCATGATGGAAGACAAACAGGCAAAACCTAAGACTTTTCCTCTGGGCCTTCTTTTGTCTGACTACCACTAGACGGTTCCATCCTACTTCAAACAATATGATCAAGGAAGTCCCTTACAGGTGGCCCTGCCAGCTTACCTCACATTTGATCATAAACTTATTAAGCTCTTTTTGTCTGCTCTAGTTTACAAGCAGGGTCTTACTGTGTAGCCCAGTTTAGCTTAGTAACCTCATGGCAGTTCTCCGCCTCAGCCACTTCTGTGCTTTTATTTCAAATTGATTACCACAGAAAAGTAATCCCCCCCTATTCTGCCTACAATCATGTTATCATCCCCTGCTTGCTCACTTTGTTCCTTGGCAATATTTTTCACATTCCCTTCTCCTTCTGCATCCTCTTTGTTTAGAGTAGAAGATCCTATGAGTGTGCAGTTCATGTGTGTGCGTCTGAAGGCAAGAGGTTCATGTCAGTGTCTTCCTCTATTGCTCTTCACCTTTGCTTTTGAAATAGCTTCTCACTAACCTCACGCTGTTGGATTGGTTAGACTGACTAGCCAAAAGCCCTGGAGATCCTCTTGTCTTTGCCTTTCCATCCCTGGGCTGACAGGTGTTTTCTGCCACACCTAGCTTTTGTTGCGAATCAAAACTCGGGTCCTCATACTTGTACAACAAGCGCTTTACCAACAGAACCATCTTCCAGGTCCTCTAACAGAAGATCTTTGAATTTGGAAAGATAGGATTCTCTCTAGAAAGATTACTTGCTTGGCTTATCTAACAGGTTACTTTCTCGTGTGTCACTAGAGATGAGGTGATCCTATCTAGTTCCTGGAACTCAGTCCTATTCCCAAACCTTAGAGACACATGTCCCATCTCACCTCTCTTAGATCACACCAGGTTTATATGCACCTTCACTTTTAATAGAACAAAGGTATTGCTTTAGTGTGGTAACATGTTATATGCAATACTTGTGATTACAAAATTAACTTTTCATGGAGGAGACAGTGTATGAATTCCAGCTTCAAAGGTTACAGAAAACGGTGTCCAAAGGGATAAAAGAAACCTTTCAAACCTCAGAAGGACATTTCAGAGTGTCTAGTACCTGCTGCTTAGGAGGGCAGTTTGATGAAGGCAGAACATTGCATGGCTTTAGAATAAACAATTTAAAAATCACTTTGATTTTAAATTTAAGCTGGGTATGGTGACCCATACCTGTGATCGTAGTACATCTGAGGCTGAGTCAAGAACCCTGTCTAAACATTTTTTTTTGTCATGAGCTAGGCCTGGATAACACATGTGTTTTAATTCCAGCACCGTGGAAGCAGAGGCTGAAGGATCTTGAAATTTGAGGTCAGTCTGGTCTACATAGTTAGTTCCAGGAGAGCCAGGACTACATAAGTAATTAGGAGATGTAAATGAAGTCAGTAACTGAATGTCAGATTAGAAAGTAAGTTTTGTAAAGTCTTTAACATATACTTAGCTCTACTATGACTGATAAACATAATATAAAAAAGAAATACAAATAACTGAATAAAAACTGCAGAAGAGATTCCAGTCACTATAGAAAGTAAAGCTGGAGAGGTGGTTCTGGGGTTAAGAGCAGTTACTGCTCTTGTAGAGTACCCAAGTCCAGTTCCCAGCATCAGTGTCTGGCAGGGCCTCCAGCTCCAGGGCTTTCATCACCTTTTTCTGGCTTCAGTGGGCATACACACACACATGCACACACATACATACACTTGCACACTCACACATAGATGTACACAATTAAAAACATAATAAAATCTTTTTTTAAAAGAAACACAAAATACTCATTTTTCAATGATAACATTACAATACCGTGATCCCAGCAATTTATTAAAAAAATATTTGAATGAGATTGAGAAGAAAAAGAACACACAGACAGTAGAGGGACATTGGCTTCCTTCCCAATACCCTCCCTGGAGAAGCCAAAATATTCCTACAGTGGGCTTCAAAGTTTCTTGCTTATGCCTTTCCAGCTTGTATACCTTCTTGCTTAGTAGCAGTTACTTCTGCTGTAGGGCCTTTTCTTAGTATCCGTGAAGGGTCTTCCTCACTCAAGTGAGACTAGCCAGCTATGACATCCCAGTTAAGATGGCAGCTGTTCTTTCTTTCCTCTAACGTCCTGCACTCTTGTCTCCCATAGTCTGCTCTTCTTTTCTTTTTACAGAGCATGTGTGTGGTCCTGTGTTATGTTAAAATAACTGCTGCTCCACCTCCATGCAGAACATGTAGAATGTAAGTTCCATGAGGTCATGCTCAGTGGTATAGACCAGCCATTTAAAACAAGGACTAACACTATTGTTTTCCCATTGAGACTTTTCCAAATGAAATGAGTGGACAGATGAATGAATAAACCTTACCAGGAAGAAATTCTGTCTGGTGTAAAAGTTGTCTGTTTCATATGTGTCTGTCTTTTTGTGGCATATGTGACAGGAACAATTGGACAGTCTACTAGTGCACTAATCCCTAGACAAAGGCCACTTCTCATCTGTTTACCAAGTCTTGATTTTAGGACTTATACGACCCAGAGAAAACAATTCCTTTCAAGAGATAGTCTCTTAATGTAAACTCACGTGATGGTCAGTCTCCTCTATATATACCATCAAAATTCTAGTTAGGCCAGCCTCCCTAATCCAGTTATAATTGTTATCAAATATCTCTCTATTTTGACCAGTTGAATCATTCCCTTACATCTAAGAAACCCATCATCTATGAACCTGATAGCTCAAAAAAAGGTGAAATTTTTTTGTAAGAAAGAAAATTCATGCATGTGACCACCTTTTTATAAGTGAGCCAAGGATTAGGGTTTAGGTCTCTGTGTTTGTACAACAAGCAGTCTTACTGAATCAGCTCTCCAGCCTCCAAATATATTTTACTAAATGCCCATGAATTTCTAAATGAAATTCAATCTTGTCAGCTTTGAACTTTATGTATAATTTAAATGTTTATATAAACAAATCTTTTCTTTTGTGTTTTTCTTTTGCCCTTCCACTTAATGTATGTGGTATGTAGCTGTGTGGAATTTGACTGTAAAAATGTACTCTATAAATCTAACAGTTATGTTTCTGTTACAGTGATCTTTACAAATAAAAGTACTACAGCTATTTTTGCAAGCATGCAGAGGAGTACACATGTGCATTTCCTATGAACCACATCAGCAGGGGGAGAGCTCTCCTTGTGGAATCTCATCATGCCTGATACTGTACAGCATCTCAATTTCATCAGACCTGGCAGTGCGGGTGGTGACCTGTCATTGACATCTTGACCATGTTTCCTTGATGTCTAATTCATGTTTATTATCTACTTTGATTTCTTTGTGAGGGATTCTTCTACTGAATTGTCTTTTCCTTACAGATTTCTGTGTTCTTAACACTTGAGGTAGTAACTCCTGCTACTTAAGCTGCACATATAACTTCCCACATCTCATTTGGAAATATTTGATACTGACTTTTGTAGATGGAAATCTTCCATTGGGGGGAGTTCAACTTATCAATTTTTTTTTTGGTAAGTGCATGCTATATTTTAGTTGAGAATGATTTTGCTTTGAAATCATATTGGTACTCTTTGTGAGTATCTTCTAAAGGCTTCATAGACCTTTCTTAGACAGCCAGGCATTCATTTTGCCTGTAATGTAATAATGGTGTCTTGGCATCTAGTTGAACAATTCCTGTTACCTCTTCCTCTCTTCCAAGATCTCTTTGCCCTTTGTATATTCAGGGGCCAAATGTCAAGTTCTATACACTTGGAGTTTTAACTGAAATAACATTGCATTTGCAAATTTAAAATGTGGTGTTTATAATGATTCAGTCTTTAGATTTAGGCACGAAGTATATCTTCACATTTCTTTAGATCATCTTTGTTTTCTAGAGTATGTCAGTATACTGCTTCTCTGTGTATATTCATATTACTGCTTCAGAAATCTCATAAGCTCTTGCTGGCTTTAGGTGTCATTAATATCTAATGTTATTGTCAATGATATCATTCTTAAATTTGGATCATTTGTAACTGGTATATGTAAATATAGTTGATTTTTGCATATATCTATTTGAAATTTAGAGAACTTGTCAAATTCTTCTGTTAATTCAAGTGGTTTACTCTGAATATTTTTACACACATACCATCTGCCAATAATGATAATGTGTTTCTTCTTTTACAGTCTCTTTCCATTCTGCCTTCTCTTTTCCCTTGCCTTGTGTTGGTTAGAACTTCCAGGACAATGTTGAATAAAGATTCTGATCCCAGGTGTCCCTGTTTTATTCTTGATCTGCAAGATAAGACTTTTAACTTACTACTATTATGTACAGTTTTGCTGAAGGTTTGCAATGATATATTTTTATGGGATTTTCTTACTATTTGAGATTGCTGAAAAAATAATACATTTAAAAATGTCTTATATATTACACCTGATTTTTTATTATGACATTTTCATATGTGCATATATTTTGATCATATTCATATCTCTTTCCCTCCTACTGATCCCACTTCCTCTTCCCAACTAATCCCTTTTCTACTTTTACATCTACTTATTTCCTTGTTTTATTTTGTGATCCAGTGAGTTTCCATAGGGTTGCTTACAGGAGTATGGGCATCTTACCAGTGGCTGTACCACTGAAGAAAGTTCTTCCTCACCCTGGAAGTCATTAATTACTACAGATCTTCAGAAAATGGTGGGGTCTTATTAGTTCCTCCCTCTTCTCCAGCAGGATGTTGACAAACCCAGCCTTGTGTAGGTCAAGCACAGGCAAGGCCAGAGCTTTTGAGATCAAGAATACAAAGGCCATGGTCATGCCTGAAGATTATTCTCCAACACTGCCCCTTCTTTAGGCATTTCTGTTCTCCCTGCTACTTCCACCATGTTCTCTGAACCTTAAGGGGGTGATAGAGGTGTCCCAGTTAGGGCTGAGTGTTGAACAGACATTTAATCTCAACACTTTGACTAGTCACAAGTCTCTACAGTTACCACTGGATGCTTCAGAAAGAAGCTCCTCTTGTGAAAGCCTGACAGCGACACTAGTCTATAAGTGTAAACACCGTGTTTAGAATGATGAGTTTTACTAAATACTTCTGCGTTTGAGATATCCTTTTAATATGTTACTGTGTTCAACATATTTATTTTAGGTTTTACCTAATCATTTATTTATGGACTAAGCCATCTGGACCACAGTGCACATAGTCTTAGGGTCAGCGAGTTCATACTTTATTTAGGATTTTTGTGTCAGTGTCCAAAAGGAATATTAACTGTTTTCCTTCCTCCTAATGTCCTCAGAATTTGTATCATAATACAAATTAGGAAGCATACTTTCTGTTCTCTGGAAAAATTTGCTCAAGATTGGAATTGCATTTTTTAAATGGTTGGTAAAATTCCCCAAAAGCTGTCTTGAGTTTGGAAGTTTCTAAGAGTTTGGCTGATACTTCAATTTCTTTGATGGTTATGAATATAGTTAATTTTCTCTTTTCTTGTATCTGTTAATATTTTTCTAGCAATCTGTCCCCTTAATTTGAAAACTGTATTAGTGTGAAATTGTCCATACTCTTGTTTTATTTTGCTTCTTCTTTGTTTTGCTGTCACGTCTCTCACAGTGCTGGCCTCCATCTTACTAGAGCTAGTGGTCTGTGTCTTTTATTTTTGTTCTTCATCATTCTCACTGGAGATTTTTTTTAAGTATATAAAAATTCTCAAAAGCTTGAGTTTCTCTGTACTCTGTTATTTATTGGTTTTGTATTTCATCAATTCCTGGTATTATTTTTAGTTCCTTAAAAATTTTTTTGGAAAATTTATTTCCAGATAGTTGCCTATGTAGTTCATATAATTTTCCAGCCTCCTGCTTTAACTATTTAAGATTTTCACATGTTCTTGGATATTACTTGTTAGCATACCACAGATTTGAAAGGTGGTATTTTTATTCTCATTTATGTAAAATGGATTTCCTTATTTAACTTTTTAGTTCATTCTTATTAAGGGTTAATTTAAAAATATTTTCAATTTTATGAATTTGAGAATTTCCAGTGTTTTTGTCATTAATATCTGACTTCATTATTTTGTGCTTATAGAATGTATTTTGGATATTTTTAATTTTTGCCACTTGTAAAAACTTACAGCCATACTCTATGGTCAGTTTTTTTAAAGTATTTTTAGTACTTGAAAAATGTAGTTTGCAGTTTGGGAAAGTACAGTTCTGTGTTTCTGTTGCTTTTTAACTTGATATATCAGGAAGATTCTGGCTTATACTGTCATCTCTGGGTCCCTTTGTATTTAAAAGGGCCTTAGATTAGGTGATAAATGATGGGATACAATAGTATTAAAGTCTAAAGCAACTCTTATTATAATCTGCAATGAGTATAGAATTTTTAATAAGTCAGGCAACACAGCATTTTACTAAAGGATGTGTCTAGTTGTCAAAAATTTGGTTTGTGTCAAGTTCCAAAGCAAAGGAGAATAATAACTATGAGCAATATAAATATGGTGATCTATATGAAATATTCCAGACTCAGTGAACAATCAAAACAACTAATAAATATATTTAAGAAGGAAGGTAAAATCAAGAAATAATGAGAAAAGTTTCTATTACACACACACACACACACACACACACACACACACACAAGGCATTATAGAATGTAAGGAAACAGATATATTATCTTCATGCTTAAAATAGGATTGCTGTACGTCAAGATTGTGTAATAGGCAAGAATGCTCAGTTAAAGAATATGAAGTCTGGCTGCAGTTTATTTGATTATTTTGGTGTAATCCTAGTTTGCATGAATAGGAATTTACTCTGGAAAGAATGCTCAAGTGTAACTATAAATGGAGTCAAATTCTACGAAGTGGATAAGTATGGAAGGTGAGATTTTTGCATGCCAACTATCAATGTTGAGTGGTATAGAAGTTAAAACAGGGTAGTCACATAGGTATGTACAAATGAAGGAGTGGGTGGAAAATTTAGAAATGGTACCTATAAAAACAAAGCAAAAGAAAATATTACAACCCAAAATGCAGATTTGTTCTCCCTAAACACAGTGTGTTACGTGGATGGGGGAAGGAGAAAGGAAAAGAAAATGCCAACACAAAAATGGAAACATAGATCAGTGGATCCAGGAAAAAAACAAAACAAAAACTTTTGACCTAAATCCATACTGCTAAGCCCCCTGATTTTTTGACTAAAGTGCTGAACTAGTCATTAGAGAAAAGGCAGTATCTTTAACAAAGTGCTGGGAAAACTGGTTTCCACACGCAGAAGAGTGAAATAAACCCTTATATCTCATCTTCCATAGAAATCAACTGTAAGTGGATTTCAATCCATAGTGTAAGACCCCAGAATCTAAGGAGACTAGAAAAAAATCAGTAATAATAGGTAACGAGTTTCTGAATAGGAAACAGTAGCTCAGGAAATAGGGGCAATTAGCAGCAAATGGGACTTGAGAAACTGAAAGGGTTCCCTGTACAGCAAAATTAGTGAACAGCATCCAGAATGGGAGCAAATTTTTGCCAGAGCACACAACAGAAGTACTTAGTCATCTGGGAAATGCAAATTAAAGCCACTCGGATTTCATTTTACCCCTGTCACGGTCGCTCTCAAGAAAATGACAACAGATGCTGGAGAGCATTTGGAGAAAGAGGGGCCTCATTCACTATTGATGGGAGGACAAACTGATACAGTTACTCTGGAAATCAGCATGATTTTTCCCTCAGATACGTAAAAATAGAGCTTCCACATGACAGCTATTCCATTTCTAGACACCAAAAAGATTTAATATCCTACTAAAAAGATAATTGCTCATCTTGTTCATGACTGCTAGTAAAAGGAATTGCTAGGAAAATAAATCAGTCTACATGTTCATCAATAGATGAATGAATAAGAATGTGGGACATATGTACAATGGAATTTCAACCATAAAGAAAAATGAAGTTAAGTAATCGGCAGGAAAATGATTAGAACTGAAAAATAAGAAGTGAAGAGTCCCAGGTTCAGAAAGGCAAACACTACATGTTCTCATTTGTGGATATTAGCTTCAGATTTTTTATTTCTGTATATCTACATAGGAGCTGAAGAATAGAGACATCAGAAAACTAGAAAGAAGCTCATGAAAGAAGCAACAATTTTTTACAGCAGAAAAGTGTTTTTTAATGAACTCTCAGTCATTTATGCTATATTTAAAACCTTAAAGTTACAATTAATTGTATTAGCATCTGACCATGTATAGAGAATTTCAAATTCTGGATTTTCTTCTATTTGCTATTGCTGTCCAAATTTACTTCTAGCTGTATTTTCTTTTCTGATTTTCACTGGGAAAAATAAATAAATAAAAAGCTACTTTTGTGGTCTCAAGAAGACAGACCTCTTAAACAAGACATAAAAGGGAGTAATAATGGAAAAGAAATTTAATTGCATTTAATTGTTTTCAAAATATGTGTTGCTTATAATTTAAATGGAGTTTGTGGCTTAGAAGTAAGGTGTTTGCTACTGGACAACTGACTTAAAAAAAGCTGTCATAATTCACAGAACTGAAACTTGGAAATATTAGTAAGTCAACAATAATGAGGTGAATCAATCTAATTGTCAACAATCCAAGAAGCTGCCTAGCAAGTGCACCTGGAGGAAAGGAGAAAGCAAAATGACCTGTTCTGTTGGTGTGTTTTTAGGATGGCCACCAATAGACGACAGTGACACAGGTGTGCAGAGATGTAGTGGAACACAGGTCCCAAAAAGCCCTTACACTCAGACTGCCAACAAAACTGTCAGGACAATTCAAGGAGAAAAACCAATAATCTTAAAAAAACAAAATGGTGCCAGAACAACCGGATATCCAAGTACAAAAGAATGAATTTGGATTCCTACACAGAAATCAATTTCTTTTTTTATTAAATTATAAAATTTTTACAAATTTTCACCTCACCGCCTCCCATTTCCCTTTTCTTCCCCCCACTTTCCCTCCCCCTCCCTCTCCAGTCCAAGGAGCAGTCTCTCTGAACAGAAATCAATTTCAATTGAGACCATAGACTTTAAAAGATCAACCAAAACAAAACCTTAGTAGACAGTACAGCAGATGCTTCATAACCGCATACTGGGCAGTAATGAGTGCCTCAGACACAGCACCAACGGCAGGCCACAATACAGAACATTGGTAGATTGGACTTGGTCAAATTGTCAGATTGTGCTGGTCATTGTAGCACATTCCTGTATTCCCAGCAACTGGCAGACTGAGCCACATTGCCAGGCCCTGTCTCAAAACACCAACTCAAATGAAAATACCCAAACGTGTGTACTTCAAGAAAAATCTCACAATAGACCTCTTTCAGTTCAGGAATAAAATAAAGCAAAAGGTTTGAACAGATATTTCTCCAAAAGCATGCAGAATGGTCTGTAAGCTTTTGATAAGATCCTCAGTAGTCACTATTGAGTGACTGTTAAAACCAGGATGATCATTCCTGGAATTTCTCTGAAAGAGAAGACAGTAACTCTTGGAGAGGCTGTCTGCACAATTGACACCCTCATAATTGGTGGAAGAAAAAATACAGTTTCTGGAAAACAGTGTAACAACTTTTCAAAATGTTAAATAGAGCTGTTGATTCGTCCAACAATTTTAGGTCTCAGGACAGAATTGTCCATGAATGTTCATAACAGCATTGTTAATAGCCTCAGAGTGAGAACAACCCAGATTTATGTCAACTGTAAATGGATAACTATCTGTACACTGCAAAACATTATTTGGTCATAAAAAGAAGCAAAATATTGGTATGTAATGCAACACAAATTCAAGAATTTTCTGTGTGGGAGAAGCCAGGCACAAAAGACCACATATTCTAGATTTTGCTTACATTAAGTATCAGGAGGAGGCAAATTGAGAAGAGTTGCTTTGGTGTGGGTGGGAATGGGCAATTACTGAAGATGGAAACAGGTACTTTTTTGGGAGATAGACATGCCTTACAATTAATTTACAGGGGTTATTGTACAGCACTACATGTAAAAATACGTCGGCTGCCCACGTCGGTGTATTTTAAATGTGTAAATTCTATCTCAATATAAAAAAATGCCTGAAGCAAATGCAAAAGGTGAAGTTATCAATTCTTACAAGCTGGATTGTAGGATTTTGTAATAGATTATCTGATTTCTATTTGTTTGTTTCAGAGAAGGCTCCACAGTGTAGCCCTGCCTGTCCTGGAACTCACCACTTAGCCTGAGCTACCCTCAATATCATGGTCCTCTTGCCTCTTTTGGAATGTTAAGATTATAACCTCAACTACTACGTGTGTGTATGTGTATGTGTGTGTGTGTGTGTGTATCTCCATTAAAAAATCTGTGTATGATGGTGCATGCCTCTAAACCCAGCACTCAGGAGGCAGAGGCAGGTGGATCTCTGGGTTTGAAGCCAGCCTTGTGTACAGAGAAAATTCCAGGACAGCCAGGGCTACACAGAGAAATCCTGTCTCCAAAACAAAACAAGACAAACAAAAAGGCCCTCAGACACCTCAAACTCCTGTGCTCCAGTTATGTGTAGCTGGACATGGTGGCACATGCTTTTATTCCCAACACTTGGGAGGCAGAAGCAGGTGGATCTCTTGAGTTAGAGACCAACCTCATCTACAGAGCAAGTTCCAGGACATCCAGAGAAACCTTGTTTTGAAAGAAAACAAAACAAAAACTCCAAACAAAAAAACTCTTGGATACCACAAATTCCTGGCTCCAGTTACTAATTTAAGAATGTATAGCTGGGCATGGTGGCACACCTTTAATCCCAGTACTTAGGAGGCAGAGGTGTGTGGATCTCTGAGTTCTAGGTCAGCCAGGGCTATGTAAACAGACCCTGCCCTGTCTTAAAAAAAGTATAAATTTCAAGTCTTTTTAATTAGACTCACCTTTAGATATTTCCAGTGTCCCCATCTCTAAAGGAAATGACTAGGTTTTACTAGAGCACTCAGAGCAAACACAGCAGTTACTTAGTTGGTGCCTGCTTCTTAAATATGTTTAACTTGATACAGGGAAACCAGAGAAAAAATTCAGTGCAGAGAACAAATGAAACCCAAAAGCAAACCAATCCTCTCAAAGAGAAGAGAAAGAGAAAGTCTGCAGCAATTATCTACAGTGAGCATTCACACAACAACAGTGGTTTCCGGAACTGGAAAATGATAGGAGATTGGCTAATAACAAAAGAACAAGATGTTGAAGAGAGACAGGTAGTAAAATTAGGGGCTCGGTCATGAGGTGTGGTTCAAATGATGGCTTAGGCGAAGATGGAAAGGAGAAATGGAGTGGAAGAGAACACATGAAAGAAATGACAAGGCTTTTGTTTCACGGCAAAGCAGAACATAATAATAATTACATAATTTGTGTAAGGCATGCCTAGAGCAATGGCTGATCAGACTTATCATGCATATCTTAACAAAACTGCAGAAAATGACCAGAGGAATATTCTAAAAGTGAGCACAGGATTGGAACAGAATTTATAAAAGGATTAGCAAACCGGTTGGTTTTGTATTTTGAGAAGTCAATAAAATGCCTTCAGGATTCTGAAAGGAAAGCAAGAGCATAGAGCAAAGATATTTTTACATATCCAAACTCTAGCAAACAGGTGTGTTATTTATAGCCACCCAATAACTTTAAAGTTCTTGTTTAATAGTTAAGAAACTTTTGACATGATCCCTGCCTTACTAGAGCTGAATCTGGAATTCTTTACATGGCATCTCTTGCAGCAAAGATGGTAGATATTGACTTAGCAAGACCGTCTAGATGCATTTTGCCATGTATCTTTGTGATAGATGGGATAAGTTTGCAGAGGCAATGACGACATGAATTCTAGTGGGAAATGACTTTTGCTCAGCATCTTTAGTGCCTTTGGTAAGAAAAGAATTTATAAATACCCAGTACAGATTGTTGGGTATTCTTCCCGGATGCAGGTTTCAAACCCCTTATGGAGATCCTTTATCTCTAATGAGTCTCTCAGGCCATGCCCCAGTGGATGATCCCTGCTGAAGCAAGTGTGCACACAAGGAGCCTGAGGGATCTGTCATAATGGAGTGGTAATTCCTGGATGCAGAGGATGGAAGTGTCAGCTTCAAGCAAACATGGGCCTCCAGGAAAAGAGAAATTTGCTTCAATAACCAGTTTTCGTTGTGCATTTTGATTTAAATTTCTAGAAGTGAATCAGAATGAGTGTGTATAAAACAAAGAAAAGAGAAAACATTAAAGTTTTATAAACAAGCAGAGATGATGTCATTGTTCAATGCACAAATCAGCTGTGGCTAATTTTATGTGCTGAAGATTCAGTGCTTTAACCTGAAAATTTGATAGAGCTAAGAGGGGGCAGGAATAATCTGAGTTGGGAAGAGACATCACAAAATAGATCTTACAGCTTTTATTGTATGTATTCATGATAACTAAAATTGAAAAGTCGAAAAGCACATGAAAAACAGAAGAAATAGCTAAACTACACAGAAACTGGCTTCAGGGAACAGGAATGAAGGAGAGGATATGTGTGGATGAGGGTTATCTCAGTTGGATGCTGTGAAATTCACTGTAGTTTAAGGTAAAGGGAGATTGTGTTACAGTGTTGAGTCATGTATAAGATTTGCAGACTCATTCGGGGAATGTATCTAAAATTTATAATTCAAAGTAATTTCTTCATTGAGTGGTGTATCTTTGTAAGGAGGGATCTTTGTAGTTGGTACAACTGTTACCACCCCAGTTTGCATGCCCCAGAAAGTAACTAAGATGAAGTTATTAATACCATGCCCAGCTTATCATAGGCTGCACTGAAGTCATAATGTGACACATCGCTGAAGTTAAGGCCAATTCCTTGTCTTCAGGATATAACATCTACTGATTCTTCCCACTATGTATATGTCTTTATACCCATACTTCCTGTACACTCTTGACTTGAATGACCACAGAGAATAGTGGCGTTCATGGGCACAAGCACACAGGAAGAGCCAGCCACCTTTTCTCTTTCCCTTTCCCTGGCAGCTTATGAGGGACGGATCACCAAGGTTTATGGACCGAGACAGGCCCTGTGCCTTCAACAAACAATCACATCTCTAGAATTGATGCATTACTTGCCTTCTGTCACCACTGGAGGTGAACGCTGCCTGCCAAGCAGACTGCCTTCTGGGAGTTTCCATTTCAGTGATTAGTAGGCACCTGCTAAGTAGTAACCATGGATTATGGAGGACAGAACTTCACCCAGACCTTGGACTAGCAGAAAAATATTTCATGCAGCAGAGTATTAGTTTGGCTTGGAATGCAGGACTTGAGACTTTGGGGAAGGGAGAAAGAAGTGAAGTGTGAGAGGAAGAGACCATGGAGTCAGGGATGATAGCCAGGAGTATTTGACATGAACCAGTGACTCAGACAGAGACACATATATCCGTGCATCTGGGTGAGGGAGCCATGAAGACAGGAATTTAAGTGCCATCATTTATTTATTTTTTTTATTTTCCCAAACTGCCTTGAAGTGACAATAACAGGGTTTGTATTTCGACAGACTTACAAAGGAACTGAGATAGCAGATAGTGACACCATGCGGAAATTTGAAATGAGATGGAGAAATACATGCCGATTTGTAAAATCCTACAGAAGAGTCCTCACCTCGATTATCAGGAAAACCAAGCAACACATCTTTCTCTACAGGACCCGAGGGCATTACTATGCCATTGTAGAAGGCACCTCTAGAAATGAGACTTTTTCTCTGAGATCTAGGACAATGTCAGTCAGATAGAGCAGAAGGCTACAGCTTATGTTCTACAGCAGGAGAATAGCTAGTTGAATTGTGCAAAGTTAGGGGAGTTTCTACAAGTCAGATAATGGAAGTTTGAACTGCTCTTTTCCCTCTGCTAGACCTGTTGCCTCCAGGAGAGAAGTTGGGAGACCCTTCATTGCTGAATATGGCCAGCCTAGAGGAAACAAGCAGGCAAGAACTGTTGGGAATGAGCCCACGTGCCCCAAGTTTCCAGGCAGCTTTCCTGCTCTGGAACTAACCAAAGACTAACTGTGAGGTGTTTGAGGATGATTTTTTTCATAATACTTTGTTTAAAACAATCTTATTTTCCATACCAATCCCAGTTCCCTCTCCCTCCAGTCCTCCTGCTTCACCCACATTCTCCTCACCCCACCCCCATCCACTTCTCAGAGAGAATGAGGCCTCCCATGGGGAGTCAACAAAGTCTGTCACATCACTTGAGGCAGTACCAAGGCCCTCTTCCCTATATCTAGACTGAGCAAGGTAGCCTTCCATAGAAAATAGGCACCAAAGAGCCATATCATGCACATAGGGTAAATACTGGTTCCATTGCTAGTGGCCCCCAAAACTACCCATGCCACACAACTGTCACCCACATTCAGAGGGCCTAGTTTGGTCTTATACTGGTTTCCCTGATGTCAGTCGGGGTCAGTGAGCTTCCACTAGCTCAAGTCAGCTGTTTCTGTGGCTATCCCCATCATGGTTTTGGCCCCTTTGCTCATATCGTTCCTCCCTCTATAACTGGATTCCAGAAGTTTGGCCAGTGCTTAGCTATGAATCTCTCAGTCTGCTTCCATCTGCATCTGCTTGTTGAATGTTCTATGGTGATAAGGTAGTCATCAATCTGATTGCAGGGGAAGGGCAGTTAAGGTGCCTTCTCCACTATTGCTGAGATTCTTAGCTGGGTCATCCTTGTGGTTTCCTGGGAGTTTTCCTAGTGCCTGGTTTCTCGCTAACCCCACCATGGTTCTCTTTCAAGGTATCTCTTCCTTTGCTCTCCCTCTCTGTCCTTTTCCCAACTTGGTCTTCTAAAACCTAAATGTTCTCCTCCCACTCCCCTTCACCTCCCCCCACCTTCTACCCCCTCCCTCTCCTTCATACTGTCAATTTACTAAGGAGATCTTGTTTACTTTTCCTTGCAGGGGGGAAGCCATGTATGTCTCCCTTAGGGTTCTCTTTGTTACCTAACTTCTCTGGGGCTGTGAACTATAGGCTGGGTTTCATTTGTTTTATGTCTAATATCCACTTATGAGTGAGAACATATCATGTTTGTCATTCTGTATCTGGGTTACCTCACTCAGGATGCTTTTTTTCTAGCATCCATTTGCCTGCAAGTTTCAAGATGTCATTGGTTTTTTTTTTTAATTGCTGAGTAGTACTCCATTGTACCAATGTACCACATTTTCTTTATCCATTCTTTGGTTGTGGGGCATCTAGGTTGTTTCCAGGTTCTGGCTATTACGAATAATGCTGCTATGAACATAGTTGAGCAAATGTCCTTGTGGTATGAATCTGCATCCTTTGTGTGTATGCTCAAGAGTGGTATTGCTGGGTCTTGATGTAGATTAACTCCCAGTTTTTTGAGAAACTGCCATACTGATTTCCAAAGTGGCTGTAAAAGTTTGCACTCCCACCAGCAATGGAGGAGTGTTCCCCTTACTCTGCATCCTCTCCAGCATAAGCTATTATTAGTGTTTTTGATCTTAGCCATTCTGACTGGTGTAAGAGGGTATCTCAAAGTCATTTTGATTTGCATTTCCCTGATGGCTAAGGATGTTGAGCAGTTTCTTAAGTGCCTTTCGTCCATTAGAGATTCCTCTGTTGAGAATTCTCTTTTTAGATCTGTACCCCATTTTTAAATTGGATTATTTGCTATTTGGATATCTAGTTTCTTTGTTATTTTGTTCTTTGTATATTTTGGAGATCAGCCTTGAGAACGATTTAAATATGCATGTAAACCAAGATACAAGATACAAAACCAAGATACAAGCACCCTCTTCAAAGAGACTGTATCAAGGAACAAAACTCTAAAAACCATGATATTTTAGCATTTTTAAAGAGATAAATGTGTCTGCAAAGCAAGATCAATATGAAAAGGGGAATCCAGGCCGGGCGGTGGTGGCGCACGCCTTTAATCCCAGTACTCGGGAGGCAGAGGCAGGCGGATCTCTGAGTTCGAGGCCAGCCTGGTCTACAAGAGCTAGTTCCAGGACAGGCTCTAGAAACTACATAGAAACTACAGGGAAACCCTGTCTCGAAAAAAAAAAAAGGGGGGGGGGAATCCACAGGAGCATTAAAAACCAAGACAATAGGAATAACCTATTGCAAATCAAAAGTTCAACAAAAGAAAACTATAAGAAGATAAGAAAAAAATCTCAGAAGATGCAGTATAGCAATTAAAGAAAACTAGAGAACTGGGAGAAATAAAAAGATATCTCAGGGCTCATAACACAAGCATTCTGGCGACAGTTAACAGACGATGCCCAGAAGAGGAAAGCAGGCGAAGTCATCAGAGAAGAAACTCGAAAACTTCATTAAAATAACCTGGGTTGTCAGGCTATTCAAGTTTAAGGACATTGGGAGAGAATCTCCTCTGGGGCAAAGGGGAGAGCCAGACTAAATGAAACCACCACAGCAGCACAGATAGCTCATCCATAAAGAACACGGAGTCAGCTATAACAGGACCCACACAACAGTCTTAAAGATTAAGCCCCAGTATAGAAAGTATTATCAGATAAAAAGAAAAAAATAAGGCAATGTGTCCATGTGTTTACATGGGGCAGTATATACAATATAAAATATTAAATATACACTAATTATTTTAACTTCATTGAAATTAAAGAAATATAAGAAATATGCCAAATAGGCAGAACTGTTAATACATCTAACAAAGGCTGTAAAGTGACCATGTTTAAGTTATATGTAAAATGTTCATATAAATAGGTCTGCTAATATCACTGTTAGCAAAAAATGGACAAAAGAATGAGGTAATAAGATGAGATCCAAAGGTCTACATTAGTGAAAAGCTTTTATCTCCAGGGTGATCCAAGAAATGTCAATTGGAACTTGTTACATTTCACCAAGTAGTAAAAGACTTAAAAAATAAATTTGCAACATTGGGGAATGATGATTTGTTACAGAAAGCTTTGGTACTATGTGCTAAAAATCTTCAAAATAATGCTACAAGGATGTCGTTTCATTGACAAGTATGTGCTCTGAGGAACTTCGGTATTTTACTGGATGTGCTGTTTCAGGTGCTTGGAACTGAGGTAAATGTTTGCATGTGATTGGTAATAGCTGGGTAATAGCTGTGTACTTGTGGACAAATAACTCTCCAGGGAGAGAAGAGAGGAGTCATTCATTTCTACAGAACGTTTTCAGCTATGGAATAAGTAAATGGTCAAGAAAGGTGATGCTGTCTAAAGAAACGGTGACTAATATCTGAGGCATAGTACCAGCAATCCAGTAATCCCATTTAAAGGAATGGATGTGGAACATGTAAAGAACATGAAAGACAAAGGTTTTCCTCCTACAATCTGTGCTATGACTGTAGCAGAACAGGTTATCAATACTTCATTTTCTATCTTCTCTCCTTTAACACACACACACACACACACACACACACACACACACACACATCATTGTTTTTTACTTAAGCTTATTCTGTTCCAGGGAAGATGTGCCATAGTGCATGTGTGGAGACTAGGGGACAACTTTGGGCTTTCTCCTTTTCCAGGTGGGTCCTGGAGATGGAGCCCAGGTCTGTGCAACAGGTGCCTTGCCCTCTGAGCAATCTGGCTGACTGCAGGCATTGTTTTAAAAGATGTGGAGCAATGACTTTCTAATTTCCAGAAACCCTAAAGTTAAGACATCAATTATGTTTTTAACACGGGTGAGATCAAATACTTTCCCTCAGGTGTCAGAACCGTCCCGTCTCTTTGGGGAAGACTGTGTAACCGTGACTGCATGGACCAGACGGTCTGCTGTGACAGGTGTTCTCTCCTGGTCCTAGGGGCTCTACTTCTGAGAAGCCAGAGGCCAGACTCACTGTAAAGGGGATCACTTTAGATTTGGTACTGAAGGATTGCTGTAACTATCGTTGGCAGATTCTAGGCAATTCTTTCGTGAGCATAGACTAAACTTGCAAAAACAGATTATTGCAATTTTAAGAATTTTAAGACTATGTACAGGGACACATTGCCTTACTCTTTCTAGAACCCTTACAAATGTAGTTTAGAAAACTCTACAAGCCTAGCTTAAAGCATATTCAATTCAAAATTCAGTTAGAAATTGGTACTCATGTTACTAGCAAGCATTTTTATTATATCTTAGAGAAAAGATCCTCAGTGTGGTATTTAAGTCTCCTTTCAAATTACCTCACCTTTTCAGATCATGTTTTCAGACTAATGAAATATTTGCCTATAAATTTAAAACTGATTGTGTGTGTGTATATATATATGTATATATATATGTGTGTATATATATATATATATATAGCAAAGTTATTTATAAAATCTTTGAATTGTGTGTGTGCACGTGCAAGTGTGTCTGTTGAATGTCTGGGTGTGACACATGTGAGCACACGCATATGAGTGTGCACTTGTTCTTATGTGCCTATGTGGAAGGTCAGAAGTTCATCTCAAGCATCTCTCCATCTTGTTTTTTGAGAGAGAGTCTTTCACTGACCCAGAGTTGGTCGTTTAGATTAGACTAGCCCTCCCCCCACCTGTGTGTCTCTGCCCCTCCTTAGCTCTAGGGTTGCAGACAAAGCACCATATCTGACTTGTGCATGGGTATGGAGGATCAGGACTCTGGTCCTTATGTTTGTACTGCAAGGACTTTACCCACGGAACAATCTCTAGTCCCATAGATGACTTTTAAGATGAAATCTTTGGAGTAAGATGGGAGATTGTCACATGTCATATGATGCATGCATGGAGTATGGGTAGTAGATGGGAGATTATCACATGTCACATGATGCATGCATGGAGTATGGGTGGTAGATGCATGCATGGAGTATGGGTAGTAGATGGGAGATTGTCACATGTTGTCACATGATGCCTGAAGTATGGGTGGTAGATGCATGCATGGAGTATTGGTAGTAGGTGGGAGATCGTCACATGATGCCTGGAGTATGGGTAGTAGGTGGGAGATTGTCACATGTTGTCACATGATGCATGCATGGAGTAGGGGTAGTAGGAGGGAGATTGTCACATGTTGTCACATGATGCATGCATGGAGTATGGGTGGTAGTTAACCGTCAAGGCTGGTTGAACTGACTTGCGGAGTGCTGTCAGCAGGAGAGCAAAGTAGGCGGCATCCTGAGCGTCCTTGTGGGCAGGGTAAGAGCACAAAAGACTTCTTGAGGGTGAAGCTGGCCTCGGTCTCACAGTAGACTCTGTTGATGTCTTTGACATCTGGAAAATGAGATGGAATAGTCAGTGGTGACAGCACAGCCGTGTTACCTCTGGTGTAAACGTCCACCAGAATGAGTATCAGGGGAAGTGACTCGCCTGTCCTGTGCAGTTGACTCTCAGGGCCTCAGTGGAAGGTTCAACATGGAGAAGCAAGGTGAGAGCGTGACTAGTAAAGGGCCTGTGGCAATGAGTTACACAAAAGGGACAGACAGACCAGCGCCAATGCCAACAGCACGACAGAAAGTTGAGAAGAATGAGAGTTGAGCTTTGAGAGAAGATTGCCCTTTTGTGGTGCGTGGTGGTCGAGTGTGTGTGTGGAGAGGGGTCAGAGGAGAGAAAGAAAATCCGAGGAGCAAAAGGAAATCCAGAGAAGAGGGATAGTGCCCGAGAGGTCAAGGACTAGGAGAAAGGGGAGGTAGTCCACAAAACGCCCACTTGAAGAAGGTGTAGCCCCTGGAGCGCCATCTGGTAACCAGACTCTTGAATGCAAACTTTGAAGTTTTGAAACATTGTAGTATGGAGAAAGGTGTTAGTGTTTGCTTAACTGATTGAAGTTCTGAGAACCGGAGTTACTGAGGTATGGAGTTGAGGTGCAGAGACCAGCTCAGGAAAGGAGTAGCCGCTTCTGAGAGGATAGCAGGAGAGACAGGCTGCAACCAAGAGGAAGGAGTGGGATGCTGTGGGCCAAGGGGCCTTGTTTAATTCTATCTCTAATAAAAGTGTTCCAAGGGCCTACAATAAATTCCTAAGATCCATGGGAAATGGCACGACACACGGGGAAGCTCCTAGTATACTGTGTGGAAGACAACAGGAATGGAAGGAACTTGAGACTGAGGACACGAGCTAATGGGTTTCTTAGCATCTCCACATCACAATTTTCAGAAAGCGGGAATGCTGACAGAGCCAGCTCTGTGGAGCAGCGATGAGCTGGAAGGATATGAAACTTTTACAACAGTGGTCACAGTCAATTTAGGTCAAGGTGATAATTCCTAAAGAGAGCTGCAGGAGAGGAGAAGAGTATTCTGTTGAGAAAGAAGGAAGATGGGGTTAGGAAGGGGTAGAAGAGAAGAGCGAAGAAGGGTTTGGGGGTGAGAGTGGGAGAGGAAAGAAACAGTAACAATGCAAAGTAAAAACTAGGGGAGACCCCAAGACAGATACAAAACAAGGATGTGGTTTAAAATGGGGTTAGTTTAGAAACCATTTTCAGAATCTCATGCTCTGCACCTCTCCTTTCCCAGGACTGTTGCAGAAATGCTTGACCTGATGGGGCAGTAGCCCGAGAATGAAATAGTGTCTCCTGCTCCTGGAGTGCCCCCATGTTCTCACTTTCTCCTTATATGGAAGAGATGAACTGATCTGT
Organism: Arvicola amphibius; assembly: GCF_903992535.2. NCBI lineage: Eukaryota > Metazoa > Chordata > Mammalia > Rodentia > Cricetidae > Arvicola > Arvicola amphibius. The sequence continues at coordinate 83,525,468 of NC_052049.1, read as the reverse complement.
CATTACGATGTGCTTCGTCTTCCGTGTGGACACCAACACTCTGGCCCTCTCTCTGGTATCAACCACGGAGAAACTCTGGCCTGAGCGCCACCACTTGCTTTTCTCAGACATTTGGACAGCTCTTACTCATAGCTCTGGCATCCTGCATTGGTCTGTGGAAAACCAGGTGTACAAAACATTTTTGTGACCATCAAATCAAACAATGTTAGTTAAGGAAATTCATAACCTGTATTTACTTTTTTCTTTTCTTTTCCTTTTTCTTTTTTTCTTTCCTTTTTTGGTTTTTGTTTTTTCAAGGCAGGGTTTCTCTGTAGCTTTGGAGCTTGTCTTGGGACTAGTTCTTGCAGACCAAGCTGGTTTTGAACTCAAAGAGCTCCACCTGCCTCTGCCTTCCAAGTGCTGGGATTAAAGGCGTGCGCCACCACTGTCCAGTTTACCTTTTTCTTAACAAGCTCTTCAAATTCTAATTCCATAGATTTTCAATTCAATGTTTGGTTCATTTTAAATCACTCTTCCTTCTAATCCAATTATCCCTGTTTCCTTGGCTTTAGTGTTTATTTCCTGAACTATTTTAGTGAGTAGAGAGACATTTGTAAGATCTCAAAGGTGTATAACTGGTCACAATGAGCTATTCTGGTAGGCAGTAGGCAGCATGTGGGGTCAGAGCAGACTGGCAACCACAGATCCCATCTTAGGCTCTCATCCAATACCATCTTTATTTCTCACTCTGTGGACTATGCACACTGACTTTGAACATAAATTTCTTTGTTTCATCCCAATCTTACATAGATGGATCATGCAATAGGCATCCTCTTCGATTAGAACATCCTGAAATCAGCTTTAGAACATTGGTTCCATATAAAACACTCATCTTCCCGCTTGGTGACTTCTGTTGTATAAACTTCTAACAATGTCCTCTCCACTCCACTGTTAGTGGGAGTTTGCTGTTTGCAGAACGTGCTCTTCAGAAACAGTATTACCAGCACTCACTGTCTAGGCATGAGCATTTTCTGCAACTGTATGATTGGATCATAGCACACGCCCATGTTCAGTTCTAGAAACACTGTCACAGATGTCTAGACTGACTGCATCACTTTCCCTGGGTGGGGACAAGAATCACCAATGTTCTGCTTCCCAGCCACACCTTCTTTTGCACTGTACTGACATTGCTCAAAGGGCCAGCTTCTGAATGGCTGGGCAATTGAGTGCTTCCTTTCAGTTTCCCGGGGCCTTTACTAAACATCTCAAACTTTATTCTTGCAGAGTTTCTTTTAGTCACTTCCACGAAGACAACATTCTGCTGCACCAGCAATCCCATAGATAACAAGAGGAACATGGCAGAGGTTGCGACCCCTCAGAGGCTTGAGTAAGCTGACGCCCATCCGTAGTGCTGGCTCTTAGGGTGTCAGCACGCCTAAGGACGGCAGGTACAGTCCCAGAAGCTGGCTGGAGTTTCTGCTGCAGCACACCCACAGTAATTCATTGTTTAAAAGAAGTTTGCTCCCTCAATCCTGTGCATATATTAGAATTTGGTGTTTAAATTGAAGCTATGAAGTCTAAGTCCAACTGTGCTCAGAATCCGAGCTGCAGCATAATGATATTTCGTCCAAGCAAAGAAGAGTTTAATGATTTTGACAAATACATTGCTTACATGGAGTCCCAAGGGGCGCATCGAGCTGGACTGGCCAAAGTCATTCCGCCCAAAGAATGGAGAGCCCGGCAGTCCTATGAGGACGTCAGTGACATGGTAATCGGCACTCCCCTGCAGCAAGTGGTGTCTGGCCGGGCAGGTGTGTTCACCCAATATCACAAGAAGAAGAAAGCCATGACAGTGGGACAGTACCGTGACCTGGCTAACAGCAAAAAATACCGGACCCCACCACACCTGAATTTTGAAGATTTGGAGAGAAAATACTGGAAGAATCGCCTCTATGAGTCACCAATTTACGGTGCAGATGTCAGCGGCTCCCTGTTTGATGGGAAAACCCAAAACTGGAACGTGGGACACCTGGGAACAATTCAGGACCTGTTAGAACAAGAATGTGGCATTGTGATTGAGGGCGTCAACACGCCCTACCTGTACTTTGGCATGTGGAAGACCACCTTCGCGTGGCATACAGAGGACATGGATCTCTATAGTATCAACTACCTGCACTTTGGGCAGCCCAAGACGTGGTACGCGGTGCCCCCCGAGCATGGCCGGCGCCTGGAGCACCTGGCCAGACAGCTGTTCCCGGGCAGCTCCCAGGGCTGCCAGGCCTTCATGAGACACAAGGTGGCACTCATCTCCCCCACTGTGCTCAAGGAGAATGGCATCCCCTTTGGACGCATGACGCAGGAGGCTGGGGAGTTCATGGTCACCTTTCCCTACGGCTATCACGCTGGCTTCAACCATGGCTTCAACTGCGCAGAGGCTATCAATTTTGCCACCCCGAGGTGGATCGACTATGGGAAGGTGGCGACGCAGTGCAGCTGTGGGGAGGCCAGGGTGAGCTTCTCCATGGATGTCTTTGTGCGGATCCTGCAGCCTGACCGATATGAGCTGTGGAAACGTGGCCAAGATCAGGCAGTTGTGGACCATACAGAGACTGGTTCTGCCAGTCAGGAGCTTACCACCAGGCGGGTGACCCAAGCACCAAGAAAACCTCAGGGACAGAGGCACCTCCGGCTTCGCCAGGTCTCACACTCTCTTCTGCCTATAGCCACTGGCAGTAAGATTGCTTGCAGCTACAGGCAACTGTCAGATGCCGCAGTTGGTGAGGCCCAGAAGCCTGATCGAGCCCCTGTTCCACCACCTACCCCGTATCCATCTTCTCATCACTACACGTCAACTGGAAGACGTGGTCTTGGTCGACGCCATTGGGAACTAGGAGTGCAGGAGTCCACCAATGAGGCTCCAGTCAAGAGGCGCCAGCCAGCAGGCAGAGCAGACACAGAGCTTCTGACACAGTCTAAGAATGGAGCTTTGATAGCCTGACGTGTACCTGTGAGGTCAGCCACACCGTATCCTGTGACAGCTTCTGAAGGTGGATTGACCTCTGACCCCTAAACGGATGTCCTGCCTTACAGCTTACTGCCCTGCACTCAGGGAGCTGGCCAACGCCAACGCCTCAGAGTTCTGACAGAGTTGGTAGGACACTGGCTACACTGGAGAGAGCTGTTTGTCAGTTCTAAACACTAAACTCATGTGCACCTTCCTCTTTCCAGAACTTAGCAAGCCTCTGGATGCTGGTAACTCCTGGGCTTCCAGTGAGGTTTCATTAGCCAGTCACTTCCGGTTTCTGAGAGCTAAGTGCAGCTCAGGCTGCTCAACATTGACCTCCCATCCACTTGGCCAAGTGTAGAGGAAGCTGAAAATTCAAGTTACCCTCCGTCTCTTCCATTTCTTGAAAAATGTCAGACATTTGACCACTATATTAGTAGTAGTCTCTCTCTCTCTCCCTGTCTCTCTCTCTCTCTCTCTCTCTCTCTCTCTCTCTCTCTCTCTTTCTCTCTCTCTCTCTGACTCACTCACACACACACACACACACACACACACACACACAACTGCCATTAGAGAGTCACAGATGACTTCTCAAAGTTGGTGTATTAAGAATGTATCTTACCCAGTGTTCACAAATAAAGGCAAAGCAGCTAAAATGTTGAAATTAGACTTGATTTCTAACATTGTAGTTCAGGCAGTGGGATCTTTGGGACGAGGACACTTTTTCTGTTTCCAGACAGCCATGGTCATGTCTAGTCAGGAAGAATAAGTCATTCTGCAGTTCACATGTTCTGTGTGTTTCTCACACAGCACACTTCCCATTTGTACCTAAGGCTATCCACATTTTCATATGCTTGTGTGTTCAGTGTGTGTTGTGTGTCTGGGAGTGTGTGAGCCAGGGTAAAAGTGTGGATGTCAGAAGATAGTTGTTGGTGTTGGTTCTCCCCATGTCCCACCTGGGTCCTAGGGATTTCACTCAGTTGAAAAAATCTTGGTGGCAAGTATCCTTGCCCACTCAACCATCTCATTGGTCCAGTGCCATCTCATTTCATTGTGAGGCAAATTCACGTGGATTTCACAAGACACCACCGTGTGCTCTGCTTCTTTCTCCTAGGCCTGAGCACAAATGAGCTTTGCTCTATTCCCAGAAGAACAATCTCCAAGCCAGTGTTTCTCAACTTTGGGTCAGATGACCCTATCAGAGGGGTCACATATCAGATATTTACAATCTGGATCATAACAGTAGCATTCATTATAGTTATGAAGTAGCAAAGAAAATGGTTTCATGGCTGGGGTCTCCACAACCTGGGGAAGTGTATTAAAGGGTCACAGCATGAGGAAGGTTGAAACCACTGGTCAAGGTCCATGTCGGTCTTTGGCCCTCGCTGGTTCTGCAGATAGAATTAGGTGCTCTCACCCTGTCCTTCTCTACAGTTGGGCCTAAGAAGGGCCCCTGCGCTGTGCAGCCTTCCAGGGTAATGTGGTCCAGGTTTGTTCTCATTCATATGTCTGATATGAACATCTGTGGAAGTCAACAAATTGGACCATCATTAAAAGCAGCTGCTCACAAGCCTGAAGAACTATCAATCCTCAGAAACACTGGTGGAGGCAGAAGTGACTCCCCAAACTTGGACCCACAGAAAACACACACACACACACCCCTACACACAGAGACACATACACACACACCTACACAGACACACCTACACACACAGATACACCTACACACAGACACATACACACTCATACACCTATACATGCACACCTACACACAGACACATACACATGCACACCTACACATACAGACACACCTACACACAGATACACACACTAACACACCTACACACACAGACACACCTACACACAGATATACCTACACACACACACACACACACACCTACACATACACAGAAAGACATATATACACACACACAAGTAACGAATGCAACAAAAACCACTGGATCCAGGTTTCATTTATTTCTTTGTTTACTTATTTGTTGAGTGTTATTGTTATGATTTGCTTATATTTACATTTACTAGAAGAAAACATTTCAGAGGAGCATATAAATATACCTTACAGTTATCATATATTTATTTTTATAATGATATGGGTATATGCATGTGAGTATGCCCCAGAAGATGGAGCTACAGTCTATTGTGATTTTATTTATTTGTTTGTTTCTAAAGACAGGGTTTCTCTGTGTACGTGCTTAGACTGTCCTGAAACTCCCTCTGTAGACCAGGCTTCATGCTGGCCTTGAAACCTGAGACTTGTGCAACACCACACCTAACATTGTGTGTGTGGTTTATGTGCGTGTGTTCATTGTGGAACTTCCATAGTCGGTGCTGGGATCATGGGATTCCAGGCTGTATTCTCTGAAGGATGAGTTAGTAAGCAGCCAGCCAACAGGAAGACTCCTGCAGGTAGGCCTCTCCACCACCATTGCCTCCCATTGGACCCTGTAACCCACAAGACCTACTCGGCCACCCAAACCCACAGAACCCATCATCCTCCCATCCTTGGCTAAACTTCCCTGCAATGTAACAGCCCCTAGAGGCACAGCACCTATGCCAGTTGGAAGAACAGCAGCTCCTTTAGCCTTTAGGCACAAGTAACATCTAACCCAGTTGGAAGAACAGTTCCACTGTGCTGCCCATTCCCACTTGCCCACCTCATCCTCCTCCCTGTGATCAGCCCTCTCTAGCAGTATCAGGAGACCCTATAAGCATAAGCACAACCCACACCAGTCAGAAGAGCAGGCTCAGGCAAAACCTATACCAGTCGGAAGAACAGACTCCATAGACAAAAGTAAAGCCCACACCAGCCAGAAGAACTGAATAATACACGGGATCTAGGGACCCAAGGAAATATCAGCTGAGACACCACACTTGACCAAACAGCCATCCAATCACCAGAACCCTTGACAATTCAGGTCAAAAGACAGTAAAGGAAACAATAAAGGAACCAAGACCCATCCAGTGAAGACATCACAAGAATCAACACTTGTACCTATAATTATCCCAAATTCAGATGGGTAAATGGCAGTGTAAGAATATATTCAACAACATAAAGAACAATATGGCACCATCAGAAACTAGTGGTTCTACAGCAGCAAGACCAGAACATCTCAACACAGGTGATGCAGAAGAAATGATCTTAAAAATAACTTTATGAAGATGTTAGAGGTCCTTAAAGGGAAAAGTTTCCTTAAAGAAATTGAGAAAAATACAAAACATGGGAGAAATCCACACATCCCTTAAAGAAAGCCAAGGAATATAGAAGGAATGGCGGGCCGGGTCCCACCACCCGGCTAGCTTTACCCAAAATAATTACACGGAAACTGTATTCATTTAAACACTGCCTGGCCCATTAGTTTCAGCCTCTTATTGGCTAATTCTCATATCTTGATTAACCCATTTCTAATAATCTGTGTAGCACCACGAGTGGTGGCTTACCAGGAAAGATTCTAGCCTGCATCTGTCTCGGGGAGGAGAGTCATGGTGACTGACCTCACTGCTTTCTTCCCATAATTCCGTTCAGTCTACTCCACCCACCTATCTTCTGACATATCAGGCCAAGCAGTTTCTTTACTAATTCTAATTAACCAATGAAAGTAACACATAGACAGATGATCCTCCTCTATCAAAGGAAAGACAAAGAAGTGAAGGAAACAGTTCAAGACTTGAAAACTGAAATAGAGGCAATGAAGGAAACACAAACGAGGGAATTCTGGAAATGGAAAATCTGGGTAAATGAAGAGAAACTACAGATGCAAGCATAAACAACAGAATACAAGAGATAAAAGAGAGAAACTCTGTAGGGTAAAAGAGTCAGTCAAAGAGAAACACCCTGACTCTCAAACCAGAACCATAATCCACACTTTGACTTTAGGACCAGAGTCAATGGAAGAAATATGCCTCAGACCTGAAAAATAGAGAAAAAAAAAAACTAAATAAAAGGGGCCAGTGAAAGAAACACAGTTTGGCCCTGAAAACCAGAGCCAACTTTACTCTGACCTACTGAGACACGAAACCAACCAATTCCTGAGCAGGCAGTCCAACCAATTCCTGATCAGGAAACCAATCAATCTCTGAACACTCTGTCCTGGAACCCAGAGCCAGTAAAAGAAACACACTGTGAATCTGAGACCTGAGCCAGGGAAAGAAACACTTTATCCCTGAAATCCCTGATCACTGAACCAAAGAGAAACACCCTGATTCTGAAACCAGAGTCAAAGAAACACACCTTGGCCCTAGAACCAGAACCAGAACCAGTGAAAGAAATACGTCTTAGCCCTAAAAATAAAGCAAAAACTAAAAAGGACAAGTGAAAGAAACACAGTTTGGCTCTGAAATTAGAGCCAACTCTACTCCTGACCAGCTAAACTAAGCAATCCCTGAGCAGGAAAACTAGCCAATCTCTGAGCAGAATTTTTTTTCCCTTGGAAAAACTCTGCCCCTAAGAAACCCTATAGAATCCCCTCTGCCTGTTCAGTCTGTGACAGTCCTTTCCCACCCTGGCAGAGGCAGCCATCTCCTGCATTCCTTCCCAAATAAATCTCTTTCTCAAAAGGGCCCTGGGTGAAGCTCTTCCTTTGCCAGAGCAGAGTATATGATCCTTGCTTATATGTGCCTCAGCAGACTGAGCAGGAAAACCTTGCTGAGACCTTCCCTTAGGGGGACTGAGCAAGGCAGAGTAGAAAAGAGTATCTATTCACTAGAACCAGAGAAGACTGCTACATTTCTGTCTCTGCTTCCCCTATACCAGAGTGTATAGAAAGAAGTAACATCTTGGGCCACAGCAGAAGGGGATAGCTCTGCTAGGACGTTCCCTTAGGGGAACAGAGCAGAGCTCAGATGTAATTGCTCTCTCTAGGAGAGGGGCAGGATTGCTATATCCTGTTGGGAGACCCTCCCACTGCACTACAACTTCAGGTATCACCAGAGTTCCTGACAAGTCGGATACACTTAAAGAACTGTTCAAGATCATAGCTCTCTGGAAATGAAAATCAAACTGACTCTGAGACACCATCTTGCACCTGTCAGATGGCCAAGATAAAAAAGGTTATTGACAGCCTATGTTGGAGAGGATGCAGAGTAAGGGGAACACTCCTCCACTGCTGGTGGGACTGCAAACTTGTACAGCCACATTGGAAATCAGTTGGCAACTTTTTAGAAAATTCAGAATCAATCTGCCTCAAGACCCAGTGATACTGCTCTTGGGTATATACCCAGAGGATGCTCAATCACACCACAAGGACACTTGCTCAACTATGTTCATGACAGCATTTTCCATAATACTGAGAACCTGGAAACAACCTAGATGCCCTTCAGTTGAAGAATGGATAAAGAAAATGTGGTACATTTACACAATGGAGAATTACACATCAGTAAAAAACAAAAGGACAATGGCATCAAGAAATTTGCAGAGAAATGGATAGAACTAGAAGTAAATCATCCTGAGTGCGGGAACCCAGGCTGAGAAAGACAAACATGGTGTGTACTCATAAGTGGATATTAGACAGAAAGCAGAAGATAACCAGGTAACAGTCCACAGGCCCAGGGTAGTTAGGAAAGAAGGAGGACCCTAAGAGGGATGCGTGGGTCACCCTGGGAGGGGAAATAGATGAGATATCAAGGGAAACTAGGGGTTAAAGAGGGGGTAAAGGATAAGGGATTGGGAATAGGAATATGAAGAATCAGGATGGTTGAGTTTGGGGAGGGATGAAGAGTGAGAGCAATGAAAGAGATATATTGATAGACGGGCCCATTATGAGGTCAGGCAGAAAACTGGTACCAGGCAAACTTCTAGGAATCCACAAGGATGACCCCAACTAAGACTCCTAGCCATAGTGGAGAGGGTGCCTGAACTGGCCTTGGCCTTCCCTTGTAATCAGATTGGTGACTACACTAATTGTCATCATAGAACCTTCATCCAGTAACTGATCAAAGCCAATGCGTAGATCCACAGCTAAGCACTGGTTGGGCTCTAGGAGTCCAGTTGAAGAGCGGGAGGATGACTTATATGAACAAGAGGGGTCAAGATGATGATGGAGAAACCCACAGACACTGGGAGCTCACAAATTCTAGACCAACAGCTAGGGAGCCTGCATGGGACCAGCTAGACCCTGTGCATGTGGGTGACAGTTGTATAGCTTGGTTTCTTTGTACAACCCCTTGGAGGTTGACCAGGACTTGTCCCTGATACATGAGTTGGTTTTTGGAACCATTCCCTATGTTGGGATGCCATGGTTGGCCTTGATGTAAGGGAGAGGACCTTGGTCCTGCCTCAACTTCATATGCCATGCTACTAAATGCCTTACCCTTCTAAATGGAGATGGAAGAGGAGTGGCTGGGGGGGGGGGTCAGACAGAAGGAGATGGTGAGGGAAGTGAGGAGAGGAGAGAAGGGAGGGGATATTGTGCTTGGTGGGTAAAATAAATTTAACATTCCATTTTAAAAATGAGTCATCAACAAGTACAAAAGTTTAGTTAGTAAATGTTCTTAAATATTGGACAGATATCCAGCCCCAAACTTTAAATTTCAAAACATGCTTCAATATTCCAATTCATTGCTTTACATACATATATTAAAGCAAAAGTTGATTAAAGAACAGTCATTATGGGGGCTGGAGTGATGGCTCAGTGGTTAAGAGCACTGGCTGATCTTCTAGATCAGCCATGTATACCATGCGGGCATACATGGAGGCAGAACGTTGTATACATAAGAAATAAAAAACAAATCTTTTTTTAAAAAAAAGTTAAAAAAAGAACAGTAATCACAAATTCTCCCTGAGTCACAACTGCCTCAACAAATGAAAAGTTCAGATGGGCAGTGATGTTCAGGGTCTGTGAGGTGGGCCAGGGTGGAGGCTAGCCCTGGGAGTAACTCCTGGGCTCACTCAGGGAATGTGGCTTGGTCTCAAGGCTGCCCTGGAAATTGGGAATGAAACGAGCATAGACCTCAACATCAACCAATGGTGGTCCAAATCGCTGCAGCATGAATAATAAAAACCCAGAGAGAGAAATTGAAAACCAGATAAGAAACCAAACAAACTACTAGAGAAGTCTTACCTCTACCAAGGCTGCGTGACTGAAAACTAAACAGACTAAAACTCTCTCTCTCCTCTCATTTTACATTTTCTCTAGTTCTGAGATTAAAGGTTTATGGCTCATTAGTGCTGAGATTAAAGGTTTATGGCTCCATAGTGCTGGGATTAAAGGTGTGAGGCACCACCACCTGGATTTGTTTCTGCATAGACCTTATGGAGCCCAGGATGGCCTTGAACTCAAAGAACTCCATCTGTCTCTGTCTCCCAAATCCAGAGATTAAAGGTGTGTGCCACCAAGGCCCAACCTCTAGTGGTTTAGCTTTGCCCTTCTGATCTTTTAGCAAGCTTTACTTATTAAAACATATAAATATCACTACATTTTTCCTATTTTATCTAAAATAAAAAGAAGGCTATAACTAATATATGAAAACTATGTACAGTAAGTCCAATAACTATTTACAATATATACAGGCAATAAGTATGTCAACAATGTCTAGCCCATTTGCATTTAACAAATTCAGAAAAATTACTCTATATCTAGACTCTCTTGGTGGTAGTAGTCTTGTAGTTAATTTACTTTCTATCATAATTTTCTTTCTTCATCTGGTAAACAAGGGAAACTATAAATATCCAGTGTTCAACTCTCTCAGAGAACCAAAAAGGAAGTAGTGGAAAACAGGAAGTGCCAGCAAGCAACTTCTATAAAATGTGAGAAATGACAGAAACAGTTGGCTGGCTAGAAGTCACCCAAAGTTCCTCTGCAACATTGGGGCATCTCCATCTTTGGCCTACAGGCCTAACATATCTGATAGACCTTTCTGTGAAGCAGCACATTCTGAAGCACTGTCCCTCTTTGTCTTGGCAATGATTGGCAGTCACTTTCTTTTGTGTCCTGTTTGTTCAATTTGGACAGCATACTGTCAACAGCCAAGACAAGAACGTTTACTTGTGCATTAGCTTACATTTGCTACAAAGAAAAACTCCATGTTGTGTTTCTTCGAAGCCCATTATCTTCTTTTTTTTGTTTTTGTTTTTTTGTTTGTTTTTTCGAGACAGGGTTTCTCTGCAGCTTTAGAGCCTGTTCTGGAACTAGCTCTTGTAGACCAGGCTGCTCTCAAACTCACAGAGATCCGCCTGCCTCTGCCTCCCGAGTGCTGGGATTAAAGGCGTGCGCCACCACCGCCCGGCTCATTATCTTCTTGAATAGAGTGGTCTTGCCAGGAGTAGGCATGTCTCATTTTCAAAAAATAGAAGAACCTAGGGTAGTAAAACATCTTAAAAGGCCATATTCTGTAGATCTCTGAAATGTTTGAAGATGACATGTCTATCTAAAATGTATTTTTGTTTGACCTTGAAAACATACCTAATGTGACTACAAGTTCAATTATACTAGGTTATTTACTATTAACCTGTATTTCCTTATTATTCTAAAAAGTTGGTAATAATAATCTTCAAGGACTAGAAATTTGCATTACGCTGTTTAATGAGTTATATAGGTACAATACCTTGAATGAGAGTATTAATAGATTTAAAAATTAATCAATATACAAAATTAGTATATAATATTACAAAAATCCAATCCAATGTCAAACATTTAAAACTAGCAGTTAATTTTTAAAAGTAGATTCAATAATCTACATCTTCTATTATCATATCTATATTATCCCTTTTTTTCCCAAGCCATTATCCATTACAACTTGCATCCAAGAATCTAAACAATTACACACATCCATAATCTATTTAAGAAACAAAAATCACCCATCTCACACTTGATAATTAATGTGGGCATTATAATCTTAAATTTAGTTCCTGCTCACTGTAGGTGACTGTATCTTTAGGGAATCCTTAGAAAGAAAACTTTGTGTTAATTGTCAAGTCCTGGGAGAGGTAGCTGTTTCACTTTTTTCTAGTGTCTGTGTAATGGGAATGTGCAGGGCTCATTTCAAGTCCTGACTAGGGTAGTATGTTAGGCTGGATCATCTCAGCTAGCCACCTCGAAATTTTTCTGTGCAGTTTGTAGTCCAAAGCCAATCACTAGGTGGTGTTTTCAGGTTAGTGGTCTTATCATAGCTCTAGATGAGTCATTGTTATGGGCTCCATCCTCCTTATGGAGACTTCAAACATTGGTATTACAGGTGCTCATGCTTCACTGCAGAGAACTCAAAGAGATTCAAATCTGAAATGATGTATGAAAAGGTAGATGAAACTTTTTCCTAGAATTACTTAGTACTCTATATGGCCATTAATATCATTATAAAAAGTTTAATTTATGAGTATTATATATACATATTATCCCTCTGCATTAAAATTCCTGTAGGGGAATGTTGGAGGGTAATATTACCAGAATGCAGTTAAGATTCACATCTACACAGTCCACATGTGTCTTCTGTAATTTCTCTTCCATTAAAGTCAAATTCTCTCTTAGGTTCAGCTGGTAGTTCCCTGGGACTATTTAAACCCTTGTCACCACCTCAGGTTTTGTTTAAATTAATCAGTTGATCATGTTTTATCACAACAATGGGTCATAGCTAGGAAACATCTCCTAGCAATCTTTGGAAGTCAATAAGAGTCTGTAATCGATCTCTCATAATTTTGGGTTCTCATTTTCTGTAACTCAATTTTATCACCAACATAATAAAATCTCTTCTTTGTATTTTAAGAGCAATTTGTAATCACTAGCAAGACAAAATTTTCTTTACTTCTTCAAACATTCTTTCTAAAGTATCAACATTTGATTCAGATAGCAAAATGTCAACCATGTAATGGTAAAGTATAGATTCAGGAAATTGCTTATGCATCATTTCTAATAACTGAATTACAAAAATATTGACACGGGGATGGTTTATTTAACATTCCCCATTAAAGAATCTTCCATTGATATCATTTAGCTGGCTGAGAATTTTCTGTAGGCACTGTGAAGGCAAATTTTTCTGTCTTTTTCTTGTAAAGTATAGTGAAGAAACAATCATTTAAATTGATAACTATAAGAGGCCATCCTTTCAGCATAAAGAAGGCAAAGGAATACCAGACTGTAGGGAGCCCAGTGATTGAATCCCCATGATAACAGCTCTTAAATCTGTTGCCATTCTCCATTTTCCAGATTTATTTAACAATAAATACAGAGGCATTTCAAAGGTTGGTTGATTCTTTGATACACTGAGCAACTAGTTGTCCTTGTGCCAGGTGTTCTAAAGCCTGCTGCTTCTTTATTGTTAGACCCCATTGTTTAACCCATCCAGGTTTATCTGTCACACATTTTAAAGGTAGGGATATTGGTGTCTTTGAAATATCAGCAACTGATGTGCCCTGTTATTGTACAACCTGAATGGTTCCTGACTCTTCTTTATAAAGCCTTATACCATTTCCCCAGTAGCAACACTAATTTATGGTTTATTTCTGAGATTGGGGGAATGTTATTCTGTGTATTCCATTGCTGTAACAAATCATGTCCCCACAAACTCATTGCTATATAAGCCACATGTGGTTTTATATCCCTTTCTGTCCTACTGGTCCTATACGTTTGACCTACCTAACAATCTGCTTTACCCGAGAAAGAGTTCCAATCCTTAATAACTGAACACTTACATCCTAGATTGGCCAATTTGGATGCCAAGTTTCTGATAAAATTAGTGTTACAGCTGCACCTATGTATACCACACCTTCAATGACAAAGTCATTCATTCATATTTTAAATTTTGGTCTTTGGTCATTTATGGTTTCTCCTGAATTTTTTGTTCTCTCTTCTGTAGCTGTTCTCTTCTCTACAGTAGTATGGTTTCTTACCATAGGCATCAGGTCCTTTAATTGCTCTGGGAAGGAGTTACCTCTACAATGGCAGGAAATGACTGAACTGTATTTGGCATAGGGCCTGAAAGAGGCCCCTCAGGGAGTTTCCCAATGGCAAATGATTACCATGAATATTCCCTGTTGACCTTCATTCATTAGTCCAATGCCTGCCTTTGCCACACCTTCCATATAATCTTAAAGTGAGGGGCGTTTCCAAATGGATTATTCTTAGAAAAAAGTTGTTTGTAGGAACACCCTGCCTATAATCCCTTTTAGAGTGACCGTGCTTACAACAAATATAACATTTGACATTTTGATTTTTCCTCAAACCTCTGAAATCACCCCTCCTATCCATGGATCATCATGTTCATGAGATTATATAGTAATTGTATCTCGGATCCGTTTTTCCAAAGGTGCTGACCTTACCTTTAATGGCCTAATTATGTTTTTGCCCAGAGAACTGGCATTCTCAAAAGTCAGAGATTCCATTATTTATCTAACTTCTGAATTTTGTATCATTCTATTTACTGCTGAAGTCAGTCTTTGTAAGAAATTCCTAAAGGCTTCCTTGAGCCTCTTCATAACTTTAGTAAATAACTCAATTTTCTTTCTTATTTCTCAAATTCTCCCATAAGAATCCAAACAACTGTACAGCACAAATCCATGTGTGATCATCATTTCAGTCTGCTTTTCTACAATATGTAGTATCCTTGTCCAATGGTGAGATGTTAGGAATTTCCCTACTTCTAGCTTTAGTCCATTGTTCAAAAATCTTAGCCTGTTCTCTGAACCAGGCACTCCATTGATTTTGTGTACCAGTCTCTAAAAATCCACTAACCAACTCTTTCCAGGAATTAGTAATAATTCTAATAGAAACTAACCACCAGTTTAACATTTGGTTCATAAAAAGTGAAGGCATGACATGTGAGACTATTGCTTCCTTGAATCTCTTTAAATCCAGCAATGGTACAGGAGTCCACTTATCTGTAACAAAGCCTCTGCCGTTTGGCAATTCCTGTAACATTACTCGATATTTTAAGATTGGTTGTCTGAAAGCCTTAGGCTGTTCTTCTCTATTCTCATAATGCAAGGAGAAACTGGCTCTCCATTAAATTCTTCTGTCTGGGGTCGACTCTCTCTGGGATTGTTTTATCACATTTTTTAAGGCCTGTATGTTAGCACTCAGAGTAATCAGCGGTTTTAGTGATAAGAGAAAAATCATAATGCTGACAATGTTTACAACTGACCTTATATATCTCCCATGTAAATTAGATAATCTCTCAATTATTCTTTTCAAATTTAAACAGTCTAAGATATTATCATACAGAGACCCAAATCCTTCTATTATAATGGCTTTTCTAATTTTTTTAATGTCGGAAACCCTTTCTTTTAACTAATTCCTCTTTTTAATACTTACCAGTTGTCTTACTTATCAAATCCACCGACTACTGGTGATGAAGTGAGACTTGATTGCTGTTGTTAGAACAGTAAGAGCCTGCCTGGATTTCAAGGAAGCTACCTAGTTGGGTAGCAGCCTGAGAGAGGGGTATAAGGGAGTATCTGCAACACATGGTAGAGAGATAAAGACAAAAAGGGAGAACGAGAAAGAGAGAGACAGATAGAGAGAGAGGGGGACAGATAAAAGAAGAAAGGGAGACTATGAAACACTCTGGGGCACCTCAGCACTACTGCACCCACCCTCCTGGGAACCAGGACACTGGTAACCATCCATGTGTGCATTGGAGCTTTGAGTGCTTTCCATCATTTTTGTAGTCTTTCTTCAATAGACCCAGACCCTGGAACTGGGGTGAGACGACCTGCAGATAACTTGCAAGTGTTCCTCCCTGTTTAACCAACCCAGCATCCACCATAGCAGTGACCAATTAAAGTTAGCTGACCATTAAATGAACTAGTCAAAATAGTTGACAAATGATTTATGTACTCTCCCTTTTGATTCTGTGGTTTTTTCATTTAAAAGAGCCTGTAATAGACAAAGCAGGAGTCCTTCTCCTCTTGAGGCTGAGGGACCTCTGCTGTAGCAGGAAAATAAAAATTCCTCTTGCTATTGCATCAACTGTGCTGAGAATGTCTCTTAGGGCGACCTCCTCCTTGGTGGGCTTTTAGTGTCCAACAACTGAAAGTAAGAAAGAAAAAAAAAGAAAGAGAAAGAAAGAAAACCTCGTGGGCTGGAGCTGGAACCCCAAATGGAGCTCTGGTTAAAAGCCCCACATGAAACCCTTGCCATGTGTGGGAGGCTGAAAAGCTTTTTCATGATTTTACAACCCATACTTTGGCATCAAATGCATTAATAAAAGAAATCTAGAGAAAAATTGGGGTTCAATACAAAAACCTGAAAGCAAGGCAGCCAGGCACTATGGTCTTACCTCTCTACCAAGGCTGGATGACTGTAACCTAAGGAGGATAAGCCAACTATGCAGATTAAGTCAACTATGCAGAATAAGCCTCTCTTCCGCCCATTTCATACTCCCTTAATGTTGGGCTTAAAGGTTTATGGCTTCCTAGTACTGGGATTTAAGGTGTGAGGCACCACCACCTGGATGATTTCTGCACTGATCTTGTATATCCCAGGGTGGCCTTAAACTCAGAGGTTGATCTACCTGTGTCTCCCAAATCCTGAGATTAAAGCTCTGTGCCACCACTGCCTGACTGCTATTGACTTAGCTTTGCCCTTCTGATCTTTAAACAAGCATTATTTATTAAAACATGACCCTGTCGCCGGGCGGTGGTGGCGCACGCCTTTAATCCCAGCACTTGGGAGGCAGAGGCAGGCGGATCTCTGTGAGTTCGAGGCCAGCCTGGTCTACAAGAGCTAGTTCCAGGACAGGCTCTAAAAAAGCTGCAGAGAAACCCTGTCTCGAAAAACCCAAAAAAAAAAAAAGAAAAAAAAAACATGACCCTGTCATGACAGAATGAATAAAATCCTCATGCTTTTACATCAGCTGTGGTGTGAGAGATGGTCTTTTGGGGCGATGCCTCCTCGGTGACAGGGTCTTTCAGCATTAGAGGCCAGTAAGACCCCAAAGAGCTGGTACAAGCTACTTGTAAAGGAAAAACCCAGAGAAGCAAGGTGGGGTAAATGGAGGTAGTTCTTTAACTATTATGATTGGCTTATTCAGAAGGGCTATTACCAATAATTGGCTGAAGAGTGGTTGGCAGATCAGATGAGTTATAGGGGAAACAACTGAGGGTCACTTTGCCCCTTTCCCAGTGCCTGAGTCAAAACACCAGTAACTGAGTCAACACCTAAAAGAGGGTTATCTTGCCCCTATTCAGGGAGATAGAAAGTTCCCAATATCTCAGTACATGCATGTGTAGCTGGTAAGTCCTTGGTTCCCAGGGGGGAGGGGAGCACTACTGCTGAGGCTGATGGGGCTCAGAATTGTCCTCAGAATTGTCTTAAAGTTTTACAACTCCAAAGGGACTACTGAAATAAAATTAAGCTAAACAAGTTTGGGCTGGCAATGTCAATGTCAGAAGTCAAAGCCAAATCAAAACATAGGTCAAAAGAAACAGACATTTGAACCTTAGTGGGAAAGCACACTTTAGAATAATGGAATCTTGGATGGTGGTGGTGCAAGCCTTTAATCCCAACACTCGAGAGGCAGAGGCAGGTGGATCTCTGTGACTTCATAGCCAGCCTGGTCTACAAGAGCTAGTTGATCCAGAATAGGCTCCAAAGCCACAGAAAAAAACCCTGTCTTGAAAAACAAAACAAAACAAAACAAAGAGAATAATGGAATCTTAGCTGAGCATGGTAGCACACACCTTTAATCTTTAATTCAAGCACTCCAGAGGCAGAGGTTCTGTGAGTTCTTGGCCAACCTGCTTTACAGAGAGAATTCCAGCACAGAGAAATGCTGTTTTGAAGAATTCAAAAAAGAAAAATAAAAAACAAAGAAGAATGTGAATTTTGTTGAAACTTAATGACTTGGGAGGAGGAGTCTGGGGCATCAGGAGTTTAAGTTCCTTCTAGCCTCTACATGTGTCCAGAGTCACCACTAACATATAAGTATCATTCATCTTGAGGAACTTGGTGAATTAATACCAAAGTAAAATTAGGGAAACAAAACACAAAAGATTAAAATGAAACAATCCCAGCAGAATCCTAGTAGGGACCAGCATAGAGAGGAAAAGTCATAGTTAGGGTAAAATGCCTTAAATCAATGTCCAGAAAGCTACAATGGATAAAGATCTCTATAGTTTTAGGCTGGGAATACATTTTATGAACTACCAGTCATTTTCCAGAAGTAATTTTCCAAAACTGACCCAACAGAGAAACCAAGTGGCCTACCATATAGGATTACTTCCCCACCCCTCCTTTTTATTATTGGTTGTTCTTTGGTTTTTTGAGAAAGAGAATTTCTGTGTAACAGCCCCGGGTGGCCTTGAAATCACAGAGCTCCTCCTGAGTCAATCTCTGCCTCCGAGTGTGGGGATTAAAGGTGTGTGACACAGAGCCCTGATCGCTTTACCATTTTTTTTTTTTTTTTTTTTTTTTGTTTTTCAAGACAGGGTTTCTCTGCAGCTTTTTTAGAGCCTGTCCTGGACCTAGCTCTTGTAGACCAGGCTGGCCTCGAACTCACAGAGATCCGCCTGCCTCTGCCTCCCGAGTGCTGGGATTAAAGGCGTGCGCCACCACCGCCCGGCTCGCTTTACCATTCTTAATGTTACCTTTCAGCTTTTTTCATTCTGGTCAAAACTGTGCTAAATATTGATCCTCTGACATTTAAAATTGTTGTGCCTCGGTATGGATCAAAATTTGAGAATGTTTTCTACATATGAAAAAAACTTTTTTTCTGAATTTTTTGAGACAAGGTTTATCTGTGTAACTATGGATGTCCTGGAAGACACCCTGTCAACCATGCTAGCCTTGATCTCAGAGATCTGCCCATTTTTGCCTCCCAAGTGCTGAAATGAAAGGCATGAGCCACACCACCTGGCAAAAAGTCATTTTAATTATTCATTTTGTGGTGGTTTCAGTTTAAAGAATTATTATTGTATGGTTATTCACTCTTTGGGGGCATTGCTCAGTTTCTTGTCTTTATTCATTTCTGGGGTGGTTGGTAGTGTAACCAAAACAAAACATTGTCCAAGAAGACCATAGATCTTGGTATGAGTCTGATCCTGAACTCATAATGGAGTCCCAGCTAAGTAGAGGCCTTCTAATTCGGTGCCAAATCCCAGGGTGTTGCCTGAGCTCTGCCCTCTGGTGCAGGCACACTGCCTGGAATGCTGTCTTCTCCTGTACACATAGACAGATTTTTTGTCATTCAGGCTGACAGGGCCAGAACCTGATATGACCTTTGCTGATTGGGTAACACATGCATGTAAACCAATAAAGATATGCAATCCATCAACTCTGCACCCCTAAGCTGGTCTCTGGATTCTGTTCACAGGGAAACTCGTCTGGTTGACTCTATCTCCCTCACCCCTCCCCAGCTGAGCCAACAGGGAGAAGGAGCAAATCCCCAACACAGGTGTTACTTGGGAATGAGTCTCAGAGCCTCAGCTCCACCCAGTGTTGGTCCAAGTGATGGCAGAGCTGGTTCACAGCACCCTGGAGCTGGAGGGGGCAGGGAAGAAGAAATCCTGCCCTGGGAAGACATAACCTCCACCCTCCGTTATAGCATCCCAAACACAAACCAGCACACTTCAGTCGGGAGGACCAACATCTTTATTGGTTCTGCCTACAGAGCACAGGTAAGGATGACTAACAGGAAGGAGCCATGTCAACCTTATCTGGACAACAGATCATTCACAGCCCCGGGATGGAGCCCCTCCCCTTCTGCTACCCTCCCACACTGCAGTCCCTCCAGCAGCCCCTGAGACCATGAGACAACGGCAGAATTACAAGGAAATGCCTGGAAAATCCAGGAGGGAGCAGCCTACATCTGTCTCTCCTCCCTCCCTGCTTCTAGGCCAGAATCTAGTCAACAGTCAGCACGCTCATCTGGGGGTCACTTGCAGGTCCTTGGGACTGCTTAGTTCAAGTCCATCTTCGTGAGTGACAGCGAAATTTGGGGCTCCTAGCCAAGATCCCACAGGCCTGTGAATGCTGTGAATGCTCCACGGCTTTGGCATAAGCAGCATCCTCGGGGATCACGGAGGCCCCAGGAGCTTGTTGGGCCCATCTTCTAACCGGCACAATGGATTAAGGCGCTGAACGGAACGGGTACACAGAGTGCACCTTGGTGTAAGGACAGCTGTTGTGGGCTCTGCCTACCAGACTCTTGAGCGGTCCCAGATGGGATCGCCTCCAGCCCGGAGTAGATGTCCCCTGAACCTGTGTGTAGGTCCCAAGGGTCAGTTCCTGCCTGTGGCGTGAGGTGACCCCCAGGGAGTCCATAGTTCCATGACACTCCTCTTGTTTCATCAGCTCAGAGCTCTCAGGCTGCACGGTGCGCATAAAGACATCCATGGAGAAGCTCACCCTGGCCTCCCCACAGCTGCACTGAGTCGCCACCTTCCCATAGTCGATCCACCTCGGGGTGGCGAAATTGATGGCCTCTGCGCAGTTGAAGCCGTGGTTAAAGCCAGCGTGATAGCCGTAGGGAAAGGTGACCATGAACTCCCCAGCCTCCTGCGTCATGCGTCCAAAGGGGATGCCATTCTCCTTGAGCACAGTGGGGGAGATGAGTGCCACCTTGTGCCTCATGAAGGCCTGGCAGCCCTGGGAGCTGCCCGGGAACAGCTGTCTGGCCAGGTGCTCCAGGCGCCGGCCATGCTCGGGGGGCACCGCATACCATGTCTTGGGCTGCCCAAAGTGCAGGTAGTTGATACTATAGAGATCCATGTCCTCTGTATGCCACGCGAAGGTGGTCTTCCACATGCCAAAGTACAGGTAGGGCGTGTTGACGCCCTCAGTCACAATGCCGCATTCCTGCTTCAAGAGGTCCAAAAGGCTTCCCAGGTGTCCCACGTTCCAATGTTGAGTGTTCTCGTCAAACAGGGAGCCGCTGACATCCGCACCATAAATTGGCGACCCAAAGTACCGATTCTTCCAGTATTTTCTCTCCAGATCTTCAAAATTCAAGTGTGGCGGTGTCTGGTAGGTTTTGCTGTTGGCCAAGTCACGGTACTGTCCCACTGTCATGGCTTTCTTCTTCTTATGGAACTGTGTGTACACACCGGCCTTGCCAGACACCACTTGCTGCAGGGGAGTGCCTATTACCATGTCCCTGACGTCTTCATAGGATTGCCGGGCTCTCCACTCCTTGGGTGGGATGACTTTGGCCAGTCCAGCTCGGTGCGCCCCCTGGGATTCCATGTAGGCTATATACTTGTTGAAATCTGAAAATTCGCTCATGGTTGGGCAGAAGGTCATGATGGTGCTGCCTGTGCTCTGGGGGCCTCGGTGTTCAGAAGACATGGCTACTCTGGCCAAGATCTTGGGCTTCTGCCAAAGGATCAGTCAGATTGTCTGTCTGTCTGTCTGTCTGACTGTCTTCTCTTGTCTCCCTGTCTTCCTGGAGCGTTTTCTCCACTCTCACGACTGTCTTTTCGTTCCCTCTTATCTTTCTTCTTCCCTTTTTCTTAATTCTCTAGTGTCCTTTTAGTCAGGGATCCACTTTAAATATTAAATACGACTCTCAGGAGAATCAAACGTCTGAGGAGATTCTGACCTATGCAGCAAAATCCTTCTCCTCCAAATAAAGGCTGAAAAAAGGGAAGAGAAGACAAAGCTTTGCTGACTCAATTACCCAGGGCCCCAGCACCCTGGTCAGGGCTCTTGCCCCAAGAAGAGTCTCTAGAGAGCAGAAGGCCAGCCCAGGCCTACCTCAGCCAGCTGCCTAGGATATCTTGGTCCGGACCTTTCACCTAGAGATCTCTTCTGATGATCTGGAAGAGAGGAGATGTTGAGGTCTCTTCAGGAGGATTAATCCCAAACCTAATGAACAGAGACAGACGACTTACCCCACAGCAGCGAATGGAGGCTTGGCAGAAGACAGAGCTGCACCAGACAGCAGCTTTCTCCAGTGAGACTCCACTGGCTTTGAAGTTGGCACCTGAGTGTGCCCTCTTTTATACCTAGGAAGATGGGAGGTACTCAGTGCTTGCCCACCCACTAAGGGTCCCACCTATCGCTGGCCACACCCCTCCTCTAGCCCCGCCCAACTCCCTTTGAAGGTGGAGCATGCGAATGTGTGAAATAGCAAACTAGAAATAGCAAACTAGGCCTGCTAGACTCGGTCTGAATGAGCATGTGTTATACCGGACTATCTGAATGTGTCTGACAATGAGGGTGGACTTAAGAAACTGCCTTGGCCCATTTGTTAGGCGAGCCCCTTGGGTAGGTGGAGTAGACAAAACAGAATGCTGGGAAGAAGGGAAGTTAGTAGTGTAGCAGCAATTTTTCAGGTTTGGCTTTGCTTGCTACAAGCAAGCAAGCACTCTCATCTAAGAGAGGCTTCCTGACTCAGCTTTAGCTGCAGAACCCTGCAGCTCTTTTAAGAGGTCCTGCCACGAAACACTTCAATGGTATTGATGAGGAACTGAATGCTTGTTTTTCGGTTTTCAGCCGTAGCAGGAAAAAAAGCTGTGCCGTTTTAAAATGCTGGCTTTCTGGGCCGTCCTGCCAGGGCAAACTCTGACTCTTTCAGGCAGGCAGTCCAACTGAGTGTGGCCTGTGAGCAGAATGCTGCAGCTTGCTTGCTGGCAGGGACCTTGAAATGCTGTAGAGTTGTGGCCATGAACATGGCTCTGGCCAGTATCTCAGCCACAAGACTGGAATCACAGAAAGCTAAGGAATGGGCGGGATCTAAAGTTGGGTGTGATGGTACACACCTTTAATCCCAACACTTGGGAGGCAGAGGTAGATTGACCTCTGTGACTTCAAGGTGTGGTAGCACACACCTTTAATCCCTATGCCTGGGAGGCAGAGACCCAGGGATCTCTGAGAGTTCAAGGACAGTCTGGTCTACCAAGTTATTTCAGGACAAAGATATACAGAGAACCTGTCTCGAAAAAGTAAAAGTAAAAATAAACTAAATAGAGGTGAAAATAAAACCTCACAAAGATGGAAAATACACAGAGAATCTTGATATGGGAGCCAGGCGGGACAAAAAGCAGGCTTGCCCGCAGCTCTTCACTATGCTGGATTTTGATTCTACTGCATGTACTGCCTTTCTGGAAGCCTAGTCTGTTTAGATCCACACCTTCCTAGACCTGGATGGAGGGTGGGCCTTGGACTTCCCACAAGCAGGGCACCCTGACTTCTCTTAGAACTGGAGAGCGAGGGGAAGGGGGAGTGAGAGAGAAAAGGGATGATGGGAGGAGGTAGAAATGTTAAATAAATAAATTTTAAAAACTAAAAAAAAAAAAAAAACCTAAAAAAAGAGACCCTGACAAAATTGGCCTTAGAGATTGGCAGGAATGACTAGACAGCCCTCCCTCCCTCCCTTTGTTTTGTTCCAGGTTTGAAACACCCCGGGGCGATTTATGCTCACTCCTTATGAGACCCTATGTAAAAACTGCCACCGCTTACTAACGCAGTTGAGATACATAATCCTGATGCTGTTCTTCCCAAACACTTATATGTCCATCTGAAGGCCCTCCAGATCTCCAAGGCCAGGTGTAGAGACCCCTGGCCACTGGCTACCAGCCCAGACACCCAGAACTCTCACATCCATTTCAGGTTGGTGATTCAGTGGCGACCCTGGACCCTCCCAATGGAAGCTTCAATGCATCCAAAATCCCCGAAGTTAAGACTTGTCAAAATAGCCCAATGCTGTTGCTTTTGCTAGCCCTTGCTTTAATATGCCTGCCCATCCACAGCAAACCCCATGCACCCCAGAAACTGACTTGGCTGGGTCTACGCCTGCTAGTTGACGAAGTCTCAATTTGCCTTTTATAATTAATTCAGAGACTTTTTCCACATAAGTTTTTATTTTCTTACTTTGTTTATATGGTAAAAAGATCCATTCTAAGATAATATCATCTCTCTGCATTAAAATTCCTGTAGGAGAAATTTTGAAAGGCAATATGACTAGAATACAACTGAGCTCTGGATTCACCCTATCCACATGTGTCTCTTCATTCTCAGCTCCTTTTCTGCTTCAGCTGTAAATTCTCTGGGACTTTTTCAGTCTTTTTCATCGTCCAAGGTTTTATTTAAATGAATTATCATATCAGGTGTTATCCCAACAGCCGGTCTTAAGCTGGAAATGTCTCCTAACAACCTTTAAAAGTCATTGAGAGTCCATAGCTGATCTCTCCTAATTTGTGCCTTTTGTGTTTTAATTTTTTGCAAACCTATTTTATAACCTAGATAATTAACAGAATCTCCTCTCTGAATTTTTTCAGGAGCAATCTGCAATCTCCATTTAGGTAAAAGTATTTTTACTTCTTCAAACAGTCTTTCTAAGGTATCCATGTTTGAATCAGATAACAGAATATCGTCCATGTAATGATAAATTATAGACTTGGGAAATTGCTTGTGTATTATTTGCAATGGTTGATTTCCAAAGTATTGGCACAGGGAGGGACTGTTCAACATGTCATGTGGGAGGACGGTCCACTGGTTTCTCCTTGTAGGTTGAGAGTTATTATAAGTAGACACTGTGAAGGCAAACTTTTCTCTGTCTTTTTCTTGTAAAGATATAGTGAAGAAACAATCCTTTAAATCAGTAACTATGAGAGGCCATCCTTTTGGTAATAAAGAGGGCAGAGGAATTCCAGATTGCAGAGAGCCCATAGGTTGAATAACCTTGTTGATAGTCCTGAGATGTGTCACCATTCTTCATTTACCAGATTTTTTCTTAACCACAAATAGAGGAGAATTCCAAGGGCTGGTAGATTCTTCTATATGTCAAGCATCTAATTGCTCTTGTACCAGCTGTTCTAAAGCCTGCAACTTTTCCTCAGCTAAAGGCCATTGCTTTGTCCATATTGCACGGGTCGAGCCACGTGCCCTGCGGTCTGTTTGCTGGCTTGGTTTCTCATGCCTTACTTCCACGATCGCAGCGCAGGCCGTAATGGCTCAGCAGGAGTGCTAAACCAAGTTTTCAGTACCGGCAGAGGAAGCCAGGAAGCTGGTCAGGCATGCGCTGTAATGGCAGCGGGGTCACGCTCGTTCATGGTGGCTGCACAAGCTCGAATGCCAGGATGCAGGCTACATCGCAGGCTGATGATGGGTGACCCAGAAGTGCAGCCTTATGGGTGACTGAATAATTACATTCCACCCTTTTGTTTATTATGAAAATTTGGGGGGTTGAAGATCTTAATGGGTGGGAATGGGCCATCGGTAAGGTCTCTCACGACTGTTTCATGCTGACTTTGTAGGCCTCGAGGAGTTAGGATGTTTGGCCACATCCTGGGGTAGCTGATTACTGCTGTATTTTCCAGGCTCTGAGGAACCGGTTGGCTGGCAAACCAGCTTGGACCTGGCAAAATGCTGGATTATGTTTGGAAAAAGTTTAGATCCTAGAGATGAACAGAGGAGAGTCCCAAGATGGAAGAAAGAGGATTCCCCCCCCCCCCCAGCGATTCCCAAGATCAGGATTGACAAGGAAAGAATTAAATGATACTTATTCCGGGTAAGTCTGGTCCATTTATGTGGGTCTAATTGGCTCCCTGGAGTTTAACATCCATGAAACACTGCTGCAGTGAGTGATAAAACCTGTTATGTTAAAGTTCGTTTTGTGAGTTTTTTGGAGTTTGGGGCTACAGACTCATTATTGTTTCTTACCGCCTGGGATTTGACAATCCTTGTACCTCTGGCTCTATGTTTAATGATGGTTCCTGTAATAACAACTGAGTGGTTAACTGGAAATTTAAGTATGACATTGAAAGCATATCGGAGAAAGAAGAAAAGGGAGAGTATATGGAGTTTTTGGCACAAGAGAGGTGAATAAGGATGAGACTTTTATTTTTTTGGAACTGGAGAAAGAGTGGCTGATCCTGCTGTCCTCTGGAACTTAAGGGAACAGGGTCCTGTTTGAGCTACTGTATATGAGAGGGTATCTTGAGCTGGAAGAGTAAAAGGTTTAAGATGCAACAGGTAAATCTAATGAGGAAGTCCCTCAAGCTTGGCAGCTGTGGGAGTTACAAGAATTACTTTAAAGGGGCCCTGCCATTTAAGAGAAAGGGGTGAGGGACATTGGTCTGGGGGAGAAAATAATACCTGATCCCCTATTTTAATTGGCAGTAGGCAGGCATGAACACATGACTGAGGTAATGAGTGGTCAGTGAAATCCCATAATAGCGAGTGTAGATGGGAAAACAGTGGAGTAAGCAAGTGATCAGGAAGGGGAGAGGATTTAGGTAAGAGGCCAGGGGTTAAAATTGGCCTCCCATACATGAGTTCAAAGGGCGAGATAAAAAGGGGGCTTTGGGGAGAGCCCTAAGCCTTAGTAAGGCCAGAGGCAAAAGTTTTACCCAGTCAAGATGAAGTTCCTGTGATATTCTAACAAGAACATTTTTTAAGGAACGGTTTATTTCATTCTACCTTGTTTGTGTGGCTATATCACAGGCTGATGATGGGCGACCCAGAAGTGCAGCCTTATGGGTGGCTGAATAATTACAGTTTTAGTGCAGAATTCTACCAAAACTTCCAAAAGTGTTCCACAGAATAGAAACAGAAGGAACATTGCCAAACTCTTTTTATGAGGCTACAGTTTCCCCTGATAACAAAACTACACAAAGACTCAACCAAGAAAGAGAATTACAGAATAATCTCACTCATAAACCGGGATACAAAAATATTCAATAAAATACTAGAAAACTGAATTCAAGAACACATAAAAAATTATCCACCATGATTGGGTTGGCTAAATCCCAGAGATTCAGGTCTGGTTCAGCATATGAAATCTATCAATGTAATCCATCATATAAATAAAATGAAAGAAAAACCGATATGATCTTTTCATTAGATGCTAAAAAAGCAGTTGACAAAATCCAACATCCATTCATGAAAAAGGTCTTGGAGAAATCAGGGATATGAGGAACATATCTAAAAATAATAAAAGCAATATACAGCAAGCCAACAGCCAACATCAATTTAAATGGAGAGAAACTCAAGCACTTCCACTAAAATCAAGAAGACAAGGCTGTCCACTCTTTCTATATCTCTTTCACATAGTTCTTGAAGTTTTGGCAATAGCAATAAGACAATGAAAGGAGATTAATGGGATTCAAATTAGAAAAAAATTCAAATTTTCCTGTAATAGACAAAGCAGGGGTTGTTCTCCTCTCGAGGCTCAGCGACCTCTGTGGTGGCAGAATAAAAATTCCACTTGCTGTTGCATCAACCGTGCTGAGAGTGTCTCTTGGGGTGACTTTTCCTTGGTGGGGCTTTAGGGTCCAACAGAATGACTCATTGTAAAAATGAGTCAACTATTCTATATTTTGTTAGACTTAAGCAGACATATTTCTTAAGATACAGTATCATTTCGGTTAAGTCTGAAGCATCTCACACTCTCAAGAAACCACTGGCCATGATGGCTGGTCATGCTGAATCTCTCAGGCTCCCATACTCCATATGGATGAGAGCTAACCAGAGGGTCACCCCATTGTCTGACAAACCTTCTGGTGAGTGGGGACAGTCTAAATTCATGTTAGGGAGCTTCGATGGGCTGAAACTTGTCTAATAGCCAATGCCTTTAATCTAGGTCCTTCCCTGATTAGCAGGTAATCCCCAAATCTGCTGGCACATTAACTCATCTGAACAATAGCGATATTCCCAGGCCTCTGAGACCACTTGGTGGGCAGGTACAAGGTCCGACTAAGAGTGCCTCTTCTGATGCTTTCCAAACTCAGTTGACAGGTTGATCAGGCTTGAGAGGTATTAGAAGTCTCTGCTTCTGAATTAAAATAGCAGTTAGATTCCCTTGCTGAACTGGTCCTGCAGAATTGGAGAGTAATTAAACCTACATCTCCTGAGTAAAGGGTCAATGGGCTTTATTGTGAGACACCTGTAGTTTCTATGCTAATTTATCATGAATAATGAGAAAACACTTTGCTATGGATGGAAAAAAACTTCAAAAAGAAAATAAAATAAAGACATAAACCAGGTGATTGATAGCAGTCTCTGTTCTCTTGGTCCCTTGACTGCTGTGCTATTGGCGCCAACTGGTCCTCTAATTCTCACTTGATTGGATTAACGTTGGGGCCCTCATCTTAATCCATATGGCAAATTATGCCTCAGTTTAGCACAGATTGTGGTGCTTCGGGCCAACTGCAGCTCATCAAGACACAGTGATCCTCAGACTTGAGCCTCTTGATTCACTAAGTGCAGTGGAGAATAAAACAACTTCCAGATCTTAGCACAGCTGACTCTAGGATGGAAGAACCAGTCAGGCTGTAAACTCAGCGAGTAGACATTACCACCTATCAAAATGAAAACAAAGACCAAAGTCTTCACATTTGATAAATTCTGGACGGTGTCC
This sequence comes from Arvicola amphibius, assembly GCF_903992535.2. Classification (NCBI taxonomy): domain Eukaryota; kingdom Metazoa; phylum Chordata; class Mammalia; order Rodentia; family Cricetidae; genus Arvicola; species Arvicola amphibius. The sequence continues at coordinate 83,497,243 of NC_052049.1, read as the reverse complement.
AAATAAACTAATTCTGTAGTTGTGCTTGGCTAAAAGATCTTGTTAACTGAGGTAGGTCAACTCAGAACATGCTTTTTGTGCTTGAAAGCTCACCCTAAGAAAAGGCTCGTGGCTCTCCTGGGATTCTTAACACTCGATGTAGTAGCCTAGCAGCCAAAGAAAACTTTTTATTTCCTTAAACCCATGTCCCTGTGGTCTTCCCTGGTGGCTACCCCACAACAACTAAAACCCAACAGTGTAAGCACTTTGTTTGGAAACAATCAAACACAAGACTGCAGGAGGCAGAATATTGGAAATGGTTTTAATAAATCCCAATATTGTGAAATTAGCAGAGAGTGTAAAATAGTATGAGGTAAAGGGAAAAGACAGAGAAGAGAAGAATGTCTTGTTGAACTGAATATAAAGATGCGCAGCTTTGCACAGGGAGAGGGATGGATTGGTATCACAGGGAAACGAAGATGTTTGCGAATAAATAAACTGCAGCGTGGTCTGAGGATGCGCATCGGTTGCACAGAGCTTGGGTTTGAACCCTAGGGCTGCATAAACGGGGTATGGTGTTCCTTGCCTGCCATTCAAAGTCTGATGAGGTAGAAACAGTAGTTCAAGGTTGCGGCTCTGGCTCATGAAACGCATTTGAGCCCAACTTGGGATACCTGACTGGGAGACTCTGTCAAGTGGAAAAGAGAAGTCAACCATCAAAAGGGCTCTCTGGAGTGCCAGAAGCAAGAAACTGGATGTATAGTTGTAAAGGGGAGTTAGTAGGTCATTTTCTATGACCAGAAGCTTGATAGTGGCCCCCAAATTATCTCCATGCAAGAGGGAAAGGGAAGATTTTAGCTTCCCAGGCCAGGGAGTGGGACCTGTGCCACCATCTTTTCACGCTGTACCAACAGCCCCAGGAACACCAGGCTGCTGCACCTCTCCTGAGCTTAGAGACAGCGTGGGCTCCATACAGGAAGGCTCAGATCTCCAAATACCGAATAATTCCTCCACCGTGACAACTGATGTTGCTGCTGACACTGATGCAGCCCTCCAGACCCACTGGATGTCATAGGAGGTGTACTTCGTGTTTGTCTGTGACCCACAAGCAAGACTTGCTGCCATGCTGACCTCTTTTTCATATGGTTCTGGGACCCCTCCCCTGAGGTATTGGTTTGTTAACAGCTCCCATTTTCATTTATAATGAACTATTTTTTCTTTTTTTTAAGAAAGGAAGAATTTTTATTTTTATTATTTATTTTTATTTATTAGATTGTTAAAAAATGCCAATCCAAGTTCCCTCTCCCTCCTTCCATTCTCTCCAGACTTCCTCTCACTCTACCCCCATCCATAATCATCAGAGAGGGTAAGGCACATTGCTTTGTGGAAGGTTCAAGGCCCTCCCTACCATATCTAGGTTGAGCAAGAGCAAGAGCAAAGAGAATAGGTTCCCAAAAAGCCAGTACATGCAGTAGGGATAAATTCTGTTGCCACTGTCAGTGGCCTCTCAATCTGCCCCAGCCATGCCACTGTCAACCACATTCAGAGGGTCTAGTTTGGCCCTATGCTTGTCCCTTCCTAGGCAGGCTGGAGTTGGTGAGCTCCTTTAGCTCAGGTAGACTGTTTCAATGGGTGAACCCATCATGGTTTTGACCTATTTGATCATATTCCCACTCCTCCCACTCTTCAACTGGACTTTGGGAGCTCAGCCAGGTGCTCCAATGTGGATCTCTGCCTCTGTTTCAATCAGTTGTTGGATGAAGGTTCCATGGTGATATTTAAGATAATCATCAGTCTGACTACAGCACAAGTAAAGATCAGGCCCCCTCTTCTCTATTGCTTAGGGTCTTAGTTGGGGGTCATCCTTTGGCATCCTGGGAATTTCTCTAGAGCCATGTTTCTGCTAATCCTATGATGGCTCCCTCAATCAAGATATCTTTCCTTGCTTTCATCTTTGTCTTTCCTCCATCTTGACTATCCCATTCCCTCAGGTTCTCCTCAGTCCTCTTCTTCTCTCCTCCTCTTCTCCTTCCACCCTCCCTTCTCCACCACCACCATGCTCCCAGTTTTGTCAGGCAATCTTATTTGTTTCCAATTTCCAGGTGGATCTATATATTTTTTCATAAAATTCATTTTATTTTATAGACAAATACCTATAAAATATACATTTATACCATTATTCCATAAAGAACATAAAAAGGATTGTGATAAAGTATGTTGATAATACCAAAGGAGAACTAGATTATAAAATATGATTGTATATACATTTTGGGGGATTCACCTAGCTTCTCTAGGATCATGAACTATATGTTCAATGTCCTTTGTTTATAGCTAGTATACACTTATGAATGTATACATACTGTATTCATCTTTTTGGATCTGGATTATCTCACTCAGGATAATATTTTCTAGTTTCATTTATTTGTATGCAAAATTCAAGATGTCATTGTTTTTTACCGCTGAGTGGTACTCTAATGTGTAAATGTGCCACCTTTTTTTTTTTTTTATCCATTCTTTGGTTGAGGGGCATTTAAGCTGTTTCCAGGTTCTGGCTATTACAAATAATACTGCTATGAACATAGTTGAACAAATGATTTTGTAATATGATTGAGCACCTTTTAGGTATAAGCCCAACAGTGGTAATGCTGTATCGTGAGGTAGGTTGATTCCCAATTTTCTGAGAAACTACCATACTGATTTCCAAAGTGGTTCTTTAAAAGTGGTGCATTTCTACCAGCAATGGATAAATATTTCCCTTACTCCACATTCTCTCCAGCAAAAGCTATCATTATTGTTTTTGACCTTAGCCATTCCGACTGGTTTAAGATGGTGGCTCAGAGTTGTTTTGATTTGCATTTCCCTGATGGCTAAGGATGTTGAACATTTCCTTAAGTATCTTTTGGCCATTTGTGGTTTTTCTGTTGAGACTACTCTGTTTAGTTCTGTACCCCATTTTTAATTGGTTTATTTTGAACTTTAATGTCTAATTTCTTGAGTTCTTTATATGTTTTGGAGATTAGTCCTTTGTCTGATTTGGGGTTGGTGCAGATCTTTTCACATGCAGTAGGCTACCTTTTTATCTTATTGACTGTGTTCCTTGCTTTACTGAAGCTTCTCAGTTTCAGGAGGTCCCATTATTTATTGTTGCTCTCAGTGCTATTGGTGTTATACTTTGGGAGTGGTCTCCTGTGCCCATGCACTGAAACTACATTCCACTTTCTCTTCTTTAAGATTCAGTGTGATTGGATTTATATTGAGGTCTTTAATCCATGTCGACTTCAGTTTTATACATGGGGATAGATATGTTTCTCTTTTCATTCTTCTACATGTTGACATCCAGTTATGCCAGCACCATTTGTTGAAGATATTTTCTTTTTTCCATTGTATAATTTCAGCTTCTTTGTCAAAAATCAGGTGTTCATAGGTATATGAATTAATATCCATGTTGTCAATTCGATTTCCTTGGTCAACCTCTCAGATTTTATGCCAATATCAAACTGTTTTCATTACTGTAGCTCTGTAATAGAGCTTGATGTCAGGGATGGTGATGTCTCTGGAAGTTCCTTTATTGTACAGGACTGTTTTAGCAATCCTAATTTTTTTTGTTTTTCCATATGAGGTTGATTATTGTTCTTTCAATGTCTGTGAAGAATTGTGTTGGGATTCTGATGAGGACTGCATTGAATCTATAGATTGCTTTTGGAAGGACTGCCATTTTTACAATGTTGATACTACCTATCAGTTTATTTTTATGATGCATTACATTGATAGATTTTGTATGCTTAACCAGCCTTGCATCTCTGGGATTTAGCCAACCTGATCATGGTGGATGATTTTTTGATGTGTTCTTAGATTAGGTTTGATAATATTTTATTGAGTATTTTTGTATCCTTGTTCATGAGTGAGATTGGTCTGTAATTCTCTTTCTTGTTTGAGTCTTCATATGGTTTTGGTATCAGGGTAATTGTAGTCTCATGCAAAGACTTTGGCAATGCTTTTTCTGTTTCTATTCTGTGGAACACTTTGAGGAGTAGGGGTATTAGCTCTTCTTGAAAGCTCTGGTAGAATTTTGCACTAAAGCCATCCGGCCATGGGTTTTTTTTTTTTTTTTAATTTGTGGGGAAGTTTTTGATGAAAGCTTCTATTTCCTTGTATTTATATGTCTATTTAAATTGCTTACCTGGTCTTGACTTAATTTTGGTATATGGTATCTATCTAAACAAAATTGTCCATTTCTTTTACATTTTCCAATTTGTGGAATACAGGTTTTTGTAGTATGACCTAATGATTCTCTGAACTTCCTCAGTGTCTGTTCTTTTGTCCCACTTTTCATTTCTGATTTTGTTAATTTGGATGTTCTCTCTCTAACTTTGGATTTGTTTGGATAAGGGTTTGTCTATCTTGTTGATTGTCTCAAAGAACCAGCTTTTTATTACATTGATTCTTTGTATTGTTTTCTTTCTCTTTTGTTGATGTCAACTCTCAATTTAGTTATTTCCTGTCTTCTATGCCTCCTGGGTGAATCTGCTTCTTTTTGTTCTGGAGATTTAAGGTGTGCTATTAACTCACTAATGGGAACTTTCTCCGTTTTCTTTATGTGGACACTTAGTGCTGTGAACTTTCCTCTTAGCACTGCTTTTATAGCGTCCCATAGCTTTGGATATGTTTTGCCCTCATTTTTGTTGAATTCAGGAAAGTCTTTAATTTCGTTCTTTCTTTCTTCCTTGACCCAGGGGTGGTTCAGTAGTTCACTATTACATTTCCATGAGTTTGTAGGCTTTCTGAGAGTAGTATTGTTGTTAAATTCTAACTTTAATCCATGGTGATCTGATAAGACACAGGAGGTTACTCCAATTTTTTTCTATCTGTGGAGTTTTGCTTTGTTACCGAGTATTTGATCAATTTTAGAGAAGGTTCCATGAAGTGTTGAGAAGAAGGTATATTCTTTTGTGTTTGGGTGAAATGTTTTGTAGATGTCTCTTAAGTCCATTTGATTCATGACATCTGTTATGTCTCTTATTTCTCTATTAAGTTTCTGTCTGGTTGACCTGTCCATTGGTGAGAGTGGAGTATTGAAGTCTTCTATTAGTGTGTGGGGTTTGATGTGCAATTTAAGTTTTAATAATGTTTCTTTTACATATGTGAGTTCTCTTGTATTAGGGGCATTAGATATTCAGGACTGAAACTACATCTTGATGGACAGTTTCTGTTATGAGTATAAAGTGTTCATTTCCATCTCTTCTGGTGATTTTAGTTTGAAATCAATTTTGTTGTGTATTAGGATAGCCACACCCGCTTGTTTCTAAGGTCCATTTGATTGGGAAACCTTTTCCCAACCCTTTACTCTGAGGTAGTTGAGGTGTGTTTCATGCATACAGCAAAAGGCTGGATCCTGTTTTCATAGCCATTCTCTTAATCTTTGTCTTTTTATAGCTAACTTGATTCCACTGATATTAATGACAAGTTTTTGTTAACTCCAGTTATTTTTCAGTAGTAGTGTTTGTGTGTTTCCCTTCTTTGGGTTATGCTCTTGTGGGATAATCAGTTGTCTATGTTTTGTAGGTGCAGTTAGCTTTCTTGTGTTGGGATTTCCTTCTACTACTTTCTGTAGACCTGGGTTTTTAGATACATATTGTTTAAATCTGTTTTTGAAATGTAATATCTTGTTTTCTCCATCAACGGTAATTGAAAGCTTTGCTGGGTATAGTATTCTAGGCTTGCATCCGTGGTCTCTTAGTGTCTGCAGCACATCTATCCAAGTCTTTCTGGCTTTCAGGGTTTCCATCGAGAAGTCGTGTGTCATTCTGATAGGTTTAACTTTATATGTTATGTGACTTTTTTCCTTTGAAGCTCTTATTATTCTTTCTTTATTCTGTATATTTGTGCTTTGATTCTTATATGACGAGGTGATTTTCTTTTTGATCTAGTCTTTTTGATGTTCTGTAAGCTTCTTACACCTTCATGGGGATATACTTCTTTAGGTTGGCAAAGTTTTCTACTATGATTTTGCTGAATATGTTTTCTGTGCCTTTGAGCAGGAGTTCTTCTCCTTCTTCTACCCATATTATTTTTAGGTTTTGTCTTTTTATGGTGTCCCAGATTTCCTGTTTGTTTTGTGTTAAGAATTTGTTGGATTTAATGGTTTCTTTGACCAATGAGTCTATTTCCTCTATAGTATCTTCAGCAACTGAGATTCTTTCTTCTATCTCTTGTATTCTGTTGGTTATACTTGTATCTGTAGTTCCTGCTTGGTTACCCATATTTTTCAAATCCAGAATTCCCTCAGATTGTGTTTTTTCATTACCCTATTTCAGTCTTCAAGTCTTGAACTGTTTGCTTCACCTGTTTGATTGTTTTTTCTTGGTTTTCTTGGGTTTCTTTGAAGGATTTATTAATTTCTTCCAATTTTTATTTGTCTTTTCCTCCATTTTTAGGGGAGTTTTTCATTTCCTCTTTAACAGTCTCCATCAATTTCATAAAGTCATGTTTATAGTCATTTCTTCTACTTCTGGGTTAGGATGATCAAGTCTTCCTGTTGTATGACTGTTGGGTTCTGGTGTTACCATGTTGCTTTATAGGTTGTTGGTGGAATTCTTGCATTGGCACCTACCCATCTCTTCCTTTAAATGAGGCCAGAAGTGTCTCTGTATCTTGGCCCAATCCTCAGTGTGGCTATCTGAGTGTCTTGGAGTTTTTCTTGGTCTGTTCTGTACTGTCAATGTCTGTCTCAGAAAACCTCTGAGGTCTCTATAAGCCTCTGCTCTCTTGGTCTTCTCTCCTGGTTTGCTCTTTTGGTGCTCTTTCCTAATCCCCTCCGGGTTGTAGCAAGCTCACAGCCCTTAAGTGTAGTGAGGAGGCGAGCAGGCCTGCTTTTCATCCTGCCTGGCTCCCGCATGGCTAGCTTAAAACCCAAAATAACAACACACAAACTGTATTCATTTAAACACTGCCTGGCCCATTAGTTTCAGCCTCTTATTAGCTAATTCTCACATCTTGCTTTAACCCATATTTAGTAATGTGTGTAGCACCATGAGGTGGTGTCTTACTGGGAAAGATTCAGCATGTCTGACCTGGTGGCTGGCTCCATGGCATCTGCCTTAGAGACGAGAGGCATGGCGATTGACTAACTTCCCTTCTTCCCAGCATTCTGTTCTGTCTACTCCACCTATCTAAATCCTGCCCTTTCAAAAAGACAAGGCAGTTTTTTATTAACCAATTTTAGTCCTCCATCATTTCCCCCTTTTCTGTTTAAACAAAAAAGAAAGGCTTTAACATAGTAAAATTACATATAACAAAACAGTTATCAAGTAAGAATTACAGTTACAATATTTATATCTATTTTATCTTTTATCATATCAAAGGAAAACAATTATAACTATCTATCTATTCTTCAACTCCATCAAAGACTCCAGAAGGATATAATATTACCTAAGTAAATGAGAAGGAAGCAACTTACAAAACTCTAGAAATAACAGAGACAACTCACTGCCTGGACAGTCATCCAAAGTTCCTCTGTACCGTTGGGGCATCCATCTTTGGCCTACAGGCCCATAGTGTCCAGCAGACATTTCCATGAAGCAGGAAATTCGAAAGACAATTCAGTCACTATCTGCTGTGTTCTGCAGAATGTCTTGCAGACTCATTCATGAATCAGGAACCCTGAAAGACCATCTCACCTTTAGGCAAGTTCAGCAGTCTTTTTTTTTCTGCGGGTTCTTTGTGTCCAGTTTATGCAACAGTCCAGGCAAGAGCAGTTTCTTGCCCAAATGGCTAACAAACTCCATAAGGAGCCTCTTCGATGCCTATCTTCCTCTTGAAGAAGATTGGTGCTGCCAGGTGCAGACGTGTCTCATTGTCATGAAAAGCCCAAGTTATTAAAACATTAAATGTCATATTCTGCAGTCTGTGAAAGATATTAAGAATGACTATCTAACTTAAATATATCTCTACATATCTAGAAATTCTAACTAACACGACTACAAGCTTGACTATCATTGACAATTATCCATTAACAACCTATATTTCTAATTATTCATTACATTTTTAAATTGACTACACAATCACAATACCTTAATCAAGAGCAGAAATACATATACATATAACAAAATTGACCTTAAAATCCAGACCAATGCAAATTATTCTATATCATATCCCCCTTTAAATGTAAAAGAACATTTATAAACAATATTTTGGAATATGGACACAGTTATTTCTCTCCAAAATGCTTCATGCTGAATGGGGGTGCTATTAATCAGATCTTTCATGGTGTAACCTGTGTGCTAGATTCATCTCAGTCGGCAGTTGAGTGAAGTAATTTTTTGAGGATGTTCACAGCAACCTTTCAGGAGGGCGTGGTTTATCATACCATATTGGGATAGAAGCAATCCACAGGGTCTCATCCTCTGTGAAAACAAAAGAAGAATATCTTTTCCAAAGTATCATATCCTTAGATCCGAATTCTGAAACAAGGTATTTTCAAAATATCTATGTTGGATTAGTTCAGCAGCATTTATAAACAAATATCTTTTAGCAGTTGTTGCTCATTCCTCAGCATTAAAACAATTCAAAGAGAGCATAATAGCATACAGTATCAAGATTCTCTGTGTATTTTCCATTTTTGTGGGGCTTTATTTTAACCTCTATTCCTTTTATTTTTACTTTTACTTTTTGAAATAGGTTCTCTGTATATCTTTGTCCTAGAATAACTCTATAGACCAGGCTGTCCTTGAACTCTCAGAGGTCCAACTGTCTCTGCCTCCCAGGCATTGAGATTAAAGGTGTGTACTGCCACACCTTGAAGTCACAGAGGTCAATCTACCTCTGCATCTTGAAGTCTCAGAGGTCAATCTACCTCTGCTTCCCTGGTGTTGGGATTAAAGGTGTGTACCACCACACCCAACTATTCTCTTTTTTTTCTTTTCTCCCTTTTATTTTTTACTTTAAGAACTTTAACCTTCACCCTGCATATATTTTAACACACTGTAAACCATTTAGAGTTTTTTGTTGACTTTGAATCTTTCTTTTACTGTATATCTCTCTTTTGGTGACCACATGAGTCTTTAATTTACCAAGCAATATCGGTAGGACTAAAACCGTGGCTTTGGTGGCTGGATCCAGCCCATTCCTTAGCTTTTCAGCCTCATGGCGGAGGTACCAGCTGTAGCCATTTTTATTGCCACAACTCTATGGCATTTCAAGGTACTTGCCATCAAGCAAGCTGCAGCATTCTGCTCACAGACCACACTCATTCGGACTGCCTGCCTGAAAAAGTCAGAGTTTGCCCTGGCAGGACAAAATGCTGCCCAGAAAGCCAGCATTTTAAAACGGCACAGCTTTTTTTCCTGCTATGGCTGAAAACTGAAAAACACGCATTCAGCTTTTCATCAACAACATTTAAGTGTTTCGTGGCAGGACCTCTTTTCGTGCAGGGTTTTGCAGCTAAAGCTGAGTCAGGAAGCCTCTCTTAGATGAGAGTGCTTGCTTGCCTCTAGCAAGCAGAGCAGACCCGAAAAATTGCTGCTACCAAGAAAACATGCTTTACTCTATTCTTTCCCAAGCTTTCTCAAGCTTTCTGTGGATTCAGTTATCCACATGGGTGCCATTCTGTAGTGAAGAGGCGAGCAGGTCTGCTTTTCATCCCTCCTGGATTTCCAATGGCTAGCTTTACACCCGAAATAATTACACAGAAACTGTATTCTTTTAAATACTGTCTGGCCCATTATTTTCAGCCTCTTATTAGCTAATTCTCACATCTTGCTTTAACCCATATTTAAGTAATGTGTGTAGCACCACAAGGTGGTGGCTTACCAGGAAAGATTCAGCATGTCTGACCTGGTGGCTGGCTCCATGGCATCTGCCTTAGAGAGGAGAGGCATGGCGATTGACTAACTTCCCTTCTTCCCAGCATTCTGTTCTGTCTACTCCACCTATCTAAATCCTGCCCTATCAAAAAGCCAAGGCAGTTTCTTTATTAGCCAATGAAAGTCCTCCATCAGACACCCTGTACCTAGAGCTGCAATAGGACATCTCTGGAGGGTAGAGCCACACTAGGACAGCTCTGGAGGGTAGATCCACTATTGGCCATCTCTTGAGGGTAGAGCCACGGCAGGACAGCTCTGGAGGGTAGAGCCACTGTAGGTCATCTCTGGAGGGTAGATCTGCAACAGGACAGCTGTGGAAGCTAGAGCTACAATGGGACAGCTCAGTTCTGGTGGGAAAGATATCCTGACTTTGGGGGAAGCCAGGCTTCACCTAGAGTCACAATTGGACAGCTATGGAGAGGTAGAACTGCAATTGGATAGCTCTGGAGGCTGGAGGAAAAGGTTTCCTGACTTGTCAGGAACTCAGGTGATACCTGAAGCTGGGGTGCAGTGGGAGAGGTCTGCTCGCAGGATATAGAAATCCTGCTCCTGTCCTAGATAGAGCAGTTAAACTGAGCTCTGCTCTGTTCCCCTAAGGGAACAGATGTGGCTCAAGATATTACTTCTTCCTATACAGTGTGGTAAAGCAGAAGCAGTGTCAGAAATGTAGCAATCTCCTCTGGCTCTAGTGAGTAGTTACTTTTCTCTACTCCGCCTTGCTCAGTCTCCCTAGGGGAAGGTCTCAGCAAAGACTTTCTGCTTAGTCTACTGAGGCATGTCTCAGCAAGGTCCTTCTGTTCTGCTCTGGCAAAGGAAGAGCTTCACCCAAGACTCTTTGGAGAAAGGCATTTATTTGGGAAGGAATGCAGGAGAATGGCTGCCTCTGCCAGGGTGGGAAAGGACCATCACAGACTGAATAGGCAGAGGAGATTCTATAGGGTTTCTTAGGGGCAGAGTTTCTCCAGGGGAAAAAAATTCTGCTCAGAGATTGGCTAGTTTTCCTGCTCAGAGATTGTTAGTTTAGCTGGTCAGGAGTAGAGTTGGCTCTGGTTTCAGGATCAAACTGTGTTTCTTTCACTTGCCCTTTCTTTAGTTTTTGCTTTATTTTCAGGGCTAAGACATATTTCTTTCACTGGTTCTGGTTCTAGGGCCAAGGTGTGTTTCTTTGACTCTAGCTTCAGAGTCAGGGTGTTTCTCTTTGGTTCAGTGATCAGGGATTTCAGGGATAAAGTGTTTCTTCCCCTGGCTCAGGTCTCAGATCCACGATGTATTTCTTTTACTTACTCTGGGTTCATGTTCAAGGTGCTCAGAGATTGGTTTCCTGATCAAGGGATTGTTTTGTTTCCTGTTTCAGTTGGTCAGAGTAGAGTTGGCTCTGGTTTTTAGGGCCAAACTGTGTTTCTTTCACTGGCCCCTTTTATGTAGGATTTTTGCTCTATTTGTCAGGGCTAAAGCATATTTCATCCACTGACTTGTTCTAGGGTCAAAGTGTGGATTATGTCTCTGGTTTTAGAGTCAGAGTGGTTTTGTTCATTTGTTTGTTTGTTTTGGTTGACTCGTTTACCCTATAGAGGTTCTTGCTTCCATCTTCTGTATTCTAATGTTTATGCTTACATGTGTAGTTCCTGTTCATTTACCCTGATTTTCCATTTCCAGAATTACCTTGTTTGTGTTTTCTTCATTGCCTCTATTTAAGTTTTCAAGTCTTGAACTGTTTCCTCCACTTGGTTGTCTTTCCTTGGCTTTCTTTAAGGGATGTATGTATTTCTTCCAAGTTTTGCTTGTCTTTTCCTCAACTTCTTTTTTTATTTATTTTTATTTTTTATTAAAAATTTCCATCTCTTCCTCTCCTCCCACTTCCCTCCCCTCCCCTCCACCCATACCCCCACTCCCTCACTCTCCAGGCCAAAAAGCCCTCAGGGTTCCCTACACTATGGTAAGTCCAAGGTCCTCCCAACTCCCCCCAGGTCCAGGAAGGTGAGCATCCAAACTGACAAGGCTCACACAGAGTCCATCCATGCTGTAGCATCAAAGCTCATCGCCATTGTCCTTGGCTTCTCAATCAGCCTCCACCATCAGACACATTCAAAGAGTCTGGTTTGATCACATGTTCCATCAGTCCCATTCCAACTGGTCTTGGTGATCTCCCGTTAGATCTGTCACACAGTCTCAGTGTGTGAACACACTCCTCACGGTCCTGACTTTCTTGCTCATGTTCTCCCTTCTTCTGCTCCTCATCAGGACCTTGGGAGCTCAGTCCAGTTCTCCAATGTGGGTCTCTGTCTCTATCTCCATCCATCACCAGATGAAGGTTCTATGGTAATATGCAAGATAATCATCAGTGTGGCTATGGGACAAGGCCAGTTCAGGCACCCTTTCCACTGCTGCTTAATAAACAAGCTGGGGATATCTCCTTAGACACCTGGGAAACCCATCCAGAGTCCAGACTCTCTGCCAACCCATAAATGGCTCCCATAATTAAGATATATACTTCCCTGCTCCCCCAACCACTCCTCCTCCATCCCAACCAATCCATTCCCTCAAGCTCTCCCCATCCTCTCCTTCTTTCTTCTCTCCCCGCATCTCCCCTTATCTCCACCTCACCCCCCACCCCAGTTTCTCCCAACCCCTGCTCTGCAATTTTGTCCATTTCCAATATGCAGGATGATAACAATATATTTTTCTTTGGGTTCACCTTCTTATTTAGCTTCTCTAGGCTCACGAATTATAAGCTCTATGTCCTTTATTTATGGCTAGAATCCACTTATGAGTGAGTACATACCATATTCCTCTTTTTGGGTTTGGGTTACCTCACTCAGTAAAGTGTTTTCTATTTCCATCCATTTGCATGCAAAATTCAAGATGTCATTGTTTTTTACCGCTGAGTAGAACTCTAAAGAGTATATGTGCCACACCTTCTTTATCCATTCTTCTATTGAGGGGCACCTAGGTTGTTTCCAGGTTTTGGCTATTATAAATAGTGCTGCTATGAACATTGTTGAACAAATGCTTTTGTAGTATGATTGGGCATCTCTTGGGTAAATTTCCACAAGTGGAATTGCTAGGTCCTGAGGTAGGTTGACTCCCAGTTTCCTGAGAAACTGTCACACTGATTTCCAAAGTGGTTGCACAAGTTTGCATTCCCACCAACAACGGATGAATGTTCCCCTTACTCCACATCCTCTCCAGCATAGGGTCTCATTGGTGTTTTTGATTTTAGCCTCTGAGAGGTATAAGATGGTATCTTAGAGTTGTTTTGATTTGCATTTCCCTAATCTCTAAGGAGGTTGAGCATGACCTTAAGTGTTTTTTGGCCATTCCAACTTCTTCTCTGTTCAGTTCAATGCCCCATTTTTTAATTGGGTTAATTAGCCTTTTAAAGTCTAGTTTCTAGGCAGAGGCAGGCGGATCTCTGAGTTCTAGGCCAGCCTGGTCTACAAGAGCTAGTTCCCAGGACAAGGCTCTAGAAATACAGGGAAAACCTTGTCTCGAAACAAAGCATAATAAATAAATAAATAAATAATAAAAATAAAGTCTAGTTTCTTGAGTTCTTTATATATTGATGGAGAAAATAAGATATTCCAGGACAAAAACAGATTTAAACACTACGTTGCCACAAACCCAGCCTTACAGAAAATACTAGAAGGAAAATCACAAACCAAGGAAACCAACAACACCCATAATAACACAAACATCTGACAACCCTCTACCATCACAACTCTAAAAAGGGAAACACACAAACTCTACCACCAGAAAAGATAACCAGAGTTAACAACCACTGGTCTTTGGTATCATTTAATATCAATGGGCTCAATTCACCTATAAAAAGGCACAGGCTAAGAAAATGGATACAAAATCAGGACCCAATATTCTGCTGTTTACAAGAAACACACCTCAAACTTAAAGACAGACACTACCTCAGAGTAAAGGGTTGGGAAAAGGTTTTCCAACCAAATGAACCAAAGAATCAAGCAGGTGTGGCTATACTAATATCTATCAAATTGATTTCAAATTAAAATCAATCAGAAGAGATAGAGATGGACACTTTATACTCATAACAGTAACAATTCATCAGGAGGAAGTCTCTATCCTGAATATCTATGCCCCTAATTTAAAAGCACGCACTTATGTAAAAGAAACATTACTAGAACTCAAAGCATACATCAAACCCCACACTCTAATAGTAGGAGATTTCAACACTCCACTCACACCAATGGATACGTCAACCAGACAGAAACTCAGCAGAGAAATAAGACAACTATCAGATGTAATGAACCAAATGGACCTAACAGACATCTATAGAACATTCCACCCAAACAGGAAAGAATATACCTTCTTCTCAGCATCGCATGGAACCTTCTCAAAAATTGATCACATAATTGGTAACAAAGCAAACATCCATAGATACAAAGAAATTGTAGTAACCACCTGTGTACTATCAGATCACCATGGAATAAAGCTAGAAATCAACAACAATTCTAAACCCAGAAAGCCTACAAACTCATGGAAACTGAACAGTCAACTACTGAACCACCTCTGGGTCAAGGAAGAAATAAAGAAAGAAATTAAAGTTTTCCTTGAATTCAATGAAAACAAAGACACATCATATCCTCAGTTTCTTTAAGGGAACTTTTCACTTCCTCTTTAAGAGCCTCTAACATCTTCATAGTTATATTTTAAAAAAATGTTTATTTATTTATTTACTTACTTTTTTATTATGTATACAGTGTTCTGCCTGAAAGCCAGAAGAGGGCACCAGATCTTATCACAGATGGTTGTGAGCCACTATGTGGTTGCTGGGAATTGAACTCAGGACCTCTGGAAGAACAGCCAGTTCTCTTAACTGCTGAGCCATCTCTCCAGCCCTGTGAAGTTACTTTCAAGGTTGTTTTCTTCTGCATCGCCTGTGTTGAGATGTTCTGGTCTTGCTGCTATAGAACCACTAGGTTCTGGTGGTGCCATATTGCTCTCTATGCTGTTGAGTATATTCTTACACTGTCATTTACCCATCTGAATTTGGGATAATTATAGGTACACATGTTGATTCTTGTGATGTCTTTACTGGATGGGTCTTTGATGAAGGAGTGTCTATGTGTTACTTTCATTATTAATAAAGAAACTGCCTTGGCCCTTTAAGAGACAGAAAATTAGGTAGGCAGAGTAGACAGAACAGAATTCTGGGAAAGAGAGGGGAGACACTTCAGGCAGTCGCCATATGCAGTAGCCATGCTTCTATCCGAGATGGACGCAGGTTAAGATCTCTCCTGGTAAGCCACACCTCGTGGTGCTACACGGATTACTAAATATGGGTTAAAGGAAGATGTGAGAATTAACCAATAAGAGGCTACAGATAATGGGCCAGGTAGTGTTTAAGAGAATACAGTTTCCATGTAATTATTTTGGGTAAAGCTAGCCGGGTGGCGGGACACAGCCCTGCAGCTCCATCTACAGATTGGCGCTCCAACATGATGGACTAAATCAACCTAAAAACCTAAAAAAGCTTTAAATAAAGGAGAGAGAAAGTTTAACACAGTTTTTTGCTGTTTGCCTGGACGTGCCGTAGAGAGATTTCCTGTTTCGGCAATATTAGCAGAGAAAAAAAGCTGAGTCATTTTAAAACGCAGCTTCCTGCGCTGTGCCGCCAGCATGAACTCTGGCTTTAAAGCATTTCAATGGCTTTTATGGGACTGGATATTTGTGTTCCCGCTTGGGATCGGAAGGAGAGTGCTCTGAGACAGGGCCAATGGCTCAGAGCTCCCCACCTGCACCTGGGCAGATGGCAGAATCAGGTTTAGGCAAGCAGGAGAGCATGGCGGATTTCTGCCACCATACAGAGAGATGTTTTCAGACTGCACGGTGCTCTGCATGTCAGATTTGGCTGTAACTTGGATGAAAAGAGTTTCTGTGCCGCATGCTCAGTCTCAGAGTTAAAGTGCTGAGTGAGGCTCCTACCTGGAGGCCCCAGAGCTAGTAGAAAATGGTACATCCTCCATTTTGAAATTGGAGAGAGGTGGAGCCAACATCCAGAACAGCTCGCCACTCTGCAGCCCAGAGCTGCAACTGATTCAGTCACAAGCGGCTCCGCCATGGTGGACTGGGCTTGGCAAGCTCACAGTACCTGTTTTTGACCCAGGAATGTCACAGCTTAGAGTCTTAAGCGCTTAGCGATTTAAAGGTGCAAATCAAACATGTTTCTGGACAGTAAAGAATTACAGATTCACAATAGGACAGATTCAGACATAGA
Organism: Arvicola amphibius; assembly: GCF_903992535.2. Lineage (NCBI taxonomy): Eukaryota > Metazoa > Chordata > Mammalia > Rodentia > Cricetidae > Arvicola > Arvicola amphibius. The sequence goes on along the minus strand of NC_052049.1, from coordinate 83,481,160 downwards.
AGACCCCAATACGGGTCACAATGTTGGATGAATGTACATAGGCTTGAGAGAGAAAAAAGAATATAGAGGATAAAGTTAATGCCTTTTAAAAAAGGGTAAAGTCTTTGAAGAGACAGAATAAAGTAAAGTGATAGAGTGAAAATAAGCCACGTAAAAATGGAAAATTCACAGAGAGACTGGATTATGTATTTTATTGTGTTTTCATTGAAATTTTTTACTGTAAAGGAGCTAAATACAGAGAGACATTTCATTATATGGGCTACCAGGCTAGACCAGAATGGACATCTTAACGGTATGACTTCAGGATTTGGATCTAAGAACATGATGCTTTGGGAAAGAGTTTCTTCTTTTGTTTTCACAGAGGACGAGACTCTGTGGATTGCTTCTATCCCAATTTGGTATGATAGACCATGCCCTCCTGAAAGGTTGCTGTGAACACCCTCAAAAAATTGCTTCGCTCAACTGCCAACTGAGATGAACCGGGCAGACAGGTTACACCATGAAAGACCTTATTAACAGCGCCCCCACTCAGCAGGAAGCAATTTGAAGAGAAAAAAACTGCGCCCATTTTCCCAAATATTGTTTATAAATTTTTTTTTTACATTTAAAGGGGGATATGATATAGATATGAATAATTTGCATTGGTATAGATTTTTAGGTCAATTTTGTTATATGTATATGTATTTCTGATATTGATTAAGGTATTTTGATTGTGTAGTTCATTTTAAAAACTAATGTATAATTAGGAAATATAGGTTGTTACTGGATAATCATCAATAATAGTAAAGCTTGTAGTTATGTTAGTTAGATTTTCTAGATATATAGAGATATATTTCAGTTAAGTAGGTATTCTTCATATCTTTCAAAGGCTACAGAATATGGTATTTAATGTTTTAATAACTTAGGGTTTTTCATGACAATGAGACATGTCTGCTCCTGGCAGCACCAGTCTACTTCGAGAGGAAGATGGGCATTGAAGAGGCTACTTATGGAGTTTGATAGCCATTTGGGCAAGAAACTGCTCTTGCCTGGACTGTTGCATAAACTGGACACAAAAAACCTGCAGAGAGAGGACTGCTGAACTTGCCTAATGGTGAGATGGTCTTTTGGGGTTCCTGATTCATGAAACAGTCTGCGAGACATTCTGCAGGACACAGCAGAAAGTGACTGAACTATCTTTGGAATTTCCTGCTTCATGGAAATATCTGCTGGAAACTATGGGCCTGAAGGCCGAAGATGGATGCCCCAACGGTACAGAGGAACTTTGGATGACTGTCCAGGCAGCGAGTTGTCCCTGTCATTTCTGGAGTTTGAAAGGTGCATATATCTTGTTTACTTAGGTAGTATTATATCCTTCTGGAGTCTTTGATGAAATTGAAGAATGGTTCAATAGCTTTCCTTAGTTATGATAAAAGATAAAATAGATTTAAATATTGTAACTGTAATTCTTGCTCGATAACTGTTTTTTATATGTAATTTTACTATGTTAAAGTTAAAGCTTTTCTTTTTTGTTTAAACAGACAAAAGGGAGAAATAATGGAGGAGTGTCTATGTGTTTACTTCATTATTAATAAAGAAACTTGCCGTTGGCCCTTTAAGAGGACAGAAATTAGGTAGGCGGAAGTCGTAGAAGTAGACAGAACAGAATTCTGGGAAAGAGAGGGGAGACACTTCAGGCAGTCGCCATATGCAGTAGCCATGCTTCTCCTATCCGAGATGGACGCAGGTTAAGATCTCTCCTGGTAAGCCCACACCTCGTGGTGCTTACACGGATTACTAAATATGGGTTAAAGGAAGATGTGAGAATTAACCAATAAGAGGCTACAGATAATGGGCCAGGTAGTGTTTTAAGAGAATACAGTTTCCATGTAATATTTTGGGTAAAGCTAGCCGGGTGGCAGAACACAGCCCCGCAGCTCCATCTACAGGTCTTGGTTCCTTTATTGTTTCCTTTACTGTCTTTTGACCTGAATGGTCAAGGGTTCTGGTGATTGGATGGTTGTTTGGTCAAGTGTGGTATCTCAGTTGATGTTTGGGTCCTAGATCCTGTGTATCATCCAGTTCTTCTGATTGGTGTGGACGTTTTGTTTGTTTGTTTGTTTGTTGTTTTGTGGGTTTTTTGTCTGTGGAGGTCTGTTCTCCTGACTGGTATAGGTTTTGCCTGTGCCTGCTTCTCTGAATGGTGTGGGTTGTGATTATGCTTATAGGGGTCTCCTGATGCTGCTAGAGAGGGCTGATCACAGGGAGGGGGAGATGGGGTAGGGGAGTGAGCAGAGAGTAGAACTGTTCTTCCAACTGGTTTAGGTGGTACTTGTGCCTATAGGAGCTGCTCTTCTTCCAACGGCATAGGCGCTGTGCCTCTAGGGATGTTGTGTTGCAGGGAAGTTTGGCCAAGGATGGGAGGATGATGGGTTTGGTGGGTTTGGGTGGCCGAGTGGGTCTTGTGGGTTACAGGGTCCAATGGGAGGCAATGGTGGTGGAGAGGCCTACCTGTAGGAGTCTTCCTTTTGGCTGGCTGCTTACTAACTCATCCTTCAGAGAATACAACCTGGAATCCCATGAGTCCCAGCACCCATGATAGAAGTTCTGCAATGAATACACACACATAAACACACATACACTGTTAGGTGTGGTGTTGCACAGACCTCAGGTTTCAAGGCCAGCATGGAGCCTGGTCTACAGAGGGAGTTTCAGGACAGTCTAAGCACGTACACAGAGAAACCCTGTCTTAGAATAAACAAACAAACAAAATCACAGTAGACTGTAGCTCCATCTTCTGGGGCATATTCACATGCATATACCCACATCATATATACAGTTAAAAATAAACATGTGATAACTGTAAGGTATATTTATATGCTCTTCTGAAATGTTTTCTTCTAGTACATGTAAATATAAGCAAAACATACCAACAGCACTCAACAAATAAGTAAACAAAGAAATAAACGAAACCTGGATCCAGTGATTTTTGATGCATTTGTTACTTGTGTGTGTTTATGTATGTCTTTCTCTGTGTGTGTAGGTGTGTGGGTGTGTGTAGGTATGTATGGTTGTGTGTAGGTGTGTGGTGTGTGTGTGGGTGTGTGTAGGTATGTATGGTTGTGTGTAGGTGTGTCTGTGTGTTTAGGTGTGTGTAGGTGTGTCTGTGTGTGTAGGTGTGTGTAGGTTTGTGTGTAGGTTTGTGTGTAGTTGTGTGTGTGTGTTTTCTGTGTATTGTAATTGGGGAGTCGCTTCTCGCTCCACCAGTGTTTCTGAGGATTGATAGTTCTTCAATCTTGTGAGCAGCAGCTTTTAATGCTGGTCCAATTTGTTGATTTCCACAGATGTTCGTATCAGACATATGAATGAGAACAAATCTGGACCACATCACCCTGAAATGCTTCACAGCACAGGGGGCCTTCTGAGGCCTAACTGTAGAGAAGGACAGGGTGAGAGCACCTAATTCTATCTGCAGAACCAGCAAGGGCCAGAGACCAACATGGATCTTGACCAGTGGTTTCAACCTTCCTCATGCTGTGACCCTTTAATACACTTCCCCAGGTTGTGGAGGACCCCAGCCATGAAACTATTTTCTTTGCTACTTCATAACTATAATGAATGCTATTGTTATGATCCAGATTGTAAATATCTGATATGTGACCCCTCTGATAGGGTCATCTGACCCAAAGTTGAGAAACACTGGCTTGGAGATTGTTCTTCTGGGAATAGAGCAAAGCTCATTGGTGCTCAGGCCTAGGAGAAAGAAGCAGAGCACACGGTGGTGTCTTGTGAAATCCACGTGAATTTGCCTCACAATGAAATGAAATGGCACTGGACCAATGAGATGTTGAGTGGGCAAGGATGCTTGCCAGCAAGATTTTTTCAACTGAGTGGAATCCCTAGGATCCACGTGAGACATGGGGAGAACCAACACCAACAACTATCTTCTGACATCCACACTTTCACCCTGGCTCACACACTCCCAGACACACAACACACACTGAACACACAAGCATATGAAAATGTGGATAGCCTTAGGTACAAATGGGAAGTGCGCTATGTGAGAAACACACAGAACATGTGAACTGCAGAATGACTTATTCTTCCTGACTAGACATGACCATGGCTGTCTGGAAACAGAGAAAGTGTCCTCATCCCAAAGATCCCACTGCCTGAACTACAATGTTAGAAATCAAGTCTAATTTCAACATTTTAGCTGCTTTGCCTTTATTTGTGAACACTGGGTAAGATACATTCTTAATACACCAACTTTGAGAAGTCATCTGTGACTCTCTAATGGTGTGTGTGTGTGTGTGTGTGTGTGTGTGTGTGTGTGTGTGGCCGCATGCAGGCTTGTGCTCATGTGTATGTGTGTCTACTAATCTAGTAGTCAAATGTCTGACATTTTTCAAGAAATGGAAGAGACGGAGGGTAACTTGAATTTTCAGCTTCCTCTACACTTGGCCCAGAGGACGGGAGGTCAGTGTTGAGCAGCCTGAGCTGCACTTAGCTCTCAGAAACCAGAAGTGACTGGCCAATGAAACCTCACTGGAAGCCCGGGAGTTACCAATATGCAGAGGCTTTCCACGTTCTGGAAAGAGTAAGGTGCCCATTAGTTTAGTGTTTAGAACTGACAAGCAGTTCTCTCCAGTGTGGCCAGTGTCCTACCAACTCTGTCAGAACTCCAAGGTGATGGCTTTGGCCAGCTTCCTGAGTACGGGGCAGTAAACTCTAAGGCAGGGCATATGATTAGGGGTCAGAGGTCAATCCACCCTCAGAAGCTGTTACTGGGTGCTGCCAAATGTTGTTGTGTCTCTGATGTCTATCCCAGACATGTAGATGTTCCAGGAAACTGCAATTTTGTCTTGGGTCTGTCCCTTGTTAACTCTTCCCCTCCTCCAGAATTCTCCCTTTCTGATGATATCTGATAATTTCTCCTATGGTGAGAATCCTTGTGGTCACTGATTTTGATTCCCCCATACCTCTGCTCTATGCCATATAGGTTTCATACTTCTAAATGCCTGTAGTGCTTGGCACTTATGGGTGCTTTGTACATCTTTTGTTTTTATATGGCCTCAGGATGCCTCTCTTTAGGTGCTGGGGGCCAGTTCCCATCCTTAATTTGGACCAAGATTGGTCGATGCTGAGACTCTGTGAGTGCTGGGATTAAAGGTGTGCACCAGCACCACCTGGCTATTTTTCTCTTTTTTATTTTATTTTTTTTTGTTTTTTTTTCCTCATGGTTTATTTTTTTTATATTTAAAAATTTCCATCTCCTTCCCTCCTCCTCCCCCCTCCCTCCCCTCCTCCTCCCCCTTCCCTCCCCTCCTTCTCCCCCTTCCCTCCCCTCCCCTCCACCCATACCTCCCCTCCCTCCCTCTCAAGGCCAAGGAGCCATCATGGTTCCCCACTCTATGCTAGACCAAGGTCCCTCCAACTCCCCCCAGGTCCAGGAAGGGTGATCGACCAAGCTGAGAAGGGCTCCCACAGAGCCCGTCCATGCAGAAGAATCAGAGCCCAGAGCAATTGTCCTTTGCTTCTCAGTCAGCCCCCCGCTGTTGGCCACATTCAGAGAGACGGGTTTGGTCGCATGATCCATCAGTCCCATTCCAAACTGGAGTTGGTGATCTCCATTAGTTCTGTCCACCGTCTCCATGAGTGAACGCACCCCTCTCGTTTCCTGACTTTCTCCCTCATGTTCTCGCTCCTTCTGCTCCTCATCAGGACCTTGGGAGCATCAGTCCAGTGCTCCAATGTGGGGCTCAGTCACCTTCCCATCTGTCGCCAGCTGGAGGTTCCCTCACGGTCCTGACTTTCTTTCTCATGTTCTCTCTCCTTCTGCTCCTCATCAGGACCTTGGGAGCTCAGTCCGGTGCTCCAATGTGGGGCTCTGTCATTTTCTTACATCTATCGTCAGGTGGAGGTTCTATGGTGATATGCAAGAAATTCATCAGTATGGCTATAGGAACTGGCCTTTTCAGGCTCCCTCTCCTCAGCTGCCCAAGGAACTAACTGGGGGCGTCTCCCTGGAAACCTGGGAACCCCTCTAGGGTCAAGTCTCTTGACAACTCTCAGGTAGCTCCTTAAATTAAGATATATGCTTCCCTGCTCCCATATCCACCCTTCCTATATCCCAAGCACCCCATTCCTCCGAGCTCCCCCCGTTCTCCCCTTCACACTTTTCTCTCCCCATCTTCCCTTGGCCCAGTCTTGCCCAACCCTCAAGTTCCCAATTTTCCACCTGGCTATTTTTACTAAGTCTTTTTTTCCTCCTCCACTTGTCTTTACGGTATGTGAGTGTGGGCATGGACATGCACCTACACTTGTATGGGGTCAGAGCGGAACTTCCCGGAGTCAGTTTTCTTCAACTGCCTGGTGGGTCCCAGAGATCAACGTCAGTTCCGCAGGCTGCGAGAGTCTCCACCCTCTGAGCCCTGTCCCTGCCCCCAAATCAAACAGAAGAAAAAAAAAACAATGCAACAACAACAACAAAACTTTGAACATTTTGTACAAGTAAAGGAGAAATGTCAAAAGCCTGCAATGGGCTGTGCGTGTCAGTCCTGGGCCACTGAGTGTTTTCCATTGAAGGATTTTTAGAAGGAAACAGAAGTGTCAGCCACAGAGGCCCTTTCCTGAAGCTTACCTTTCTGTCATGGTGTTTCATTGTAGCAAGAGAAACCCTCATGAAGACACTCTGAGTCCAGGAAGCTGCAGTTTTAATCCCAATATCACCTTTTCCTGCTTTCTTCATTTACTTCATGACAGCTTATCCCCAATTTAGGGTGTGGCAGCACCTCCTTTAGCAGGTTGGTAGGACAATCTAAGGCTCAGTGCTAAACATTAAGCATTAAGAGGTGGTACTGGCTGAGTTCGATTTCTGAGGTTGATTCCAAGGTAGAAAATGTGTTTCTGGCTTTTGGGATCTGTCTCCATGAATAGGATTACACATTAATGGGAAATAATCTGTTTATCCCCTCAATCTTGTGTCTTGAGTTGGGTTTTATTTTTGTTGGTTCTAGACTGCATCATGTTAGATGGACCAGGCTGCCCCTGCTTCTGTCTCCAGGCTGGATGCTGGGTTTTCAAGCATCTATTTACCTTGCCTTATCTTTCTCTCTTTCTTCTTTCTTCTGCTTTCCTTTTCCATTCCTTTCCTTCCTTCCTTCCTTCCTTCCTTCCTTCCTTCCTTCCTTCCTTTTTACAGAGATGGTACAGGAAAGACTGTTTTACAAACATTATTAGCAAGGAAGAAAGAACAATTTAGGGTCAATGACTGACTTCGTGATACTGGTTTATATTGGAGAATACTGAAAAATAACATTTTTTCTTGGTTGGATTTCGTGTTGTCCATACTAGCCTCAAACTCATTATGTAACAGAAGTACCTGGGCCTCCAGCTCCTTCTGCCTTCACCGTCCAGGTACTGGGCTACAGGTGGATGTGACCATGCAGGGCTAAAATTATCCTTTTAATCATATCTCCCTTTTAAATATTTTGTGTGTAGTACAAATATCTAAATGTGCTGTCTTATCAAAAAAGAAATATTCTATTTCCTTTGTTTAGAAACTGCTGTGTCAGCTGGGCGGTGGTAGCACACACCTTTAATCCCAGGACTCAAGATGGGTCTCTGAATTTGAGGCCAACATGGTCTATAGAGACAGTTCCAGGACAGCCAGGTGCTATGGGAGCTCCTTCCGCTCCTTCAGCCAATACCCTTTAAGATACGGTGCTGTGGCACTTCTTCCTTTCCTTCAGCCAATAGCCTTTACGATACCAGCCCACTTGGGCGTGGTCTCTTATACTACAAAGGCAACTGTAAAGCTTGTGCCCTCTTGCTTCTGGCTTTCATTTCCAGTGCTAGACTCTGTTCCTGTTGCCCGTTGTGCAGAGGATTGTGATCTAGGAAAGTGATCTGTAAGTCTCCCCTAAATAAATAACCCTTTATTATATGTAATTCTGAACTAGTGTGGGATTATTTTGTATTTTATGCCATCAGCCAGTGCTGCACAGAGACGCCCTGTCTCAAAAAACAAAACCAATGACAAAAATAAATCAAAACTAAAAACAAACAGAGAAAGAAAGAGAAGGGGAAGGAAACTGCTTAGCCTAGGACTATGTTCTCAGATGAACTGGCAAACTTGGGAATATTTTATAATGTCACTTGATTAAGTAATTGAAGTTAGAAATTTGAGGTTCCAATATTTCCCAGTACCTTTTGTGTGATAGTGTTTTTACACTAATTCTCAAGAAATTCCAGATAAACACAGAAAAGATCTCAGGACATAGAGTTTGGTGCTAACTAATTCAAAATAGTGTATTGTCCTGTCATGAAAAAATGTAAATACAGTTTCACAAGTATGAATGTCCATGGAATCCAAAGGCCCACACAGGCAGGCCTGTGTGGGAAATGGAAAATCAGAACATCCATGATGTAATGTCCTTTGCTGTCCAGTAGGTGGCGATGGGAAGTAAATGAAATTACTAAATGCCTGGAGAGGGTGCCCAAAGGTGAGGGAGCTCCAAAAGTGCGGCTAGTTCTTTTTTTGTTGTTGTTGTTGTTTTTGTTTTGTTTTGTTTTGTTTTTCGAGACAGGGTTTCTCTGCAGCTTTAGAGCCTATCCTGGAACTAGCTCTTGTAGACCAGGCTGGTCTCGAACTCACAGAGATCCGCCTGCCTCTGCCTCCCGAGTGCTGGGATTAAAGGCGTGCGCCACCACCGCCCGGCTTGTAAGGGATCCCTTCAAATGTGGAAATCTGTCAATCTGAGAGGGATAAATAACCACCAGACATGCATAACTAGAGTCTGAAGAAAGCAGTGAAATCTAACTCACAGTAGCATTTATTTCATTTATATTTTAATAAATAAAGCCTGCCTGAAGATCAGAGAGTAGAACAGCCCCACTGCTCAGCCATACAGACCAGGCAGTGGTGACACACACCTTAAATCCCAGTAGCCACACTAGTGGCCATCGCAACTGGGCGGTAGTGGTGCACACACTGAATTCCAGCCCTAGAGAGGAATATAAAACGGGAGGAGACAGCTCTCATGGCCTCATTCTGAGGATTGCTGGAGGCAAGATAGTCATTTCAGACTGAGGTTGAGCGCGTTTTTGCTTTTCGGTTGAACCCAAATATCAGTCTCTGAGCTTTTATTAATCATGCTTTGTTTTTAACTCATATAATAAAATGTTTGAAACCTGAAAACCACTGACACCTAGTGAGTCAACATGCCCTACCCATTCTTCAGCTTTTGTGGAAGACCACCTACGCTTGACATGCAGGGGACATGGACTGTACAGCATGGACTTACGCAGACAGATGTAAAAGAGAGTCCTCAACTATTTTACATTTTATGGTTTTTGCTTGTTTTTATTTGTTTGTCCAATTTTAAAAAATTAGACAGAGCTTCACGCATTCCCAGCTGGCCTCAAATCCCCAATATAGCAAAGCTCCCGATCTCCCTATCTCTGCCTCCCAAGTTCTGGGATGGTCAGTTTGTCTCACATGTTATAATAATTGCTATGGTGGCTAAATGAATTGCAGACAGTGGATAATTGAAGCTGTAAGAGTCTTGGTGTAATCCAGAAAAGAGACAATTGTTCAGACATAGCTGGTGGTACTAAAGGCTGTAATAAACAGGTATATTCAGGAAATGTGGGTGGTGGTAGCTATCAGAAGACAGGAGAGTGGAGTACAGTGAATAAAAGAATAAAACTAATGACTTGAGCTGGGCTTGAAGCTTAGGCCGTAGAGTGCTGGCCCAGACTGTCCAAAGCCCTGGGTTTGAACCCCAGGACTGCAGAAACTGGAGGTGATGGCTCACACACAGGACTTGGGGTTGGGGTGGGGGCAGCCATATTCCTTCTGCTACATGGTAAGAGACTCCATGCAACAGAACAAAACATAAAGCCTCAGCTATTTGCTCCAGGGATGGCAGTGTTTACTGAGAGAGGGAAGAAGGACAAATTATTGCAACTTTGATAACAATGTTAACTAATTGAGACAGTGGGCAAACTGACCTGCTAGAAACCTAAATGAGAAAGTTTATAGTACTCGATTCGAGGGTTTAGTTTAAGTTTTGATTTTTAAGTATAATTAATAGTTTCATATGAGTGTATCCATCCACTGCTACTTCCTTCCAGCTCTTCTTAGGGCCCCTATCCTGCTCCCAACTTCATATTCCCCTTTAAAGTCGTTATTCACAGCCTCCCCAGGTTGATAATCTCCCAGGATTCCCTTTCCCTCAGCAGCTATTACTTGCCAGTAGCTACTCCCATAGGGGGTACGGTGGGGTCTCAGGGGCCCCTCCCTGATCCATGCTGGAGTTTTTTGTTTGGTTGGGTTTTGGTTCTTTGAAGACAGGTTTTCTCTGTGCAGCCCTGACTGTCCTGGAACTCTGTAGACCACGCTGGCCTCAGATTCATAAAGATCCCCCTGCCTCTGCCTCCTGAGTGCTGGGATTAAAAGCGTGTGCCACCACGGCCCGGCTCATGCTGGAATTTTGATTGACTTGATTCTGGACAGGTCTTGTGTAGAAACCAGGCTACTGTGAGCTGAAATCTCCTTCAAAGTCTAGATTTTATATTTATGTATTTGTTTGTTTGTTTGTTTTTACCCAAATCAAGAATGCCTGTTCAGGAGCTAGAGAGATGGCTGCTCGTACTGAGGGCCTGAGCTGGTTCATAGCATCCACATCAGGCTGCTAACAACTGCCTTCAAGTCCAGGAGATCCAGCATCTTCTTCTGGCCTTCATGGGTAGCCCACACATGTATGCATACATGAAGACACATATAAACTTTTTTTTTGAGACAGGGTCTCTCTGTGTAACAGCCTTGGCTGTTCTGGAACTAGCTCTTGTAGACCAGGCTGGCCTCGAACTCACAGAGATCTGCCTGTCTCTGCTTCCCAACTGCTGGGATTAAAGGCATATGCCACCACCACCTGGCTCATACAATTTTTTTAAACAATGCCTCCTTAATTTCTCTGCAACTGCTTTAATATACTTATAAATTTGTGTTTTCCTGATAATTAATAACTCTATTCATTAATTTTCAAGTTATATGCCCATACTATTATGTGTGTGTATGTGTGTATATACAGAAAAGTATGCGTAGTTATTAAATAAAATACCTTGTAACCACTGCCTTGATCAAGAAAAGCAATGTTTGGGGTTACCAGATATTGTGGCACAGGGCTATAATCCCAGAATTTGGGAGGCAGAGAAGAGGTGTGCAAGACCAGCCTTGTCTGTGTAGCAAATTCCAGGCTAGGCTAGATAGTGAGACCCTGTCTCCATGAAGGACCGTGAGTGGATTGCTGAGGTATCCATCTCAGACAACTGATCTGGTGAGGACCACTCCATCCAAGGTCATCAGACTGGTACTTCTCCCAGTGGCCTTCTCTGGATGACAGTGGGTGACAGCAGGACATCAGCATTTGCTTCTCCTGGTTGCTGGATGGCACCAGAGCAAGCACAGGCCTCTCCTTCCGTTTTCTCCTGTCACCTGGAACCCAAGGCCGTCAGTCTCCACTGCTCTTCTTCCTCTTTGCATTGAGACCCAAGCCTCAACCATTGCCATTTATGCTTCTTGGCCCACTCAGCCCTGAGTGAAGAGCAGCTGTTAATGAGGTGACGTTTATTCAAAACTTGATTTCCGGTGGAAATGTGTATGACCAGGAGCTGGGACAGTTGAGTTGCCGAGATGGAGAGAACAGCACCAGGTTCTCTTCTGGGGCTCAATGGGGTCAGCACCAGTGACTCTGAGGGTGTGGCTCCCCCCACACACTGGAATCAGTATCATCAGAGGATTGGCTCAAAGAGCCACTCATGAAAATTCTCATGTCACAGACATATTGAATTAAAAACTCTAGAGTAGGTCTTGGAAGCTTTTCTTCATTTTATTTATTACTATTACTCTGTGTGTGTGTGTGTGTGGTGTGTGTGTGTGTGTGGTGTGTGTCACAGCATGGGGATGGAGGTCAGAGGTCAGCTTTGTGAAGCTTCTTCTCTTCTATCCCCTTTAAGAGGGATCCAAGAGAGTTTGCAAGGCCTTTGCTGACTGAGCCATATTACTGGTCCCAGAAATCCAGTTTAACAAGTCCTTCAGGTGAGGCTAGTGGACACTGGACTTGGGCAATGGCTGATCTTTAGAGGGTAATGGTTCTCACCCAGTTAAAGCAGAGCCTTGAAGTGTTGCCTAGGCACCAGCATTGCACTCACTGTAAAGGACCCAGATGTGATGGCCTTAGATGCTCCCAGTGTGCCAGCATGATTGTGAGGGAGGCCTTGCTGCAGGGCACTTAACCTATCACATAGCCTTTGACATAGTCAGATCACCTGGATTTGAATGAACATGGCCAAACTTTTTTTTACTACACCCTTGACCTGGAAAGCCTTTTGTAACTGGAGGTTTCTCTCCCACCCGCCAGTTCCTGAATAAACACTCTGAGGCTTTGGCCTATTAATTCAGACTTATTACCTGGCTCTTACAACTTAAATTAACCCATTTCTATTATTTTATATTTTACTGTGAGGCTCGTGGCTCATTACCTCACATTTTATTTCTCCTGTGGCTGCAGGCGTCTCCCAGTCTCTGCCTTCCTTCCCTTTCCCTTTCTTTGGATTTCCAGCCTGGCTCTATTCTTTCAGGCTGTTGGCCAAATTAGCTTCTTTATTAACTAATGGTAGTAAAACATATTCACAGGCTGGGCAGTGGTGGTGCACGCCTTTAATATGAGCACATAGGAGGCAGAGGCATTCAGATCTCTGTGAGTTTGAGGCCAACCTGGTCTACAGAGTGAGTTCCAGGAAAAGCTCCAAAGCTACAGAGAAACCCTGTCCCCAGAAAAACAAAAACAAACAAACAAACAAACAAAAAAAACCCCAAAAAACCCCTGTTTACAGCATACAGAATGGTATCACACATCAGCTTTTCCTGCTCTTTGATTCACATGGTAAATGTTCCGTATTATCTGAAATTCTAAAGAGGCCCATGAAGCTGTGTGCCTCTTTCTTAGTATTTAAAGCCCCAGAATTCATCAATTTATCCTTCACTATGAAGTCCCCACTTTAAATATCTACCCACTGGAGGCCAGACCATTGCACTGAGCTTTATAGAGTTAGGGAGAGCCTGTCTTCAGTCTTCGTTTTCATCTTCTGCTACACATGTGTGCTATCAAGTTCCTACGAAAGCTTGCTACTTTCTATTCTTCTAGTCGTATCAGAAGACATTATCCACAAGACAAACCAGTGTCCCGTGTGGTAGAGAGTCTGTTAAAAAAAAAAAAAAACTAGCTGAAAAGGTGAAAGCTCGCTCAGACCCATGGAGAGACACCCAAGATGAGTGATGTGCTTGTCATCTCGTGAGGTTGTTGTGGGTGTGAGAGACAGCAGCACTGGGTGTATCCATAGATCTATTCCGATGGTCACTATCAGGGGTCCTGAAGCAGCCAGCTATTTGTGCTAAGCTTTGCTCTTCCCTCTGTCTCCCAAGAATAAACAGAGGTGGTGACTGCAGTGAGCTCTTGGCAGGTCTTGGAGTGTCTGCTACACCCTCCATTGTTGCCAGCTGTGAGGCGAACTTCCCTGGCAAGGCTTCAGAGCTACAGGGCTTTCCGCCTCCTCATCAAAGAGAGGGTGGCTCCCAGACAAGTGTGTCTCTGCTCCTGCATTGCAAAGGGCCTAATACCCTGGGATGGGAAATCTCGGAAAGGCATTCTGCAGCAGTAATGGTCCCCTGTCCTTCACAGCCCACTGCTCTCTTGTAACAGTGAAGAAGGCAAATGCCGATGCGGCTAACGCAGTCTATACTTTCCGCTTTCCATCTGCCCACTGAAGCCGCTCTCCTGCGCGCTGGGGCCCCTATGCGACACTCTCCAGCATTTAGAAAAGACACCTGGAAAGAGGCACACAAAGGCACTCATCCTGGGCTTTGTTACCTTCCAGACCAGTCTTTGTGTAAAGAAAAACCCGCTCATTTTCCCTGAACCAAAATCAACACAAGATTTTTATGGGAAGGGTTGGAGAGATGACTCAGTGGTCAAGGGCACTCCTTGCTCTTGCAGAGAACTTGGGTTTGGCTCCCAGCACCCACATGGTGCCCCACAACCATCTATAACTCTAGTTCCAAATGATCTAACACTTAAAAAAATATTTTACTGGCTTATTTTTTGTTTTTATTTCACGGGCATTGGTGTTTACCCTACATGTATGTCTACATGAGGGTGTCATATTGCCTAAAGTTACAGAACCACTGAGTACAGGGAATTAAACCCAGGTCCTCTGAAAGTGCTTACAACCACTGAGCCATCTGTCTCTACAACCCTGATCTGATATTTTCATATGACTTTCGAGGGCACCAGGCATAGTCATGATGCATGTACATACATGGAGAAAAAGCACTCATACTCAAAACACAGATTCTCTATGGTGTGAATGGACAGGCACAGGGAGAGAGTCAGTAGAGGGGTAGGAATGGCTTCCGGGCATCTGTATACTCCAGGTCAAGCTCAAGGCTAGGGACACACTGCTCTGGCTTTCCTTCAGTGGCTTCAGGGCTACCATTCCTCCTCACCAACCCACATGCTTACCTGGTTCTTTCTTTCAGTTTTTTTTTAAACTAATAAACTTTATTTTTTGAGGAGCTCATAATAGTTCAGCAGAAAGTAAGGTTAAGATATCAAATTCCACTCCTTACAGAAGCCCTGTTGCAGCCTTCCCTACCAGGCTGGTGCTTTGTTAAACTATACCGACACTTCCCTCCACTACTGCCCAAGGGTGTAGCTCATCTTAGGGTCCGCTCTAGGCGCCGCATAGTTTATGGGTTTAGACACTTCATCATGAACAACGGTTTTACTGCCTGCACTCCACCTACCCACTCCTTCATAATCATAGACTTTGATCCTTTTGCTTTTTCTAGAATAGAAAAATAGCTGGAGCCATATAGTAGGCAGATTTTCTAGGCTGGCTTCTCTCACATGGCAATATCCAACTGAGTTTACTCCACGTCTTGTGGTTTAGTAGCTCATTGCTTTTTATTATGGAATTCTAGTTCATTCTATGGATGTACCATTGCTTGTCTGTTTACGTTACTGAAGGATATCCTGGTTGCTTCCAAGTTTGGCAAATTATGAGTATAAATGCTACAAACATCCATAAGTAGCACTTTGTGTAGAAGAAAGCCTACAGCTTATTTGTCTAAGTATCAAAGAAATAAGTTCCTGGTGTATATGGAAAAGGTATAGTTAGCTTTGTTAAAAAAAAAAAACAAAAAAAAAAACCCTAAAAGCTGTTCAACACTTTTCCCTCTGTTACTTGCACTGTTCTTTTCTCAACTGATCTAACCACGTATTTATTTATACAAAGAGTCATACGAGCTTATTTGCGAATTCCATTCTCTGTTGTACTTGACCTGGTTACGATGTTACCAGAGCAAGGTCAGGATTGCATAAGCATGCAGGAGCCAAAAGACCTAACCTTTCTTCAGAGCACATTACATGGATTTATTGAGCAATCTTTCAGTGAACCTGCTCTGTCCTCTGGCTCTCTACTTCCTTCTTTGGACACCGTGAGATGTTGGTCATAGTGCACCTGAGCTGGAACTGGCCTGCAACTTTAGGACAGAGCATACGATTTCCTCTAATAAAAGTTGCCTGTTGTTAGTATTACTCATAAGCAAACTTGTAACATTAAAAACTGGCGGGATGTGTGCCTGCAGAGGTTGGAGTTCATATCTTGAGACTTTTCTAAGATTTATTTAATATTTTTCAGCTCTGATTTTGGTCTTCCCAGTATACTGAATTATTTATCATGATCAACCATGGTGCCAGCTAAAATTTTTGTATATTTAAGCAGTTGTTTCCAGATATTTTGAGATAATTGTACTACAATATTTATTTTATTGGAATGCAGCCATATATGGAATCAAAAGTTTTTTCTCTCAGTGTTTTCATTACCTATCTCTGCTTTAAATAGAAGCCCACAAACAGTTGCCAGGAACCTGCTCCAGTGATAGGTGGTAAAGAAACCACGGGAGTTGGCACCTATGGTTTGGAGGAATGGTGCCTGCTGCAGTGGTCTTAGGTCTCTCACTCTGCTGACCAGCGTCAAACTGCTGCACCCGACTCTCTCATTGTTCATTGCTGTAGAGACTCTAGGGTGAGTCCTTGGAGCAGACCCCCCCCCCCCGCCAACCTCAGCAGGGGGTGTCTGCTATGGCGAGAAGAGACTGGTGGCTGGGTTTCTGAAAGTCTTTCCTCTAGTGTCTTGGCAATCAGGATCTGTACAAACAGCTGACATAACTGCTCCGTGGCTTGGCTAAGGGGATGGCTTTTTACTGTAGATGAGAGAGGAGAGAGAGAGAGAGAGAGAGAGAGAGAGAGAGAGAGAGAGAGAGAGAGAGAGAGAGAGAGAGCAGTCAGAGGAATCTGGTAGAGTCCAGAAGTAGACTGAGCATGGCCAGAAGATGGAACGTGGCCAGGCTATCTGTGAGAGAGGAGGGCAGCAGGGGATCCAGACTAGAGAACCCAGGAGCGGGAAGAGCGCACAGCTGAACAGCAGGTTACAAAGAGAAGAAGACAGGAGAGGGAAGCCCATCTAGGGTAGGAGAGGAAATGAGGAGGGCTAGTATGCTAGCATAGACATTGAAATATATAGCAGGTACTTGTGACACAGGAGCATAGCACCACAGGTAGATAAATGTCTCTTTTGCAAATGTAGGTGTAATGACTTCTTTTGTTAGGGGGGAACCACCGTCACAAGTTCCCGAGGAACGTTGACTTTTATCTAACTGCCAGAAATCCCCCAATAGTACAGGCTGGGCTCATTTCTGGATATTTGTGCTCCCTTTTTGAGTTTGGGGAATTGGAGTTTCCTTTGGCCTTGTGTCTTTACACCGTAATTACCCAGAGTCTTCTGCTCCACATCTAGTCCTGTGAACCTAAGAGAGCAGCTTTCCTTGTAGACATCAATATTTCATGCCTGAATTATTTACCCATCCATCCTTCCTTCCATTCATCCATCTGACAAATGTTCATTCATTACCTGCCATGTGCCAGGTGATGTTCTTAGAATCAATGACACAATGGTGAGGTAGACAATGTTAACCCTCTTGGAACTTGTGACCTCATTATAAAGAGTGGCATATGAAGACCCCAAAGCAAAGTCAGGTTTGAGAATGAGAGGGTCTGATGGTTTTGTAGGATGCCCTTTTGGATGTAGTCTTCAAATGAGCCACGCAGACATGGGAGTGAGCATCTTTATGGAGAAATACACACACAAATGCACAGCGATAGGAACATGTCTTAGAAATGAAGCTGGAGGCTGATACGGGGCGGGCAGTCAGGAGTGTGGCTCACACCAGGGCGTTAGCCAGGTCCACAGAACACACTGAGCATTTGGAACCAAACTGTTCACCTAAATGGGTGGAGGAGGTGGTGATGTACTTGGTGGATGCAGTGCCTCAGAAGCTTTGACAGTAGCAGGCAGCCCTGCAATCAGGAGCAGGCGCCACGTGCCTTGGCGATCACTGAGCTTCTGGCCATCCGGTACTTCCTATGTATACCATCCGGTACTTCCTAAGTGTACCACACTTGCCACTTCAGTGACTCATCAAAAGCCCCAAATAAGGGACATGCAGTCTGCACCACGAAGTCTTAGTGGGGCTCATATTTGAATGATGAAGAGCATAAAGCTAGAATGAAGGAAAAGAGACACGTATAGCCTGGGGAGCCTGGCGGGAACCGGCTGGAAGTGCCTGGTGAGGGATCCTGTGTATTGGAGTGTGTGGTTGCGCACAGGAAAGCCTGGCTCCAGATAAGGAGACTCAGGAAAACTCTAGAGCAATGACTTTGCAAAGACCTCAGGTCCTGTTTTATGGACATCATGGGTCTTCTGCATTCACTTCTCCCACCTGAGAAACCTCTTAAATGCAAATATCCTTCCCTGGTTCTCGGGGTGACATTATCTTGACTAATCTTACAATAACTAACGACCCTATTGCAGTGGTTCTCAACCTTTGGGTCCTGACTTCTTTAGGGGTAAATGACCTTTCACAGGGGTTGCCTAAGACCACCAGCAAACACAGATATTGGATTACGATTCATAACAGTAGCAAAATTACAGTTATGAAGTAGCAATGGAAAATATTTTTATGGTTGGGGTCACCACAACATGAGGAGCTGTATTAAAAGTTGCAGCACTGGGAAGATTGAGGAGCACTGCCTTATTGCAGTCAAAGTTTACCTCATTTCTTAGACACAGCATATTATTTAACACAGCAGATTATTATCTTTCTCACTTTTTTATGCATGATGAAAACCCAGGATGGTTGACGGAAGAAGCAACCGGAAACTAACAATACAAACGCAAACAAGACCAACCTCATAAGGAACAGCGAAGACAAAGGTGCCACAAGAACTAGATTTTAAAATAAGACACCTGGGGTGCTGGAGAGACGGCTCAGGAAGCCAAAAGCACTCGCTGCCCCTCCAGAGGCCTCAGCTCACAGGTCAGCTGGTTCACTCCTTCCTGCCTCTGCAGGACCCAGGTGTGTACAGAGTACACAGACATGCCAGCAAAATACCCACACACATCAAAAAGACACAATGGTCTTAATCATTTAAGTAACTTGAATTATAATAAACTGTTTCTCATGTTCCAATAGCAAACTTCCCACGTCCTTAATCACTCCTTATATGCTGGGCACTGTGCCTGGGGCTAAGCTGGAACATTAGAGTCCCTTAGATGTAGACACAGATGAGCAGGAAGGTAGCTTTATTATATGCTAAAAAAACTCCTAAGAGGCCACTGCTATGACTGGGGTCTCCCTAAACTGGTGGCTTTAGGTCCCTAAAGATCTGTGGTCTTCAGGCCAGGCATATACAAGAGGCAGAGCCAGACAGATCTCTGTGAGTTCACGGTCAGCCTCATCTGCACAATGAATTCAATGTCATCTAAGACTACAAAGTGAAGTGTCTCAAAACACAAACCCTGATAAATAACACACAGGAATTATTTGTACTATTATTTCAATTCTTTTTAAATTTAAATATTTTAGAATAAAATAAAGCAAGAAAAATATTTGGAAGAAAGGAGGAAGGAAGAGAGGAAGGAAAGGGGAGGGAGTAGGAGATCATCTGTTAATTGCTTTCACTAAGACCTGGATCATGCTGGTACCCTGGCGGAGGACCCCCCAGCCTCCAGAAGCAAAAAGTCAGAGATTATGGGTTATGCTATCCAGACAACACCCAGTGAAGTGCCATCTGAACTTTCTACTGGATGCCCATGGCAAAGCAAGACTGATGAAAGAAAGGAGCCAGTGGGGCAGAGCAACTACACCATGAGCGGCTGCAGTGTGCCAAGAACCTCAGCTGTGACTTTGTGTCCGTCACTCATTTCGTCTCTCACCAGGTCAGTCTGTACAGCAAGGCCAATGGAGACGTCATTTCCAGAGAGACTGGAGCACGGAGCTCCCCAGCATGCACATGGCATCTTAAACAGCTTCTCTGCACTTACGGACTGAGCTGTGCATCCTCGGAGCCTTCCTCTCCCGTAAACTGGAAACGCAGCATTGTTTACGGTGATGAGGGCTCTGTGGAGATTAAGCAAGCTAAAACCAGCGCCCTCAGCCTAGGGGGTCTGCAAATGTTCAGGGGCTTGAGAGGTTCGGATTGTGAGCTCTCTAGCGCCACAGACGGCCTGATCCATCGACCCGGTCACAGTCTAGTGGTCTATTCAGAGGTGAGGCCTGCATGGCTTTGAAGGGAGTATCTTGGCTCCAGCCCCATCCTGACCATCTATGTCCAGGCCTCCACAAAGTGGACTTTGTTTCCTTATGACCTCACCTACAATGTCAACCTTGCAGCTGGTGTCCTGCTAAAAGAACTTTTCCTGAAGAGACACTAACAGTGGTCTGTTCACCCCGTTTAGGCCACTGATACCAGAAGGGTTCTACCCAGGCCTAGCCAACACCAGTGAGCTTACTGAGCTTCCTTACCTCACAGGAGTGTGGGTGACTTTGTGTTGTCACACGAGAGTTCTACCTCACGATAGATGATGAACGCATAGACGCGCCATCATGTCCAGTAAGCACGTTAACTATTATTATTAATTATTGTTCTTTATTACTTACTATTATTATTATTGAGACTGGTTCTCACCACATAGCTCTGGCTGACCTGTAATTCTCAGAGATCCGCTTGCCTCTTCTCCAAGTGGTGGGATTAAAGGAGAGCTCTGTCATGTCCTATCCCTCTGTCATCCATTATTTATTTTCATTGATAATTCCTGCTCTCATTATTTGTTTGTTTGTTTGTTTGAGTGTTTGATCTGTGTGTGTGGCAGGCATGTGGAGATCAGACAACAGCTATGGAGAACCCATTCTCTTCTTCCACTGTGGTTCCTGGCAGTTGAACTCAGGTAGACTTTGATGGTGAGTGCTCTTCCCCTCTGGGCCGTCTTGGCAGTCCTGCTGGTGCTACTCTGTTCTTTGAAGACATAGAGGTTGCAGGTAGACTTGATACCTTGCTCCTCCTGACAAACTTGGAGCTTTGTCATGTCAAGTGTGGTCAGGCATTCTACTGGCTCCCCTTTCAACCTGCTGATTTCTTGCTGTGCTAAGGACCAGACCCTGTGCCTTGAGCACACAAAGGCTCTAGGACTGCACCCTCTCCCCAGTCCTCCTCCAAACTTTGTGGAAATGTAGCCTTTCCTAATCTTGTATGTGGACCCAGCTGAGTCCAGGGCAGGATCAAGTCTGAGAGCCTGCTCTAGTGAGAACTAGGTATTCTACTAGGATGGAGATTCCATCTTGCTTCTACTGAGGTTGGGTTTGAACTTCACCCATGTCTCTGGTTTGTTGCCCCAACTCCAAATATTTTAGTTGGCTGGAGTACAAAACTTTAAAATGTACGTGGGTGACACTACCTTGTAAATTCCTGGTCAAGGCTAAGAAACTCCACTGGCTTAGGACCAGTGAGGAGTTTGGCTGCAAGGGTCCATGGGAGTTTTGTTTCTTCAAGTGCCTTTGAGATTCTAGTTTGGTTTGCTGGTTGTGAAGCTTCCAAAACAAAGAAGTACAACGGGAGACTGGAGGGCACATTCTTCTCTCCCCACCCACACCATCGCAGCCAACAAGACATATGACAAGGCTTCAGCCTTGCTTGGTTTTTACAGCATTGACCAAGCTGTGGTGCAATTCCGCTCTCTCTTTCTCTCTCTTTTTCTCACAGTCTCTTTGAATCGCTCATTCTCTCTCTCTCTAATTCAAAGCTGCTGTTGTGTTTCCTCAACTAAGGGTCTTCCTTTGCTTCCTCTGTGCCTGCTCATGTGTCAGAGGGCCCAGAGAGGGACATCTTCCCGGAGAGAGACATCTGAGAGGTGTTATAGAATGGTGGCCATGTAGTTGTCATCTTCTGAGTTTTAGGAGAGGCAGAAACTTGGGAGTTTATGAAAAGATGTGGGGTTTTTCAACATCAGGGATTAATTAAACATCTTAAAAACCCCACATGTTTTCAGAGGCCAGAGTTGGTCCACTGACCTCTGAGACAAGCTGGGTGTTCTATATACAGCCCGTTCTAGTTGGGAAAACCCCCCAAGAGCCCCTGCAACTAACCTGAGTGATTTTGGGATGGTCGAAAAGACAAGATTCCTGGAGCACTCTGAGCCATGTTGTCAAAAGCATTGCAATCACTTACCTTGGTCTGTGATGGCTGGCTTGGTAGATCCTTAACCAAAGCACACCGTTCATAAACCAAGCCCCCAAACATGTGCGTCTGACTCTGCTCCCAATTCAAGTGGCCTGAGTGTCCTTCTAGAATTGCTCTGGTCTTCTCTCCCTTATATGTAGCCAGACTTTAGGATGTACAGAACGTATCTCTGGAAACAGCAGAAAGGAAGAAGGGAGGTTACACTCCTCTCTTCTGTCCTTTCTTCCCCTCCATGCCCCTGTGTCACCTGGGGTCCTAGCACTGTACAAAGCTGCTTGTTTCAGGCTGCTATGTATCTGCAAGTGACCAAATGTTCCTCTCTCAATACTCTCTTTGTACACAATGATGCGGCTGGCATTTGTTGCTAATAATAGATTGGTAACAGATGCCCTCATTGTTGGGTGCTGGGTACATGCAGCACAAATTAAAAACCCGAAACAAAGGGTTCAAATGCCTGACAACTTCAACAGCAGGCTCTTACTGCTGGGAACAGGCCTTGTGCTGAACTGGGCAAGGAGAGGGGCAGACTCCTGTAAGACTGGGGAATGGAGTTTTAGTGTGGATGGCATTGGGAACGTAGGTGGGCTCTTGGGAGAAGGGACCAGGAATATAAAAGGCCAGTTGTCCAGAAGTTCATGTGTGTACTTAGGACTGTGGTGGGAATGTCAGTGTCTAGTCACCCCTGACCCGGGAGAATCAGGTAGCAGGCTGGCTCCATCACTGGTCTCGCTTCATGGCGTGACTCTGTCTGCCATCCTTTTCATTTTCCTCAGCAGACCTTTCAATAGGTCAGAGGAGTTTGCAGGCTGTGAACCGTTAGGGTCTATGCACGAACACTTAGGACTTTCTTTTCTCCTGCCTTCTTCCCACAGTGCTCTTATTTCCCACTCAGGTACCAGCACCATGCTGCCCAGTATGTGGTCCAACAAGTGGATCTGGGGATTGAGGCGGAAGGGGTCTGTACTTTGATTCTCCTTCCCCTTGGCTGTCTTTCCTGAGCTGGAACCATAAGTACACCTCCCATACCCGGCTAACGATTCTACCCTTAAAAATAGTGGTTTGTTTTTATGTGTATGGATATTTAGACTGCATATCTGTCTGTGCACCATGAGTTTGCTTGCGAAGACAGCATCAGAATTCCAAGGACTGGAGTTACAGATGGTTGTGATTAGCCCTGTGGGTCCTGGGACTTGAACCCAGGTCCTCTGAAAGAACAGCCAGTGCCCTTAACTATTGAGTCATCTCTCCAGCCCCACCAACAGTTCTGTCTTGATCTGGAGTTAAATAATCAGTGTAAATCCTCCAGTTAGGCACAACTGAGGTTAGTTCGTCATTCTAAAATTAAACGAAAGCCCCAGAAAGTGCCTTTTAGGCTCCACATTTTATTCACTGTGTCGGCAGTGAGTAGCACCAAGCCTGGCACTGAATGAGTAAATTTTTCCCACATTCCCTCCGGTAGGAGAAAGCCACTAGTTCATTTGAATGGGATGGGGTAGAAGGAGGCAGAACACCAGCCTCTTTCTGCCCGAGCAGATGGCTTCCAGTGACTGGGTGATATTAACAGTCTTCAGGTAGAAGAATGAAACCAAGCCATTTACCCCAATCTGAAGACACGGCCTTGGGTCTTCCTGTTGCATTATTTCCTGTATTGTACTAGGAGCGGCAAGCAAGGGAGCTGGAGCCACACAGCAGCAGGAAGAAACCCCTGCTGAGGTTTTCCTTCAGTATTTACTTGCTGAATTTACTGCAGGGGCTTTAAATCTTATCTGATTTTGTTTGTTTAATTTTGCTTTTTTAAGATAGGGTTTCTCTGTGGCTTTGGGAACCTGTCCTGGTACTATCTCTTGTAGACCAGCTTGGCCTCGAACTCACAGAGATCTACCTGCCTCTGCCTCCCAAGTGCTGGGATTAAAGGCACCGCCCAGCTAAATCTTCTCTGATTTTTTATGCTTATGAGAGCATGAGCATATATGTAAATGTGCATGAGGAGGTTGGAAGACAACCTGATGTGTACTTCAGAAATATTGTCTCTTTTGAAATCAGATCTCTCCCTGGCCTGGTGTTCACTGATTAGGCTAGACCTAGACTGGCTGACCAGCCAGCCCCAGAACCCTGTTGTCTTGCTTCACGGCACTGGGATTATAAACATGCCGCCAAACAGATCATCTGTGTGTGTGTTCTAGGAATTGAATTTAGGTCTTCCTGCTTGTGAGGCCAGCAATTTTCCATCTCCCAGTGCTAATACTATTTACTTTTAAAAGATGTCAGCTCAGTTTCCCTGAAGGGTTCAGCCAT
Source organism: Arvicola amphibius (assembly GCF_903992535.2). Lineage (NCBI taxonomy): Eukaryota > Metazoa > Chordata > Mammalia > Rodentia > Cricetidae > Arvicola > Arvicola amphibius. Next base: position 83,457,182 of record NC_052049.1, on the reverse strand, counting down.
TTAATGATGGTTTCTTTTACTGTAGCCTCATGGGGGAGGGAGACGAGAAGAATGGGGGTTGTGTACACATACATGCACCCCTCCTGTGAGATCTGAAGTTGTCTAATACTGTTATGTTTCAACTTTTTAGTGGGATAAAAATATAGAATCTACCATCTTCGCTATTTTCAAGTGTGAAGTACATATTTTTCTGAAACATCTCAGTAACTTTTCCATCCTGTAGGCCCGAGTCTCTGCACTCATTTATTGACCAGTACTACCTTTGAACATTATTCCGAGTTCTATACATAGAACACACGTCAGCTCTGGGCACAGGTGAGCAGCATTCTGTTCTCTTCCTGTTGTTTAAGCATCTCTTACAGTCTTGTTCAGCTAACTCTCCCACCTATGGGTTGATCCAACCAAGCTTCTAGGTTCGTCATTATCAGGAAGAGAAAGAATGAATTCCAACCCAAAAGAGAACTCCTTAGCTCCCAGGCATCTCCCAACCCAAATTAGGTTAACTTCCTTATTGTGTGTTGCTTCTCTTTAATGCTAGAGACTCTTCAGACAGGAGAGACAAAGACACAGCCTCAGGGGCCTAGAAATGACTGACTATTCTAGTTACAGCCCTGTTTTAACATGTCTCGTTTACACGCTGGTTTCCACCTTCGCTAACTGTCTGACTAAATGCCATCTGCTCCATTGCATGCAATAGTTTCTCAACCCAAATATCTTGTGCCTAGGTTTGCTTGTCTGTATTTTTTGTCACGTTTCAGCTCCTGTGACGTGGTGGTTCCCTGATATTGTTCAGAGCTTTGTGGCTTTTGTGAAGCCTGTGTTCTGTCCTTCTTGGTCTCAGGCAGAAGCTTCTGGTACATCCCTGACTTCTGCTTTCTCTTTGGGGTGCCCACCTGGCCCTGAAAACCACTGGAGTGAGTTTACAGGGGAGTGTGGGAACCAGGTGAAGCTCCGCTTCCTCTGAATTACCCAGCGGCTAGTGTACTCACCAGCTTGTGGTGGGCAGTTAAGAAACTTTCTGGCTTCTTCTTCTTCATTCAAATAGCGAATGACAGGAGGGCCCAGAGCATGAGGTGGCCAGGATTAGGGGCCACAGTCCTAGTCAAGGACACAGGGCTACTGGAGGTAAAGCCGAAGACAAGGAGTCACCAAGCTAGGCCACCTGGTCAGGCACATAATGATCAAGTCCTCGGAGATCTGCTCACTCCCCCTGCCCACTAAGGAATTGGAGATTATTGACTTTTTCCTGGGTGCATCCCTAAAGGATGGGGTTCTAAAGATCATGCCAGTGCAGAAACAGCAGAACAGGTTCAAGGCTTTTGTCCCTAACAGGGACTATGATGGTCGTGTTGATCTTGGTGTTAAGTGCTCCAAGGAGGTAGTCACTGCCTTCTGAGGGCCCATTGTCTCAGCCAAGCTTTCCACTGTGCCTGTGTGGAGAGGCTGCTGGGGGAACAAGATTGGCAAACCCCACACCGCTCCATGAAAGGTGACAGGTACTGTGGCTCTGTGCTGGTGCATTCATCCCTGTCCCCAGAGACCTGGCGTTGTCTCTGCCCCTGTACCCAAGAAGCTACCCATGATGGCTGGTATTGATGACCACTACACATCAGCCTGGGGCTGCACTGCCACCTTGGGCAACTTGCCAAGTCCACCTTTGACATTATCTCCAAGATCTACAGCTACCTGAATCCCGACCTCTGGAAAGATCGTCTTAGCAGCGTACAGGAGTGCTCAGGTGTGCTCATCGGTTTGTCCCTGCATTCTCTACGGCTCCATATCAGGAATTCACTGAGCATCTTGTGAAAACCACACCAGAGTCTCTGTTCAGAGGCCCCAGCTCCAGCTGTGGCCACCACAGAAGGGTTTTCATACAAGAAAAATAAAGTGAATCAAGTCTGGAGAGAGACGGGGGTGGGTGGGAGAAGAAATGTTCTGAGACTGAGGCCCAGGTGCATCTCTCAGTGTTCCATGGTGGCTCACAATTGTCTCTAATGCCAGCTCTAAGATCCAACGGCCTCTGATGGCCTCCACTGGAAATAGGTGCACAAGTGGTCTCAGACCACACGCAGGCCAACGCTCACACACATACAATAAATGGGAAAAGAGGCATTCTGAGAACAATGGAAGTGAAAAAGCCTAAACGAAGAGCAGTAGGAAAAGGTCTTTCTTCTCTGCCCCTCCTGTCCTTACTCCTTCATTCTCCCTTCGCTGGAATTTGACTTTAAAACAGGTACAGAGTTCACATCTGAAGGTGCTGGGCTTAACACGACCATCAGAAGGGTCACAGGTCAAGGGGGCAGTGCTGGGCTTAACAGGTGCAATCAGAAGGGCCTATTAACCTCAAGCTGTGTGTGGGTGGTGGGGTAGGTATGAGCTTATAGGGAGGTGAATGGCTTGAGGGTGTGAAGTGGATAGGGGGTAGGGCAGACTCATGGGAAAGCAAGCAAAAGGAGAGAGAATGTGGCCTCTTTGTGCTGCAGGAAACTGAACAGCTCTCAGGGTGCAAGGTGGGAGCGGTAAGAGGAAGGGAACCTAAGGAAGAGGGGCAGTGGCGGTGGAACCAGCAGCGGGCTGGTCTTATCCGCAGGCTTAGGAAGAGTGATTGGAGAACGTGGGAGTAGAGGGGCAGGAAGTCACCGCATCTGCAAAGGAGAGTAGATGGAGTTGGGCACTGAGGGCCTGGCTCATTCAGTGCGGTCGTAGGATGCCATTGTCACAGTACGGGGGCAAGGGAGGCAGGCTCACATTTCCAAACAGCTTGGGCTAGAAACCCAAAGCACAGACATGTCCACTGATGCCACTGTATTTCACCTCAGCCACCATCCCTTCCTCAGGCCGCAGCTGGACGCTCTGGACTGGTGTTAGGGCTGTCTGGCTGTGAGGAGAGAAACCTAGAACTCTGGCCACAGCTGCTCCTCTGTCAGCAGTCCGAGGAGAAGGAAAGAGACTCAGAGTAACCAAGGCAAAACACAACAGAGACAAGCTGGCATTCCCGAGCATTCCTGGATGCTGCTAAGCCAGTCTTCCCTGGAATGAGCAATCAGTATTTGAATCAGCTCTGTACCTCCCCACCCTGTTAGGAGCTGTTCACTTTGCTTTCACTGGCCTGAAACTCACCACATAAGCAAGGCTGCCCTTCAAGCCCCAAGGACCCACCTTCATCTGTCTCCCCAGCATGAGATTACAAGTCTGTGACACCGTGCCCTGCTTTTTGACCCCAGCTCTGTGCATCAAACTCAAATAGACGCTCAGATAGTCCTTGTATCTGATCCTCCACACCCTAGTCTAGTCACCGTGGCAGCCACCATGACCACTAAACCTTCCCCCCAGCCTGGTTGCTTTCATCCCTTCTGGAGCACCCCAGTCTCTCCCAGAAATATGACCAAAAGACCCAAGTTTAGATAATAGTTTTTGTTTGTTTAGTTTGACTTTTTTGACATAGGTCTTGCTATGTAGTCTAGACTGCTCTTAAATTCTCATTTCTCCTGGCCCCTCCTCTCTAGTGCTGGGATTACAAGCCCGAGTCACCGTGCTTGGATCATTAGCCTAATATATAGTATTCTTTCCAAACTTCAGGTTATAATCCATTAGTCGCTCAGAGAAAACATTTAAATCAGCAACTAGTCATTACCTTTTATTTTAAAATTTAATTAATTAGTAATTTAATTTTGAGACAGGCTTTCAAACCCAATCCCCCTTTGAACTCCTGGTCCCCCTACTTCTACTTCCCTATGGGCATGCTACCACAGCTAGTTTACACAGTACTGGGAATGGGACTCCCCCCTTCTTACACACCAGGCAAGCACTCCACCCACTAAGCCACCTGCACTCCTGCCGGTTTCCTCTGCTCTGTATGTCACCAGCCTTCTGGGGAAAGTCGCCCTAGCTTGGGCTGCATTTCTCCTGTTGTCCTGTTCAGACTGCAGATTATCAGGCCCTCTCCGTAGACTATAGCCTAAAGTCTTGTAGGAGTCACGCGGTGAATTCACGGTGTTTTCAGGGATTCTTTTAATAGCATGCCTTCTGAATTGTTAACAAGCTGGATTCCCTCTGGGCCGTACTCACCACGCAGACACCCTTCTCTTGTTTGCTCTCACTGTACTAATCCCCGAGGCAGGAGTGATCTCGGGCATATAAACGGTGGGAGGAATAAAGGGTGTTGGTGGTCTCTTTCCCTTCTGAGTTTCAGTTTGATGTCCAGCCCCAGCACCAAGGAAACCACAGCAGGGCTGTGCTGTCAGCCGAGGAACTTCCTTTAACGGGGATTATTTATTTATTTATTTACTTGAAGCAGGGTCTTATAGAGCCCTGTTTAACTTTGAATTATGGATCCCCTTTGCCTCTATCACCACGACTGGCTTTAACCGGGTTTGTTTCTTTTCTTTTCTTTTCTTTTCTTTTCTTTTCTTTTCTTTTCTTTTCTTGTTTCGAGACAGTATTTCTCTATGTAACAGCCTTGGTTTTTCTGGAACTAACTCTGTAGATGAGGCTGGCCTCGAACTCACAGAGATCCTCCTGTCTCTGCCTCCCAGGTGCTGGGATTAAACCCGTTTCCACCACCACCCAGGATCTGATGCAGAAGGCTCTAATGAGACTTGTTCTGCGGGCATCTCCCACCCCTGAGCATCCCGGAGGGCCCTAGTGCGAGCAAGCCCTGGCTTCTCAGCCCCAGCGCGGGGGACCGACCCTCGGACTAGGCCAGACCAGCTCGGAGGGGGCAGTAGGTCTGGCACCCAACAGCAACGCGGCAGGGGACCAGTTTCCCCGCGCGGGTGCAGCCGCAGAAAGCCGGGCGGAACGCTGCAGCCATCTTCGGGGTGGAGGCGGAGAAGGGGCGCGGCCTTGGCCCGGAGCCGCCCCGGCTGAGCGGCAGCGCGGACTTCCCTGCTCCTGCGGCGCCCGGCCGGCCGCGCAGAGGCCGCCATGGGCTGTGCGCGCTGGATCGCGCTGGGCGGTTTCCTGGCCCTGGCGGGGCTGCTACAGGCCCGGCTGCTGACCCCGCTTCAAGCAGGCTTCGGTGAGTGCGACCGGTTCTTCTATGCGGGGACCCCGCCCGCCGGGCTGGAGACCGAGGCGCACGTGAGGATCTGTCAGCGCTTCGCGGGTTCCGAGCGCTTTGCTACCCTATACAGCCCCGGCCACCGCATCCCCGTGTTTTCCGCGTTCCGAGCCGCGCGCCCCGCGCCTCTCAGTGCTGAGCAGCGCGGGCTGCTTGAGCCGCAGGTAAGCAGGGTTCGGCCCCGGGGTAGGGTGGATGGGAGTGGGAGACGGGCCGGACAGAGGACCCGAGATTCAGCCCCCCCACCACCCTCGGCAGCCTGCCGGTGGGAGTTGACACTTGAGCCGCAGGGGCGGGAGGTCCCCTAGGGAGATGGCCCTCCCTCCTTGTGGGCGCAGACGCCTGCAGTGTCTGGTTGGTTTCCTGGGTAGTAGATGTGATGAACTAGGAGGCAGCCCTCGGGATCCGGGCAGATCGCGGGAAGCTCAAGCTTCCCAGGCGCGCCCTTGTCCTCTCCACAGCATTTATTGGGGCGATGGGCAAGCTCACCCCATTTTACAGGCCTAGGAGCTTGCAGAAGACCCCCCACCCCACCCTCCCAAGCTGGTAAGGTGAGCTGGTCTTTAGGCTAGGGGAAAGCTTGTGAGAGCGCTGGGCTTTGAGAAGCTCAGTGGCGTAGTAACCACCGAGGAGGCGCAAACTAGTTTGTACTGACTCTTCATAACTGTAGATTATCAGACCATTGGCAATCATGTGACCTTTCACAGTGTTGGGTCTGTCTGGAGGCAGGGATCAAGCGCTCAGAAAGGCCTCTATGGGCCCTGCAGAACCTGCTGACTGCCTCTCTTCTGCCAGGACTCTGCCGCAACACCCTGTCCTGCCTCTCTCTGATCTCCTCCCAGCCTTCCAGGTTTGCATGCCCACAGCCTTTGGTTCCTGATGGCCATCCTTACAAAGCTTCAGCGTTTCAGGTGGCTCCGCCTGAAGGTGTGGGTTGTTTCTCTATCAATTTCCAGCTACCACATCCTGGCCAGGAAGGTTTCAGGCAGTCTGCACCAATATTACCTCCTTACATCTTTCCAGCAGTTTGTTGATCTCGGGACCTGTGAGGCCAGGCCGGCAAAAAGAGTTACATTCCCCTAGTGTACCCCTAGAACCCGAGTTCTTTATGTTCCCCGGGCCTGGGAAGAAAGCAGCAACCTAGTCCATTCTCACCAAGGAGCTTGCTAGCATCTGGAGGGGATGAACATCCAGCCGGTGAAGCCGTGAGAATTCTGAATGCACTTGATGACCACTTGCTGCCCGCCTGTGTGCATTCAAAGCCTGCTTCCTCTAGACTCGCTGTTGACTGACGAGGACCGCAGGATGATAATAACAGGATGATGGGGGCGAGGGAGAGGGGCTAAGTGAGCTACTCTGTGTTCATGTCCCCAGAGGTGCAGGACACATAAGTACTAGCTGCTCTTGTGCTGTTCACAAAAACACATCATTTAACCAAGGTAAACAGAGTTCTGGAGGATTTAATGCATCGGTAAGGTGATAGCAGAAAGCTGTAGGGTCTGCTTGGCATTTGTTGCTGAGACTGGAAGAATTAGGTATGTTCAGGAAGGAGAGGGAGAGGGAGGAGGAAGAAGAAAATACCAGCCTGGCATTGTGTGAGGTGGGCGTGGCAGATTCTTGGATCATGACTTGGGAATGATTGGGGCAGGTAAGCTAATACTGTATCCTAAGCCCTGGAACCAAGGACTCAGAATAAAGAGGAGTCATGGGAGGGAGGGGCAGGGCAAGGACTCATCAGGGAGACTTAGGCAGAGCCGGGGACCTGTTATTAAGGATTCATAGGGGAACAGGGTTTGACAATGAGGCTGTGGAGACCCTGGGTGGAGTAATCGGGAAAGGCTGAGAGATCCAGATGGAGAGCTGAGAGAATAGCTTCCAATGGCAGCTGGAGCTGTGAAGAGTCCTGACTTCTGGAAAGTTCCAGAGGGTTGGACTGTGGCTCAATGGATAGAGTGTTTGGCATTCACTTAGCCCTGTGTTTTATTCCCAACACTGCATAGAATGGGGCTCCTGCATACAATTTCAGCATTCAGGTCAGAAGTTCAAGGTCATTCTCAGGTCGCAGACTGAGTTGTAGGCTAGCCTGGAGTATAGGAGACTTAGAACAAACAAACAAACAAAGCTGAGAACCGAGGCTGCTTTTCCCTGTAAGATGGTGGGCTCCACAGTGTCCTACCTTGAAGTCAGCGAGGGGCCAAAGAACACTGAAGGGAAGGAAAGGCAGAGGGAAAGGGAGAAGTGCAGGTGCCTCTAGGCCACTGCAGCAGGCTGCCCTGTGTGCTTCTGTTCCAAGACCTGCCTCTCAGCCAGTGCCCCACTGCAGGTCCTGCTCATGGCTCAGGATGTACTTCTAGCTGCTTCCAAGAAGTTCCTGTGGCCAAGTCCTTTTGTGTACACATCACCTTATGAGGTCAGCATGACCAGGAGGTCTAGAGGCAGGAGCTGACAATTCAGCACTGGCCTATAACAATGAGTCAAGCAGGGTGGCACTAGCCCAGCTGGGCAGCCCGGGAGCTCTTAGACATCCTGAATCACCCCCAAAGACAGTCTCTGAATGGAAGATGCAGAAATGTAGTCACTGGTGCTTCGAACCTTTGAGGTGTTGCTCCTCCACACCCCGGGGACAAAGCTCAAGCAGCAGGCTGGGCGTTTCCATTTGCAAGACCCTTTGGGTGTCGAATGCTCGTTCCAAGTCAAGTCTATCCCTCCTGTCTCCACACCCCACAGGAATGTTGTCAGGCTTGCCACGCCTGTGGTCCCCTGGAATGCCTTTCTCACACTAACCCTGAGCTCCCTCCTTACAGCTTTGCTGGAACGTCTCCTCCACCTGACTAGGCTGCTCCTGAGTCAGGCAGGACCACACCTCTATGCTCTCCTGTACTAGCTTCCACATCCTCATTCTCCACAGGGCCCTGCTGTATAGCCCAGGCTGTCCTCAAGTTCTCCATTTTCCTGCCTCCACCTCTCTAGTATGGCGATTACAGGCCCTGGCCACCATGGCTGATTTCTCTTCCTTCTCCTCCTTCTTCCAAGACAAGAGTTTCTTTGTGTAGCCATGGCTGTCTTGGAACTCACTTTGCTTAAACCATGGTCTCAAACTCAGGGATCTTCCGTCGCTGTCTCCTGAAAGCTGGGAATAAAGGCATATGCCACCATGCCCAGTTTTGATTTCTTCATTTTGTATTTACTGCAGTGTTTTGTAATTGTCTGTTCCTATTGTCTGTCTGTCTCCCCTGCTTGAGCCCTAGAATTCAGACTGAGGATGTAGGGCATAGGTTATTTATTCCTGCAAATGCAGATCTTAACACATAGAAAGAATTTAATCAGTGATGGATCGAATGAGCCAGTGGATCACGCAGGTGCAGTGGTGAGTGGTCCTGCCGGGATGTTTTGGGTGCGGTGTTTCCCTGGGTCAGAAACTCATCCTTATTGATGGCAAGCAGCCCGTGCTGTCCACGCATTTACAGGTGGAGCCCTCTCTGGCCTCCATTCAGCACTAGCTTGGGGCTTTGGGACGCTGCAGTGACTCGGCTTCTATCTGTGCTCGCAGGCCCCAGGGTCCCCAGCCCTGCAGCCCGGTGTTTGAACGCTTTGAGGAACAGAAAGAGCAGTGTGGAGGGAAGCATTGAAAGCCTGTGACCTGTGGGGAGAGGCTCACCTGTAAACCTAACGTGACGGATGGTGAGAGGCAGAGGGGAACAGAACTCCCCAAGACCATCCTACCTGGGGACATTTCAACTGGGACTCCAGAACCTGAGAGCAGTGTTACATTTAAGGAACAGGGTCTGCCAGTGTCTCAGTGGCAAACGGAATACTTCTGTATATGATAACCATGATTTCCAAAGTACACTCATACCCAAATCCGGCATGAAAGACCTTTTTATAAACAGGACCATAAAGGGAATGGCCTTTACATTATAGCCAGTGACGGCAGAGTACATTCATTAATCTTTTGTGTTGTTGTTGTTGTTGTTTCGAGACAGCATTCATTAATCTTAAAAAGATACATTAAGATAGACCCATCACTGTCTCTTCATTGCTGACACAAGGAAATTGACCAGAGAGGTTAACTGGTGTCTCAGGTCACACAGCTTGGATCTAAAAACAGGACCCATTGCTTTTAGTATAGTGTTCTTTTTATACACATGGGCATCCTCGTGTCTCTTTCATAGGACAATCTTAATTTCTACTCTTTCTCTTTTCCACTGTTGAGAACATGCATGAGATGCAGAAATCCTGTTTAAGCTCCAGTGGCCCTGCAGTGACGAGGACATTTCCAGAGGGCCCTAGAAGGTTATATTTCACATTTCAGTGAATATGCTCAAACGAAGCCATCTTGGTTAGACCCATGAGTTCTCGGTTTTTAGTTTATGGCAGTTGCTTCCTGCCTACACACCCAGAAGCAATTGGACACGCTGTTTAGTTTATTGTAATCTCAGCCACCACACACTGAAGTCTCCCTGTACAGGGTGCAGTAGTCAGGGCAGTTCTGGGTTTTACTTCCTGATAAAAGGCTTGGTTCAGATTCCTGGCCTGCTGTGTACAAGCCGTATGACCTTGTGTCTACCAGCCTGCTTTTCCCGTTTGTTTATCAGAGGCAATTGTGACATCCATCGTAGAGTGGGATTGTAATCAAGCCAGCATAGTAAGCGCGCAGTGTAGCCTTGGGACTGTAGACACACAGTATTAATGTGTACTCTTTGTTGGGATCTAAAGGGTGCCGGGTGATCACAAATGCACACACGGGCTAGGTGGGTGTCTTTTGCACTACCACAAAGACCCTTCAACTGTGAATATTCTCAAATACACTACATCCCACACTCACGCTAGTGCTCAGCACATGTGTAGAGAGAACTTGAAGGAATGAAAAGTGGGATGGATGTGTGCATTGATGGATGGATGCATGATGGATGGATGTGTGCATGGATGAATGGGTATATGGGTGCATGATGGATGGATGGGTGCATGATGGATGGATGGATGCATGATGGATGGATGCATGGAGTAAAGTGACAGAAAACCAGCAACAACAGAGAGGTATCAGAGACACCTCCACCCTTTCTGGTGCTGAGCAACCAAGAAGTGTTGTGTCACAAACAGTGGTCAGGGCGTGTGAGAGCCTGGTGAGGCTGGAAGTGCAGGACTTGGGAGGACTCCCATGTCAATCATCTTCAGCTCCCTGAGAGCACTGGAGCCCTTTCCTTCCCTGGCCCTTTCTTCATCTGTGGATCCAGCATTCCCATTCATCTTCAGGCTATTCTTGGGATCATGCTAAGGGCTTGCTTTCCCTCGGGAACACAGCTACATAGTGGTACCTCTACATACTAGGGCCCTTACTTCTGGCAAAGAACTTCACCATCAAACTGTTTTTTTTAAATCATGTAATATCTCTAGACCTGGTGACCCATGTTTTATAGTTTAAGCAGCTCACGTTTAAAGTGACTAATTAACTTATCCAAGGTCTTTCAGCCTAGGCTGCCTGCACCCTCTTTGGTGCTGAACATCCAAACCCTTTAGCTCTATTTCTTGTCTCTCATGCCATTTTCTAGATGAGTTTCCAGCTGAACTGACAAGATGGTTCAGCAGGTAAGGGCACCTGCTGGCATGCCTGCAGGCCTGAGCTTGGTCCTTGGAACCCACATGGTGGAAGATTCCACACGCTCACCCTCTGACCTCCACACATGCCGGATGGCATGCACATGCCCCTCCCCATATTGGCTTTTTTTTTTAAGAGAAAGAAATAAAATGTGGAGTTGAGTAGGTTGTGTAGGTGAGAAAAATCTCGGAAAAGTTTGGGAATGGGAAAAATGTGATCAGAATATATTGTATGAATTTTTTTCAATTAAAAAAATTAAAGATTTCTCCAGAGTCCAAGCTGACTAGATACGCTGTTTTATTGAATTGAACCAGTTCTTTGGTCAGCTTGTGCTTTGCCACAAATGCATGGCTCTTAAAATCACAGCTTCATATTGCTCATAACTTAGCTTTTAGCTCCTGGTGATTGGATGGAGCTTTCCTTGAGACATAGCCTTTTCATCTCTGGGCTTCTAACTCCTCCCCTTTGAACTGCTAAAGCAAGGCAGTGCAGCTCTTCTGGGGCACCTTCTCTCTGTGAGAAGTACCGCAGTCCAGGGGAACTGGAATTTCTCGCACTCGAGATGCAATTCCTAGCTATTGTGCAGTTACCTTCCTTTCCATCCCCAATACTCAGCATAGGTCTCTTGACTCTGTGTCTATTTGTTCACAGAAAGGAAAGAAATAGCTGGGCATGGTGGTGCTTGCCTGTAATCCTAGCTGTCAGGAGGTGGAGGCAAGAGCATCAACCTTATACAAGGTCATCCTGCACTACATGGTGAACTTATGACCAGCCTGGGCTCCATGAGGCCCTGTCTGAAGAAATAAAACAAAAAAGGAAGGAGGGATGGGAAGAAGAAACTGATTTTTGCACTGAACCGTGTGTGGAAGGTCCACTCAACACTCCTGTTGTGATTTATTGACTGTGTACCGGACAGAAGTGTAGCCTACCCCAAAGGAGTCATTCTGAAGGCATTATTTAAAAATATAAGTTAAATCAAATACCATGTTTTAGTTAACTTCTGCTTTAATTTCAGATTGTCCTGAGCTGTGATTGCCCTCTGTTAGGATAGACACACAGCGCTGTCACCAAGCTTAGGGCTACAGAGTTCAGTGAGCATCAGCTATGCTTCATTGTTAAGAGATCGGTGAACCAAATAGACAGCATTGCCTGTCTTACGGCCAGGTACCCGACAGAGAGTGCAGACGAGTAAAACGAATCCGTGAAAGAAACATTGCGTGACGCTAGTTCTAAGCGCTAAGGAGGAAAATAAATTAACCTATCAAGGAAAGGTGAGATTTGAGAGGGTTTTCTTACAATGACATCATTAAGAATGTAATGGGTACAAGTCTGAAGGGAGGGAAGAAGCCACTGGAGCAGATATCTAGGGCAAGAACCTTCCTGGCAAACAGCTGTAAGTGCAAAGGCCCTCTGGTAGGTGTGGTCTTTGTACGAGGAGGAAGCAAGAGGCCAGCATGGCGGTGGGAAGCAGAGTAGGGAACGAGTGGAAATGCTGGATCACTCAGGTCCCGGTGGGTTTTTTGGAAAGAGTGGATTTTCCACGGTGTGAAATTGAAAGCAGAGGCTGACACCATGATCCAACTCACATTTAGAATGGTTCTGGTGCTGCCAGAACAGGTGTGTGGACTCAGCTACAGACACGGAGATTAGTTAGGAGCGTCCTTCAGAAAGATACAGCGATGGCTTGGTCAGTGTTTGGGGCCCTTATGGCATGACTCTGGTTCTCAATGCATTTTGAAGAAAGGACTAGGGATCTGCGGGGTGAGAGGATGGGTGGAGTTGCGGGTGATGCCGCAGAAGTCCTGTGAATGGGAGAACAGCCCTGGAAGAGCCAGTTTGGGAACAGATCAGAACTGGTGTTGCTTGGAAGGGCAAGAACACTATAGTGGCTACTAGAGGTGAGAGCCATGGAGCTGCCTTGTGAGTGCTGCCTAGTGACACTGGATGATATCTGCTAGACGTCTGCACAGTGTGCACTTACATTTGGTGATGCTGTTCACCACACCGAAAGCGTTGTTAGTAGAACACGTTGCCAAAAGCTGTAAGTGACAAAGAGTTTATTTGGTTTAAAATCCCGGGCCACAGTCCATCATTACAGGGAAGTTAAGGTGTCAAGAGCTTGAAGCAGCTGGCCACGTCACTCACAAGGACAGAGTGCACTGAACTGATCCACGTGTGCCAGTGTCCAGCTGGCCGTCTCCACTCTTACACATCCTGAGACTCCCTGCGTAGGGAATGGTACTGCCCACAATGGGCATGTCTTCCCACCTTAGCACAATCAAGATAGTCTTCCACAGACAATTCTCAGAGGCACGTCTCCGGAGAGATTCTATATTTTGTCAAGTTTATAATTAACACTAATGATTAAAAGAGGGTAGGCTCTCCTACTCCACACACACACATGCATATGCATGCATTCCAGTGAAAACACACTGACACAGAGAAACCTTGAAAGGTGTTAGATATGCCTGCCACCTTTGCATCTTGCAAAAGTGGTCACATGTACCAAAACACCTCAAACTGGTACACATTACACATGTTTGCTTCTTGGTATGTCGGTCATGCCTCAATAAAATTCTCTCTCTCTCTCTCTCTCTCTCTCTCTCTCTCTCTCTCTCTTTCTCTCTCTCTCTCTCTCTCTCTCTCTCTCGTGTGTGTGTGTGTGTGTGTGTGTGTGTGTGTGTGTGCATGTGCATTTGAGGCTTAGCTTTGAACATTCCAAATGCGAGACACCTTCACGGTTTTCCTTCAAAGGTTTTCTCTTCAGGAAGCCTAGCTTTTCAGGGAAGTAAAGCCACAGGAGCCTAGCTAAGTCAGTAATAAAGCAAGCACACTTCAGGGACCGAAAGAAGTGATACAGGAGAGCACCTTCTCACTGAATGAAAGGAACAGAAAGGAGACAGAGCCACGCATGCATAGAAGACAGGCAAAGCTCTAGTGGGCAGTTAAGCTTGAGAATGAGGGGCACCACTGGGCTGCCTGACTTAACAGAAGGGGTGGCTGGCTTTTGTGTGATGAGGTGGGAAGGCTGACGTTTGGTGACTCTTCCTCAGTCAAGGGCATAGCTTTCAGTGGTGTTTCCTTCCTCTGCATAAACATTCTGGTTTTGTGCTTAGTGGGCTCATGGCTGATGACATCATCTAGGAACCGAGACTTGCTCTTGCTGCTGGCATCATTCTTTCCCCTAAGGTCTTGGTCCTGTGCTTCAGTTTGGACTTTATAAGGCTGAGTGCTTAAGCAGGCAAGAAAGTACAAGGAAGAGGATCAGACACACTCACCTGCCCGGCGGCATTGGGCCAAATTAATCATGCCTATAGTCTCAGAGAAAACAGTTTCAAGTTATCAGTTTGTCTCCGTGACTCGGAGGGTAAGGCAGCAAAGGGGAAGACACGATATGAAGTCAGGGCCAGAGCTTTAGTCATTCTCAGTCATCCACGAGATGCCTAGGTGCTAGAGTTTGGTTTTTAGCAGAGCAGGCTTCTGGTTCCTGTTGAGTAACCCAGGCAACCAAAGTAAAACACATACCTGACAAAGATAACTTAAGGCAGGAGGAGTTTGTTTTGTTTCATGGTTTCGGGAGACTTCAGTCCACTGTCGTGGCCAAGGCATGGTGGAGGGCTGTATGACTTCTGGTTGGAGCACCGAGCTATAGACATGAATCCACACAGTCAGGGACCAAGACCAGCATGGCTGTGCCTAGGTACAGAGCTGGAACCTTCACAGCCCCCAGTGGGCTGCTTCTACCAGCGAGGCCCACCTCCTAAATGTCCAGAGCCTTCAAAAATACTGCTTTCCATTGGGGGAAGACGTTCAGAACACGAGCCCGTTGGGGAATTTCCAGTGCCAAAGCTAGTGGTAGTCTTTTCGTTGTCAATTGTCAACTGAGGCCAAGCAGAGAAAGAGGAGGCACTGGGCTTCCCACCACCATTTTCTCTTGTCTTTGTTGTTTGGCAGGGCAGGGCCCGAGTTTTAACTTAGTTTAGTCAGAAAGGGCTTCCGGGCAGTAAATACACTGACTTTGTGCCTCGCCAGAGGTTCTCTGTTGAAAGTGTCAAATGCGTGCTTTTAGCAGGTGGCAGGTTAAGGGTTGGGGTCTTATTGTCTTTTGTCCCCTTGTGATGGCTTCTATCTGTCTCGCAGTTGAGTTGGGCTCAGCTCAGGGCATCCCACCTCTGCCAATGAGCAGAATGCCTTTTATGACTGTGGGAAGCAGACTTTCACCTTTCTGAGAGTCCTTCTCCATCCTTTGTCCAGACTTCATCACAGCTTGGCCAGTGTGCTGTCCTGTGGATTTTTGAGGGGGCAGTGGGGTCTCCAGGAACCCTGCTTGACATCATCTTAACATCCATTATAAAGGAGAGGAATAGAAACAAATGTGATTGCTGATTGGATGGATCAGTACGTGTGACTGGACAGGGCCCTCTAAGGAAATGGCCTCTGTCTGGTTCACAATAAAAAAGCAATTTAGGGGAGAAAGAGGTTAATTTAAGCTCACAATCCCAGGTCATAGGTCATCATTATGTAGAAATCAAGGTAGAAACTTGAGACAGCTAGTCATGGCACATCCATCGTCAAGAGCAGAGAGAAGTGAGTACGTTTATGTTTGCTTGCCTGATCGCGTGTCCTCAGCTTTATTTCCCCACCTCCTGTCTAGGGAATAGTGCCATCTACAGTGGCCTGGGCCTTTCTACATTAATTAATTAATTAAGACAGTGTTCCATAGACATGCACAGTTCATCCCCACTGATACCCTTTCCAGGTGATACGAGATTGTCAGTTAAAGATCGCCATTGCAGCTCTGTGTGCATTCCTGAAAGAGTGAGTAGCCACCATTGGGTCAAGGCAAGTAGCAGCATGGGACAAGGAAGACCAGCTTTTGAGCCATCAACCTGTTTTGTCCCCATCCTTGGATTTCTCGGCTGTGTCTGTTGTCCTGGAAACCTAGCATCAGATCTACCTATTTCAGGGATGAGGACAGTTTGAGATAGCTGGTGGCTTTTCTTTCTGTGCCTGAACTGCATCAACTTCACCTTGGTGACGTTTGCCATCTGAGGTTCATGCCCCTAACCTTTAAAATTTGCAACTCAGCCCCCAATGGCTAAGGTCAGTTCATCCTTCCTGGCTCCACTGTGGCCTTCCTGTGCACTGCCCTGAAGCTAGAGAAATTCTCAGAGAACATTTACCTCTTTCCTCAGGATGCCCCATTTCTCTTTGATAAAGACATAGCTCCTTATCACAGCCAGGAGAGTTGTTTGGCCCGCCACTGCTCTCCTCCCACCTTATCTTTGCTCCCATGCCTTACCATGCCTTCAGTGTTGGAGACTGGGCCTTCATTCTGATGATTATTTCAATGTCCATCTTCTGTCCCACCACACGGCTTTGGCACACAGTGCAATCCTTATGTATTGCTTTTGGCTTTCTGTAATATCCCCAACTAGGCCAACTGCCTGTGTGTCTTAGTTAGGGTTTCTATTCCTGGGATGAAACCTCATATAAGGCAGCTTATAAATGAAAGAGTTTAATTTGGCTTATGACTCCAGAAGGCTAGAGTCCATGACAGTGGGTTGAAGGTGTGATGAAAGGGGCTGGAGCAGTGGTTGAATGCTTACATCTTCATCCACAAGCAGGGGCCAGAGAGAGAGCACACTGGGAATGGCATGAGTATTTCAAAACTCCAGAGCACCAAGTGACACATGTCCTCCAACAAGACCACAGCTCCTAATCCTTCCCAAACAGTTCCACCAACTGGGGAAAAACGCTCAAACATATGTGCCTATGGGACCATTCTCATTCACACCACCACATCAAAAATAATGTCACCCACACACATGCCGTTGTCCGTGTATTATAACCACATAGCTATATCTATGACTGAGTACCGCATGACTCAACTCCAAGGCCCATTGAGGCAGGCCAGGGCTGTGGTTGCTACTCACTGGATTGCATTGCCTAACACTGGGGTAGCAGCCTTCTTCTGTGATGGCCAAATGAGGAATAGCTTAGGTGGTGTGGGTCAGATGTCTCTGCTGCAATTATTCGACTATTTGTATTTTAACAAAACAGCTACACGTGATGACCCTATTGATGAAAGTGTGGAGGATGGCATTGGCTCATGGGATGTGGATTCCCAGTGCCTGGTCTAGCACAGTGCTTGGTCTAGCACAGATGAATAACAAATGTCACCAAATGTCAACAAATGCTGAGCACTTAGCACGTGTGGACTGAGTGGTTGTGGTGTTTGAAAGTTGTGCCATCCCAATTCCTGTATGGCCCAGCAGCCATAGGTGGATCCGAAAGTGATTTCAGTGAAGCCTTTTGCTGGGGTGATCACTGTAGTTGTTATTTATACTATTTATATTTTTTCAGTGTATACAAAAGTAACATATGCTCATGATCAAATTTTACTTTGAGATTTATTTTATTTTGAGTATTCCAAAGAAATGGATCCCATTTCTCAGAGATAACCAATCATCATAGATTGTGCATGTGTAGATATGTGTATGTAAACAGTCCAGAAATTTCTATCTCACCTAAAGATGCATGCACCATTTTATACTCTCCATTTTAGCAAACAAATTTCTATGATGCCTGTCACACAGTCGTCACAAACATGGCTCTCACATGGTCATCACAAACATGCCTTTCACACGGTCATCACAAACATGCCTCTCACACGGTCGTCACAAACATACCTCTCACACAGGGACAAGAAATAGCTCCACCCTCTTTCCCTTTCCCGTGCTTCTGCAAAGAGAATTACTGCCCTTTGTCTTATAGAAGAGGAGAGAGAGTCACCATTGTCAAAGTTGCTCAGCCTGCAAGGTAGATGTCCATGTTTCTTCTCGGTTTCTGTTTCCATCCCATGCCCCTTTCCTTTGTTTCTGTGCTAGGGTGGAAGCCAGAGCTTCATATATCTTAGGCAAGGTCTTACTGGTTTGGGCTCTGCATAATAATAATAATAATCTTATATGGAGATGCCTTCCATATAAACTTTCCCAGTTTGAGATGTGAGTGGCTCGTGACAGAGTTGACAGCGGCATCCCTCGGGTGTAGTTCTATTGACCAGACTCCTTGCTGCTGTCCCCGGAGCTGCCCCTCTGATCTCCCAGTTGAAAGGACTAATGCAACTTATCTCTAAACTTTTCCCAGTTTTGATCCTGGCATCTGGAAGTTTACATTGTCTACAAGGTCCCTGTCCTTTATCGGTCCTGAGCTACTGGGTTCTCACAGTGAGAGGAGCCCCCGTAGTTAGCCCGACTGATGTAAGAGCCGTAGACTTATCTACTTTTGGTCAGATGTGGGTGTGTGGGCGTGGCATGAGAACACACTAGTAGACTCACAGACACCGGGAAAGATACAAACTACTCAAGTCTCAAAGGAACCAGGACCAGGAAACTTCTAGAAATCAGATGATTGCAATCCTTAACCTTGTTTCCACCCTCCTTCTGTGTGTGCTTGTGTGTATATTGGGTGGGTGTGCGTGTTGGCATGTACCTGCCATGGTGTGCATGTCACAACATGCATGTGACAGTTAGGAGAACTTTGGGGTATCAGGTTCTCTTCTTCCACAGAGGGCTCCGTGGATTGGACACAGAAATTCTGCCTTTTAGCAAGGACCGATACGTTTGAGATATAAACTGAATTTTCGGAACTAATGACTTAAGCAGGCGCCACTGGTTTCGTTTGGTGGCTGTGAGGCAGGGCTTAATTCCACCAGAGACAACAACACGTAAATCGAATTGAGACTGCTTGATAGCGACCCAGTGCGGAACTGCACTGAATCAGCTGGCCAGCTTAAAGGCATCTGTAAGGAGGGCTTCTCTGCCCTCCCTGCATCATCCTGCTTAGCAGGCCTGGGCAAGGCTCGAGGAACCTTCTTTGCGACTGGTATTTGATGTGCAGTCCGTCCTGAGATTTCAGTGTCTGAATTCAAAGGTGGAAAGTCGGAAATGGGATCTTCCCTTCTAGCTGATACTCTGGGTTCAGTGCCACACGTGAGTGCCAAACGCAGTCGCTCTGCAAAGGAAACAGTTGCCTAGTGGAAAAGAGACCGTCATGGGAAGGAAACCAAGACAACTGGGTTTGTAACCTGACAGGGTTCTGCAACCTGGAAAGGCCGAAGAAGAATCCAGCTCTCTAGTTCCCAGGAGGTCGAATGGGAACCTCAGTAAGAGCAGGGGCAGCCAGAGTAGTCCCCAGAGAGCTGCTTGCCTGGTGCCAGTCTCCTCTTGGGGCTTCCTTTTTAATACTTCCTGCCAACTTGGAATTGGTGTGTTCTATTTTAATTTCTCCTTTTACTTTGATTTCTTTTTAAAGAAAAAGTCAGAAGTGGAAGGGACTGCTTCCCCCACCCACTTCTAAGTCAGTGGTGAGAACCTTGCACGCCTGCAGGTCAGGCAGCACTTAGTCCATGGGGTGTGCCCAGCCTGGCTGGGGTGTTGGCAGCCAGAGCATGCAGGTGCGTGTTGTGGCCTGGGAGCCAGAGGAAGGTGAATCACTAGGAAGCAGGCCAGGGACCCTTGCAGCCAGACACTCACCACTCAGCACAGGAATGGAGACCTCTGCAGTTTTGTAGACCCAGAGGTCTAAAAAAAGCCAAAGAAAGAACGTTAGCATCCTTCTAATTCCTCCACAGCTTGCTTCTGTCCTCAGGGGATACGAAACTGCAGATTGCCTAATAGGGAGTTGGGCTCATTTCTTTATGGGTGGGTCAGTACTTTCTTTTTTTTCTGAGAGCTAGACAGTTCCTGTCTGTCCCGCCCCCTGTGTCCTAAAACTGCTATTGTGTCTCCCTGGATCTCCTTTGTTGTTGATTTTGGGTTTTGTTGTTGTTTTTGTTATTGTTGTAGCTCCTTGTTGTCCATGGTGAGAGGTTTTGAGGGACACACACTAGAGTGTGTGATCACAGGGGGGCTTTCTGCTCTAGACAGCCCTGATAAGATCATCTGACTGGTCTACCTCAAGGTTCTTACCTTTTCTGGTAAAGAGGGACTTTATCCCAATGACAATGGGCTCTCGCTCTCTCTCTCTCTCTCTCTCTCTCTCTGTGTGTGTGTGTGTGTGTATGTGTGTGTGTTTGTGTGTGTGTATACATCATACATCATCCTCTGCAGAAGCAAATTCAGAACACTCACCATTCAGCCTGTTCTATTATTTAAATCTTCTAAAAAAATAAAATAAAAAAAGTCGTAGGAAGGCTCTGGCTCCAGTTCAACTGATGCTCACTGGGCCATCTCCCAGCTGACTGACTCATCCCCGTGAGTGCTTATCTAGTCGTGGCTTAAAATTCTCCGGGGAAGGAAACTCCACCCTGGCCATGGCAACCACTGCCAAGTTTAATAACCACTTTGATGACTGTTCATCATCACTGCGTTTTCCTTGTGGAAGTTTGTGAGGCAGCAATAAGAAGGGACAGTCTGTTCTCTCTCCAGCGTCTTTTACACGTTGCGATGAATCCTGGATGTATCCTATGTAGGCTGCTGTGCCACGTGTCGAGCAGAGACAGGCACAAGCCTGGACCCTTCAGTTCAGTAGGACAGGCAGATTCAGCCCAGCGGCTGGCGTCACTGCAAGAACCACAGTGCTCTCTCTCTCTCTCTCACCCTCTCTATATTTTTTAATGGATTTTCAAGACCGGGTTTCTCTGTGTAGCTCTGCCTGTCCTGGAACTCTCTGTAGACCTGGCTGGCTTTGAATTCAGAGATCCGCCTGCCTCTGCCTCCCAAGTGCTAGAACTAAAGGCATGGCGCCACCATGCCTGGCTCACAGCTCTCATCTTAAAGGGAATAAAAGATAGTTTATTCTGGAGACATTCTGAGTGATCATGGCCTGAGAACACAGATTTTAGGTTACCCAAAATTCCATGCTCCATCATCGAGCATTCTCACAGGGTTTACAGTTCCAGAGAACAAAAAAAGTCATAAATCAAGACAAGTTTAAAATAATTGCTGGGTCCACCAAAGAGGCAGGTGCATCAAGATGAAGGAAGCTTTTCTCCAGATCCAAGATGCTGTCTGGTGACACGTTTAGTTCTTTGATTGGTGGAAGCTAGTGTTCTGCTACTATAATATCTTCTAAGAGGTTTTTATTTATTATCATGAGACATTAGTTCAGATACAGAGTGGGACAAGGAATGGCTGTTTTAGGAGGCTAGCACAAGTCCAAGATAAAGTAATTGGCCTCTGAACCTAAAAAAATCCAATCTTTCCACAGTAAAAGAAATTACAATTTGTCCATCAGTCTCTCTAGACACAGAAACTCTTTCCAGAAGGTTGTTTTTCTTGTTTGTTTGGGGGTATTTTTGTGCTTATTTTTTTGTTGTGTTCATCGCCAGACACAGCTTCTTTATATTTGCAGTAAATGAATCTAAAGCTGCCCAGCCTCGTATTGTATGCCCCATCTCTGCCGCCACGCAGGCCAGCTTCCATCACAGTGGACCATGCTTGCCTCTGCCACCTGAGCACAGCCTTTCTTCACCACGTCAATGACCTGAAGTTCTCCATGCTCTGGATGTGGCGGTGGCGATGCTGACTGCCACATCCCCCAGGGGCCATCCACATCGGCCCCTGATCCTCCCTCCTCTCAGGAGAGCTTCTTCTCAGCCTGGGCTGGCTCCTCAGACCACCCTCTCGGTTCTTCATTCCTGTAGAAGGAGCGGCGGGCTGTTCCCGCCACCCGCCACCCGGCCGCCGGCTAGCTTTACACCCGAAATAATTACACGGAAACTGTATTCTTTTAAACACTGCCTGGCCCATAGTTTCAGCCTCTTATTGGCTAATTCTCATATCTTCCTTAACCCATATTTAGTTTGTGTAGCACCATGAGGTGTGGCTTACCAGGAGAGATCTTAACCTGAGTCCATCTCGGAGAGGAGAAGCATGGTGACTGCATATGGCGAATGCCTGAAGCGTCTCCCCAAGTCTGCTTCCTTGTTCCCACAATTCTGTTCTGTCTACTCCGCCTACCTAATTTTCTGTTCTCTTAAAGGGCCCAGGCAGTTTTCTTTATTAGTAATGAAAGTAACACATAGACACTCCTCCATCACATTCCTTTTGTTCCCTCAGTACCACATAATCCCCTGCCCCCCTGGATGCTGTGCAGAAAGACTTTTCATGGTGACGTAGGAAGACAAAAGTTAGACAGTAGACCAGACCACCAGAATGTAAAAATGCCAGGCCCCATGCGCAGGAGCCAAATCTGAGCTCCCCTCTCTGACTTTCTTTTTGACTTTCAAATACCCTGGTGTACATGTATGTGCATGTACCCATGTGTACGGGGCAGAGGAATGTGCTCATATGTGTGTGTGCATGTGTGTGCAGTGTGAGTGTGTAAATATGCATGTGTATGCACTGTCCATGTTCTTTGAAGCTGATCCTAGTAACACATTAAAAGCTGTCACCCTTCCCTCTTTTAGCGACCCCTAGCACTCTGCACAGTCCCCTGTCCATTTGGGTACAGAGTGTCACCGTCTTCTGGCTTTAACAACTGCTCTCATTTTTTTGTCTCCTGGCTCAGTCCCTTGGCTGGTTTGGAAAGGCTTAGCTGGGATACCTGGCTTCCCAGAGATCTTTATACGTGCTTTATCTCCGAGCCATGCAAAGGCAGCATGGGCCCATCTGTAAGATGAGCAGAAAAATACAGGAGTAGAGCTGGCTAGAGAGCACTGTCATCGATTCAAGCCCCACGGCTCTGCCGTGTGCTCCTAAGGCTCACCCTACCAGTGGGCAGCTCCCCATTCCCTGACCCCCTGAGTGACCAACTCTGTGTGCTAGCTCTGCATGGCTCCGGCCCTAGAGGTTTGCATGAATTTTGAAGCCTACTGATTCTTAGCATCTAGGCTATATAAACTCAATGTTCCTTGCTCGTTGCTCTCTGGCTGTTCAGGACCAGCCCTAAGATGAGACCCAAGGTGGCTCTAACCTCCCAATCCCGCTTGTTCTGGGGCAGAAGTCCACCTTCGCCTGCCCCTTCAGGAAACCCTCATCCTACTACCATTTGATGACACCCTTCCTGCCTTGACTTACAGGGTACTCAGACTGAAGTCAGCGTCCATAGCCCCTCTCACCTGTATTCCACATCTTTCCCCCACTGTCGTCATTCCTGAGCCCTCAGGACTGATCTCCAGTCACTGTGGCCCTTGTCCCCCGCCCCCATCCTCCTGCTTCCACACTGTGGAACATGCTTTGGACATGACACTTGGTGACCGATTCTTCTTCCAGCTCTGTCTCTGCCTTCCAGTGAATCTTACCCCTTGTCTTTACAGAGTTTGCACTGTGTCTCTCAGAATTTCCTTCCTTGCCCGAAAGGTTTGGAGCCGCTCCTGGCATGCCATTGGGAGCATTGGAGCTGGGTAAACTGGGCTTGGACCTTGGCTTGTCCACATTCCGATTGAATGACTCTGTACCTGCCACTCTCAGGGTTTCAGTCTTCCCAGCGATCACCGTGCCTACCTCAGAGTGCTGGGGAGAGAATGGCAGCATCCGTGTTCCCCAGATTCTTGAGTCCTGTCCCCTCCTTCTAATAAGTTTTGTACTTTTTCCTCAGAATTCAGTTCCCAGGCTGCTTGTTTTTGCCCCCAACTCTTAGTCAGGAAATTGTACTAAGTCTTTGTTGACCTTTGGTTTCACTGATTTGTGGTCCTATGTCTCCCAACTCCCACTTTATATTTTGTTTCATCTAAAAATAAAACAAAACAATCTTCCTGCATTCATGCCTTTCCTTCTTGATTACTCTCTGTCTTTCTCCCTCATGTCTAGCATCTGTTACAAACTGTGCGGCTCTGTTTTCTCTGAACTCTCTTAAGGCTGCAAGCATCTGCATCTCCTCTCCTTAAATAGATCTGACCTCCCACAGGGACGACTATTTGGAGGCTTAGAAAGTAGAGAGTGGGAACTTCCATTCTGGGGCGGGCCTTCCCAAGGTCGCACCCTGATTCCCCCCCCTACACACACACATATCAACTGTGCTGTCAGTCTTGGACAATCTACTCTCTCACCAACACCTCAGATCTTTCCATCAAAAGATGATAAAAGTAACACGTGGCTGTGATTTAGGTGAGGGACTTCTTGATTTACTACGTGTAGAGCTCTTAGAATCGTCTATAACACTCTTACAGGTCAGTGAGTCATGGCTATAATGTCCCTTCTACAGTGGCTTACACACAATGCAGCCCTGATGCCATCTTTCTCCCACCCTTTGTTTTTCTAGCATGAATATATCACGAATTGGTATACTATTTAATCCTGAAACAAAGAAGACGTACCACAGGTTTAAACAGCTTTTGCTATCTGTTAAGGGAAGACTCCTGCTTGCTGAGAGAAGCGTTCTTTTCTCTTGTACTAAATTTGAAAAGGAATGTATTATACGGTTATGAGGCAGGAGACTAGTAAAATGGAGACAGCTTCTTCTAAAACCTTTTTAACATGTCGATTTTAGGGAAAAACATTCCATTAAATACAGGCACGGCATCAAATTACACCAGCAGTCCAGAGGGGTAAGGTCAGTGGGAGGCAGATTAGCCAGGGAGGTTTGTATGTTCGCTCCCCAGAGTAAACCTGGGGCGAGTCAGGGGTGGGTGTAACCTGGAAACTCTCTCTTATGTCACAGGTCTCGCTTTGTCTTCGGGGAGCTATGCTGTCGTTTATTTACTGCACTTGCAGTAAGCAGATCATTAAACTCTCTGTAGAGGTGGAAAATACGTCTGCCCTTCAGGTGACAGCAGGTCAGAGAATATATTAAGAATGTTTGAATCAGTCTGAACTATTTTTAATTTTGAGTAACAGTTAATGCAAAAGAATTAGCAGAAAAACAAACGTGTTTCCAAAACTGCCCAGTGTGACTTGGGAAAGGTCTGTAGTTCCCATACCCTTCTGTTGATGATGGTGTCCTCCTTAGCCCCAGTCATCTGAGAGGAGAAACCTCATTTGAGGAACTGCCTAGATAGGTTGGCCTAGGCATGTCTGTGGGGTTGTCTTGACAGGAAGGCCCAGCCCACTGTAGGCGGCATCATCCCTGGGCTATAGAGGAATCTAGAGCAGTCCAGAGCTGGAATTAGTAAACAGCCTTTCTCCCTGGTTTCTGTCTCGGCTCCTGCCTTATATTCCTGCCCTGACTTCTGTCCAGGACAAGCTGAGACTTGGCAATGTTGGATTAAATCAGTCTTTTTTTCCCCCAAGTTGCTTTAGGCCACAGTGTTTGTGACAGCAACAGAAAGCAAATTAGAACTGGTAGGTTTCCACCTTTGTCCCTCCACACCTTCAGAGAAGGAGCTCATACTCATTCCAGACTGCCGAGGAGTCTGGTCTGAGAAGAGAGCTTTAAGCCAAGCAGATACTTCTCACTGCTTTTATACAGGGTCTCTTTATGTAGCTCTGACTGTCGTAGAAATCATTTTGTAGACTAGACTAGCCTTGAACTCAGAGATCCGCCTGCCTCTGCCTCTGAGTGCTGGGATTAAAGGTGTGACCCTTCACACCCAGCTCAGATACATTTGGGGATGTTGGAAGCCCAGCAAAATAGGAAGAGACAAAGGCCAGCATGGACTTCTCCTACTGAAAACACATATAAACTTTGCATAAAATGTGTAATTTTAAAAAATTTAAATTCATATTTTAGCCCCCCAAAAAAGAAGTTCTTAGGTGTCAAAAATATGTTAAAGGTGGAGAAAGTGATGCACAGGAAGCCACTGGTGGCACTGGGGCTGGGCTTCAACATGCTGGGGACAGGAGAGGAAGGTCTACGCTCTGGTGACCTGGAAGCAGACAGGGCTCTCCAGGAACAACGAAGAGCTGAGAGAGGGCTGCTGTCCTGCTAAATCCAGCAAGACTGGAGGTGCCAAGGTGAGGCTGTGCGAGGAATCGCCCAGGAGGTTGGGAGAGACCTAGGAGCAGACCCCTGAGGGAGCAGCCTAGAGCCAGCCCCCTTCCTTTCCAGCAACTTCTTTGTTCTCCTTTCTCCATGAGACACCTTAAACTGAGGAAATCATCGCAAAGCTAATCCAGGGTCAGTGAAGTCTGTGGGGTCCTGGCAAAGGCGACTATGTTGATTCCACTGCTTACCACGAACCCACTGGGTTCGTAGACCCACCCATCCGTCGATTCTTGGGTTTACCTACCATCTAAAGTCAATTAGCAGAAACAAACAGACTAGGGGCTGCAGGAATCGTTCAGTGGCAAGCACGTAGCCTGTCAGCACAAGGACCTAGGTTCCACCGCCAGCACACATGTAAAAATAAACAAGTAAATAAACCAACCAAAACACCCAAATGAAATCAGGACATCTTTGAGGACACTGTAAAACAAGTGTGTTATTAAAGAGAGCTCAAGTCTCTGGTGGAGGGTAGGCTTGAAACAACTTCTAGGAAGAAAGTAAAATATATTGACTATAAGCTAGACAGAGCTGCAGGAGAGCCATGGACCGGAGGCTAGCTCTGCCCCAGATGGAGAGGGGAGATGTAAAATGTGGGAAAGAGGCCGACAGGAAGGAAGGACAGGCTCTGGGCCCATGTCTAGCTTCGGTCTCCATGAAGCGCTCTACATGTTTGAAAAAAATCTTTGCCATTTATTTATTTAGCTGCAGTTTAATACTGGATTAGAAAAAAAAAAACCTTGGGAGGTTTCTCTAGTGGTTTCTTTTCTGTTTAATTTTGGATAGTAGCATCCACATTAATTTGAATATAGTAGTATATTGTTCTGAGGCCGTGGCCAGACAAACCAAGCCGACGGTGGTGAGCACTTGGGCCATTCAGGCGGGAAGAGCATGCTCGGCTCTGTTCTGTCTGGCGTATGGCGTACTATTGCTGGCACAGAGTGAGACGGCCCTTCTGTAGCCTTGTCTTAGTGGGAACTGGTGTGAGAAGTGAGATCTGTCTCTTCAGTGTTAAAGTAGGAAATCAGACGCTTTCCACACCACTGCGTGTGAGCAGCCAGACAAGAGGCAGCTGAGGGTAGAAGGGTTTATTTTAGTTTTAGTTTGGAGGTACAGTTCGTGGTGTTGGGGAAAGTGAGGCACAGGAGTGTCTCAGCTGCAGTGCGAGAATTTGTTCATAGTATATGGGCCAGTGAGGATACAGAGATGAGGCTGGCTATAAAGTCCATGACCCACCCCACTTATCCACTTCCTCCATGAGACTCTACATCCCAAAGGTTCCATGACCTCCCCAAATGGTGACACCGGCTGGGAACCAAGTGTTCAGACACGTGAGCTGTCAGACGTTTCACATTCTAACCACAGTAGATAGTAGGCGGTGCTGCAGTTAGAGCTCGTGGTGGTGGCAGGTGGCTAGCATGGTCATGAATGATCCGCGTGCAAGTTGTGCTCATGAAGGACAGGCACCAGGAATCGGACGAAGTCCCAACATGAAGTATGTGCCCATTCTTGGTGGCACAGGTCAAGTGTGGTCCACAAGGTCTCACACACTTGGGATGTGATGAGTCTCAAACACAGAGCACAAAAGTGTTCTTGGTCTTTTTGGAAGCGTGTCTCGTTCCAGCAACTCCAGGGTATACCACAGAGGAATCTGTCGTTTCAACCTTTCTTGAGTTTCCAGCCTCTTATCCTTCCACCGAATCTGAGGCTCTGTCCACTGGAAACAGGCTCCTCAGGAAGGTGAGGTCCCATAAGATTTATCTCGGTTACCTCGGTAACTCGGGGTCCTTTACCGTTTAATATCACCATGGTGCAAGAGTGGAGGAGGCTATTGGCTGCGTTTTTTACCTTAGTTCAGAAACTTTGCTTTGCATGGATGCCTGGCATTCTGGACCACCTCCATGGGCACACAGAGCAAAAGGGAGCAGCCAGATGCTGTGCTGACGCAACAGCTTCCAGTGGACTGATCCTCCTGGCCAGTTTCTGTGGGAACCAGCAAGATGGAGGCTGCTCTAGCCCGTTGTTCCCTGTCTGTGCTGACAAGAATGTGTACTTCCTTACATGGACAGAGGAAGAGGTGCGAAGACCTGGTGCAGGAATTCTTTGCCTTCTCTCTTCATTTAGGATCCGCAGCACCGTGGGCTCGGGTGTTTATCTTTCTTTGCAGTCTGAAAGTTCTTCACGCATCCCATGACACACAGAAGGGGGACTGTGTGGCTTTTTTCCTTCTCTCTGATGGAGAAAAGAATGCAGCTGTGTGTATTGAATCCAAGAGATGGCGGGTGGGACTGTAGGTTGAGGACAGGCTTTACTGAATGAAAGGCCGATCCCAATTCAAAGCCTACCCTTGCTGCCGACAGTCAGCTGACAGAAAACCTCCCTCATCTTTCTGTACCTCAGTTTCCCTATCTCTAAACTATACTCACAGTCCTTTACAAAAGTCTATATTTAAAGTGTTTAATTGATAGCTCAGATCCTATTTCTATCCAGCGCTGTGCAGTCAGTGTTTGCGCAGAGTGGCCATGCTTTCTGCTTCTGTGTGAAACATTGTATCTGTCTGGCAATCAGGCCACAGGCAGAAATATGGAGCCCATGAGAGTGGAGTGGTGATAGATAAGGGCTCCGAAGATAGCAGAGGAGAGAGAGGGTGTTCTCTGCCATCTGAAGACACAGAACATAGATTAACACTGCCTAGGGAAGGCCAGGGCGGAGGATCCTGGATACCAGCATGGGGCTGGTCCCCGGCCTTCCCAACCACCTCAGCGTCACTGTCAGGGTCTGCTCTTCACCTACCTGGGAAGTGCGGTCAGTAAAGCACAAAGACAGCAAACCTTCCAATCAAAGTCACAGCCCATCAGGCCCCTGACAGTCTGAAGCACACAGTGGATGACACAAGAAAGAGACCCCATAGGACCAGCGTACCCTAGATAAACAGTACAGCTTTATGGGCTCTGCACCCCTTTGAGGAGATCGTGTATCCTTCATAGATAAAGCTTCTTGTTTTCTTCTGAAATGATGGATTCATTGAAAGGATAAAATGCATGGAAACCCAAGAAACGTTAAATTAACCAGCTCTGCAAAGCCCCTGGAATTGTGGGGAGCAGTGACCCCTGTGTAGCCAGAACAAAAGCAGAGGCACTGCATGCAGTGTCCTCTGTGGAGCCCTGTGATTGTGGCAGGGAGGAGGCAGGGCAGCTTGCAGTTTGCAAGTGAGTCAGGCCAGTCCTGGTTTTCTCCCCAGTACCAGGATGTTTATGTCCCTGCACCTCTCTGCTCTTCATCCTCCTCTCCCTCTGTTTAGCCTCTTTCTCCTTCACCATCAAGAAGCCCACTTCTCTGGGCATGTCCTAGGCCTGCGTCTTGCATGAAGACACCAGCATGCTGTCTTTGCTCTGGTCAACGGGGGGTAACCAGGAGTCATCTCCAGACTTCCCCTTAAGCTAAAGTTATGGCAGCAGCGTCAGTGCAGATGGGACACCCTAGAGAATGAGTACAGGAAGGCATCTTAAAGCCTGTGGCCTTCCACCCGGCCCCAGAGAGCCTGGCTTGGCTGTGTCTTGATCTCCTGATTCAGCAGCGAAGCTACTGTTTCCTGGGGTGTATCTTTCAGCTGTAAGCAAATGGAGACAAAGGCCTTGCAAAATGAATGAGCTCCTTATCTTCCTCCTACCAGTGATGGGGTGGGTGGGGGGAACATCTAGGTGCATTGCTTCTTAGGCTGGGGGAGGATGGAGTGACGTGGTAGTGTCAGCCTACAGAGAGCTCTAGGAGGCTCCATCAGACCTGCCTGCTTCTTGCCAGCCTGACTGGTCCTCGCCATCAGTTGCCCCGTGCGTACACACACATCTGAAGGCCACGCTGTGAAAGGCCACAGCAGAGCTGGCCAAACACACATCAGCTTGACCTAGATGGGAAGGCAACAAAGACCCCTAGCCTTGACTGTACTAGAGGTTTGAGGGGTGGTTTTAGGAGGTCGACTCCAATATTAGGGTGTCAGTTAGCAAGGAGAGATTTGTTTTGATTCGTGGGTAAGGTTGATATAAGGAACTGTCAACTCTCCAGGAATCAAACAACTGGGGCTGAGGACACATGCTTTGTTCCAAAGTGTTTTGGATATTTTTTAGAGTGGGTAGTTTTGTGCTTTAAAGCAAAATTAAAACTTTTTAAAATTTATTTTTATTTTGTGTGTAAGAGTGTTTTTCTGCATGTATCTATGTGTACCACGTGCATGCCTGGTACACTCAGAGTCCAGAAGAAGGCATGGGATCCCCTGAAACTGGAGTTACAGATGGACTGAGCAAACACAACACGTGGGTGCCGGGTGCTAAATCTCTGCAGAGCAGCCGTCTCTCTAGCCTGACCTCTGACACACTTTTCCTTTGCTTTCAATATCACAGCGCGTGCTTCCACGCCACAAACTCCAAGAGCTGCAAGCGCTTTTTAAAGGGTTTGAGATGTTTAATGGATATATTATCATTTACTTTACATTTTCAATTTTTGTTCAAGCCCTCGTTGTTATAAGCACTGTCACTATGATATTCTCTGGACCTAAAGGTAAGCAGAAAGTCCACAAGACCTTGGGCTGGGTCCTCCATCAAAAGCACAGTCTAATTTGGGAAAGAAAAATGTATTCCTTAATCCAGCATTCTTTTGTCCTTTGGATTAGCAAAGTGACTGTTGTCTATCTATCTATGTATTATCTATCATGTATCTTTGTATCTATTTGTCATCTATCTGTATGTGTGTATAGGCATCTATGTGTGTATATATTATCCTGTTGAACTACAAAAGCATCTTTGTAATTGATATATAACACATATATTGATTGGCTTGTTAAACATATTAAGCTTTGTGGAGTGATTACTTGAAAGATCAGTTAACCTAAAAGTGGAAGAAATTAAAAAAGAATAACACAGAATAGGGGTTGAAAGGATCCATGCTTGGTCTTTTGGGCTCAATCTCAGCAAATGAAAAAAAAAAGAAAGAAAAGTCATGTCTGGGGATATGGTTGAGCCAGAACAGTGCATTCAGAATGAGCACAAGGACCCGAATTTGATCCCCAAGCCCATATTAAAGATACCAGGTGTGACAGCCTGAGCTGAGGGGCCCAGAGCAAGGGAGATGGGACAAGCAAATTCCAGCGGCTCAATGGCCAGTCAGCCTAGTTTGATCAGTGAACTCCAGGTTAATGAGAAGCCGTGACTCAAAACAAAACAAGGTTTACTGGAGGGGTCACTCAGTGGTTAGAGCACTTGCTTCTCTTCCCGAGAGCCCTATAATGGGCAGCTTATAGCTCCCTGTAAATTCAGCTCTAAGAGTCTGATGGGAGATCCGATGCCCTCTTCTGGCCTTCGTACATCTGCACACACAACCTGCAACATAACCTTCCCCACAAACACATAACATACGATCAATTGTTTTGTTTAAGTTTTTAAAAACCAAACCAACCAACCAACAAAACCCAAGAAACAACAAAACCAAATTTTGTTTGAAAAATGCCACAATGAAACCGAATTCTTTGTAAGTGAATAACTTTTCTTTAAAGGCAAATGGCTCTTTAAGGAAGATTGTTCTCCCAATGCCACCATGCATGTGAATGCTTGTGCATACCTCCCCATGTGTGCCTGCATGCATTGAGAAAAGTCATGACTGTGTAAGGTAAAGCAAGGAAGAACATGAGCAGGATGTATCCTGTTTGAGGATGACTTCAAATACCAGCACGGAGGGATACGAGAATGAAGTGTGTGTGTGTGTGTGTGTGTGTGTAAGAACCATGTCATAAGCGAGAACACAAGGGTTAGACACGGCAGAGGGTAGGATCTCCCTGGAGCTTCGGCAAGTGGCTCAGGTGCTGTGAGCAGGGACCCATCTCAGCACTGTGTTCTTCTTTCAGATTGATGACCCCGACAGCACCCTTGAGGAGGTAATTGAAGAGGCTGATGCTGTCACCGCTGTGAACAATCTGGGAAGCAAGCAGGCCTTGAATGCAGACTATCTCGACTCCGACTATGAAATTGGACAGCTGTACCCATTCCTCCTTAGCAGTGACCTCAAGATGCCCACATTCCCACTCACAAATTCAGTTCCAATGACCCAGTCTTTCCGGGAACGGTGGCACATGAATCTTGACAGCCTTATGGACCGAGCCTTGATCCCACACTGTGGTGATGGCAAAGACCTGTACATCATCACAGGTGCTGTCCCCTCAGACTACAGAGTTAAGGGCAGAGTGACTATCCCAGAATTCGTCTGGCTAGCAGCCTGCTGTGACGTCCCTGGAGGAGGCTGGGCCATGGGCTTCACCAAGCACACCCAGGCTAGTGATATCATAGAAGATATTATGGTGAGAGACCTTGAGAAGCTGCTTCCTCAAAAACCTCAGCTGTTCCGGGACAACTGTGGGGAGATGGAGCAAGACACAGAGAAGATGAAGAAGATTCTGGAAGTGGTCAACCAAGTCCAAGATGAGGAGCGGTCTCTGCAGTCTCAAGAGAGCACGAGTCCCCTTGCCAGTGTCCAAAGCCAGAGGTCTGCCCTGCCCTCCCCAGAAGCACCAGAGGGAGGAGGCAGCTTTCTGGGGAAAGTTCTTGGTTTCCTTTGACCCCCATTCATCAACTTTTCCACGTTAATTTATTACCTTGTGATAACAGTCTTAAGGAATGTACTTCATCTCCTTTGGTTTGTGGCCAAGCAGGTGATCAATGGCATTGAGAGTTGTTTGTACCGTCTGGGTGCAGCCACTGTGTCCTATCTCGTGACCATTGGACAAGAATTGGTGGGCATTCCCTGGAAAGTGCTCAAGGTCGTGGCCAAAGTCATCAGGGCCCTTCTGCGGATCCTCTGCTGTCTGCTGAAGACTGTCTGCCGAGCTCTGAGCATCCCACTCCGAGTGCTTGTGGATGTAGCCAGTTTCCCTGTGTACACCATGGGAGCCATTCCTGTCGTGTGCAGGGACATTGCTGTGGGCCTGGGTGGTGTTCTCTCCCTCCTCTTTGGCACTGCTTTTGGCACCATGGGTGGCCTGTTTCAGGTTGTTTTTAGTATCTTCAAGCGGGTTGGCTACAAGGTTACTTTTGACAATTCTGGGGAGTTTTATAACTCAAACACATCCTAGTGTCCGTTCTGGTAAATTTCATTGTTTTTCAATAGGGAACTACAGTGGTCTGTTTTTACAGCAGGTTTCTGTTCTGTCATCTATGGTGTTGATGTTCACCTGGGGGGATGGGTTGTCTTTTTCTGCAAAGGAGTTTGGCACAATTTAAACTTGATCTAAGAGCCATGTTCCGGGTAGGCTCGGAGTCATGGTCCACTGCCCACTGCAGTTATCCATGCAAGCGTTCCCTGAACGTGTTAACTTCAGCCCTGTGCTCTGATGCAGTTCAACACCTGGGCCGACCCAGGCTTGTTAGGAAACTAAACACAAGCGGGGAGAATATGGCATTAAACGTTATGAGCAGTGGAGAAAGACTCTTGTGCCTCCAAATGCTCTTAGAGATTTAAGGCAAATGATCCAAACACTGTTGTCCAGTCTCTTTGCATCTCCTTCTATTCCTCCCCGACCCAACCAACCCTGGCGCTGTGCCAGTGAGTGCTCCGCTGAAACTCCTCCCTACAGTCGCAACCTCTGCTGCGAGTTTGACCTTTACTTGACCTCGAGGGCTTGTTTGATTTTCATTTCCTCCCAGAGTTGAGTTCTGCTAAATCACAATTCTTATGCCAAATGTGGCATAATAAAATTTGAATACAACCCTGATTAGGCTAAGTCAGGTCTCTCCAGGTGTAGAATGGAAAGGAGACGGCAGTAAGTAGGCGCTGTATCTGCGGGCTTCTTCAGGAGGCTTCATCGACTTATATTAAATATCTGGTTGACAATGTTAAACACAAAGATTTGCATGTTAATCTAATACTATGAAACTTCGATACCATAAAGCACCCTGACTTCTCTCCTGGAATGATTGTTAAAACTATCTAGGTAATAGACAGATGAAAAATACTCTGGCCATCTCGGGCAAAACTATGTTGTATGTACATATTTAAAAATCATTGTCTCTTAGACCACTATTTTTATAGTGTATTTGATACACTATACTAAAAAATATAAGCCCTCCATTAATGCTAGCTAAATTTGAGAGCTTATTCCCGATTTGATCAATCACTTGTAATTTTAAATCTTGCACTAAAAATTATAACAAAGGGAAACAAACCTGCTTTTTGGGAACCAAGCATTCCCACAGTGGGAATGGATTGTCCAGTATTTTTCTGAGTGTTCTAGAGAATTGCTGTGAAGAAGAAAAGGGCCGAGTGTGGACTTAACTGGGGGATTTACCGGCTGGCGGGAAGTAAGTTGTAAGGACTAGGAGTCTAGAAAGAAAACAAAAAGGGAACAATATATCAGCTGTCCCCAGGGAGCAGTGGCATATGAGAACCTGAGTGTAGCAAGAACCAAGTTTTGCAGATGATTTGAGTCACTCCAGAGAGGACTAGCAGCCTGCAAACTTCCATGCAACCATAATCTGGAGTCTGGACCACGGACCTCGCTTGGGTAGATGCCCACTGTTGAAAGACTCAGAGCAGCATTTGCCAGGAGTTTTCTCTGTGTAAATGGGAGTGCTAGGGCTTGAGTTGGCACTGATGGGACAAAAAAGGGACTCTCAGAAGTTGCCAGAGAAGCAATCTGGATAAACCCTCATTGCTTTTTTTTAGGTCTCAGAGGCACAAGGAGACTGTAGACTTGGTTTTGTTTGCAGGGTCGGCTGGAAGCAGGTTGTGACGAGCTAAGATGCCCCATCACACAGGTGTGCCCCCTGAGTGTAAGTAGGATTTTATCACCTGCCAAAGACTCCAGGCTCTGCATCATCAGTTGAATTTGGCAGGTTAATGGAATGCCAGGAATCCACGCGAGACTGCATCTCATGTGGCCCCCTTTCCCTTTTAGTGAATATTTGCATTCTGAGAGGCCCTAGCGGGGCACCCATGGCATCTGAGCCCCCTTCAGGGAACCAGTGGGACTGCCCCCTCCCCATATTCAGATGTCTGGTTATTTATTTTTGTGTGGCTTTTTTTTAAATATGGGAAAAGATAATAATACAAACATATATCCTTCAGGTTAGAGAACTGAGACCCTTCATTCTGGAGTTTCTTGTTGTTAGTGCCTGGGAGTCACTGGAACCAGCTGCACGTGGCTCTGAAGTCCTCCAGGTCACTGGGCTGCTGGTCCATTCCCAGTAGGTTACGTGGGGTCATGGGGTGGGAGTTTAGGAGGCTGAGCCCTGCCTTCAGTTTGGAGTTTTGGCTGTGGCTTCATTCTGTTCTCGGGCCCTTGGGGGATGGTGGCTGACTCTCACTCACGGAGCTGAACTTCTGGTCTGTGCCAGCCATGTTCTCGGATGCACCCTCTGCCTTTTGTGCCTTCTCCACCCAATGCAAACTCGGAAATGGAAGGATCCTTGGTCTTCATTCACCCAGCCACCTTGCAAACGTGTATTCGGTTATCAAGGTTGCAGAGGCGGGAAAAGCTCCATCCACAAGGAGTTTCCAGGATGGTGGGGAAAACAGGTGGTACAGTCCATGCTGTGACCTATCACAACAAGCACCATGCTGAGGATGTTTGCCCTTCTCCCTGGAGCACAGGAAGAAAAGCTGCAGGATGGGGAATGAAGGACACCATTGCAGAGGGTTTGGCCACATCAAGCTATGTACGATGCTCTGCACCCTGTAGATGCTCAATAAAGTCATTGTTGACAGCGCAGTGGTTCCGTGGGGTTAATGGAGGGCATCTGGATGCTCGGAATGAGGTTTGGGGTTCTTTTTGATTACTTTTTTCACTCCCTTTTCCTCTGTGAGGCCAGAATAAACCAAGGTCATGTGAGGAGAGTGCCCTACTGCTGAGTTACACAGCACACTCATCTTCTCTGTCTCTGTGTGTGTACACGCGTGTGCATGTGTGGAGGCCGGAGGTTGAGGCCAGATGCCTTCCTCTTGCTCTCCCACCTTGTTTTACTGAGTCAGTGTGTTCAGTCTCTCACAGAACCTGGAGTTCGCTGGCAAGTCTCTCTCTGATGTTACAGATCTGAACTCAAGTCCTCCAGCTTATGCAGCAGGCACGCTGCCATCTTCCTGGGCCCTTTATTTTCTTCTTGTTCATATCAACTCAAGTGGTTTTCCATTCATTTTTGTTCATTAAAATCTTTGAGTTGTGTGTGAGAAATCAGAAGCTCGGCTGAGTGATACGGTGTCCATCCACCACTTATCTCCTTCATCAGTACACACCAAAGGCCTCTTTGCCTCCAGAATCTGAGTCACATAGAAAATGATAGAAATGATCCCATTTGTTTATTCATCAGGAAACTCACACAGTTCAGAACAGACAGCCTGGAGAGAGAGCGGTGAGCCTCGGTGGTGCCCCCTACAGTTAAAGAGTAGAACTTCATGTGTGCCTTGTGCTGAGCGCCTTGTCTCTTTGGCACACCCCACACGTTTTACACAGTGCTGCACTCTGAGCG
Organism: Arvicola amphibius; assembly: GCF_903992535.2. Lineage (NCBI taxonomy): Eukaryota > Metazoa > Chordata > Mammalia > Rodentia > Cricetidae > Arvicola > Arvicola amphibius. The sequence continues at coordinate 83,421,157 of NC_052049.1, read as the reverse complement.
AGGAGTGGGGCTGTTGGCCCGAGTGTGAGTTCTCTGAGCTCTCATTGGCTGTCTATGTTGGTATTCCCCCAAGATCATCATTTGATGTCTAAGGTACACAATGCAAACCAAGGAAGCGCCCGTGACTCCTGTGTCAGTCCAGGACTTTAACTGAGATGCCCACTGGAGGTAAGGAGGTCACTCCTGGAGGCCAGTATTGCTCTGTAGTCCAGATGACAAAGTCCAGGTGCATAATTTACCTCTACTTCTCTCTGGAAGACGGGGCTGAGTATTCACCTGGCCAGGCTGTCACAGACACCTTAGAGAAAGTAGATAATGAACAAAGTATCTATTACCAAGCTCGCTGTGCAGCAAATGCCAGCTGTGCTGCTGTTGTTGGCCCCGTGCCCACACATTCTGGGTGAACTTGACCTTCTTTAAAGATCATGATGTTTCCAGATCAAAGCTGAAAGATCCAAAGTCAAAGTATAGGACAGCAGTCAATGTCATGAATGAAAGCCAAAAGTCAAAGGGCAATATAGGCTTCAGTGTCATGAATGAAAGCCAAAAGTCAAAGGGCAATATAGGTTTCAGTGTCATGAATAGAAGCCAAGGAAACCAGAGTGCCTCATTGGTGTCCATGAATCTGAAAGACCAGGCGGGAGTCTGTAAAAAAAGTTTAAAGAAGCAGAAACCTGTTTAGGAAGGGACACATGAGGCTTTCTGGTCTCTGACTTAGACATTTTCCCTCAGGCCTCTGTCTTATGGGGTCCATATTTTGACAGATGTAGCTTCTCCGAATTTTACTTGGGTGAGAGGGAACCATGCAGACGGCAGCATCTTTGCTGCCAGAAAGTGGTGGTCCTCACTGTACATAGACATTCTGTATTCATCAGCCTCTTCGATAAGATACTATGAATTCATGCACAGAAGGCTGCTTTGCCTGGGAGACGATGAGGTAGACTTTCCGAACCTCCATAGCCGAACTCTGGAGGTAAGCGTCTTTCTTCCTCTGAGCCACCTCTCTGGCCCTGTGTCTTTATTCTATGAAACCCAATGCATCTTGCCTCTGGTGGAATATCTCACACACCCAGGACCCATTTGCTTTCTGGGTAAGTCAGCTGAATCCCTGGGATAATAGATATGGATGTAAAGATATCGTGAGACATCTAACAGGAAGAGGTGCATGGGAAGCAAGTGCCTGAGCCCGAGAAGCCACAGGGGAGAGTGGAGAAGGTGCCTCAAACCCTGGACCAGCCCAGGCAGTTCCCAGCACTAGACAGTAGCGCCTGGTGGCACTGCTGGAGGACCCCAGAACGTGTCAGCAGATTGTAGATCCCCAGGTGTCAACTGTCATTGCATCCAGAAGAGAAGCAGGATGGGGAGCATGCTACCGGGCCCCCCAGATTGAGTCTCCCAGTGAGTAACTGCCTTTTGCAGGGATTGCTGCTGCTGCGTCTGCAAACCAGAAGACAGGGTTAAGCAGCAGGGCTCCCCAGCCACACAGTTGCCATTTTCTCTGCAGATTTTTTGAGTAAAGGAGCCACTGGAGCAGTTAGCCTGAAGGTGTCTCAGAAACTGCTCACGCTCTTGTTCCCAGATAACACGCCTGCAGCCTGCAGCATTTTGGGAAATCTCACTACTCGGCTCTTCCTGTAGGTCACGAAAGCAAACAGTCCAAGGAGAGCTGAACGGCATGTCCAGATCAACAATGACCTTATGAAATCTTCCCCCAAGCTGGAAACAGTTTCCCCACACAAGGAGATGTCTGTTCAGTAGGTAAAATGTGTTCAGGGATGCGTTCCCGAGAGTTGGGAGGCACCTACCTTAGGCCAGCATCCCATGAACCCAGCGCCTTCCCGACTCAAGGAAAACCCTTGGTTATGAGAGCTGGACAAAGTGAAAGGCCTTCTAAGTCCAGGAAATCTGTCTCTAAGTGCGAGTATAAGAACATTCCATGCTGGGTACACCTGAGAGAAACCAGTTTGGCAGATAGATTGCACTCACACCCAGTGGTGTTGATACACGCTGCACACCTGACCTTCTCGGGCCAGGGGAGGAGTTCCTTGGCGTGTGATGTTTGCTGATTTCTGAGGAAACCACTAGTGTGATCCTCTGGAAGCAGCTTTGGGCAGGAGTGGCCACACTCTCAACCTACTCCACCCCAGCCTGCTCTGTGCTTCCCAGCAGATGTGTTGTTACTGGGACTGGGAGCTGGTTCCCCACACCACTCTGCTATCTTCCATGTGAGCATAAGATACACGACTAAGATCTATAGAAGAAAAGGGATCTGAAAAGCCACAGGGAGGCCAGGACATGCTGTGCAGGACCGAGGAAGTCTCGGGAATTCGCTTGACTGTTTACAGATCTGCATCCGTTATCTTAGCCTGGTGCCACCAAATCGTGATTTATCCCATGTCCCTTACCTAGTCTGTGTCACCTACCCTCCCAGTCCCCATCTGGCTTCCTCTGCTACTCTGTCTCTGGGAAGTGAATACACTGAGAAGCTCCCAAACCTCCTCTCCTGGGACTCTCCTGTTTATGCTCTCCTGGGGTGGAATGGAAAGAAGTGATTGCAATGGTTTCTGCTTCCTCCGTGACGAGAGGGTACGATGTACTCAGATGCAGATGCTGTCTTGGTCTGTGGGCAGTTCTGGTTCTCGATTTAAAAGATGGAAATTCCATCAGGTGAATCTTTTCTGTGTTCAGTGTGAACCTTCCTCTGATCAGCCCCATTTCTCCCAGGGTCTCACTAGGGCCCACATTTGGTTTCTCAGATCTGGAGAAAGCCGTGTCAAAATCAACACAGAATACCACACAGTCATGCTCACTCTCGCTGAGACACCCTCCTCTGAGTTAGGGCTCAGTTTCCAGTAACATCTTTCTGGGACTCAGAAGCCATGCTGGGGAGGATGAAGCTATGATCTCTTAAGATACCAAAATGCAGTCTCTAGAGAGGGGCCCGTTTTCTCCACACTTAGGCAGTCCCATGAGGTCACTGACGAGATGAGCAGCAGCCAGTGGTCACTGAGCTCTGGGGAGTAAGGTGTGTTCCTGTTGGACTTTACTTTATGAAATATCCTTTATGAAGGAGGATACTGGGCTTGTGTTCCCTTTAGTGAGATCATAAACCCTACCCAAGGTCACACAGGAAGTAAACAGGCTGGGGTCTTGATGCCCAGCCCCGCTCCAGCACTCACACTGAAAGCCACCCAAGAGTTCTCTCTCCCATCTCACCCCAGGTAGGAAGCCACCAAGGAGCCAAGTTCGCCTTGGTGAACCGATGAGTTTATTGGAGCTACTTGCAGGGGTGTTGGAGAGGGGATACTCACAGGGGCGGAATGACTCAAACATATCTGTACCACTGAAAAGATTCCACATTTGATACACAACAGTGTGGGTTCATAGCAAATGCAAGCTCATAAGAAGGAAGAAAAAGGCCCTAAACCATATTGTTCCAAAGATAAGCTATTGGATCCTGGACAAAGTCAAGATGAAGACAAAAACATACATGCAAAACCTGGTCCTTGGGTCCTAGGGCAATGATGCAAAGAAATCTAGAGATACACTGCAGAGCCCCTGTCTCTCCTGTGTGGACCACCGGAAATGGATAAGGTCACCATGTATGCTATTGTCTTGTTTATGCTGAGGCTGAGAGGGTCGAACCCCTAGCTAGGCCTTCAAGGAGCTGAATAGAGGCTTAAGGGAGCTGGAGTCACAGTATAAGGGTTCCCTCACTCCTGGTTAAGAAAGAGGAGCCCCTTGCAGACACGCGAAGTTCACGCTCACGGAGGCATGGCTTTCCCCTCCGGGTAGTGCCTTTGTGAACTTTCCACCACTCCTGCAGGTGATTCTTACATCCTGAGCCTCGTGGCCAGCTCCGCTGCTCCTGCAACCCCTGGCATCTATAGTCCTTCTCTCCCTGGAATCTACTTTTACCCTCCAAGGAATAATGTCCTATATGCGCCCATTCATACACGTGCTTAGCTCTGCATTCATCGACTGCTGCCCAGACTACAGAAGTCCCTGTCTTCTGGGGTTTGTCCTACAGCTTCTGGAATTTTCTGTATCCCATCCTTCCTTCCCCAAAGCACACACTGATTCCTATCTCTGCAAGAGTTCTGGGTATTTCTAAAGCAACTATTCACCTCTGAATTCTTAGCCCCTCCCCTACATTCCCAAGGAAATGCTCTGTGCTCTCCCCAAAAAGTTTTCTTCCTAATTCTACCTTTCCTGTCCCTCCCTGCCTAGAAAAGCTTTGGAGGTATTGATTATAGAGGGCAATGTATCTTTGAGGATGATTAAACAGATTGAGTTCCCCTCACAATACAAACAGACTGTTAATTGTAAGCAGATTGCATTTTGTTGTTGTTGTTTTGTTTTGTTTTTCGAGACAGGGTTTTTCTGTATCACAGTCCTGGCTATCCTGAACTAGCTCTTGTAGACCAGGCTGGCCTGAACTCAAAGAGATCCACCTGCTTCTGCCTCCAGAGTGCTGGGATTAAAGGTGTTTGCCGCCACCGCCAGGTGCAGAATGCATTTTAAAAGGTTAGTAATTGCTTACAGAGCCCTTTGTTAATCCGTTTGCATAAATCATCTCATTTAAATTTTAGGCTGGGTCTTATGGAATTGCAGTATTGCAGTCTAGTGGCAGCTGGCACTGTAGTCATCTGAAGGCATCAGGAAGCGGTAGGATGGCCCACTCGCTTGGCTGGCACCTGCCACCAGCTGCTCACTGGCACTGTTAACCATGGCACCCCACACAGCATCTCTGAGAGCAACAGTTTCTCACAGTTTGGTGCCTGGGTTACCAGAGAGAACATTCTGAAAGATCCAACCAAGGTGGCTTACCTTGTTTTGGATATCCCAGAAGAATATTCTACAGAGTGCAATCAGTCTCTGTCTGGCGATGGATCCTTTCTGAGGAGCCACTGGGATGAAGGAGATTCATGGAGAAGCAGTCAGTCCCAGGCAGTCACTACTGATGTCTCATTGGGCAGGTAAGGAAACTTCAGGATGAGCTGATGGCATGTTTGTCTAAAGTCACCTAAGTCAGAGCTCTGGTCTTTATGAAGGGCTGAGCCCCCAAACCCTAGGAACAAAGAAGGCGTTCTTTTCAGGGATATTTGTGAACACAAGAAGAAATGTATGTGGAAAAAGAAATCTGAACTGGAGTGGGATTTGTGGTGTGTTCAGGAGCATCGTGGAAGGAGGGGCTGGGAGCTCACTTGCTCAGGGCTTTGGATGTTTGCACACCATACAGAAATGTACCCTCAGAAGCCCTTGCCCCTTGGTGGCAAATGAAATTTAGAAGGGTTGATGGTGGGCACTCGCTGCTTTGTGGGTAAGCTTCCCCATTTAGAAGTGGGAAATGAATAATAGAAGACACTAGGAGGAAGCTTTCAGAGTGCTCAGGGCTGGGGGAGGGAACCAACCAGCCCCAAATACTGAGAAAACAACAAGACCAAACAGAGTTCTCTGGACCAAAGCCTTGGAAAGGGGAAGCCGCAGGCAGACATGAAGGTGGGCTGTGCCACAGCCTAGAGAATTTAGCAGACCCAGTGGCTCTGAAGCTGGGACAGACCTTCTGAGTTGTCTCAGCAGTATCGGAGGCCTGCACTGTTAACACCCACCCATTTCCCAGTGTAGGAAACAGGGCAAATGCAGCCAGGGAAGGTGCCACATTCTGGGAGGAAATTGCAGCCGAGGTGTCTGGGCAGCCAGTCGCAGCCCTAGACATGTTGACAACAGTATTCATGACCCCGATTCCCAGACCGTACTCAAAGGGGAAGGTCAGGTCTCCTAGCTCAAACAGAGCAGCAAGGAGTGTTGTAAGTGGTTCCTTAGGACCTGCATGTGGGCTCCTCAGGGTAGGCTGGAGCTTTTAAATGACCATGAACTGAAGTCGCGTATAGTATTGAATTCGTTGACTCTAGGGCTCCAAATTCTTAACTTCTACAAGAATTTGAGAAGCAAAAGTTCTAAACCAGTAGTGGTTCTCAACCTGTGGGACACGCAGGGTCACTGAAGACCATCGGAAAGTAGACATTTACATTACAATTCATAACTAGCGAACTTACAGTTATGAAGTAGCAACAAAACCAATTTTATGGTTGGGGCGGTCACCACAACATGTGGAATGGCACTAAAAGGTTGTAGCATTAGGAAGATGGAGAATCGCTGCTCTAAACTGTAATTCAGGGACAAGTCCCTCCCAGAAGCCAGTGGTAAGAGGCTGTGAACAGACAAGCCAGTCAAAATGGCGTCGTCTCCAAAGGCCAGCACGCAAAGTGGAAGACTAGAACATCGCATACAGCAGGCGTTTGCTGGACTCCATCCTCTGGTCTGTGGCTGGTCCAGCCTCCCCTTCATAAAAAGTCGAGTACAGAGAAATAGAAGTCGGTAGGCAAGCAGAAAAGACGAGATTAAAAACAGGAAAGAGAAGAAGAGAGAAGAGGAGGGAAGACATTTATCACAAAAGAGTGGCAAGCTCCAAAGCGTGGCCAGAACACACTGCCCCTCCCTCTGCACTCAGACTCCCTGACTCCTCTGCCCTTTGGTCCCCAGTCTACCTTCCTGTCTCCTCTGAGCAGCCATAGATCCTAATGCTGTCACTGGTAGTCATGAGATTTCCGGGCCGAGTATTTCTCGGCCTCTTATGCAAAGAGTTGAAGTTCAGCACCACACAGGTTTGTAAGACGAACAAGGTAGTTTTATCTGGGGTGAGGCCTTAGCAAGGAAACCCAGCGTATCGACAGTGGCCAACCACTGATGGGGAGCGGGGAGATGCCATTTCTGTGGTACATAGAGGAAGTGCCTGTCAGGGCTTTTGGAGGACTGGGGTGGAAAGGGGACAGTGTCCTCAACTCTGGGTATGGAGGACGATGCATGCACCTATATATCTCCATATTTATATAGTTATAACTATATATTATCCACATATTGTCTACATGGCTGCACATCTACTTCATTATTAGCTGTGTTTATCTAAACTGTTGTTATCCCTAGTTAATTTCCTCAAGCCAGACAGCATTGTGTTTGTGACTCCTCTGTCATGCATTGGCAGCAGGCTTTGCCCAAAGTTCAGAGCCTACCTGGGGGCCCACTGTCAGCAAGGAGTCAAAGTCAAAGGCTGGCAAGTGCTCACTGCGCAGGCACAGCCCCATCCCACCTTCCCTGGTGTGATAAGGAAGGCCTCTGTTTTCTCTCCAGGCAGAAACCTCCCGAAAGAGCAGGGCTTGTGCATTCTTTGGCATCCTAGAAGAGATGGGAGCCCAGGCTGCGGAGGATCAAAACCAGCCAGCTGAATGTAGCCACAAAAGGACATTATTTTCCTTGAAGGCAGAGATGGCAAAACCAGGCTGCCCGAGAGAAGCCCTTCATCCTGACTCACAATGGCTGCCTGCAAATAATACCTTTGTCAAATTCTGCAGGACAAAAAAAAAGTCAGCAACAGCTTGTTTTCCCAGGCGTAGGAGCTGACTTGGTTGGTGACCTTTACACACAGTGGAGATGTGGATACCTGCAAATCCAGAGGTCAGAGATGAGAAGGAGTGAAGCTCTGATGGCCTGCCTGCCTGCCTGGCAGATGCAAGCACACTCTTGGCTGTGTGGCTGCACCCTGTGCAGGGCCTGGCAGTGAACAGTGTTGGTCCTAAACGCCTGCAGTGGCAAACTCTACACACAGACTGCATTGCACCCTCACATACGTATACACATACATGGGAACTCATGTAGACTTAGGCGACCCTGGAACAGCATCTCTCGGTCCCCAGGAGGTCTTAAAGCAGAGAGCAGCCCTGATGGGGTATGCACAGTATACCTGGGTCTCCCTGGGTTGTTCCCTACTCTTGGGAAACAACGGGGACACCCACAGGCCACTGCAGATCTAGGTAACGTGTGTGTTCCCGGCTGTGACTGACGGGCCATGCCTGGCTCCTGCCACATCCTGGGAGGGCAGAGCTATGGAGTCCCAGTGTCCCTTCCCCTCTCCTTTCCAGCTCTGGGGTGTGAGATGGAAAGGGATAAGAACGGCCAGTGGGAGAGCTGGCCTAGGTCCTCTCACATCTGAGCCGGGGAGAGTAGAGGGGGGGAACTGCAGCCCTAGGTCAGGATCCCATGGACTCCCAGAGTCCACCCTGGGGAGAGCCACTCGTCTGGGTCTCAGGGTGCCCTCCAGCCCTGCCCGGTGTGTGTTTGCCCACCTCGAGGGTCCCCGCCTTGGTAGCCTGACTGGGATGAGAAGGCTGGTGGTGAAACCAAGCCAAGGGCCTCTTGTTAATTTGCATCTAGAAAGTGACACACAGGTGTGCCTGACAGAAAGGGGGGCGAGGCAGGAGCAGAAGCTGCTGGAAGGTGGTGCTCTCAGACCCGGAGTTAGGTGCAGCAAAGGTGGAGTTACATGGGCTCTGAAAACTTAATAACGTCTCTCAGGGCAGCCAGATGGCACGCTGAATGCCACGGTGCCCGCTTTACTGTGGAGCCTCTGAGCAATTCCACCCAACTCAGGAGCAGCCCGGATTTAAACAGCTGTTCTCGCCGCTCTTACACAGTGAGTGCATTTCCCAGTTTTACCAGCAGAGGGCATGCTTATTCCATGTTTCTGAGCGTGCCCCTAGGCACTGGAGCATCCCTCAGTGGTTCTAACGAGCTAGGCTCTTGAAGAGCCTTGTCACTAGAAATGCCCAAATAAATTGGCGGTGTGGAGGGGACTGTTCTTTTATTCCTCCTTCCTTTGGAGAACTGTTTACATTTTAAGTAGCTGAGAAGTCTCCAACATGAGGCAAGACGGACAGATAAAGGCGTGTGTGTGTGTGTGTGTGTGTGTGTGTGTGTGTGTGTGAGTGAGTGTGGGTATGTGTCTGTGTGTGTGTCTGAGAGTGTGTCTTGGTGTGAGAGTGGTCTCCTGTGTGCAGAGGCCATTGCTGTGTGCTGCGGTAATAGCAGCAGCTGTGGGCAGGAGACCTGGTTGGCCTCTGTGCACGAGTCTCTTCTTAGAGTGCTTATTCTTGACAATTAAAGGCCCATAGGATCGTTTCATCATTGGACACATATTTATGGAGTACTTACTATGTGCCAGTGGTTCCTCTCGTCTCTCTGGCTGGGGTCAGGAACTCAGACTCATGTAAGTAGCTAAAGCCAAGAGGAGAGTGGGTAAGAGGAGGTGAAGTGTGTTTGCAGGGAAGGGAGGCAGAGCAAATGCTTTTCCATCCCAGACAGTCACATGTGGATTTAAAAACTATATAATGACTCTCCACTAAAGCACACACACACACACACACACACACAACCTAGCCTCTTCCCACACATACTCCACACCCACACCTAACCTGCACACCTACAGTTTGTCAGAGCGTCAAGTTTCCCAGTGGGAGCTTGAACTTGACAGCCCTTGTTTGGGCTCTTTGTTCCTTTCTCTCGCTTCTGTCCAGCTCGGACCGGGCTATGGCTTTTCTCTCCAGGCTGACCAGGTTCAGCCCTCACAGTCATCTTCCACCCATGCCATGGAGGACAGCCATGCCCCTCTTCATGCTCCCTTTACCTGACCAAAGTGTCCTGTCTGTTTAGGGGCAGTTCCGGTGGTCATCGAGTCTTTCTCTCTGGCAGACCTAAATGCAGAGAGTCCCACAGGGATGTGACCATGTCCCATGCCCTGTATGTCTATTATCTCCCCAGTAACAGAGTTTCTTAAGGGCCGTGACTCTGTCTTCTGCACTTTCAGATGCCACAGGGAGCATTGTTGCAAACAAGTGCTTAGTAAATATTTACTCGGGTCTGAACACTCATGCATGCATCAGCTGTAGCCTGATGGCAGAGCTGACGACCAGGGTTGCCTCCAGCCCCGACACTTCTGGGTCACACCTGTTTCATGTAGAGCCCAACCTTGAAAGGCAGTTCTTTCTATGGCTTCATTCCTCTTGGGCACATGTTGCAGTAAGCCAGACCTGGAGCTTTGAAAAGAATTCCATGTTAAAGTCGCCTTCTGGTTCTGAGGAGGGACAGCGCCCAAGGGCAGCGCTGACTCACAGACTGTTTTTATTGGTTAGGATCCTGGGAAAATGAAAATTAGACATGAAACTTGGCAAAAGAGACAGGCACAGGCCAGGTAACCTCCCGTTTTGCTAACTGAAGGCTTTAAATGTATCACCTTCTCGGATCTGGTGATCTGCCCAGGGATATTCTGGCTGGTCTAGAACTAGCTCCTTATGCTCCTCCAACTTCCAAGAGACCATATCAGGCATTGTGGACAGGACTGCAGTGGAGGGACTGGCAGTCATGGTCAGAAAGGAGACTAGCATGTGGCCGGGGAGGGGTTCTCCTGGTTTAGGGGTTTTCTTTCGATCACCCCGTGTTAGTGTCTGGGGGGCAGAAATTGGCATAGAGCTGTGTGCCCGGCGCTAGGAGAGTAAACTATTGAAGTGGCTACAATATGGTCATTGGACGTCTCACCCAGCGGAGGAGATGGCATGAGTGTCATGGGCACTGCAGGCAGCAGCACAGTACAGTGGTTCAGGGGCCTAGCTTGTGTGCCATTGAGCTGGTCGCTCTGTTTCCCTTTATCTTCTGTCCTGTATTCTAAGATTGCGCGCCCTTCCATGCCTGTTCCTAATGCTTTGGCGGGGCCCTGGTGCCTGATAGTGTTTAGCATGCATGTGTAGGAGGTGGAGGAAGGGTGTAGGTGTTGAGAAAGGAGCAGCTCCTGGATAAGTGGGGTGCAGGGGCTTCAAAGAGGAGGTGACATTTGCTTTGCACCCTGAAAGACGAGTGGGAGTTCAATAGACTTGGGAGGTTCAAGGGAAGCCCGGGTACGGGGCGTGTGGTCAGAGAGACGGCAGCTGCGGGCGAGGATGCAAACAAGCAGGGTGGAGGAGTGCAGGGTGGAGGGGTGCAGGGTGGAGGGGTGCAGTATGGAGGGGTGCAGGGTGGAGGGGTGCAGGATGGAGGGGTGCAGGGTGGAAGGGTGCAGGGTGGAGGGGTGCAGGGTGGAGGGGTGCAGGGTGGATGGGTGCAGGGTGGAGAGGTACAGGGTGGAGGGGTACAGGGTGGAGGGGTGCAGGGTGGATGGGTGCAGGGTGGAGGGGTGCAGGGTGGAGGAGTTCAGGGTGGAAAGGTACAGGGTGGAGGAGTTTGAGCCTGCTCTGGGTCCGCGGAGGCTGGGAAGGACCCTCCTTTTCATCGCCCCCATAAAGGTGAAGAAGGAAGACAAAGCATTTTAAGGAATTAAAAAACAAACCTAGTTTGCCAAGGGTCACTGACCCAGCTGGTAGAGCAGGAGCTCGAGGTGGGGTCTGTGCCTTGCCTGCTCCCTCAGCCCTGCCACCCATGGACCCAGTTTAGACTGGGTTGCGTCATCAGACCACACTTCTCAGGAATAAAAGAAATCTAGAATGCAGGGACATGCACCTTGCTGAATCAACATTAAGATTTAGCCTGGGATGTGTTTCAGACAACAAACCTGTTAGGTTGGGCCCCAGTAAGTGTGACCTTCTGACTGCCTAGTGTTCTGAGCGTAGAAATCACCATGGCAACCACTGTTATCTTTGATTTGGTGCTGGCTTGGCATGGCTGAGAGAGACCCCATACTGACTGGGTAATTTTGCTTTAACCAAGGGCTTTGTTCCCTTAGGGGCCAAATCACGGACCACTTTGTGTAGGCTCCGGGTCTGGGGAAGTATTTAGCTGCTAGTAATCAGCAGGCTGAGAGCTCTGCTCCACCTGGGCGAAATTCAGAGTGAGCATTGGTTGTTCAACGCTGGTCTGATAGCAGTGAGTGGTGGCAGCCAGCGGGGAGGGCACTGGCAGCTGACAGTCCATTATTATAGTCCCTGTGTCTGCTTGGATATTAGGACCTTTAGTCCTATGAACAACGTGGCCCCTTTGTGGGCCTCAGTATCAGAGCCTTGGGCTCCTGGCAGTGGCCAGCGGTACAGTACCCAGCACTTCCTGGTGAGCAGAGCCTGCACGGTCTGCTCTCTGGCTCCTCAGTCTGCTCTTGTTTCCCCATTCTGGCTGCTCTGGAATTGCTATCATCAAGGCTGTCCGAGCCTCTGTATCTTCTACCTGGATTAGCTGAGGTGCTGGCCTGCCCAGGACTGTGCTTGAGGGCTGGGCACCTGCTGCCCCCTAGGAGCATTCCCCCTAGGGCATCAGTGTTAGCACCAGTGGGACTGTTGGCCATGAGGTGGGATTCAGGCAAGCAGACAGGGTCACCAGTGGACAGGCAGGGTGCACAGCAGGATGGCCACCTACTGCAGGAGGGTCAGATGTCAAGCGGTGTTACTAATGGATGTAAGCTAGGCAGGTTGGGAGCCCCAGCAGCTGAGTCTGTCTCTTTCACGAGCTCTCAAGTCCACCGCTGCTGCCCCATCTGTGGTGCCTAGCCTCTGCTACCAGGGCACTAAGTCCTCACAAGGTGTGAGTGTGGGGGTGGGCGGGGAGAGCAAGGGAGAGCCCATCCTATTCTATGCCTCATGCTGTAACACCTAAGCAGGTAGCACAGGAAAATGTCTCAAGGGGTTTTTGAACCAAACAGTGCCACTTGTTTGGGTCAACCATAGCCTTGCTTCTTAACACCAAGCAGTCATTAATGCTGTGGTTTTGGGCCATCACAATCTCACTCCTTAGCACCAATCATCTTTGTCCCTTCACCCTCTCCCGAGAAGAAAATGTCTCAGCTGGCTTGCAATGATAGAAATGTGGATACAAACTGTTTCAACCTGGCCTGGCAGGAGCTGCCTTCAGGAGCCAGGTGACCAGCTGGAATCCTTGTGATCATTTGAGGAAGTCATGGAGAGTTCTGGCTAGCTGGTATTGGTATAAGGATAGTCCCACTGACTGTTAGACATTATGGTAGTGCTTTTCTTAAGACAGCACAGGAAAGAAGTGAGAACTCAATACCGGATGATCATAGTCCAATTGCCCCTTCCCCAACGCCACTGCTTATTTACAGGAACATGAGCAGAAGGAGCTTGCACCAGAAACATAAGAACTACCAATAATAGTTGATTTTAACCATGCTTTAACAATGCTTAACATATCACCTGCTGCCCAGGAAATGCAAGTCCTCCCGTTTGTCTCACAACTGGGCCAGGGTCTGTGATGACTCCTTCACCCCATCATATTGGTAGACCCTCCCTTTTGTTGTTTCTAGTGGATTCTTCCACTGGTCAAGGCACTTAGGCATTCTGAACTGGGGAGGGAAGATCTTGCTGTGGGCGAGAAGGCAACATGAAAAGGGGATTCCCGTCCATCACTTTTTAATGCTAGGAGCTGAGACACTACACAGAACTTATAGTTGAACTGAGACACTACACAGAACCCATAGCACAGCCAAGACACTACCACAGAACCTATACCAGAGCTGAGACAGATACTACCACAGAACCTATGCCAGAACTGAGACAGATACTACCACAGAACCTATGCCAGAGCTGAGACACTACCACAAAACCTACAGCAGAGCTGAGTCACTACCACAGAACCTATAGCACTACCACGGGCACCTGACACTCACTCGTCCTGGTATGCCTTAATATTTACTCTTATTTTTTGTCTTTTCCTTTGCTCCAACATGTAGTTAGGTAGCTTTGTGGCCTTCTTGCTTTTTGTCCTCCATTTCTGTTCCCTCCACCGTAAGTTTGATGTGAGGACCACGTGCTCCATTCCCTGTTGCAAGCAGCATGAGGACAGGTATGGTAAGCAGCCCTTTTCCCTGCATCACTACTTCCATTCCTTGGTTCTTTCCACTTGTCCTGGCCCATAACTCTCAGGAGCCCCTCAACCATGCTGCATCTCTTACTGTTTCCCTAAGCCCCCCACACAAAGTCTTGACTAGTCTACTTGATATCTTTGCTCAAGTGTCTTAAAGTCATCTCAGATTCCAAGATACCAATATAAGTGGTGTTTTATGGAATCCCCATACTTTGAGCCACGTCAAATGTGAGGAATTCTGGGAAAAGAGACATGTTCTAAGATGGGCTTTCTCCCTACAGAAAAAGAACCTTACATTAGAAGTTATAGCTTGATTTATAACTTTAGTATATAGAAGAAAAGCCCCCACCAGCAAAATGCAGAAGTTTAAGACTTTCCTGAGTCTTGCAGTTCATATCCCTAGGTGAAAATGGATCAATGAACCTCACCTCTTAGGGACCACCTATTAAATCATATGGTCCATTTATGACTAGAAAAAAAATTTAAATTAAAAATATCAAGTTAGCCAGAGAAGAAAGTTATATGTTTGGAGCACATATTATCCTCTTACATCTAAGTAAAATGTCATATAGATAGCATATAACAATAGTCATTTATGCCTCTGATCAAGAAGCCTAGGTTGAATTAAGGTGGTGAACTTCAGTATAAAAATGTCAGAAAGTGTCTGGGTCCAGTGGTCCTATCGCAGCCAGGGTCTTTGTTCATGTCCATGGTTCCGGTTACCATTGAAGGCCATGAGGATGCCTGAGGTCTGGGATGCCACCTGGAGCCACGTTTGTGTCTGAGGGCCAAACTGCCACTGGGGCCATGCCTATTTGACTGGCCTACATGGCTACCTGGAGCAGTGGTGACATTCAGACCTGGCTGTTGTGTAGGACCATGTCTGCACCCATGGTCCTACTGTAGCTGGGGTCTGTTTTGAAGTCTGAGGACCATGTTGCCACTAAAGGGCATGGAAGCCTGGGGTATGGGCCATAACCTGTGGCCTTGTTTGTGTCCAGGGACAGTGATCTCGGAACCCTGCTGCCACCCACAGCCATGGTGTCATCTGGGCCAAGTTGCTGACGGCCATACCTGTGTCTGTGGTCCTGCTGCAGCTGGGATCTGTGTTGATATCTGTGGCTCGTGTTACCTCAGGGGGCCTTAGGAACCATTTATGATGACATCAGAGGGCCGTGCTGAGCCGGTCCCACCCTTGGACATGCAGCAAGAGAATTGCCCTGACCCTCATGGGAGAGCTGGCTCCACCCCTCACCTGAGGTGGGACCCCAGTTCCCTGAACCACCTAGGCTCACATCCAGGACCTTGGGTTGGCCCACTCTAACATCTACCCCATCTAGGACCTGCCAGAGCTCGTGGAGGGACTGGTCCTGTGGAACAATACAAACATGATCTCCGTGACTTGGGGTGGCCGAAGGATATCCGAGAGGAGTTTTGGTGAGGGTCCAGTGATGACGGGGTACCAGAAACTAGAGGCCTTGAACCAGACCAGTGACTTAATGAGGCTGATTGGAGAAAGGGTCTACTGTGTAACACCCTGCAGCTCCCGCTGTCACTAAGAGAGGTGGACAGACAGAAGTGAAGAGGGCTTTTTGTTTTGTTTTAGGGGGGAACTCTGCAAGGGTGGGAGACAGATATGGGGAAATGTGGGAGATGAGCAGAACTGGGGGTGCATAAAGTTGTTTGTAACCTTATGAAAGCCTTGAGAGTATGAACTTTGAGTCAGGGAAACTCTGTTTCAGAAGGGCTGGTCTCAGTTGCCTGCCCTTTCTTTCCCTGGAAAGATGATTCCAACCAGCAAGGAGCTTGGTCTGTTGATCCCCTCTTAGAATTGGAATATGTGGCAACAAGGCATTTTGCCTTTGGGATGGATTCCTAGGACTGTCATTGGAAAGCCTGTCTATGCCCCTCCCCATTTTTCCTGTGTGTCAGGATCCTCATCACCACTCAGCATCACAGGCACCAATTCCTTCCATCCGTTCTCCTTCCTACTTGACCTCAGTTAATAAAAACCCTTCTCTGGGCTTTCTGACTATATGTTCAAGTTCACTTCTGAGCTGGATATGCAAAGAAACCAGTGTATACCACCTGATTCATCAAAAAATGTTTCAGATAGGTACTTCTCTCATGCTGTGTGTGAAAATCAGAACCCATAGAGATTAGATTACCTCCGTTGCCCCAAAGATACCAGAATATGACAAATTAGGTCTTAAATAGTTCTGGCCCCGTGTTCAGCACTGCTTCCCCATTCTAATGATACTGTCAATAGGACACACTAGTGGCACTGACTTGCCCTTTCTGAGTCCACCCTTTAAAAATAACAGTAGTTCTACGTTCTGAACAACTTATGCTCCTGAGGATCAAGAGATAAGAAAGCAAGACTCGAAACTGCCGGGAGGACAGTGATTCCCAGCAACCTCACAGTTCCCAGAGTGCACGCTCCAGTCACCAGGCAGATGCAAAATGAGGTGAGAATATTCTTCACTGTAAGTAATGAAAGAAGACGGGATCAGTTTTGCCAATTTTATTGAACCAATAAAATTCCTACTAATAACAATGAAATAAATTCTGCAGGTATAAACGTGATACAGTTTAACAAAACCCATTGTTCTGTACCTATAAATAGATTTTCAAAATGTCATAAAAAGTGCAGTTATGAATTGTTAACAGGTTAATACACAGTTCCTTTATTTCAGATGTGTTTGTCTTGATTCACTAACTGTTCCTTCTTTATCTGTTCAAATAATATTACCCATCCCTCAAAAAACAAAACCAACAACAGCAGAACGAGAAGAGGAGCGTTAAAGCACAAGGGTATCACACACAAGCTGGCCCGTTTGGGTCAGCTCTAGTCAGAACTGTCAAGTCAGCAACATAAGAACAAAAATCAAGCCTACTTATCCATAGAAGCTCTCCTGGGTTCTGTCATCGCCAGAACTGTCAATGCATGTGGAGGGCATTATCGGTAACCACCATCGTCTGCATCTATGCAGGGTCTGTTCTGCAGGAAGAGGGTGAAGTGGCTGTTGAGAAAGCTTGCTATTTTCAGAGTTGAAACTATGAAGAGGATGCTGCCACTTGACAGTGAATTTGTAGATCCTAAACTGCAAACTGCATCAATAAAAAATTGGAGAGAAGCTTATCCTAACTTAAAACCATATAGAGTAAGAGACTGGTGTGTGTGTGTGTGTGTGTGTGTGTGTGTGTGTGTCTTCAAGATCATGTTCATCCACCTTACATGAGTCCAAAGTCACGTGCTTCATAAGAAAAATTACAGCAACAAAGCACAGGACTACGAAGGTGAAACATCACAGCTTCTGATTACATCGAATATAAAGTACCAAGGGACGCCAGGGTAGCTCTGTATTAATACTGATGAATTATGAACTAGAGCAGGTGCTTCACAGCATGCTACATACATCACTCACACCTTAAGGAGAAGATGTCTACGTGGAAAGTCATGAACTTGGCATCTGACTTGTGCGATTCAGCCACAGTCTTCATGTATACATTCGTTATGCAGCTGGCCTGCACAATCAGGATTCAGAAGAATTTTCAAGTTCAACTCCTATTTCATAGTTAAAAGCTACATCCAGTTCTCCCATGAGAGGAACACTTCTTTCAGGTTTGAAGGAGGTAAGCCAAGTGGCGAGGCCATGTTTCTAGGGTGGCCCGACAGGGTTCTGGTTTTCCTTGCCAAGACTCAACGGGTAAGGAGATGCCAAGCGGCCTGGCACTTGTTTTCCCATCCATTTTGTTTTGGGTTGAAGGAGTAAATGTGACGAGATAGAGGAAGAAAATAAATCCTAATTTCTCTCTCTGCAGAGACAGCCAATATAAAAGCAATGTCTGCACTGGCTGTGGAATAGGGATCACTTTCCTTGGTGGACAGGGTACCATTTAACTCGGCATCTATTTTGGGAAACCAGGGAGATTCAGAAAAGAGATGCCTCTGCTTTGAAAAGGCAAATCTTTGGCCACTCATCTGATACATTTCCTTCATCCTACCTTTTGTTCTATCAGACTCAGGAGAGCCCAGTTAAAGTTTGTAAAGATCAATTAAGAAATCAGGTTTCTTCTGGATATAATGTGTACATTTAACTCAGCAATACCCATGAGCAACATTTTAACACTAAAGACCACAGACTCTCTCAACATTCTTTCCATAAACGATACATTCATTTTAAGAGGTTACTTGGAGTAAGAAATACACAGCTTTAGCAAAATTTTACATACCAAAATTATATTTTTGATATTTCAATTTTTAATGTTTGGGGTCCTGTGAACTATAAAGTGGGGTGCTCGTTCTATGGGCTACTTTGTGGCACAGGCTGGATCACCTCAAGGGTTTCCACATGCATTCAGAAGCAGACGCTCCCTTACCCTTCCAGTTCTGTACTACATGGAAGTGCAGTCCTAATTTAGTTAAAGCTAAACAAACACTTCTTGACATATCATTTTAAGTCACCAGGTCATTGCCTAAGTGCCTCCTTTACTCTTGGGTCCTTAAACACATTAATCGGGCATTGCATGTGGGTGCTCATGCCTGGGATGGGAACATCTGAAGACCATCAGAGATCTGATCTACAGCCCAAACAGGGTAGTTCACCTTTCGGTTAGACAGTCATCTATGTGTGAAACATGTGTCTCCTCTTAGGAGCCTGGCTGTGGGGGAAGCAGCAACACTACCACCTCTGCTCCTTAATGACGCTATCTGGACTCACACAAAGAGCAGCGGCAGGAGCAAGCCTCAAGCCAACACACTTCCTTCTTATCTCACCCAGGGAAGAATGGGGTTAGAAGCTTAGTTAATTGAGTGAAATGCTCATGTACTCAGTTTTGTGGGTTTTTTTTTTTTTTAATCTACATTACACAGCAAATAGGCTATTATGATCCACTTTGTCTGCCAGGGATTTCCTGTCCCATTGAAGACTTACAGGTTACTCTGGACTGTTGGAGAATTTTAACTGCATTTAAGCAACGGGGACTATTACCGGTATTTACCCTCTAATACAGACCAAGTTAGGCTAGTAATCCAATCACTTTGAATTCTTGCTAAATGTTAAATTCTGCATGGTAGAAATAGATTAATTTCTTTATCATGTATAAATATAAAGGTTCCTACTTTGATAGAAGGCAAACGTTTTGTGATTTATTTAAAATATGGAGTAGTATTACTGAACAACAGAGAATGAACCCATGAGAAGGCTGGGTGCTCTGAATTTATAGGCTCTTTGGGGCTGAGGTAGAGGAGAGCAAGGTATCTTGGCAGCTGGGAAGAGGATATGAACAGCAGTGGGTAGACAGAACACACTGGATGCTGTATATATCTGCTAAGGTGTCCAAGGCGGATGGTGGAGAGAGTGGAAGGGGGTTGGGGGAAAGCCATATTCTTCATGATGGGGAAGACATCCTCAGAAAGACGTAGTGGTGACGCTCAGCAGGTGGCTGGTGATGTTCGACTGTGACAGGCTTGGGGATGGTGGATGAGGCACTTTAAGGAAGAGAAAAGCAGGAAAGGGTGGATGGAGGCTGGTGAGAGTTTCTACCTATACAGCTGGTGCCTGTGCCAAGGACAGCCAGAATCTCAGCTCTGTGTTCCAACTGTTCCTGTAAAATGTTTTCTTCCTCACAGGACTCAGCCTTGGTGCACACTTCCACTCCAGACCCACTTCATACCGGCCTTTTCCGGTCTTGGCCTTCCCTAAGCAGGTGCTGTTGGTGGCCAAGTTCTCAGTGCCATAAGATGCAGATGTGTGGGGTTCACACTGTGAACTGACAGGATACACTTACATTATGGCCTGCTTTGGGGGAAGACTGAGTCTGCATCTGAGTCTCCAGAGGCACAGGGACAGTAGGGACCAGTGCAGGGTGATGGCCACCTTGAATTGGTTCTAACCACACCCCCTTCAGACCTTTCTGCTTGCTGGTGAGGCACCTCTAAGAAAGCATATGCACTGCATATGTGGATCATCTTGCATGTCTTTTATCCCATGCAAAACGGTCTGTTTCGCAGAGAATGAGACACAACACAAAGTTAAAAGCCTCATTTGCCCATTGCAGCACATACCACCTGCACAGTCCACTGGATGTGTTCTTTGTCCTGGCTTACAGTTTAAAGGAGCCTTGCCATCATACAGGCACAGACTTGCCACCGGAAGTGTTGACTATTTTAAGAAGTAATCCATAACTGTTTGCTGGTAAATTCACTTTGGTGCGGCATAAAATTCTATGATTTTGGATTAGCAAAGCTTTCTGAGGTGGGAGAGAAAGTAATTCCCTGGATGATATCCGTTAGATCTTAGAATTATGTAAATTTTTAATAGATACAACACAAACAAAATAGGGTTCTTGTTCAAATTTTATATGACCTTTATATAAATCTTGAGTTTTCTCTTTTAAAAATAGCCCTGTACAGCTGTGCTATATTGGGTTTAAAACTGGTTCAAAAGCCCAAGGCTACACCCTGGATTCCATTTTAGCTACCCCTGATTTACAGAGCACCCTAAGGCAGGGGGTGGGGTGGGGACAACAAATAATTCATTGGAATGAGACAAGATACTTATTTTAAAAAGTAGTCCATCTCCAAAAGCCATTTTCCATCAGAGTAGCATGAATCTGCCTGAGGAAGCCACGTCAGAGGCAGCCCCAGGGCACTTGGGCCATTCCCACAGTCCAGTGGGTTAAAGAGCAGGCCCACTTTCATGTGTGAGGGTGTGCACATATTTCTATCTTCTTTTTAATTTTTGAGACAAGGTATCACAATATAGCCCGGGCTGATCCCCAAGCCACCACCCCCTTGTTCATCTTCCACGTACTGGGATTACAGGTATGTGCCACCAAGCCTGATTTCCTTGATGTTTCTGACAGTGATCTGAAAAGCTGAAAATTAGCAGATGCTAGCAAATGTGAGATTCCGAACTGAACGGAATATTCCAGCATGCCCAGCATGGGTATCAGGCTGATTTTAACACCAGAAGCAAGGAGTTGAGGACTTACTTCACAACCAGACGTGTTCTCCACACACACACTCGCACGCTTATGTTTGGCACAATGTGAGCCCTGGGTGCAGCTCAGCTTATCACAGGCTCTGTTATTACACCGATTGAGTCAGATAGCTCCTTTGAAAAATATCACATTTCAGTATAAAAAGCTACACTATAAATTACTACATTGTAAATTCAATACTCTGAAAAAAATGCCACCCTGGAAAACCGCATCAGAATTTCAAGTTTGCAGTAGATAAAGCGGTTGACAGCCCACTCTTACAGCAACATCTGCACCAGGAATGTGGAGTGCATGCTGTAGCGTGGAGGTGGGGCCACCTTCACAAACCAACATTTTGAGGCTGGTTCACTGAGGCTCATAAATACATTGCTGTGTTTTTATTCACGGTTCCAAGTCAACTTATTTTCCTGATTATTGATTGGTCTGTTGAACTAAAAGGAAGTTTTGCTAGAAGAGAAATCTATTAAAGGCACTAATATTTCCATAGTCCAATCTCTACTTACATTTCTGGGGCAATACAAAAACAAAAGCAAAAAGTAAGTGGCCACTTTACTTAACCCTTTTCTTCCCTTTTGGTCTAAAGATTATTCAGAGTTCTGTGAGAATTCCTCCTCTTGGTCAATACAGGAAAACTATTTTCATCCTGTCATTCAGTTCATCTGAACAAAAGAATGAGGCTAGGAAGTGAAACTGTTTTCTAGCATGCGAAAAAACGCAATAATAAACTCTATCCTAAATGTGAAAGCCTTAAAGCTGGGAAAGCTCACGGGCATTTATGCCACTGCCTGTGTTTGCCATTCTTCTAAGTACTGTTCTTGTGGTTCATACACATCTAAAGAAGGAATGAACACAGTCCACACAACAAACACGATACAGAACCCTGGCACAAGCTCTCTGAGCAATCTCTAAAGGAGCCACCCTGTCTTCAAATCTTAGTGACTTTTTCCTCACATGGAGGATGTTAAGCAAGATCCTGGAGTCTAAAAATGAAGAACTACCCATGCTACAGGTCTACAGCCATCATTGCTCTCCTCCCCGGGACACAACGCTAAGTAAAAGGAGCTAACATCCCAGAAAAGGACAGCAGGCAGAAGGACAGCCTAAGGAACGTTGGCCCACAGTTCTGTCATAAGAGAAAAAGTAACCCACACAACAGGGAGAGCCTTAGTGAGCGCTCTGTGGGAGCTTCATGGATGACTCACTAGAGATAGCTATGTTTTAGGTTAGCATGTATGTGTAAAATGCAAGTCACCTTTCACCAAGTGAAGGCGCTTACCCGTGCAGTGTGTCCTCTGGTGCTATAGCAGCTCTCTAGGCACGTCACTGGTCAGTAACATAACACAGATTAAAGCTAGAAACACATAGGGTTGTGCTCTCTGAAGACAGTCTAATCAAACAACACAAACTGATGCAAAAATGTGACTTTTTGGCTGCCCTTTTTCTCCCCATGACAGTGTGTGTGTGTGTGTGTGTGTGTGTGTGTGTGTGTGTGTGTGTGTAGCTAGTTGTCCAAACAGATTTTTCTGGGGGAATGAATGAATGCTTTGGCTCAGTGAAATCACAGTTCACCCTCAGCAAGGTAAAACTGGAAAACACCTAGCACAGTAAAGACATCTGAAGGTCATTTCTTCGTGGCTCTGTTTGAAAGGACACTTCTGTAGTGACATGATAGGGAAGCCGGGTCGATTTTTAAAGACACTGCACTGTTTTGTTGTTGCTCGATCACATTAAAGCACAGAAACACATTTTTTCCTTTGAATAACAGATTACTTAACGTATTATAAGATGAGACTCATGTAAAATAATTTCCAAAGCTGTAACATTGAAAAATAGGGGTGTATTAACTAACCTTCCTTAACTCTCAGCAAAGGAGCATGTGCAAAGAAACATTTGGTCAGTGTTGTGTGCTGGGATTTGTGTGCGAGCTGTAAGCAGCACTGCAGGCACCAGCTACTAGAGGTGACGGAGGACCACGGTGCAGGACTCAAGGAACTGTGCCTAAGTCCACTGCCACACAGACAGCCATGTGGGAAAATGAGGCCTCTGCTTTAGAAGACAAAGAAAGTAGCTAAATTTGGCATTTCAGTAGCATGCTATAGAATTCATCATTATTAATTTCACATTAAATTATGGACAATGTCTGTATCACATTTCACGTTATTGTCAATAGCAGTGTAAGAAAAAAAAATCAGATAAACCAAAACAGAACAGTGCCTGATCATCTCCTGGGGCACAAGTTGTGTTCCAGGAGCAGCTTGGTTCAATAGCACAAGCCTTCCCAGACTCAGGACACACATGGGCAGTTTCCGGTAGAGGACACCATTCTTTGCCGGATGTTGATAGCGGAGAAAGAACTGCTTGAGCAGATTGCAAGCACTTTTCCTTATGCTCTTTAAGTAAAGACAAGTGATACACATACACATGAACTCCAGAGCACTGAGTGAAGCCTTAGCAAACCAGGTCATGATTTATGTCAGATCCCAAATCCAGCTCTAAGCAATGTGAAGTAGTGCTCGTCAGGGTTACTTTTGCAACTGTTAGCAATGTTAAGCATAGAGAAATATAAAACACACCATTGCACATTACAGCCAGAAAAAAATAAAAACAAACAAACAAAACAAACAACTCCCCCCCCCCCAATCAAACCCTAACAACAATAACAAAACAGAAACAGAAACAATAAACCTCGACAGCTACACTTTGACACTAGGAAACTGAGTAACTGCTGAGGCTGCGTCACAAACAAGTTCTGCTAGGAGTCCTGTGTGAGAGGCCCTGACACACGCTGACGCCAGGGGCGGGGCTTCAGGTCAGGTGCCGAGTTATGGCACGCAGAGCATAAAGCAGCTCAGCTTGCATCCGGGCTTCCATCAGCAGCAGATTCACATGGACCTGGAAACCAAATGGCACTGGCTCAGTGACTGTACAACACAGGAGAAGAATGCAGAAAGGTTTCCAGGTACCACATTTGCATAGGTTCTATGTATTCGGACACCACACACAGGCCTGGGTATGCACATATATATGATGAACACTCAAACTTGCTGTTGTGGATAGTAAATGTAAACTTAAAATAAAATTAAAAACACATTCCTAGCATTTAAAATTTTAAATTAAGAATTAAGGTTAAAAATACACTTCCAGGTTTAACTTTAAGCCCTGAGTGAAGCTGAAGCTCACCTCGGTTTGTGTGACTATCTGATCTCACCAGATGCCCACCATCTGCAAACACTGTAAAATCTCAGGGCTCCTCTCTGGGGAAAACCTCGCAGCTGAAAGGCTGATGTAAAACCTCTACACTTTCTAAATTGATTACAAGGAAATGCTCTAATGTTGAGTTACTCCATACCTTCCTATCATCTGAGCATGGCTGCTCTAGCATTGAGTTACTCCCCATCTTTCTATCATTTAAACATGACGTTGGGCATACTCTCCTGATGACAATATATAATTTCTAGAAAGGGAGGAAATCTATTGCAGATATAAAAAGAGCATAAGGATTCATCAAGGCTGAAGATGAAGTGAGTAATATGACTAACCTTAAGACTTCAAAAATTATTAAAAGTGGAGCCATAACACACTTTGCCAAGGCCATACAGATCATTGGGAACCGTTAGGACCCCAGAATGAGTTTTTCACATTCAGCTTGAACACAGTAGTATAAAGGAGACAGATTCAATGCTTTAAAGGCCTAGGACCTAAAGTCAGATCTGATGCTATACTGTTGGTAAAGATTCTTAATTCTTACTAGGTTCTAATCTAAATAATAATTCATATTACTCCCTCCACAGATATTCTTTTTTTTTTGTTTTGTTTTTTTTTGTTTGTTTTTGTTTTTGTTTTTCGAGACAGGGTTTCTCTGCAGCTTTGGAGCCTGTCCTGGAACTAGCTCTTGTAGACCAGGCTGGTCTCGAACTCACAGAGATCCGCCTGCCTCTGCCTCCCGAGTGCTGGGATTAAAGGCGTGCGCCACCACCGCCCGGCCTCCACAGATATTCTTATGTAAAAATATATTTGGCTCACATGTCCTTCACTATAATGGCAAAATACTAAATTACAATGAGGATCTTTGGTTTGAACAGTAACCTGGTAGCTACTAAGAATTTCTAAACAGCAGTGCCTTCCATGCTGCGTACAAGTCTACCCAGTACTGCTTCTTAGTGTTTTTTTTTTAATAGAATGGTAGACTTATTGGTATTTAGGTCCAATCTTTCAAAGGCTGATGCTAAAATGTTGGCTACTTTTTTATGTCAACTTGACAGAAGTTAGGTTCATCTGGGAAAAAGGAATCTTGAGAAAATGCCTTCATAGGATTGGCCTGTGGGTAAGTCTGTAGGGCATCTTGGTTGATAATAGATGTGGGATGGTCCAGCTCACTGTGGGTGGTGCCACCCTTGGGCAGGTCCTGCTCTGACCTGTGTGACCTCAGAGCTGTAAAGCTAAGATAAACCTTCTTCCCAAAGATGTTTTCCATCATGTGTTATCACAGCAATAGAATATCACTGACTCAGATGTACACCTTCTTAGATTAAGAGCACACATCTAAAATTTAGTCAACAGTCAACATATTTTATATTAATACAACATGAAAAAAATAGCTAGCTCAATTTACCACCCTCCTTGTTTCGTGATTGAAACTGTCATGCTGAACCTAATGTCCTTGAGGTCTGCTTGGTGATGACACTGACCTTCTCTGAGTGTGTGAACTGCCGCCAGTAGCTGTCATACATGCGCTTTGTGGTTCTCTCAGGGTAGCAGGTCACCGTCTTGATGTAAACCTTCAGGCTCCGTTCAAGTAACTGGTTAACTTCCCCATAATCATAGTCATCATACCTGTGAGTGACAGTACTGTGATGTGAAACCCAAGCCTCACTGCTCAGGCCTTGCTATTCAATGATATCATAAGCAAAGTCCATTAAGTAAGTCATAGGGAGTATTTACTGAATGTCTGCGTGTCACACACCCTTCTCATTACTGAGATTCTGTAGTGAACAAGAGGGAAAAACATCTACCCCTAATGTCACAGAGCTTAAACTCTATTAATATGTAAAGAGAAAACACTACAAAGCAAACATACAATTTGAAGGTGGTGGTAACTACATAAAGAAAAAATGGACCGGATTGTGGTGGTACACACAATTAATTCCAGCACTCCAGAGGCAGAGCCAGGCAGATCTCTGAGTTCATGGTCAGCCTGGCCTACAGAGTCAGTTCAAGGACATCTAGGACTACAGAGAGAAACCCTGTCTTGAAACACTAAAGAGGCCAAAAAAAAAAAAAAAATGGAAAGAAGAATGGATATACAGCATTGGAGTATTGGACTGTAATTTTCAGCGGGGCAGGCAGGTGAGAAAACAGTAGAAGGTATTGAATGAGTAAGAGTAAGGCCAGCCAGTAAAGGCTGGTCAGGTGTTCTCAGTCAGAGGGTGAAACCCTGAGTCAGGCAACACTTCAGACCGATGGAGCAGAAAAGTCTTAAAACCAAAATCCTAAATAGTCCTAAATCCAAAGTTATGTGAAAAAGAGATCATGTTTAGGGTTGAGCATTTTTTAACTTTCTCTTTTGCAAGGATGGAGATCAAAGCCTGGCCTTGTACAGGCAGAGCAGATTAGGAATACTGACCCGGTAGTGCTCTTTATTAGTCGATTTTTCGGGAATTTTGTGGTGTTTTGGTTAAAACTATAGAGAAGACTGCTTAACAAACTGAAACTGAATCCCAGTTTCAATCGGTAATGCTTTTCTTTTGGGATGTGCTTGCTCATGACTGCCTAACTTCTCTTTGCAAAT
This sequence comes from Arvicola amphibius, assembly GCF_903992535.2. Classification (NCBI taxonomy): domain Eukaryota; kingdom Metazoa; phylum Chordata; class Mammalia; order Rodentia; family Cricetidae; genus Arvicola; species Arvicola amphibius. The sequence continues at coordinate 83,394,672 of NC_052049.1, read as the reverse complement.
CTATGTCATAAGGAAGTCTACAGAGCCCAGCTCAAGCAGCTCTCCCGAGTAGACCTCTCCATCTCCTTCCCTCCAGGTCTTATCATCCTCTCCAGCTACTTCTTCAGTTTAAAGGCTGTTAATTAACTTGTGACCCAACCACCTCACCTTGGTGCTTTTGGGAGCAGCCCAGCATTGGGAGTACAGAGTGCCCTAATTATAATTCCTTCATAAGGCAAGCCACAGTAACCATACAGACCTGAATTTGTTATTGCTATCTGAATAGACACTTTTTTCTCCTCACACTGACCTATCAGGAAGGATTCTCAAACCTGCATCTCATTCTTTTTACTCTCCTGCCTTAGTAAATAAAGTCTTACTGCTCTGCTTGCGCCATCATCAAGATTCACAACACACTTTTTATTTATCTGTAATTTACTTACATGTTCATGTACATGTGTAGTACATGTGTGGAAGCCAGAGGCCAAGCCTTAGTACTAGTCTTCAGATGCTGTCCACCTTAGTTTTTGAGACAGGATCTCTTACTAGGACCTGCAGCTTGCCAATCAGGCAAGGCTGGCTAATCAGTGAGGCCTCGGGACCTGTCCCCACCTTCCGAGGGCTGGGATTCAAGTAGGCATTTAAGTAAGTGCTAGGGATTGAATCCAGGTCTTAATGCTCATATTTATGGCAAGTTTTACCAACCAAGTCATCTCCCTAAGTTCCAAACACTTTAAATGAAGAAAATAAACTCTGAGATGAAATTAATTTTTAATTTTTAAATCAGGTAGCATTCCCCCCTAGAAAGATGTACTTCCAAACAGGCTAAAAATAAAACAAATGCTTGAATTTCCACTCAGAAATGTGTAAGACTGTCTGCACAGTGAACACACCTGATTCCAAACATACAGTGAACGTAGTTGAACAACGCCCTGCGCAGTGTGGTTGTGTCCACATCCTCATGGGTGGCCATCGTGTTGTAGGTGAGATTGTAGACCATTCGGAACTTCTCATCCAGGAGGTGTCCGATGTCAGAGTAAAGCCTGTTTACCAGCGAGAAGCCGTGATTTTCCCAGGTGTAGTCCTGGATGCAGAAAAAGTGTCCACTTACAAAATGGGCATTCTCTGTTAAACCATGTAGTTTTTTAAATTTTTAAAATAAATAAAACTGTTGAAGAAAGTTAGTGTGGGGTATTTCTGACTCAGTTCTAGGATGGCAGCTTTACCAAGCATGCTTCTGGTCAGGCTGTGGAGTGCAGAGACAGGGTATTGTCTCATAGGGTCTAGGGCTTGGCATGTTTATGATGAACTCTGGCTTCCTCCTCTGGACAGGCAGTCTGTACCCTATACTTTATCTGAAAGGACCCAGAAGTTCTTGGCTATTGCTATGTCATCAAATTTACTCAGGCATAAAGGAGTCTGAATTTATCTCCTGTCCCCACAGAGTCCCATTGTACTGTGGGAGGACTGGTGTAGTCAAATTTCAAAATGCCTTATTATAAATGTCATAGTTACACAAATATGTAACTATCCTCCATAATGCAGGCAACTAAACTAAGCAAACTGTTTTCTAGTGACTTCCTAAGGTGAATATGTTGAAATAATTACCATCCTATGGTAACATCAGATAGACTGGGTTGAAGATCCTGTCAAAATGCCTATTGGCCACTTTAGAAGACACTTTATTTACATTTCAACAGTTATCCCTTGGAAGGGCAGAACTCTCTAGTTTCTCTACGTTAAAAGCTCTGTGTATGCCGGGCGGTGGTGGCGCACGCCTTTAATCCCAGCACTCGGGAGGCAGAGGCAGGCGGATCTCTGTGAGTTCGAGACCAGCCTGGTCTACAAGAGCTAGCTCCAGGACAGGCTCTAAAGCTGCAGAGAAACCCTGTCTCAAAAAACAAAAAAAACAAAAAACAAACAAACAAAAAAAAAAGCTCTGTGTACCTGGGCTCGGAATGTTGGCAAATGCTCTTCTCCTCGCCTGGCGAAGTCCTCATACCCAAAACCTGGGTCTTCAATGTATCGTGAAACATCAGCTGTTATGATCATGTCATCTTCGAAATCTAAGGGACAATAAAGGAATTCAGGATACAGAGCTAAGATAATGAGCCTGAACCCCAGTTCTCTCCATTTTTTAGGTTTTCAAAAGTGACAGTGTTGACTACTTGACATATAGCACATAAAATATTGGTTAGTGAAGTTCTAAGTACAATTTCCTTACCAAATATTGGGTAATAAGATTTAATTATAGTACTGCACGGTGAACACCGTCCCCCAAGCCTGAGCATGAACATGGGAGCAGAACACTCCCATGGCGCTGAAGCTGTGGTCAGGGCCATGTCCCAGAGCGCAGGGACACCAGGGAGGCAACACTGCCATCCACAATAGGTTCAGCATTCTCGCTGGTGAAAACCCACTACTGAGAAACTGTAAAGGCTTAGTGCATATTATTTTAAGCTGAAAACAATTTTCTTCCAACTCACTGTGTTTTAGATTAGTGTCTTTGTAATTACTCCACCCCCTTCATGATTTCAAGTATTTAACAGTTAATAAACAAACTTTTTTCTTTATTCCATAAATGAACACATCGTTCTCAAAATAAAAAAGTAGTTTCTATGCGATGAATAAGTTTTTTTGTAAGTAATTTATGTTAAGTTAGTTTGGTCTTTAATAAAAAACTAATTCTCATCTGGGTAAATTTTTAGGAGTTTGAGAAAATCATACAAATTCTTCTGAAAGACTATACATGAAAATTCTAATAAGAAAAAGTCTCCTTTTTATCTTTAAGTTGGGGCCATTGACTCATTTCAGGATGCATGAGAACAGCAGAGATCAGATTCCCAGACTACATAACGTTGAACACATGGCATTGAATTCTCACCGTTCACTACTCAGGCCAAGAGGAAGCTGACACCTGCTGAGCACTTCCTGCATGGCAGGTGATGCCACAATCCCAACAGCCACATTTTTCCTTAATTCATTATATTAAAAAGAAAAATCCACTTAAGAAATAACTATTCGTCAGTTCTGATCTGAAGCTTTTCTTATCTTTTCTTCTTTCTCCACTTTCTCCAGTGCTAGGCCTTGTGTATACGGGGTGGGGGTTGGGGCAAATACTCCACCCAGGATCTCTGTCCCCAGTGCCATCTAAAGCTTTTAAGCAGTTTTCCTCTACGATGAAAGCCCTGTATGATGGCTTATGTGTCATACAAACTCATAACTCTGATTCGCCTACAGTCCAGGCTCCATTCAGAGAATCTAAGCACAGCAATGGTTCTCACAGCACCAGCTCTTGACTCAAAGAAGTCACGCTTCTCTTTCCCACCATCACACCATGCACAATGACAAACCCAACCAGGAGTATCTGTGGCACTGAGCTGCCAGCTGCCCTAGCCCCTGGGCCACTGGATTCATTTGCAAATGCTAACACTGGATTGGTCTGTCGCAGGACTCCCTTTGTCTTTGATACTAGTCATTGTTCTGCTCATGTTAAACATTCTAATTTTAAATTACAATTTAAACATTCTAATTTCAAAATAGTTAACTAACCATATCAAAGTGGGCCCCAGGAAAAACCTTATAACTTAGAATTAGCAGCAGACAAGAGCTGTTTTCTAAGCAATCTGTCCTTATAAAAGGATGTATGAAGGTACCTTGACTGTTTACAGTTTATTCCACTTGGGTCTTAAGTGTTCTTCCAATGTCCACATGGGACAGGCTGGACCTGTAGGAGGTGGAGCCTCCTGTGAGGCGTTTAGGTGGTTAGGGTTCCCTCAAAAGTAACTGTAGGTCTTCCTGGATTTGTGTTACCACAGATCCAAGGCAATGGGACCAGCCAATCACAGGCTGATGTCTAATAGTCCAGCCAATCACAGGCTGATGCCTAATCCAGCAGCTCTGCACTAGCTGGACTGACCATTTTAGTATTTGTAAGAGTCACAAAGGACTGACTGTAAGAGTCACTATTCTTTCTAGATTTACCTTAAAGGTTTAAAAATACTACTCAGGTGATCAACAGCCTGAAATTATTTCGAATTTTACCTAAACAAATATTTAAGTGTGTTCTAAAAGGAAACAGCATTTTATACACACACACACACACACACACACACACACACACACACACACACACAATTTTCTTGGTTTTTTTGTTTGTTTTTGTTTTGCTTTTTTGAGACAGGGTCTCTCTATTACATCTGTCTGTATACAGCTTTCAGTCAATAGATAGGTAGTCAGCAGTGTGAGACAGAAGACACTCCACTGTAGTAATGCAGTGATTCTCTCATAAAGGTAATATGAATATAATAAACATGCATCTTCTTCAGAATTAAAGACTCTTATAGTCCTTCCTTACATGGAACCTGGGAATTTTGTCATATTAATACTTTCTTAAATAGGAAAAAATTAATTTCTACTTTCATTCTAAAATTGATAAATATTTATTTGTATGTATGTGTATGTATCTGAAACTCAATTATCCACTGTACAGGATCATTTTGGCAAATTTGGTATTGAAATGGTTAATGATAAAATAACACAATGGAATGACTGATATATGATATGGTCTTATTTATTTAAATCAGAATGCAGGAACTGGAGTGATGGATAAGCTGTTAAGAGTACTTGTTTCCTCTCTGAGGACCTGGGTTCAATTCCCGGCACCCATATGGCAGCTTACAACCACCTGAAACTCCAGTTCCAGATGATCCAATGTCCTCTTCTGACCTCCTCTGGTACCAGACACACATACACACATTGCATATATATAATACAGACAAAACTCTGACATACATAAAATAAATCTAAAAAATATTTTAAATAAGAACATAATTTTTAAAATAGGTTCAAGATTTTCTTTTAGCTTAAAATGCTAATAGGTTCAAAATTTTTTAGTTAAAAGTTATTTTCAAGTAGTCTGTGTAAGGGTTCAAGAAGTCTACTTGGAGCCAGGTGTGGTGGCATACACCTTTAAGCCCAGCACTCCAAATACAGGTTCCTGAGTTCAAGGTTAGCTTGGTCTGTAGAGTGAATTCAGGGCCATACAGAGAAAGCCTGTCTTGAAAAGAAAAAAAAAAGGAGAAGAAATCTACTTGCAACCTAAAAGATATTTCTGTTATTTCAAAACAACATAAAGAAGCAAAGTATTTATATCTTACAAGCTCCGGAAGAAATAGAAATATTAGAGTACATAGATATTAACTCTAATAGCACTGTCTGTCTTTTCAAACAGCGCTCTACCAGCAAGGCTCCCTACTGCAGTATTAGCACACCATCAACGTTCCCCCGCTGCAGTATTAACACACCAGCAACGTTCCCCCACTGCAGTATTAACACACCAGCAACGTTCCCCCACTGCAGTATTAACACACCAGCAACGTTCCCCCACTGCAGTATTAACACACCAGCAACGTTCCCCCACTGCAGTATTAACACACCAGCAACGTTCCCCCACTGCAGTATTAACACACCAGCAACGTTCCCCCACTGCAGTATTAACACACCAGCAACGTTCCCCCACTGCAGTATTAACACACCAGCAACGTTCCCCCACTGCAGTATTAACACACCAGCAACGTTCCCCCACTGCAGTATTAACACACCAGCAACGTTCCCCCACTGCAGTATTAACACACCAGCAACGTTCCCCCACTGCAGTATTAACACACCAGCAACGTTCCCCCACTGCAGTATTAACACACCATCAACGTTCCCCCATTGCAGTATTAACACACCAGCAACGTTCCCCCACTGCAGTATTAACACACCAGCAACGTTCCCCCACTGCAGTATTAACACACCAGCAACGTTCCCCCACTGCAGTATTAACACACCAGCAACGTTCCCCCACTGCAGTATTAACACACCAGCAACGTTCCCCCACTGCAGTATTAAAACACCATCAATGTTCCCCCGCTGCAGTATTAGCACACCATCAATGTTCCCCCGCTGCAGTATTAACACACCAGCAACGTTCCCCCGCTGCAGTATTAACACACCCACTGCATTACTCTCCTTTTCCCCCCCACTTCTTTTCTCTGTATTTTTCATTTCTTTGTTAATGTCTGGAATTTAGTTAACTGCAATGCATGCACCCAATTCATTTCTTAGTTTCTGACTCAAGCTCCCTGTGAGACACTGATAATGTCACACTGTGCTCAAGCTTAAGGCTCCCTCCTGATCTCTTCTCTGCTCTTGTGTGCTGTGCAAAGGTGTTTGGTCTGCAGGCATGGCTGAGGGTGGACTGGATCAGGGGACTGAAAGGTGGCTCTCATTTAAGAACACTGGCTACTCTTGATGAGGAGCTTGGTTTGAACCCCAGCACTGACATGTGGGTCACAACCATCAAAACTCCAGTTCCAGGGGATCGGCAACCTCCATGGGCACCAGGCACGCATGTGACATACATATATACATGTGGGGAAAACACACACATGTAAAGTAAATCTAAAATTTTAAATGATCAAGAAAAAGACAAAAGGCACACTGTTCCTCCTGCAGTACTTCTGAGTTGACACACACATCACAGCAGCACAATTCTCCGAGCTCAGACGACACCTTTGAGGGCTCACCTTTGTGTTTATCGTCCGTGCTGCTGAGGTAATAGTTACTATATATTGCTCTATACCTTTGAAGACGGAATTGGAAAGTTCCTTACTATTCCAAAATTCCTTAAGAGTATAAGAAAACTCAGTTTTACATTTCTTTATATAACTGTGTATGTGTGTAGGTGTATGCAGGCCATGAAGGATGTTTGGAGGTTAGAAGATAGCCTAGCCTACAGGAGTCTTTCACCATGAGGACTGTCGGGTTTGGTGGCAAGTACTGCTGAGCCATCTTGCTGGTCTCAGCAACTAACTTGCTTTGAATATGTATCTAGGACAGAATCAGGACAACAGCCCTACATATCTGCCTTAGGATTAGTGATAGCCATGTGCTGTGTAGCAACACTTTATTTAGTCAAAGACTAAATGCATATATGAAGGTGGTTCCTCAAGATGACGCTGGATCTAGAAAATTCCTACGGCCTATGACACTACAGCTAACACACTGCAGCCTCAGGCATTTCACACTTGAGGTGACAATGCTATGAACAGACTGGTGCCCTGCTAGTCACACAGCAGATGCCATCATATAACACAAAATAGAGCCATAGATTTATGTATTTGCTATCTGTGCTTCTGACATTATTGTTGAACACAGCACTTTCACTTATCAAACATGTACTGTTGAATATCATGCCACGTTCTGCTGGCAATAGCTGTACACTCTTCATGTTTAGAAGGAGTACCATCTAAGTGTGTGAAAGTGCACTCCATAGTGTCTGCATAACTGCAGGTTTCTCAGAATGCACCCCACTGTTGCTGAAGCAGGCATGCATGGAGTGACTCATCTTTATGCGGCTGTATGGAAAATACTACAACTAGCCAAGAACAAGAACACACCTGAGTTAGGAAATGAATGGAAAGTCTCTCCAGGGACCACAAAGAGACTTTCTTTCGTTTCTTTCTCAAAACGCGTGGTCATTTCTTCCTGAGTCGTCTCTCCATCTTCCCTGTCTTCCTGAAGCCTTTTCATCCTTTCCATTAAGGCTTCTAGCTCACCCAGTGAGTCCACAATCTGGAAGAACAAGACAATGTTGGTGCTATGGCACTACAAACTGCTCCAGGAAGCTCCTCCTTCTCCAACTCTACTACAGCATGCACACAGGACAGTTATTTAGGCTGCAGCAGAGATGCTAGCCAAATGATATGAACTTTTAATTGACAGGAATATTTTAAATATGGCTAGGGTAGGCAAGTATATAGAGATAGAAGGCAGATGAGTGACTGCCATGAGCTATGCATGGGAGAAGAGGATGTGTATGTGTGATGCTACTGGCTATGGAGCTGCTTTTTACACTGCAGTAACATCCTAAAATTTATTGTTGCCAAACTCTGCGATCATCCTTACAACTATTTGGTTGTACCCTTTTAATGGGAAAATTGAGTGATATGTAATTGACATTTCATTGAAACTATTTAAAAAATAACTTGAGTTTTTCACTAACTCCACAGCAATTATATGACATACTCAAATATTTTCAGATGTTTGAGTCTGCTTCAGTTATAAATAACAAAAAAATTATAGGTGTGTGTGTGTGTGTGTGTGTCGAAATACAGAATTCTAGTGTTTGCAGTCTCAAAATTTCTCCTTTCTGCCTTCTAAGATCTATTTTCCTTTGTTTTCCAGCATCTTACAGACAGATGTTGTGCATAGGTCTGACTTTAAAGGCCTGTGATACTGACTGTATCAATGCTCAGTTTTTGTTATTCTAACATCACTTTCCTTAAGGTGCCAAGAAAGGTGTAGGAAATCCAAAGAAGGGTACATACATCTTGTATACCAAGAAATTGAGGCCAAGAAGTCACCTGGGCAGTGAAGACATTCAGAAGGACATTTAAGAAGAGAAAAATAGTTTAATGATAAATTTCAGTATGGTTTTCCACTGAAATGTGAACTCTGTAAACAAGGGTATATGTTTAAAGAAGAAAGCTTAGAGTCTTCTTGGTTACAGTGTCTTCAGAGTAATAACAGCTTAAAAGTTCAGGTGTGGGTGGGCAAAGGTATTATATAATAAAGACCTAAAGTTAAAAATAATAGTCAAAACTTTAGGTACTGATGAAACTTTTACAATGCTAACAGCATCTTTCAAGTAGGTAATATCCTCTCTGGTCACAGTGAGCTCTCTCTGGATGATATCAGCAAGAAGTTTCCAAAAAAAGTGATGTGGGACTCCCCTGCCACTGGTTGATGGGGAGGCTGCTTTGGCCTATGGCAGGGTGGAGTGGAGCTAGGTGGGAGGACCAGAGATGTGGAGGGAAGTGGGCAGAGTCACGGAGAAGCCATGTAGCTGCTGAAGGAGAAAGATGTTGCTGCCAGACTTTCCAATAAGCCACAGCCTCATTGAGACACAAAGATTAATAGAAATGGGCTCATTTAACATGTAGGAGTTAGTTAAGGAGAAGCCTGAGCTGATATGCCAGTGTTGTAGCAAATACAGTTTCTGTGTGACTACTCAGGTCCGGGTGTCTGGGAAATGAACAAGCAGGTTCCAGCTACAGAGAAGCAGTTGAGTACAAACCCCAAAGTTGTTGCCCGCCAGGGATGCATTCTCGATGCTGTTGTCATTAGCCAGGTCACACACACAGAAGCTGTTCACTGAGATTAGTCTGAAACTGTTGGAGATTCCCGGCTCTCTCTCTGGGTTGATGCCACTACCAAAAACAAAGCTGGCCAGAGCATGATAGTGAGCCAGGAGGACCACGGCGTGCACTAGCTCAGGCAGGGACCAATTGTTTTCTCCAGTTTTGACAAGTTTCTGAAATGAGAATGTGAGCCAAGGTCAACATGAAAACCAGAGGAAGCGACAGTCTCACACGCTCACTTGTAGTCATGTTAACTAAAACTCCTTTTAGAATGTTTCACACATTAGATAGGCCTTTGATCACATGATGTCATGTGTGAACTACCAAAGCCTCGCAACATGTGGTGGCATCGCCTATAATAAATACTGTACTGCAGCACTTTAAAAACATTAATATGATGTTAAGATAATCAAGAAACATTAAAGCTGGAAGGGACTTTGACATTTTCTACCAAAGCCATTCATTTTCAGGCATTTTAGATACTCTGTCCCAAAGTCATGTGAAGATCCGGTTTAACAGGATAGCTGTTGATTTCCCTCCAGACAGCATTTGGTAGAGATGTCCACCTCCCCATTCCACAGCACAGGACAGAAAGTGACTGTACACTGAAGTAAGAACTTATGACATGTCAGTACACTTTTTCATATGCTATTTCATTTGGCCTCTATTTACAGCCACAATTAAACCCATTAAAAACAACAATACCAAGTAATGTCCAATATTGGCTACCAACCTGACTGTGTCTGCAGACAACTATAAGCCAGTCACTAACACTTCAGTGAATAATTTTCCTGGTTAGATTTCTTGAAGGCCCACTCTAAAAGAGGACCAGGTCCCGAACTGGATAAAAGTAGAGGAAAGCTAGCTGAGCAGTTCAAATACATGCATGCATTCTCTCTCTGCTCCTGACATGTGGATGTGCATGCTGCTTCAAGCTCCTATCTTCGCTTCCCTGCAATGATTAACGGACTGCAACTTGGAATTGTAATTTATAATAAATCCTTTCTCTCATAGGTGGCTTTTTGCAGGATTAACTCCTAAGGGTGAATTTCACCAATACACTCCAGAGACTACTTTCCATCAGTTCAATATTCATTCACACAGGCAATGCTGTTCTTTTCTCTATTAAAAAAAAATCATCTTTATATGACTACAGCCTTAGACATATATTTTTCTGCTTTTCAAATCTGACATTTTGACATGTTCATTTTTCACGAGTCTACACTGTTACACTATTTTTAAAACACAGGTAAAATTGTAATGCACCTAACGATTTCATTTCTGAATTGATGTCAGATTATTCTTTTGTTTTTTTCTTCAGTTACCTGCTACAATGAATAGCTTCTTTATGCTCCAGCTCCTATCAAGCCTTGAAGTGGTCCTCACCGTCCACTTGTCTTTGAAATGTTGGCTTGTCCTGCCTGTGCCCAGTCTTCTTTCCTTAGTCCGTTCACCTCGACTGTCACTTACGTCCTCCCTAGCTAATGTCCATACTATCAATTCTCTGATGTACTAACACACTATGAATCAGAACAGACCTAGAACCGTGCTATGCTCCACAGAGTTCAAAAGTTACCAAAATCTAATATTAAAAAATAGAAACAGAGTACTTGCTTTAAAAACCAGACAGTGGTTTAAAAGGCATTTCAATGTATTAGCACATTACATGTGTATTTGTAAGCAAGTGTCTGAGAGGAAGATAAGGCTTCTCCTGCACTGAACTCTGCTGGGCAGCACGGTGTCTGAGGAAGTAACTAAGTGTCTGAGACAGAGATGTCTATTTCTTATCTGGCCAGTAATTCCCACACCAGCTAGAAGTCACTTTTGATTTACAAAAACCATTTCTTTATGAGTCTTAAATTATAAAATGTTAAAACTACTGAAAGATTTAGAACTCAGAGATCTTTCAACTTCATGGAATTTACTAACTAAAGGGCACATATCACTGATAATACAGTCAGAAGCAGGACATCCTTGATGCTAGTGGATGTGGATCTATTATTATCTCCTGGACAATGGGAGCCAACTTTTCTCAGTCAGACACGGAAGCACAAGTTCAGGCCAATGAGCAACGCTTATGGAGGATCAATTTTCATTTGCATTTAAGTGAAACCCACTGAATTTCTGACTCTTTTCTATAAGTAATACAGCATCTCTTGTTTCTCAAGTTATTAATATTTAGGTGTTTAGAATTAAGTCCTTATACATACACACATGTATAATGAAAAAAAGGCTATGAATAAACTCTCAAACTTCAAGCGTAACTCAGAACCTGTATAGAAACACACAATACCTGAATGTGCTCTTTTGTGATCAGCCAGGGCCGGTGTGCCAGCAACTTGTTAATTTCATTAAGATTTCTCAGTCGTTGTGGTACATATTCTAAGCCATTGAGCCACTCAGCAATCCCTCCAGTCTTTAAAAATTCATCCACATGCATGTTTATCAGGTAGGAACACTGGTGTCTGGCTGCAGCCTAAAGCACAGAAACAAGCTTCCTGAGAACAGTTGTGAGCAGGTCTTTCCACAGTGAGTAATTCAGATGGAGCCAATACAGTTTTTACTCAGTAGCTCTTTTCTCACAAAATCTTCCCTCATAACTGTTTACCACACTGTTGTTGCAGATTCTTGAATTGATACATGAGGCAGATATGCAGTTTTCAAAGCAAATACTTGTCACATGAAGTCAACGACTTCCTCCTGAGTTTTGTGGACACAGAGCAGCAGCTACACTAGCTATTTTCAGGAAACACACAGGCACGGGGCAAGTCTGCTATGGGGAAGATACAGTACGTTCCATGTAAAGTTCAGGAGCTTCTAGGAATGTGTATCCTAATCAGGAATCTGGCTTATATGAGGACTTCCCTCGTCCTCCCGTAGGATGAATGAAGCAGTCACATCTGACCTCAGGGACGGGCCTAGACACTGCCATCATGGATCCTCTCTTTATGTAGTCAGTGTCAGCTGAGTGCTGTCAATGGGACACTCATGTGAAGGACGGATGCTGCTCGTAAAAACTCTATTTTATTCTTTTCAGTCTCTGTATCTCAGCTCTGTCTTAGGGAGTGAGCATTCTCGGTCTGCTTTCAGCCTTGCTGTCATTGAAAACTTGTGTTAAAGTTACAGTTCATCAAGTTCATGTCAGAGAGCACAGAATGCTGCTTTTTTGTCACCTCAGTGACGCTCACCTGGACAGGGCATCTCTGCTGGCTGCTGCCGTTGTCTTTTCACAACAGCAGCATGGGCTCATGCCCAACTCTTCCCCACTGGCTGGCTAAGTAGAGCACAGCTCTCCTCCTACTGCTCTAGGACCCTGCCCCGGCTCTCGACTTGCAGATAACATTGACTCATTAGCCACTAATTAGCACACTTAGAAGTGCTGCAATCCACTCAGTAAGTCTTCTCTTATACAGATCTGTCACTAGTGGCAACTAGAACTTTTCTCCTACCCCACACCAACGATCATCTTCATGTATAAGGTAACTAAGGAAAATGCCTGCAATCAGCTTATGCAGAAAAAGACCCCAAGAATAACAGCAAAACTGGACCCAGAATCCATCTTTAATCATAAGAAACTAAACATGAAAATAATTCCACTGAAGGTTAAACAAGAAACATATTAAGTGACTTAAAGCAACTCTGAATGTATTCAAGGGATATGGTATTCAAAAAGCCAGAGGCTTCTTCAGTTATGCCCCATGTAACTATACTCAGCTTCACATGCATGCACATACAAACATACATATATGCACACTCACATACAAACATATACATACAGACCCCTCAATGGATACACACACAACCATATATGTAAGCACTCACACACACATCCTATACATACAATCTCTCACACACACTCATATACACATTAACCCACACCCCCACAAACATTCACACGCACGCGCACACACACATTCCACACATTCACATACAGTCTCTTAACAGGCATACTCACTCACACCTCTCCCCCAAACACATACCTTAGAAGGGACACAGAATATGTGGAACCTAGTTAATGACAATAGGGAGTAGCGGGAAGTAAGCACCTACCATGATGGCAATGTAGTGCCTGTCTGGGAGGGGAAGGGGGCCATCCATGCGCAGCATGTAGAACTGGCTCCGCAGGAAAGATTCCAGGTACTGAGTGTGCAAGCTCATCACCTGTGTGATGTTGTCTAGGCGACCAGACGTAGAGTACTCTTCCACGAGAAAGTTTGTCCGTTCGTCCACTGTGTTTGCTTGGACAACCTATTAACCAAGCAGAGACTGCTGTGACTACTGTGATGTAAAGAGAGCTTTGCTTTCTGCGGACTCTGCCTCTACTGGAGAAATACATATTCATTTGATGCTAACAGACCCTGAAATTATGCAGCTGCTCATACTAGAAACAGAAATTTAAAAAGAGAAAGCACCATTCAGTTTTGGCTTTGGTGCCACAATTTATTGAACAACAAATGGTAAGTTATCAAACATTAAACACGCAGCTATAAAGCTGAGGGAAGAAGCCTCCATCTGTCTTTGCAGGCAAGCAGACAGACTCCAGAGCCCATTGCCTGGCCACTGTCACACAAATGTAGCAAGGCAAATCCAGCAGCGTTTGGTTACATGTATTTGCAGCCTACTCTCATCAACTGACAAAGAAAATTACTTGCATTATTTTGAACAAATATCTGATCCTTTGTTGTTTTTGCTAGTCCACATTTTTAACATCTTTATGAAATCTTTTTTAGAGATACAGGAACATATAATGACTTGAGGAAAAATATTAGTTGAAAATTAATACGGACACTAGATTCCATCATTGCTAGTTTAAGCCTAACGTAGTAATTACTAAAAACGAGGCATGAAAATAGAACTTACATCCTCCATCTAGGGACCAGAGAACTTTCTCAAAATAGATGATAATATACAGCCATATATGCCATGCCAGGTTGGTGTCACACACCCAATTGGCTGTGGCAGTGTGAAGAGCTTGTTAATCTTGTGAAAAGATGCAGCTCTCTGAGAATGGATGGACACCAAGGTGACCCCACCACTGGCTAAGTTCCCATTTGTATTTTTGAACTATACTTTTAGATGTAAGATGAACATGCTTCTCAGTTTTAGAGATAAGGAAGCAGATTCTGAATGTAACTCAATGTTGTGCATCTAGTTCATAGAAAAGGGTTTGACTAGGTCTGTGAAGTCCAAAGTGATGGCCCTTAAAGACTCACTGCTCTCTTCAGAGCTGGCTTCACAGTTCCTTTTACCCCTGGGGGAGTGCACATTATACAAAGGAAGTGTTTGTGGATAAATACTTAAATGGAGTATACCTAAAAGTGAAGCTGTGAAGAAATGCTAGTTACACTGGCATAAATACAAAAGGCAACTTCACCTCAGCTCGTTATGGAACCCCGGGTACTCTCATTTGCTGTTTCCCTGTTGGGTAAACTAGAGGGACTGAGCTAATAGTTAAGAAATAATAGCCTCCAAACCTAAATATAAATAGGGCTAGAATATTCTATTTTTGATTAGCTTTCTCTGTAAGTTTCTGAGTTCTCACAGGGTGTTTACAATATATCACTAGATTCATATGCTGCTCCACATCCTAAGAATGCTCCGGGAGGTAGTGCACATGCATCAGGCCACCATCTCACAGTGCAGCCCTGGGCTGTGCATGCAGCCACATGCACAGCAGCGCTTCTTGTACAGAAGCTGCCCCCTCTGAGAGCTAGAGATGCAGGACGGTCACTTTACTTTTTGATTCATTGAGAAGGTCATTGAAGCAGGAACAGGAAGTGAAGTAAAGGCACCACCCTAGACATCCACAGACAAGGACAGCAGTACACACCAGGGAACAGCAGCTAGGAGACAATTGCACCCATGTCCTTACAGTGGTTCTCAGCCTGATGACAGCCAAAAGGCATCACCAAGACCCGACCTCACTGTCACCACCCACAAAACAGGTGCGGACCTTCCTCTGCGCACTGCTAGCCTCTCTGCCGTGCACTTTACCAATCTTGTCACCAAAGATCACAGTTGTTAGAGAGTTTGTGGCATCCTGTCAATCAATCTTATAAATGAGAAAAAAGAGTAACTACCAGTAATGAAGTCATTGTCTGTCTTTTAAAGGTACATTTCATTTCAAAATATCTTTCTATCCCAATTACATGATATAAGTACTGTGAAATGCTGGTTTTTTTAAACATGAAAACTTTGATTTTTCTTAGTGAATCTGAAAAAAAACAACAACACATTTTCCTGACATGAATAACACATTAAAGAGCAAAACACATCTACTTTTGCATGAAAATATGGATGCAGTTTTAGTGAGTTTCAGACTAGATAATGTATTAAACACAAAAGAACTTACTTCCTTCTCTGGAATAAAGGCACTTGGTCCTCTTGTTAGGGGTTGAGACACTCTGATTCTTTTATCCTGTTTGTAAAAGAAAAGTTCAATGTGTTATGATAACTTTCCCAGAAAATTTGATTGGTAGGCAATGACAGCCAATGCACTACAATAAATGAGTAAGTCAATAGAATTACATAACCCGGAAGAAGTTTGGGGTCAGGTCAAAGAAAATCCAGAGCAGCACTGGTTGTGTAGATGTGAGATAAAAGGACAGACTTCTACCACAGTGCTGGGGAGACTCAGTCATCAGAGATCATTTTACAACTAAAAGCTATTAACCCCTAGAATAAATTCATACCTCTCCTTACACCGCTACAGTACGACATTGTTGAGGAATATTATTATTTTTGTTCTCACTTAAGTCTCTTTATGATTTATCATGAAGATTCTAATGAGTTTGCTCCCTTCTCCACGAGCAAGCCTGGGTGCAGAGAACAAAGAGGTCTCTTGAATTCCTTATCTACAACACTTGGGGAAATGGCCATGTGATTGTCTACGATAAAGGTAACACTCTGAGTTAAGAACCAGCCCTCTGAAGTCACCACATAAAACTATGGGTAACAGCATAAAGGTTACAAAGTCTGAGCAGGAATAATAAAGAATACAGGCCTTGTGCCTATTAGAAAAGTTTATTGAGCTTTCAATGCCATGAACCCTCCTGAGGAAACTCAATGCTAAGAAAGTAATGTAGGTGGCTCCTTACCAGAAAGTAACAGAACCTCTTCTAAATGAGCCTACAGTAAGAGCCAGACAAATGGGTAGATACCTGGGTATAAATGCCCTGTCCAAACCCAATTAAGGCTAATTAGCATACATTAACAACTTCTCGGGACTATACAGTAGAGTTACATGAACATGATGCAATCAGAGAGCCAGGAGAAACAAAATGTCACTCAAATGCAGATGCAAGAGGAAAGAAAAGGAAAGCCCTGGGTGGGTATCAACAGAGAAACCAGTGGTGTTGCTATGGATTTCTGGAAAAAAGTAAAGCTTAAACAAGGTCATTTATATTCATTCTCTCCCTTCCTCCCTCCCCTTGTTAGGGGGTAACTTTAGTCTTTTTGTTCCTTACAAATAAAAGAGCTTACCAAACACAAATAGTTATTTAAATCCTTTAAGTCCCTTACTTCATTAAGAAGCAGTTTTAAAACAAATTGGCAAAAGTAGGCAGTTGGGTATTCAACAGTGATTTCTTTGAGAGCCTAATTGGATATTGTGATGGGCTGGGGAGAGGAGCAAGAAAACAGACTTAGCCCCAACCCTTCTGAGCGTTGCACACACTCTCCATCAACCGTCAGTGTTCTAGCAAAATGTATACGTCACATGACAACTGTAAGCTGCTTAAGTTTCCAAACAAGCGACACATCTAGAGCACAAAGCAATGCCATAATTCCCAGGCGATTGCTCAAGGACATGGAGGATGGCACATGAACTGGATTAACTCAGAATTTCTCATACTGGTATTTCTGTCTACACTGACTATAATCTAATTTGTCTAAAAAAGAATCCAAAATAGAAGATATATATTCCCCTAGCTCCCTCTGCAAATGACGACAGATAAAATGTCAAGACATTGTGGTAGTGACACCTGTTTGAGACTAGCCTAGGTTATATAGCCATCTTGTCTCTAGAAACACAAAACCCAATGCAGCCCACTGTCTGTAGACCTTCATGAACTATAATGGGGAAAGCAACGTCCTGGATAACTAGCCATTTCTAATAAATAAAGCACCCAAGAAGCTGATATAAGGGAGAAAACCAAGGTTAAAGAGAAAAAATTGTAAGTATGGTGATAAATGAACACTGTAAAATAAGAAAATACACAGAATTCAGAGAAATATAGGGTACAAAAAATACACATACCCTTACATGTAAGTATCTAAGGGGTTTCTGGAGACAGCATGAGGTTATACTGTATTTATAAAAATCATG
Organism: Arvicola amphibius; assembly: GCF_903992535.2. Lineage (NCBI taxonomy): Eukaryota > Metazoa > Chordata > Mammalia > Rodentia > Cricetidae > Arvicola > Arvicola amphibius. Next base: position 83,377,179 of record NC_052049.1, on the reverse strand, counting down.
AGTTAATACATTAATCAACCTAATTCACCTTTAAATTTCTAAACTTTTACTTTGCTTACAAAAATACTTTCTGCAACATACAACATTTAAATATAACCTGTGTTTTTATTGTAAGGTAACTACAGGATCCTGCATGCAACTCAATACAGTATCATTTTTAACCTACTACTAAGAAGGCAGACATACATGCAGCTAAATACACCATTTGTCTCACACTGACAGGCGCACACCGCGGCTGAGACGGGAGAGAGTGTTAGCAGCCATCATCTACCTCACTGTTCCAGCTACATGCAGGGTGTGCACTTCACTCCTGAGTAATGCTGGCACAAACATCCTTATAGAAGAGTCCTGTGACATAGGACATAAGATCTGGCATAGTTTCTGCTGCAAGATGAAATTCCTGGGGTTTCGACTATAATTAACCTTAAAAGAGTTACATACTGCTACAGAAAACAAAGATGCCCATTTTTATCCCCTGAGAAAATGTCCACGTAACACACTCATTTCAAAAGTAGAAATGTTCTTGGGTCCTTTCATTGTATGCTTATTTGAGTACCAACTTCATAAACAAAGATGAGGATCAGATCTGTGTTTGCAATGTCACTCTGGGGGTGCCACCGCATCTGGGCCATAGAGAGGAAATTAGTAGAGGTCTGGAGAGAGCCCATGAGAGAGGTGGTGTAGCCTTACCTGAAGGCACTGTCTTTTCAATAAATTGAATGGAGAGCTTCATGGTAGCAGTATTTTCTTAGGTGGGCTCTGTTTGCTAGAAGCAAGCAGAGGCACGATTCCTTTAAGAGAAGGCTTCCTGACTCAGTGGTAACAGCAAAAACTGCATGGTTCCTTTAAGAAGGCTTCCCGGTTTATGCTAGCTACACAAACAGCTCTGGTTCATTCAGGAAGCTGAGTACTTGAATGGGATTTGTGGGCAATGTACCCCTAAAAAACTGACTGCCAAGGAGAAAACTGATTGCTACATTTTAAGATGCTAATATATTTAAATGATTAAATGTAATGTTTTTATTTATCTTTTCTTCAGTTTGTGTCATTAGAAAATGCAAAACTCGGGCTGGAGAGATGGCTCAGTGGTTAAGAGCATTGCTTGCTCTTCCAAAGGTCCTGAGTTCAATTCCCAGCAACCACGTGGTGGCTCACAGACATCTGTAATGAGGTCTGGCGCCCTCTTCTGGCCTGCAGGCATACACGCAGACAAGAATAATGTATACATAATAAATAAATAAATATTTTTTAAAAAAGAAAATGCAAAGCTATGCACATACACCTACTCATGTACAGCTGCTCCTGCAATTACTGAAGACGCAAGCAGTGCGTTTCAGTTGTTTTCTGTCCTCGCACTAATCACAGGTGCTCTGTTTTAGCAGGGTCACTGAAGAAAGGTTAGGGCTGGACCACAGCCACAATGTAGATGCTTCTGTTTGGAAACCTTGGTAGAAGATTTCAGCTATATGACGTCTGCACGGATACTAATGACATTGTATATTTCAAAAGGAATGGTCATGGATAAAGAAACACAGAGAAACTGCTTTAGATGACTTAGTGGTTAAAGTACTTGGCACAAAAGTGTCATTCCCTACTTTGAGTGTGTAACTGCTCTTACTATTTTGGGAAGAAAAATATTTAGACTTTTAAAAAGTCACACCCCTCCCAGGCTTGATTAAAATATGTATTTGCATTTATAATACTATAATGTCTAAGATCTATAGCCACTTAGTGAGAAAGATCTGGAACAAGGACAGCAACAGCACAAGGATCTTTTATACATGCTCCCACTCCTCTTATTCTGAGCTAGTATTTCAGGGACGTGCAGAGCATCAGGAGCTGGCCTGTGCACTGTGCTGTGTGGAAGTTCACAAACACCATAAAGAACACCGAAGCTCCCCTCACTGTGGGAATCCATCTTGTTCTAGAAAACCTTGTAAGTGTACCACTTGCAATTGAGCTACTGAAGTGTGGTGGTTTGAATAAGAATGGCCCTCAAAGACTCATACATTTATTTTTGAATTAGCAATAGAATATTAACTAAGCCAGAAATTGGTACCAGGGAGCAGGGTATTGCTGTGGCAAGCCTGACCACATTCTTGTTGGCAGAATGTAGTCTTTGGGACTCTGGATTATGAAAGCAGTTGAATGCTTTAAGCAATGATTAAAGGGCATACTAATAGGAGCATGGAAGACAGCACTGAGGACAATTTGGACTGTGGGGGCCTAGCTTAAGAAGTTACAGAATAGGGACTGGAGAGATAGTTCAGAGGTTAAAGGCACTGGCTGCTCTCCCAGAGGTCATAAGTTCAAGTCCCAGAAACCACATGGTAGCTTACAACTATCTATAATAAGATCTTAGTCACCAGGAAATAGCACTACTTACAGAGTCTGGCATACAGGCATACATGCAGGCAGAACACTATATACATAATATAAATAATTTTTAAAAAAGAAGTTACAGAGTAAAAGAATATTAATAAGTGGCCTAGAGACAATGTGAAATTTTGAAGAATGTGGCTACTTTCTGATCTTATCCAAAACGTCTGCCTGAAGTTAAATTGAAGAGTGTTGGATTAATAATGGCACTGACAAAGATTTTAAGACAGCCTAGTTCTGACTCTGTCATGCAGATCTACAATGAAAAAGGAGCAGGATGAGCAAGGAAAAATAGAAAATGTAAAGTTTGAGAAGAAAAGGAGCACCAGAAACTAGAATGGAGCTAAATGTTATGCTCAAGGAGATAAAAAAAAAAAAAGTTTAAAGAAAAGTCTAATGTTAATGGAATAAAGGGACTGATGGCCTTAGGGCAAGTCCCCATCCAGCTAAGCTTTCAACTTGTGAAAAGGAATTAAAGAAAGGTTTAAGCAGTAAAGGAAACCATTAAAAACAGATGATGAAAAATGTATTTAAATGAGGGGTCCAATTTCAGGCCTAGCAAGCTGCATGGTTCTGGCTTAAAGTCAAGGATACAAGAAAGGGGTTGTGGAATGTCCCCCCCACAGCTAAGGAAAGCCACTGAGGGCAGGCGTGTCTCAGGAGAGTCCCTGCATGGACGCACAGGGAGGTCACTGAGGGAACCAGGATTTTGTTGGAAACTCCAAGATGTTGGAGATGCCAGAGTCATGGGATAACCCACCAATGAGAGCTGCTAACTGAGTGTTGAACCAGCTCAAGAGAAAGAAGACTGTTACATCTAACAGAGCTGAAAGCTGTTGGAGATCTGAAGAGTGCTTTGACATCAGACATGAGAGGTGGAGTCTGGAGTTTGCAGAGCTGGTTTCCAGTTTTGTTTTGGTTCAATATTTCCTCACTATGTTCCTGTGTGGAATGGTAATGTACATTCTGTGCCACTGTATGTTTGAAGTTTGTGATATATTTTTGAGGGGGATTACAATTAAGAGATTGTCAGAGTCTCAGGACAGACTTTGAATGTTTAAACACTGTTAAGACTGTTATAGACGATGGGGACTTTTATAGTTGGACTGAATTATGATATGGCTACAAGCCTATGGGGCCAGGGAGTAGAATGGAGTGGTTTGAAAAAGAATGGCCCCCATAGGCTTATATTTGAATGCTTAGTCATCAGGGAGTGGCACTACTTAGAATTAGGAGAGCTAGCCTTGTTAGATAAAATGTGTGACTGGGTTAGGCTTTGAGGCTTTAGAAACCCAAGCCAGACCCAGTAGCTCTCTCTCTTCCTGCTTTCTGGAGATTTGGGCGTAGAGTTCTTGGTTCCTGCTCCAGCAACATGTCTGCCTGGGGGCTACCATGCCTCACCATGCTAATGGACTAATCCTCTGAAGCTGTAAGCCAGCCCCAATTAAATGCTTTCCTTTCCTTTATAAGAGTTGCTTTGGTTATGCTGTCTCTTCACACAATAGAACACTGACTAAGATAGAAGCAAGACTTTCAAGTCTTCTCTGGCCATGTTTCAAATTCCAGGTCTATGAAAGCAATATCACAAAGATCCTGTTACAGGACAAAATTGAGCCTGTTTTAACAGTGCATACAGATTTCCATTCTTAAGTGGAAATCTTAAAACATCTGTACTCAAAAACCCTGCATTCACCAACCATACCACAATTTCTTTACCTTCCCCTCCCTAAGCCACCAGTTCCCTTGCAGACTGCAACAGTACTCTGCTTATTTCTAAGCACTGGCACATGACAGAAATTAGTGGAACTCTTTGTAGTGAATTAGCTCAAAGATCCCTAGCAGGCTTCATGTCAGGACTGAACAAGCAAAACAGACACAGAGCAAAGTGAGGCTAATAATAAACTGCACACTGAGGTGGGCTGCAGCTAATGAGTTCTCCCCAATCTAACAACAGCAGCCCTCACATTTCACTCACTAGATACCGCAGAACCTGGAGTGTGGTTACACACCTGTACTCTCACCTCAGAGACTGAGCAGAAGGACTCCAAGTTCAAGGCCAACTTGGCCTTCACAGTGATTCCCAAAGTCAGTAATAGGATGACCCTTAACTGACCAATGTTTCTGCTTAAAAATAAAATTCAGTTAGTAGATACTCTACTTGAATTTAACTAACAATATTCATTAATTTTATTAAGAACAATTCTGGTTTCTACCTTTAGCCTTTCATATAGTATGTACTAGAATGACACAAGATATTTAGCACTATATGACAGAAGACTGCCCAACTGGAGGCTAACATTAAGTATCTGAGCAGTGGGGGAGGGGGCAGTGCTGAGAGGAGAAGAGGGGGGAACCACAGGTGGGCTGTAAAATAAATAAATAAATATATTTTTATAAAAATGCATCTACATATTTGAGGTAAGTAAGGTGAGGCTAAGTAAGGTGTGTATTCAACATACTTCTGATGTAAAGAATTTGCAACTTAGAAATGCAACTTATTAAAAGTCAAGAAATGCCTAGATATGGACTGTCTTAGGTTTCTACTGCTGCGAAATGACACCCTGACCATGACAAACATTTAAAGGAAAACATTTAATTGGGGCTGGCTTACAGTTTCAGAGGTTAAGTCCATTATTATGATGGTAGGAAGCATGGCTGCATGCAGGCAGATGGTGCTGGAGAAGGAGCTGAGAGTTCTGTATCTGAATTTGCAGACAGCAGAAAGAGAGCCACATTGGGCCTGGCTTGAGCATCTGAGACCTCAACGCCTGCCCCCTGTGACACACTTCCTCCAACAAGGTCACTCACACCTACTTCAGCAAGGCCACACCTCCTAATAGTGCCCTTCCCTATAGGTCTATGGGGGCCATTTTCTTTCAAACAACCATGTTGACTATGGATCACAAGCTTCTGAACAGATTGCCTGAAGTATCTAAATCCTGTACCTCCAGAGTGATTAAAAAAAATTCAGTGGTAAAAATATGAGCATTGCACTATTTAGTTACTGAGAGCAGAGGTAACCCAGAAACCCACTCAAGGCAAGTAGTGGGACTTCCTTTACTTCACTGGAGAGGTGACTTTCTTCATACCTTCTGTGAGAGGTCACAGGGCAGCACCATGTAAACCACATGTTCTGTACACTAGAGAGATATTGAGCGGATTTCAGTCAGAGGGGTGCTGCTGACAGTCTCTCTGTCCCCTTACTCCACTCTTTACTGTCTACCCTTCTTAAACACCAGCTCCGTGGGTCTTGCTCCCTACTCTTGCTAACTTTCAAGCTTTTCTATAAATTCGAATATATTCTGAATATTCGGTTGTACAGTTTTCCTTCCTCAGAGATACGAAGGCAAACCACAATCTTGTCACTTCTTTACAACTCTATAGGACCCACATCAGCAAATCCAGTATCACAGCACAATGAAGGAAGTAAAAGTTCCTCACAGATTTACTGGGCTTGAATTAAGGAGTGGGTGGTGACCAGCCCGAGGCTCTTGCAGCCTCCTTCTCTTCCTTGCACCTTGTAAGAGCATGTCTTTATCTGAGGAAGCCGACATCCTAGACACATCAGTTGCTTAAACTAATAAATTGAGTGCAGGCCATGCACCAATCCACTAGTCTCCATGTATCATTTGGATCCTCATTCACTTGTTTTCTTACATTAAAACAAACAGGATCTACAATTTGCCATAAATTGCCCTAAGTTCTCAGAGACCAGTAATAAATAGTTTGCATGCTGTGACACCAATTTGGGCAGAAAAACCTCCTTTTAAGCCTTTAAGTATTCAGAGATGAAAGGTACAAAGATACTTGCTGAATATACTATTAAAATTTTTGGCTACAGTCCAAGGAAATAAGGAGCGAACTATAGGTCTTTGTACCTGAGATAATATAAGCCCATAACAGCCACCTAACTCAATGTTTCCCTACTTACAGACAATGCACATTCCTACCTCTAATTATAAGGTCCAGTTCCACAGAAGTATTAGGAAGGCCTGCATTTCTATATAAAAAAAAAAAAAAAAAATTTAGGCTTCTAGACTATATAACAAGAACCTTACCTTAAATCCTAGAAAGATTTCCCTATTAAAATCACATCCTAATTAGAGTAAGAGGATTTAAAATTGGGAGTTCTAGAAAGTAAAATTCTCATAATCGAAGATTATAGCAATGGAGCATTCCAGTATGTAGGAGCTAACTAGTCCTTCTGGAGAAACATAGAAACAAAGGCAGTAGTAGTCTTGGTATGAGGGAGATGGAACTACGTATCGTCTATACAGCAGTTTGTCAAGACAAAGTCAAAGAGCTTTTATTACTCTAGTGGGAACAGGACAATTTCCAGGTCTTTATTTATTTTTAATGACACAGACCACTTGCTTGGCTTAAAAAAATCAAGGTACTAAACTAAGCACATTTGATCCCCCACAGATTCACAAAATGTATAAGCATTTAGCTAACAAAAACCTGTCGTTCTTTATAGACAGAGTGCTCAGAGAAGCAGCAGGAACTCATCTTCACTTAAACTGAAAAAAAAAAATCACTTTCACACGTTATCCCAGGAACACAACTACAACAAGCTAAAATTTTGACTTTACATCAAATTCTGTTAAGCTTTGGTTTTAAGAAAAAAAATTGAAAGAACAGAAAACTCTTCTCCTAGTTTGAAGGAAACATCTCTTAATTTTTACCTGGAATAGAAATAGAACTGGTCTATATAGTAAAACCCCATGGGCTTCACCTCTGTTCAAGTTTGTCAGTTCCACTGATTGTGAACTACAAGATTATGCCTTAGTATATGTGAGTAAATTTACAATGCACTGTAACCTGAATTAAACCCATACCTGACCCAGGGAGATGACTTAGCAGAAGGTGCTTGCTGCCAAACCTGATGGTCTGAGTTCAAGTTTGAACCCAGATAGCACGATCACAGGAGAACTGACTTCTGCAAGTTGTCCTCTGACCTCCACACATGCACTGTGCCAAGCATGTGAGCATGTGCGCGCGCGCGTGCACTCTCTCTCTCTCTCTCTCTCTCTCTCTCTCTCTCTCTCTAAAATAAGCACCTTTTTAAAAAATTGCTCAGAACCTTTTAGATATCAGTACCTCTTTATTCTTTTAAAAATATGAAACTCAGGCCTTTTTTCTTACAATTATCATATCAATAACTATATTAGAACCAAATCAAAGAAAACTTGAAAAGCATCTAATTTATTAATTCACTGAAAAATAAGAATAGAGGCTAATGGCACAGCTCTGTGGGAGAGGATGTAGTTAGAATCTGCCAGGCTCTGGATTTAAGCTCCAGCAACCCTCACTCAACTAAAAAGAAACAGTAAAAATAAGAAAAACAGACCCATTACATAGCAACAAAAGGAATTGTTTGAAAACTATAATATAGAAAAAAATTGAAGCGTTTGTCTTATATTTGTGCAAATATTTGACTTAATTAAGCGCAGCTGGATTCCCATGTATACACCAGCATTTCATCTGTTGCTATAGGTCGTGGTGACTGAAAAACACAAAGAGAATCTGGGCTCAGAGATATGTGCCTAGGAGGCAGAACAATCTTACATTTATATTTGTTTACATGCGTGGGGGTGTGCATGAGCGTGTGTGTGTGTGCATGTGTGTATGCAAGTGTGTGTGGAGGCCAAAGGTTAACCTTGGATGCCATTCCCAGGTGTGGTTCACCTTGTTTTTGGAGGCAGGGTCTGTCACTGTCCTGGAACTCGCCAAGTGTGATAGACTAGCCAGTGAGCCCCAGGCTTCCCCTGCCTCCCCCGTGCTGAGACTACTAGTGTACACGCATCATGCCCAGGCTTTGAGGTGGGTTCTGGGGACTAAACTCAGCACCATACTTAGTTATCTCTCCAGCCCAGAATATCTTAGTGGCCCTCTAAACATAGCATTAGTCGTTCTTTTATCATACTCTCAGGTTTCACCACAGAGCTTTTAGACAAGCATATTACTATGTAAAATCTGAAGTTGTATCAAACTTCTTATGCAGTTACATTAAAATCCACTGGTTCACCAGGTAGTTTGATTCGTTTTACCCGTGCTTGATTTCATAATACTAATCTCTCATCATGTATAAAATATTGGTTCAGAGCATTGCAAGTTGCGGATGTTGATATATTTAATACAGTATTAAAAATAAAATTTGTTACCATAATATCATATCTGGTGAGTCTTTAAGTGTCAAGGTAGTCAAGCTCATGGCAAGATATGCATTTTCCAAAATGCTTTTCTTCCCAAGGCTTTGTCATCAGCAGGAAATTCTGCTAGATGTTTTCCTTTAAGTGAGAGTTTAACTTTGTTCAGTTTTTGTGAAGCTGTATGCCAAAATACCCAAGTTCAAATAACCACAATGATGGTGCCCAGCAGTTTACAGAAGTGGCTCACACTCCATCATAGGACTGCTTTTGCTGAACAAGCAGGAGAGTGCTATGCATTTCCTCCATTTTGAAACACAAATTATTAAATCATTCACCAGTGTTGACTTGACTGAAAACAGCATGTTTTCTGTTGCACCAAGGACTTTCTTGAGTAAACCGCATCTTGTGAGCACGAAGCAGTGAGGAACACAGTAGTTATGGCAGGGATGATGCATTCCAGTCTATCATCTATTGGAGACTTGGCCCATGCCCTTTCCTGGGCTCTCCTCCCACATGTATTCTGTAGTTGGTCTTTTCATGGTGTCCCACATTTCCCACATGCCTATTTCCCGCAGTCTTATAATTTTTCATATTCTTTGCTTATTTTCTCTAGAGCCTCTATTATATTTTTGAGACCTGACGGTCTTCCTTTTGTTTGATTCATTCTTCTTGTATGGCTTTCTCTTGAGTTTTCTTGTGGTTATTGGGTTTTTCAATTCCATTTCAATTTCAGCTTGAGTCATCTTTTATGCTTCTTATCTCTTTACTGAATTTGTTTCCAAATCCTGTATTGTTTTTCTTCTTCCCAGCAGCCTTATGCTGTATTTTCTGGATTGTTTTGTTTTTCCCAGGAGCCTTATGTCTGTATTTTCTGGATTGTTTTGTTTTCCCCAGGAGCCTTATGTCTGTATTTTCTGGATTGTTTTGTTTTTCCCAGGAGCCTTACGTCTGTATTTTCTGGATTGTTTTGTTGTTCCCAGCAGCCTTATGTCTGTATTTTCCAGTATTTTCCTCAGACATTTATTCTCTTTATGTTCCTTTTCTTTAAATTCACTGTCTTGTTTCTTTGTGTCTCTTTTAAACTTTTATCTGAATCCTTTGATGAAATTCATGATTGTTCTTTTAAATTCTGTGTTCTGGGGTTCATCTAAGTCATTCTCACTGGCGAACAAGTCTATAATCTGGAGGATTTTGGAGGGGAGGTACTGTCTTGATCTTTCATCTTATTTGCATCTTTGTGATGAGATCTGGACACGTGGACCTCTTTTGTTAGTTCTGTGTCTGATATGGACAGAGTAGGTTGACACAGCAAAAGACAGGATGTTGCCAGCTGGGTTCCAGCTGAAGGTTAGATATGGAATTAACTCAAGTGAACATAGGGGATGGGGCTGTCATGGAGGATGTACATCCTAGCCTTAGCCTGGTTTCGGAGATCTTGGAGTGTGGGGGGGTGCAGTTTTAGAAGGGAAGATGAGGTAGACTACTTACCCATGCAGACTTTGGTGCAAGATATACAGAACCTGGCTGGACAGATGTTTAAATACGGCGCCTGAGGGAACTGCAGATTGGAGATGGGTGGGGCAAGTCCTGGAAAGTTGTGAGCTGCACAGGCAGGAGTGGCCAGACTAGACCAGGTTATTGGATGTGGAACCCAGGCCAGATCTTTGGGATTGGTAAAGGTGCATAGAAGGGAGTATCAGGTAAACTCACTGGGTTAGAGCCTGGGAAAGGATTTCACATGATGCATTCTGATTTGTGCATAAAGTGCCAGACAAGGTCCACAGAACACATTTTGACATCCACTGACTGAAATGAACACTACCAATACAGCTCATTTTCTTTCCTGCAATATACATTTGTCAAAACTCCTTAAGCCTTGTGGAAAAAAAAAAACAAACAAATTAACAAATGAAAAACTACCTACAACAAACCACCCAAAACTACTTTTAACATTCATATTAAAACCAAGTACTAAGAAACTTAAGAGCAATGAATATTTATTGCTTTTATATCAAAGTCTTAGATTTCCTAATGAAGTATTAATTTCCTTTTGTAAAATTAAACTTTAAAACAATTTAAAAACATGAGTGACAAGAAAACCCTGTAAAAAGATCAACAAGGAAGGGATATCCGGCCCTGCCATACAGTCTCTCTCCATTCAATATACTGTTGGTATGCAGCCTTTATTATTTGGAAGTATGTTTCATCAATTCCTAAAGTCTCCAGGCCTTTTCTCATGAAGGCATACTTGAATTTTGTTGAATGCCTTTCCAGCATCAATCTAGATGATTATGCTGGCAATTTTCTTTTGTCAACTTGACACAGGCTAGAGTCATCTAACAGTAGAAAGCCTCAATAGAAAAAAACGCCTCCATAAGACTAAGCAGTAGACTTTTGTCAGGCATTTTCTTAAGTAGTGATTGATGGGAGTGGGTTATGGGGGGGTGTGCAGGTCACTATGGGTGGAGTCATCCCTGGGTAGGCGGCCCTGGGTTCTATAAGAAAGCAGGCTGAGCAAGACATGGAGAGCAAGCCAGTAAGCAGCTCCTCTCCATGGCCTCTGCATCTGCTTTACCCTCCACGTTCCTGTCCTGACTTTCATCAATGACCAACGACGATGCTGAGGTGTAAGTCAAATAAACCCTTTTCTCCACATCTTGCTTTTTGGTCATAGTGCTTCATCTCAGCAAACCCTATGGTTATGTTGTTTCTGTCTTTAAGCTTTTTCCATAATGGTCTGTTATGTTTATTGATTTATATATGTGAACCAACTTTGCATTTCTGGGTTCCTATCTTGGCTTCCTCACAATGATGAACTGTAGCCCAGAACCGTCAGCTTAGATCAACCCTTTCTACCCTAGCTGTTTCTGTCAGGTGTTTTATCTCAGCAACAGGAACATGAATCAAGACGACAGCTTAAAGGAGAACAGATTTGTTTTGGTCCATGGTTCTGATGGTTCAGTCCTTCATGGTGGAGAATGTGTATTAGAGCATTTGTATAGTGGTGGCAGAAGGCAGATCAAAGGGAATACAGGAAGGGGCCAGGACAAGATATTGCCCAGAGAAATACTCCCAGTGATCTGCTTCCTCCAACTAGGCCCAACCTCATACCTTTTTACAAACTACAAATAATGCTATCTTATTAATCCACTGGGGGTTAATCCACTCATTAGCCCATAGCCTTCAAGACCTGTCTATGGACATGCCTATGAAGATACACCCTACTCTAATCTAGGCCACCCAAGCTGACAGTTAAGACTAACCATCACAATATGAGGAACCTCTACAGGACAGTAGCCATTTGAAGCATTGTTCTGATATCCTGGACTCACCTCAGTCTACACACACACACACACACACACACACACACAGTATTCTTTCATATCACCTAAATATTGTGAATCTTCATTCTGAAAACTCCGCAGTGTAACCTTTGACAGCAAGGGTGAAGAGCAATCATGGTATGATTATGATCTGTGAAAGTAATTATGTTCTAATAATCACGACTTACATTATGAGTTTGCTGTTCTCTTCTCCCATTATTCACAGGTGGCCACTTCAGCTTTTCATCCTGTGCCATTCTGTGCTGATTAATGCAAACAGGCTGTATTCTCCCTAGCCTGCACTTACTGCTGTAATGTTAGTGTACTAAATCCATAGTTATTTTTACTTAACTCAAAATAAATAAGATCATTTATATGATCTATGCATTAATAAACTTTAAGCACTAAAAGACCATGTACTAGGAACTGGAAAACTGCATTAGGTATTCTAATCTAAAAAGAATACCACACACTTTCCAATAAATCGACCAGCCAATCAGTATATGCTAACCAAATTCTCCCCTGTTGGTTTATATAATTGTGTTTTAACAACACACAAATATAAAGTACAGACATATACAAAGTCTTAATGCTCCTGAAAGGGGCTGCCACTACTTGATGACTGACACAGTGCAAACAAGGAGAACAGAGTACTATGTGACTGAATGTTGGTGAAAGCTACTGTAGCAAGAACTGTAAGGCCTGAGCTCTTGACCCCTTTAATCACCAAAAGACCTGGTTGCTGGAGGAGACATGGGTCTTCCCTTGTAGAAATGAGAAACAATCATAAAAGCCCATTTGCATTTATGTGGCATGGTTATGCTGTGATATGGTTTGAATGATGACAGAACATTTTCAGAAACAAAATAAGCAGAACACTATAAATGTTATTCTTGTTAATTTTAAGTAAGTTTTGGTGCTTGTAATAAATATTTGGGGTAGCTAGATGGCTCAGTAGGTAAAGGTGCTTGCCACTAGGCTTGATCACCTGTAGAAGGCAAGAACCAACTCTCCAAAGCTGTCCTCCAATTCCCACGTGATATCCACCATAAACAAATGTAACAGCAGTAAATTGACAAATAATGATTTTGCTTAATTAATATGCTGATAAGCTATTAGGCTTTGGATTCTTTTGATAAAATGTTATAAAGCCAAGGCTATAAACAAAATTATGTGCTATATAACTTGCATTTTTAGTATAGAATGACTTTAAATACGCTGAAAGTTCTTTTCAGTGTTCTACATTCATTGTTCTCTATGAGTGACCCAGCCAGAAAAACATTTCGTACTCATGCCAGACAGATAGCTTAGTGGATCAAGTGAACCATAGCACATCCACCTGCTCTCATCTACACACCCACAGAAACACACGCACGCACGCACACGCACGCACACACGCACATCATACCATACATTAAGAAAATTAAGTCTGTGTGTTATAGTACTTAATGATTTTCTTCTCTATATTTTTCTTTTCTTTACAAATCAAGAGATAATAAACAAAGTTATATAAATGAGTTTTTAAAAATAATTTTTTAAAAAAGACTTTATTCATTATGTATACAGTGTTCTTCGTACATGCCAGAAGAAGGCATCAGATCTCATTATAGATGGTTGTGAGCCACCATGTGAGGGCTGGGAATTGAACTCAGGATCTCTAGAAGAACAGTGGTCTTAACCACTGAACCACCTTTCCAGCCCCTTTTTAATAATCTTTATGATCTATTACTATGAATGATTTTAAAAGTTCTCACAAAACAATATATAGATTTTCTGTCCTCAGATATTTCCATTAAAAACATAGTATAGAAATTTTAGCTTCAGCATTAAGGATTACTTGATCTGGATATACTGTAGGTTTGTGTGGGATATGTGTGTGCATATGGGTAAACTTTGGGTGTCATTCCTCAGGAGCTATCTTCTTGAAGATTTATTTATTTTTATGTGTATGAATGTTTGCCTGCAAGTATGCACGTGCACATGTGTATGCCTGGTGCTCATGGAGGTCAAAGAAAACATTAGATTCCCCGGACCTAGAGATACAGGTGGCTGTGCTATGCTGGATGGGAGCTAGGAACCAAACCTAGTTCTTCTGCAAGAGCAACAAGTGTTTGTACCCACTGGGCCATCTCTCCATCATGTCCACTTTGTTGTTAAGACAGAGTGTCTCTGGACTGGAACTCAACAAATAGCAAGCTGGCTGGGTATTGAGCTTGAGAGGTGCTCCTGTCTATGTCCTCAGCACTGACATGCGTGCCACCATCTTGGCTTTTTACCTGGTTGTGGAGCTCAAACTCAGGGCCTCATGCTCACAGAGAGTACTTTTCCAACTGAACCAGCTCAGTGCTGTATTTTAACTTTTCATAACTTTTGTTAGCGAGTGGATCCTGACAGACTTTCAAGTACAGCTGTTCCTGCCCAAGAAACACATCTCCCCAGACCACGACATTGTCTGATAAAAGATGAACTATGTGATCCCCAATGTGCCAAGCCCATTTGTCACTGTCACAGCACATGGGTGGGCTGACAGGTCAGGATGTCGTAAGCTAATGGACTACCGCTGGCTCAATATCCTGGTTTTCCCTCTTAGGGACTGCTCCCACATTCTCTAGCCATGGTTTGGTCCCCAGAGAAGCATCCAAATAGGCAAAGGCCGAAGCTGCACGGCATCCTGGCAGTTCCTGTTGGCTTCTCAGACTAATTTTACTTTCTAAGGCAAAGCACAGTGATATACACATCACTGTGGGAGTAGCTTTGAGACTTTTCAGCAGTTACCTACATGGAAACAAGACCTTGGAGGTCAGTTCCACATGACAGTGCACTTCCAGATCAATCAACATAGAATTTACTGATCACTCCAATGGTGACTTTACCTTGTAAAGGAGAACAGAAGTCAAATTACCATGGCATACCTACCCATAACATGAGGAAAATCATTTTAAGTTGTAGTTTGAATAGACACATATATTTAATAAATAGAGTTAGTTAGCAAATATTTTCAAAGAATTAACACACCAAGACACTTAGATTTCAAAGTGCACATGTAAATATGGACCTCTTATATTTGAACACTATTTGATTTCCTAGGAAATACATGCAGAAGTTACATGAGAATGCTGTAGGTACAAGGGATCACTCAGTTCCATCAGCTCTGAATTAATTCTCTACTGGACAAATCATGAAATATCGATTCTCAAGGCTATATGGCAATGAAGCCCTTCTGTACAAAAGCTGGCAAGTATTTTTCCTAGAAAAGATATGCTTCTTCTAATTTAGAAGACAAGATAGCTGTATTTTTTATTATAAATAATAACTTTAAAATAAAACTGTTCCCTCATCTACATATTCCTCGGAAGGGAACTTGTATGTTACCATAGTACCGGTGCAGTGTTGGGCCAGTAGGAAAACATTCTCTCATGAAGTGGGCATGGCATCTCAGCTTCATAAAGTACTTACACAGAACAAATGAGATAGGATGTGAAGATAGCTCTAATGCTGTCTCAAGAAACTGGGACCTCAGAATGGTACATTCAAATTTCAGTCAGACCATTTCTAACAAGAAATAGTAATTTCCCTCATTCTAGAAGACTATGCTTTTCCTGAGAAATACATGTAGGAAGTCCACAAGAATTCCATATTTAACCACTCTTCTGTTCCATACAGTAATATATTTGAGCATTTGGAGTTTTATCTGTTCTGTGACCACTGCTAATAGTAATAAGTAAATAACCTGATCATCTATAAACCCAAGTGGGGGGTGTTGGGAATAGATTCAGTTGTAGAGTGTTTGCCTCACATGTGCTCTAACAGCTTTAACATTTTTATCAATTCATGCTTAGTAATAAAAACAAACTATAAAACAAGAATAATAAGCATTGTTAAAATAATCTTTAATCTCAGCATCTCAAATTAATCTTGTCAATTTAGACACTCCTTCTGTGTCTGGTGTGGAACAATTCTATATTCTGTAGATTATGTTTTAAATAAATGCTGATTGGTCAGTAGCAGGCAGAAAGTATAGTTGAGACAATCAGACAGGAAGTAGAGGTGGGGCAATGAGAACAGGAGAATTCTGGGAAGGAAGCTTTCTCTGCAGTCCTATCCAGACTCTGAAGAAGCAGGATGTGACCTACCCCGCTAACATAGATAAGAATAATGGGTTAATATAAGTTATAAAAGCTAATACAAAGCCTGAGCTAATGGGCCAATCAGTTTATAATCTTATGGAGACCTCTGTGTGATTTTCTTTGGGACTTGCCGGCTGTTGGAATTGGGTAAGAAAGAAACCCCAACAAGCCTGCTTTCTTTCGTTACATGTGTCTGTCTTCTTAAAAACTAAAACTTCACATACTTAGAAGAAGCTAGCTTTTTCCATCCTAGACTCTACTGTGGGTACATCTTTACTGGCCTTCAGTTACAGTGAGGGGGCCCAGCAGCTAGTCAAATGGTGCTGTCTCTTTTATGGGTGTGGGAAGAAGCAGTAACTGGAGGGCCAGGTTGCCAGCTGTCTTTTAAACAAGAAAACTGATCTGAGATCACAAATTGTAGTGACCAGAAATGCATTTTTATTAAACTTTAAATATTGTCATAGCTTCCACTATTTTAGAGATAATTCTGTTTAAGCATAATCAATAATAACCCATCATTGGGTCAGTATTTCTTTCTTTGCAAGAATACAATCACAGATAAATAATACCTTTTTCTCAGGCCCTCGTCCCAGTTCTAAGCTTGTAAGAGATTCTAGAGTTTACTGTCAATTTGAAGATCAGTACTGTTACCCCTTAATTAAGAGGAGTTTTACAGACTAAAAATGCTCAGATCAAGTGCTACTCAAAGAAAGGCACCTTCTTCTGGTGGAGTCAATGGTGCAGTGGCTGACGGGAAGCACTCCCATGCTTTACTGATGCCATCCATATTGCTATTTCAGACCATGAAAAATATGTTTTTAAATTTCCTTTTTTATGAGACTCCAAGTCAAAAGCTGAGAGCCCATTGCCATGGAGACAGTTCTATTTAAGGCACTCTATTAGTCCTTTCCTCACAGAATACAGAAAATGGCCAATAGAAAAGCAACTCTCCCCACAGTTTCGAATTAAGTAACTGCAATTGCTTCTTCAGCAGCCAACACCTGGGCATCTGGAGGTGTGGCAGGGAACCATGTAATGAGCCTCCTCTTGCCTAAGATCAACATCAGGCTCAAGTTTAGCACTAGAGACAACACAAGGAAAACACCCATTACCACAAAATTAGAATCAACCAAACAGAATAAAATTAGTTGTGATTGCTGCTGTAGATAAGACTGTAACTGACTGAAGCAATCTGTGCTTTGCAAAGAGCTAGCTTCCACTGAGTGGCATGTGCATGCATGTGTATATGAGCATTTGTATGTATGTATATATGTGTGTGCACATGCATGTAGCATATAGGTTTGTATCCTGGATCTGTTCTTCATTTACAGCCTTCCTAATGTCATCATCTGATACTTACACAAGGGAGGTAAGCAACCATAAATGAAAATATACCTATAATTTATATAAATGCTTAAATCTTCTCTTAAGGACTCAAAGCAATAAAACAAATACACCAAACCTTGGTCTTTTTAAAGGATATGTATCCTAGTTCTCTTTTTTTTTAAAAAAATATTTATTTATTTATTATGTATATAATATTCTGTCTGTGTATATGCCTGAAGGCCAGAAGAGGGCACCAGACCCCATTACAGATGGTTGTAAGCCACCATGTGGTTGCTGGGAATTGAACTCAGGACCTTTGGAAGAGCAGGCAATGTTCTTAACCTCTGAGCCATCTCTCCAGCCCCCCTAGTTCTCTTTAAGGGAAAAATTATTTTCACTGTGAAAATTTAAATATCAGTCTTCGGACTTAGCATTTTTTTTCACTTTTTTAAAATTTATTTATTTTTTTTCCTCACTTTTTTATTAAAGATTTCCATCTCCTTCCCTCCTCCTCCCCCTTCCCTCCCCTCCCTTCCACCCATACCCCCACTCCACCCCTCTCCAAGACAAAGAGCCATCAGGGTTCCCTTCACTATGTTAAGTCCAAGGTCCTCCCAGCTCCCCCTAAGTCCAGGAAGGTGAGCAACCAAACTGACAAGGTTCACAGTGAGCCCGTCCATGCTGTAGAGTTCACGTTCATTGCCGTTGTCCTTGGTTTCTCAGCATTTAAGAACATTTGCTGCTCTTTCAGAGGAACCAGGATCAATTCTAAGCACCCACACGGTGGCTCACAACTCTAGTTCTAGGAGATCTGACTCCCCTCTGAACTTCTCCAGCAGGGCACTGCCCACACATGGTGAACATATATACATGCAGGCAAAACACTCATACACTGGTCTAGATTAATGACCATGTGTTTCTATAACTAGGATCAGTTTAGAACCACCTCATGTTAATTTCTTTTTTCTTTTTTTTTTTTTTTTTTGGTTTTTCGAGACAGGGTTTCCCTGTAGTTTATAGAGCCTGTCCTGGAACTAGCTCTTGTAGACCAGGCTGGCCTCGAACTCACAGAGATCCACCTGCCTCTGCCTCCCGAGTGCTGGGATTAAAGGCGTGCGCCACCACCGCCCGGCTACATGTTAATTTCTTTAATCTTTCCAAAATGAACTTTTAAAAAGAAAAGCAAATTTCAGTGTGTGGGGGTGGGAGGAGTCACACAGTAATTAAGAAAGGGCATTTGTTTCTGTCAAGACCTAGTCACTTCCTAACTTGTTATTAGTTCTACAGACATGGAGAACCCAGACCTTGAGTGGTGCTAGAGAACTTGCATCCTATGTGTTCGCCGATTTCAAGAAACAAGTCCTACTGCTAGGGACTGAAGAGGAACTTACTACTTGTATGTAAATTTCTCTTAGAAATAACTGAAAGCCAATTATGCATTATTTATATTCCAGGAAAAGGCAAGCATCTGCCTCCTGTGAGCCTTATCCAGCTTTCCCATGGACTTACATCTTTATCTTAGAACTCCACCTTGGACTGACTGATCTCCAATGGACCACACAGTATACCTTTGTTTATAGTCAATCATCCATGAATGCTAAGTGCATCAAATGACTATGAGGAAGAAGAGGGTCATGGGCTCCAGGCCTCTGAGAAGGATGAGTAACGCACACCTATCAAAGGGAGGAATTCTGCAATACCTCTTGTGAAGACAACAGTTAGTAAAGAAAGGAAAATAGAACCACCTAGGTATTAGTGAATAATCAGTAAAGGAAGCAAGGTACAAAACACAAATGCCATGTGTGTGCTTGCCTTTAAAAGTTCAAAGCCAGTCAGAAGTAAAGTATTTTCCATCACATGTGGCTGCTTATGTATCAACAAGATGTTTTTTTAAAAAAAAAAAAAAAAAAAAACTTACACATTAGTTAGTGAATATTTCACAAGATAAATATCAGTAAAATTTCTTAGTCTATTTACTGACTATGGGTTGTGTGTACTGAAGTTCTACATGGGCATCATGGCAAGTGCTTGTCAAAGTACTTCCTCTAGACCTAAGTGCAGGGTTGTCAACTCCACATTCAGTGAGAATTCTGATGAAATAGGCTGTGTCACTGCTCTGAGTGTCAGTAGATTTCTACCATCACATCCGGATGCGCTCACACATCGGTGACCCAGATAAACAGCACCATATAATAGTCACTGATTAAATGCTTAGTACCTCATTTTAAAAGCTCATCCTCATCAGGAATACTTGGAACACTCCTTTGAAGGATTAGCTTCTAGTGAATATCCTCCTTCACTACATCCCCCAGGCCAACACTCATGCAGCCTGCATCAGGTGCTACCCTTGCCAGCTCTGATGGATGCAGGCATTTCACTTACAAGACTCATTACATGGGTGCTTTTGTAAGTGTTGGTTAAGGAAGGCAGGCAGTGAGCCAAGTCAAGGACAGAAAAAGACAAACATTTCACATTATTTATTGTGGCTAAAGACACTATGTTTCTGAGTATGAAATGAATCTTAAAGTATTGCCCAAGCCATTATAAAAAGCATGAAACCTTCTTTGTACTATACATGAGGAGCATAACTGATGTAGGAGTGTCTTATATCTATCTGTTGTTTCATTGGTTAATTAATAAAGAAACTGCTTGGCCTGGTAGGTCAGAACATAGGTGGGTGGAGTAGACAGAACAGAATGCTGGGAAGAAGGCAGTGAGGCAGACACTCCAGACAGTCGCCATGAAGCCAGCCACCAGGTCAGATATGCTGAATCTTTCCTGGTAAGCCACCACCTTGTGGTGCTACACAGATTACTAAATATGGGTTAGTCAAGATGTGAGAGTTAGCCAGTAAGAGGCTAGAGGTAATGGGCCAAGCAGTGTTTAAAAGAATACAGTTTGCGTATTTGGGCAGGATGAAAAGCAGGCCTGCTCGCCTCATTACTACACTTAACCACACCCATGAAGACCTTCCCAAGACCCAAAGGCACACTGTCAATCACCCACCCCTTAGGTAAAAGTGATGGTCTTCTCATTTCCTGATCTTTTGGCACCTACCAGGTAGAAGGATTTAATGTGTGAAGAAATAAATTAATTAATGGAAGATACATAGTACTGAATGGTTTATAGATATTAACAGACAATATTTCTTTTCTGAGAATGTGAAGACCATTTAAAAGAAAAAGTGTTTGACACAGAACATATTGTTACTAAAAAAAATCTACAGTTTTTATTTAACTAAACATACATCTCCCTCATTTTAGAGAGCCAACTACTAAATAGGTTTCCAGCATAATTAAATGAAATTCATAGTTTACAGTGATTTCTTTTAAGTATTATTGGTGAATTAATCCAGAGCCTTAAACATGTTTGACAAGTAATCTACTACTGACTCATAACCTGGCCAAGCTAAAATAATTTCCAAGTATCAACAACTTAGCCTAAATAATATTAAAACCTATATCTTATAGCGAAATTTAATATCTATATTATTATATAATACTAACATAATGTATTTAAAAATATATACCAAAATAATGTATTTAAATAACAATACCACAATTTAAATAGGTAGGCTACAGTACAACTGAGATTTCACCAGTTTCGACTAAAATATAGAAAAGTTTGGATGAGAAATGATTTTCCTTGCGTGTATGCTCAAATCAGTACCCTTCTAAAATGTCAGTTAGGAAAGACATTTGTAAAGAAGTTGTTACTTTGATCTCAGGACTTCCTTTCTCCTGGAAATAATACCTAATGGCCAGATTTGCAGGCTCGTCAGTTAGCACCTCTACAGACCTACAATGTCCACAGCAATCTACCACACAGAGGCATCTAAGGTGTTTCTGTGGGAACTCTTCGTTGTGTGA
Source organism: Arvicola amphibius (assembly GCF_903992535.2). Taxonomy (NCBI): domain Eukaryota; kingdom Metazoa; phylum Chordata; class Mammalia; order Rodentia; family Cricetidae; genus Arvicola; species Arvicola amphibius. Next base: position 83,356,003 of record NC_052049.1, on the reverse strand, counting down.
TATTTGTACACTGTGTGAAGATGTATTGCTGTGATTGGTGTAATAAAAAGTTAAATAGCCAATAGCTAGGCAGGAGGTATAGGTAGAACTTCAGGGCAGAGAGAGAACTCTGAGAAGAAGTCACCATCAAGATGCTGAGGAAGCAGCATGACCAGCATGAAGAGATAAGGTAATGAGCCATGTGACAGAATGTAGATAAAAAGAAACTGGTTAATTTAAGTTATAAGAGCTAGTGGAACAAGCCTAAGTTAAGGGCAATCTTTCATAATTAATAATAAGTCTCTGTGTTATTATTTGGGAGTTCTGATCTACTACAGCAGACCTACCCTTTCCAGGAATCCCTCTCTCCAAACAAACTCAGGTAAAGGATGAAACCATGCTGACAGCACAGCAGCAGATGCAGGGAACTGGGGTGGGGGGCAGCAAGCAGGGGACACCAGCAGTGCAGGCTTCTTACCACCTTTAACTAATGCTCAGTGTGAACGCTGACCTGAACGGTGGAAACGAGCACTCACATCACTGCTTAGCTTCAGAAAGAATGGCAAAGAATTTACCAAAAAGTGAGGATATTTCTTGGGAGTCCAATTCAAGAAACACAATAACTGAAATAGTCCTAGGCAATCCTTTTTCAAAAAATACTGTACTAGTCCTGGATGATACCGTGAGATTAAGTCATGATTGGCTCGTTGGCAGGAAGAGGGGTCAAGTGTGCTGGGCAGTTTGAAAAAGACATTTTGAGATCAGAAAAGACTAGCCAGATAATTGGAGGTTTGAAATGATAAAAGCAAAAATTAATAGATGAAAACTGTAATGAGCACTTCAACTCTGTCTCTCTCCCATGTGCACAATCCTAATTCTAGGTTCAACTGTAGTAGCTACAAGAGAGAAAAAAACAACAACCTACATCTGTCTGAATCAATTTTGTGATTAATCACGTTAATAGGAATGACCCAGATTATTAACAACCTCATTTAAAATCACTAAGAAGGAAGAGTAGAAAACATCTAACTTTGAGATCACACCTGTTAATCTCTGGAGGCTCTAGGTTCCTATTCAATACAGTCAATTTTACTTCAGAAGACTTGAGGAGTTCTTCATGTTAAGAAAACATTGGAATATACAGTCACGCAATGTTTATAGCTGTATACTGTGCCATACTTTGGATCTCAAACTAGTTTCAAACCCTGTTTGTAGTAGGAGCGGTGGGCTGCGTTCCCGCTTTACACCCGAAATAACAACACACAAATTGTATTCTTTTAAACACTGCCTGGCCCATTAGTTTCAGCCTCTTATTGGCTAATTCTCATATCTTGCTTTAACCCATATTTAGTAATCTGTGTAGCACCACGAGGTAGTGTCTTACCGGGAAGGATCTTAGCCTGCGTCCATCTCGGAGAGGAAAGCTATGGCATCTGCCTGAGGCTTCTGCCTGACTCTGTTTTCTTTCTCCCACAATTCTGTTCTGTCTACTCCACCTACCTAATTTTCTGTTCTATTTAAGAGCCAAGGCAGTTTCTTTATTAACCAATGAAAGTAACACATAGACAGATGACCCTCCTCCATCATTTCCCCTTTTTCTGTTTACCGCTCCCATCACAACACTGTTAGTTTGTTAGTACTATGACCCACAGCTAGTTCCCAAAGCCCTCTGAGTCCCAGCTTCTTCACTGTTAAAAACTGAGAGCTGGGGTTAGTGGAGAAAGTGCTTGCTGTATGAGTATTAGGATCTGAGTCTGTGTCCCTAGCACCTATGTAGAAAGCTGGTCAAGAAGACCTGTAACCCAGTGCTAAAAGGGGGAGGGGAGCCAGGAGGATCCAGGAGCCATGCTGGCAAGCTACTCTATTTGCATTGGTGAGCTTCTAGGTCAGTGAGAGACCTGATTTCAAAATATAAGGTGGAGAGCAACTGAGAAGATATTCTATGTCCTCCACACACATGCACAGATGAGTAGAACCACACATATATGTACATATAAACACATGCAAGCATATGAGAGAAAGAGAGAGAGAAAGAGAGAGATTCTTCATGGGTTTACTGTGCCAAATGTGAACATACATAACTCAATACCTAGTGGGGACTGGCAACACAGAGAGCATATAACGAAAGATGCCTTGTTACTGATATTATAAAATATACTTGAAACTGTGTCACAGTCTCAGATAATTATAATGATCTAAAAATCCATTTTTACTTACCCTGTTGGGAGCTTTGTAAATATTGTACACACATCTGTAATTACAATAATGAAATTCATTTCTTCAACTGCCCTGCTTTAGCTGTTGTACAGGGAAACGCAAAGATGAAATAAGATATTCAAATTCATCCCTCTATTATAACTTGTTGATTTGTAGAAAATAAGGTGAAAATATGTATCTACTTCTGGTTAGGAAGTACCTGGTATAAGAAATAATCCAGTCCTAAGCAAGGCATTTTTAAATGCTGGTCATGTTTATTCATATATGAGCTTTATTCTTTAAGATGAATAAGGTAAAGTACCTGTCACGGCTTATCAGAAATTTCAGGGGTAGAATGTGAGTGTTTTCAACCCATGACTGAGTTCCAAATAAGGACAAAATATCCTGCAATTTTCCTATCTGTAATATCTATGTCTTCTCCTTGGTGGCAACCAATATTCTGGCTTACAGAGCAATGAATGAGTCATTCTTGGGTGGATCTTAAAGGTAAAGGCTAGTTATGGGGTAGTGAGAGGCTACAAAACATTCTGTTCCATGGTTACTATAAGAGTGCTTGATGACCAACGTGCCTGCAGCTGGCGTGGGAGCCTTGTAAAGGAAAGGGCTTGGAGCAGAAAAAGGAAAGGTCAAGCAAACCCTTTACCGAATGGGAACCTTCAGAGATACCTACAAAACATTTGGAAATTGAAGATATGCCCTTAACTACTCGCCTAAAACAGTCATTCCTTGCAGAACACTGGCAAATTCTAAGAAGTCTAAGAGCAAATTCTAAGAGTTCACACCAAAGCCACAGCTATTTTATATTTCTAAGCATGACTAGCAGCTGAGGCTGGTGTCGGCACACTCAGTAAACATTCTTACTCTATGACAACACTGTCCAAAGACTAGTAGGATAGTTAGTTGAAACAGTCTTGTGGCCACAAAAACAATAAAATAGCAAAACAGTAAAACAACCAGTACACTTTATTTTTCAAATAATCTTTATTACTGTATTTCTGACAACATTCCTTATAATGACAGTAGAATCAAGTTGGAAAGGACTCAATACATTTCAGAAATGGTATGATTGTATTGTGCCGGCTCTACTGTACTGCATCCAATATGAATACACTGTCAATACCTATGTGTTTAAATAGAAGTCTCATCATTTGAGAAAAAAACAAAACAAAAACAAAAAACCTTCATGAACCAGATTCCAAATAAGAGACCATCTGGTAAGACAAAAATCCATGTAACTTTGTGCTAATGAAGAATAGGAAGGGCAACTGACGCAATAGCTGCACAGCCTGGAGTCCAGGCAACAGAAAAGGAAAAGTGCATCACAGCAACAGAGCCCAACTTAAGGGTACTTCTTATTAGCTGTGACTCTGCCACCTAAGCCTTCTCAGTGTTGGGAGAGACACAAGAAGATGCAAAGGCACTCTGTAAACTATCAAGGTCACTGTCTTCAAAGGAAAAAGTGGAAAACGCGGGGGCTGAGATTAGGAGACTACTGCTTTAAACTCTTCTCCTAAACTGAGTAACTGATGCCCTTGCTTTATCCTAGGTCTTCTCTGTTAACCCATAGTCTCTTCAAGCAAATACCCATTTCCCTTGTCAAAGGGATTTAATTAATTACTAGAAAATCCAAAAGCAATATATCACATTATTCTTTAAAGGGGGTATGTACAAAGAGAGGAGGATACAAATAAAAATGTGAAACCAAAATATGCATAAGAGTTATTCTCAATAAAAATATTATCATGCCTCTCTTATACTAGCGATCATTAAAATCCCTATGGAAAATGACTACAAACCAAATTACTTAGAATGTATTAGTAGCTATAATCCTAACACACAAAGGAAAACACACAGACTGGGCTTTGCATTCTTGTATAGTGACATTTGAGGGATTGCATAGTGCTTACACACACTCTCTTTAAGCCACAAAGCCACCATGAGACAGGTAGAAACCATGTATGGTCTACAGGAAAAAAAAACTGGGTTTCAAGGAAGTTAGTTAACTTACCCAAAGATCAAACTGTAACCATCTTATAAATTATGGGAAGCAGCAGAAGTCATTTCACCAATTAAATCTTACATTGATCTTGAACTATGAAGCATTAAATATACAAAGCAATAATTTAAATTAGTATTTTGTTACAAATTAATAATTATTTATATTACTAAGTTTGTGGTCCCAGAAACAAATCTGTGATATACAGGAAAAAAAGTTTTTATAAAGTCTACTACCTTCACAAACAATGACAATCTTCCTAATCAATAATGTAATAAAAAGTTTTAATGTATAATATAACCACCACTATCATCACCACCATTATAGCCATGATGATCATTAGCAACATCTTGTAGCAAGATAATTATGATAGATTCAAATGTGTTAAAATTATGGGTACATTTTATAAGTATTTATATTGTTAATTACACTAAAAATAAGTGAATACATAGTTAAATATTTAATCCAACTCAAGCATTTTAACACCCTAAAGCATCTTAGCACTCCACAGAGAGCAGATTGAAGAGAACTGCATCTAGGTTTGCTATCGCAAACTTACTACTTGATCTAAGATAGCATTAATTAAAAAACCACCTCACAATCAAAAATATAAAACCCAAGAAAGCTCACTTAGGCAAAGGTAGAAGGTAGCTACCTGTTCATTATGTAAGCAAATCTATTCCACTGGGTGAACTAGATAAAATTTCTAATACTGACCATTTTGATTATATTAACTGAGGATCATATGGGTCAAATTAACATTTTTTTCACTTTATTTGATTTTCTCTTTGCTTATAAAAACATCAAGAAGTTGTAAGAATACCAAACTGCATAAGTGAAAAAATACTATAGCCACAATAAGATGTATCACTAGAACTACTTAGAATCATATTAAGGAATTGAAACTTCTCAGCATAGTGTTGCACATGTGTAATCTCAGCACTTGGAGTACTAAAGCAGAAGAATCAAGAGTTCAAGGCTAGCCTGAACTACATTGAGGATAGCCCAGGCTACACAGTGAGAGCCTGTTTTGTTAAAAAGGAAAGAAATAAAAATGTAAATCCTTTAATTTATATCAAGAAATTCTATTTATCTAATAGTAGTAATAGTTCAACACACAAAGTATGTGTAGTACGTCATCTTAATTCTGAGGTGGCAGGTGAATGGGCTGACAGTCACCTACCTTCCTTAACGGGCTTCACCACTTCATGTTTGAAATTAAAGATCAGATCCTGCGGTTGTCACTCCAATTTCTTAAAGTAGAATGCTTTACAATTCAGATCTTGCTATGTTCCCAAAAGTAAATAGTTCTCCTCTCATTACAAAGTGCACTCAGTTGTGTATGGTGACAGAGCAGGTGCGCCCACTGTGTATGGTGACAGAGCAGGTGCGTTCACTGTGTATGGTGACAGAGCAGGCACACTCACTGTGTATGGTGACAGAGCAGGTGCGTTCACTGTGTATGGTGACAGAGCAGGCACGCTTAGCTGTGTATGGTGAGAGAGCAGGCACACTTAGCTGTGTATGGTGACAGAGCAGGCACACTTAGCTGTGTATGGTGACAGAGCAGGCACACTTAGCTGTGTATGGTGACAGAGCAGGCCGACCTAGACCTATGGATCTGATGCTCTTGCTCTCCCCTCTGGTCTTCTCTGACTCAAGTTACCAAATCAGATACATCAACAACTCTCTTTATTTTGCAAAACAGTGAACCTAAACTGTGAGGATTCTTCTAAGAATAATGAGATTCTCATACAATACACAATTCACTGTTCAGACACTGAATTAAAACAAATTCTATCCTTTGACAGATAATTCAGTTCCTTTTGAAGTTTCCTCAGAATCCATCATACATATTGCATAAATTAGGCTGCTTGCAGACAGAAAAAAAAGTCTTCTGCCATATATACAGGTAAAGTCTTGTCCCATCCTTAATGTCGGTCCTAATAGCAAAGGGTCCCTCAGTTACAACCCATAGGGCTGTCACTCACTTGTTTATTATTGTACACTATTAAATGGACACAAGAAAATGTAAAGCATCAGGCTGTGTGTGAGAGCTGTAGATTAACTTTGCAAAATCATATACTCTATCAAAAATAAAATCAACTCATTATCAGAAGTAAATATTTATGTGGCATTTTTAGAATGATGAAGCATTTAGTGCTAGATACTGATTTCTTTCTAGAATCCGTAAGAATAGCAATCTTAAAAAGCTTCAAACATTGCCAGGTCATGTCTTAACTGGCAAAAACAATTCTTTTCCCATCTAAACTCATTTCGTGCTACTACATGAGTCAAAATTAAACACCTTGTAGTTACTGAAAACTGAGTACTGGCTGGGGTGGACACCACAATTATAAAATGTGAAAATGTGTGTACCCAGTTTGCACGTGCTTCTCTTTTTTTCTAGTTATGGCTAGAAATGGGGATGACCTTTCTAGGTAAATAGAAATAGTAGTGCCTTAATAGCTAGAAGATAATCATAAAAATGTCCTTAGTGCTAGTGTTACGGATCCATAATCAAAGCTTTTTCAAAAGAAAAATAAAAATGTATGAAGCCAAATATCTATCCCAAGTATCCTATTAGTCAAACAATTTGCTATTAACTATTTAAAAATTTATTAAAATGTTAATGTGCTTTGATTGAAACAGAATTATATCATTTAAGCAAGTCAATTATAGCACCTTTCCCCACATTCAGTCAAAAATATATAATTTTCTCTCATTTTAACTTAGAGTAAACTGAATTAAACGGGTCTCACTGGCATGGTTTTTTACTGACAAGGGGAGTTTCGGTTTAAAAATTAAGAAACAATATTTTTTAAAAGCTCAATTCAGATGCCATCTGGTCCAGCAATGAAGGAGTTAACATCCAACTGCACGGAACCGAGCTTCTGATCCATTACATTTCTCACAAGCTGCCCCACAATGAGCTGAGCAAGTATCAACTGTAATTTGATCCAGGAGTTTATGGGGAAAAAAAATAACTGCACATACTCAACATGCACATTTAATAAAAATCTGTTTTAAGAGAAACATATCCAATAAACACAATTTAAGGCGTATTTAATTGTTTGATTAACTTCAAACCTGCAATTCCTTTGCTTTCCTGACGCTCTCAAATAAAATAGGAGAAAGGAGGGAAAAAAAAAAAAAAAACCCGCTCCACTGCAGGGAAAAGAGGCTTGAAAAACAACTTTGATTGGCACTTGGCCTGACCCACAGAGGAAGAAAAACAGTTTTTGGACAAAGAGCGCAAATATTTGAGCTTGCTTATTTATGTGCTTGCTCGCTTGTTTTTCTTAATACATAAAGAACAATCCTAAAGTGACTTTGGACAGGGAAATTGACGAAAACGGCACTGTATTCATTTTAGTTCTCAGATATGCACAGCTCAGCAATTTTAATTCATTGGTGCTGGACAAACAGAGCCACCTCACCTAATGATCTCACTTCATGCAATGTAAAAATAGAGTGTGGAGTAGAAACGGGTTATATTATTCAAGGAGGCTGCTCAGATCTGTTAAAAACTCTTCTGCGCCTACAGGGACATTTTGTCATCCTTTCTCTCCCTGCATCCCCATCCCCCACGGAGCGATTAAGCCAAGTAAGCTAAACAATACTGGAGTAAACTTTCTATCAGTCAGCCTGGAAAGCAATAAGCCGATTCTGGGTCGGATTTTCTGGATCCACACCGCGGTGGGGGATGTTACGGAGGGCGACACCACGACTACTTCAGCCTCCACCTCCACCAACCCCAGCAGAAGGCACTGGAAGATCCAACAGCGTTTCCCATGGGCATAAAGTTCAAGATGCCGACACGGGGCCTTTCGGGACCCACCAAGAAAATACCAAGAGTGGGTGCCGGGGCACGGTTGGCCTGGCAGCAGCGAGCCAGTCAAAGAAAATACCCCCAGAGACAGCCTCGGCGGAGAGAGAGCCAGGCTCCTGCAGACCAGACAGGCTGCAGTGATTTCAGGCCAGCCTTCATCCCCTCCATCCCCAGCCCAGCCGGTCCCTCCCAGCATCCCAGCATCCCTTCAGCCTCGGGGCAGGCCGGGCTCGGGGACCCCGCAAGGGGACCCTTCGCGTCTCGCCCCCCTGGAGCTCCGGCCGGACCCCGGCCCCGGGGAGCGCCCCACCGCCGCCGGACGCGGCCGCGCCGTACCTTCCGCAGCACTTTCCGGCAGTTGGTGCAGAGCAGGTAGTTGGCCGAGGCCGACGCGCTGCCGCCACCGCGGTTCATCGCGCCGACGCCGGGCTGTCACCGCGGCTGCTAGCCGAGGGCCGCCTCAACGTCCTCTCCTCAGGGGGTCGGGCGGCGGCTACGGCGCAGCGGCTGCCCGCGCGAGCTCGGCGGGGACTGCGGCCGCGGCTCTCACCGGCCCGTTGTTCCTCCCGCCCCCATCGCCAGACCCCCGCCCCGCCGGCCAGGACGAGCAGCCGCGGCAGTCTCAGCGCCTCAGTGCAACCCCGCCCCCGCGGCCCGCCGCCTTCAGGGCTGCCGCGCCGGGAGCCGCCCCCTCCCGCCAATCAGACCGCGCCGGCCACGCCCCCTTCCGCACCCGCCGCCAATGAGTGGCGTCGGCCAATCGTGGAAGGCGAGAGCATCTCGAATCTCCGGGCAAGTTAAGTTTATCTCCGAGGCTCGGCGCTGAAGGGTGACCGCGGGTTAGTGAGGCAGCGGGGTGGGAGGGGCTCCAGCCCGCCAATGAGAAGCGGGGGGTGTGGTATATGCAAATGAACCCGGGACTCTAGCGCCGCCCTCAGGACAAGCCACTCCTCCCCCCTCCCTCCCCGCCCCCAGCGAGGTCGGGGCAGAATGGAGTGAGATTAAATAGCTGGAAGCTAGAGCTCGCTAGAGGATCTGAGACCGAGCTAAACGTTTCCTGCTCTCTCGGTGGTGGTCTGGAACGCTAGAACGTCCCTTCCTCCGGGGCAGTGGTTTGGCTTTCTCTCGGTCGAAATCTAAGAATAGCTGTGAGGAAGACTGAGGTCTTGCACCACTTCGCACCCAGAGATCTCAAAGAACTTCATGCTTCACTCTGAGTCTTGTGCGAAAGACCATTCAGCTACCTGAGGCTGCAGGGATAGAGGTCTGAGTTCTCTACAGCTAATGGTTTAGACACATCTTTGCTTTAGAGGATTTTCCCTCTCTCCTGATGATTATTCTCACAGCAAAGAAAGTTCTTTTATCTATCATGAACAGGTCAGACACACACACACACACACACACACACACACACACACAAATTCTGTCCGAGGCAGCTAGTTAAAGACGTGCAGACGACAATCCCTGCTTGGGAAGGTAGGTTCTAAGTACCAATTGCCATTTCAAACGACTGGACCTTCGTCTCTCAACGCTGACAACAGTGGCCAGGGTTTAGCTTTTATGTTCTAGAGACAGAAGACAGCAGTCACTGCAGAAAGCTCTGCTGGCCGGATGCCCAACCCAGGCGAGTCAGGGAGCCAGGTACCCCGAGGAACCAACCATGCTAGGAGGATTGCCGACCAGACTCGGCAGCCTGCTCCCCAGTGAGAACAAAGACCGTGCAGAGCGAGCACCTGATTGGTGCTGGTGCTCACCGAGGTTGCCGGCCCGTGACAGGGTGCCTTTGCCGCTGGCGCAGAGCGCTAGGCGCCCAGGAACTGCAGTTCCCCAACCGGCCTTGGCGGTGACCACACCGCACTGCGTGCTATGACATCACCTGTTTTCGCTCTTGAGAACCTAATCTGTATTCTCGGCTTCTCCTTTTCTGAAGGTCTCGAGTGTGGCAGGATTTGTGAAGGCCTGCAGTTCGCAGACTGTGTCTGTTGAGATGACTGAAAAGAACTGACCCACTGGTTTATGTTTCTTATATTCTTTAACACACTACCCTGCGTTAGGGATTTAACGTAGTATGATGCAAAATCCGGAAGGCGCACTTGGAGGAGCTCGCACGTTTAGCATAACAAAGCCATTAGACCAAACTGCTGTTCAAACTGCCAATCTCTTCCATTCTCAACATCTGTCTCCCTTCCATCCCCTTTAAAGACCTACACCTTAAACAAGCCTACGCAAAGAATAAAGGAAATGGAAATCTGCCCGCGTAGGGTTTAAATAGACTGGAAAACCCCAAGGGTCTAGGTGATATGGTTAGGTAAGTGTGAAGGTCTGTTTATTAGCTACTGGTAACTAGCAAAGGGTGGCTTGATGCTGGGTAGACCTACATAGCCTAGAAAATAGCAGTGGTTTGGGTAAAATGCTAAACATTCAGCTAAAAGAAACCGTGAAAGAAAACTCAATGAAAGACAAGATTACTGTGTGCCCTTCATTGCAGAGAAACAAGAATTCTAGGCAGAAAGTCAGCAAGGCACGGTTTTTCTGAAAAATGAAACACACATGTGTTCCCATTTTGCTGAGTTTCTTGGGCTATATTCCTACCTGGATCTCTCTCCCTCTCTCCATTCCTCCCCCATCTCTGACAGCCCCCCCCCCCATATAACGCTCCCATACACAGCTCACTATGTAGGTCAGGCTGGCCTCGAACTAACTCAGAGATCTGCCTTCCTCTGCTTCTTAAGTGTTGGGATTGAAGGTGTGCGCCACCATGCCTGCCTGGCTTTTGTTTGTTTGGTGTGTGTGTGTGTGTGTGTGTGTGTGTGTGTGTGTGTGTGTGTGTGGTTGAGAGAGAGAGAGAGAGAGAGAGAGAGAGAGAGAGAGAGAGAGAGAGAGAGAGGTTTCCTATATTGAGCCATGATGTATATATGTGTGTCCACTCCTGAAGTGCTCAGTGCCATCAAGTCATTCCCAGCACTCAGCTTCCATCACACTTGTTCTCTCTCCTGTGGAATCAGCTTCTTCTAGAAGCCCTTCCTTTCTGTTCATGAAGGCTTCCTTCATGTATCAGCTGGCTTGACTAAAGAGAGTGAGACTTGGAGTGATCAGCCAATCAAGACCCTACTCATCACTTAGAGGGGAAGAAAGGAAAGCCAGTTGTTTTCATTTTACTCAAGATGGGAAGAAATGCCAAGCCTTTGTTGTCTGATGTCTAAAATAGGTAAGAACTATAAAAAAAATCAGACATAGGTGAAACTTGCTACCAATGTGGAGAATTATTTACTTTTTACTTTATTTTTTATTGTGTGTCATGTGTGTGCAGTCAAGTGCACAGGCGTGGGGGGTCAGAGGACGACTGTAGGAGCCAGTGCTCTTTTTCTGCTGTGTGCATCCAGGGCTGAAACCCAGTCATGAGGCGTGGGGCAGGTGCTTTCACCTACTGAGCCATCACACTATTTAATTTTTCCATTAAAAACTTAGGGTGATACTTTCTTAAAGATGTTTTAAGACATGATTTGAAATTCATGTCATAATCATTTTGCTGATTTTGGAATATTCTTCCAAATGTGATTTTTTTTACAAGGTATACATAAAGTTATAGGGCTTGGATGCACTTAACTACTTTGCCATAACCCTAGGACAGAGCTTTTTTACCTTGTTTCTGGCTATTGTAATGTTGTACTAAACTTCCTCAGATTTAAGTTTTTGCTAGCATCTCTCATTGCTCGGTAGAGAATTTCAGAGTACAGGGGGTACAGATGTATTTTAAGGCTCGTGAACACTTGCTGAACTTATTTTGTAGGAAGGTTTGGAGAAGAGTACAGTGAGAGCAGCCATTTGAATATGCAGGTCTGCCCTGTCCTCCCTGGTGTCAGTAGCTTAGTATCCCACTTACTGTTGTTAGTTTATCTCTACCTGGATAAATAAATAAATAACTCCGTTGAAAGATTTCCTGATGAACTCAGATGCTCGTCCAAGTATCTATGGTCCCCCTCTAGGCCTCTTCCTTATCATCAAACTCCCTGCTGGAATGATGCAAAATGCTTTCTCACCAGACTTTGAACCCCTGGAGGATACAGACGGAGTTCATGACATCCCTAACTCTTACCCATGCTCACACCTAAATGCTTAGAAAAATCCTTGAGAGGAAAGAGTTTGCATTCTTACTTTCAAACATTCTTTCGGGGCAGGTCTTTCTCATCTTTCCTAACAGTGGTGAGATCTTATAAACAGTTCCAGTAAGTATTTGTGAATAGAATGTTCTAGAAAAGCAAGTACTGTGGAGCAGAAAGGTTGGGCCCACAGGTCTATCTGCCATGATCCCTTATTTAGATCCCATGATCCCTGGTTATTGCGTGGGACTACTTTTATAGAATTAATGCTCTTGACACAAATTAGGTATGTAGGAAGCACTGAGAGAAATGTTTTATGTTCAGCTCTCTCGAAAGGAAGAACCCAGTTAGTGACATGAGGTGAATTTTGGACTTATCTAGAGACTCTCGTTCCATTGACCTAACTATCATGCCCTATGCGACTACTAAGCAAATTTATATAGGTGGCAATTCTAAACCTACAAAGGTTGGGAAAATAATACAAATAAAACAGCAAAACAAGTAATCAATAATGCATGGCAGAGACTGCATCAGACAGTGGTACAGCTCAGCAGAATGTTAGGGTGTAAGGAAGGAAGCCCAGCATGACCAGACCTTTAAGTAGCGAAAATCATTACTAAAGACATCTTTAAAATTCTGTTCCTGGTTTGTGATCTCTGTGTGTGTGTGTCTGTCTCTTTCTTACACACACACACACGCGCGCGCGCGCACACACACACACTCATCCAAGGCATTTGGTCTGCAAAGAAAGCCTGTAGTATTTACACATTTGCAGATTCTGTGATTTGTTTCTTGCAGGGGAATCTGCACTGCAAACAGCTGCGAGTTGCTTGCTCTCTCAGAGCTGTTCCATTCCTGTGATGTTCCCATCCCCACCCCGTGCCCAAGACCTGTACAACTGTGAGAAGTAGAAATAGAGTCACCTATAGAAAAGCCAGGACTTAGTCATATTGTATCCCCTCAATCATTCACCAACACAACCACTGTTGTGAATATGTGCTAAGGTATGGATCCTCCTGTCCTTCCCCTAACATGCCACACTGGGTTTCCTACCCCATTGTAAGGCTGATTACAAGTGAAAACCACACAAATATGGTGTCTGTTTGTTTTGCTGCCCAATGCCATTTGATTTCATGTTTTTTTAAAAAGCAATTTTTTTTAACTTTTCTTATTCAGGAATTTCTTGTACCAGAAATATCAGATTTTTTTAGACTTTGTGAGGTCTGGTCATGCTGGGCTTCCTTCCTTACTCCCTAACATTCTGCTGAGCTGTACCACTGTCTGATGCAGTCTCTGCCATGCATTATTGATTACTTGTTTTGCTGTTTTATTTGTATTATTTTCCCAACCTTTGTAGGTTTAGAATTGCCACCTATATAAATTTTCTCCAGCACCTAAGTGATTCATCTGTTTATTTTTACACTTAACTTTATTATATAGTGTGGATTAAAAGTAAATGTTATCTCCCAGCTCCAGAAAAGTTGAGAAAAGGGTCGAATGTATGATAGTGTATCATATCCCGATGAGTATGTGTGTGGTCTGCCTGTCTGTGTCCTCTGCCCTGAGGGAAGGACAATTGTGTAATAACAGGCACTATTGTTCAGCCATCAACCCCACTCCTTGCCCTAACGCAGCTTTCATTCCCTTTTTAATTGTTGCTTTAGAATAAGGAGACCACAGGAAATGGACATGGAAGTAATGACAGGGGCAAAAAACCACAGAGGGCAGAGCTGGTCCATCCATTGAGAGTTTTCTTTGGTGGGCTAAAAACACTGGGTACCATTGGGTTGAATTTGACTGTTCAGCCTTTCCTCGATGCATGGCATCTCTTTATTTCTCAGTTTCTTCAAGTATAACAGGGGATAATAATGTTACCTGTCCTCAAGGGTGGCCTTAGAGATGGCATGAGCCTGTGGTGAGCCAAGCAGTACAGCAGCAGCCGCCACTGGGGCAATATGAAGGTGTTATGCTCTCCATATACTGTGATAATGGTCTGAGTCTATGTAAGCACTTGAAAATTATCCCTAGCCTATAAGAAATACTGTAATATAAAAGTGACTTCTGTCATTGAAGATCTTTGTTTTTGACATTTTGTCTTGAATGTAAGATAAAATGGGGGCAGTGTAGATAGCAGTGTACAGAAAATGAAGAAACACAGGACTTAGTACAGTACCACCATGAACTAGATGATATGAGGCCTCAGCTTTCCAATCCCACAAAGTATATGTGGTGATTAAGTTAAATAAAGACCAGATTCCAGCACTGTAAAGACTTGAAGCATGTACTATAAAGGACTGTTTTTAAGAAAAAAATAACTCTACAAATATAAAATTAATAATAGTGAATCATTGTAGACATTATCACTATATACAGAAACAACTGAACTTCATGAAGACTGCTAATGTTGTCCAGACTAGAGAATTATTCTCATCTCAACCTTCTTAGCAGAAAAAACAACAATGAACTGCTATCCAGAGTCTCCAGCACGTAGGAAAGTGGGAAGGAGTGAATTGGAACAACAAAAGACTATATATAGTATTTGCCAGTAGTGGATTAAAATACTTATTTTTGAAATTTAATTAAAATAGAACTATGTTAATATATGGCCTGAAGCTCTCCTGGGGCCAGAGATGGCCCAGTATTAGTGATAAATCCTAAAGTGTGGGTTTTATTAGCCTCTCAAGCATACTTGGAGGTTGTGTTAGTTTTTCTTTGTGTCCTGGGGACATTTTCTGTCACTGCTCGTCTCCCTGAGACTCCAAATTCACTGCCCCAAGAGGAGCAAATGTAATAGAGATGACAAATTCCATCCGTAATGCCATCCACAGCAAAAGTATTTATATCTTTTTCTGTAAAGATGACCATGAAGTACACTGGCTGTCTAAGTGTTATAACTGGGATATCTATGTGAGAATAAGACAGTTTATAAGTAGGGGCTGGCTAATATGAACACAGAAGTATTATCTAAGACCTAGAGATCTTATAATAGTGTTGCATTTTATAAAGACTTTTCAGGAATCAGCACATGCAAGTAAGATTAAAGAGGCCTCGGAAGGGCAGAATGACCTTCACTGCACTTTTCAGAGCTTCTGAGCGTACCTGTGATATGCCTAGACTCTCGGCATCCATCTCATGGGAAAGTTTTACTCTGCTGGGTATTTCTAGCACTTGAAAATCTAAGAGATATTCAAAAGCTTTTCAGATGGAAACAATGAAATGCACCAGAGTTTGCTAACTGAAATCAAGTGGGCATTTTATTTTACCAATAAAATTTTTCAAATAGTCTCTAAGTTATAAACATCTTCGCATGCAAGCATAAAGTCCACTCACTGACCTTGTTAGCAAGGAGGTAATTTCCACTTCAATGAATGATGCAACCATGCAGCGCTTCAGAGATGTAATGCCGATCTACGGGAATGCATACAAATATGAATTGCAAGCTTGGACTCACAGTAGCTATTTATGAGATGCTAGAAGACTTCAAGTTTGGAAGCATGTGCTGTGAAGAACACATGACCTAAATTTCCCTCTATTCCCACTCTTTTTTATTCAACCCTTACCAAATAGTAAGTCCTGATAACAAAACTGACGAGACAGTTTTATGATGTAGTGGTGTGGCTATGGCATAATCTTGGCATGACTAGAGAAGAGAAATGGCAAATGGAGGCTAGAGAGGAAAAGATTATTACAAAGAGCTCAGAGAGACCTTTTGGACATATATACCTCTAACTCGATGCCCTTCAGTAGTAGTGCTGGGGACATTTGAGGAAGAATTCCTTCATATTGTGTAGTTACAACATCAACAAGAACATGGGGTTGATGTACAAGGACAAAAGGATGATGCGGAGCAGTATCACAGCGGGCTTGCATCCTGGTTTCATGTTCATTATTTAATGCATCCTTGCATTTATGCATAGTGCCTCCCGTGCACAGGCACTTGCTTCATCATAGACCTGACATGAAGAGTAGAAAAGTCACAATTTACAACAGAGCCAAGAAAAAAATAAACCTTAAATAAGTAACACTAGTGGCTGCTGTACTAGGAAAAACAAGACAAGAAATCAACAGCAGGGTTGGTCACTTGGTTTAGGCCTCCTAGTTAAAGTGAAAAGCAAATCCATGTAGTGGCTGCCTTTTCTCATGCCCACGAGTGATGCTCTCGTACCCCATGTGGGGAGCCTTTTCCTTATGCAGTTCTCATTTTAATGGTTCACATTCCCGTTCCATAGAGTTAAGTTCCACTTACAAAACTCCCGTGAGCCCTGATTTTGCAGCCACCAAACTTCCACATAGTGTGAAATCCCCAGTTATTTCCTAAGAGTACTAACCCTTAAACAAACATTCGACAGAATCTTTCCTCCCTTCCTAATGAAAGACTTTTAGTTAACTTTATTATCTCATATTTACACCCTTATACTGCAAAGTTCCATCCCACAGTTATATGTGCGTACCACTTCCAGTATGTTCTTTTTTGTTGTTTTTTGTTTGTTTGTTTTGTTGTTGTTGTTTTTTGAGACATGGTTTCTCAGTGCAACAGTCCTGGCTGTCCTGGAACTAGCTCTTGTAGACCAGGCTGGCCTCAAACTTACAGAGATCCACCTGTCTCTGCCTCTCAAGTGCAGCACCACTGCCTGACTAGTATGTTCTTATGCATTAAGAATGTAAGGTACTTGAAAATATAATGCTACCACTGCTCTGTATTCTCCAAACCTTATAATATAATGTGTTCATCATTATCTATATAATAATACGAGCGACTACCACCATATTCTGAGAACTTACTATATGCCAATCATTATGCAGTTACTTTCATACAAATATTGATTAATATTTGTAAACCCTCAATGAACTGGTTGTATTGTGTCCATTTTGCATATGATCTATAGTGATAGAGGTCTAGTGAGTGTTACATATTTGTTTCAAGGAAGAATTGTGATTTGAACTTGTATTTACAGTGTTACATGATTCCAACCTTGACATTACTGTATTTAGCCAGTCAGTGTTGTAAGTATTAGTTGGATAAATTTTGTGTTATTCTATCAAACTACTAAGTGGATTGTCTTAGATCTGTAATATATTCACCGAATATATTTGGGTACCCCTGTGACATTTTTGAAATAAACATTGAGATTGGGCAAAGAAGTGCTCACCATTCCCTAGTCTAATAACTTTAAAATTAATCCAAAATATTTTGACATTTATTTGTAGTGAATGTTTGTGGGCGCATGCATGCCACAGCACTTGGTAGAGATGAAAGGACAACTTATAGGTGTTAGTTCTTGCTTGCTTCCATGGGTGTTCCAGGACTCAGCTAAGTAGTCATGGTTGATGGCGGATGTCTTTGCCCACTGAGACACTTCGCTGGCCTATATTCTAGTATCTATTTCCCATTGATATGTCACTCTAAAATAAAGCAACTAGATGGTCTCTGGGTAAGGAAAATACTTTTGTTTGCATGTTAAGATAAAATTCCAAATGTTTGAATGTTTGGTGACTGGCGTGCACACAGCTAGACATGGAGGTGCAGAGGTGAAGGTCAGATGATAGAGCTTGGAGAGGTGACGTTTCTGGTCTCACTGTATCAAGGTAGTTCTAGAGCTTTTGCAATTCATACGGCTGTTTCCAGATAGTCTACCAGTAACCTGAGATGTTTATACCAGTTTGCCCATTTATAACCTCTTCTAAGGAGCTCTTTCTGCTGGTGGCCTCTACACACTTGTTCTCAGTGCTCTGCCATGTGATCACTTCTTATTTATCGTCAGATAGAATCTTGACTCAAAGTCAGTCAGCCATTCTGTAACTTGGCTGTCCATATTTATAAAGTGTTCTAAAAATGATCATCTCAGCCAATCAGATTCCTTACTTGAAAATTTGTCATTGGAAAACCAAGCTCAGCTATTTGCCAGATCCTGAGAGGATGTTATGAACCATGTGCAAGCTAAGACCAGTGATTGGGGAAGGAGGGTGGGCAATGCATGGAAAAAGAGCACCGTGGTCTTGGAGCTGCCCTCGGGTCTGGCTGTCTCCATTTCTGGGCCCTGTTTATGTGTGTGTGTGTGGGGGGGGATTTCTTTTACCCAGTCAAATTTCTTGACACTAGTAACTCTTTGAGTAACTATACCTGTGTTTCTTTTGAGAAAACAAGATTAGCTGGATTAATCTTCCTTCTTTCCCATGTCAAACTCCCCAACATAGGAACTATACTCTTAGTTCTCACTAGTAAAAGGCTCTAAGACATTCCAAAAGAAAGAACAAGAACTTAGTGGGCCAGAAAGCTCCACATTAGTTTTTACACACTGACAACTTCTTAAAGTTTCATTAAGAAAGTGTGTGTGTGAACCCTTAAACTCCTTAGAACCTATTTTTTGTTCCTTAAAGAGCTCCTTAGAGCAGTGATCAGTATTATTACCCAAAGTGTCTCTTTCTCCAGGATCAAGGTTAAAGTGGTTCTCATGTCTCTTCTGTCAACTGCCTACCAAGAAAATATTGAGACAAAAGCTTTTACCCTTCCCACTCAGTATCCTTCATCCAGACTTGATGCCTGTGGATCCAGTCCAATGATTTCTTAGAGTTTATGAGTCCCAAGATTTTTTTAAAAAGTAAATACAAACAAAAATTGGTTAAACTTCTCCAAATTTTCTGAAATTTTAGTAGTCAAAAAAAAAAAAAAAAAAAAAAAAAAGACAAAGTAGTCGAGAACACAGCAGTGTCAGGCTGCAGGTTTATCAGCACTGTGATAGTTCCATGGGGTGTGAAGGTCCCAGGAGGTCATTCTGCACTGCAAATACAAATGTGTGGAGTTGTTTTTTATTAGACTCAATTTTCTTGAGTGGAATGTTCCTTGACAGCTAACTGTCCTGTTTCTACAGCACCAATTGCTAACAGCTATGGAGTGGTTAAATGATAATCTGAACCAGTCAGATTGAGCACTTGGAAACTCAGCCTTGGGACACTGAGACACTAAGCTGGTGATCAGTGAAGTCAGAGTGGGAGAGAATGTCACGCACTGTTTACAGACTAGGCCTGTATTGGAGCAGTAGAGATAAGTGTGAGGATGCTGGCCCGGAAAGAAAGAAGAGGCATTCTGTGGAAAGAAGGCTTCAGCCCTATGAGCTGGGATTTTCTGCTTTTTCTTTCTGAGTCACATTCCTAATCCCTGCTGGGGAGCCTCAGTCTCTCTGCTAATTTCTGCTGGGCTCCTTCTCGGCCCACCAACCCTCACACCTGTCTCACTGCCTTCTGTAGAATAGTTCTCAAGCTTTGTTAAGCCTTTGGAAAATAAAGGAATCCTTCACCCAGTGGTGGTTTTCCTTATGGATCAGGTGAAGAAAAAAAAAAGATTTCCCTGGCGATCCGAGGATGGAGGTCACTGGCAGTGAGATGGCTTCCTATTTCTCATTAAAGACACTGACACCTAGAGAGTTTAGAGTGTGCGGGGAACTGAAGTGTCCAGTCCTAAGATCACATGGAGACACTCTTTGTTCATCAGTGTGGCTTCAGTGATCACCTGAAGTAGATTGCCTAAGATGCCTATAAGGGTAAAACTGGAAATTCTTTTGCTCTTTATATCTTCTCTAATACTATATAATCTAATTGTTGTTTAATAGCTCTTTAAACTTCATCTTGTCGTGTTTATAGAGTTTGTGAGAATGAAATTTTTAAAAATGCGTAAAGTGTACAGACCAGTTTCTCCTATTCTGAACGCTCAATAAGTGTCTACTAGTTTTGTTATTTTAAAATGCTTTGAAGTGCTCAGAGAAGGGACTGTTGGGTGCTCGGCCCTAAAAGGGACATTTATATTAACTATTCCAACAAAAGTTCAGAGAGTCATCACTGAAGAAGGGGCAGAAAGAATGTAAGAGCTGGGAGAGGGGGACACACTATAACATGTCACCTTCGACTGTAGCACACCTGCTGCTCCCGTGACCCCACAGTTGCTGTAGTTACCTGCAGAAGATCAGGTCGGTGAGCATTCTAATGTGGACAGGAAAGGGGCTGATGAGGCTCCAGCCCTGGCAATGACAGCTGTGGGGGAGGGGAGCCATTTTCTGGTACGTTGCCTGTGCTCTGGTAGGGAGTCTCACACTGTGTGTATGCAAACAACACTAACTGGACACAGTGGGTTATTTTTTAATCGAGGGAACAGTGGCACAGGGCCAAAGACTTCAGGTTGGATATGATCAAGATACATTATATACATGTATAAAATTATCAAAGAATAATTAAGGAAAATATATAATTTAAAAGAAAAGCTTGAAGGTAGACAAAGTCTCATGTAATAGTAATATACCTTTTCACTAGCAATTGAAATTTACTTGAATTTTAATGTTCTGGCCTCCCATACAGTTTACTGGGACAATTTGTCTTCGTTTAAAGGGTCTGAAGTGCTTTTAGTGATAAACGCATGGCTTATCATGAAGTGTTGCTATGGTACTTGTGTTTGCTAAGCACATTTTTTGCCTCTGTCACTCTACCCAGTCATGTTCTATAAGACAGAGACTTCAGCATTGCGTGCAGCACTGGCAAAGAAAGAAGAAAACACACACTTGCAAACTAATGCCAGGAGTGTGTCTGTCATTTCAGTCTCTGAGGAGGAAGAAAGATGACGTCTGCAATTTGGCTTTGCCTGTGTTTTCAGGTTAGTGTATATGACATAGATGTGTGTACATTTATGCGTCCTCTTCTAAGCTAGAGATAGCAATCCTTCCTTAAGCTTTTTACTAAAGAATTATAGTTTGACAGTTAATGAAAAGGGATTATTATTCCCATTGAACAGCCAGAAACCTAGGCTAGAGTGCTTTGGGGGTAATTCAAGCACGTTGCCTACTAGTTATAGCTAATGATTCCAGTTTTACTCTGCAGGAAACAACTACCTTTTGTGACATGAACAAAATCACAAAGGTAATGTGCTCAGAATGTTCCTTGTGACTTAAGTAGGAACCTAACTATGGGCCCGAGAGACACCTTTGAGTTATACAAGGGGCAGAGCAGGAAAAGCCCATCCCAAGTGCAGCAGGTCACGACTGCCTTCCGCTTAGAGAGGGTTATCATCAGCCTGAACTGGTCATCAGCCAAATGCCTTATTTGTTTCCTGGTTGTTTACAAAGCTAAGAACCTAGGCTACAGGATATTTACTCTGCTGTTTATGACAGCATTCACTGGGAATATAGATAAGCAATTCACTTGCCAAATGAAACTCTGGTGGCCCATGACTTATGAGTGCATGGAACGTGACTGCCTCACGGGTGGATCAAAAGCAAATGGCTGCTCTTGTAGGTTAATGGTTTAACTCTTTTAGGCTGAATCCTCTTTGCCTAGATTTAGGAACATCAGTCAGCCCCTCTGCTATATTTCTTTGCTTGTTGTTCAGTGCCTTCTCAACATCCCTGAGCAAGGTTTGGGCAGCATGACTCTGCCCTATTCTGAAGTGAGAGGTGAATCCCTCAGACCTGTGGGTCCCAGTGACAAGTCAGCTGTCCTGCTGGTGCCACATTGCTTCTGCCCTGAGCACTGTCAGCAGCATGCAATTACAAGGCGTCTAGTGTCTCTTGCCTTTCACCCTGTCACTTCTCTGATCTGCCTCCCATTATTCATGTTCCAGACTCCTATCCGTTGTGTTAATCAGTGGCATTTGACATCAGTTGCTGTATTTCCTGCTAACTTCTCACTAGAGCAAACCACCAAACCCCAGTAACTTTGCTTTATTGTTTAGGTCTTTCTCAAAGCCACCCACATTATCCTGCTAGCAAAGTAGAAGAGCTTAAACAGATTTTTCTTTTCAGTGTAGCTCTGAGAAATGACTTTCAGGGCATGGCCGCTTTCCACCTTAGTTCCTGCTCCTCATCAGGGGAATGGTCAGTGGGATTTGCCTAGACATTCTGTTCCACATCTTATGTTATCCATACTGAATCAGTGACTTCTTTTTAAGTAAATAGATGCAAGTGTCCTTGAAGAGTGGCAGTATGAACACTAGTGGTGCTCTTATGGCTTGATGCTCGCACTTTACCCTGGCGTGTATGTGAATTGACTCCACACTGCTCATAGCCATATTGTTCTGAAAGACCCTTCTGCTGCTGACTGGAAGCTCAATGAGGCTGCCCCCTCTGTCCAGGTTCTGCTTTTTCAGGTATACCATATGCAGTAGCCTGGAGCCTCTTCTAGATATTCAAATCAGTCTGTTAGTTGAAATGCTGACCAGACAATGTCGTTAGTGGCACTTCAACAAAGCTCTCACGTTAACTTGCTCAGTAGCAAATGGATGTAGTGGAGATTTTCATTTACACAGAGGGGATTTGTGTGAAGATGCATTTCTGAGGATCGTAAGAGTGTCTCAGAGTGGGATTAGGAACGAATTATCATTTTACTAAAATATCAGGAGTATCTGTAGCATAAAGGGGACTAGATAAAAAAATTTATTTTTAAAAACTATCACAGAAATGTGAAATTGGTAAAGAGTTCCATGTTTACCTGAACACCAAGTATTTTCTTAGGATTTTAGCAGTTTCTCCTAAAAGATATTTAAAAGAAAGGGAGAGGATTTACATTAGAGAAAATGTATAATTATTGTCAAATTAAATATCTTATGAGATTATGATGGTAAGTAATCAAAATTATAGGCAATCAATAAAACCAAGCACTTTAGTCTTTCTCTTATGAATGGGGCCTGTACCAGGCTTTTTCTTTTAGGCCACCAACCAGCTCCCAAGTCATGACATGGAGACATTATTAGTTATGAATGCTCAGCCTAGCTTGGGCTCATTTCTGGCTAACTCTTACAACTTATCCTGTTTCTCTTTATTTACATTTTGCCTTGGGTCTGTTTACCTTTTCTTTCTATATGTCCTACTCCATTTAGCTGGCTGGTGGCTGCCTGGCTTCTAGCCTTGGATGGGTCTCTCTCTTTCTTCCTTCTCTTCTATTTATTCTTTCTGCCCAGCAACCCTGCCTATCCCTCTCCTGCCTAGCTCTACTGGCCATTCATCTTTTGATTAGACCAATCAGGTATCTTAGGCTGACAAGGAAAAACAAATGCAACACAGTTTACATAATTAAACACAGCAGAAACAAATGTAACAATCTTACACAGTTAAAGTAATATTCCTCAGCATAAACAAATGGAGCATATCTTTGCCTAGTTAAAATATTATTCTATAACCGGGGCCAGCTCTAGAACAAAGTTTCTGAGCATGAAACCTGTGGTTGTGCCTCATATCTTAAAGTCCCTAAACCGGTACTTTTGTGTATGAGTTATCGTCTCATTGAGGAGCATGGGTACCATTTTCATTGATTCCCAAGAGAATGTAAGCTCCCTACCCACTAATTGTAATAATGTGTGTGTGTGTGTGTGTGTGTGTGTATGCGCGCGCGCATACACACACACATACACATAGGAGGGGGTCAAGACAGGGTTTCTCTGTGTAGCCCTGACTATCCTGGAACTCACTCTGTAGGCCATTTTGGCCTTGAGCTCAGAGATCTGCCTGCTTCTACCTCCCAAGTGCTGGGATTAAAGGTGTGCACCACTATCACCCAGCTGTAATATTTTTGATTGAGTCTAAATACTTACTTTCTGTATCAGGCCTTCTGCTAAACCTTTAACACATTAGCTTCTTTATCCCTAGATTCATGACATCATTGCTTTTCTGAGGAGTAAGTAAGATTTCTCAGTCACACAAGTGAGGAGCATCAGAGCTGAAATACAAAACCAGCAGACCTTAGGTTTTTGGTTCACTGTGTTCTTTTCATTACACAGCTACCTTTTGGGCAGACAAAGCCTGTGTAGTTGCACCCATCAGGACCCTTGGGTCATCCCTGAGTTAGTAACTGCTTCCTAAGCATGCTGCCCTCCCTGTGCTCCAGCAACCTTTCCCAGCCCTGAAGCCTAGGTGCTCCTCTCCAGACTGCTCACTCAGGCTTTTCCCATTGTGTGGCTGGCTGCGGGAAGCAGACCTTTATGGTAACTGTCTATTCTAGACTGCACAAATGGACAAGCCTTGCATCTGGACCATCTCCAGGAAATCCATCCCAAGCCCTGAATGGTTCTGGCTCTGCTCCAAAACTGTACTAACCTCCCACAAATTGTGATTCCAGACACGTTTATACCTTGCCCCTCAGGATAATGGAAGCCACAAAAGAGGGAGAAATTAAAATGTCAGTCCAGCTGGGCCCACAATTGGGCCAGCAATTACAATGGAACCTATGCCTCTTGGGACACCTGAAGGGAGCACACTTGTGCTTTCCCTGGGTGGAACAGAGTCATCCAGAGCCAGTTCCTAGGTGCTCAGATACAGTAACCATAGTTATGCTACTTATCAACCAACATTTTTATGAGCAATTGGAAAAAAAGGACAAAGTACAAAACAAACACCAGAATCTGGAGAGCTTTGTCACGCAGCTCCCGCTGCATTGCTTGAAAACTAAACAACCCAAACTCTCGTTTGATGGAGGCTAAAAGACAAGGCAGAGCATCCTGACTCTCACGGAGAGAAATGGGGACCACCCTCTTCCTGACCTCGGGTCCTGAAAGGCAAGTCGTGGACTCTCCTCCCGCAGATGGAAAGAATATTCGGCTCTGTGGGGCTGGAACTAGTTCAGAGCACCGATCTGAGAAGAATGAGTGAAACCAAGGACATAGAGTGACCTAAGGGTTCAGACTGTGTGGACGTTGAGACCTTGCCAATCTCATGTTTTCTTCCCTTCCTTAGTAGCCCCAGCACCGGCAGGAGCCACTCAGTTTATCTGAAGCTGTCTGGTGTTTCTCGTGCTTCTGAAGGTACTGATTCTTAAATCACTTATGCCTGCAGAGGCACATTTGTGAGTCTTTCTGGGTCTGTAAGCACGAACTCCAAAGCGAGAAGCTCGTACTTCTGGTGTGCAGAGAAAAAGAAGAGGTGACTTCAGCACAACAGTGCGGCAGCGAATCTGCACGGAGAGGAGTGGGTCCAGGGAGCAAAGAAACTCGGCGTGTCTACTAGCCGTTGAGCCTGTCTCCTTGTGTCCCCATGCAGCATGGGCACAGGATGTTTTCTGACAGACCTGACGCCCACACTGTGATCTTTATAGAACTTCCTTCTCCACGAGATTAGATGGTCTGTGAGAACAGTTTTCTTCATCATCCTATATTCAGTAGGAAAACTTTAGGGACAGAATAATCAGCTCAGTGAAGTTTTCATTTGTGCCACAGCAGCGGTGAATTCTTAGTGGAAAGTGGCTCCGTTGCCTGGGTATTTTTGGTACCCATGGTGGCAGACTGCTTTACAGTGTGACTGGAACTTGGAGGTAGGAGTGAGAGGTAGTGTGTAGTGAATTCCTGCACAGCCCCACCCCTGTACTTCAGCTGCCTCAGGGGCCTCTGGGGCAGTGCTTCGCAGCCTTCCTTAGGGCTGCAACCCTTTGAAGCAACTCCTCATGTTGTGGTCACCTGCAACCATAAAATTATTTTCATTGCTACTTCATAATTGTAATTTTGCTACTGTTATGAGTTGTAATGTAAATACCAATGTTCTCCGATGGTCATGGGTGGCCCCTGTGAAAGGGTCCTTGGACCCCAAAGGGGTTGCAGGCCAGAGTTTGTGAACAACCTGCTCTAGGAGGTTGGGGGTGGGTGCTGTTGCTGTGGGGCCTTTCCACTGAAGCCACACAGGAGGAGGTGCTGTGGGCAGAGACAAAAAAAGGGAAAAGGGGTCCCTGAGACACCAGTAGAAAAACAAATTGGCTTTGTTTTTTAATGTTAGTTGTTACAAAAAAGAATGCTAATCCCAAGACCATGTGGCTTTATAATTTTCTAAGAAAGAGATCATTTAGAAAACTCACAAAGGAAACAGCATTTGATAAGTCATAGTCTTCCTAAGAATCCATCGTTTTATTGGTCTGAAATCTACTGGAACAGATAGCTCACATCTTGTACTCTTTCCAACCTGGCAGCTCTGTACGGACACAGTGGTTATGGCTCACTTACTCCTTCTTGTATTCAATATTTGTTGGGCACTTACTGTATATAAGTAGCTCTTTTCTCCAGCTACATACATATTTAGACCATTCTTTGAGCTGCTCCTCATATGGAAGGGATTCTGGACCATTCCTTCTGCAGAGGACTCCACTGTGCTTATTATCCCTTTTAACTATGCACCTGGAGCAGGGTGCACAATGACATTGAGTCATTTGTGTTACATTTTTCTTAGCTGTCAGTCATATAGGCCTAAAGATGACAAGGATGAAAGACACCGTACTCTGAGCTCTGTTCCCACAGGGACAGGCTGCTGTGGGAATAAGCTGGTGGTACAGGAGCTAGCATAGAATCCTTGGAGAGGACAACCACCAAAGTGCCTTCGTGCAGGAGGGGAGCCAGGGTAGACGGGGAGGAAAGGGGCTTCTGACAAGTGTCAGAAGTGTAAAAAGAACAGTTCATGTCAAGAACCCAAAAAGGCTTTGCTAGCACAGGAGTGAACAGCATGAGGAAGAGCCAAGAAAGCACTAGGTGGAGCTTGAGGAAGCCCTGAGGGTCACACTAGAAAGGCAGGTCGTTTTCCTGTAAGATCATATGGAGTCTCAAAAGTTTTCACAGGAGGTGGGGGTAGCACAATCAGCTTTACATTTAGGGAAGCTGGTTTGAAGGTTTTGGACCTCTAGAAAACCGAGACTGGGAGACCGACTAGAGACTAAATGGTTTGGTTGAAGAGTATAGTGGGACCCTACTAAGGCAGTAGATGGATGGGTAGGAAGAAGGGCTTCTTCAAGGCGTTGAAGACGTGCAGATGGCTGTGCTACAGGCCTTTGCTGCTCAAAGTAGATCAGGATACCTGTAATTTTAGAGCTTATTAGAAGCTTGTAAGAAAGTGTGGGCCTCAGGTTACTGAGTCAGTCTGTAGGTTCACAAAATGCCAGTTTCTCCAGAAACTAGTAAAGCTTAGGTAAAGAACACTCACCTCGGCCTCAGCCTACAGGGAAGAGGAACAAGACAGCTGGAACTCCTGCCCTTACAGAAGTCTCTCGAGCACAGAAATAGTGAAACAATTGCATAGTTGTCATTGAGAGATGGCTGGGATTAGTATTGGGAATCAGCAAGTATCCAATAGCGGGGCTCTGCCTGGACTGTAGGGTCCAAGGGGGCTCCCCTAAAAGCATATGGGAAGTGTGTGTAAAAACTCCCATGTAAAGAATACAGAGTAGAGGAGACACCAGGGTCTGGAAGCAATGGCAAGAGCTAAAGCATGTATGAGTCATGGGGAGAGCATGAAAAGTTGGCCATGAGTTCGTGTGGGGATTGTAGAGGTATCAAATCCAGCCCCTTGGTTTTTTTTTTTAAAGATTTATTTATTTATTTATTATGTATACAACATTCTGCCTCGATGTATGCCCTCATGCCAGAGAAGGGCGCCAGATCTCAGTACAGATGGTTGTGAGCCACCATGTGGTTGCTGGGAATTGAACTCAGGACCTCCGGAAGAGCAGCCAGTGCTCTTAACCTCTGAGCCATCTCTCCAGCCCCCAGCCCCTTGGTTTTTACATTCAGAAGAAAATGGCAAGAGAAAGGCCTGAACAATATGGGAAGACCACATGCAAGAAGAGACGAGACCCCGGCTCCAATAATGGCGCTAAACACAGCGTCTTCTTCATTGCTGAAGCCATTATTTTAGGTGCCTTTATTTTGACTGGTTTCAGAAAGATTGGGAATTCTTTATATGAGGCCTTGTCCTAGACAAGGGAGAGGAATTAAAATACTGAGATGCACTCCCTACCCTTGAGGTATTAGGTGACATCTGGCTCCATCACAGATTTATTCATAGAGTGGGGAGCATTTCCAGTTGGTTCCTTGCCATCTCATGTGGACTACTTCAGATCCAGTTTTCCCAGCACTGGTTTGGGTTGGCAGTTGTTCGTGTTCTTCATACAGACTTCTACATCTTTCTGACTTCAGGCACCTTCTCAGCCTGCCGTGTCTTATGAACCATGTGTCAGCCTGCACGTTCCTAACGTTCTCCCTGCCAACTGTGCTGTATGCAGATCTGCTGCATGTGTCTGCCGTTGCCCTAGGACCCTCCTCAAACATTGACGGCAGGTCTCAGGACCCTCAAGGGCACCCCTCAGCAGAGCAGTAGTAGAAGCCAGTCCATACCCATGGCATTCTTCCTGAGACGC
This sequence comes from Arvicola amphibius, assembly GCF_903992535.2. Taxonomy (NCBI): domain Eukaryota; kingdom Metazoa; phylum Chordata; class Mammalia; order Rodentia; family Cricetidae; genus Arvicola; species Arvicola amphibius. Next base: position 83,327,742 of record NC_052049.1, on the reverse strand, counting down.
ATCTTAGCTCATAGGTGGAGACGATGCTCTGTTTAAGGTGCCCACAAGACCTACGAGTTCAGGGTTCACAGTAGCTCTGATATTACACTTTAATTCTGTTATAGACTGATGATTCATAAAGTGCTGCTGTTTTACTCACTACCATATTCTCAGTTGGAGAATAATGCATGGCCTTGGGTGGACATTCAACAACAATTTTCTCCACAACTTAACCCATACTGTTTTTAGACTTGCAGGAAGTATGCAAAACAGCCAGGGTGTTTGGTTAATTTTGAAAGTGGAAATGTAAAACCCTGGTAGATAATTTCCAGGTCTATGACTGGTTTAGCTTTGTCTGGGTTACTGAGCTGCAGGGCTACCATTTATTCCTTGGAGTTATCCTACAGTGCTGTATGCTCTGTCTCATGGTTCACAGAAACTCTTAGTCTCTCCAGTAGATCCAGAGGCTCTACAAGTGATGCAGTAAATCCAAGAATACTTGTTGGTGACATGGCTCTGCCTATAAAGGTGGTTGGTATGCAAGCCTGGTGGCCCAAGTTCAATCTCCGGACCCCTGAAGAGAACCAACTCCTGAAAGTTGTTATCTGACCACAACTCATGCGCCTTGCTGACCGCAACACAGGTGCCTTGCTGACTGCAACTCATGTGCCTGGCTGACCACAACACAGATGCCTTGCTGACAACAACTCATACGCCTTGGCACATTTACACCCATAAATACATATACATAACAATAATAACAATAAATAATTGCTTATAAATCTGAAGAAAAGAGAGGCAGAACTCATATAAATCACCATTTTTAATTTTATAGGCAGAGTGTGTCACAGTGCCTGCAACTTACAGATAGGGCTCCCATTAATTGATACAGAAATTGGCAAACATCTTTGTGTAGTGTTGGAAAGCCAATTGCTAAATTTAAAAGAAAAACTATTTGTAATCATTTTTAATGTTTGTATTTTTTCACTGTCTGTTGGCACATTTCACTGTTTTCTGCAATTAAACTGTGGCTCCCCATGTTCCTACATTGAGCCCTGCCTGAGTTTTTCTTACTACAGTTAAGTTTCTATATGTTTGGCACAAATGCTTGTGTGCTTAGTAACCTTTCCTGAGACTTTGCTGTTGAAGCTGTTAAAATAGAGTCTCACTAAGCAACCCAACTCTCCTGAAACTCAGTGTGTAGCCCAGGCTGACATCAAATCCATTGCAGTCCGACCCCTGCAGAACTGCCATGCCTGGCTTTTTGAGACCTTTCTGTACCGCACATCCTAGTCCTGTGATGTGAATGTCCCAGTTATTAGCGTATTCAGAGTCACCAATGAGAGACAGATCCATTGCTCTCCCTAATTTATTTTTAAAATGAATTAGCAGGGAAATCATTGCCACATTGACTTTGGTTACCATCCATACTCTTGGGGTGCTGGTATGTTATGGGGGTGAAGAGTGAAGAGTGAGGCCCAATTCTAGGTCCTGAACTCTAGGCCCAGTGCTGACAGCTCTACCAGAGCCCAAAGACTCAACTATGCCTAACGTGGCCTCAGAGCTCACCTGGCTCTGCACATGAAGGCTGCTTATGGATTTCATCAACTAGGTTACTTTCTGGGCACAGGAGAACAAAAGTCAGGGAGAGGAAGGGCTGGGTAGGGAAGCTTGATTTGACTTCTACCTCCAGCACTCTGGAACTACATGAACTTTTAAATCTTCATTTATGTATTTCTTCATCAGTAAAACATAATAAATTAAGCGAGGTTGGCAGCTAGTGACTAGGTATATGAAACTGGTATTTTCCTTGAATCTCTGTGGATTGCTAACTCAGTGTCATTTTTAAAGAGCTGCCAAAGTGACAGCAAGCACACAGGTGTGTTGTGTCCTCGGAAATGGCAGAGAGAGCTGAGACAAAAATCATGTGTTTTCATATGAAAAATTGCTTGTTACCAGGAAGCAACACAGGAAAACAGATTCAGTAAAAGTCTGATGATCTGAGCATTATGAAAAACAAAATCTAGTTTCAGGTGACACATTCTGCTGAAACCGAGAGTGACACACTACACACCAGTCAGGAAGACCTGAGGTGCATGGGTCCTACAACGTTACAAAGCCACCCTTGGGAAAGTGAAAGAAGTATCAGAAGTTCAGCAGAGCCTACTGGATACACCCCCAGCACCCCGCCCTCAGGAGGCTGGGTTTGGGGTTATAGCCCAAAGTCAAGCAAGAAAAACAAAACAAAAACCCAAACCAAACGTAAACTAAATGCCACCCACTCTTTGTGTCCCTCCTACTCATGTTCTTTCTCCAGCCGTTGGTCTCATAGCCTTGGTTCAAATGTCCTCTAGGCCTCTGTCTAGTTTCAAACTAAGGCAAACTCAGTTACAACTGAGTGAGCCAGATGTGGTGGTTTCCATGCAGTGAATCCGAGGTTTCTGTGCGTGATCTTCTTTTTCCTATGTAAAAATAACTTAGGAAAGCTGAACTAGTTGCAGTAGAGGTTGAAGAAAAGAGGGATGTACAGCTGAGCCTGAGGTGAAGGAGGTGACTTCTGAGACTGGGTAGTATGATAGTCAAAAAGAAGGCCGTCCTCCACCCCATCAGGGGCACAGAAGAGCAACCCTTTCTCTGCAGGGACCAGGAGGTGCCTCCTATCTGCTCTGACAACTGAGTTTCGGAGCTGGTTCTGAAGCCTGCTATTTCTACTCTGTCAGAGTCATTCCATTAAGACCTAAAATAAGCCTGCAACTAGATAATCTCACCCTTATAGAAGCCTTATGTAACACATGCAAATGTGCATCAGAATTATTAGGCTTTTATTTTCTCCCCTCAAAGCTGCCTTAAGTAAGAGCTGTAAAAGCCCAGAGATTTCTATAACAAATGTGTATCTAGGAACATCTCCTGAGATTGTGCTAAGAGCTCCCCAGAAGCACAGGCTATGTGCAGATGGACCGGACTGGGGATTGATGCTTTGCTGGGTTTTCTATTTACGTCAAACCAGTCCTTGCAAATCATTTTGCTGTCAGCCCTGAAAGTTGTTCTGTCCAAGAGGAAAAGTATTCAGAATTCGGATCAGAAAGCCAAGGGTGGAGTCGCAGCCTGGCCCTCTGTGAGCTCCATGCTACAGCTGGCAAGGGACGCCTTATCTATATAATGGGAGAGGTAACAGTCCCTTATTCACAGGGCTGCTGGAGAGAGCTCAGAGACATTCATCTACAGAACGCTGTGAAGGTTATAAAGGGCAGGGAGGTGGCCAGCACTACCCAGTTCCTCTTTGCCTCACAGAATGCTGGCTACATGAGGATGAGGAAGCCACTTATTACAAAAAGCCCTCCTCCACAACTAGTGTAGCAGATGAGGACAGACTTGAATCCTGTCCGTAAAGGCAGATACAAAGCCATCAGAAAGCTAGCACAGTCTAGGAGATGTGAAAACATCTTCCATCTACAAAGAAGAAAAGGATAGGTTTCTTTGGAGATTCTAGAGGGGGTTGGCTGGCTTGAAGGAGAAAGTGCCACATAAAAGCATTTGCTAATTTATGGGGTGAGGGTCTGTATGATGACTGAAGCAATCACCCCAAAAGAGTCTCTAATTCCATTTGAGCCATAATCTGATTTCGCTGTGGAGTACAATGTCCCTTTCACGAGAATCTGAAGTCAGTACGGAGGGGAGGACGGTAGTGCAGAAGTTTTCCACCCAGCAACAGGATGACGTCAGCGGCCAGGGAAAACAACCAATCAGTAAGCAGAATGAATCAGAGCGAGCTGGGATTTTGCTCGGCAGTCTCCTAGCTAGAGCAAGCTCAGCTCTGAAGTGCCGGGGTTATTTGCAGTTCCCCTGCACTTGAAGCCTAGACTGGGTGGCTCCTTAGCTGAAAGAGCGCTCTGAGCGCAGGCGTTGAGGCCGTTCGCTTCCAGAGCCGGTCCAGCAACTCCTAAGAGTCACATCGATGTGTTTCTGCAAGAATTTTGGGGACCATGAAAAAGTCAGGATTAGCGACTATTTTAAAGGCTTGACTTATACGTGGTGCCTTGTGGCCGTTTGAAACCTGGTTTGTTTCATGCCATGACTGCCGCTGGGAGGCTAATAAGCTAATGGCACAGGGGCCATTATGTAAAGTTCAGAGCATGCTCCGTAAACTTCAGAGAGTTGGAACTTGCCTGCGACGTTTCAGGCCTTCTAATGGCAAGCAGCCTGAAAATCAACAGCCTTTTCATCTCTGGGTCAAAAGCCCAACTTTCTAATTTGCTAAAACCTGCTCTCTGGGTGCATTGAAACAAGTTTACAGGAGAAATTATGCTGTGGCCTGCAGACTGCCTCCCAGGTGAGGATTTCTGAAAACATGCAGGATTTCTGAAAACATGAAGTTTGTTTCCAAGCAGTTTTTCAGTCTTCAGAGCTTTGTAGACAGCGACAACAGCATCAGAGAGGGTGCAAGTGAAGGGCTAAGTCCACGTGTCTGCAACACTGTCAATACCTCCCCGGTACACACCTTGTCTGCATGAGCTAAGGCCTCCAAGATTTCTCTCCCATGAGTGGTGAAAACACTTCTTTGCCAAGGAAAGAAGTATCTGACAAGGAGATGCTGATTTCCTTTCTTCTTCCAGAGTTGTTAGTAGGCTTCAGGAAGCACCGTCGACTGAATTATGTCTACATGTGACCCAGCCCTTCTCTTTTGATAGCTGAATGCCACCCTTTTCTCATTACTGAAAACAAGATTTATAAAATTGTGTTATTTTGCCTAATTAGGGACATACCACTCTGCACTACCACAATGATGGAATTGGAGAACCTAGAGAGAAGCAGAGCGCGTGGCCAGAGGGTGGTACCTGCGGACACAGGTGCCTGTCCTGTGCTGGGTGCCCATTTTAATCACTTAGCAGCTCGGCCGCTCCAGCCCACGGGGGCAGACTGAGCAATGCTCAGATCCAAGGATGGCTATGAAGATAAACAACCGTTCGCACAGAGCCTCGCTGGCTGAACACACAGGAGTTGGGAGAGGGCTACTTAATAATTCATAGCCCTCCTCCCTTTAAACTGGAAATAAACAACTTGTTGGCAAATAGACATCCCAGAGAGACCCTTTTCACAAATGCTGCGGGATTTGGAATTAGCATAAAAAAGGCTTGCTTCTGAGGCTGAAAGCCCGGTGTGGTGTGCCCTGCAGGTTCCTGGGCAGACTGGAGAGGCCTTGTTTACACTTCAGCATTCATTTACTTAGCCAGTCTTCGCTGTAAGGGCAAAAGTAAGTTTCAGTTGTTTTCTGTTGGGCTGACTCAGAGACTAAGTGAAGGTGTGATCTAAGTCTCAGTGTTCTGAAAACTTTGAGGGTAGTACCAGGGGGCTCCTAAAATTCTCCACCTCCATTTGTGGGTCTTTTCAAGAGAGATATAACAGATGAAATACCTGGAATATCGTCAGCGTTCCCTGTCTCCATCTGGATATCCTCAAGGACGAACGCGCCGTGTGCAGAGGGCTTTAGGGAAGCTGTTAACTAGGGTGGACCAGCAGACTGTGTGAAGGTGAAAAACCCCGGGGGCAGGTTATAGGGCAGAGCAGTTGCAGTGCCAGAGAAGTAGAAGGAAGTGGGGTGTGGGTGCACTTCCTGGGTGAGCTCAAACCAGCTATTTTGGACTCTGGTTCCTCATTAGTCAGAAATTAAGAAGACCACGGGAAATGGCAGCACTGACTACTTCTGCCTGGCCTCTTTCCTGCAGAGATGCCTTTGCTGACTAAGATAATGCACTGAACCGGGGTGGGGGGGGGAGGGGAGGGAGTAGCTTCCCACGGGAAGGCGGCCTCCTTCTTCCCTCTAGGCAGAGACAACCTGAGCATGCGCGGAGCTATACGGCAGCGTACCTCTCGATGGCAGGACAGGGACGCTGACAGGGAAACAAGAAAGCTGAGATTTCCCTGTCGCAGTGCCATCCTATCTCTCCTGCACCACTAGCTCAAGTAGAGATGACAAGGACCGCAGCTACAGCCTCGCCTAGGAGCAGAGATCGGCCTGATTTTGAATCAATAGGCCGTTCATTCCCTTACAGGCCCTAGCAGATCTTGGCCTATATTTAAGCCAGCGGAAGGCAGTCAAGAGGGTGTCATTTTATGTGGGAATTTGAGGGTGTGAAGGCCTGGGCTACATACGTGGGTCAGGTCGGCTCCTTACGGCAATGTTGCATGCGGAGGTGAAGTTGGAGTTGGGCAGACTTCTTATCCAGTGTGATGGAGGGATACTGCAGAGGGATCGCTCCAGTCAGGCCACAAACCAAGGCCTCCAAAACTTGGTGGCTAACTAGGCACCGAAGAAGCCAAGCAGAGTTTCCATAGAGCTTCAGGGTGAGCTGGGTCACGCCTGGCCCTTAGCTTTGGATGTCTGTTCTCCAAAATATGAGACTATGCACCCAGGCTGTTTAATGTTGCTTAGTTGATGCTTCTTTGTTAAACAGTCAAACTAATACATGGGGTGGGTGGAAAGGTCGAGATGCTTGTGGTCCTGGACAGACAGGCCTTCTGATCAAATGCATCCCAGGGCAGGGCATCGGCAGCTGGGCCCAAGGCCACCCTCTGAATAGTTACTACCTACCGAATTGTAAGAATGCTGTGCACTGGGCACTTGCTGTATATCAAGTCTCTCCCTCCCTCCAGGCATCTCTCATTTAAGTAAATTCAACCTAAGTTTTCAGTATGGAAATTGGAAGGAAAGACTGGCAGGTGATGTGCCCAAAGTCACAAAGAGAAAGATAGGGTTTGAAGTCTGCTGGACTAGACCTATTTTGCTTGATCACAGTGCAAAATACAGTGCTTTCCCAGGCCATTTCATTCTGTTGAGCAGTTACTTAAGCAAACAGCATTTATTTAGTGCCCAGCATATGACAAATATAGTCAGGGTTCTGTGGATATAGTAGCACAGGACAGACAAAGTTCCTGCTTCCATGGACAAGGGAGGCAGAAAGTAGAAACAAGTAACGTAGGTGTAGCAAATAAAGAGTAGGCGGGAATCTCTGAGTTCGAGGCCAGCCTGGTCTACAAGAGCTAGTTCCAGGACAGGCTCTAGAAACTACAGGCAAACCCTGTCTCGAAAAACCAAAAAAAAAAAAAAAAAAAGAGTAGGCGGGGACAGAGAGTGTGACTGCCGGCTCTGAGGACAATCAGTAATCTCGGCCTCTTGATATTCACCTTCTTCTATAACCACCGGAGTTGACCTGAACCTTGGGCTTCCTTTGTAAGGAGCACAATGCCACATACTTGGATCTTCACGGTATTTGTGGAAGGAACTCCTCCAACAACGGTTGGTGCATACACTAGACTTCTTTGTACCGGGACACCAGCAGAATGCTTTCTGCTTCATTTTGTTTAGTATCCCTTTCCAGATCAACCCACACTCTCAGAGTAGACAGTGAGATCATTTTGATTTTCCATAACAATCTAGATTTCTGAGAGCTGCAAGAATTAAAAAAGCCTGACCTTGACTTCTATGGGAACTAAAAGTCAATATTAAGGTTTTTCAGGGAATACTTTAGATATTTATTTTCTCAAGCAATAAAGAAATACAAAATGAGAAAAAATCCTTCAGTTAGATGAAGTTTTGATAAAATTACACACTTATGCATAATAAATATAGAACAAATGTCTGACCTCAGCAGAAAATATGAAAGCAATGGCTAGGATTTTTTTTTCTATTTTTCAAATTGGGAAATACAATCCTTAATACATGTGGGATGGAGTGAGATGCAGTGTTAACAGCTCATGATGGTATCCTGCTGGGTAGCCTTGAGTCCAGTGAGACCCGCAGGTGTGGAGATTTTTAACCATATCCATTCCTTCATATACACGGATGCAAGAGTATCCTCAATCCTTCCGCAGCGGTGAGCACCTTTAGATACTTAGTACTTATGGACTCATTCACTAACCAAGTCTGATACAAACCTAACAAAGCTTGGGAAAGCAATTCAATAAAAACACACACACATGGATGCTCATTGGAGTATTTAACTTGACAAGGAGAGCAGAAACAATAGGATTGTTTGGAGATTTGGTTAAATAAAATTCCAGAATGGATGGGGCAGTTTTCTGCTTAAAATGAGGCCTAGAAAGATTTTTAATCAAATGGGACAACATAAACAGATATCAAGATATTAAACTAACTATGCCAAGATCCCAGTGTGTACATGGAAGAGACCAACACATAGGGGAATGAACTAAGAAATACAACTATAAATGTGAATAATGGTCCTTTCATAAATGACTTTAGACTAGAAAGTAGTTCTTGCATGATCTTGACGCAGCTTAGCAGTATATCTTTTCAAATCAAAGCCCACAAAATTTGGACCATTATAATTGTGACCATACATTGGTCCAAATTATTTGCAATAAATAAAACCACTTTTGGTTTGCCTTAATGTTTACAATCACACTATGTTCCATTCTTTTGCTGCTTTTAAGGGAACAAGTCAGTGTGGGACGCAAGGAGCTGGTGGAGGACAGGTAAGATGCACACTCGTGCGACTCTACTAAAAAACTGGGCTCTGAGACGTGACAGCTGCGTGACCGCATTGGCACCTCAGCTTTCCCATCTGTAAGGTGGGAACAGCAACAGAATCAGTGGTTGGATTGCATTTGTTACAAGAGGGTAAGGAGCAAACCCCAGAATCTCACCTGACACAGTGACAAGACCTATATCTTCTAACCAGGCATGGCATTGCTGTTGAACTTTGGAAAACAACCCTCTGCCCACCACCCCACCCCCACCTCGTGAGTGAGGAGAAAAGCCTGGATTGAAGGTATCTGAATTATTTGGATGTCTCTGGGCGAGGCTGACTTACAGAAGCTGTGACCCCGAGGAGGAGTCAAAAAAGCTAGGGGGACCCTGACTTTTGCAGCTTTTCAAGTGAGCCCTGGCCTGAGGCGCTTGACATTCTTTTGTCTTTAAAGTCTCAGATCCTAAAAGGTTCAGTTCACACCTGGGTTCTGTCAACCTAAACACAATGGGAAAAGCATGGGCACCTTGCATCTGTGAAGTGCAAATGTCTCTGAGCACTAGTGGAGATTTGGGGTCCAGGTCACATCCTTCATCTGTAAGAAGTGACCCAGGCACCACTCTGCAAGAAGGAACTCCCCACTTTCTGGAGCCACTGTCCCTACTCATATCTCATGATTATTATGTGCCAGAATAAACCTTGAATTTCACATTCTAGTCTTCATGATATCATCCATAACTGAACTTGAGCCCTGGCGGTGGTGGCACACGCCTTTAATCCCAGCACTCGGAGGCAGAGGCAGGCAGATCTCTGTGAGTTTGAGGCCAGCCTGGTCTACAAGAGCTAGTTCCAGGACAGGCCGCAGAGCTAAGGAGAGACCCTATCTCGGAAAACCAATAAATAAATAAATAAATAAATAATAACTAAACTTGAATAGTTCAATTAAGCAGTACAAACCGTTATTAGAACTACATGTAGGACTTGAAATATTTTTGAATATCAATTTTTAAAATGGATTAAAGTAAAGTTGGCAGAACTAAGAAAAGATCTTAAAGACGGCGTTTCACAGAGGAAGAGCTAATGTCGTAAAAACTGATCTGCAAAATCAATCAATAAATCGACACTCATAGATTTCACCAATCACAGGCTGTGTGGTCCTGGACAACTTTCTGACCTCTCTCTCTTTCACACCATCCTGGAGTTGGAGGACAATGGCCTCTTTTTCACACAACTCACTAGAGCATGGAAAGGGAGCATTAACTCCTAGGTGGTGTCCAGCAAGAGCACCAGTGAGGGGCTGTTCTTCAGGTGATAGCACATGGCAGTGGCCAGGCCATTGCTCTTCACACTCTCTTTTTCTTCTTTGATTCATGCTGAAGTTTTCCCTAAAGACAGTAGCTGCATTGTCTCATAGGAGAGGAAGTAGGATTTGTTGACACTCTGCTATAGGCCCGGCAACAGAGCAGGGGCTGTGCCAAAGGCTTCGGAGGTACCCTGGGTGGTAACTTCTATGGGAGTGGATGACAAAGAGAGAGAGCTGGTGTTACCTTCTCACACTTTGAGCAACCCCCCTCTCTGGTCTTGTGATTTCCATCCCTGACTCTGCTCAGAACTCGACAGGAGAAGCCTGTGGCACAAAGCAGATTGAAGAGCTGCAGGCCCTGGGAGTTGGGAAGGACACCCAAATGTTTGGGCTACCTGGTGTTTCTGCGTCTTGGAACCCTCTTGGTTATGACCCTCTAGAGTTAAGGTGCTGAACGTGCTCATAGGTGCTGGGTGAACCCCCTAAACCACAGCAAGTAGTCAATGTGAGATACTGCACCCCAGCCTTGTCCTGAGCCCAGCTACAGGAACTTGCCGAGGTATAATCTGATTTTTCTAAGCTATGGTTCATAAACAAACAGAAAAAAATGTGAAATTTCTAGTGGACTTAGTAGGGGCCCCACCCTGCACCAGCTCTCTGCTGTACACTTGATGTAGTTCACGATTTCTTCATGATTGTCCAACAACATTCCTGCCTTTTAGTGGAGAAACCACTTCCTCATGCTGTATCATGGCACACACACACACCTCAGGGGAATCAGGAATCAAATTTATTTTTTAACATGAAGTCAATTTTCTTTTTACCACATTCCATAGTTCATCTTATAGTACTTTCAACATGATTTCAAAAATAAATAACTTATGAATATGCTTTACTTGGCCAACATTTACTGTTTGAGGAGTCTGTTTCAGATGCGTGGTAGTCAGGAAAACACAACTCCCTCTGTATACCTTCTTTTATAGACCATTGTTGCTCCACAGATGATCTTGGATAAAAGTGACATAAAGTCACACCTTTTGCTGAGAGTAGGAGCTTTAGAAGATAGAAACTATCTAGCCAATCTGCCTGTGGAAGGGTGTGGACTTTGGTCCTATTAGGAATCTGGGGTGCGATGGCCCTGTCAGGAGGCAGCTCTGTGCCTGAAGGTGACGTGGAAATCTAAATTCATGGCAGTCACTCATGTGCCATCTCTAGACATGGGGCAGCTGGCGAAAAGCGGAGGCAGAACTTGTGGGCTTTGCGGAGTAAATGTTTTCAGCTGAAAATGTGTTAAGTGGTGTGTAGAGCTTTAGCAGCAAAGACTGGATCCTGGGAAACTTCCAAGTGGAAAACAGGCAAATGCACCCCATGGGTCACATGGCTTTTGTCAGTATGGAGACTCTACACTGGATGGAAGGAACTTACGTAGGCATCACTTTACCAGAATGACAAGGGCGTAGCAGTCTGGAATACACTCCCCTTCTGTGCTAGCGTTCTGCACCTCTGCGTTTTAAATACCTCTGAAATTTTATTTGTATAAGACATGGTGTCTTCGAGGACAAAGATTTTGTCTAGTGAATCACCTACATGTCCCTGGTACCTGGACACTCTGCTAGCCCATGGTGGAGAGCGGATGAGTGCTTGGATCAAGTCAACCTTCAGCCGTCCCTGAGATGTCCTGTAGGACTCCAAACCGAATTCCAGAGACGTGATTCCCTAGCATGGTACACTAAGCTCGAGGAAGAAATGTGTAGTTTGAAAATGACACCCCAAGTGAACTTTGCATAAGATAACCTGAGACTCAGAGGAGGAAGGAGTGATAGGGAAAGCAGGAGCTGCAAGGAGGATGTGTTTGAGCTGAACTTAGGAAGATGGAAAACGATTGACAAATAATGGGGGTCAGTAGGAGGGAGGGTAAAGAGTGGGGGAGGGCTCTTCCTGGAGTAAACAAAGGGAGCGACTTCTCAAAGCAGGAAATTAAGAAGCAGAGGCGTGCAGGGATAAGGAGGTCAGTTTCACTAACGGATAGGAGACTTTGAATGCAGGCCTGTTAGCGCTATTTGATCTCTGTACAGCGCTCAGAACCTCATCAGCTTTGTACCTTAGCTCTGAGTCACTGAAGTGAGGGTCTGAGGCGGGAGCACCTGAACGCCCCGCGAGAAGATTGCATATTGGCAGTATTGGGACAGGCGGTGACATACACAGAAGCAGGGGAGTGAGCATCGTGTTGCCTTCAACCCTATGGAAAGATTGTATCGGTTCCTAAAAAATGAGGACTTGGACTCTCTGAGCTGTTACTAGCTTGGGAATCTGCATTTGACTCTAAAAAAAATTATTTCCAGCACATGAGTCAGTTCAGAAGAATAAGCTGCACAACACAGCAAAGTCTAATGAGTGGCAGTCACCTTGTCCCCTGTTCCCAACCTTGGTGGGTAGAGCCAGTGAGCAAATTACCAGCAGAGTTATGCACCACCAAACAGCGTGGGGCTCAGCGGCAGTGGGGCTCTGCTACAGTGAGGTTCAGATGCAGTGGTGCTCAGCGGCAGTTGGGCTCAGCGGCAGTGGGGTTCAGGGGCAGTGGGGCTCAGATGCAGTGGGCTCAGCGGCAATGGGCTCAGCCGCAGTACGGCTCGGCTACAGTGGAGTTCAGCCACAGTGGGGCTCAACGGCAGTGGGGCTCAGGGGCAGTGGGGCTCAGGAGCAGTGGGGTTCAGGAGCAGTGGGGTTCAGATGCAGTGGAGCTCAGGGGTAGTGGGGCTTGGCTGCAGTGGGCTCAGGGACAGTGGGGCTCAGCGGCAACAGAGAAATGCTGGATCATCGAGTGATTTGACCTCAGCTTTTCAGATGAGCTGTTCTCAGGGCAATGACAAAAGCCAATAGCTCCGTGTATGAGACACTGGACATTATCTCATTTAATCCAGTTTTTATGACCCTAGTTAGGAAGGTTCTTGTAGTCCACTACACAACACACCTTGTGATTTATTTGCTTAAGAGGTAAAATCCAGAACTTGGACTCAAAACTGATCTATTAGATGAGTTAATTACATGTCATTGCAGTAGTAGAACGACTTGTTTTTAACTTAAGGGTTTTAGTCTTGAAGCTCTAAGGAGCTAGGAGGACAGTTCCTCCAAAGGGTTGAGTTAAAGGGCTAGGTATGGGAGTCTTGGGATACACAGCAGGCGGGAGTCAGAGGTAAGCAAGCCAGTGGAGCATGGAACAGAGATAAGGCTAAAGATATCGCCTGCCCCCTTTCCTCCAAGATGGTAAACAGCTTTTCTCTTCCGTAGGCATGTGAGGGGAAAGCTCAGGGTCTCCCTGGCAAAGAGCGGGGTTTCCAACATCACGTACTAGGTTCCAGGCCAAGGAAGGCTTCTAGTCTCAACAAAATGCAGCCATTCCTGAGCGCCCATCACCCGTCTGGCACAGGCCTCTGGTGTCGTTCCAATTAATCATTAAGCCTGAAGATTTGCACTTAGCAGACACAAGACAAATTCCAGATGCATGAGCTAAGCGCTTACACTTCTTCTGCCACACCCAGCAGGGTGCCTTGCATAGAGGCAGCCCTACCAACAGCTCAATCTGCAGCTACCTTTGGGTCTGAGGAATGAGAAGGGAGGGGTCATGTAGGTATTGAGATTCCTGAGGCCAGGGAATGGAGCAGGAAACAAGGAAGTCAAGCATAGTGAATACATCTGAGACTCCAGTTTGTGATGAGGTCCAAAGAACAGAGCTGAGTCCAAGCAAACCTAGCATGTAAATAAAGAGATGTCTTCATGCTCTTCTGTTTCCATGCTGAGCCTAAGGTCTCACCGGAAGATGTTGGTAGTGCAAGGTCAGATCTCTTAGCTCCAGCTTCTCAGTTGTATAAGCTATCATTTTCCTCAAGGTTGAATAACCAAAAAGAGAATGGACCACAACTTAAATGACTGAAATGTTTTGTGAGGATGGAGAGGAAATGCCTCATGATGAAGACCATGCTCATAAGTGTTTACGCTTGGGACAAGACTGAGCAAAGCATCACGGGAAACAGACCTCTGACTTGGCCACTGAGATACCTCGGTTGGATATATTTCATTTCTACAATTGGCTACATATTCAGATATTCAGGAATGGCCATCTGTATATCACTACCCTGTCTAAAATGCCCTGTGGAAGAGAGACACTTGTCTTCAATGCACCTACAAACCTTACACGCGCTGTTCCTGTTTTCTCCATGGCCGGGCTGCAGCACCGACGTTCAGGTCTAGGAACATGGGAGCTCCAGGCTCCAGGTTACATGCATGCAGTCTTACGTTTGCACGTGGTTTCTCTACTCTCACAGGCTTCTTTTCTTGTTATCTTTCCATCACCAAGAAGGAGGAGGAAGAGGAGGAGGGGGGAAGAGAAAGAGGAAGAGGAAGGGAAGAGGAGGAGGAAGAAGAGAAAGAGGAAGAGGAAGAAGAAAAAGAAATAAAGCTTTGTCTCTCTTCTCTCCCTTTCTCCTCCATTTCAGAAGTGAATGCTTAAAACTTGAATGCCAGAACCATGTTGCTCTGCTCACACTCTGTCCCTGTGCTGGACCAGCATCTGGCATATGGTCACTGCCCGATAAATACTTGTCACGTGAATGACTAGATAGAATACATGTTATTTTGGGTTATTTTAATTGCATTTTTGTTGTTATAGACCCTATACTCAAAACTATCGGTATTATATTACTTCTTCCTTGGTGATCATCTCTCCGGGACTCATTTTTTCTTGCCTCTAAAGTCTGGGTATTCCATGGGTCCAAATCTCACCGCCGGTTATATCCCATAGTGCTCTTCCCTGGCTCTTTCCACACTTCTCCAGCAGTACTGGACTGCCAAATTGATCCCCTAGCTCTTAAGTGTTCCAGGGATTAGGATTTTTATACGTGAGTCTTATTCCATCCTCACATGGCAAACACAGCCCATGCTGGGGTCATCATTGTTCCCAAAGATAAGGGTCCTCCTTTGTCTTTGGCCAGGCCTGTGCTTGTGTCTGAAATGCTTTTTCTTGCCTTTTTTATTTGTTCAAACACACACACACACACACACACACACACACACACACACACACACATTCTCTCTCTTTCTCTCTGTCTTTTGTAGGTAATAACTTTTTTATTTGTTTTTTTTTGTTGTTGTTTTTGTTTTTGGCTAGAGTCTTACTGTGTAGCTTAGGCTAGCCTTGAATTCACAGTCCTCCTGTCTCAGTTTCCAGAATGCTACAGTCTTAGAAGAACACAACACAGGTCTCCTATATATCTCCAGAATTAGCCTTCTCTGCACCTTCAGAATTCAGTGCAGTGTCGTCTCAGAGACGCCATGTTGTGGAAAGTTCGGCCTTACCTCCCATGCTGTGTCCATGTGGAGTTTGTGCCTGTCTTTCACACTATACGCAAAGCACTTACAGGAAGATGGACTGAAAGAATTTGTGTGCCTGGTTCCTAACACCTAAGTCCTGGCACACTGTAAGGGATACTAAACATTTCTTAAGACTGTCATCATAATGAACTACCAGGGAATATTCAGTGAGTTCCCAAAAGTGGGCCCTGAGAACGAAGTGATCTCTCTCAGGCAGATCTGGAGTCTGGTCCAGTCTGCTGACCAGTCTTCCCAGGTTCTTTGTAGTGTTACTCTGTTTTCCAGTTGTGCTGTGCTGTGTAGACTGGAAAGAGAGGCAATTTTGATCTAAAAACTAGGACTGAATTGGCTGTTAACTACAAGTAAGGACGGTGGGAAGGGCTGATATGTGTATCTAGAGCGTCCCAAAGGACAAGAATCAAGGCTCAACAAGACAGCGTGTTCTCTTTCAGGGCAGGCCTGTGCTGGAGTTACAGCCTGTAGTGATGGCTGTCCAGCCTTGCTTCCTGTCCTGCTTGACCACGAGGCTGCTCTGAGCTTCTTTCTGGTCCATTCTTCTTTCACCACCTTTGTGTCTTGGTGCTCGGCTGTCAGGCTCTGATCCCATTGTTAACAATCCAATCAAGAAATTTATGTTGGGGTGAGTGGAAACTAGGTCTGGATACAATTTTCTCCATTTTACTCCCAGAGAGGTGGGGTATGTTTGGGGTGGGGACAATAGAGCTGAGCTTAGTCTACGTGATTAGGGCCATAAACTGCTTAACAAACATTTGGTTAATGAGCGCATGCTCTGCTGGTTTCATTAGTTCAAATAAAGCTCACAGTGAAGCGCTTCATTCCCCCACACGAGTTGATGTGTAAGGTTCACGGCCATTGACATCTTGAAAATGCCATTGTGTTGTGGTTTGGATTTAGATGTAAACTTCCTCTGTAGTCTCATTGGGATTGTATGTGGACTCAACCTTAAAGAAAATACCTTGAGGCTTGGTCAAAAATAATAACAATTCTGCATATTAGACTCAAGTTATATAGGTTGGCAGAAGTTTTATGTGTGTTACATTATTTAGCTCTTTAAAAAGCCAAATAATAATAAAAATAAACCCTCCTAATTATTCCTGATTTACAATAGCTTAGTTAAACTGAGTGTAATAACATTTATCTCTAATTCTAGTGCCTGAAAGGATGAGGCAGAAGTAGGATTGCCAAGATTTCTAGGCCAGCCTATACATCTAGTGAGCTCAAGGACAGCCTGGGCTATACAGTGGGATTATCAATAAAAGCAATAAATAAAATAATCAGAAAAATAAATCAGAAAAAAATCTAGTGGCTGAGGCACAGTGGTTATGACTGGTCTAACAACAGGATTTGTGCCAGGGCAACAGTGATGTTGAGAACAAGAACTCAACAAGGGACTTTGACATCTGTTTCAGAGCCAGTGTGACCAGTCACTAGTGTTAGGGTAAACTGCTTTGCACAACTACACCACCAGTAGCCATTATCCGAGAACAGTTCTTTCTTTTTCACTTCTGTTTCTCATAAAAGGTTTGTTGCTCTCCTTAGCCCTCTGTCTTTCCTGACGTTGCTGTTGGTGATGGCAGAGAAAGGCCCTGGGTTTCACTCTTTCTGAGAGGCTGGAACAGATGAAAATGGTTGTGCTGCTTTCCTCCTAACTCACTAGTGTGGTGGCATTTATTTTACTTGCATTTTAATAAATAAAGCTTGCCTGAAGATCAGAGAGGAAAACAGCCCCACTGGTCAGCCTTACAGACCAGGCAGTGGTGACACACACCTTTAATCCCAGTTGCCACACTAGTGGCCATAGAAACCGGGCGGTGCATGACTTAATCCCAGTGGTGTATAGCTTTAATCCCAGCTGTAGAAAGGATTATGGAATGGGAGGAGACAGCTCACAGATACAGTCTGATTCTGAGATTCCTGGAGGCAGGATTGCCATTTTTGGACTGAAGTCAAGGTAAAAGCTGCTTTGCTTTTCTAATCTTCAGGTTGAGCCTCAATTTCTCTCTCTAAGTTTTTATTAATCACTAGCTCCATAACAGAATAAAAATTCTAATCATGTGTCTCTCTAGCCCATCACAGACTGTCAAAACACTGTGGATGATTCAGGAGAGCCTTCCGTCCCAAGTACAGCAAGTCACGGCTCTTCACCGGAGGACATTTCTGAAGCAGTTGGTTGAATAGATTTAGAGACCATACTGAACTCAGTGGAAGCAAGAGCTGAAGCTGATGAGTGCCAACAGCCATTGCGAATCTCTGGCTCCTTGTTAACAATCCTTTCAATGCCATTTATCTTCAGCCCATCAGAAACTACTGAGTTCCATCTCACATGTTCCCACCCCTGTGCCTTAAACACTAGTGGCTCCCCCCATCTTCCTCAGGAACTCCTCGTTGAAAGGCTTCCACAGTGTGGGGTGTCACCAGGCCCAGGAACTGGTAAGATGCTAGGACACTGAAAGAGTCACCTCACATCAGCACTAGTGAGAAATGAGCCATGTTATTTCTGCCTCCAGCCCTATGGGTCAGTAGTAATCCACTAACTCCAAACTAGTCCATATGTCTGGCCAACCAAAACATACTGTTAGAATTTCAGGAAACTGCCACCTCTCCTGTGGATTCCTCAGAAGTACTCCAACTAGGTTCTTTACTTTTAGTCTTAACCCAGTGATGCTCACTTTTCCATAGGACAGCTAGAGAATGCACTAAACATATCAACCAGAATATCTATCTCTAATCAATGGATATAGAGAGCTTTGCTTCCTGAGCATCTTCTATATTGCTATGTTTCTGAATAAGCAATTTCTTGACTATTTGAAGGATAGACAAGATCAAAGTGTCTCCTCCCAGAACCTTATGGAAGTGAATGACCATGGTCCTTAAACATAGCAGTATTCTAGGTAGCTTTCTTTGGGAAAGTGGAAGAGATCCTTCTGGAAGGGAGGAGAGGATTGTGCTAGTACTTCTGTCAAGTTCTCTGTGAGGGTGAGGTCATGGTTGGGCTTATCTTCTTTTTCCATAGCATGTGTCCTGGTGCCAGGTATCCTATCCTGGTTCAGCTTGGCATAGAGTGTAAAGGAAGTTGTGTGGCTTATTTTCCCTCCACATACACTCAGGAGAAACCTAAGAACAAAGATGATTGCATCACACCCTCCTTCAGTATCCCTAACTCTCCCCAGTCTCCCAATAAGCCTTGATGGATAGCAAGTCTCAGATGGATTTGCTAGCATCTTGGTTGAGGCAGCCATTGTATATCAACTTTATTTCTAGATAAACCAAGAGGGACACAAAGAGAAAGAACAAATAAGCTATGTCTTGCCCCAAAAGAAAAAAATGTCCCATTTCCCCGTGATTCTGGTCTTTGAACTATCACTCTCTGTTATGTAACTTCAGACGCTGAGTTCTCCCTGTTGGGACGTACAGCATCCCCGGTTCCCTCTTTATCGAAACTTACAGCACCCAGGCTCCCTGCGCTGGCTGATCTTGACTTCCTACCTATCAGGTTTATGTTGTCTGCCCAACCATTTCAATTTCAGGTTGTTCTCCAGAATCATTATGTTTTCCTAACATAATTTAATTTCACTGGGTCAATTATAATTTCTTTGACCACGTATGAGGCTTAAACATTTAAAAGAAATTCTTGTGAAAGAATTTCTCAATATGATCTGTTGAGTTTTGTTGTTTTGGTCTATTGGTTTTTATTATAGTTTTGCTGTTTTATCTTTGGTTTTGGGAGTTGAACTTAGGACCTCGCACATGCCAGGCAAGTGCCCTACCACCGAGCTGTGTCCCAGACCTCAACATGATAAATATTCTAGGGGAGAAAGTTACCTTTCACCACACAACAACATTCTAGAAAGAAATTATCCGGGAAATATTTGCTATGGGCTCTCTGAGATCTTTCTCCAACGCTTTTCATAAATGTGAATTACAGAACTAGAAGAAACACTAAGGATTGTTTGGTTCTAGTCTCTTAATATATAATTCTGAGGACACAGAAGCCAAGAAGTAGCAAAATGTGCAATAGTCAGTCTGTTTGTGAACTGGTCTCTCCACTCCCATGATGCAGTCCTTGAATTGTGCATTGGAACCATCACTCCAGGGTATGCTTAGCAGACACGAAGCCCTGGGCTCAACTCCCAGAACTACCACAGAAAATGGTGTTCAAGGCATTGATAGCTAAGTATTCTCTACTATAATGAAAATGCTTGAAAATCTTTGTTTTGTGAGGTTCTTTTCTAGAGTACAGAATTGTTCAAACAGCAGTTCTCAATCTGTGGGTCATGACCCCTCTGGAAAGCCTCTATCTTCAAAAATATTTACATTCAGATTCATAACAGTAGAAAAATTACAGTTACGAAGTGGAAATGAAAATAATTTTATGGTTGGGGTGACCACAGCATGAGGAACTGCATTAAGGGGTCACAGCATTAGGAAGGTTGGGAGCTACTCGTCTAAAGTAAGCAAGACAGTACAGCCATCTGGAGACTGCAGTAATAGATTTTAATTTTATTTAATGTGGGGATGACATTGCAAATTTTGTTTTTCATACTGCAGACTTAGTGAAATAAACCTTTTTTATTTTCTTCTTTGGTGAAAACTCCACTGTTTTCAAGGGCAAATGAAATCTAGATGGGACGTGAAAGTTCCGGACGTTGTTTGGACAGGAAAGAAACAGCAGTGACAGAAAGCACATAGCAGTGAATACTCTATGCTGTGTCCTTGCTGCTGACGCCTCTGCAGGAACTAGCAACCTGAGCCACAGCCCAGCGTTCTTCTCTCTCTGGCCCTCTGTTGAGGCGCTGTCTCTCATTTATGCTTGCTTTGGAGTACATCTCTCTACTGACAGCTTCTGCTCACTTGGACCAGGAAAAAAGGCTTAAATATTTCAAAACAAAAATGACCCTTATGACGTGATAACATAGCTCCAAAAGAAATGAGCAGTCTACTCCTCCCAATTTTCGACAGTTTATAGATTTCAACTCTAAATGTCACCTGACATATAGAGTTCCACTTAATGTAAGTTCCACTTAGATGTAGTCACTGAGGGAGATACCAACATGGTCTTTGTCCCATTCTTGGCCAATAGAATCAGACACAGATGGAGATACTAAAGTCAAAACCAGTTTCTTCCAGTGGCCCTTCACTCACAGGAATGGCTTGCCTAAGGAATCCGAAATGCTCAAGCCAGATGAGAAAGTGTTGTTGCCTTGGGGAATAGCCCTCAACATCTCTGGAAGTCCTCATCAGTCAACAGGCTAGGTCTACCTGTCTCCCCATTATGCTGAGAACTTACTTAAGACCCAGATGGCAGTGAAAAGCACCCCGCATCGACTTGGAAGCCAGACTCATCAGAATGTGCAGGAAGAGCCAATTTGGCAAAGGAAAAGTGACTTAATTATTCTTCAGTTTAGGGATTATGTAGTTGAGATTAATTACACATCTTGTTTAATTGGGGGCCAGATACAAAACATGGTTTTGCCATTGAAATATTTTGGGGGTATTTTCTGTGTCAGTTATTTTGTTACTACTGCGACCAAAATTCACTACAGAAACACATTAAAGGAGGGAAGATTTGCATTGGCTCACGGTTTCAGAGAGCTTTCAGTCATCATGGTAAGGAAGGCATGGGAGAAGGAACCTGTAGCAGTGGTTGTTCATGAAAAGGAAGCAAAGGGTGTGGGGAGGAGCTAGGGGTGGCCTTAATCCTTAAAGGCCTGCCGCTGCCCTACTTCTGCCAGCAGAGCCCAATACCTAAACTTTTTACACTTTTCAAAATAGTGTCACATGCAGGAAACCAAGTCTGTAAACAAGGGCCCATCTGAGCATTTCAGATTATGATAACAATGTAGGATTGAAGAGCAATATGAATCCTGAGACAGGAGTTGGTCAGTTGCTGTTCAGATCCTGCCATGACCATGTGGAAAATATTAATAGTGGTTTAACCTGAATCTCATGAGTAAATCAGTAAAAACTGTTTTACAAACAGGTTATGAAGGGAAGATCACATCAAATTTACAAAAGGATAAAGAATGTCAGTGCTGGGCGGTGGTGGCATATGCTTTTAATCCCAACACTGGGAAGCAGAGGCAGGCAGAGGCCAGCCTGGTTTCCAGAGGGAGTTCCAGGATGGCCAGAGCTACACAAGAAACCCTGTTTCAAAAAAAAAATCAAACAATAGGTAATAGGTAATAAATAGGCCCCTGCATCTCAGATTTGCTTCTTGATACACAAGGGGTGTGGCAAGATTTTTATATCAGTGGTTTCTTTTGAGAGAGTGCTCCCAACTAAAACGGCCAAGGAGTGAGCAAGACAGAATGTCAGGGAGGCAGATGTAGTCACTTAGATCTATGGGGAAACTCTAGATGGCAAACGATACCATGACATTTTCTTCTCCCTATTAATCATCCTTTGGCCATTGGCCCCCTCTAGGGATAATATACAACCTCTTGCCATTTCAGGGAGAGCTGTCTCTGCCCTCTGATGGTGGTTCTCAGGAGAGGGAGCAGCTTTGGGCTTCTGGCAGCCAGCAAGCAATTGGGCACTGGGATGAAGGCTCTGGCCTGTTGTCAAGGATCTGGACAGTATACCCAAGAAGTCTTCTGTGTTCAAGGCACTGGATGCTCACCGGGTCTGCTGTGCATTTCCCGTGCTTGCTCCTTCAGCCATTCCTCCAATGGCAGTTAGTTGACTATACATCACGTCTATGTATCCTTCACTTCTATGGGAGCCCAGGATGCCTCAGCAAGCGAGAGGAAGGCCATCCCCTTATAGTCTCATGGAGAGAGACAATAAACATACAAAAGCAATAATTATCTGCCATGTCCTATGGTGAAAAGTACACGGTAAGATGATGACAGTCTATCACTGAAGACACGGCACTGTGTGTCTTGATCTCCAGAGGAGTGTGCGATACAGTATATGACACAGATTCCATAGATCACACGGGCATTTTCAGTGTCAGACCTGATGGCCCATACACTGCTTTCCAGACACGTGCATGTCTGATGTGATCTAAGCCTCTGCCTGTCATTTTTGCCGTCAGAATTTTAGTGTTGATATGTTTAAATTGTGCTCTCTAGTAATTTGAATGCATCTGCTTATTTGTTAATTTTATATCTACAGTTTTTTTTATTTTTTACATTTATTTATTTTGTGAAGGTGGGACACACACAATCCACAGCCTGCCCATAGAGGTCAAAGGACAGCTGTGTGAGTACCCTGTCTCCTTCCATCATGTGAGTTCCAGGGAGCAAACTCAGGCTATCAGGAGCTTGGAGCACCCTTACCTGAGGAGCAGTCTCTCCAGCCACGTAACTGCATTTTCAGTTTCTATTTCTGCTAAATTCTGAAGGTGATGAAATGAAAGCCTCTTGCCTTGGAGCATGGCCTATTCTGACAGGTGAGCCGTTTGCACTAAGAGGGTCTTCCATGGAGGAGAAAGGACAAGTAAGAACCAAGAGGCCTGCTGATAACACCTGTAGAACATGTCTGCAGCCATTGGCCACAGAAGACATCTGAAGGCAGCGCCCATGGGGGTCGAAGGTTGACTGGCACCCAACACGTAGACAAGTAGGCAGTGAGTCTCTGGAGCTTAGAGAGCTTGGAGCAAAGAGGGAGGCAGCAGCAGAAGGCTAACACATCAGCTGTTTTTAGGTTCCTCTTGCTGGGATCATAAAGATGACTTTGTGGTAGTTAAGAAGGATCTGGAAGCTGTCTAGCCAAAGATCTTTCTTCAGGAAGTAGAAACTCCTCAGAATGAGCACTTCTAAAGGAATTTAGTAAAATGAATGGGGGACTCCAGGCAGAAAGGATATTTGTTCCCCTGAATTTGAAGGCAGTTAGAGTATCAAGGGTGTTCTTTTATTACCCGGGACTCTGAGATCTTGTCTCAACTTTTTGTTTGTCTGTTTCCTTCTTCCCTTTCCTATTTTGGTTTTTCAGCATTTTCTGACTTTCTCATGGTTCAGCCCAGGAAAGGTACTAATCTGTAGGGCTGAGCAAAGGCCTTCTTCTTCAAGTCTCAGCACAGCACCCTGTGGGAGAGACTTATTGTCCCTGGACAATGTGTCAAGCCATCTAGAGCTGGAAGGGGAGCACATGAGTCTGCTGTCCTGGGCAGGGGACGAGGGAGGCCGTGTGGAGGGCAGCACTGTGGCACAGGGGCCGTGGCCCAAAGAGCTCTGTTCTGCCAAAGGGGACGACCCAGGAAACTTTCCAAGTAGGAAGTTCTAACTGACTGATCAGGAATTGGTTGACTGACCTGTGGCTGTTTTATTTGCTACGGTTGCTTGCTTTTCCGTTTTTGCTTCTAGCAACACCATCCCCCTCTAACATTGTAGCTGTACAAAGTGAACTGCATGTAAAGAGTACCTAGAGGACACCAGAGTCCCTTCAAAGTGCAGCTATACCCAGCGTCTCTAGAGGGAAAGGGTGTGCAGGCCTCTCACGGACTCACCGCATCCTAGCAAGACACACATCTGAAAGCCTTCCTCCTTGTGAGGCTGTGGAGTCCTCAAAGACAAGTATTACATCCCAGAGTCCCATGGAGAGCCTGACATGCAGCAGGTCTCAACAAAGGCATGTTTCTGAAGTTGGACTTACACGGGGTATCCAACACACAAAGTTACATGTGTGTGGAGAAATGATGCCCTGCCAGTCACACACTGATAAATACAGAAACTGTCAAACATGTGATCTCTCCCCGGGCATTTCTCCTAAGAAAACATCAAGGAAAAATGTGAGCCAGGCGGTGGTGGTGCACGCATTTAATCCCAGCACTTGGGAGGTAGAGGCAGGCAGAGCTCTGTGAGTTCAAGGCCAGCCTGGTCTACAAAGCAAGTTCTAGGACAACCAGGACTATTATACAGAGAAACCCTGTCTCGGGGGAAAAAAAACCAAAACTGCTTTTGAAAGTATTGTGGCTTTTGAAATCGTCAGCTTTGGCTTTGAATTTCAGCTTTGCCATAGACTGGCTGGATGAGCCAGGGCATATTAATGTTGAAGTTCACCTTCTGTCTGCTCATGTGTATGGTGGCTTTACAAATGACCTGCAATGTTATTTTCTGGGGTTTAAAAGGTTTTGCATTGTTTTGAATTATCAAACATTTGCATGTATACAGTGATGTGGTAAGACTTAAGATGAAATATGAAAGTCACCTGTTTCTTTATACCTTATAAAGCCTAAAGGAAAAATGTTAAATTTTACTATTATCTTGGTCTCCTCTCCTCTCCTCTCCTCTCCTCTCCTCTCCTCTCCTCTCCTCTCCTCTCCTCTCCTCTCTCTCTCTCTCTCTCTCTCTCTCTCTCCTCTCTCTCTCTCTCTCTCTCTCTCTCTCTCCATCTCTCTTTTCTTTTGTGTAACCAGCTGACCTTGAACTTGGGATGATCTTTGTACAAATGTCACCATGTTCAGCCCAATCTGCAGCATTTCCAATGTGCCTTTATTTTTACTGTGGCCTGTCTCGTGAAGTTATATATGAAATTTTCCACTTGTGGCATGATGCCAGCACACAGACTGTTTCAGCTAGCAGAACCTCTTGCATTTGGGATGTTTATGTTTGTGATGCTCAAGCTGTTCTGTTATTTATGAACAAGTAGGTTTGTGTGAGGTAATATGTGTGAAGCTCCAAGCACAATGTCTCATATGTAAAACTTTCAACAGTTATAGCCTTATCCTTCTTGTCTCGGGACTTGTTCCTATGAAGAATGATGACCAATTTTCTTCCTCTAGAACAGAATTCTGAGATTGTCGTGGAACTGCCATATCCACCGCTAACATCACACTGTGATTAAGTACTGGTTCTTTTTGTTAGAATCATGTTTCCAGTAAATTAGGCCTCAGTTTTCTCCTCTGCAAAATGGGGCTAGTAAGAATACCTGTCTGTGTAAATGTTGGAGGGAGACAGAGAACTAAGCAAGGGACTTTGTGGAAAGTACCTCTCAGTGTGCATGACACATAAAAAGTATCCCAACAAATGCTTGCTAGATTTGTCCTTGTCATTGCCGCCACAGTTGCCACCATCATTACCACCATTACCACTATCACCACCAAATAATTTGCCTTTGTTTTAGCTTACTCTTCTACCGTATGAATCAATGTGGTTCCCAGTTATTAATAAGCATTTCAGAAGAGGGCAAAGAGAAACAGAGGGATGTTTGCATATAGGAGTAAGGGAGAAACATTTAAACTATGTCAAGAGTCACTATAACTGTTCCAGAGACCTCGAGTTAAAGCATCAAGGAATCAAAGCAGCTAAATTCTCCTCAGTTCCAAATGTTTACCTCCCAAGCAAGACAGAGCTGCTGGAGAAGAGTCTGCAGGCCAAAAACAGAGACTTGGAGGGGCTCTGCTGTGAAGAACCTGTCTTTCCAATCCCACAGGCAGAATACTGTATGCTGCTTGCCTTCCCAGGAGAAAAAAATAGCAAGAGATTGCTTCCTACTCCCCAGTGAGCCACAGGGCTCAGCTGGCTCTCCATGGGACTCTCTAATGAAATGCAATTCAACAAGCCAGGCCCCAGCATGCTTAACCTTTGGACCACAGATGCCGCCATCTCTCTGGAGAAAGAGCCGCTTGTGCTGTCCTGGAAGCTGTGATGCAAGCACTGAAGGGAAAAAAGCCTGATGCCCACTGTGGTTTTGCAACGCCTCCAACAAAGGGCTTAAAGGATTTCAGATGCATCTGAGAACTGAACTGTGCTGGCTCTCCTGAGCCAGCATCTTTGAATACCAGAGGGACTAACAATGACAGAATCCAGACCCAACTGCCGATGCAGGCCTGGCGGTATTTGGGTTGTCGAGTCATGACAAAGCATAAACAATCTCTGTGGCACTGTGGAAAAAATGGCACCTCATTCAGCTGCACTTTACCCAGCTCCTTGGCTAGTTTCCAACCTTTCCCACCCCAAATCCCCAAGCGAGACTTCGGGACGATGACCCTGGACACAAAGCATGGAATTTCTAAAGAGCATTAACGGTTCGCACTCCTTTTCTGAGTCTACAGATATTTCTAATCAAAGCTGGATGGCAGTAAGGGGTCTGGGACAGCAGGACAGGAAGTCAGCTCTCGCCAGCATTAGCTGAGAGCAAGGCAGATCTCAGAGGAGATGTCTGACTTAGAAGGAAAAAAAAAAACAACCATCTTTTGCTACAGTGATAAGACTTCTTTCTTCACTAGAAAGAATTACGTTTCTTAACATAGCAATTTCTTCTGCTCTGTAGATTGTAAGGCAGGAAACAGATCTGTGACCTCTGTGTGGTGGTGACCGTGCGGCAGGGTCTGGGACAGAGCAGTGCTTGCCTTTCTGACCATTTGCCAGGTCACAGAGGTCTGTACAGGGAGAGACTGGCCTCTGCTTTCGTCTGCTCTGCGCCAGCTGCAGTAGACCGAGATGCTGGATTCAGTACTTTTCTCATCACTGTGGCAAAACACCTGGCAAAAGCAACTTATGGAAGGAAAGAAGAGCTCGTTTTGGCTCATAGTTTGAGGTAACAAGGAAGGCATGGTGGCGGGAAGGCAAGGCAGCTGGTCACATGGCATCTGGGGTCCGGAAGCAGAGGGAGGTGAATGTTGATACTCAGCTGGACTTCTTCTTAGTCTGGGATCCACGCCCAAGGAATGGTAACACCCACAGTTAGAGCAGGGCGTCCCACCTTAGTTTAATCACATCAGGAAAGTTCTCTGTGGGATGCCCAGAGCCTTGTCTTCATTTTAATTCTAGATCCTGTCCAGCTGGGAGTCAATGTTAACCATCTCACGTGGAAAGGAGCCGTGCAGGTGGGGGTTCTCCATCTTAAAACATTTTCAGCTTTGCTGGGCTGGAAACGTGTCGAGTCAGGGGCCATCTCAATCACACAAGAAATAGCTCCTGAGTTGGTTTGCATGCTAATGTTTTCTTTTCTGGTCGCCGTGACTTTATCACGAGAAGCAGTCTCATGATGACATGGCCCGCCTACGTGCATAATCAATACTGTGTGGCACCCACCGTTCCAGTACAATGCTGCACACGGACGAAAGCTCCAAGGAAGGAAGGTGCAAGCTGTCTCCAAGCTCCACCTGCACGGGGCCTCCTCCGCATCCCCAGGGAAAAGAGAGGTGAGTCATCCTGTGTTACACAAGAAACTACGTATGCAGCCAGTCCCTAGCAGACCCCAAGGCAGGAGCAAATTACTAGAAGATGCTAGCAAATTGCTCTGTAAGTGAGGGACTAACTTTATTCCTGCCTCCCTATCTTTAATAAAATGTGATTTATTCTTTCTGTATATTCAGCTTAGTTAGAATTTTACCTGGGAACATGCAAATGGAGTGTGTGATGTGAGTGAGAAAGAGATGAGGGAAGCAAACAGGGCAGGACATGGAGGAGGAGAAGGAAGAGGAGGGAGGACAAAGGAGAAAAAGCAAACAGTCTTACATCATCAACCCATGGTGCAGCTGGATGCTCACAGGACAGAGCCGTGACCCAAGGCCCCACGAAAGTTAGTGGAAATGGTGTGCACTGTGTGTGCACTTGTGCATGTGATGGGGATGGACACATGTCCTCCAGCCTCAGCACATTTCAGAACCTTCCCCTTTCTTTGATTCTATGTGAATGACCATGTTATTTAATCACTGCCTTAGCCTAATTTCTACCCAAAGAGCCTGAGAAAAGTCCCGTGGATATGCGATGGTTTGATAGTAGGACAGGGAACTGTGGCTGGGTGAGCAGTGTGTTGCCAATGGGAGCTTCATGAAATGCACAGAACTGTTGGTTCACAGGACTCCTGGACACCACCATTGATACTTTATCCCTGTAGCATCCTCACATTTGCTAGGTGTGCAGAAAAGATCCTTGCATCTCACTCGGAGACACTCTGGTCAAGACGCATGGAGTTGGAGTCTCCGGCCTGTGGCCATGATTACAGGGATATGCCCCCAGGTTGCATTGGCAAAGCTGGGTGGAGTCTGTGAAGAAAGGTCAGGGAAGAGGTGGGACAGGAGGTACTTGGTGTAGTGCACAGAAAGACACGTTCTCTCATTGGCACTGATCTAGTTTGGGGCAATGGTGTCTGGGTGCTCACAGCAGCCTCCTTCCTGCATTCCCTGTCTACTGAGCTTTCGTTTCATTTCTGCTACTCAGACATTGTGTGATCATCTCTCTTGCCTTAATTTCTCAAATTAAATCTATTTATTCAAGGAAGGTGCTGTCTTCCATTAGTATGGATGTAAAAGGACAACTTGCAGGAGTCAGTTTTTCCTTCCACCTTGAGGCTCTGAGATATGAAACTCAGGCCATCAGACTTGCTGTCAGGCACCTTTGTGAACCATCTCACCGGGCTCAGAATCCTCTTTAGAAGCCCAGGTCTTACTACATCACCCCCTTCTCTAAACCCACGTTCCTCCTCACAGCTCTGCTCCTTGCTCCTTTCCTGTCTTTATGTACCTCAGAAGTTTTGACACGGTATAAGAAAGGTATTCAAAATCTTGCTCCAGGACCTCTCTGACATTATTTTTCACCTCCCTTAACCAAGTTTCCTTTAACCCCTGATATTTCTAAATCACATATTCCAGTGGTCATATTTTGAAAAACATTTGCAGCCTAAATGTGTCCCAAACACATATGGTAGGTTCATGAATCTTAATTCATTTCTCCTCAGTTATGCAGGGATAATGGAATCTTTCAATTCACCTAGGTCTAATCTACTTTCTTTACTGAGTGAATATTCTCCATTGCCCATTGCTATTCTTGTGAATATCAGCCAGCATGGAAAGAATACCCTTGTTCTTCAGGGATGGTCCTGGGAATGGACTAAGGAAAAGGGCAGAGATCTATTTTGATATAGGTGTGGGGTACTCTCAAATCCTTCCTCTCTGTGAGCTGGCTCCAGGTGTCCTCTGATTAATGAACGTACCCCAAGATCAAGTTTCAGAGGGAGAGATATGCATCCTCCTTACCAGAAAGGCTCCCTTCTGCAGGCTCAGTTCTCACAGAGCTTGGTGGCTGGGAGTTGTTTTGATTGGCTAGCTTGTTCTCATGTTCCTCACAGAGACCTCTGCCTTTGCAGTCTCTGAGAGCTCTTTGTTCCTTGTCTTTATCCTCCCTGCCCTGCCCTTTCCCTGAAGCTCTTGCGTTTAGTATATCTTGTCTCGTCACCCTCCCCGTCCTCTTTTGGTAAGATTTCTTCTAGGGGTGGGGTGGGATGGGTGATGTTCAGGTCCTCCTGCCATTAGCTACCAGTAAACCCATCATTTTACATGTCCGAAATATCAGGCATTTTTCTTGTGGACTTAATATGCTCTATTCTTATCCAAAAGACACAGTCCTCATTTAAAACAACTTGGGACAGAAGATTGCACAGTGGTTAGAAGCATATATTGCTCCTGCAGAGGTACAGGGTTTGATTCCCATCACCAACATACCCCACACAGACAGCACAAACATAGGGGTACCTAGAGAAGTGCATGGGTTGCATAGGGACACAGACTAGAGGCTGCTCAACTGCTCCATGTGGGCTCTTGAAAAAGCCTCCCCTTCTTTCTTCTCCTCCTCCTCTGACAAAGGACTACCACTTTTACAGGCAAGACTTCCACCATTTCTTCTTCAAATGAGTCTTGTGTGTGATGAAGATGGGGAGGAGATGGGTCTGGCACTTCAGGCAATGGACTACCGTTTGTAAGGATGGACGTACTTGCACCTCTCTTTCTTATGGAAAGAAATATTGGCTCTTTGTAACGAGAGATGAGGAAATGAAAGGCTGTGCGCACTCCTTTCTCTTGTCTCCTAATCTCTCTGTGTTTCTCTGTGCCTGGGTAGATCTTTGGATTAAAGAGCTGTTTGAGGCTCTTTGTAAGATGGCCACCAGAGAGTGACTTGAGGACTTGAGTTGCTTTACTTTGGTGGAAGAGAGTGTTTGCTTCCCTCCCAAGCAGGTCTGCCTTTCTTTTGAAGGTCTTTACTTGATTTCCACCCCATGACCCATTCCTGTCTGGGCTCAGGAACTACCTAAGGTCTAGTCCAGACTAGATGCTCTATTTCCTTAGGAATCCATTCTCCATTTCAGCTTTAATGGGACACTTTGAGAAAGAGGGAGTATATGTGAGCTTTAAGTCTAACATCAATTACTACCGTTTTAACTGTAAATGTAGTCATTTATAAATGAATTGTTCAAGTGTTTGCTGAATATGTGATGTATTTTCCAGTGTTCTCTTTCTCGATTCACGATGCTAATGCTTGTCTATTTTGGTTTGGGGTGCGAGTAAGATTTATAGAAACATCGTCTTTCCATACTACCCTGACACTTCATCTGATTTACATATGTGACCCTTCATACTCTTGCTGCTAATTGGAAGGTCCGTCTAGCCTTCTCATTGCAAATCATACCATTTTGAAGGATGAGCCTGGTGATCAACAACTCCTTTCCTCTGTCTTCAGAGATGGAACTAATTGTTCCATCCTCATTATTCCCTGAACACTGTTCATCCATCCATAGCAACTGCCAGTTTGTTTAGATCCTCTCTCTGCACTCCAGGCTGATTAACCCTTTTATTTTTAATCTAAAATATCTACCACTTATATTGTGTTAACCAGCTTTGCTCTCTTGACTTACAGCAGTTGCCACTGACTGAACAAATTACAGACATATAAAAGAAGGGATGTCTTTAACCTCCCTTATGTGAAGACTTCCAGAGGTAGACCAGTATTCTGAGCTGTCATTCCTGTTTTTGGTTTTTTTTTTGTTGTTGTTGTTGTTGTTTTCCAAATTTATTCAAGAGTGAGCTCTTGCTTACACACATTGCCCAGGATTATTTTCTCTCATAAATGCTATCTAAAAATATGAGCAGTGTGTCATTCTTAAAGATCTTTAATAAGGGAGGAGGGAAGGAAGGAAGGAAATACAAAAGGAAGGAAGGAAGGAAGGAAAGAAGGAAAGAAAGAAGAAAGGGAAGTGAGGAGAAAGGGAGGAAGGAAGAAAGAAAAGTGTTGGGGTACTGAGAATAAGCTAGAATTCTCCTTCTACCATCTTGCAGTTCCTAGAGGACAGGGCTTGGAATCACCATTGTCTCTGTCTTGCCTAACCATCTATTTATCTATTCATCCATCGATTTATCTATTCATCTATCCTTCTATCATCTGTCTATCTATCTATTATCTATCTATCTATCTATCTATCCATCCATCCACTGGGCAAATGTTTATTGAGTGTTCATGGTGTGGCAGGCATTGTGCCAGTTCTTGAGAAATGATGAACATGGATGACAATATTTAAAAGCTCAGGGCATTCTACCACTCCATTAAATGACTCATGTGGAAGTTACCCCAGATGCCTTAGTCAGAGGTTTGCTTTGCATATTTCCTGTGTATTTGTGCAAGGCTTCACAAATAGGTTCTAAAATTGAAGCTGGACTTGGTGGCACACAGCTATAATTTCAGCATTTGGGAGGCTGAGGCAGGAGAATCACAAGACCAAGGCTGGCCTGGGTTGCACAAGACCCTGTCTCAGGGGGGAAAACAGAAGAAGAATTAAGCTAGATCTTCTCTGTAAGAAACTTAAGATGTAAAAACAGTTAGAATCCTGTACAAAGCGGCATAAAGAGTCAGTTGTTTACTGGTTTGGGTAGAGTGAGTTCCTGGAGTCTATTTGTTTAGAAGTGGTTATAGATGGGGCATTGGAGATCTTCAACAATCCCTTCAAACTCTTTACTACTGCTCCCTTGATGATACATTAAAACCCTTTCCTACTGCTTCTCCCTCTACCCTAGTGCCTAGCACAGAGTTGCCTGGAGAGCTTTTACTGGAGAGTTAAAACTGTTTGCACAGTTGGAAGCCCACACAACTGTACGTGGATCAAGGCCCATGGCCACATTTTATAAGAAATGAACTTGAGGCATGAAGGAAAAGAAATAACTGGCTTCTGATGTGGCAGATCATTCCAGGTTGAACGGAAACCATTTGCGAAGAGCTGGACTGGGGGAGGTGGGGAGCATGAACTTCTAGGACTTCACTGAACCTGTGTGGCAGAAGTACAGAGAAGGCAGTGGTAGATAGCATGGGATGAGGCCAGGACAACAGCGGGGAGCTAACTCATGTGGGCTCCACTACCTAGATAGTGTTAAATAACACAGAACCCAGCCAAAGACCTCTGCTTGCCTAACACTTGGCCACAGCTGGGCCCTGTCTGAAAGCAATGCGTTCTAAACTCGTTTTTGATTTTCAGCTTCACACACACACACACACACACACACACACTCACTTACACACACACACACTCTTACACACACCCACACAAACAGACTGGGTTACATAAGGGATCACTTGACATGACTACTTTTGTGTGGATTACAAAGTCCTCCAAAGACAAGAAGCTGGCAGTTCCGAGGTGGGTGGCTACTTCTGCTTTAGCTTTGCAATTTCGACAAAAGGGGAAGGCAACACGAATCTGCTGCAGAGGGCAGACAGCCAGGCCTGAGGACAAAGCTCCAGGAGAGCTTCATGTGGAAAAGCAGAAACAGTACGCAGTCCAAAAACACCTTCCCTGTGACTCAGGCCAGGGTGAAGGGAGTTCTATTCTGCTCCCACTACAGGAGGCAGCGAGAAGAACCTCACTTCTGCCCCGCCCCTTCAACTTTACAAACAGAAGATGAGCTTTCGCACTTATTACAGAAGGACAGAACTGGCCCGGGAGAGAGTCTCCGAGCAGGCGGCCAGTTACAGAGGGAAACGTGCATGCAGACAGCGCTCAGCAACCGCAAGGCAGAGAGCAGTGAGGACGAGAAAAAAACCAGCAACACATAATCCACAAGTTGTTGAATCTTGGCTCCTGAATGAATTGTATTGTTTCCTTGAAGCAGATTTGTGTTCCTAATTATGCCTTGCTTAAGCTAATATTAAAATGAGTTTTCATTTCCAGAGAAAGCACACACCAGCTGGGCAGAGAAAGCAGAGGGTCTCCTGAGAACTTGCTTCATGTGGGGTAGTCAGAAGGGGAGCCGCCTGGAACTGAGTGTTTTCAGCGATCACAGGAATGGCTCTACCAGCCTCTCCCAACCTTCCTATACATGCTGTAGGCACTCACAAATGGGCTCAGGTGTGTTTGCGATACCAAAACCATGCACACAATCATTTCTTGTTTAGGATCATCCTGTATCTCAAAATCCAAATCATGTTTTTTTATCATTTGGGTGTGGAAAGGAGATCACCATTGAAGTTGCCCGTTGCCTGACCCTGGCAAAGGCAGAATTTGAGGACAGTTTGGTCTACACAGTGATCTTCAGGCTAACCAAGGCTACCCAGTGGGATCCTGTCTCAAAATAAAACAAAATAAACTCTAATTATCACTTAACCAGCAAAACTGCTAACTCACCACAGTAAGACCGTTGAGGTCTGGAGTGAATTTCTCCCTGTATGTTCTGTGGGTAAACCCTGCAAGGGGGCCAGATCCACTGTGTAGTGGCAGAATTCCTGGCAAATGGGTTCTAGGCCCTAGGTTAAAACGCCATAAGACATGTACGCGCACACACACACGCATGCACACACATACACACACACACACGCGCACACACGCACACACATGCACACACTCATGCGCATGCGCACACACATGTGCACACACAAGCACACACACATACACACACGCACGCGCGCACGCACTTTTGCACTAACCGGTTAGGCTTATGTATTTGCTTTGGACCCTTGCCATCTAGTTTTGTCTCATCATAGAGGTTGTAACTCAGGCTTATGAAGCTAAATGACAGCCACCAGCCCTGATGTAGAAGCAAGGACAGGAGGAGACAGATGAGGGGTCCAGCTCACGTGCCTCCATGGCTATCTAGAACTAAGTCCTGGGGCCTCTTGCTCTGACGCTGGCCTGTACTAGCCCACCAGTCCTTCTTTGTTCCAGCTCCCCTCTGGGCTCCTGCTCTCTATTGTGGGTACCACGTGTTGGGCATCATGACCCCAACACTGTTGGGCCTCATGATCAACTTTTCCAGTCTCAGCTTCAACCCTGGCGCATCAGGGGAGTCCTGGTGTCTCACTGAGCCCACTCCCTCTCTTCCATTGCTCATTGCATTCTTTTCTTACCCAGCCCTGGTGGCTCTTTGTCTACAGCTCCCCAGTCACTGTGTATTCCTGTACAAATGGCAAAGACTGAGAACGACACCTGTTGGAGGCATTTCATCAGTATCGCATGGATGAGCCCATCCTGAGCAGATACCGCATCAGGAACTGTGTGAGTGGCGTGCTGACTTGGAGCATCCTGTCAGTATTGACAATGCAGAACTGGATAAATGTGAATTCCATCCCCATGCACCTTCTCTCTGGAACAGCACCCCCAGAATCCACTGAACTCGCTGAAACAGTTCATGCTTTTGGGGTATCCGTTGCCCAGTGAGATGTATATATTAATGAACTGAACCTGACAGCAGGCGGCTCGACTCCCCGGCTAGACAGAAAGACAGTGCCAGCTGTAGTCGCCTCTCTCGGGGAGGGGGCTAGCACCTTAAGTTAATTCCCCCACTGTGCATCAAACAGGGGTTGCTCACAGGTATCTGTCCCTAAGCCATACTGACAGAAAGGCTACTCAGATCCACGCTTACTTCAGAGAGAGAATCTTCCACCTCCATCAGCTCTCCTGTGGACTGCATTTTGGGCCCCAAGCCAAGAAGGCTACTCAGATCCTTGCTCACTGATTCTCTGGCCAGCTCTCTTTAGAGAGAAAACCTTCCCCCTCCGTCAAGGTTGGGGTCCTCAAAGACAACAAATCCCATGTCCTCCCCAGCCAGCTCTCCTGTGGACTGCAGTTCTGCTCAGTCCCCAAGCCTTCTGCAAAACTCTATGGCAGGTGTGGGAGAGGAAATCCTGTTGAGACACAAGAGAATGTGGAGCAGAACTTGACAGAGATGTAGGTGACAGAGAAGGCATGCCACACCCCACCCTAAGGAACAAGCTGTGAGAGGGTTAGGCTTGGGTACACATAAAGAGGAAGATTTTAATGTATTTTGAAGCAACACAATTGTAGAATCTAGACTTAGAAAAAGAGGACTTTCTGGTTGCTTCAATCGCTTTCCTTTCTCAAACCCACTTCTCACAGCCTTGGCACCTGTGCTATTGGGACAAACTTCTCCTGAAAAGGACTGGGCAGGAAAGATCTTAGGTCCCAAGGATTTGGAGTCTTTGTGGGTGTTGCTTGTCTTTCTGTTGTTTATAAACCTTTAGAAACGTGTAACCTAACAAGTTGAGTGCTACACAAAACCAGGCCCAGGGTCAGATTGGCAGCCCCTGTTTAGGACTAGAAGACCGAATGAGGCAATGCATGCAAAACAGCTTGCACAGAATCAAACCCAAGAGGCTCTCATTGAGCAGTGGCTGGGATCGCTCCTGTCTGGAGATGGGATGGCTGCTGAGGTAAGGGGACAGGAGACGGGAGATGCGGGCTTGAAAGTCCAGACATAAAGAAAGGAGAATATAACGTGTGTAAGCTAGAATAATCAATGTGGTCTCATTGTTTGGTTTGAATCAATGCAAATTACACTGTCAAGCAGGGACGAGGACAAATGGACGTTGCTGTGGGACAGCAATGTATTAGGCCTTGTGTTATGTCATAAGTCACCCTCGTGCTGAAAGGAACTGCCCCTGCAGCCAGTTCCTTCTGGCCAGAGCCTCCTGTGATGCTCCAGCACTGCTGTCTGCAGTAGGCCTCTGGCTCTCACATTTATTCTCTTCCTAACACATACCCTTTAGCAGCATTTCCTGTCCGGCCCCTGATGACTGCACCCTGAATGGTGTTTAGAGGGGCTCAGAGGACGTTTCAAGCCGGATACCTTCTATGTTAATTATTTTAACTGTTTGTAACGAAATACCTGACAAACACACTCAAGGGTGGAAGAGGGAAGGGTGTGGTTTGGGTCACACAGTTTCCTCATGACAGGGAAGATACAGTGGCAGAAGCACGAAGCAGTTGGCCATGTTGTGCCCTAAGTCAGGAAGCAGAGAGGGCTAACCATAGGGCTTAGTGCCCTTCCTTCTTTCTTCTTTCTTAATCAGACTAGAATTCCAGGCCCTGGGATGGCGCTGCTCAAATCCAGGGTGGTTCTTCTTTCCTCACTTTAAACATTTCTAGAAACACCATCACAGCAAACCTGGGGTGTGCCTTGTAGGGAGCTACAAGTTAAATTGACAATGAAGATTAAACCAACACATCACCCATGTGCCAAGCCTGAACCAGAGACTAGAATAGAGAGAGGGAGAGGAAGAAAAGGGGAGGGGTGAGGTAGGAAGGGTGAGACAGACAAAGAGGCAGAGAGCTCACAATATGGTAATCATCTACATAGCTCACCATAGCTCATCATGAAGGGTCAGCAGAAAACTACCCAAGAAAACGCTTTTTCTCTGGAAAGCCGTTAAAACAATGCCAAGAATTATTTTGAAAACACTCAACTTTGATCCTATCCCAGTCTGCCTTGTCCATTTTAAAATCAGCACTGGCTCCCTGTTAGCCACAGAATAAAGTTTAGCTTCTGGAATCGAGGCTATGCACAGCTTCCTGGAAGGCGTCCCAGGTATACTGGTCGCTGGGCTGCACAGGCCTTGCTCCTTTGTCTGCTGTATGATGCCAGCTCACACTCCATGCTTACTCTGAAGCGGTGCTGGCAGCACTGTCCCTTACACGGTCTCCTCTCTTGCTCCTCCAGGCCACTCCAATGGTCAGAGTCACTTGCTCCTTCCCCTCCTTAGCCTCTGCACAGTGGCTCATGTGTTTTGGCTTTCTTTGTTTTGTTTTGGTTTTGTGCCTAGAAGCCATTTCAACCACTTCTGCGTGGTGTGCAAATCAGAAAAACCCAGAAGTTACTTCTATTGAATTCCTTGTTCTTTAAACTTAGGGATGTTTTGCCTTTGTGGGGTGGAGGATGGGAGTCATCCGTCATCTGTTTCATCCCACAGAGCGAACTGATGGAGTTCCGAGTCAGGCTTGTATGACCAACCTGCCTGCCCGCCTCACCCCGTGTATGTAATCTTAATGAAATTGCTCCAGTCAGTGTTTCCTAAGCACGGCTGCATGTTTGGATTGTCTGAAGCAGTTTTTGTTTGTTTTTAAAAAGGAAACTAATGACCAGGCCATAGCCCAGACCACATTAGGTGAGGAACACTGAAGGATGGGCTCAAGTGTCAAAGCCCCCAGGTGGCTCCTTTGTGCAGCCTGACTTGAAAATCTCCATTTAACAGCCAGAGCTTTGTTTTCAGGGCTGCTCATAAGATGAAATGCAAAGCTTGCAAAAGCTTCGCGAGGTGCTGGGTGTGCGGGGACACACAGGAACCGTCTGTCGCTGCTTCGCCCTGCTCAGCTTTCAGGGCTTACTATCTCACACCCAGCAGGTATGGAGTCAGCGCCAGAATGCTGACTGCCCAAGTGCTATTTGGAGAGGCCCAAGGGAAGGCCCAGCAGGTGCTGCAGAGAGCCAGTCGCCTTTGGTAGAAGGAGAGACTGCTTGCTGCAGAGGCGTAGTGTAGGCAGAGAGGCAGGTGTTCCATTTAGGTTGCTGAGGGAGAGTACTGATGGACTGGATTCAAAGCCAACAGTGAACTAAATCCAGGCCAGTGTGCCTTGTATGATCAATCTGTGGCAGGGTTTTTCGCAAAGCCAGCGGTTAAATGCATCTCGAGAGCAGGAGCAGACTTCCACTCCCAGCCTCCTTTGCCCTACTCGGGTAAGCCACTGGCTCGGAGCCCAGCAAGAAGGGACTGAAGAGCTCTTCGAGTCAGCGCTATTAATGAGCTAAATAGCTTGAGAAAGAAACAAGGGAGCAGTAAATTATATTTATAAATTAAGTCATATCAAGCTGGACCAAGTAATTAAACTGTGCACCCGTAATTAAATACTTGTCTAGTGTTTAGGCCTCAAGATTTCTTTCTGGTATGCTAAGCTAGGTTTGACCTCAGAATGGCTGGCAGTCTCTGTGGTGGGCTGATGACTCATGCAGCGGTCTTGGGGCAAGGTTGTGCCAAGGTCACTGAGTGAATGAAGTCTCCAGAATGTGGTCATAGGATGGGGAAGAGCTATAGGGGAGCGATTAGCCTGTGAAGGCCTCAGACATGCTCATGGGCAGCAGTAGCAGCCTTGAAGATTGCGGGAGGCCCAGGAAGCTGGTGTGGAGCTTGTAAGAGGGGAGCCCTCCAGATACCGGCCCTGCATTTCTTTCCTGTCCTTGCCTTTGCTGGCCTCACCCAGAGGCGAGGCTGACACCGGCTCTTTAACCACGTCCACCTTTTCTGCATCTGGCCTCATGTTGTCGGCTCACCTTCCCTGCTCTTCCTAACTGGCATTTTTTATCTTTCAAGATCTAATTCCAAGTGACCTTGTAGAGCCTATTCCTGACTGGTGGATGCAGGTGCTAAGCCTTCCAAGACTCCCAAAGTCATCTTACAGAAAAGCCTCTGCAGCATCTCCCTGTAAGGTTCTGAGTAGCAAAGCACCAATTCTAAGTTCCTTAGAGCCTCCTGGCAGGGTGGAAGGAGCTTCACAAGGACTTGCTGGGTGGGCACACACATCGGTGGAGAGCAGTACTGTGAAGAAGGGCATGTAGTTTGACATTATCCTTATTTTTAGACAGAAGAGCTGGACTATGAGATGTCAAGGCCAGTGGTTGTGCTTTACCCCACTTTACGCTGTACTCAGCAGACAGAAACACTCAAGAGGCTGGGTAGATGGCTCATGGCCATGAAGCACTTGTCTTGCAAGATGAGGACCTCAGAACTCCTGTAAGAATGTTGGGAACAGCAGCACACATTTGAGAGGTCAGTACTGGGCAGACAGAGACGATCTTGCTTAAGTGGTGATCTCCAGGCCAGCGAGAGAGCCTGTCTTTAAAGGAGATGGACAGTGGTCCTGATGGTACTTGAGCCTGTTGTCCACATGTGCACCTGTGCACACATGTGCACACATGTGCACACATGTGTGCACACACAGATACAAGTCTATACACGCTTATAAAAAGGGAAGAACCGTTTAGTTCCCCCGTTCCCCCAACTGAAGCTGTCCTTGCCTGTGAAGAGACCCAGGATCAAGTCAGAGCTCTATTAGTAAAAACATGGGAAACCAGGAGTGCTCACTGGAGCTAAGAGGCGAGAGAGGTTTGCTAGGGGTGGAAAAGGGGAAAGACAGGGTGGAGGGGTGTGACTGGGGGACCCAGGCATGAGAGTGCAGGGGAAGGAAGGCTAGAAGAGGATGACGAAGAGGCAAAAGCAGAAGGGGGGAACAGAAAAAGAGGAGTCTAGAAGCGTGGTGTGGGAGGGAAAGATGAGCCAGGAGATAACAGTGGATAGGAGGAAAGGCTTTTGGAGTGAGGGTAATGGGATGGGGGGGGGGACCGGGCTGGTGATGAACGAACCAAGAAGTACAGAGAGGAATCTGAGGGTGGACGCCCTGTGACCGGCTTAAAAACACCCCAGGAAAGGGGAAGCCTTGGAGACACACCAAGACTGGCGATCTCTTGGTGATGGGTTGACGTCTAGGATGCTGCACTCAGGGAAGGGCTGTCTGAGATACAGACCTGCCTCTCTGCCCTCTTGTGTGTATGGTCTTGGGGGAAGTGCTTTCACAGCTCCAAATCTTAGTTTCCTTCCACGTTAGAAGGAATACTGCACTCGGAATAGCAGCCTCTTAGTAGAGCTGGGCAAGGTTGGTGGATTAAAACATACAGTCAATGTGTGGCACACAGTAACTGCTCCCATACCAGATATGCCCGTTATAGTATCACCTGATGGGCACCTATGGGCTGATCCTGTGTCATTTTGTTTCCACTCCAGGGAGGGGAATCCCAAAGGGACCTGAGCATTCCTTTTCCCTTTGAGTGGCAGGTATTAGAATTTTCTGGGGAGGATGCTAGATACCCTTCATTTAGATAGCCCTCTGCCACATCCATTCTGCCACAGCGTGTTGTTCTTTCCCAGGAGAGAACACAACAGCAGCTGCATGGCCCTGAGGAGGTGACACACTCTCTCAAAGCCTCAGTTTATACATGTGTAAGCTTAGAAGGCTCATTCTTCTCACCTGTACAAGTCCTCCCCGTTATAATAGCTCATGTCATCACTGACTCTACGTCAGACAAGGTGGGACTGCAGGAGGCTAAGCTGAAGGAACCCGCTCTGGTGCCTGGAGAACACACTAGTGCTGCCAGGACAGGCTGTCCTCAACGGGAGAAAAACAGTAGGAGAGACACGGAGTGAAAGCAGAACTAGGGGACCGTGGTCATTAGAGGCCATGAAAAGCCTTCCGGGGGATGTAGGAAGAACAAAGCAGCCTTGCAGGAAGCCGTGGTATGGACATTTACTTCGCTACAGCCTGCATTATAGGATGGTCAAGAAAGAAAGAAGCTAGGTGCTAAATGATTTCATCAGACCAGATGTCTTATTGTGTAAGCTCTCTCCCTTCCCAGCCTGCGCAGGCTTAGTAACGTCACCAGAAATCCCCTGTGTGCTCTGCCCATACCTCCGTGTCATTTAGGTCACAGGAACGAGAACATAGTCTTCCAGATCCCTGAAGGCCCTTTTCTCTGCCTCTCTTTCTTTCTCCTCTCTTCTCCCTGCAGACGTGTTTCTCTGTAAATGCCTCAGCTCAACTCTGAATCACAGATCAAAGCTTTTCTCCATTCATCTTCTGAAGCTGAATGGTGATTTATAATGTCTGTGGTTTTCACTAATCTGTTTTCAAGTCATCTCCTTGGAATCAGCAGAAGGCTGCTCACAAGGGCACATTGGAGCTGCCCCGTGGAGGCAACGTAATTTGAGCAGAGCACGCCCGAGTCTCGGAACCCCTTAGGTAGATGAGGCTTTTTCTCATACCCAGCATTAATCTTCGTAAACAACTTGTTTTGATGAAAGTCAGAGGGAGCGCCGAAAATCCATGGTTGTCACAAAACACAACTCGATCCCTTCCTCTTCCCACCACTTCCTGTGCTTCTCGGGGCAGAGGTTGGGCTGTTTCCCTCACAGAGCATGTGGACAGACAGTTCTGGAACCTTTTGGGAATGGGTCATTTGCTGAGCTGTATGAGAATCCTCAGACAGGGGGATTTTGTTTTCTTCTGTCTTGTTTTTCACCTCAAGACCAAGTACTGAAGGCAGTTATTATGTCTGCCTCAGCAGCTGTTTTCCTGGGGCCTGGCTACCATTTATCTTTAACTTTCATCCTTAGCGGGCATCCTTACCTATTACAGCAGAAAGGGGCCTCTTAGTGGCCACAGGGTCTGGTGCGGCCTGATAGCCCCAAAGCGTGGGATCTAATGGAAGGCATTTGACAGAGTCAAGTCTAGTTCAGCACTGAGCTCCAGAAACACTGTCTAAAATGACAGCGTGAGTGGCCTTTGCCACTGGAGAGTTTCTCTTACTGTAGGAGCTTAGCTGGCACACAGACAAGCAAGGAAACACTGGTGCCTTGGCATCTGCAAGGCCTGGGAGTGTCTTGGGTTTAATCCCAGGACCAGCTTCCTCCAGGCACCAGAATTTGTCATTTCCACAAAGACAGGCCCTGAAGTTCCTCTTTATCTTCTGTCAGGTGATAGACCAACCCGGAAAGGGAGATGTTTAGGATGAGGGAATGAGGGGTGGGGGAAGGGGACTTCCTTTCAGGTCAGCGCAGCTTTCCCTGTGAGCTACACCATCCCTCACGTTGTGCCTTTGTTCAAAAAGCTATTTTATATGTATTGCTTCAATCTTATACATGAAGACGTTGACTTCTGAGAGAGAGAGGAGTGAGTCCCTGCTAAGGGTGGAGCCTCAGGAGCACACGAGTGTGCACATGCTCATACATACTGGACTAAAGTGTTAATGATCTTGATCCAGGGCTGGTCTTCTGCGGGCAACCACAGCAGGTGTAAATTCAGGAGTGCAGCTTCCTGTCATGTCTGAAAGACACTTTTCCAGCAGCCTTCCCATCTCTGGCTCTATTACAATCTTTCCTCTTGTTCTTCCATGATAATATCCCCTGAACTCCATATATATGAGGGGCATAGATGCCCCTATAGGGCTGGATGGCTCATATGTGCTAAATCCATGTGCATATAGGTATAGGTAGCACTAATGGGACTCAGTGGGTTTTATAGTTGAAAAAAAGAAAAGTCAGTAAAGGGAGGTGGGGAATATCAAGAAGGAGTCTGAGGCAGGAAAGAAGAGTGGATAAGATTTAAGTACATTGCATTCTTTTTATTTTTACATTGCATTCTTGTATAAATACAAATTTACCAAAGAAAGATAGATAGATAGATAGATAGATAGATAGATAGATAGATGATAGATAGATAGATGATTGAAAAAATGCCAACAAAGAGTAAGGATTTGACACCTTGGATGGTGGAAAACAGAACAGTTTGAGACTCTAGTAGGCATGAGATCCAGGGCAGGGAGTGGTTTTAAATATTCACCCAAAGTAAGGACTCTTAGTCTCATAAGCACACTGTGCTGTTTTCTTAATAAATTTCTTAATCAATTAGTTAATTAATTTCTTAACAAATTAATTGCTCAGCTATGCATCCTTGACCTAGAGGCAAGATGAGATGACTTAGGAAATCACTATTAAACTCAGTAAGGGATTAGAAATTGAGTCTTATTTAGAAAAATATGGATAGAATCTAGGAAAGAAGGAACTGTCAATCATTTGGGTCTGGGAGCCAGGGCTGTGGGAATTCAGGATGCCACTCAGAGGAAACTCAAAAATCCCAAAGCTCACCCAAGCCAAGGCATAATGACATCCGTGAAGTAACCAGACAGTCTGGAGGTCAGGCGCTTATCAGCCATGGAGACCATTATCTGTAGAAAACTGGTCACTAACCTGGGGACAATATAATTTACTTACCAGCAAACGTCCCATCTTCTGAAATGTCCCGTGGGGTAGTCAAGTAGGCTTTCTCTTAATGGCTTCCAGAGAGCCTTCCCTTCACTTAACATAGCAGCATGAGGAGCAGCGAGGGGAGAGTGCCACGCTACCACACCAAAGCCACCCTTCCAATGGGAACGAAGATGATGGCTGCGTTAGTCAGGGCTCCACCCTGACGGTGTCACGTGGCTTGGTCCTGGATCAGCTACTTTTCTAACAC
This sequence comes from Arvicola amphibius, assembly GCF_903992535.2. Lineage (NCBI taxonomy): Eukaryota > Metazoa > Chordata > Mammalia > Rodentia > Cricetidae > Arvicola > Arvicola amphibius. The sequence continues at coordinate 83,284,536 of NC_052049.1, read as the reverse complement.
ATTTGTACTTTTCTAACACATGCGCTTTTCTAATACATATGGCAGGCAGCAAATTAAGAAAGGAGAGGTTCCTTTAGGCTCTCGGACAGCCTGCCATGATGGGGAAGGTGTAATGCTGGCCGGTGTGCAGAGCTGCTTGTTCATGACTCAGCAGACTGAGAAGCAGAGAGCAGGGAATGCTGGGTACATCAGCTTTTCTCCATCTCACCCTTTAAGTACGGACTTTCCACTGGTGGGTGTGCAACCCGCTCTCAGGGTAGGTCTTCACTCTGCAGTTAACCCCTGGGAATCCTTCCACAGTCAGGTCAAGACGTGTTTTTCCTACAGAATTCTCAATCCAATCAGGCTGCCAATAGAGACGGCAGTTTTGTTGAGTGCTGTCTAGGGGAAATTACTTGGGGGTCAGCTTTTGACTTCAAACTTGCCAGCCGTGATTCACAGCCCCAGCACCACCAAAGATGAATGGGACTTTTAGAAGCACTCTGTTCTTTACAGTTAGGTGTTTCTCAGGGCCATCGCTTGTGTGTCTAACCCAGCAGAGGTAGGGAGTGGGAGTTGTAGATTTGTTAATGTTAGCATAGCACTTAGCAGAAATATGTGTGGAGCTGGCTGAGCTATCCTATGAGATCTTCTCTAAAGTAAAAAGGGAGTGAGCATTATGTGTTCCTTCCCATGGAATACTCTGCATGACGTGATTGGCAGTTGGTTTACATGGAAATCTGGCATGACCACAAGCTACTCAGTCAAACCTTTTTTGTAGGAGCTGAATTCAACAACACAGTTCCTCCCTATGGTTAAACGCTGTGTGCTACGGTATGTGGAGTCAGGGATGGGGAATTTCCCTTATGCAGAAACAAAAATGTTAGCTGCTCGCATAAAGCACAATCACACACGTGAAAATAGTGGGTGTGGGATAGAAAGGAGAACTGGAGTCACAATGAATTTTGATCCATGACAATTGAAACTGTTAACTAATCCTAAACCCACCTGATAAGGTGAACTTGGAGAGGTTTCTACAGATGGAAGAGAAACATTAAAAGCCAAAGGTTGTCCTGTGGTTTTGGAGAGCCTGGACAAGACTGGTGAAGTTGCCAATGCTGATGAGGTTAGCAGGGAGCCTTAAAGAGAAACTCCATGACACGAGGGTTGCTCCTGAACCACAAGGAAGTTCGTATGACTAGGACTTCTTAATCTGGTCACAGAGGAGAGGCACCTAGAGGTCTCCAGGCTCAGTGAGAGACCCTGCCTCAAGGGCTACGGCAATGAGTGACAGCTCAGGAACCCAGATGCCTTCCACATGTGACTCCATGGGCATGCATGCCTACACACGTGGGAATATCCACACACAACACACACGCAAGCTTTAAAAAGTAAGAATGGGACTTTTAGTTTATCATGGAGTAAAAATCCTTATACTTTTGAAATTTTTAGAGATGCAAGAGAAAGCAGTAGAGATCTTGGCCATCCATCTTTACCTAACCTAGTATCTTAGGCAGGATTTTCTAGATGATCAGGACTGGAAGATTGGTATATCTATTATAAAGGGGGATTGACTTACAAAATAAGCATTAAGTAGTCCAATAATGGAAATATGCATGCTAAATAGACTGAGAACTCAGTTAGCTACCCAGGCTGTGAGGTTGGATGCCCCAGCAGTCCCAGAAGACCTGGAAGACTCTTGGAGAATGGCTGGTGTTCATTTCCTATTGCAGTACTAAAGACGTTGGAGTCTAATGTCAGCTGAGGATGGCTGGCAGCACTGGTGGTGGTGATGGCCATAGATGAACTTGCTCGGGAGCAAGTGAAGGCAGCATTGCTTTCTTTCCCCTCAATCCTTTTCTGTTTGGGCCACCCTGGAAGGTTTCCCCACACAGAGAGGGATTTTCCTTTCTAGGTTAGTTCTTCCCGGTAATGTCCTCATGGATATTCCCTGAGGTGTGTGTCCTAGGTGGTTCAGAGCCTGTCAAGTTTACAGGAGAGCAATCATTAGGAGTCAAGAGCAATCACCAGAGACTGAGACAGCTGAGCAGGTAAAGGTGCTTGCTTCCAAGCCTGAGGAACTGAGTTAGTCCCGGTACCCACACCATGGAATTAGAGAGCTAATTCCCACAAGTTGTCCTTTGACCTGTGCACATGATCCATAGTATCTCTGCACATCTTCATATATACATAAAAATGTAATAAGAAGTTTAAAAGATTAATTCATTGTATATATTTAAGAAGCAAATACAATAACATCAACTGTAAACTAGTCCACATGGTCACCCTTGTGAACCACTCTCTAGCCTAGTGGGTTAGTGACATAACAGCAATCACTAACCACTTCCATCCACTAGTCAGCTCTGAAAGAAAGAGCTGCTGGCCTACATCCCAAGGTAAAGGGGAGACGAGCAGTCAGACTTCTTACCTCCATTCCCTCTTGGACAGGAGGAATAGCTGCTTCATGTTGTATAGGCCTTTGGGGCCTGTGGTTTGAAGGCTTTGTTGGAGACATAAAACCTAGAGCCAGGGTAGTTCCCACTGATGTCCCTAACCCCACATGGGGAAGAATAGCCAAAGTAACCAGACACAGAACACACAGATTGGACTGTAGGTCCTGTGCGTTTATATGAGTCAGAATGCTTTTTGGCCACAACATGTAACCAAACCACAACTGCAAATATGGTAGAAGTGCTTGTCCACACACGGTGAGCTGGAGTGGGCTTCAGTTATGGCATGACTGCAGCTTAACAACATCTTCAGAGGCCTCCATTTCCTTCCTTCTCTCCCCTGCCCCCTTAATACTGGCTTTCTCCTCAGAACAGTGCTGAGATGGCTCTGAATTACCTACCAGCCAGCATTCCAGAGCCATCAACTGTCAGAGGAAGAAAAAAAGATTTTTCAGTGTGTGTGTGTGTGTGTGTGTGTGTGTGTGTGCTACATATATAAAGAAAAATGTCCCAGCTGCCTCTTGACAAATTTCAACCTCATATTAAATAGATCAGAAGTAAATAACATTCATCCCTTCCTCCCTCCCTCCCTCCCTCCCTCCCTCCCTCCCTCCCTCCCTCCCTTCCTCCCTCCCTCCCTCCCTCCTTCTTTCCTTCCTTCCTTCCAAGATAAGGTCTCTTTGTGTACTCTAGCTGTCCAGGAATTAGCTCTGTAGACCAGGCTAGCTTCAAACTCATGGCGATCTGCCTGTAGCTGCTTCCTAAGTGTTAGAATGGAAAGGTGAGCCTCCATCATCACGAGTAACACAACCATTTCTAAACAAAGCCTTGGTTGCCAAGGGGAGTGAGGCTACTGGGCTTGGCTTATAGACAAATCAAAATCACTGTCCAGAGCTAGGAATGGCACAATTTTCCCTGAGACACTTGTCTTTGAGAAGGGAAGTGGACATCTGAGCCAAATCTCATTCCTATTCAGAGGAAGGAAGATTAGGCAATGCTTCTTGGATGGGTGACCAAGTGTGTGTGTTTGCTTCATTGCTCACTGCTGTCTGGCACTGGTTTATGCAACCCCAGTAACCGAGAGGGGAAGCAAGTGGCCTTGGTGACCTCTCTTATCATCCTTGCCTTGGGGCCCCCGACGTGTGTGCCTCTACAAAGTGCCACATGGGCTGGTTATAATCTTACTTTGTGTTTAGGGTAGACCTTCCTTCTCTCCACCTCCAGAACTTTTACAGACTTAGTAACCTCACCCAGAAGGTGATTACCATCTTCCATTTATAGAGGTGGCGTGAGGGTCACGCGGCATCCCCAAGGGTCCAATCTGGAGGCAGAACACGCCTTGCTCCAGGTACTCGACAGGACTGAGACTAGAGACTCCACCCACCAGGGAGGCTGTGGCTGCAGAGGAACAAAGGCTTTCTTGTGTGACTGGAGTTTCTGGAGAATTTCAGCTGGGCAGCCGTCTAGGAGAGGTGCTTTGTGATTATACAGAGCATAGTGGATTAGCAAGACCAAAGCCAGTTTTGTCTGACTTGGCTCATTCTAGTTCATTCCTTTACCTTTGGATTATGCTAAGAAATAGTCAGTCTGCCCTTCTCTGTGCTGGCTACTGTCAGAGTGTTGAATATATAGACATGAGTGGACCATAGTTTCTGACCTCAGGAGTCGGGGGAAACAAGCCACAAGGTCATGACAGTACAAGTTCTTCCCTCCCATCTGCTAGGCGCAGGATCTCCAGAAACAACACCATCTCAAGCTGAGATGTAAGCAACAGAGAGGAGTAAACTATTGTCTGTTTCCAAGAAGCACAGAGCCTCCCTCAATGGGCGGACAGTATCTACGGGACACCTTAAGTCATCTGGGGAAAATATACATGGTTAGAACCATGGGTAAGAAACCCGCAGGACTTAGAGAGCTTCCCATGAGTGGCACACAGAAATCTTTAAGAGTGATGTGGAATATGTATGTGCCATCATGTCTAATCATATAGCCCATATGTCTCCACCCTGCATCAATGACACACAGGAGTCTCAAGAAGCAATGAAGAATATATATCTCCCATCATGTCTAACCATATAACCCCAACATCCTCACTCTGCCTCTATCTAGATGAGTGATTGTTGGAGCCCACGAGACCATACAGTAAATGTGCAGATTCATAAAGGCAGACCCACAAGTGGACAACTTATGGGACAACATGTTTTTCAGAGCTGTGGGAATACTTGTCTTTTGGAAAAGTCACTGTAATATCTGTGGAAACCTTGTGACGTCATGATTTTTCCCTTCAAAATGGGATTCATTCCCAAAAATCTCAGCAGTGTAACTTCTCTGGCATGGGCAATGGAGTGACCTTGCTCTGTTCCCCTACACCATGAGGCTTTGGAATGATGGCTTTCACTCTTTGTTCTAACAGTCAAATTTACATAGAGTCAATCCCACAAAATTACCTGCTAACAGACCACGTGGAAATTTCTACAGAAGACAGGCACTGAGCAGGAAGGTAGCATGCCCTACCTTTGCTAACAAACAAATCTGGGCATTCCGAAAGCTGGTTATCACAAAAGAGATTAGGAGAGGAGAATGGGGGAATCCAGGAGTCAGGAATGTTTAGTAACTTTGTCTAACGGTTTGTAATGTCAGGTACTTCCCCTTGGATGCTGGCTCTTTCCCGGGTGGTGCCACCTGTTTCGGAGTAGTGCTGTGCCAGGTTCCACCTGCCCTCTTTGTGATTCTGATATGCATATTACCATTGTCCTTGCCTATGGAATTTTCCAACTTTGGCTGTAAACACTAGAAAGCTTGTGGGGGCTTTTTTACTCCTCCTCTCCTCCGTGCCCCCTTCTCTTCATTTTTCCCCTTGCACGAAAAATAAAGAAGATGCAGAGGTAACATCCTTGAGTTAATTTTTTACCCCTCAGATCCTCGCCTGCCATAGATATCCAGTTCTGAGCCCTGAGGGGGTACTGAGGCTGATAATCAAGGCCCCCGATAAGTGATAAAATCAGAGTACTGGGGTCTGCAACTGAAAGTGGGGGTGACAGGCTTCAGAGGGAGGCCTCTGGTTGTGTTCTGAGAAGCATGGGGTGACTTTCAATACATATGGGGCTATTTGCATTCTTCAGTGGATACTATGGTCTCCCCAATAATTCAAGTTGGCTGTTTGGGATAGAGATCTTCTTCTTGTAATAAATGAGTGAGCCATGAACCTGTAGCTACCTTGCTGGCCAATGAGATGAGAAGGAAAATGTCTTCTGACTGAGACAGAGAAACAACCTCCAACCCTGATGCCATCTTGCCAGCAGCCTGAAGGTACAGGCAATGCCTCGGTGTTAGAGAAGATGGAAGCCACCCCTGATGAGCTTCTGGTTAATGATACCTAGAGCCTGTCCCATCTTCTGATCAGTTTAGGCATCTTGTCAGGTAATAAGGCATCTCCCATCTTTGTTCCAGGGAGGTCTTCCCTTACTGACTAACTGCTGGTGAACCTTTTGCTTTCTTCTCCTAAACATTTTCTTCCGCTGGTGTATTTTAATCTTTTCTACATCAGGGCTCTTGACCTGGACTCACAGAGTGGAGGTCAAGTTGTCCCAGACTAAATTGGTTTAGGCGGCAGGTGGCACATTAATGATGTCCAGGGCAGAACCATGTCCCATCTGCTTCAGGCAGTGTCAATGGCTGTGGGCTGACATTCTGACGTGTGTGCTTGTGGAGCTAGAGGGGCTGCTGAGGACTCTAGCCAGCAGCCAGGGCACAGGAGGGACAGCACAGGCAGAGGGACACTCCACAGCTGTCATTCACAGTTGACTGCTGCTGGTGCACCCAAGCTCCGCCTGTCACCTGAGGGAGAACAACCCCTCTCCCCACTTCTCCTTCATCCACCTTCAATAGACACCTTCTGTCTTAGTGTTTAGTGGCTTCCCTGTTTTGACACCACTCTCAAAAATTGGTTTCAGTTTATTTTTACACATACCTTGAGGAGTTAGTGGAGAGTTGTGGACACAATTGATTGGCAGTTGTGTATATTAACTTTTTCAAAATAAACCCCTTAACTCATTTTAAGAATATAGTTCAGTAACTTTAAGTACATCCACAGTGTTGTGAGTCAATCTCTGGAACAGTCCATCTTCTGTGATGATTAGTTTAATTTGTCAACTTTGCTATGTCATGGGGAATGTCTGTGAGGGTGTATCCACATGGCGCTAGGATTTGAGTCTGTGGGTTCAGTTGGCTGTACTTCCTCACTGGTGTGGGGGAGCTTTTCCAGTCCACCAAAGGCCTTAACGGAGCAAGGAGAGAAAGGGCTTCTCTCCCTGCCTGCCTGCTTCATCTGGGACATTGGACTTCTGCCTTTGGATAGGACTTCAAGATATCAGCTCCCCTGTTATCAGACCTTTGGATTCAGACTAGAATTGCACCAGTGACATTCTTGGGTCTCACAGCATCAAAGAGCTTATGGGACTTCTTAACCTCTGTAGTTACACAAGTCAATCTCCATCATATAAACAGAAATGTGACTGAAGGATTGGGATTTTCTCAAAATAACTTTTTCTTGAAAAAAGTTTTCTCATGCGTCATAATAGAGAAATGGTGTGTGTGTGTGTGTGTGTGTGTGTGTGTGTACAGACACACACATAATCTACACATGCATCTCCTTTTAGTATTGTTTTTTTTTGGAGAACTGTGGCTTTTAATACATGTTCTTGGACTGGAGCTCAGCACTCACTAACCAATCCCCTTCCCTCTATCTCCTGCTCTTGTTAACAACCATCCCACACTGGTCACTATGATTGTTAACAACCATCCCACATTGGTCACTGATTGTTAACAACCATCCCACACTGGTTACTATGATTGTTCACAACCATCCTGCATTGGTCACTATGATTTAACTACTATGTGCAGCTTATACAGTGGGTCTGTACAGTGATTGCTGTCAGCGACCGCCCTCTTCACACAAGCACCCAAAGCTTGTGCTTACATCCCTCAGCACAGCACCTGTGGTGCAGCATGTAGAATGAATCCTACTGACTGCCGACTGCCTTTCCCTCTTGGCTACTGGACACTTGTACCACCCTAGCCAACTGGTGTTTGGATTTCTAATTCTATAGCACATGTTACGCTCTATTGTAGATCATGGAAAAGGAATGCCCAAGAGGATCTTCATCTTTGTAAGTTTGAGCATGTTAATATTTCTTCAATGAAAAAAATATGTTTCTGAAAGAAGGAACAAGGGCTGGAGAGATGGTTCAGCAGTTAAGAGGACTGGCTGCTCTCCCTAGGGGGCCTGAGTTCAATTCCCAGCAACCACCTGGTGACTCACAACCACCTGTAATGAGATCTGGTGCCCCCTTCTGACATGTAGGTATACATGCAGACAGAACACTGTATACATAATAAATAAATAGATCTTAAAAAAAGAAAGAAGGAACAAAAAGCCAATACCCATGTGTTCTACATATAGGTGAATAAATACATGATGTAAAAATTAAATACTTTTAGCTATGTGACTGTCCATCTTAGCCTTACTTTGCGGCTATGTTAGCACAATTAATAACAATTTAGAGACAGATATTGGGGTTCAGCCTGAAGACCAGAAAAGCAAAGCAGCCAGTCACTGGCTCTGTTACTTTTTCGATCTTCAGGCAAGCTCTATTTATTAAAATACAAATGAAATGCCATTACAGTTATGAGCCTGGGGAAAATATAAGCACATTTTAAAAAATATTTTTTTTCTGATCCATAAAAGGTGATGCAAGCTCATCATTAAAAAATGTAAAAACAGCAGTAAAGGTCATAATTTAATGAGGCTGTATTCTGTGCAGGACACTACCATGGGCTTTAAGGTTGTTGTAATGTGTAGACTTCACAGTGAGCATTTGTGATACTTCAGGTAGGCTATGGACAATCAAGAAGGCTTCTCTCCAGAACCTTCCTGTGCATTTCAACCTCTGCCACAGGTATTGATCTCCTCAGCCAGGACAGAGAGCTGCCTCAAAGGCAAGTGCTCACTGCACAGAGTGACCACGGCCACTCTGTGGATTCTCTTTTGACCCAGGGCTCCTTTAAGGCAGCTCTGCTGCCCAGACTCCAAGCTGCAAAGGGTCCAGGATAGTTGAGAAAAGAACCAAGGTCTTGTGTCATCATTGGCTGTTCATTCTGGGCAGGCAATCGCATCCTAGAAGAACCTAAACCAACCATGCCTTTCTGGAGAGCATTGAGTTCCCTCTGTTCCCGTGCCAAACAGCATGACCAAGGGCACACAACAGAGTCCCAACGGTTCCAAGAGGCTGAACTCCTAGCTCCTGACCTCAAAATTTCTCCCACCCATTTCACCTCAGAGGTTCGTGAGCTGATGGCAAATCTATGTCCCTGTAATTTACTTGTCTTTACTTTTATTTTAAAACATTTCCAGTTTACAAATGGAGAAACCTAAAGAGCCATGACATTCTGTTCCCGGGCTGACATTTGGTAGGAGAGCCAGGCATGGTGAGTGTAGCTGTCTGCCTTGATGGAAAGGAGGAGGAGGTCTGGGCTTGGCAAGGTTCCTCATCCTTCCTGAGTTTCATGTTTTGCATATAGAGCTGGGAGGGTTGTTGTAAAGATTAGAATTTAATGTACGCAAAGCCTTGAGTACAAAGCGTGGGTCCTGGTGGGTGGTCTCTGGCTGCTAGTGGGGATAGTGGGTGGCCAGGCGCCAAAACCTTTGAGCTTTCCCTGGAACAATACCCTTCCCACAACATGGAAAATGATAGTGGGCAGAGAAAGAAAGTGGTGGAGCTCACCCATAGCTGCAGTCCCCAGGACCAAACGCCTTCACCAACGTGCTCTTTCTCATCCACGCTCCTTTAGGTCAGTCTTCCTGTGAACTGTGTCCCCACTGGTTGTGCTCACACAGGATACGCTGCTCACTGTGAGTCCTTTATGCATCTCATCTTATCCTGGGGTGGACTTTAGTGTCTCCTTTTTGGCCAGTCCTAGGTGCTTGGAGCCCTGTGTGGGAATAGCCTTTTGGGAATTGTGGGCCTCCCTTCTGTAGCCACAGGGGCTTGCTGCTTGATCCCTCTGTTAGTTAGTATTTCCTCTCTCTCTCTCTCTCTCTCTCTCTCTCTCTCTCCCTCTCTCTCTCCGTCTCTCTGTCTGTCTCTGTCTCTCTCTCTGTCTCTGTCTGTCTCTGTCTACCTCCCTCCCTTCTCCCTCCTCTCTCTCTCTCTCTCTCTCTCTCTCTCTCTCTCTCTCTCTCTCTCTCTCTCTCTCTCTCTCTCTTGTTTTTTGAGACAGGGTTTCTCAGTGTAGCCTTAGATGTCTTGGAACTCACTCTGTTGACCAGGTTGGTCTTGAACTCACAGAGATCTGCCTGCCTCTGCCTCTCCAGTGCTGAGATTAAAGGTGTGTGCCACCAGCAACCAAAACACCCATTTCAGAGCTGAGCCTGTCTTTGACAATCACAATGGCATGTACTGAGAGTAGACGTTTCTTCTTCCTGGACAGCTTCCCCTTCCTCCTCTGTGTGTGGATCTGTCTTGTCTGCCTGTGCTCTGGTTTTCTGTCATTAGGTCTCCATTCTGACCCTCAGAAAAGCTTCCCACACTTCACCAGCTGCCACACTGTGGTCTTTCACCTTCCCTTCTGTTCCAGATAGCCCCCTCCTCCCTGCCAGCTTCCCTGAATAAGTCTTGCAGCTTTTTGAACTGTGGGTTGTGAATTCATGCTGACTTCAGCTAGGCTCTTACTGTAGGGCAATACTTTGGCCAATTTTCCCAGTTCTGATGCTTGGCCATTAGCCTCTGTCTCCATGTCCACCCACAGGCAGGAAGAACGCATTCAGCAGAACCAAGCAGAGAGCTTCACCAACTGAGCTGTCTTCTAGCTCAAACTGCCCCTTCCCATTGGTCTCACTTCTTTTTCTATCTGTGAAGGTTGGCACCTGGTGCCTTCCTGTTGCTCTCCACCTTGTCTTCCGAGGCAGGGTCTCTCGCTGAACCTGGGTCCCACCCACTTGGCTGCTCAGAAAGCGCTCTTTCTCCTCTTTTCCATCACTTAGATCACAGGTGCACATGGCCACATCTAACAGTTTGCAAGGTATGGGGATACGACCCCAGGGTCCTCATGGTAGCACATGTAGCATCTCTCACATTTGAGCCACTTCTCAGCCCTGTTTTGGCCCTTGAGGCATGGTCTATCTGTATCAAAGTTCCTTTTGCCCTCCCATTCCTCCTCAGGGTCCCACCCATTACTTGCTCATTTGGGGCATTTATGTTTAATATACCTATCTTGGCTAACTTTTCAGATTCGCACGAATCTCTACTGTTCTAGAAATAAATGACAAGAGCAGTAATAACAGCGACAATTCTACTTCCTGCTGAGTCATTTCTCTCTGCCATTGTAGGACATGCTCCATGGCCAGGCTATCCCCACAGCTTTCTTGGAACCCCGATGTAACTGCCTCCTTAAAAGTCACCAAGGACCACATTCCTCTTTCACACCTATCCTTCCTTGACCATGTCCTGTAGAGAGGAGCGGCGGGCTGCATCCCGCCACCCGGCTCCCACACAGCTAGCTTTACACCCGAAATAACAACACACAAACTGTATTCTTTAAACACTGCCTGGCCCATTAGTTTCAGCCTCCTATTAGCTAATTCTCACATATCTTGCTTTAACCCATATCTAATAATCTATGTAGCACCACAAGGTGGTGGCTTACCAGGAAGATTCTAGCGTATGTCCATCTTGGGCCGGAGCTTCATTGCATCTGACCCAGAGAGGAGAGGCATGGCGACTGCCAGAGGCATCTGCCTCACTCCCAGCATCCTGTTCTGTCTACTTCACCCACCTATGTTCTAACCTATCAGGCCAAGCAGTTTCTTTATTAGCCAATGAAATAAACATAAACAGAAAACTCTCCCGCATCATTTCCCCTTTTTTTCTGTTTAAACAACAAAAAAGAAGGCTTTAACTTTAACATCGCAAAATTACATATAACAAAACAGTTATAGAATTATATAGAACAGTAAGAATTATAGTTACAATATTTATATCTATTTTATCTTTTATCATAACAAAGGAAAACAACTATAACTATCTATCTATTCTTCAACTCCATCAAAGATTCCAGAAGGATATAATATTACCTAAGTAAATGAGAAGTAAGCAACCTACAAAACTCTAGAAATCACAGAGACATCTCGCTGCCTGGACAGTTACCCAAAGTTCCTCTGTACCATTGGGGCATCTATCTTCAGCCTTCAGGCTCATAGTATCCAGCAGACATTTCCACAAAGCAGGAAATTTCAAAGGCAGTTCAGTCAGTATCTGCTGTGTCCTGCAGAATGTCTCGCAGACTCTTTCATGAATCAGGAACCCCGAAAGATCATCTCACCTTTAGGCAAGTTCAGCAGTCTTCTCTCTGTGGGTTCTCTGTGTCCAGTTTATGCAATAGTCCAGGCAAGAGCAGTTTCTTACCCAAATGGCTATCAAACTCCATAAGTAGCCTCTTCAATGCCCATCTTCCTCTTGAAGTAGCTGGTGCTTCCAGGAGCAGATGTGTCTCATTGTCATGAAAAGCCCTAAGTTATTAAAAACATTAATGCCGTATTCTGCAGTCTTTGAAAGACATAAAGAAAGCCTCTTTAGCTATCTATCTCTACATATCTAGAAAATCTAACTAACATGACTACAAGCTTGACTATTATCAATGATTATCCATTAACAACCTATATTTCCTAATCATACATTACATTTTTAAAATGAACTACACAATCACAATACCTTAATCAAGATCAGAAATACACACACACACACACACACACACACACACACACATATATATATATATAACAAAACTGACCTTACATTTAAATCACTAAAGCAAAATCCATATCAATGCAAATTATTCATATCTATATCATATCCCCCTTTAAATGTAAAAGAACATTTATAAGCAATATTTGGGAATATGGACGTAGTTATTTCTCTCCAAACTGCTTCCTGCTGAATGGGGATGCTGTTAATCAGATTTTTCATGGTGTAACCTGTGTGCCAGGTTCATCTCAGTCATCAGTTGGGTGAAGTAATTTTCTGAAGGTGTTCACAGCAACCTTTCAGGAGGGTGTGGTCTATCATATCATATTGGGATAGAAGCAATCCACAGGGTCACATCCTCTGCGAAAACAAAAGAAGAATCTCTTTTCCAAAGTATCATATCCTTAGATCCAAATTCTGAAGTCAAGGTATTTTTCAAAATATCTATGTTGGATTAGTTCAGCAGCATTTATAAACAAATATCTTTTAGCAGCTCTTGCTCCTTTCTCAGCATTCAAACAATTCAAAGACAGCATAATAGCATACAGTATCAAGGTTCTCTGTGTATTTTCCATCTTTGTGCGGCTTTATTTTAACCTCTATTTTTATTTATTTTTACTTTTTGAGACAGGTTCTTTGTATATCTTTGTCCTGGAATAACCCTGTAGACCAGGCTGTCCTTGAACTCACAGAGATCTGTCTGTCTCTGCCTCCCCAGTGCTGGGATTAAAGGTGTGTACCACCACACCCAACTTCTCTTTTTCTTTTTTCTTTGTTTTTTTTTTTTTTTTTTTTTTTTTACTTTTAAGAACTTTAACCTTTAGCCTGCATATATTTTAACACACTGTAAACCATTTAGATGTTTTCTTCAACTTTGAATCTTTCTTTTATTGTATATCTCTCTTTTTGTGACCACATGAGTCTTTAACAAACAATATCGGTAGAACTAAAGCGATGGTTTTGACAGCTAGATCCAGCCCATTCCTTAGCTTTCCAGCCTCTGGCAGAGGTACCGGCTGTAGCCATTTTTAGTGTCACAACTCTATGGCATTTCAAGCTCCCTGCCAGCAAGCAAGCTGCAGCATTCTGCTCACAGACCACAGTCAGTCGGACTGCCTGCCTGAAAAAGTCGAGTTTGCCCTGGCAGGATGGAACAGAATGCCAGCATTTTAAAACAGCACAACTTTTTTCCTGCTACAGCTGAAAACAAACAAGCATGCAGTCAGCTTTTATCAACACCATTTAATTGTTTTGTGGCAGGACCTCTTAAGAGCTGCAGGGTTTTGCAGCTAAAGCTGAGTCAGGAAGCCTCTCTTAGATGAGAGTGCTTGCTTGCCTCTAGCAAGCCTAGCCAAACCCGAGAAATTACTGCTACCAAGAAAACATGCTTTACTCTATTCTTTCCCAAGATTTCTCAAGCTTTCTGTGGATTCAGTTATCTATGTGGGTGCCATTCTGTAGTGAGGAGCGTCAGGCTGCATCCCGCCACCCGGCTCCTACACGGCTAGCTTTACACCCGAAATAACAACACACAAACTGTATTCTTTAAACACTGCCTGGCCCATTAGTTTCAGCCTCCTATTAGCTAATTCTCACATATCTTGCTTTAACCCATATCTAATAATCTATGTAGCACCACAAGGTGGTGGCTTACCAGGAAGATTCTAGCGTATGTCCATCTTGGGCCGGAGCTTCATCACATCTGACCCAGAGAGGAGAGGCATGGCGACTGCCAGAGGCATCTGTCTCACTCCCAGCATCCTGTTCTGTCTACTTCACCCACCTATGTTCTAACCTATCAGGCCAAGCAGTTTCTTTATTAGCCAATGAAATCAACACAAACAGAAAACTCCCCCACATCAATGTCCGATCAGTTCAGTTTGTTAACTGGCTCCTTGGCCTGCAGAAGTTCTCCGTCTCTGAGGCTGATGGCCATGGGATTGGCCTCCCTTCGATGCCAGGACTATGTGCTTCCTTCCTCACTGGTAGGTGCCCTCACTGCCATTCTTCACCTTGCCCAGGAAGTGTGCCCTCATGAGTCAGTCCCTGCCATGGACAGGGCCTCTTCTGTCAGCAACTTTCATTGTGGTCACACCTTCACCAGCCCTGATTCCCACTCTGCCGACATGTTCTGTTGTTTGGGGTGGAAATCATAGTGCCTCACTGTGCACCACGGCTAGGCCATTCTCTACGCTCCCTTAGTGTCCAGGAAGGCGCTCACACTTTCTTCACTCTTGGGTCTTTGCCCCCAGCATAAGCACCTTCCTAAATCTTTTCTAATCCAAGCTGTGAGCACCAGAGCTGCGTGGAGCCAGTCTCCAACTTGACTTTACAGCAGCACTGATAATCCCACTGTGTGTGGACAGGGCAGTCTGAACTGGGCCCTGAAGCTGCCTCTGTGGGTGGCAGTCCTCTATGTGAACAGGACTTTCTGAGAGGAAAGCTGGCGTGTGAGCCCAGTCAGAGCAAAGGGAAGAAGGGATGGGGGACTCTGAAGCCTTGCGATGACTCAGCATCCCCAAAGAGCAAAGGGCCTCAGATATCTGGGCAAGCCCAGGCCTCTGGTCACTTGGATTTGAGGGTCATCTGTAGTCCTTGGCACTCACTTTGAGGAGATAGTCATATATTCTAACCATGTCTTCTTTGTTTTGAAAGTCAGTTTAGATGAGTTTCAAATTAAAGACCTTTGGCTGTGAAATTGTTCATTTCACCCTGTTCTGCTCAGTTTCTTTAATAAAAAGCAACTTTTCCCTTAAAATTTAGGACAAAGTCTCCATGGTACCCTAGGTACTTCCCTTCTTTATCCAGATCTTACTACTGCCCAGCAGAGCGAAGGGAGCTGATTGATTTATTTACTTATAAATGCTTGTGAAATGCCTCCTTCTTTT
Organism: Arvicola amphibius; assembly: GCF_903992535.2. Taxonomy (NCBI): domain Eukaryota; kingdom Metazoa; phylum Chordata; class Mammalia; order Rodentia; family Cricetidae; genus Arvicola; species Arvicola amphibius. The sequence continues at coordinate 83,269,419 of NC_052049.1, read as the reverse complement.
GACTCCTCCCATGGCCCCTAGGTCGCTCTCTGTTAAGAAGTCAAATGTGACCTTACTGAGCTTTTGGCTTCAGGTGATTTTTTTCTTCCATTGTATCAAAGTTCTCTGATGCTTGCTTTTTGCATACACTGAGTCAATATTACAATTCTAACCTAAAACTTCAGTTTCCATTGCAAGGCAGTTGGGTGCGTCCCTTTCGCTTCTGACCTTGACTATCAGCTATGGGAGGTCAGAACCCTGGACCACAGCACTAGGCTTCTCCAGGCTGTGGTTTCCAATTGAATTCAGAAAGCTTTGAGTTCTGACAAGAAACGGAAGAGGGAGGGAAGAATGAAGTCACGTGTTTATGTGTGCTTCCAGTTGTGAAATCCAGAAAGCTGTGAGTTCTGACAAGAATTGGGAGAGGGAGGGAAAAATGAAGTCACATGTTTATAGGTGCCCTATCCTCCCTTCAGGGTCACTTCAGGGTGGCTACACTCCTCTGCTAGAGACCACACTTACCTTAAAGTGGCCTCTGTGTAATTGTCTGTCCCTCTGGATCCTGGTTCTCTTTCCTCATCCCCTCAGCTCTCGGTTTATAGACAACTCTGGTGCTGCAGGTCAGGGGTTCTTCATCTATGCTCAGTGGCTCCTCTATTCTCTATTCAAGATTTTAGAAATAGTCTTATGAAAGCAAATGTCCCTTGAACTGTCACAGTTAGTTCTGTCCTGTTAGGCTCCTGACTCCCAGAGGACATGATGCTAAGAGTAGCTGCCTCACATTCCTTCTTTATATTAAAGCTCAGCAAGTGCTAGTGTTATCAATATTATCTCCAGTCCCCTCTCCTCCACCTTGTTCTTCCCCTGAAGGAGCTGGGCATCATACTCTTCCTTTCTTCTCACTTTCCCTGTCTACAACGGTCTCATGTGGCCTTTGCTGGGCCTTCGTCTCAATACACAGCAGAGGATGACTTTGAACTCCTGATATTCCTGTCTCTATCTCCACGTACTGGGACTATGGATGTGTGCTACCACGTCCTGCGAGGTATTTTTCATATGCTCCTGCACTTTCTTTCTCACTTCCAGGTCTTGCAGATGCTGCTTTGACCACTAGGATACCACTCTTTCTCTTTCTTCTGCTAAAGATCATCTTATTTAATTTATTCTTCTTCCAAGTTAATGCCACATCTTCTTGAGTCCCCGTAATCCTCCCTACCTTCCCGGTTTTATCGCCACTGGGTTTTTCTGAGATTATGTGTCTATGGGCTTCTTTTTCCTTCCACCACACTGTTCACTCTGTAAAGGCAGAGATTTGACACTATTTATTTTTCTTCCTTCTCAATGTTTTGTCTTTAATGAAAAAACATCAAGTATGAGCCTCTTCTAATCCATTCTCCTTGTGTTAACTCGCATAATGTTCAGAGCACAGCAGAGGTCATGTTGCCCACTGGCTTACATTCTCCAGAGACTGCTTTGTGCTTAGAATGAAATCCACCGATGTCAGATGTGTGTCCAGACCTGCTTCAATCTGCTTGGCTTCTTGGCATTCATGGAGCAGCTTTCTGCTCTAGGGCCTGGGGCTAGCCTTCCTTTCTGCCTTGAGTGATTTCCCCTGTAGAGGCCTTGTCCTTCTGCTGCCTGGATCTCAGCATCTATGCCACTTTGCCAGCCTGGACGGCTTCTCTAACATCTCTGGACTTAGTCCTCCTTCTGTTCCTCTGTTCCACCCTCTCTCTCACCAGGTCCCCACTGTCCTGAGCTTGGTATGTAGACCACACTGGGTTCACATTTGCAGAATCCTCTGCCTTAGGCTCCGCAATGCTGGGATGACAGGCCTTTGCCACCATACCACCCCCTGCATGCATTTTCAACACAGCCTTTAATAGCTTATCTTGTGTTTCTAAGATAGATAGCACATACCATAGATTATGAAATCCACTTAAATTATACAAATTGGTGGGTTTTACTGTATGTGCAGAGCTGCATGACCCCTGCAAGGGCCTAATTTTAGAACATATTTCTCACCCAGGAAGTACTGCATATCAGTAGTAGGGCGGTCCATTTCTCCCTGGCTACTCATTCCAGCACCTGGGATCTGCTAAGTTGCTTTCTGCCTCTATAGATTTGTCTGTTCTGTATTTTGCGGAGACAGAGAACTGTGTAGCCTGTGGTCTTATGGGATGGGCGTCTTCCCCTTGGGACACTGTTCTGTGAGGTCATTCACAATGAGGTATGAATCAGCACAAACTCTCCTCGTATCATATGTAGTTCCCCTTGCGTGGGTACAGTCCACCTCATGTCACTTTGCTTAGCACACCATCCTTGCTTTTATTTTTGTCTCCTGGCCTTTCTGTGAGAGAGCAGAGGCTTGGTGCTCATCTGTATCATTCTCCTAATAAACCCACGTGTGTTTTTGAGATGGGTCCCAGGCATGCCGGGGAAGATGCTGAAGGTAGGACAGCCACAGCAAGAGAAACAGCCTTCTCTTCCCAGGGCTGGGTCCAGTGTGTGACACAGCAGGAAAGACAGTGGTGGAATCGGAAGGCCCCTACAGTGGCAGTGTGCCCTCATCCATCGACTTCAGACTATTCCCTTGATGCTCATGCTCGTTCCTGAGAAAGGTCACCATTCCAGGGGAAGTGACACACAGAAGGGCTGCAGAGAGAGCCTCAGACTTAGGTATCTGGGGCCCAGCTCATCCCTCTGTCTTGCGCCTCCCCAGGATCATCTCAGGTTAAATGAGACAATAAACTGCCTTGTTGCTTTTACCAGCTTACTTGGCTTCCTGGAACTTGATAGAGAGACTTCTAATGAATATACACGTATACTCACCTAACTGGTTCGGACACAGTAGCAAGTAAGATTTGTTCAGGGCTCCTCTGATGAGAAGGGACTCCCACACTCAACATTTCCTTCTGTCTTCTTCCCAGAGGACAGTGCCACAAAACTAATTTTGAACATGAGGAAAGCAAAGATCATAGACACCTAACAATAGTCTTGAGGTCACCCAGCTTGAAAATTGGACATATGGACCTGGGAACCAGGTTTCCGGCTGCTACTGCTGTGCTCTTAGCCTGTCCCCTGGCCCTGGGAGAAAAGGTGCTATTAGCTCCTGACGCCCCCATCCTCACGGTGCCTGATGTGTCTGCTGATGATGGCCTGCATGGAACCAAGTTAGCAGCTGAAACAAACAGGAAGTCCCTACAGGGGACATTTTCCATGCTGGTGCATCTGGCGGCCTGAGACACTGAAGACCAGTGGAGGGGAAGCCGGATAGGGTGCCATCAGGTGCTCAGTATGTAGGGAGCTGGACTGAAGAGAACAGCGAAGGCCTTGCCCTCCAGTCCAGGCTCCTCCTGTTTTTGTCCCAGCTCCTTCTGAGCATGTTTTCATGATATTTGGTCCAAATGGAGGAACCAGCACAACTCATCGGGGACTTTCCCTGTGTTCTGGGTGATGCCCAGGTTTCCTGGTGCTGTGTGCTGGTCATAGAGAACAAGAGAAGACAGAGAAGAGGCCAAAGCCCCGTCCCATCTGCTCCATCTCACAAACCTGATCTGCACGCTCTAAAGGGCTCTCTCCATTCTGATCACTGCCCTGTCACTGCCATCTGTTCACCCCATAGACTTAACATGATTTCTTCTTTTTTGTCTCTGTGGCAAAAGCTCTTATCTATCCTTCACAGCCCAACTCAAATACCAGCTCCTCTGAGATGTTCCCTAAGGAGCCTCCCTCTCCGGAGCTCATGAAGCTGTGTTTGGAACATCTCAATCTTGCCTTTGCCTTCCTTGCGTCTGTCACCTCTATGTTTCCTCACCAGGCTCCAGTTCCCCAGCAACCTGGCTTTGTCCTGTGGAATTCTGTTTCCCAACCCGCTGGCCCAGCATGGACTTACTCCTTAATGCTCAACACACGCTGGTATTTCTTTTCTTTCTTTCTTTCTTTCTTTCTTTCTTTCTTTCTTTCTTTCTTTCTTTCTTTCTTTCTTATGTATACAATATTCTGTCTGTATGTATGCCTGCAAGCCAGAAGAGGACACCAGACCCCATTACAGATGGTTGTGAGCCACCATGTGGTTGCTGGGAATTGAACTCAGGACCTTTGGAAGAGCAGACAATGTTCTTAACCTCTGAGCCATCTCTCCAGCCCCCCCCCCCCCCGCTGGTATTTCTTGAGTGGAGCACTCCTGACCTGGAATGAAGGCTTCGAGGGTGGGCGAACAGCTCATGCATTCTAGCACATTCGAGAGAGATTCTTGACATTTTCTTTCCAAAGGTCTCCTTGAGCTTTCATGTTTGACTGATGAGTTCAGCAAATCAATGGTAGCACCGTCGTGGTGTTATTTGTTTTTAAAGGCCCTGTGAGCCGACAGCCATGCTCACAGAAAGACTCTAGTACAGAGAAAAGCACCCTCATGGGCCTGCTTTCTCCACAGCTTTCTCGCAGCCGCAGTGACCAGGGTTTCTCTTTGGTCTTCATTTTCTGGCAAGTCACGTGGAGGAAAGTGATGCCCAAGGTGGTTATGTTCATTTACTGGAGCAACTGTCAAAAGTACCAGAAAATGGGTGACTTAATACACTTAGAGTTGTCCTGGTCTTGGAAATACGGAGTCTGAAGGGAAGACGTTAGGGCTCCTCCAGAAAGCTAACTGCTGCTAGCTTTCTGTCAATCATTGGCATCTCTTGGTTGGTAGAAACATCACACTGATCCATGACTTCAGGCCCATGTGGTGTTCATTCTTCACCTAGTCTGTTGGTTTCTGATTCCCTTTCTTATAAGACACCAATATATTAGACCAGTGACTTTATTTTATATGATTATGCTTGTAGAAAGCCTGCCTCCAGATAAGGTGCCATTCTTAGGAACTATGGATTAGAATGTTGGTGTGGTCTTTAAAGTGACTGTGAGTAGCTAAACCCAGCCCAGAGTCCCCTAGGCTGACCCCTAGGCTGACCCCTAGGCTGACCCCTAGGCTGACCCCTAGGCTGTCTGGCAGAAACAATGGGACTAGGTGAATTTCCATAAGTCTCTGTTCTGCTTCAGGCCCCTACCCCAGTGCCAGCAGGGCTTCTTGGTGCTCCTGGAGTCTCCTGGGACAGATGCTAAGAATGTTCCAGGAAATAAAGCCGAGTTCTATGAATACCTCCCAATTCAGAGGAACAAGAGGCAGAAAGGGAAATACAGAGGGGGAATGGAAACAGGGAAGGAGCAAGGAGGGGTGGGCATCTAAGCAGCTTTTCCACAAAGGTAATGAAACTCACGCCCTTAGAGCTTTTATGGTTTTCAAGGCCTCCATTAATGTGTGTTCTGTCCTTAAATCCAGGCTCCTTCTGTAAGCGCCATGAACCATGCTCCTTGGGTCCTGGCTTGGCCTTGCTCCTGTGGAATGGTTGGGACCGTTGTTGTTGGTTCAAGTGGGGTATAAAGCCTTCTTCCTCCCCCAATGCAGGCAGCCCTCCAGATCTCTTGGATTCTCATTGGTAAATCCAGCTGAGTGTGGATAAAAACAACCTGAAAACTGCATCTGTAGTGAATGTGCACAGGCTCTGGCCATCCCCCCATAGACAACATGACAACTGTTTGCCCCATGGTCTTGGGTGTCACAAGCCACCTAGAGATGACAGTGTACAAGAGGACATGCTTTTGGGGTGTCCCATTTTGGGAACTGGCACAAGACCTAGTCATCTACAGTGTATGAGGCTACATTCATCTCTGTCCTGGAGTCAGTGCCCCATGGGGCTGCAGGTTGAACCTGCCTAGCTAGCACTATAGGTTTTATACAGCTGCAATTACCTCTTCGTGTAAACCCCTTGGGCATTTGTGGACTTGGGTATCACAGGGGACCTGGCACCAGTCATTCTTACTCAGGAAGGAAAATACTCACCTAGGCTTGCTTCAGTGAAAAGCACAGATTGCATGATCCTTCCCGTGTCAGGAGTAATTCCTGTCCCCAGTGTGCCTCATCCACACACGCATGGTGGCTTCAACTCTTAGAAGGCTGTCTGTTTACAGTCCCCTGAGAAGCGCAGACTCCAGGCTCAGGACACACAGGAACCAGAGTGAGGAGGTTGTGGGAGGTTATGAATTTGCTTCCAGGTGGCCCTCGCTTCAGGGATGAAGTGATACTGGCTGGGAACGCAGAGAGCAGGGTAGCCAGCTGACAGTTTGGCCCCTCCCCTACAAGCAGTAGCTAATGGTCTGAGAACAACCTCCCTGAGAGAAACACTCCCTCAGCTGGCTTCTGCTCTCTGAGCCGCCCTGCTCTCCTCTCCTCTAGAGTCGCTGAGGGCCGGTTGGCTCTTCATCTGCAGGTATTTAACCTGAGGTGATGATGTTGGTTGGGAGCTGCTGTAGATCAACATGTCAACTATCTCATTTCTGAAAAATGTTTTATGTGTGTTGTGTGCTTTCCACAAAGTACACAGAGTCTATATGAATTTTACTTTCTCCTGTGTGAGATTTGTTATTATCCGGTAAACAACATAACTGGTGTGCTCTTGAGAAACAGTGTCTCATTGGCCTGAAACTCACCAAGTAGGCTGGCCTGGATGGCTCACAAGCACCTGGGATCCACTTGCCTCTACCTCTGTGCCCCTGGGATTACAGCCATGGGCCATGAGACCCAGCTATTTTTCACCTGGGTCCTGGGAGACTGAGCGCAGGTCCCCATGCTTGCACAACAAGCATGCTGACTAACTGAGCTATCACCTTGGTTCCTGAAGAGAGTTTTGATCTTAGTAGATTGCAGGACCTATTTATAAGATTGTAAGGGCCTGAAGAGAGTTTTGATCTTAGTAGATTGCAGGACCTATTTATAAGATTGTAAGGGCCGGGTGGTGGTGGCGCACGCCTTTAATCCCAGCACTCGGGAGGCAGAGGCAGGCGGATCTCTGTGAGTTCGAGGCCAGCCTGGTCTACAAGCGCTAGTTCCAGGACAGGCTCCAGAAACTACAGGGAAACCCTGTCTCGAAAAACCAAAAAAAAAAAAAAAAAAAAAAAAAAAAAAAAAAAAAAAGATTGTAAGGGACCTCAGACTCCAAGAGAAGAAGGAAGAAGGCTGATATTTGAGGCATTTCAACTGTAATATTATATGCTTGACGACTGGATGTAGGTCCCCTGAACATACAATTATTCTCCACAAGGCCTCCAACAGGACAGTTCATGGCTCCAAGCCTGGTTTACTTCTATAAAACAAGATGATAATAGCATGTGCCCTCTACCTGCTGCTGCCGGGGTGTCTGAGGACAAGTCAGCGTCTGTGCTGTGCTTTGAAACTGTGGGATGAACGGTGTGAACAGACTACAAAGCGGACTGCACTCAGAGACTGGCATCTCTTCCGAGCCACTCTGGACATGGTAGAAGAAGGGTGGGCAGGCAAAGGTCTGTGGGCAGCTGCCCTGGAGGAAACCAGTGCTGAAGATGTCCAGATGTCCTCCCTTATTGACTGAAGGGTGTGGGAACTGATTTTTTTTAAAAAGTGAGCTTCCCACTTCAGTCTCGGGAGCTGAGGGGATCAGCCCTGCTCTGCCGTGCTCCCCCGGGTATGCTACTGCTCCTCCTACTCTCCTTTCCTACTTTGGGGTGATTGTCTCTAAGCAGAAGCTGGGAGACACTGTTGTCAGGGTCCAGCCAGCCAAACATAAGCCCTTTCACGCTCACCCAAGTTTCCTGCCCCACCTTCTATAATGACCCTTCTTTTTTAAAAAATTAAAACATTTACATATTCAAAGTATTTTCATTGTAATGTTTCAAGCAGAGTTTATTTTAGTTGATTTTTCTCCCAGTCATTTTCCCCTCCCCTCAATCTCCTTCCCACCTTGACGTCATGTGTCCGTTTGCCCTGATCCCTGCTTCAGCATTTCTTTCCATCCTTTCTTGGTCTTTTCAGCTTTGCCCACATCTACTCTCATTTACAGACATTCCATACACACGCCAAACGAGGATCTGCACAGGAGAGAGATGTGGTTCTTGTCTTTCTGAGTGTGAGCCACCTCAATATTATACTTTCCAGTTCCACCATGTTCTCCCGTTTCCGTTTCCTTCCCAGTGTGGCTGAACGCAGTCCCATTGTGTATATGTGCTGTAGTTTCATTACCTGTTCCTCTGTTAATGGACGCCTAGGCTGACCCTATCTCGCTAGTGCAAATCAAGCAGCAGTAAACATGGTGTGCACACATCTCTGCGGTAGGCTGTGGAGTCCTTTAGGTGTATGCCCGGGGTGGTACGGCTGGGTCATGTTCTAGTTTGATTTCTAATTACAAAGGTACTGCTGGTTTCCATAAGGACTTGCACTGGTTTGCATTCCTGCCAGCGGTGAGCTAGAGGTCCCCTTTCCTGCATCTCCGCCGACATGTTGTCAGTATTCTTGATGCTGCCCATTCTGACTGGGATGAGGTAGAATCTCATGTAGTTTTAATTTGCATTTCCCTAAGCAATTGCTGAGATCAGGCTAAAATCTGTTCTAAGTTGCTTCGTGTTGTATAAAACAGAGGTTTTTAAGACTGTGCTATTGCCCAAGAGACTCCATTGTGAGAGAAGGGGACTCTCTCTGTGTGTGTGTGTGTGTGTGTGTATGTACATCTGCATCCAGATTTCCTATTAACATGCATCATACTGAGTAAAGATCCACTGAAACTTAATTACCTCTTCAGAGACAGATTTCCAAATTCTTCTTATTGGATGTTAGTTCTTCGGTATACTAACTTTGAGGGTGCAAAACACAGCATAAATATTGTAAGAGGCAGAGAAGAATTTTTAATTTTTGACTTAAAAATATGTACATTTGTTTGTGTAAGCCCAGGGACACTCTGACAGGAAGGGTACATCACTTTTATCAAGAATTAATATCTTAGCCGGGCGGCGGTGGCGCACGCCTTTAATCCCAGCACTCGGGAGGCAGAGGCAGGCGGATCTCTGTGAGTTCGAGACCAGCCTGGTCTACAAGAGCTAGTTCCAGGACAGGCTCCAAAGCCACAGAGAAACCCTGTCTCGAAAAACCAAAAAAAAAAAAAAAAAAAAAAAAAAAGAATTAATATCTTGGGACTTATCTGAAACGTTACAAGGGTGGAGTCCTATTTATATTTTATGCCCCAATATAATTTCTATTATTAGTTCCGATTTTATAAACTAAAGAGTGGTAGTAGCATGACTTTTTAAATGTTCTGATTTTTAAATACAATAAAAAGGCATTTAAAAGAAACTTTATGGAAAATTTAGGGAGATATCAAAGACAAAATTGGACAAATTGAAAATATTTGTGTCTATTGACAAGCTAAGGGAGAAAATACGGAGACTGTTGGCTAAATAAAGGCTGTTTCTGATTCAAATGGAGGGACAGGGCGTGGAGAGTGTTTAATTTGAGTAAGGAAAACCGTCGATGGTTTTCCTTTAGAATGGACTATTTTCCAGCCACAGAGAGCGTCAGTCCTTAAACAGCATTAACTCTGCCTCTCGGAAGTTAGGCTGTGTGGCTCTGAAGTTAACCAGACTTGAAGTCAGATATTTAGCAGCTGTTACTTTACCTCCAGGGGAGAGGAGGGCCCTCTGTGAGAGCCGAGAGGAGGCTGTAGCACTGCTTTCTTCCTGGTAATCTTGGCTCGGGAGGGTGTGTGTTGGCGAAACTGCCAGAGCAGGAATGGAGCCAGTCACCGTAGGTGGAGGGACATCAAGTATCAAAGCCAGCCTAGGCTAGTCAAGACTCTAAGCTGACTTTAGTGAATCTATCCTCTACCTGGTTTGATTATTTCAAATCCTGGTGACCATCCCTGAGGTGGTAGACCCTAAAGTGTCAGACTGAAGCAGGTGACTGACCAAACTACAAGGGAAAGAAGGATGGAAGGCCTTCCAGAGGATGCTGATGCAGGAGGAGGCATGGTCTAGGGCCTCAACACAGATGGCCAGGGTGGGAATTCTGTTCCCGTTGGAGAAAAATTCTTGAGCAAATGATAATCCTTATAGGTTCCAGGGAGCCTCCTGGGACTGAGACCACTCTGTGAGGGAGTGAAGGACCCAGATCTTGCAGACCGTGTGAAACCCACCTACATCTCCTTCTACATGTTCTCCTACATAGGATTTTATTAAAAAGGTTTATTTCCTTTATTTTATATGTGAATGTTTTCCTGCATGTATGTTTGTGTACCATGTATGTGCTGTGTGTCCACAAAAGTCAGAAGAGGATGTCAGATCCCATAGAACTGGAGTTAGAGTTGGTCACTTGTGAATGGCTGTGTGGGTGCTGGGAACCAAAGCCAGGCGTCTGCAAGAACAGCCAGTGTTCTTAACTGCTGAGCTGTCTTTCCAGCCTTCCACCCTCCTCTTTCCCATCCTTCCATTTTGCAGTTTGATTGCTTTTAGAAAATTCTAACCTGCAGTGATATTATGATTTCAACCTAACTTTGGGAAATTATATGCAAAGAAATGTATTTTGATGAATCTCTTAGGAACAGAGTAGGAAAACCAGGCTAAACACATGTATTAATAAGCCCTTCAAGAATTAGCTTTTAAGAGAGGAGCAGGCTTTGTAAGCAGCATGAAGCATTTGCACATGGTGGGTGCTGCTGCTGTGTATCTGTGTGCTCAGGGAAGCTGGGCACTGTTGGCATTGTTCCATGTGCTCATTGCTTCACAGCACAGTGTGTCTTCACAGAGAGCACCAAGCCCAACTTCACCGCAGACCACGTCTGACTCAGCACACACTGAAAAATAACAACCCCCCCCCCCCCGTAAGAACTGTTTCTAGTATCTTAACTCAATAAGAGGCAAAAAAAAAAAGTTGGAAATACATTTATGCTGGGGTACATAAACTCAAGCTGCCTGATGTTTTCAGAGTCTCCATGAGAGGCGATATTAGGTCTGGGGAGAGCTGAAGTCACAGGACACAAACAGAAAAGCTGCCTTTCTCCTGGAGCTTCCTCTGAGCTGTGGAGAGGTGAGGTGAGAGGGTCACGTTTGGGCGGTCTTCAGATGGTTGGCCTTTGCTGAAACAGGACAGCAGCACGGTGTCATTGCTCGGCCTGTACACCAGGGTGGGCCATGTTTGCCCCCACAGTCCCGTTTACTCTGCCAAGGAGCTGGACTCCCAACCCCCAGCCCCACTCTAAAGGTATTCATCATCTTCAGGCACTGTGATTGTTGGCCAGAAAAAAAATAATAGTGGCTCTGGCAACCAGCCAGGACAGCTCCCTAGCTAACTCCTCCACTTTGCATCTGTTCTCTGACCTCTTTAGCGCGCTGAGTTGCCATGTGCGCTTTCTCTTCAGGCTGTAAAAAATAAAAATACACACACACACACACACACACACACACACACCAGAGAGCTTAACAGAAAACAAGTCTGTGCTTGTGGGAGCCTGGGCCGGCCAGGGAAGCAAGGCTGTGGTGGCTGCTGGCCATGGGCTTTCTCTTTTCTACCCTGCCAGATGGTTTCCACCTCCATCTCAGTTCCAGAATGCACCCAGGGCTAGCAGCCTGCCTACCCAAGTGACATCTGTGTTTCTAGGAAGGCAGTCTTTGGCACCTCCCTTCTCCTCCTGCTTACTTCTAAAAGCCTATACCAAGGCACCCCCACCTTTTCAGAGGTCTTAATGTAAGCTTCTAAGAAAGCAAATACTCATAAGAGAAGGGACCCTCACAGTCTAGGCGTCATTTGTGCTTACAGCAATTCCAGAGAAGACGCTAAGTCACTTGGCTTTCTGAGCACAAGATTAGCGACACTTCCACTCCTGGCTGTGGTAATGGATCTGGGTGCGCTGTGGGGGCCATGTGAGCTGAGGCTCTTAGGCCTGTCTCCTCACTTCCCAGAGTAGCTCTGTTCTCCCCACCTACAACATTCAGAGCTGCTACATTTGCTGAGCTGTCAGTCCCGTGGAATAGCACGGGAAACTGTCACCTCCGTGAACAAAGTGTGTCTTAGGGACCGCTTGCAGAATGAATGAGTGAGTGGTGTGTCTGGTGAGCCCTCCCACATTTAGAACAGCTTCCGACAGTTTCTCAGCATGTTGACCAAACCCTGACAATGGCACAGGCTCTTTCCTCCTAACTTTAGGGTTGTCCTTCATCCTCTGTCTTCACAGTGGGTTCTGGTCCTTTGCATCCCTCTACGTACTGAGCCAAGACAGCTGCTTTTCCACTCTGGTCCTTTCCCAGTTGAATCCCTGCTTTTATCCTTCCAAACCTCTCTACCTGGCTCAGAGCCAGGGAGCCTCTAAGTCACACGCAGAATTTCCATGACAGTAAACAGACTAAAAAACCTCCAAACTCCTCCACCTCCAAAGAGTCTTTTCCAACCCCATTGTCCCTGGCAGCATTCTCCCCACACCCCACTCTAATACAGGACTGTGGAAGGTCAATGACTCCTTTAGAAATAAAGGCAGTGGTGGCCGGACGCCCGGCTTGAACCTGCTGACTGTGCAGTTCTCCTCGCAACCAGCCCCCTGCTCTCCGCTGAAGCCTCACTGAGGTCTGCAATCTATTATACTACAGTTAACTGCCACATTCAAATGTAAAAACAGATCCTTGGATCAACACCCTATAAAAAGCCAAGAAAAATGTGGTAGTGTTCTTTCCCGGCTTGAGCCAAGAGCTTTGCAAGGGAAGAATCCTAGGCCAGAGGCAGCCAGGTGCCCAAGCCCGTTCCCTGTAACTCTAGCAGGTCCGAGTCCCTGCAAACTGCAGTACTTCCAGGCATTGGCACCCTCCCTGGCTAGATGAGGAACGAGAGCCACCATTGGAGCAGTCACCAAAATACTTAGCCAAGGCAAGGTGCCTTTAAGCAAATTTATTCTGTCCAGCTCCCTGACTGATCCCAGTCTGGATCAGATCATCCTTGAAGATGGCTCCTGCCGACCTCTGCTCAAAATCCACCTCCTAGCTAAAAGACAGGTGCTTTCTTGAAGCGTCCCGGCTGCAGCACCAAAAGCCGGCTGTGCTGAAGCTCGCATCTTCATGCCTCCTTGGACAAGGCTTGCCATCACTGCACAAAACGAAAGGGAATTGTTCAGAAAGATCACAGAGTCTTCGGAAGAAAGATATTTTTATTCTCTTTGCTGTTAGCTCATCACCTTTCTCCCGAGTCTTGACTCTGTCTTCTACTCCAAGAAGCCTTGGAGTAGTAAGCACACACAGGGTCAGGAATGGTCTACAAACCAGATTTAATCCTTAATCCATTTTGCCAGGCAGTTGCTACTGCTGGGCCACTATGGCAATAGCCACACCCCTCTCCTCGTGCCTATAGATTGGTGCTCATCTGGCATCTTCTTGGCCGCTTCACCTGTTGGCCATCATCTCTTGAGTCACCGTGCCTCTGGTGACTTAAGAAGGTCATGATGACCTGGAAACCAGTCTTTGCCTTTCAGAAAGCAGCCAGCCTGCTTTTCTCTGAGTGTGAGGAAGTGAACTCCACCTGGCAGCAGCTTTAGTCTCATCACAGCCAACGAGACTTCTGTTTCTATGTGCCTCTAGGTATGCATTTATTGGGACCAACACCCACGGGTGGTATATATGTGCACACATACGTAATACCATTTCCAAACTCAGTCTTTAAAAACAGCCTTCTTGACGTAGAACCCATAAACAACAGACACACATACTGTGTGCAGTCTGCTGGGTTTGGGCACATTGAGACCATTGACATCAATGATTCCATTATGCAAATAAATGTACTAGCTTATCCAAAGGTCCAACGTGGTTTGGTGGCAAGAGCACTTACACAAACGAGATGTACTTCTGCATACGTGTTCACAGCACTGCATTAACTACATTTTCAGCAGAAAAACATATATAGATAGAAATTTAATGCCACACTTTCCCTCTTCACCTATTTTTCAATGAACATTTGGGTTGTTTCTATATATTGACCATTATATATATATTCCAGACAAACAGGAAAGTAGTTTCCAGAACAGTTTCAGTCATGGGAAGACTTAAGAAGGGGAGAACTGTCAACAGCATGCTGCCTCCTGCTTGGTTTCCTGACACTGGCTTTGGGGACTTGAGGGAAAGCTTTAACACCAACATGTCCCTACTCAGGTCTGCCCGGAGCCTGGCTCTCACTCTCACCTGTTCAGGTGACCCTTCTGTTTCCTAGCACCCATTCCTGTCATTTTTCTCCCACATTCTCCTGCTTGTCTTCAGGTCGAGTTCCGCAGCTGAAATGATTTCATCTATGCCTGTTGACTTCCTGGACTTCTTCTAAAGGAATAGAAGCTGTGTGAGGAAGAGGACTGTGCATGCTGTTTTAGTGTGGTGTTTTGGGTGTTTAGAATACTGTCTGGCATATAGTAATTCCTCAATAAAGAATTGTTGATCGGCCGAGTGAGTGAATCCTCCCTGGCTACACAGCAGGCTTCCCTGCAAGGGTAATCACCAGATGGCAGGTCAGAAAGACATAGTTCAGGGGAAGGCTCAGGAGGCTCCATCTCTCTCTGATAATCTGTATGTTGTTAAGGATTGCCAAGGGAGGATTTTCTTCAGTGGTACAGCCACAGGTGAGAGTCCCATATTCCTGTGAATGGCTTCTCAGCCACGCTCTTGGAAGCAACCCTAATTAAACTCGTTGAGAAACACACACACACACACACACACACACACACACACACACACCTCAGTTTTGCCCAACTGTGTTTTCTTCTTCTATTTCTCCATTTGGGCCCTTCAGTGCCTCCCACAATCAGCCCTGGGAAGTGCAGCTTTTTGGTCTATGTAACAGGTGCTGAACCCTGGTCCCTCTCATTCTGGCTTTCCCAACCATTTCTGATGATGCAGACTGGTCACTGTGTTTACAGACATGCTGACACACTCTTGCTAATCCTGTTCCCTGACTGTCCGACTGGCTGCGTTAAACTGTCAACAGCTAGAGCATGCCACACCCACAGGGCACTATGGCCTCTGGCCTGTCCTAATTCCTGGAGAAGCTGCTGCCTGGCTCGTGTGCCCTCGCAGCTTCTGTTCCCCACTTACTCTTGAAAAAGTAGGCTTTTGTCTGTGGCTTTTCTTCTGGCTCATATTTGGCATTTTCTCTCTGAAGGCAGCAAGGTCGGCTGGCCTGGGTTCAGTGGTTTGCACTTTCTAGTCTGGATGGGCAGATTTACCCTCCCTGGGAACCTGGATTATGCCACACCCTACCTAGCTAGCCTCTTCTAAGTTTCTTTTTTTTATTGCTTTATAAATAATACCATTCAAAATTTCCACTTCCTCCCCTCCTCCCATTTCCCTTCTGCTCCCCAACTCACCCTCCCCTCTCCCGCTCCAGTCCTAAGAAAGGGCAGGGTACCCACATCAGACAAAGGTCTGATCTCCAAAATATATAAAGAACTCAAAAAATTAGACATTAAAATTCTAAATTAAACCCAATTAAAAAATGGGGTACTGAATTGAACAGAGAATTCTCAACAGAAGAATTTCAAATGGCCAAAAGATACTTAAGAGTATGTTCAACTTCCTTAGCTATCAGGGAAATGCAAATTAAAACAACTTTGAGATACCATCTTATACCTATCAGAATGCTTAAAATCAAAAACACCAATGATAGCCTATGCTGGAGAGGATGTGGAGAAATGGAAACACTCATCCATTGCTGGTGGGAATGCACACTTGTGCAACCACTTTGGAAATCAGTGTGGCAATTTCTCAGAAAATTGGAAGTCAGCCTACCTCAGGATCCAGCAATACCACTCTTGGGAATATACCCAAGACATGCCCAAACATACTACAAAAGCATTTGTTCAACTACATTCATAGCAGCATTATTTGTAATAGCCAGAACCTGGAAACAACCTAGATGCCCATCAATGGAAGAATGGATAAAGAAAGTATGGAATATATATGCATTAGTGTACTACTCAGCAGTAAAAAAACAATAACATCTTGAATTTTGCATGTAAATGAATGGAAATAGAAAATACTATCCTGAGTGAGATAACCTAGACCCAAAAATATAAATATAGTATGTACTCACTCTTCTAAGTTTCTTTAGCTCTATCGGCCACCACAGCTGTGACTTTCCTTGCTCCTCTGCAGGATCTCCATCATACCCAGTGTTGGTGGGGAGGGGGTGTTGGTTGGGTGTTATTTTTTTATATATAAGATATACCACTTATGGTATACTGTCTATGTGCCAACCTTTTTTTATCTTTTTATCACTCCCTCTGATCTTATTCGGTTATCGTTTTGGTCCGTTTTTAATTAATTATTTAATAGTGCATTGGTATTTTGCCTGCATGTATGTGTGTATGAGGGTGTCAGATCCCCTAGAACGGGAGTTAAAGACAGCTGTGAGATGCCATGAGGGTTTTCCTTGATAACACCCCAGGTCAACCTAGATGCCGTTTTTCTTCTAGTTGAAACCAACCACCGGTACCTAGAAGAACCACCTTCTGCCACCCTTCCTCTGGTCTCTGTTATATTTGAATCCTTGCTGTGTCAGTCACAGTGCCTGGCAACTGTGCAAGTGTTATTTCTATTCAACTTCTAGAACCCTGTAATACAAGTCCCAGCTGGCGAGTGCCAGAGAAATCAAGCAGACCATGCTCAGCTGGAGCGGCCTGTATGGAATCACACACTGTCCCCAGTCTGAGGCTTGCTCCCTTCCCAACATGTTTTAATTTTCTGAGTGCAGGAAGAATTGCTTCTAACCCCTCTTCTTGGTAATACAGCAGCAAAGGCCCTTGGTAAAGGAAACATAAGTGATGACACTCCTTATAAATGTGAAGGCTGTGCTGGTCTAGATGGAGGCTGTGCTTCAGGCCAGACTTGTTTCATGATGTAGGGTGTGAGGTCAGACACCAAGAAGGACCTGAGAAGGAGATGATATTTTCCCAGTTCACAGTACAATGCATATTTCTAGGTAACCACTCTGGATGAGGTCATTGCTTGGTTGACAGAGCAGCCCCTTCTCTGAGTGTCGTGAGTGGCCATGCACTGTCCTATAAGAAGGGGAGCCACCAAAGCTGGAAATCTCCACAGGATCACTATGGACGGAGTCAGGAAACAATGGCCAGAACTGGAATCTTTGAGATCGCTGGTCACCTAAAATGATATTTTTGTGACAAGAGAGGCATTTGTGATAGTGTCTGCCCTTTCCCCAGGGTGCCTCCAAGCGCAGACTGGGTGGACACCACGTGTGGCACTGGACAAGTTTGGGTGCTACTGTCCCCTGCTTCCAATGAGAACAGGCAGGGTTTTCTCAAATGAGTGAACGTGTTGATAGCAAAGGGGATGTGTGCTGAGCCAGCCCTCTGTGCTTGTTGGCTTTCCAGCCCTCTGTTCTTGTTGGCTTTGCTTCCTTTCCATTGATGGAGAACTCATTGCATCTCCTTGAAATAGGTCTTTTGACTTGAGAAAACATGAGTCTTAGTGCTCTGAGGGTTGGAGGAGGTGGCCAGACTGGAGAGAAGCTGTTTTCTTGCTAGAATTGCCCAAGAGCTCACCTTTCCTTCTCTCTGCAGAGAGCAAATCTTCAGCAGCGTCACTAACTGTCATGAACTACTAATGTTTTCAGTAGAAATGCTGGGTGCAGCCACTTGATATACAGAGTAAGTAGAAACCTGAAAATTTACTGTTGTAGCTTTTACAGCTCTAAAGGTAACAACTGCTCAAGGACTGACACATAATTGTCACAAATAAATGACAAGTGACAACTACTTAATGCAGGGTGAGATGGTTGGTTTTGACAGCTGGCTTGACAGTGGTTTAGAATCGCCTAGGAGATACACCCCTAGCCGACTTTGATATAGATATGAATAATTTGCATTGATATGGATTTTGCTTTAGTGATTTAAATGTAAGGTTAATTTTGTTATATGTATATGTATTTCTGCTCTTGATTAAGGTATTGTTATTTTGTAGTTCATTTAAAAATGTAATGTATAATTAGGAAATATAGGTTGTTAATGGATAATCATTGATAATAGTCAAGCTTGTAGTCATGTTAATTAGATTTTCTAGAATATATAGAGATATATTTCAGTTAGATAGGTATTCTTCATATTTTTCAAAGACTGCAGAATATGGCATTTAATGTTTTAATAACTTAGAGCTTTTCATGACAATGAGACACATCTGCTCCTGGCAGCACCAATCTACTTCAAAAGGAAGATGGGCATTGAAGTGGCTCCTTATGGAGTTTGATAGCCATTTGGGCAAGAAACTGCTCTTGCCTGGACTGTTGCATAGACTGGACACAAAGAACCCTCAGAGAGAGGACTGCTGAACTTGCCTAAAGGTGAGATGGTCTTTTGGGGTTCCTGATTCATGAAAGGACACAGCAGATACTGACTGAACTGTCTTTAAAATTTCCTGCTTCATGGAAAAGTCTGCTGGATACTATGGGCCTGTAGGCAGAAGATGGATGCCCCAACGGTACAGAGGAACTTTGGGTGACTGTCCAGGCAGCAAATGTCTCTGTGATTTCTAGTTTTGTAAGTTGCTTACTTCTCATTTACTTCGGTAATATTATATCCTTCTGGAGTCTTTGATGGAGTTAGAGAATAGATAGATAGTTATTGTTTTCCTTAGATATGATAAAAGATAAAATAGATATAAATATTGTAATTGTAATTCTTATTTGATAACTGTTTTGTTATATGTAATTTTGCTATGTTAAAGTTAAAGCCTTCTTTTTTGTTTAAACAGAAAAAGGGGAAATGATGCAGGAGGGTCTTCTGTTTTGTGATGATTTCATTGGTTAATTAATAAAGAAACTGCTTGGCCTGATAGGTCAGAACATAGGTGGGTGGAGTAGACAGAACAGGAAGAAGGAAGTGAGGCAGATGCCTTAGGCAGTCATCATGCCTCTCCTCTCTGAGAGAGATGAGATGGAGCCAGCCACCAGGTCAGACATGCTGAATCTTTCCCGGTAAGACACCATTCGTGGTGTTACACAGATTATTAGATATGGGTTAGTCAAGATGTGAGTAAGAGGCTGAAACTAATGGGCCAGGCAGTGTTTAAATGAATACAGTTTGTGTGTTGTTATTTTAGGGCATAAGCTAGCCAGGCGGCCGGGAACTGGGTGGCAGGAACGCAGCCCGCAGCTCCTCACTACACAACTTGACAGTGGTTTAGAATCACCTAGGAGATATACCCCTAGCCGACTTGACAGTGGTTTAGAATGGCCTAGGAGATACACCCCTAGCCAACTTGACAGTGGTTTAGAACCTAGGGGCTACACCCCTGATTATATGTGTGAGGGATTCCTGCAGATTAGCTGAGAGGATAAGACCCATTCTCATGGTCTATGGTACTTTCCAGTGGTGATGTAGATAGAAATATGTCTGGGGGGAAAAACAAACAAACAAGATATCTGAACACCTTCCTGAACAAGGGTGTCTACAGTAGCAGTCTACCACTGCCATGCCCTACTAACTTCAGTAATGCTCAATGAATAAAAACTCAGGGAGAGAAACTAGTGTTCAACCTGAAGACCCAAAAAACAAAGCAGCCAGCCACTGGCTCTTACCTCAACCTCAATCTGAAATGGTCATCCTGCCTCCAGGAATCTCAGAATGAGACTGTGTCTGAGAGCTGTTTCCTCCCGTTTTATAATCCTCCCTAGTTCTGGGATTAAAGGTGTGCACCACCATGATTAAAGGCATGCACTGTCTGGTTTCTATGGCAACTAGTGTGGTTACTGGGATTAAAGGTGTGTGTTAGCATTACCTGGTCTGTAAAGCTGACCATGGGACTGTTTTACTCTCAGATCTTCAGGCAGGCTTTATTATTAAAACACAATTGAAATGCCAATACACTTCAGACTCCAACTTTTTTGTTTTTCCAATATAGGCTGAAGCCCAGAAAGTGTCCTTAAGTTTTCCAGGCCTTTAGTGCCAGATTGGAACTGCCTAGCGCTGAGCAGATACTGGGTTCTCAGCCTTCCAGCACACAGAGGCCTTTATTGGACAACACAACCCCTATCCTAGAAGCCAGTGGTTTTCAGCCTTCCTAATGCTGTAACCCTTTAATAAACCTCATGTTGTGGTGATCCCCAACCATAAAATTATTTTCATTGCTACTTCATTGCTACTGTTATGAAAGTAATGTAAATATTTTTTTACATTAGTAATATGTAATTAGATAGAAATAGAGGCTTGCTGAAGGGGTCATATCCCACAGGTTGAGAACCACTGCTATAAGCAACCCTTCTTTTATTATGTGTGTGTGTGTGTGTGTATGTATGTGTGTCACACAAGCATTCAGTCATAGAGAACCATGTTTAGTTAAAGAGATCAAGGAATGCCATCTTCCTCTTTTGGGAAGGTCTGCAGTGCTGCGTCATTCAGTAGTCACAATTGCTGGACCTCAGTACTTTGGCTTCCAGATGGACATAGACCTAAGGGCTGCTACTTTGGGCTGGCCTTGAGGGCCCACACAAAGCAGACACGCAGATGTGGACGACAATGTGTAGCGTGCCGTGGTGGGAAAGCTCAAAGCACAATGGCCTGGGAAGGCTTCTGGTGTTGTTAAGATGTGCAGGCAGAGTCTGTACAGACTTTGTGGACAGCGGCAAAGGAAGAGGAACCAGCAGCAGAGGAGCTTTGGCACTGAGAACTGTGCATACTGAGGCTGGAAGATTGGTTTGCAGTGTGTGGGAATTCTTTAAAGATGCCTAGAAATGGGGCACGTGGGAGGGGAGGGAACTACTGTCACCCAGGTGAAGGTCACCAGTTGTCATAGAACACTCTTGGTTGCATAGGCAGCGGTGCTGACTGACGTGTGGATGGCTGGTGAAAGAGATCAATGTCTTGGGCTTGACCTGTGCAACTCTTATGCCATCAGGGTCCAGAGTAGCTGATGCTGGCATTGAGCCATGGCGCCAGGGCTGTTCCCAGTACAATGTCATCAGATTAGTTTTCCAGAAGTTTCCTTAGAGCCACCCAAACCATTTTCTTAGTATCTTCTGTCCTTAGCCACTTCATCTTTTCTTTTTCTTAGTTTATATCTGTCGCCCTGGCAATGTTTCTGCGTTAGTGCTGTTTTCAGACAAGGAAGGATTTCGAAGGAGAAGCAGCTGTCAGAAGCTTTGCCACTGCGTTGCCTTTTTATAAAGGAGTTATGACTTTCCAGGATTCCCTCCATTTTCCAATCTATGCTCAGAGGACTGCAGCTTTCAGAGGGATCTCCTCCTAAAAAACTGCTGATGCCATTCTGAGATGTGCAGCTAGTACCCGGGCCCAGCAACCAATACAGTCTGCTGTCACTCCCATCACCAGCACAGTCAGTGGGCTGGAGTGAGGGACTTAGATGTTCCTTTGGAAGCAGTAGCAGAAAGCAGGTGTGGGGTTGAGACATCTTTCATGAGGGTCACCACTGGGTACAGACAGGCAAGGCAAAAGTGTAGGACCAAACGCCCATTAAGAGCATCTAAACTGAGTGCTGTGCCCAGAGTAGGTGAGGAAAGAGAACAGAATTTGTGCTCAGCCTAAGGTGAGCAGGTCATGGTTTGAACACCAGTCAACAGTAAGCTGCATTCTTTTGTCTGTCTCTTTGGTGACAAACAGAGCTGTAACAAAACCTGTCTCACACTGTTGCTATGAAAATCAGAAGTGATTCAACTGTATGATATGGCTAGTGTCTTTGACCCCAGTACTTAGTCAGCTGAGGCCAAAGAGTCACCATCAGTTTGAGGGCAGCCTGGGCTATACAGTGAGTTTGAGGCCAGCCTGGGTACAGAAGGAGACACTGTGATAACAGATCTTAAAGCCTGACACAAAACTGTGAATCATTTTTTTAAAATTTGCCTTACATATTTGATGTGGGATTCCCCTCTGTATGCTGTGAATATCATTGGTTATAAAGGAACTGCTTTGGGCCTATAGCTAGAGCTATAGGGGAACAGAGTTAGGCAGGGAACACTAAACTGAATGCTGGGAGAAAGAAGGGCAGAGTCAGAGAGAAGACAGGGATAGTACTTTAGCTGGTAAGACACAGTCACGTGGCCATACACAGATTAATAGAAATTGATTAAATTAAGATGTAAGAGTTAGCCAATAAGAAGCTAGAACTAATGGGTCAAGCAGTGATTTAATTAATACAATTTCTGTGTGATTATTTTGGGGGCTAAGTGGCCAGGAACTAACTAGTGGACCTCCCCAAACAACAAATTGGCCAACTAAATCCACTTAAAAACCTGAGAGAGCTTGAAAAGGAAATCTAGACACAAAAATACAGAGTTTAACACAGCTTCTTGCTGTTTGCTGGCAGTGTGCCACAGGTCCTTTAATAGTGGTTTTCCTGACTCAGCAGTAGTAAAAAAGAGCCATGTCATTTTGAAATGCCAGCTTTCTGGACCTTACTGCCCACACAATCTCTGGCTCTTTCAGGAGACTGAACATTTGAATGGGGCTTGTGAGCAATGTGCTACAGCTTGCTTGGTGGAAACATGGACTGGCTATGTGCCTAGATATGGGGCACTGTGCATGGCTCTCAGAGACAACAAGCAACTCCACCATGCTGGGTTGGGTGGGGCAAGCAGACAGTACCATATTACCCCTAGCAATGATGCAGTTTACGTTTTTAAGAAGTGCTTAGCATTTTAAGAAGCGCTCCTGGACAGTAAAGAATTACAGATACACAATAGTACCGATTTAGACATAAAAGACCTCTAAATGAGACACAGTGTGTTTAAAAAATATAGGTAGGCTTGGGATGGAATATACAAAAAGAGTCTAGATTATGTATATTATTGTGTTGTCTTTGAATTTTTTGACTGTAAAGGAGCTAAGTAACCAACATATATACTTTAAAGGTATCTTGACTTCAGAATTTTAGTCTAAGGATATGTTGCTTAGGAAAAGAGGTTCTTCTTTTGTTTCCACAGAGCATGAAAACCTATGGATTGCTTCCCGACTAATATTGTTTGATGGACCAAGACCCCCTGAAAGCTAACCTTGAACACCTCTCGAAAAATTACTTCACCCAACTGCTGACTGAGATAAACCTAGCACACAGGATACAGCATGAAAGGCCTGATTAAAAGCACCACAGTCAGCAGGAAGTAGTCTAGAGAACTACACCCTTATTCCCAAATATTGTTTACAAATGTTTGTTTACATTTGAAGGGGGATATGCTATAGAGATTTGCATGGGTATGGATCTTGGTTTACTGATACAAATTTAAGATCAATTTTGTTATATATACATTTCTGTTCTTGATTAAGGTATTGTGTTTGTGTAGCCTATTTGAAAATGTAATGTATAATTAAGAAATATAAGTTACTAGATAATCATCTATAATAGTCAAGCTTGTAGTCATGTTAGATAGATTTTCTAGATGTACAGAGGTGTATTTCAGATGGATAGGCATTCTTCAAACCTTTCAAAGACTACAGAATATGGCATTTTAAATGTTTTAAGAACTTAGGACTTTTCATGACAGTGAGATGCATCTGCTCCTGGCAGCACCAAGATACTTTAAGAGGAAGATGGGCACTGAAGAGGCTCCTTATGGATCTGGTTAGCCATTTGGGCAAGAAACTTCTCTTGTCTGGACTGTTTGATAAACTGGACATGCAAGACCCACAGAGAAATGACTGCTGAACTTACCTAAAGGTGAGATGATTCTTTGGGGTTTTTGATACATGAAAGAGTCTGCTAGACATTCTGCAGGACACAAAAGAAAATGACTGGCAAACTGTCAATATAGGCGAAACTGTCACTGAAATTTCCTGCTTTGTGGAAAAGTCTGCTGGATAACATGGGCCTGTGGGCTGAAGATGGATGCCCCAATGGTACGGAAGAACTTTGGGTGACTGTCCAGGCAGCGAGATGTCTCTGTCAGTTCTAGACTTTTGGAAGTTGCTTACAATGCACTTCCTGTTTATTTAGGTAATATTATATTTTTCTGGAGTCTTTGATGAAGTTGAAGAATAGATAGTTATTATAGTTTTCTTTAGTTATGATAAAAGGTAAAATAAATATAAATATTGTAACTAATTCTTGCTTGATAACTGTTTTGTTATATGAAATTTTACTATGTTAAATTTAAAACCTTCCTTTTTATTTAAACAGAAAATGAGAAGTGATGTGGGATTCCCCTCTGTATGCTGTGAATACCACTGGTTATAAAGGAACTGCTTTGGGCCTATAGCAGAGCTATAGGGGAACAGAGTTAGTTAGGGAAAACTAAACTGAATGCTGGGAGAAAGAAGGGCAGAGTCAGAGAGAAGTCAAGTAGCCTCCACCAGAAACAGACACAGATGAAACTTTAGCTGGTAAACCACAGTCACATGGCGATACACAGATTAATAGAAATGGGTTAAATTAAGGTGTAAGAGTTAGCCAATAAGAAGCTAGAACTAATGGGTCAAGCAGTGATTTAATTAATACAGTTTCTGTGTGATTATTTTGGGGCTAAGTGGCCAGGGACAAACTAGCAGCCCTCTCTAACAACAGTATATTCTTCTATTTGTGATTTATTTGAATTATTTTTAATAAATAAAAACTAAAAATAAATTAAGTAAGGAAATAAACCTTTGCAATATGAAATACTGAACCATAGTGAGTAAAGAATTGGCAGGAAGAAACCTGATTTCTGACCTGAAAACTACTTCACCTTCTTTTGCCTCCGGATTCAAGTGAAGACCCAGGCAGGCAGCTGCGGTGCATCTGCAAGGTGACATTTGTCCGTCCTCTGCAGCAAGGGATACTAGAAGGCAGGGTGGGACAAGGCAGTTGGAGTTTCATAGGGGAAGGGAATTGGGCTCCAGGCAAGAAGAAGGTCTTGTCCAAAGTAAGCAAGCCAGAAGTAAGGTTCAGAGTTAGGACTGCACCTTTGGTCTCCGGATCCTCATGCAGTTTGCACGGTTCATTCCATTCTGTATTTAGTCTTGATTGACGGCTTTATAGAAATCAAATCCACCCAGGAAACAAACATCTGAACATGTCTGTGAAGGCATTGCCAGGGAGTTTTAAGACTCAGCCTGAGTGTGGGTTGCTCTGGTCCCCGGGCTGGGATTCTGATCTAAATAATAGAGAGGGAAATGAAACCTGAACATAGCATCCGCCTCTCGGTTTCCTGGGTGCAGGCGCCATGGACCTAGCTTCCTCACGCTCTGGCTTCCCTTCCTCACCACGATGGGCTGTAGATGGCTGCTGGAGTGTGCGTACCCTGTCTGTTGTCCTCAAGTAGTTGAAAAGTGGCTGATAAACCTCTCCGCCGATGCAATAATCCAAATCAAACCGAATCAAACCGAATTAGAACAAGCCCAGAAAGGAGACAGGGAAGGAAGACCGGAAAACCACAAAAAAATGTTCTCTGGGGTACAATTTAAATACCCTCTGGGAGTGAGAGCTTCTCTGGGGAGGGGCCATCGTCTGGCAGGCTTTACTGGAGGTGGAGTCTGGACTGAGGCAACTCCCAGGAGATGAGGCTTGCGATGGAATTTCCACCCAAACCTTCCAGACTCTTTGGATATATGGATTCCAGGGTCTGGGATGACGCTTCCACCCAAACAGTAGTTTTAACACAAAGTTCACTTGGGAAAAGTTACAATCAGGCTGGTGTCCCAAGTGAAATCTTTCTTCCAAGGCCTTGTTTCCGGTTCTGACTGGCTGTATGACCACAGTCAATAAATTAAGAAGTAGGCAAGAGAGGCCTGTCTTCTCTTCATAACTGAGCCCGGCCCTTTTCTGTCAGCCTCGAGAGCTGACCCTAGTGAGCTCTACCCACGAACTCACTTTGCCCTCTGTCTTCCTGTTTGTTTTGGCAGGTGACCATAGTGAAAGGAAAGTAAGTTCAGGATGTTTGTTCTGGCTTCACCCCTGTTGGGTCACTGAAGAAGGGCCCACCTTCCAAGATGCCTGTTAGGTGATTCTCTCCATGTAGCTCTCTCTCTGGGCTCTGGAGAATCTCCCTCCCACTCTTCGGGCCTTCACTAGGTAATTACGGCTCTCCACTGAGGCATTCCTGGGGACACCACACAATCCCTTTAGTTATTCTTAAACACTGTTACAACTTTCTGGACAAGTTATTAAAGTTTCCTTGGAGTCTGTGGCATGGATGTGGCTTTGTCTTGCAGTCATCACTCTGAGAGAGCTTGAGGGTTAATATTGACTGTGAACCTGACATATCTAGAATCATCAGGAGACAAGACCCTGAGTGTGCCCAGGGGTGGAGACAAATCCCTGAGTGTGCCCAGGGGTGGAGACAGGCTCTGGGTGTGCCTGGGGGTGGAGACAAGGTTATGGGTGTGTCTGGGGGTGGAGACAAGGCTATTGGTGTACCTGGGGGCGGAGACAAGACTCAGGGTGCGTCTGAGGGGTGGAGAGAGGCTCTAAGTGTGTCTGGGGGCGGAGACAAGGCTCTGGGTGTGTCTGGGGGCAGGGTTATGTAGATCAACAGTGGATGATTTCTAAAGCTTGGTTCCCAAACTAAATGAAAAGGAGGAAGCAAGCCAGTACCAGCAGCCATCATTCTTCCTCTTCCTGAATGAGAACACTCTGTGAACATCTACCAAAGCTTCTGCCTCTAGCATTTCCCCACCATGATGGACGGTGGACACGGAAAGGATATCTTTGAAAAGTAAAAGTGGAGGAGCTAACTGGCAGTGCAGAAAACCATTGACGACATGGGCTGTGAGGATGGTACGAGCACCTGCAGATGTTAGAACTGGCCTTGGAGAGGCCGGGGGATCCTGGGGAAGGTGTCAGGGGTGGGGCTTTGGGTAAAGGAGATGGCGTGTCAAGCATGGTCTATCCTTGCATGTTGAATAAGCTAAGTGTTGACACTTGAGGGCATCTGTCTGTTTGGTTCACACTGTTTTAAGTGTGTCCCCTTGAATGTACATCAGTTAACTCCTACCTGCCTCTAGCATATTTGTTGGTTCTGACCAGACCTATTGTCTGGACATAGTTGATCATAACCATGCTGGGTACATTTAACGCTCTCCTCTGGGGAGACCAAACTTGAACTTGATGTATGTGAGAGACAGAACAGAGATGAGGAACCATGTGTGGGAAACAGGAGGGATAGGAGGGGGATGGAGCTGGTGTAAAGATAGTATCACAATCCTTGTTTTTTTTGTTTTTTGTTTTTTTTTTTTTAAAGGCTTCTAGCTCTTGATGTGTTTTATCAGAAGTGTAATGAAAAGTCTAGAAAGTTGTCCACGTGGGATTGGAAGAACAGGGGAGGTCTAGCTTAGTGGAGGTGTGAACACAGCCATGTCCAGAGCAAGTCACAGGAAGGACAAGGGGGTGTGGGCACAGCCATGCTAAAGCAAAACAGGATTCCTCTATGTATCCCTGGATATCCTGGCACTTTCTCTGTAGACCATCACCACCAAGGTGGGGGTGGGGATGGGGAGAGAACAATGGAGCAAGAGTCACAGGAAACACAGAGAGATTGGTTGAAAACTAAGACCTCTTTAGGTTGCAATGTGCATTTATAATGTAGTATTTTCAAAAGAACAGAGATTCTTTTAGTTTTACATTCCTCAAGTTTAAAATGAAGCTGAAATTTTGATTCACATGACTGTTAAATAGTGTAACATAGTGAAAGCAACTTCACAAAGGTGCAGCAATGGAACCCAGCATCCCAAAATTGCTCCATGAACCATGTTTAATCCAGAATTTGAAAGCTGTTTCAAAGCAGTGTTCCTTTTTAAAAGCCCTTGCTCTTGTTACCACATTATACATGAGTTTCTTTTCTTCTTTCTTTTAGCTATTTTTTGACATGCAATGCTAATGGACGCTCCTCTAGACCTTTGTCTAACACTGCTACAGATAGCCTTGCATGGTGAGAGAGCCTAGTTCACTTCATAAATTCTGTCCAGCATTAGTGAAAGCTGTTGTTTAATCACTGGGATTTTTATGCTCATGGAGATCTAGCATTCCCCTACCAATGAACATCAGCTTCCCTGTATTTTCACATTAGAGGAACAGGCAGTAGAACATGGAGTGTGCTTTCCCACACGTGTGAGAGTCCTCCTCCTAAGGAGTCCTTTCTCTCCCTCTTATTCCTCTGAAACACAGGAGACAGCTTCATCTTACCGAATGCTGATCTGAAGATTCCCAGCAGGGTAAAACTGGCACAGAACATAGCTGGGTGGATGGTCAAAACCCCTGATGGCACTAATGCGACAGAGGGAATTCCTTTGGAAAGGACCAGCAAAGAGAAGGCTCTATGACTTAAGGCAGGCTGGAGATGATTGGCAGCATTGACAGAGTTAATCTCAGATTATTAGAATTTAGACATGAAAGAATGGAATCAGAGAGTTGAAACAATTTACCCGATTATTTAGCCACTTATGTATTTTATTTATTATGTTTATGTATTTTGTGTGCCATGTCATGCATGTGGAGAGGTGGGAGTCTGTTCCCACCTTCCACCATGAGGGATCACACTCGGTCTTCAGGCTTGGCATCACGTATCTTTACCACTGAGCCATCTCCTAGCGCCCACTTAGCTATTTAATGTGGGAACCCTAACTGGATCTTCTGTGCCCCAGTTCAGATCCTACTCACTTCTGTATATTTGGGGATTTAGAGAGATTGTAAAGAAAAGCCCTGTCTCATGGAGCAACCTTCTTTTCCTGCCGTCTAGTCCCACTGGCTTGGGTTTTAGGGTTCCAACTATGTCAGTGTCTTATTTAGCATACAAACCTGGGTACCTCTGGTAGCCTCTTTGTGGCTTGACTTGCCAATCACATCTGACAGCTCTGTTTCTCCGCACAGTGCCCAGAACTGTAGTGGTTAGGCCAAACGCATACAGAGTCATATGACTGACTTATTCCCACCTCTCTCTACTCTCTCTCGAACATAGGCACTATGGTTTACAAGTGAAATGCCTGCCCCCTCAGCAGCTCGTGGTATAGGAGGTCCTTCTTTTTTTTTTTTTTTTTTTTTTGTTTTGTTTTTCGAGACAGGGTTTCACTGTAGTTTTAGAGCCTGTCCTGGAACTAGCTCTTGTAAACCAGACTGGCCTCAAACTCGCAGAGATCCGCCTGCCTCTGCCTCCCAAGTGCTGGGATTAAAGGCGTGCGCCACCACCACCCAGCGAGATCCTTCTTTCTATGTGTTGCTTTCATTGGTTGAATAAAGAGACTGCCTTGGCCTTCTGTTAGGGCAGCCCTTAGGTGGGTGGAGTAGACAGAACTGAATGCTGGGAGAAAGAAGGCAGAGTCAGGGGAGAGCCACCATGGAGCCAGCCGCCAGGTCAGACATGCTGAATCTTTCCTGGTAAGCCACAACCCTGTGGTGACATACAGATTATTAGAAATGGGTTGAATCAAGATGTGAGAGTTAGCCAATATGAGGCTAGAGCTAATGACCAGGCAGTAATTAAATTAATACAACTTCCGTGTGGTTATTTCAGGGGGTTAAGCTAGCTGGGTGGTGGGATGCAGCCCGTTTCTCCTACTACTACAGAGTGGCACCCAACGTGGTAAACTGACTCCATGTATAAACTGAGAGGGCTTGAAAGGAATTCTAGACACAAACATAGTGTTTAACACAGCCTTTTGCCACAAAGAAATTTTCCTGAATCAGCAGCAAGAAAAAAACTGGCAGTTTTAAAATGCCGGCTTTCTGGGCTGTGCCGCCAATGTGACCTCTGTCTCCTGCAGGACACAGAGCATTTAGATGGGGTCTGAGTAAAGTGCTACGGCTGGCTTGATGGCAATGCAGACCGCTGCATGCCTGGAGCTGCGCGTGGCTCAGAGGCACCACAGGGCTCTGAGGAAGGAGTAGCTCCGGCTCTGCCATGCTGAACTGTGCTGATCTCAGGCAGGAACTATCATAATTATTATAATAACAACACAGTTAAGGTTTAGACTAGGCAGGAAACAGATGGTACCATATTACCTCTACATGGTGCAACTTAAGTTTTTAAGTTTTAAGTGCTTAGCATTTTAAGAAGTGCTCCTGGATAGTAAAGAATTACAGGTTCACAATAGGCCAGGCTGTGCAGGGCTCTGCATGGCACATTTGGCTGTAACTCAGATAAAAAGAGTTTATGTGCTGCATGCTCATTCTCAAAGTTAAAGTGCTGAGTGTGGCTCCTATCTGGAGGCCCCAGAGCTAGCAGAAATGGTACGTCCACCATTTTGAAATTGGAGAGAGGTGAAGCCAACATCCAGAGCAGCTGCAACCAAGCTGCTTAGAATTTTAAAAGCCTTCAAAACAGTAGAGAATTAAAGACAATGTAATAGAACAATTTCAGACATAAAAGACCTCTAAATGGGTCATGGTGTTAGATAAAGTATGTAGGCTTGGGAGAGAAGAAAAAGAGTGGTAAAAAGTTATACGATAAAGTTAGTGCTTTAAAAAAGGGTAAAGTCTTTAAAGAGACAGAGTACAGATAGGCATAGATTAAAAAATAAAGAAAAATAAGCCACATAAAAATGGAAGATTCACAGAGAGCCTAGATTCTGTATATTATTGTGTTTTCTTTGAATTTTTTGACTATGAAGGAGCTAAATACAGAAACATATTTCATTATATGGACTGCTAAGATAAACCAAGATGTACATTATAAAGTTATCTTGACTTCGGAATTTGGGTCTAAGAATATAATGCTTTGGAAAAGAGGTTCTTCTTTTGTTTTCACAGAGGATGAGACCCTGTAGATTGCTTCCAGACCAATAATATCGTTTCATGGACCCTGCCCTCCTGTTGCTGTGAACACCCTCAAAAAATTACTTTGCTCAACTGCTGACTGCTAGGAACCTAGCAAACAGGACACACCATAAAAGACCTGATTAACAGTGCCCCCATATAACACAAAGTAGTTTGGAGAGAAAAACTATGCCCATATTCCCAAATATTATTTATAAATGTTCTTTTACATTTAAAGGGTGATATGATATAGATATGAATAGATATGAATAATATGCTTTGGTATAGATCTTGGTTTACTGATAGAAATTTAAGATCAATTTTGTTATATGTATATGTATTTCTGCTCTTGATTAAGATATTGTGATTGTGTAGTTCATTTAAAAATGTAAGGTATAATTAGGAAATATAGGTTGTTGATAGATAATCATCAATAATAGTCAAGTTTGTAGTCATGTTAGATTTTCTAGATGTACATAGATATATTTCAGATAGATTTTCTAGATGTACATAGATATATTTCAGATAGGCATTCTTTATATCTTTTAAAGGCTACAGAATATGGCATTTAATATTTTAATAACTTAGGATTTTTCATGACAATGAGACACGTCTGCTCCTGGCAGCACCAATCTACTTCAAGAGGAAGATGGGCATCAAAGAGGCTCCTTATGGAGTTGGTTAGCCATTTGGGCAAGAAACTGCTCTTGCCTGGACTGTTGCATAAACTGGACACAAAGAACCTGCAGAGAGAGGACTACTGAACTCGCCTAAAGGTGAGATGTTCCTTTGGGGTTCCTGACTCATGAAAGAGTCTGTGAGACATTCTGAAGGACACAGAAGAAAGTGACTGAACTGTCTTGGAAATTTCCTGCTTCATGAAAATGTCTGCTGGATACTATGGGCCTGTAGGCTGAAGATAGATGCCCCAACGGTACAGAGGAACTTGGGTGACTGTCCAGGCAGTGAGATGTCTCTCTCATTTCTAGAGTTTTGGAAGTTGCTTACAATGTACTTCCTATTTACTTAGGTAATATTATCTCCTTCTGGAGTCTTTGATGGAGTTGAAGAATGGATAATCATAGATATAGTTTTCCTTAGTTATGATAAAAAATAAAATAGATATAAATATTGTAACTGTAATTCTTGCTTGATAACTGTTTTGTTATATGTAATTTTACTATGTTAAAGTGAAAGCCTTTCTTTTTTGTTTAAACAGAAAAAGGGGAAATGGTTTAGGAGGTCCTTCTTTCTATGTGTTGCTTTCATTGGTTGAATAAAGAGACTGCCTTGGCCTTTTGATAGAGCAGCAATTAGGTAGGTGGAGTAGACAGAACTGAATTCTGGGAGGAAGAAAGCAAGGTAAGGGATTGCCGCTATGGAGCCAACCGCCAGGTCAGACATGCTGAATCTTTCCTGGTAAGCCACGACCCTGTGGTGACATACAGATTATTAGAAATGGGTTAATCAAGATGTGAGAGTTAGCCAATAAGAGGCTAGAGCTAATGGCCAGGCAGTAATTAAATTAATGCAATTTCCATGTGGTTATTTCGGGGGGTTAAGCTAGCTGGGTGGTGGGACGCAGCCTGCTTCTCCTCCTACTACAAGCTCATGTGTCTGAGCACTGGTCCTCAGCCAGAAGCTGTTTTTGGGGGAAGGCTGTGGGACCTTCGGGCAGTAGAATCTTAGTGGAGGAAGCAGTCATAGGGGTAGGTGCTGAGATAATACATACGCTCCACTTCCTGCTCCCTCTTTATTTCCTGACTGCAAGATACAGAGTAGCCAGACACCTCACACACTTGCTTCCCATGCAGTTCCACTTAGCAAGACAAAGGGAAGCCATCTTGCTGCTACTAAACTCCCAGCAACACCCTGAGCTCTGTGCCCCACACAGCATGAACTTCGAGACTACTTGAGAAGACTTTTCTGGGAAAAATCCCGACCACTGGACTTCCAGTTTGCTGTTTGGAGTTTATCCAAAGAAGTGGAGGACTGGAAGTTGTCCAAACGACAGACTGTTGCCACTCAGTATTCGGAGAGGTGTGGCTTTATTGGCGTTAATGCTGCTGCTGAAGCCGAGGTACTGCCTGCAGTGACGTAGGGAGGGAGGCGATTAAAAGCTGTAGTTTGAAAATCCCTCGGTGCTTCAATCTTAAGATGAGCTAGGACAATAGTGCAGTCTTCAGAAGGAATTAATTTAGATTTAAGAAAAGTTGAAAATGTTAATGAGTAGAGTAAGGCCAGGAAGTCAGTCAGTCCCAGATGTACAATATGGAAACACGGGGAAGGATCGTTCATTCCCGAGCAGAGATGTCCCACAGAAGGGGGACAGCGTGTCTCCGGATCTGTGTGCTACTTCTCTTAAGGGTCTTAGATAGCGCACACGCCTGCCCTTTTCTTCTAAATTGCCCAGCACACTGTAGGTACTCAGGAGACATTGTGTTAAAGAAACGAGTTATTCTTAGTATGTTCAGTAATTTTGAAAGAGTCAACCTTGAGGTTGATTGTAGGGAAAACAAGGAGATAAGGGAGTGGAAGTGTAAACAAGGGGTGTAAGGAACCAGAAAAACGCGGGCTCCTGGGAACTGGGCTTGGTGGATACAGCCAGGACTTCCATTCTGTGTTCTCTGGGAAGCAAAGCCTGAATTTCTACTCTGGCACTAAGCACCTATTATCGGAAACACTGTCCGCCTAGGGTTCACAGCTGCCTGCACCCAGTCTATTGGCGTTTGAGGGCAGGGTGGTCTGGGGATGGATACCCAGGGCAGCGCATCAGATTCCAGCTAACATTTGCCAGTTGCAAAGGTAAACCGCCCTTAGGCCGCCATGCATGTTGCTCTACTCTCTGCCTGCGGGTGGCACTTCCCTGTCCCTCGTGAAACTCCATGCTTTGTGCAAAGATTCAAACATGCACACACACTGTGCGTACATGTTTTGCAGTGTTACCTAGATTTCCATTCTGGCTTCTTCATTTTACGGGTCAGAGAGGTAACCTGACTTGGACAAAGTCACAAAGTTAGGAGGTGGCATAACTGGAATTCCAGCGCAGGCACTTGGCTTGGCAAGGTATTTTCATCCCTAGTAGAAGCAGGGCAGCAGACACAGGCTGTTGCCAGGACTGCAAGGCTGGTCTTGCTCTGCTCTTTGGCGTCAGGCAGACTGGAGATCAGATTCCAGCTCCACTTCTTCTAACTACGTGACCCGAAGCAACTTGCTGAGCTTGGCCCAGGCTGCTTCTTTCCCGCATCGGAGAATCCCCACTCCTTTTTGCAAGGTTGTCCCCTCCCTTGAATCACAACAGAGCTGCCTGTATTAAGTCACTAGTGCGGGCTTGCATGAGGCAGCCTGCACCTTGCTCTAAGCCCTAGATTTGGGAAGGAGAAACAGAGATCTGGTTTAAAAGCTCTAATCAGTTATTGTCTAGCAAGGGAACCAATGTCCCTGAGGTGCCATTGTTAGAAAAAGGCCCTCCTGACACCCCTCCTGGGAGTGGTGTGTAGTCCCTGAAGGGTGCCTGTTAAAGTTCTCTGTGCAAGGATAAACCTTCTTTTGTTAGTTCTCATGACTGGCATGAAGGCCAGTGTCATTTTCCTAAACATCTCCTCCTCCTGCCTGCCGTTCACCCAGCTTTCCTATCTGTGTATTGTGGGGTTTTTTACCATGGGGCTATTGGTCCTCTTCACAGTGCCCAGGTCTCCTACTGTCCTCTTTGTTTGAGAAACAGTACTGGAGAGTGTGCCTGTTTTCAGGAGTTCATTTCTGGGTCTATAGAAAGAAGGCTGTGGAGAGATGCAGCAGGCTCAGGCTTGGCTCATGTTCTCCTGGCCTCAGTGGAGCACTGGCATCTTAAGGAGAACTACTTATCCAACTGATGATGGCTGGGAATTGGTGGTAAGGAGAAGGGCCAGATGTGCAGAGCCAATGGAAAAATCAAGCAGTGTGGCCAAAGAATTTAGCTGTTCTCTTGCTGCTTTCAGACAGGTTACTGCCAGAGGGATCTGGAAACCATACCCAGTGAGGCCAGGCTCACAAGCCTGCAGGCAGAATGCCCTGCTGTTTTAATTATCTGTCCTGCAGACAAATACAGGAGCTATTTGAAAAAGCAGCACCCACAAGCACCGACAAATCCAGAGACCAAGAGGCTCCAAGTGGGCCATCCTTTCTCCCTATGAGTGAAGACACTGTTTACATTTCATTCTGACAGAGTTTAAAGAAAAAGACAGCAATGTAATTTGGACAGGTCGGAAACCTTCTTGCCATGGCAGTTCCTTCCCCCTGACTCATGGTATTAGCATTTCCAACAGAGAGCTGCGAAAGCTGCTCTCTGGTGTCTTCTTTCTCCCAGGGCCTGGCACACCCTCGGGGGACCATTTTCTATCCTGAGCCAGACTCTAAGGGATTGAACTCTGAAGTCAATGCCACTTGACATATTTGACCCTTTAATACTTCAAATCAAATAAGAAAATAATAGATAGAGAATTTTATAAAATGACTGAGTTGATGCCATAGGACACCTAAGACAAACTGATTCTTGCAATTAGTAAACTTTATTTGCCTTTATTTGTGCTTAGACCAAAATGGAGCAGAGGTTGCTTACCCAGCTCTCATTACCAGGTCAAAGAGGGAAAACTTTTACTTTTCTATGGCTGGGATGAGATATCTCACTAAAGCAGCTGGAGGGAGGAAGGAAGGTTTATTCTGGTTCCTCGTGGCAGGGAAATCACGCTGGGAAGGTAAGGCCACCTGAGTATGAGGGAAGAGGCTGGTCACATGTGTCCACAGACAGAGGTGAGAGAGACTCTGGGTGCCTCCCATGTTCAGGTTTGGACTTTTCTCTTCAGTTAAACTTCTTTGGACACTCCCTCAACAAACGTAGTCAGAGGTTTGCCTTCTTCATGATTCCAGAGCTGACAAGATGTCATAACTATCACAAGCAGCCTGCTGACTGGGGAGATGGCTTAGCCGTTTAAAGCCCGAGGACCGGAACTTGATGCCTTTGAGTGGCATCCTCACAAACCTGCCAGGACTGGACACCTGAAACCCGTGTGGAGAATGACTTTCCTGTTCGGTGAGGCTATGGGCACCATACATTTCACCATGGAGGATGGCTTCTTTTATATGTTTGATTCAGAGCAGCTCTCCTTGTAGAAGCAGCTACAGGCATGCTGCCGTGGTAGGCACAACATGGAATCCATTCTTGAGCTATCTCATTCAAACATTTATGAACCACTCCGAGGAACAGATCTAAAACCAGCCCCAGGTATGGATTCAAAGTAGATGAGGTCCTGCTCTCAGCGTACTTACAAGTGTCGCCTAGAGGACAGGGTGCCTTTGGCTATGGGAGACAAGGCTGGAGAGCCAGCTCAGGGTTCACAGACTCTACATATATGCCCAATGACCTGGGGTCTTTTCACATTGTTCCATAATGTTCTATTTTTAGTGATCAGGTTCCATGACTGCCTATGACAAAACTGTTTTTTTTTTTTGCTTCCCTAGGAAATATCGCTCTGTTCATTCCTTGAATGTGTAGTTCTGCATATTTTTAGAACCAGACAGAAGCTCAAGACTTCTGAGAATCCACTTGTAGCTGTTTTGAGATTTTAGTATAAACCTTGGTTGAATGTGGTCATTTCCCTGACATTCTGGTCTGAGCTGTCAGGCTCCCAAACCTTTTGTGGGGGGACATGGCTACCTCTCAGTTGATTCTTGTTGCCAAGTGTAAGGCGTGAGGCCAACAAGAGCCTACTTAGCTGTGTCTTTCCTTCCAGAGCCTAACCCATCCTTTCTACCTAGACTCCCTTGCTAAAGGTGCTCTGAGCTGTTTTCTTGGTAATCTTCACTAAAATTCCAACAATCAAATATAACTATATTTTTTAAGGTGTCTGACTCTATTCGTGAGGAGGTTTGATTTTTTTTTTTCTTGTAGACCAGGCTGGCCTTGAACTCACAGAGATCCACCTACCTCTGCCTCCTAAGTGCTGGGATTAAAGGCCTGCGCCACCGTGCCCAGCTTATAAAAGGCAAATATGAATGTCCTCTTCTCATCCGCGTCCTCTGGTGGCCCTGATGTTTGAAAGCAGCCTGACTCTTGTGGCTGTGGCTCCTCTTTTCATGAGCATCAGTTCATGTCAAGGGGAAGGTCAGAGCCCAGCAGAATTTCATGTGTAGACACTGAGAAGGTGGATACTCAGAAGTCCATCCGTCCATCTGTCCCTCAAGTAACTCAGGATTTTGCCACTGATCATCTGCTGTCTCTAAGAAAGGTTCATTATATTAGCCGGGTGGTGGTGGCGCACGCCCTTAACCCCAGCACTAGGGAGACAGAGGCAGGTGGATCTCTGCGAGTTCAAGGCCGGCCTGGTTGGCTGTTCTAAGAGCAAGTTCCAGGACAAGCATCAAAAGCTACACAATGGAGAGAGAGAGAGAGAGAGAGAGAGAGAGAGAGAGAGAGAGAGAGAGAAAGGTGCATTATACAGGTCCCTGTGTTTAAAAAGGATTCTCTCTTCTTTGATTCTCAAATGTAGTTCTCTGTGGAAAGAGTTCTATAGGTTCGCTCACAGGCAAGGATTCCTCACTCAGACGAAGTCTGGAGATGAGGCTGAAACAAGAGGCTCGTTCTGGGCTGGTGAGATGGTTCAGTGGGCAAAGCTTTGCAAATGTGAGGACCTGAGTTCAGATCTTCAGAGAAGCTGGACACCACAGTGTACCTATTGGCGGCGGGGTGTGAGGCAGAGAGGAGGGAATCTCCAGAATCTGAAGGACCAGTGAGCCTGGTGAGGCTGCAGAGAACAGCCTTGAACAGGGTGGAAGGCAAAGACCAACACCTGAGGTTATGGCACACGTGTGCTCCATGGCATGTACTCATCCGCGCTCGTGCACATCAACATACATACACCTTACACACATGAAGAGAGGAGGGGGGAGAGGGAGATGGAGAGAGGAAATTATTTTAAAAAGAGACTTGCTCTTCCTCCTCAGTGCTGTCAGGAGGGAAGACAGGAGACAGAACTAACCGACTACGTCCCCAGAGTTCTGGGCTTCTGAAGTCATGCAGTGTCTTTCAGGATGTGTGTTTTCCTTAGAGCACGAGAGAGGACAAGCAAAACACCTCCAGACTCAAGAGTTTGACACTGGACAGCAGCCACAGCAGCTCAACTATGTCTCTTCGAGTTAGACTGGGTCTGCATTGTCTCCAGTGCTCGGCTCGGCTTCTGGACCACTCGGGAGCAGTAATGAAATCAAGATGCTTCATTATTCACTGGGAAGATAATGTTCCTGGATCTGCAGCCCCGGGGCTCTGCTCTGCTGTTGGAGTTGAACAAATGTAAATAATTCAAAGCGTGGCCCAAGAGTGTGTTCCTCATTTAAAGCATATTCTATGTAAATGTACCCAAGGCTGAGAAGAAATGTGCCCTGGCTATAGCCTAGAACAAATGGCTATTTTTTTTTTTTTTTTTTTTTTTTGTCCAAGTCCACACTGGCCAAATTCCCCAGACACTGACTAGCTCATGGGTGGTAAAGTTTGGCTAAACTATGTTGACACAACCCTAATTCTGTTTGCCTGAGCCATCATTGAATGAAGTCTATTATGCAATCTACATTTCAGCACTGGCGGCAGATGTGTTCCCAAGTGTGTGTGCCCATGACCTCACTAGACCACCTGAGAAGGTGGCTAAAGAACCCAGAGATACCAAGGGGAAGGCTGGATACCCAGAGAAGCTTTAGCAGAAAGCCTGTGTTCCTAGAAGGATTCCCTAGAGGAAGAATGAGGCGCCTTACACAAGATTGAGCAGAGACCCATCGTTTCTGTCCCTTTTTCTCCCACCGGCTTCCTAGCTCTTCTAAGAAAACAGGGTATCTGACTTCAAACTCAAGTGTGGCCAGCCCGTGAGGTGTGCGTTTTCTTTGAAAGCATTATCTTTTTTATTTTTTCCATTGCTTTTGGAGACAGGGTTTAGCTCTGTGGCTCCAGCTGGCCTTACTGTTAACCCATTTAATTTGTTTTATTTGGTGGTGGTTGTGGTGATGGTGATGGTAGCTGCACATGTCAAAGGTTATTTTCTTTACTGTGTTTAAATAAGGATGTACCATATAAACATCCCACCTGGCACACTGATACAAAAACATACATAGCACAAGTTCACGATGTTGTCCCACCATCTCCTTCATGTCTTATCCCCTGAGGGAACACCTTCCGGATTATTTACTCATGTTGACATGCATGCACACACATGCAGTGGGCAGCAGTTAATGCAGAGGCTCACAACTGGTCAGAGCCCTTTGGATAAGTGACTTCTGAGTGTTCAGCCCTAAATGAGACATCTGTATCAACCCTGCCCACGCACACATGTACGCACACACACATGCACACACACATACACATGCATGCAAGCATGTGCACACACGTACACACACATAAACGCGCACACACACATAAACACACGCACACATGCATGCACGCATGCACATACGCACGGACACACAGAGGTAAATAATAAACAGATTTAAAAGGTAGTTAAATATGTTATTGTTTTACTCTAAATTTTGTATCTTCAAGTTATTTTTAAAAAATAATAATCTTCTCCCCTTAACATAATAAAATTTCCTAAATTTATTTCTATTATGCAGCTTTTTAAAAAATGAATTCTTTGTTGAATTTGGAGTTATATTTTGTGAACAGTGAAGACTAAGAGTCTCTGATTTCTTCTAGATAGATCTCCAATAGTGTCAGCAGCAGCAGGTAAGCAAACCCTCCTCTCCCTGCTGGATTAGAGCACCCATTGTCATGTATTTCTCCCCCATCCCCCCACAACTCTTCACTCCTCTGAGCCAGTGACTTAGTATTTTCTGTAGGGGTCTTATGAAGTATCTGGTTGTCTGGTAAGGCAGTAACATGATCCCCTCCCCTCCTCCTCCTCTCCCCTTTGCCTCTTCCCCCCTTCCTCCTCTCTCCCCTCCCTCTTCAGTCCCCTCCCCCATCTCCACTTTTCTTCCTCTCTGTCCTGACATTTTTTTCTCCCATGAGAAACTTAAACTTACTTTGTACATTTACCAAACGTGGATTCTCACTGGATTTGCATTCATTTTGTGAGGATGATTGCAGTAGAGATAAATATATAATTCTATTAAGAACATGGTAAAATTTTCACTTGTTCCATATCTATCAATAAGATCTCCTAGTTTTGTTGACTATTGACCCTCCGTCTCTCTTGTTAAATTGATTTGTGGCTGGTCTAAATTTTATTGGTAGTATGAATTTTATTGACACTGTGAATGGGCTGCTCCTCAGGTTGACTTTTAAAGATTAATTTATAATGTTCCACCTGTCCCCCGAGACTGTCAAGGATACCTTCACCCTCAGCGCATCCCCTCCACATAGACACCTCCCCTGCCTGGCCAGTGTCACAACGGCTGAAAGTCTGCTGCTTCCTTCTTCCCATGCTCCTTGTTACCTCCTGCCAGTCAGAAAGCCTCCCTGTAGCTAAGGAGGAAGGCATCATCCTTAGCACAACCCCACCCTTGCCAGCCTACCCTCCCTGAGCACCTCCTGGGCTGTCTCTGGTGGCTCCCTGAGAATTTTATGCCCTATCAAGCAGCCTGGTCCTCAGACTCAGCTTGACTAAGAATGTTCTGGAGTCATTCTTGCTCAGCCTTTGGGGTCCCTGTTCATCCCTCTACAAACCTTCACAGCTGCAAGAGGCCAGGAATCCAGACCAGCTTCCTCTCTTTTTTGGTCCTCAGGTGCAAGGTTTCCCTCCTAAGTTAAAGCAGCACAGGTTTTGCAAGGAAGAACTTTCTTCCCCACATCTGCATCTTTAACTCCCTCTGTTTTAACCCTCCTGAGAGCTTCAGGGTCCCTAAGAGCACCATTAGAACAGAAACTAAATGTTCTTCTATATATGAAAACTAAAAAAAAAAAAAAAAAAAAAAAAAAAAAAAAAAAAAAAAAAGAAATCATGACTGGAGAGATGGCTCAGGTGGTAAAGTGTTCATCACGTAAATATGAAGACCCCAGTTCTGATCCTTGGAACACAGTCAATAGCCAGGCATGGAAGCAAGCATAGATAATCCAAGTTTTGGGAAGGTGGAGATACGAGGGTCCCCTGGGCTAGCTGGACAGGGTTCTGACATTCACTGAGGTGGGCACTGCCAGTCTTTCCTCCAGGAGGCTGTGTTTCTCTTCTATCTTCTCTTTTACCCCACCGGTCAGGTAAAGGTGGAGGGTGTGCACCCACCATTCACATGAAGGAGATGCTGAGCCTTTCCCATCACACGCCTTAATAGCAGAGTGTGGAGGATCCCACACACATCCCGGAGATTAGAAGAGGAAGCCGAGAAGAAAGCCTGAATGAATTGTCCAGCTGAGATTCAAAGCCGGGTCCCACTGTGTACCTGACCCCTTTTCACTAGCTCTGTCTTGTTTTTGTTTTTGTGGGCTGGTGAGATGTTCTGCTGGTAAAGGTGTTTGCCACCGAGCCTGATGACCCAGGTTCAGTCCCCGGAGCCCACATGGCAGAAGGTGAGAGCTCAGAAATGTCTATTTTTTATTCCATGTGTTTTTGAGTATGTACACAAAGAAAAGTGATACATTTCTCGGTCCTCAAGGATATGATTGTGTGTTTGCATGAGGAAGCTGACGGCACCACATGCAGGCATTTGTAATTCCATGTTGGGGTTGGAAAGACAGCTCCAAGAACCAGAGTTCAATTCCCAGCACTGACATCAAATTGCTGATAACCCTCTGTGACTACAGCTCCAGGAAATCAAATCCAATGTCAGTTTCTGGCCCCACACACACACACAAATAAAATTAGTCTTTACAAATATTTCATGGAGAATACAGTGATGGAAAGCTGTCTGTAGAGGATGAGATCTTGGGAAGACTCAAGGAAACACCTGGCTTCTCTGGCTTTGCAGATTGAGAAGGCTTTCTCAAGAGCTCAGGAAATGAGGTAAATCTTATTGGATGAGTCAGAGAGGAGGGGCAAGTGAATTCTTGCCAGAGGGAAGTGAGATGCCAGCGTGGAACTGGAGATGAGAGCTAATGTAAGGGGCTCTAGCATGTGGGCATTTCTTCTGCATAAATCGTGTGTGAATCCCAGTCTCAGAAGTCAATATGGGACTGACGGCTGCAAGTCACTTCTGCAGGATGACCGTGAAGTTTGCCATCCACGGATGCAAACAGGACATGGACATTTGCCGTCTCCTGGGTGATGAGGATACTCACAGCTTTTCCGCAGAGGAGTGACAAGATTTTAATTTTAAGAAGGTCATTTTTATGTATCATGAATTCAAAGAAGGAAAAACTAAAGGGAAAAGAGGAACACGCTCTCTTCTGCCATGTTTTGGAAACACTAACGTCTACACGGATATGAACAAACTTCCCCAGTATTTACAACTTAGTGGAAATGATGGGCAAAAGTGAAAACTCACAGAAAACTGTGAAATGGCAAGTCTGACATGTTAGGAAGGGAAGGGAATGTCACACACAAGTGAGAAATAAGACCTGTATGGAAGAGTGAGGAATATTCTGGAAAGAAACAGGATGTGCAAAGGTCATGAGGTGAGATGTCAGGACACTTGGCAACACAGAAACCAACAGAGCGTTGCCCAGGGCTCCAGTGTGTGCTGTTGCTGTCTTCCTTAGGAGTAGCAGCATGGTCATGCCTCCTCCAGGAAGCTGGATAGGTCACAGGCCACAGCATCTGTCTGTCCTCCTCTAGTTGGCTTTTGTTCCCGTCTGTTGCACCATTAGTTTGCTGAGCCAGTAGTAAACGGAAATTATATTACTCAAAAGTCTGAGATTACTGTATGACTTTTTCAGACTTTAAGGTGAGACCTGCCTTTATTGCCTGGCCTGTCAAAGGAGAAGGATGTCCAGTCAGAGGAACAGGAAGATTTGTGGGGCTGTGCTGAAGAAAGCCATGGGTGGTGAGAGGGGCAACGAAGCCCGACCAGGCCAAGAGGGCCTCCGAAGGACGCATCCTAAAGATGGCCTTTCAGATCCTCAGCAAAGATATTTCTGGAAAGAAGAGGTAAGTGGTGAGCATAAATGTCAGCAGAGAAGCTGGAAGAGGCTCCTGTGTTAGTTCCATTGTGGGTGCCAGGCTAGGGTGCTAGGCTAGGGTGCTAAGCTAGGGTGCTGGGTACTCTGCTGCCCTCTTTGTCTCCCAGTGTTGCCATTTGAATAAGAAATGCCCTTGGGAGCCTCACATGTTTAAGGCTTGGTCCCAGCTGGTGGCCAGATCTGAGGAGGTGGTGGAAAGTTTCAGAGACAGGGTCTGATGGGAGGAGTAGGTCCCCGGGGATTGCTTTCAAATGACTGGCCCCCATCCCTTTCCTGATCCCTCTGCTTTGTCCCCACTCTTAGAGGAGTAACTTCTTCCACAAGCCATGAACCAAAGTAATACCTTCCTCCTTTAGGGGTGCCTGTCAAGTATTTTGCTATAGTTGGCAAGAAGGTCACATGCCCAGGAGAACCCGTCATCAGGTTGGCGTGGGCAGCTAGTTATAGCCAATGGCGGAAAGTGGGACGGAAGGACACCCCTTTGGTTAGAGATGAAGATCCTCTGTCGACCCCTTGTTTGCTGGTAGAGGCCTTGGTAAACCTGAGGACCAGCTGGAAAAGTTCAAAGATGGAAAGGCCTGCCTGACCCATGATGTAAGTGAGAGAGGAACTTCCATCACATCAGGACACTGACATCTTGGGGTGAAATTGCTACCAAGGTGTAGACTTACCTCTTCTGGTTGATCTAAGCAGCAGGTGATGGAGCTGGGGGAGAAGTGGATACGTTTGAAGAGGTGCCAGTAGGTTTGGAGGTCAGTTAGACATGTGTTTGTGGGGAAAAGAAGGGTGGCCGGAACAAACCCCAGCTCCCGATGCGCATTTGATTTCTATATAGATACACATTCATGTCCTCTCTAGAGGGAACATGGAGCCTTGGGAGGGGTTACACAGCCTTGGTCAGAAAACATGTCACTATTAGTAAATAAGTATTATTGGTAGTTGACTGCCACTAATTAGCAGTGGTCTTGGAGAATTTGCTTTCTTTGGGTCTCACTCAGTTCTTTGAATACAAAGGGACAAAATATGTGAGCCTGGTCACAGACGAAAACAGGGTAAGTCTTGAGATGTAGCCAGTGATAGACAAACTGCTATGGGGACGTCTTAGAAGCTGACAGGGGTCGCTTTGCTGCCTGCCATGGGGCTGCAGTGAGACCCTTATCTGTGCTTTGGCTAATTTTTACTTCTCTAGTTGCTGAGCCAACTACCCAACAAGCAACTTAAATGGGCGGGGTGGGGGTATTTACTTTGGTTTACGGTTTGAAGGGATACAGTCCATCAAGGTGGCAGGCAGATCACTGCATGGCAGTGGGAACAAACTTTTGACATTCTTTACCTCTTCATATCTTGGCAAACTTGAAACACAGAAGATCAGAAATAGGGCTGGGCTATGAAACCTTAATACCTGTCCCCAGTGACTCATATCCTACAACGAGGCCTTAACCAGCTGGGTACCAAATATTCACATACATGAGCCTGTGGGAGACATTGTACACCCAAGCTATAATAGGTGTCTACCTCACTACTTCTACTTCAGAAGAGCAGGGGAAATGGGTGGAGCTTGTCTCTTAAAGTGACCTTTGCACCTGCATGCTTACATAGTGAGGTAGTAGCTAAAGGACCCTGGGCTGGCAAGGGTACTGCCTGGGTGCGTCCTGCTAGGTGACAGGGGCCAGCATAATGCTTGAATCCTAAGACCCACCACTGCAGTGACCTGTTTGGCTAGAGAAAAGCACTGTATCCTCCTTTCATCCAAGGAAGCCACCTGAAAGTCACCAGCGTGGCTTTTCTTCTACAGTAGTTGATGGCAGTGTTGGGTTTGCTGGCATTTTGACTAACTTATCTTCAGTAAGTCTCTC
The DNA here is from genome assembly GCF_903992535.2 of Arvicola amphibius. Taxonomy (NCBI): domain Eukaryota; kingdom Metazoa; phylum Chordata; class Mammalia; order Rodentia; family Cricetidae; genus Arvicola; species Arvicola amphibius. The sequence continues at coordinate 83,224,974 of NC_052049.1, read as the reverse complement.
CAGACACCAGATGACTAGTATTTCCCTACGAAACCTTGGTGCCCACAGACCACAGTTTACCCTGCTCCTGGAATTTTTTCTCTTGTGTCTCTCTGTAGGACCCAGACACTTGCCCAGGAGATTAACATGGGTGGAGATAGGATGTTTGGGATCTGGGGCATTTGCTGCTGGCTTAACAATAGGCAGCGTGGACCAGAAAGCTTCCCTGAGCTGACAACGGGCTAAGTCTCTCTCTACAAGTTGTTCCCCCTTGCCCTTTTGCTGTTAATGGAAGCAGCAAGGACAAGCATCCAGGTTCTAGATAGTAACAGAGGACAGACCCAGTTCTGCCTCTCAGTCTGTGACCTCAGCCAGTGCTTTCTGCAGCACAATTACTCATTTATAAGACAAAGAACCCACCAGAGCTTACCAGCTAGGGTCACGGCAAAGAGGTGTGGAATGTGTTCAGAGCTCAGGCATACAAAAACCAAACACTGAAAAATGTATTTCCATCATTATTTTCCTTCCATGGTGCTTTGGGACCCTGCAGACCAAGGCAGGCAAAGCTGCAATGATGCGGGACCAAAGCCACCATGTTCCCTCTGTCATCACATCCTGTCTGTCCCAGTAAGCCACACGCCCCATCCTCTTCTTTTCTGTTTGCTGGTGTTTTTAAGTTACGGTTTTTTTTTTAATTAGATTGCCATGAAATTAGAATTTGAAACAGTCATTGTAATGAAAGGATATCTGATAAGATTTGGGGGGGAATAAATTTATTTTTCTATCTCTCTTGTAAATGGTAAACTCTGTTTCTAGTTAAGACCCACTTTAAGTATTACCAGTTCTACAAATATCTTCCTAAGTCCCCAAGACATCTGCCCACTAACTTCTTCCTTTTCCTAAACAGGCAGTTGTATGTCTCCAGGTGCTAGGCACAGCCTCCAGAACCTTCGAGCCCCGAGCCCACACCCCAGGAGAGTCAGTCCCCTGAGCTTATTGCATAAGCCACAGTCCAAATCCTACAAAGAGGAAGAAGCTGTCACTGCTTCCCTTTCTCTCTCAACAAGATGGTAACTTAGAGGTCACCTTGAACCAAATGGAAACTCCCTAAAGACCACTCTTCCAATGATGAAATATGACCCAAAGCAGCCATCTTAGGGTTCTATTTGGAACTAAGGCTCAAGGCCCAGTCTCCTGAAATGATTGAATGGCTCCATTTCCAAAATTAGAGAGAACAGCTAGCAAGACAGCAGGGTGATTTGTAAAGAACAAGAGGAATGTTTCCCAAGGAAGAATTTTTAGGATGTCAAACAACAGAAAGAGAGAAAAAATAGAACAAACAGAACCAACAAGTCCAGTTGAGAGTCAGCTCCCTCTGGCCTGCAAACATCTTCTATAAAAAATGTCATCTATAAAAATTCATGGAAGAAGCAGTAAATAAAAAATAAAATCAATGGCAATGACATGGTTAAAGAGAAGTAGCCTAATTCTTGCCATAAAGATTTAAAGATTAATAAATATTATTAGCATTTATTTTTAAATCATAAAACATCATGTTTCTTTCGGGTCGTGCTTCTCCCATCTCTGTGGTGCCCGTGCTATGGAGTTGCACACCTTCGTCCTTTGCAATGGTGCTGTCCCTCCGGCTGCCAGGTGTCCCCCACTGACCCTCCCCTGTGCACAAGGGAATACCCTGAGTACAATGGTAATGTCTCAAGCTAAAGCTAAGCTTCCCCCCTCCGCATCATGTGGCCAGATGACAGAGGGACACATTTGACAAGGCATAGGTGCCAGGCAGTAGAATCCAGCCTCAAATCAAAAAGAAGATTACAAGGGATTACAGCCTTAAAGTCATTGTGTGGTGCTTGCACAGTGAGTAGATAGCTATGGTTATTAATAATACATCAGGAAGTCTAACCAGAGATTTTCCCAAGACTTAGAATAAGTCAGCCCCACTCCAGTAGCGCAGCCCGCAGAATGTGCGAACCTGAATTTCGAAGGTTATTCTAGAGCACCGTGAGTACCCAGGAGGCACGTGCGGTGATTCTGTTCCAAGTGAGAACACAGGTGGTGGGTTTATCTTTGCACCGGGGCATGTGGGTTGCTTATATGACAGACAGGTTGCATGCTTTGCATTGAGCCGATACTCCAGTTTATTAATGGCTCACATCTGCTTGCCTGGTTCAGAGGGAAATAATGAATATATCCACTCATCATAGCAATGCGTACTTTGTAAACATCAGTGCTGTGCTCAGCGTTTCATTTATTCTGTGGAGAGCTAAGGCCTGTGCCTTCTCCAAAGACTCCTTTTGAGCCATTCTAGTTGAATGCCAACAAAATAAAAATCCATTTAAGTGGAATCTTTTGATGTGAGAACATATTTTACACCTGATGGCTTCTCCACACCTGGGAGGCACCCCTCTCAGGGTCATGAAGGGCACCGCCACAGACACAAAATGACTACTTGTCTCCAATGGGCCATCCAGAGCTAGGCTGCCTGACAGGTCTGTACACATGACTAGGCCAAACCAGTTTAATTTACTTTCATTTTGTGGATGTTTTCTGGTTGAAGCTAGCAGAGGTGAACCAAACAGAGGATCAAGTTTCTACTCCAGTGCCAACCACATTGTATTATTGTGAGGCAGAGAGCTGAGAGGAAACTGTGATCCCAAGCATGGCAGGAGCTCAGAGATAGATAAGCTGTCCTGGAAATCTCCAGGGAACAGCGCAGACTCTGCTATCCGTCCCATAGTTTGTGGTGCTGACTTTAAGACCATACAGGAGGCATCCCAGGGAGTAGCTGAGATGGTGAAGTGCTTGCTGCATAAAGGACCAAAGGACAGATCTCCAGCATCCATATCAGGAAAAGAAAGTGACTCAGGTGATCCTAACACTGGGGAAGCTAAGGAGGATCTTGCAGGGTTGCTAACAAGTTGGTCAAATCAAGCCTTTAAGCTGTGGGTTCAGTAAGAGATCATGTCTCAAGAAATAAGCTGGAGAGAAATTGAGGCCATCCAACATTAGCCTCCAGCTTCCACAAGTGCATGTGCACACACACACACACACACACACACACACACACACGTATGCATGCACATGCACACATGCACATGCACATGCACCTCCACACACACAATTTATGGGAGACAACTGAAAGAAGTTTCATATGATTGATGTCTCCAGCAGCCAGAGGACACATCTCACCATCTCAGAGCTTAGAGCCAGTTGAATCTGAGAGGAAAGTGTAGTGTTTACTGATGCCAACCCCTGGAGTTGTGTGTGGCTTGAGGCCGTAATTGCATGGCACAGCAGTTTTCCTTCCGGGGGCACAGGTAGACCTTGGGTGAAGCAAAGAGGCAAGTTCACGGGCTTGCCTCCTCAGGAACAGTTAGCCACTCTTCACCTTGTGCAGACGACAGGAATTTCTGTTGAAGGTGGTGGTAATGCTTCTTCTGCTTTGGGGGCTGTGAAACGACACCAGCTCCTCTGGCTCCTAGCTCTGCACGGCCACTACAACCAGGAGCTTCGGAGTCCTCATTTATAAAACAGCATCAGAGTTCCTCCTCTCCATTGTCCCACCGTGGACCTCAGCATGAGGATTAATAAAATTGTGTAAATGCATGAAACACTAATAATAGCCAACACTTCCATGTTGCTTACATTGTTCCAGACAATGTTCTAAGTGCTGTGACTAACTAATTGAACTCTCATATCAATTTTGTAAATTGGGAACTAGCAATAGCTCAATTTTATAGAAGAGGAAAGAGAGAGATTAAGTACTTGGCCAAGGTCATACTACCAGGAAAAGGCAGTTTTCTGGGGTTTCAACTCAGAGCCTGTGTTCATAATTGCTACCTCTGCTGCCTTTCAATGAATGCAATAAATTCCGGGTATTTGAATTGAAGCATAAATATTTAACACCACACCACACATATTATAATCTACAAACTTTCCTCACGGAGCAGGAAATTTTTATTTTTAAAAATACAAACCTGCTCTGACATAATTTCCACAGTACCATATTACTGCCATCAGCACAGTTCTTCCTGGCACTCTTCTTGGGATCTGAGCCCTGCTGAGCTACCCAGCTTAGTCTGGCTACCCCTTCTGGTCCAGCAGCCTGCCTGGGGTCCTGTGTGGCATTTCTACTCCTTTAAGAGCAGGGACAAATGCCAGGACTGCCCAGTGCATGGAATTGAGTAAAAAGTGGCATAGTGCCACAAAATAAATAAACAAGATTCAGTTGTGTTTGTGTGTATGCGTGTTTATGGATGCGTGTGGGTGCACATGGGTGCAGATGCACATGTGTGTACAGGCACATGTGCATGCACACAAGTGTGAATGAGCCCAGAGGACAAACCCAGGTTTCACTAGCGGGAAAGGTCTCACTCAGGAAACTGTAAACCGTGATCTAAACACAGGACAACAAAGACATTTAGTAGTAAGTGCAGATCTTTAAAAACTTTAAAAAGGTTTAAAGTTTTCTTCTGTAGAATTTAGGAGGCCGAGCATGTGCTTGGGCAGTGTCGTGTTGGAGTCGGAGAATACCAGAAAAGCGTTCCCTGAAGCAGAGTAGTGCAGGGAGCAGAATAGGCAGGAAATGCTGGCTTTTCCAAACACCCAGGAGAGAGAGGCCATGTGGTTCAGGTAAGTGGGTCAGGCAAGGTGATGGAGACAGGCAGGAGAAGACTAAGCAATCTTCGTCAGCACTGCTCAGCACTTGGTAGCCTGGAGGCAGTGATGCCACGGGGAGAGGGGAGGAGTAAGGAGCAACCCTTTGGGAAAGGGCAGCTAACTCTAGACATCTCAGGCGTTGGCAGGCTAGTCTGAGAAGTTGTCTTCTTTGCAGAACCAGTCTCTGGAAAGTCACGTGATCTCTACTCCTGCTCCTCCCCTCCCCTCCCCGAGGTACTGCGCTTGTCTTTGCCCATCCAGGAGTTCATGGTTGCCTCCCACCATCAGCAAAGTGGTCACGCTTTCCCACGTGCTTCAGGTGGTCTGTTCACACTTTCATCATTCTACTCCTGCTCAAATACTTTTTTTTAATTGAAACGAATTGGAATTGTTGGCCACTGTGCACTTGCTTCCTTCGTTAGCATTCATGAGGCTTTAATGGAAGGACTGCTTTATATCCTACTTCATGGGCCTTTCTAGGGGCCGTGAGAAAGCCCTCTCAGCTTCACAAATACCTTACTGCAAGTCCAGATTTGAACATCTTCTCCACCAATCTAAGGTGGGACATTTTCAACACAAATGTCAAAAAAAAAAATAATTAGTTAACATTTTGTAGGCATTTTTTTCCACCCTGAAATTCACATCCCCAGTGGTCTTACACAGATCTAGTAAAGACATTAGGTTTGCCCGTTTTCAGTCAGGGACCATTTAAACAAGAGGCAGATGTGCAAATGCATCATGCTTAGGCTCTAAGCGTGGTGACTGATCAACCACGGCAGGTGAGGAAACACTATGGTAGAACCGTGTGCCTGCCCACTCCCTGGCTGTGCCGAAGGCGACAAAGGGAATTCCCAGCTACTGAGTTTCCACGGTGGGCCCACAGCCCAGCTAGCTCATTCATATTTGTTTCTCACATAATCCCCCATGAGCTCCCTTTGAGGTGTGTACTCTGACCTCTGCTTTATGAAAGAACAAACAGAGATTTGGGAAGAATAAACACCTTGTCTGTGTACCCTGGGAAGAAAGAGGCAATGCTAGTGACTGAGCTAAGAACCCCCTACACAGCCTGGTCCACTCAACCGACTTCCACACTTCTGTCCAATTCCCACCATTCTGCTGTGGGCCACCTACTTCTGAACCTGTTAGCGGAGCCTTTGTTCTCTTATCTGAGTCTTAACTGCCAGCATCTGGCTTGGATCCACCCTGTCCTTCCTGATGCTGTGCTGATTCAGGCTCTCCTCTTGAAATCACTGTGACAGCGGCTTAGGCAGCACCTTTTGCTCTGTCAGCTTCCATCCTTGTCCTTGGCCCCTGGGAAGGGGTTTTTCCTAACACTGTGTTTGAAATGGCTGCTTCCTCTCTCATTCTGAACACTCCAGTGCTCTTCTCTGATGAGGTTTGATGATCCCAGGTCCCTAATGAGATACCCGTAGGTCCCTGCGGTGGGCTCTATGCACCTGTTTTCTCCTACTCTCATGCTTCTCTCTACCCCATGAAGTCTGGTCCACCTGCCACTCCAAAGCACACAGAACATTCCTGCTTCTTGGCCTCCGGACATTCATCTTCTGTTCTAAGACACACTCTTCATCCTCTGTTTACCAGACTTACTTGGATTCTCTGGGTTGAATGACTCTCACCTCTCTTGGAAGTCCCGTGTTCTTATACATCTGCCTGGGAGAAAGACCAAATTGACAACGTTTTTACAAATAAAAAGAAGTCCCAAGAGACATTGTACTTAAGGGAAGGCAAAGAACTGAGAATTTCCCCTAAATCCCTTCTTTACGCCATGTCTATCGTAACGACCAGGTGCAGTTTAGGTACACATCAAATAAGTCAACTACTGATGAAGATATAAAGAAGTCCTTTCAAAGGGCCACACATCTAATCTAGTGCTGGCTGCCAAGGTCCTTAGAAAATTCCAGATACACATCTGGCAGCCAGAAGTAGCTGAAATGCTGCAGTACTATGCAAGCACCCCACTCCAGGCTCTGTTCAGGGCTATTTCAGCATTGCCCCCCCATCACCCTGTGTGTAGGTGGGATCATCTCCCCCTGGCTTATGTGGCTTCCACTGTGATGACTGCTCCTCTTTCTTCATTCCTGCTCACTCCTTTTACATGGCTACTTTGGAGAGGACAAGAATGGGCATAACCAGGAGTGTCCTAAGTTCCTTTCACCAGGACAGCTGTCGGGTCCTGTCCCGTCAGATCCAAGTTTTCATAGTTCCCAGAGAGTATGGGTCAAACCCAAGCGCTGCAGGGTGAGGAGCTTCAGGAAATATCTGCAGAGTTTTGATCCCTCCCCCGCCAGCCTCCAAAGACCTGAATCTTCCTTGCCATATACGTTTCTCGCTATGAACAGATGAATGAGGATCTCTGGAGCAGAGAAAACGTTGGTCAACAAGTGTAGGTTGCATTTAAATACTTAACTCATTTTGTGCTCTGGTTCCCAGCCTTATTTGTTTCTGCTTTCAGCTCCCAGGTAACTATTTGTCATTGCAACAATTTATCAGGTACTCTGAGACGCTTGTGCAAACAAGGGTGGGGTGGGAGCAGGTCAAACACTGTAAGATAACTGACATTGGGACAGCTTGCCTCAAGCTGCAAATGCTCTCATGTAGATCGCTACATCCAGTCCTTGGAGTAGCTCTGTGGAATAGGCCTTTATGTATCTGGTTAACACATATAGAAAAAGAAGTGGGGAAGGAGAACAAAACACTATTTGAATGTCTTTCATGTGTCAGTCGCTGTAAGGTGTTCTTATGCACCATGTCATCAAAACCTTTCAAACCCTAAGAAGAAGCAAGCATCAGTGTCCACAAGCCTACAGTATGGAGGGAGAGCTGGGAGCTCTTGAGTGCTTATGTCTGGGGCAAAGAGCTGTGCTGGGTCTTCGTATCACCACCAATTTACTGATCTTCGGTCCTCACAGTTTCCCAGGCTACTAAGGAGCTCTCAGTGACACCTTAATAATACTCACACTTACGCAACTATTAAGTAACAGGAGTGGGCGTCCCCCTCAAAATTCAGTTCTTTGCACAGTTTCACTAATAACGTATCCCAGGTGGATTACCTAGCTACTTGGCACCCACCACCTTCGATTCTAAAACTGTTTATTGTTCTCAATTCACTGTGGTCTCTGAGTTAGACTGGATAACTGTGACACTGGTCCCCGTACACTATATCTGGTGGAACTATTCTTTATGTACAAAGAGGACATTCTCAGACAAAGGAAAACTAAGAAAAATTATTCCAGCCATCTTAGAGTTAAATGTTGGCTAAAGAAAATTCTAATCCCAGGAAGGAAATCAATCAGATGACCCAAGACTTCAGAAAGAAAAGCAGTAGAATCTGTAAATATGGGGGGAGTCTAACGGACCATCACTCTCTTCATGAGTTTCTCAAGTCACAGCTAATAACAGGAACAAAAGAATAGCATCTGTCTTGAAGTCCAATACATTAAGGAAATAATTGATAATATTCTATTTAAAATATGGGGAGAGAAGCTAGAGAGAAAGCTCACAGTTAAGAGTGCTTTCTCCTCCTTCAGACCCATTTGGTTTCTAGTACCTGTGTAACTCCAGTTCCAAAGAATCTGACACCCTCTTTGGTCCTCTATGAACTCTCTCTCTCTCTCTCTCTCTCTCTCTCTCTCTCTCTCTCTCTCTCTCTCTCTTTCACACACACATATACACACACATACACACACAAATAAAATACAAACTTTAAAAAATATGAGGAGAATATTTACTTACGTGTTGGGGAGGTCCCTTGTTCATTCCTGGGTATCCAAAACTGAAATAATCACACATAAATCAATATTAATTGCAATACTGTTTGACCGATAGCTTAAGCATATTTCTGGCTAACTCATATCTTAAATTAACCCATTTATATTAATTTGTACATCACCACATGGCTGTGACTTACTGGCAAGATTCTAGTGAGCTCCAGAGAGGCCTATGTCTCCTGCGGGTGGCTACCTGGCTTCCCCCTGACTCTGCCTAGTCTCTCTCTATATCTCTTTCAGCCTGGCTTTACTCTGTTAAGCCATTGGCCAAAAGCAGCTTCTTTATTAACAAATGGCAATAAAACATATTCATACTGCTTTAACATAGGAAGATTACATATACAAAATATGTATCAAGCAAGAATTACAGTTACAATATGTATATCTACTTTATCTTTTATCATAACTAAGGAAAACTATAATTATAACTATCTATTCTTCAACTCCATCAAAGACTCCAGAAGGATATAATATTACCTAAGTTAACAGGAAGTGCATTGTAACCAACTTCCAAAACCTGACAGAGAAAATTTCCAAAACTGACAGAGACATCTCAATGCCTGGTCAGTCACCCAAAATTCTTCTGTATAATTGGAGCATACATATACAGCCTACAGGCCCATAGCATCTGGCAGGCTATTCTATGAAGCAGAAAAGTTGAAGGTCTCTTATGCCTTGTATTAGCAAAGTTCATTAGTTGCTTTCTTCTGTGTCCTGCAGACTGTCTGGCAGACTCATTCATGAAGCAGGAATCCGGAAAGACAATCTCACCTTTAGGCAAGTTCAGGAGTCATTTTTCTGTGGATCCTGCAAGTCTAGTAAAGCAGTTCAGGCAAGAGTAGTTTCCTGCCCAAATGGCTAACAAACTCCATGAGAAGCCTCTTCAATGCCCATCATTTCCTTGAAGTAGATTGGAGCTGCCAGGGGCAGATGAGTCTCATTGTCATGAAAAGTCCTAAGTTCTTAAAAACATTTTAAATGCCATATTCTGTTAGTTTTTGAAAGATTTGAAGAATACCTATATAACTGAAATATATCTCTGTACATCTAGAAAACCTAACTAACTAACCCAACTAACATGACTAGAATTTGACTATTATAGATGATTATCTATTAACCTGTATTTCTGAATCATACACTGTATTTTTAAATGAGTAGCACAAACACAATGTCTTAATCAAGAGCAGAAATATACAAATAACAAAACTGACCTAAAATCTGTATCAATAAACCAAGATCCATACCAATGCAAATCTCTATAGCATATCCCCCTTTAAATGTAAACATGTATAAATAATCATTTAGGCAATTTGGGCATGGTTCTCTCCAAACTGCTTCCTGCTTTTTGTTGGGCAAAGTAATTTTTGGGGGTGTTTATGGCAACCTTTCAGGGGCTCTTGGTCCATCAAACCACAGTAGTCTGGAAGGAATCCACAGGTTCTCATCTTCTGTGGAAACAAAAGTAGAACCTCTTTTCCAAAGCAACATATCCTTAGGCACAAATTTTGAAGTTAAGATACCTTTAAAACATATATGTTAGTTTATCTTAGCAGCCCATACAATGAAATGTCTCTCTGTACTTAACTCATTCACAGTTCTAGAGAAACAGTGCCCCTGACCACAAATGGTTTAGAGACAGTTACCCCAGGCCATTTTAAATGGTCCCCAGAGGGAGCATAGAGAGAGCTCAAAAAATGAGGAAATGCAGAAGACCAGATGTGAGTGACTTGGCCAAAGGATATGCTGCAGGACTTAGTAGTCAGGTCTGACCTCTGAGTCATTGTCCTTAGCACTATCTCAGTAGAAAATGGCCAGTGAGCTTGTCAAGGACTGCTGAATCTTGCTCACAACTAAATCATCACAAATTAAAAAAAAAAAATGACATACTTTTTAAAATCTATCAGGTTGACAGAAATCTCACTTGATAATACTACTGGCAAGGATGTGGGCCAAGCGTCATTTTCATACACTTTCTATGAAGCATAACTTGATACAGCCTTCTGGAAGATGAGTCAGTGTTACCTGTTGTAATTAAGCAGGCATGAGCCTATACATCTAGTAACTTGCTTGCTAATAACTGGCCTATAGTACAGCAGTGCTTTCAAGAGTATGTCTACATGTATGTGTTGGGATATTCTTGGCCATAGTTTATAGAAGCAACTGGAATGTCTGACAATATGGAACTAGTTAAACACACTGTAGAGCACTCATGACGTAAAGTACATGGATCAAAGAGAGAGGCTGAGGGTCGGGGAGAGACCATGTGGCTTAAAACAGTGAAGAAAAGGGGAGGGTTTACAGAACAAATGCTGGGAAGAAACTGCACAGCACTTAGGGGACCCACATGTGTGTGTGAGGACACCAACCAAAGCTGGGGAAAGAACACCTGGAAGGATGAGAGAACACACTACATACTACTCACAAAAGGCTAGGGACAACGCCCATTCCAACCATGAACTTGACAGAAAATTGTGCAACTCAGTGGATGCACAGTAGAACACTCAGAAGACTTTTGAAGCAGTCAGGGCATTTGTCCAACACTAAACATAGCTCTGGTCCCACCTAACAATCTGTATAGAAAGATTGTAAGTAACTTGATTGTGCCCCACAACTAACATATATTATAAAACTAACAAGATACAAAACACCTGTTAAGCTAAAATTTGCAATGTCTGACATTTGTTCACAAAGTGCTGAGTGATGTGGGAGAGTCTTCTGTTTGTGTTAATTTCATTCATTAATAAAGAAACTGCCTTGGCCAGCCCTTAGGTGGGTGGAGTAGACAGAACAGGAAGAAGGAAGTGAGGTAGATGGCTCAGACAATTGCCTTGCCTCTCTTAGGTGAGGCAGACCACTGTGCCTCTCCTCAGAGAGATGCGATGAAGCCATCAGGTCAGACATGCTGAATCTTTCCCGGTAAGACACCATTCGTGGTGTTACATAGATTACTAGATATGGGTTAAAGCAAGAGATGTGAGAATTAGGCAATAAGAGGCTAGAAATAATGGGCCAGGCAGTATGTAAAAGAATACAATGTGTGTGTTGTTATTTCACGTGTAAAGCTAAGCATACAGGAGCAGGGCAGCGGGAATCCGGCCCACAGCTCCTCACTACAGAATGGTGCCCACTTGGATAACTGAATCCACAGAAAGCTTGAGAAAGCTTGGGAAAGAATAGAGTAAAGCATGGCTTCTTGGTAGCAGCAATTTCTCTGGTCTGAACATGTGTTTTTTGGTTTTCAGCCGTAGTGGGGGGGGGGAGCTGTGCTGTTTTAAAATGCCGGCTTTCTGGGCTGTCCTGCCAGGGCAAACTCTGACTCTTTCAAGCAGGCGGTCCTGACTATGGAGCTTTTGATTGTTGTTTAATACTGTTGCAGCTTGCTTGCTAGCAAGGACCTTGAAACGCCACAGAGTTGTGGTAATAAAAATGGCTCTAGTAAGTACCTCTGCCATGAGGCTGGAAAGCTAAGGAATGGGATGGATCTAGCTGGCAAAGCCGCGGCTTGAATCCTACCCATATTGCTCAGTAATTTAAAGACTCATGTAGTCAGAAAAAGAGAGATATACAGTAAAAGAAAGATTCAAAGTCGAAGAAAATGTCAAAATGGTTGACAATGTGTTGAAAATATATGCAAGCTAAAGGTTAAAGTTCTTAAAAGTAAAAAAGAAAAAAGGAAGTAGCTAGGGTGTGGTGGTACACACCTTTAATCCCAACACTTGGGAGGCAGAAGTAGATTGACTTCTGTGACTTCAAGGTGTGGCAGGACACACCTTTAATTGCAATGCCTGGGAGGCAGAGACAGACAGATCTCTGTGAGTTCAAGGTGTTGTAGCACACACCTTTAATCACAGCACTTGGGAAGCAGATATACTGGATCTCTGTGAGTTCAAGGACAGCCTGGTCTATAGAGTTATTCCAGGACAAAGATATACAGAGAACCTGTCTCAAAAAATAAAAGTAAAAATAAATGAAATAGAGGTTAAAACAAAGCTGCACAAAGATGGAAAATACACAGAGAACCTTGATACTGTATGCTATTATGCTCTCTTTGAATTGTTTGAATGCTGAGGAAGAAGCAACAGCTGCTAAAAGATATTTGTTTATAAATGCTGCTGAACTAATCCAACATAGATATTTTGAAAATACCTTGACTTCAAGATTTGGATCTAAGGATATGATACTTTGGAAAAGAGATTCTTCTTTTATTTTTACAGAAAATGAGACCCTATGGATTGCATATATCCCAACATGGTATGATAGACCACGGCCTCCTGAAAGGTTGCTATGAACAACTTCAGAAAATTACTTCACTCAACTGATGACTGAGATGAACCTGGCACACAGGTTATACCATGAAAGATCTGATTAATAGCATCCCCATTCAGCAGGAAGCAGTTTGGAGAGAAAAAACTGCGCCCATATTCCCAAATATTGCTTATGAATGTTCTTTAAAAGGGGGAGATAATACAGATATAAATAAGTTGGATTGTTGTGTATCTTGGTTACTGATATTAATTTAAGGTCAATCTTGTTATATGTATTTCTGATCTTGATTAAGGTATTGTGATTGTGTAGTTCATTTTAAAATGTAATGTATAATTAGGAAATATAGGTTGTTAATGGATAATCATTGATAATAGTCAAGCTTGTTGTCAAGTTAGATTTTCTAGATATATAGAGATATATTTCAGTTAGATAGGCATTCCTAATATCTTTCAAAGACTACAGAATATTCCACTTAAATGTTTTAATAACTTAAGGCTTTTCATGACAATGAGACATGTCAGCTCCTGGCAGCACCAATCTACTTCAAGAGGAAAATGGGCATCGAAAAGGATCCTTATGGAGTTTGATAGCCACTTGGGCAAGAAACTGCTCTTGCCTGGACTGTTGGCATAAACTGGACACAAAGAACCCACAGAAAGAGGACTGATGAACTTGCCTAAAGGTGAGATGATCTTTCAGGGTTCCTCATACATGAAAGAGTCTGTGAGACATTGTGCAGGACACAGCAGATACTGACTGAACTGCCTTTGGAATTTCCTGCATCATGGAAATGTCTGCTAGAAACTATGGGCCTGAAGGCTGAAGATGGATGCCCCAATGGTACAGAGGAACTTTGGGTGACTGTCCAGGCAGCAAGATGTCTCTGTGATTTCTAGAGTTTTGAAAGTAGCTTACTTCTTGTTCATTTAGGTAATATTATATCCTTCTGGAGTCTTTGATGGAGTTGAAGAATAGATAGATAGTTATAGTTTTCCTTAGTTATGATAAAAGATAAAGTAGATATAAATACTGTAACTGTAATTCTTACTTGATAACTGTTTTGTTCCATGTAATTTTGCTATGTTAAAGTTAAAGCCTTCTTTTTTGTTTAAACAGAAAAAGGGGAAATGATGTGGGAGAGTCTTCTGTTTGTGTTGATTTCATTCATTAATAAAGAAACTGCCTTGGCCAGCCCTTAGGTGGGTGGAGTAGACAGAACAGGAAGAAGGAAGTGAGGTAGATGGCTCAGACAATTGCCTTGCCTCTCTTAGGTGAGGCAGACCACTGTGCCTCTCCTCAGAGAGATGCGATGAAGCCATCAGGTCAGACATGCTGAATCTTTCCCGGTAAGACACCATTCGTGGTGTTACATAGATTATTAGATATGGGTTAAAGCAAGAGATGTGAGAATTAGGCAATAAGAGGCTAGAAATAATGGGCCAGGCAGTATGTAAAAGAATACAATTTGTGTGTTGTTACTTCGGGGCATAAGCTAGCCGGCGGCCAGGAGCGGTGCGGCTGGAACGCAGCCCATAGCTCATCACTACAGCTGAGGAGTGTGTTTGTGGTACAGTGATGAGCATAGCTTCGGAGTACCAAGCTCTCAAGATGTGGGAGAATATAGTTCACGAGAAAAATGGATCTACTGTGACAGATGCAGAGCTCAAAGAGACTTCAGAACAAGCAGAACATAGAGAGGTATTAGCCATAATTGCAGCCTGCGAAAGCAAACTGGGCAGAGCAATGGGATGGCCTGTACACAGCAAATGAAAGCTTGAACCTGTGTGCTGCTTTGGCCAGCTGCTTGGCAGTGTCCTCCAAGCTAGTCCTATATTCACTATGTATTCCAGTTATTCTACTAAAGATATTTATGCAAGAACAAAGAAATCATGTATCCCTAAGAACTATTTTACACCCCTGCTTATGGTTATTAATTTGCAAAAGCCTAGAGACAATCCTGGCAGATGTGGACAAGATAAATGATCTGGTGTTCATGCCTGCTACGCTGCCAGCAGTGGAAAGGAGTGAGCCACTGATGGACGCCAACAGCCTCAAGACAATTATTCTAGGTAAAAAACAATCTAAAGAGGAAAAGGCACCTACTAGGTGCTCTTGCACAGGACTAGGTTTCTATTCCAGGCATTCACATTGTTGCTCACAACCACCTGTAACTCTAGTTCCAGGGCATCCAACACCCTCTTTTGACCTCCATAGGTGTCAGGCACACATGTTGTGCACATATATACATGCAGGCAAAATACTCATACACATAAAATAAAATAAAAACTAAAAAACTAAAAACTACATTTTGATTATATTTATTTACTTATTGTGTATGTGTTGAGATCAGAGGACAACTTTTGAAACTCCTTTCTCTCTCTCTGTCATGTGGGTCCCAGCTATTGAACTCTGGCTGTTAGGTTTAGCCAAAGATGCCTTTCCCACTGAGCCATCTCTTGCTCTTCTAGAATTTTATACAAGTTATACCATAACAAGTGGGTTACAAACAAAACCTAATAATTCTAAACTAGGAACTGAGGTAGAAGCCACAGAAGATGCTTTTGTTCGCTTCCAAGGAGGAACCTGGAGTGAATGCTCAGATGCAGAAGGGCCATGTGGGTCTGGAGGCTGACATCAGTGAACCCAGTATTGCAACACATGGTCATGACTGCTCCAGCTGCAGTGTGGGTATAGATAGTTAGATATTGTCCTCTTTGTATGTTGTATTCTTTCATTTTCATATCAAAGTTGGTAAAAGGAACTCAAATATGCCCATTTTGTGTCTGTTACTTGGGTTTTCTTGTGTGGTCATACACACTTAGGATGATTACATCACCTTGGAATTGATTCCATTATTGGTCCACATCATACACCCCTCACTTTTGCTGTTAACAGCTTCTTTTGCTTTGAGATCTACTTTATCTAATATGTTATAGCCACTTTAAATCTTAATAAATAAAATTTAATATTAGTAACATATCTTTTTCCATCCTTCAATTTTAAACCTTTCTATGCCATTACAATTGCAGTGAGTTTCTTGCAGACAGTACATAGTTGATGATATTTAAAAAATTCTCCTGTTAATATCTGTTATTATTTAATCAACATTTGATATATTTATATTTAAATCATTGTTTAAGTTATAGCTAGTTTAGGGCTTATACTTCTTCTGTTTTTTATACTTCTTTTTCTCAGTCTCTTAGTTACTTGAATTTTTATTAGAAATATACATTTTATGTTGGTTTTAAGTACATTTTTAGATTATCTTGGTAGTTATTGTAGATATTATTATGTATATATACGACTTATTACAGCTTTACTAGTATTTGTATTTTATTGTTTCCAGTAACATGTTTAAATTTTATGACCACATGAGTGCTGACAGAGGATTCTGTCCTGACTGGTCCCACAGCCATTTGGTCCCAAAGAAACACACAGAGATCTATGTTAACTATAAACTGATTGGCTTATTAGCTCAGGCTTTCTTATGAACCAATTCTTACATCTTCTATTAACCCAAAATTTTTGTCTGTGTTAGCCATATGGCTTGGTACCTTTTATCAGTGAGGCATCTCATCTTGCTTCCTCTGTGTTTGGGTGATGACTGCAGACTGAGCCCTTCCTCTTCCCAGACTTCCCCTATTCTGGTAGTTATGGCTATACTTCCTGCCTGCCTCCTGGCCAGTCAGCATTTTATTAAACGCTGTGACAGTACAAGTGACAATCTTTACAGTGTACAAAACCATTGTCCCACAACACTTCCCCGTTTTTTTTCTTTTTTAAAATAAGAATTCTGAATCTAATCTCCTTTGTTTAGCTTTTTTTCCTGCCCATTATACATAACAAGTTGTAACCAACACTCTAAACAAAAGCAAGCATCCATAATCAAAATTTGGGAATGCAAGCATAGTTTTCTAGGCTACTTCCTGATGATTGGGGGCATTGATAATTTTATGGGGACCTAAAGAAAATTTAGGATTATGGTCAAGTCAAATATTCTGTGAGACTTGATCATCTCAGCCAGCAGCCTTAAGGCTGTTCTGGATGTAGAACTCAGAGGAAACCCCTAGAGGTCCTCTGAGATATTGAATTATCTTGGCCATCTGCTTTGATCGGAGATTTTTCAGGGGTCTTCCTTGTTTAAACCCAAATTTTCTTAACCCAGAATGAATCTACAGCCTCCCATTCTCGGTAGAAACAAAAGCAAAACCTCTTCTCCAAAGTAACATATCTTTTGACTTAAATTTTGAAGTCAAAGCATTTTATATATATATATATATATATATATATATATATATATATATGTCCAATTAATCCAGCAGCATTTATAATCAAATGTCTGTTAGCAGCTGTTGCTTCTTCCTTAGCTGTTAAACAATTCAAAGACAACAAAATAACAAATAGGCACTAACAGGGGTGACTACATCTATAAAACTTGAGAGAGCAGGATTTTTTTCTCAGATGGGCTGTTTGCTGGTGGTGAGTAGGAGCACCATGGCTTCTTTGAGAGAAGTCTTCCTGATTAGGCAGTAGACAAAAAAAAAAAAAAAATGCACCTTTACGAAATGGCTGTTTCCTGGTTTGTGCTGCCAGAAGGAACCCTGGCTCTTTCAGGAGGCCGAGCACTTGAATGGGGTTTGTAGACAGCGTGTTGCAAGTTACTTGGTGGTAACATGGGCCAACTGGTGGCCAGAGTTGAGGTGGTGAGTGTAGCTTCCACCCAGCAATCTCAGAGGCAGTGAACAGAACTCTGCCATGTTGGACTGGGTGGAGCCAAAAGGCAAAGCAGCCTTAGTCCTAGCCATGCCGCTTTGCATTTTAAGAAATGGTCCTGGTCAAAAAAATAATTACAGATACACATGCAATAAAGACAAATCCAGATGGAAAAGACCTCTAAATGGGTCACAGTATTGGATAATTGTACATAGGCTTGAGAGAGAAAGGAAGAAGAATATAGACAGTTATAAAAAGAAGTAAATGGTTTTAAAAATTAAAACAAAGTCTTAAAGAGACAGAGTACAGCCATAGATTAAAGGGATAAAGAAAAAATAAGCCACATAAAAATAGAATATACACAGAGAGTCTGGATTATGTATATTATTGTGTTTTCTTTGAAATTTTTAAAGCTGCTTTAACAAATAGGCCCCTAGGATTCTTGAGGCCAGCAGGGCAGCTGACCCCCATCTTTGGGACCACAGAACTCACAGGTACTGACATTTTCATTGGTAATGAGAATTTAGGACCACATACTATTCTATCAAATCACTTAAGGCTTTGCTCATTCTGGCCCTGTGATCGAAGGGATTGACAGGATAATGCCCTAAATTTCATCTCTGGTAAATTCATGAAGGAACAGTGTTATCCTTTATGATAATGACAGTGTCTATGTAGTATTAGGAGATATATCTACACTCATGACACTGGAAGGAGATGCTATGTCTAGAAACAATGGATGCTGTAGGTACACTTAACAAGATAGAAGGACATACTGGGTCCAGAAACCAGGAAAGGGGTACTGGATTAGATGACACCTAGCCAATTTCTGAACTTTAGACAGACCTCTGTTGTTGTAAGAGGCTGCTTGTTGTTCCTGGCTGCTCAGCCCAGAAATAATCACACAGAAACCATATTATTTGCAATACTGTTTGGCCAATAGCTTAAATGTATTTCTGGCTAACTCATATCTTAAATTAACCCATCTACATAAATCTGTGTATTGCCACTTGGCTGTGGCTTATCAACAAGTTTCTGGCTGATGGCTTGCATTTGTCTCCAGCTGCGGGTTCATGGCTTCTCTTGATTCTGCTTTCTTTCTCCCAGCATTCAGTTTAGTTTTCCTCACCTAGCTCTACTCTACCCTATCACAGGCCAAGGCAGATTCTTTATTTATTAACCAATGAAAGCAACACATATACAAAAGGACTTCCTACATTAGTCTTTGTCATTAACCACAGCCTTCATGGTTCCACCATCACTTCCCAGAGCAATGATAAGCACCTGCATTCAAGAACAGTGGGCCTGTGCCATTGCAGTTCAAGGCTTCTCTCTCTCCCCAGAATACACCTGATTCCTCCAGCCAAACCTTAAGAGTGTTCCTCTGTCTAGTCTTGTTATGATTATGTTCCTAGGTTCTAATCACATGGGGTCTTCTGTTTGAGTCTTTCTTCATACACAAAAGCTCTCTTTCAGGAGAAAAACAGCCCATCCAGTGCATTTCTCAAGTGTCCTTAGGGCATTACTGAAATGCTACTGTGAGTTTAGGCCTTAAAGGTTCCCTTAGCTGCTCTAGGTCAGGTAGTGTCCTAGACACTTCGTATTCCTTACTTTTCATTTGCATGTCATGCTGTGATGTGGGTATTAATATCTAGTTAGAGGATGAAGCAGATCAGAATAATTTAAATTAAGTTAAAGTTTCACAACTAGAAAACGAGAAAGCAGCCGCTCTATTTTTCCCTGCCAGACTGTCGTGATTTAACTTTGCTGAGGAGACAAGGATGCAGCTGGTGGCAAATGAAGCATCACTATAAGCTGACGTTGCTAGGGAGTGCAGCATGGTGGTGACTTCTGCCAGGATGCAAAGGAAGGACCTGCTGTAGACAAGCCTCAGCTTCTCTGTGAGATGTGCTTGGGGAGGGGTTTGTTAGATATGTTGAGAATTTTTTGGAATTTATTTGGAGAGGATTGCAGAAGGGAAGAGAGGGCACTGAGGAGACACCATGGAGGATGAAATGGGAACTGTCTACACAGCATTCACATTCTCTGCTCAACCATGCTGGGCCCAGTGATACTTCAATGCTCAGAATGGGTGAGCCTAGTTGGCAGATGTTGCTCTCCTTGGGGTTAGCTCATTTTATTCATCCCTATAAAATACTCACAGGCCACTCCTAAAATAATAATATTAGTATCCTCAGAGAGGAACAAACTATGTCCAGTGTGTGTTCTGGATGATGGCACCCAGGGCTGGACTGGAGCACCTATTCCAGCAGCTCAGACACAGACACATTTGCCTTCTGGTCCATTTGCTCACTTCTTTCTCCTCCAGGGTGGTTTCTAGCTGGGTCAAGGCTAGGAGAAAGGCATCTCTGAGCACACCCTTACACAAGAGCTCTCCATTGAGTCTAAGACCTGGGTTGCTGACCACAGAGGACAGACCTGGAAGGCCGTCACAGACCATCAGACTAGGAGTTTTCAGACCCCTTCTCTGGAACCTTTTAAGCCCTATGTGATGGTGGCTGGAGGGTGGCATGAGGCCAGCAAATGTAAGACACTGTCCACCTTCTTGTCCCTGCTCCTGCAAAGGCAGTTCATTTATACACACAATCCTGCGTAAATCCTCATAAAACTCAGTTCTCCCATTTCATGTAATAGATGGACACCAAAGTTCAGAGACATGAAGTGGCCTATCCCATGGTTACAGAGGCTGAATAGGAACTGGCTGTCAGGACCTTGGTGATATCATTTTGTACTAAATTGTAGGGCCACTGCCTTCGCGATTCCATCCTTGTCATTTTCAATCTCATTTGTGTTCTAAGAGAAACCAGGACTTCATTCTTTCTTCTCTGCCCTCCTGCCCCTTTACTTCTCCTCTTCACACCACTTCTGTTCTTTCTTCTTTCCCTTCTGACTTGAGTGGAGTTTCGATCCAAACCTCTCTTGCTTTAGTGCGGATAAAGACTGCTTTCAGGGGACCCCATTTATACCAAGGTTACTTCCCCATCATTTACCCCACTGCTCCACCCCCTGGCATTTTAGTGATCAAATACAAGGTGGCATTATGAGGATACCAGGAAGGGGGAGACCTACTGTGTGGGTGGACAGTAAGGGGGAATCTAGACCATCCCAAGGAGCAGAAATTCCCAAATATCCCCCAAACCAGCTCCTTCCCTTTCTTCTTCTAACACCTGCCTTGGCCAGAGGCCTCTTCCCTAGCTTAAATCAGTTACTCAGCCCCTGAAATCAGGAAGTTGAAATGCCTGAAAACTGTGGAGTCTGCAGTGTTACACAGAAGTCAAGTTCAAAGGCAGCCTGCCTGTTGTGACCTGCATGCAGGTTCTCAGTTCCTAGTGACGGCAGCAATATCTGCGGCAAATGCAGCAAGAGAAGAACAGCCTGCAGCTTAGGGTGCAGGCCTTGGCGGGCATAGGGCAGGAGAAAGGCTTTAGATGCTCAAAGGCCTAAGGTGTTGAAAACTTCCTTTGCTGTGTGTCTTGGGAATGGTGGGGACCATCCTTGTTGGTGATAGAGGTCAGGTAGTTTTCTGTATTCTTTTTCTGAGTTCGCCTATCAGTGGTACTCTAGCATGAGCCAGATTAACAGTCACTGCAAAGGGATGAACAGCAATAAACAATGGAAAGCCCAGATGCAGTTAGGGACCTGCAATAAATAAAAATTTCCATAATAATTACTGTGTTTGCAATACTTTTTAAAAACTTTCTCTTGAGGATACTGGATCATGTATGCCAGGATTCAGGGTCCAGGCAATTTTCCTCAGACGGAAGAAATAAGATAAACACATCAGAAATAACAAGGAATGAATTATTTTATTTTGGAAGCTGATAACTTCATGACCATAATTTTTCACCTACTTATTAAATAGTTCCGATTTTCAGCTCCATTTAACAATGACTTTACCAGTTGTGTTAAGTATAGTGTGGAATGTAGCCCAGCATTATTTCATGAGCATATTCTTAGACCTTACTTTAGACTTTGACCATAATGTTATTTACTGGTTGCTTGATTTTAAAGAATAATCTAGAATTTCAGTTTCCTTATCCGAAAATGGAGATAATAATACTCATTTTTAGAATTTTGCTAAAATTATATATAAATGTATGAGAGTGTTTAATGTGCATTGAATTAATGTTATCATTATCTTAAGAATTGTAAAAATTTCCAGGCAATGATGGTGCACACCTTTTACAGCACTTGGGAGGCAGAGGCAGGCACATCTCTGAGTTTGAAGCCAACCTGGCCTACAGAGTGAGTTTCAGGACAGCCAAGGCCACACAGAGAAACTCTGTCTCAAAAAAACCCAAAAAACCAAAGGAAAAAAGAATTGCAAAAATTATAGAACTGAAGGTATCATCATTCCTACCTCTAAAATACAGTTTTAGTATTATAACCCACAAATATTTATAAGGGAGAAGGAAGTGTGAGGGTCAATTTCAGCTGTCGATGTGACACATCTAACATTGCCCATGAAGAAAACCTCAATGAGAGAGTCTCTAGGTCAGGGTGGCCTGGAGGTGTGCATGTCTGTGGGAGCTGGTCTTATTATGTTGACTGGCATAAGAAGTCCCGCTCACTGTGGGTGACACCATTCCCTGGGCTTGAGACCTGAAGAAGTCTAGAGAAGGTGAGCTGAGTGGTAGGCATGCATACATTTATTTCTGCTTCTTCTCTATCCTCAGGGTTTGACTGACAGCTTTAAGTTCCTGCCTGATTTCCCCACAGTGATGGACTGTAACCTGGGATTGTGAGTTGAATAAACTGTTTCTCCACTAAAACTGCATGTGTTGGAGTGTTTTATCATAGGGGAAGGAAAGAAAGGAAAAAAGGAAGAGAGGAGGAAGGGAGGAAGGAAAGAAACTAAGACAGAAATCAAAAACTGAAAAAGGCACAACATGCCACTTAAGTTTGAATTTGTGTCTTCATTAGTTTAAGGACAGTAAATTTTGTATATTTTTGCAAGAGAAGGTCTATACCAATAACTACATGCAGATTCTACCTCTGGATGCTTTTCTCTTTGCCCAGTAAGACCCAGCATACACAGAGACTCAGAGGAACTTGAAAGTTGTTGCAAAGGAAAGCAAAATCCCTCTGCCCATGGTGGATCCCCCTTTAACACACCCAGGGTATTCTCCGTTAGACTGTCAGGGAAAACCAGCAGGAACTAGCTTGTGATTTGAATGAAAATGGCCCCCACAGAATCAGAGGTTCCTGAATATTTGCTCCTCAGTTGGTGAAACCTTTAGGGAAGGATTTGGAAGTGTGACCTTGTTGGAGGGCACCTGTCACTGGGGTGGGTAGGTTCTGCGGTCTCAGAAGGTCCTGCCATTCCCAATCTCTGCCCACAGTTGTGTTTCAAGGTATGAGGTGTCAGCTGCTGCTCCAGCACCTTGCCTGCCACTGCCTTGCTCTCCACCGTGATGGTCATGAACTATAACCCTCAAGAACTCAATAAACTCTTTACTCTGTGCTTCCTTGATCATGGTGTCTTATCACAGCATAGAAAAGTAACTAAAACACAGTTCAGACTAGCTAAACAAACGTGATGTGCATATGACCTTAAAGAGTTTCTGCAATATCCTTGAAGACATTGCCCAGGATTTGGTTAGCCTGGGGCTTACACCTGTATTTTAAGCATTTTCTCTCTCTCTGGGGCTGGTATGTCTAGTTAAACAGGCATAGTCCAGATATGTCCCCTTTGCTCTTCGTGGAGGCCATTCACTGAGCCAGTTTTGCCTAATGCACTACTCTCAAACACCCGGAGAAGGACCTGGCTTCCCAGTGCTCTGTGAACCCTCTGTAACTCTCCAAACCTGACTCATTCCTGTAGTGTATGTCCTGTGGGCTCACATGTTAGCCCAACAATAGCTGTTGGACTGGGGAATTTGGAGAGCCTTTAGAAAGTGGAATCTCACTAAAGGTCACCAAGGGACAGTCTTAAAACTTTATGGCCTGGCCCCACTTCCTGTTTACTCTTTGTTTCTCGGAGTCCAATCCAACATGAGCCTCAGGCTCTGGCCACTGTGCCTTCCCTGCTTGTTGACCTGTCTCCCCCACCATGGCAGACTGCATCCTGTGATGGTACTTTATCCCAGAAAGAAGAAAGTAGCTAAGATAGCTGTCCTTAAGGATGCTCCATTGTAGTAAGACATGGCCTTCTAGGGAGCTGCTCATTGGACAAATCCATCTCAAGAGAGAACTGGGTGAAAACTAATACCACTGACTGCTCACTCTGGGAAGACAAACCTTGTTGCCTTGATTCGAAATCAAATATGTAAGTGTTAAGTATAGACAAAAAGAAATGCCGTAAAAAGCCAAAAATGCCTTCATGCCCTTAGACAAGCCAGTGATGTGTGGCTATAGCAAGCTTCTGGTGCTTTTGTACATACTTGGGCTGGAGCAGATCACGATTTTACCAGCTCATTATTGGAAGACAGTCGCCATTTTGTGCTATTGGGGATGTCCCTCACTTGGTATGATTTTTAAAGTTCTGGAAAGCAACTCTCTCTTCATTGCTTAAATCCCCCCCCCAAAAAAAACCCTCCAGTGTTCTCTAATACTTAAAGCCTGGAGTTCCTTCTCAGACATCTTCTTGGGTCAGAGACTGCTAGAATGTGGGGAACCAAGAAATTTTCCCCAGGGTTGATTTGATACATCAACTGCCTCAAAACACCCGAAGACTCTTCTTATTGTAGATGGTTTAGTGTTTTCAGCTATAAAACCAGGAACTTGGATGAGGGGCCATTGCATGGCTATTACTGAGGGAAGTCAACAAATGTCTCTTTATCAATCAAGGGGTGCTGTTGACAAAGCAAATGGTTCTGCCTGTCCTGGCTCTGAGAGCTGGGAGCTCGTATGGGTTCCTCATGGGAGCCAGGGTGAAGGCTGAGCTGAACGGAAGGAGGGAGATGACTAATGCTCAAGTCAAAAGCGTGGGTGCTGGCTTTTCAGATGGTTTCTCAGAACCACGGTTGTTATGACAACAGAGGTCTAGTGTTTAAGGGGTCTATTTTATTTTGCTTCTCTCTTCTAAGTAGAGGAAGAGGACGAAGGCTTTACTTCATTGCTGAATCACTCCAGTTTGAAACCAAGAGGGCTCTTGGAAATAACACAACCCATCCCCACCCCCCCACGAATCTGCAGAAATACTTAAAAATTTGGACATGCTTTGAATTTCCTCAAAATTCATTCTGGTTTTTAAAATATTTTACGTTACTTTGAAAAAATTACCTTCTTGTGTACACGTGTACAGTGCGTGGGGTACACACTTGCATGCCAGTGCACACGTATGTGTGTAAGTGTGTGTGGAGGTTGGAGGTTGATGTTCGATATCTCTCCTTAATCAATCTCCACGTGATCTCTCGAGGCCCAGCATCTCACTGTACCTGGAGCACTCTGATTTGCCTAGGCTGGCTAACCAGGCAAGCACTAGGAATCCTCCTGTCTTCGCTTCCCCAACTCCAAAATGGCAGGTGTGAACCGCCGCACTTGGCTTTCTGTGTGGGTTCCAGAAGATCAAGTTCAAACACTCCTGCTTACACAGCAAGCATGTTATCTACTGAGACATCTCTCCAGCTCCTGACTGACTTTTTCTAGGTCTTCAGGATCTAGCTGATTCCAGCTAACCTTTGGGCTACACATGTAAGGAATCCAGCACAGACCACTGGCTATGCTAAGGAGATGGCCTAAGTGTTGTATACGTACACAGGGTGGACAGAAGGTTGCAGATTCTGGCCAAGTTCAGATACTAGCCTGCTCTGGATCACTTAGTGTCTTCCTCATTTCTGACTTCTCTAAGTTGATGGGAATACTGCGTTCCCTTTCTGTCCTCCCTTGCAGAAAATGTAGATCCTGGAACAATTTTATTAGTATATTCTATTTGTCTTTTCGTTGGTTCTTTGGCAAAGACGACAGTTGGAACCCCGTGACGGTGATTTCCCACCAACCTGCTTAGTGGTGCACCTGGCAAGCAAAGCTCTGGGTAATCAGTGTGCCCTAATGGAGCTGAGTCATGCTCGGCAACTGTCTGGCTGAGGAAGTTCCAGGCTACTGCACCTGCTTTGGGTTCCAGTGCTGAGTGAGCACCCTATCCCTCATTTTACGTTCCCACACTCACAGACTCTGTCCAGGGAAGCCAGTTCCCAGGATGGGCTATTTCCACCATGACTGGCTGCATCTTGAATGCCAATGGCTTGCTGTAAGCAGTTAGCATAAATCAGATATGATAAGGAAGATAAAAAGCCAAGCTGGAAATTTGAATCTGCAAGAAAGCAACCATTCTTTCAAAGGAGGTAGAAATAGAGACAGAGGAGATAAGAGGATAGACCAGTTTTAACTGCCCTTTGGCTCACCCGCATAGCCAAAGTGCTACTGTGTCCTCAGATGACCCTGCCAGTGTCTCTGTGGGTGCACAGTATTTCCTGCCTTCCACCACCTCTGCCCTGGGGCTTGCCTGGGATACTACAGGTGATCACAATACTGTCTTCTGCCTTTAAACAGTTATAATCCTCCTCTTTAAAGCTGTGATCTTCTTAGACTTTGAGTTACTTTTCTTATTCCTGTGCCAGAAAAGCAGACAAAAGCAGCTTATGTAAGGGAGGGTTTATTTGGCTCACAGTTTAATGGCCCAGTCCTTGAGAATGGAAGAAACTGTTACAGGCTTTGCCACTGCTCCTTTGAACTCTGGTACTAATGGTCACTTTCTAGCAGGAGGATGCCAGGCTCCTCTTTACCTGTGTTTGTCGATTCCTCAAAGTCAGGAATCATGCTTGTGTGTTCAACCTTCAACCAGTACATGATAGGTTCTTTAGAAATATTTGTTTGTGAAGAAATGGTCTGGTTAGAGAGCTTGGGTACCGGTACAGGTCCCAGAGTTCTCAGCACGCAACAGAGTTGCTCTTTAATGACAGCGGCTTTGATTCCCGGCCCCCAAGAAAGCCCCGAAGCACAAAGCAGAGCCTTTAATTCAGAGTAGAGTGAAGCTAAAGCCACTCCTTGTGCACTCTCAACAGACTTTGTGGCTTGAATGATC
The DNA here is from genome assembly GCF_903992535.2 of Arvicola amphibius. Lineage (NCBI taxonomy): Eukaryota > Metazoa > Chordata > Mammalia > Rodentia > Cricetidae > Arvicola > Arvicola amphibius. The sequence continues at coordinate 83,198,508 of NC_052049.1, read as the reverse complement.
CTGTCATAAAGCTTCAGTTACTAGTCACTTTTTGTTATTGCTGTGGTAGAATATCTGGCAAGAAAACATAAAGGAGGAGGCGTCTATTTTGGCCCACAGTTCCAAAGGGCACAGTCATCATGGTGAGGGCATGGCCACTGGAGTAGCAGCATCAGTGCCAGGGAGAGCTATGTCACAGGTCTGGAGTCAGAGGTGGTGCTAATGGCTTACCCACAATGCCTACTGTCTCAACTCTGCCCCCAGAGCTTCCATAGTTTCCCAAAATATGTCCACCAGGTGGGACCATGTGTTCAAACGTATGAGCTTATGCCCTGGCCCTACCAACGCCTTCCTGAACTTTGGGCTTCGCAGTCTTGTTCCAGTCTCTGAAGACCCAGTATCCTGTCCAGAAAATTAAAATGACTCCCTAGAGTCCCACTCCATCTGCTCCCCTCTGGGTCCACTGCTCACAGATTTTGCATGTTAATTTCTGACTCCTTGGCTGGAAGAACTGCTCAGATTTCACTCGCCGGTGTCGAAGACTCAAGTCCTGCCTGCCTGTAGGATCTGCAAATCCTCAGTGACTTTTGGATGTTTTCACCTCTTTCTGTAGTTTTATAATCCCACAGTATGGGGTTTCACACTTTGCCTTTCACCTGCTGGCCCTTGGTAGAAGAATGCAGGGAAGTTTTGTTTTGATTTGATATACCTCCTCAGGTAAGGAATGTCTAGCATCATGCCTTGAAGCTGTTTTCTTCATTCTGGCTAAACATATTCCACAAGATGGAAAGTGTGTAGCTATTCATCTCTTGTTTCTTCTCTTTGCTGTCTTTATGCTCTAGTTCACTAGTTATATGTTTGTCTCTTGTCCATCCATCACCCACCCACCCATCCATCCATCCATCCATCCATCATCCATCCATCCATCCATCACCCACCCATCTATCCATCCATCCATCCATCATCCATCCATCCATCACCCACCCATCTATCCATCCATCCATCCATCATCCATCCATCCATTTATCTATCCATCCATCCATCCATCCATCCACCCACCCATTGAGGCAGGGTCTCATGGGTCAGAGACCCTGGCTTGAAACTCTCTATGTGACTGAGGATGGTAACCTTGAATTTCTCATCCCATTGCCTCTACCTCCGAAGTGATGAGATTTCAACTGTGTCTCACATACCTGGTGCTAGCACTGTACCCAGGGCTTCATGTGTGCCCAGCAAGCACTCTTTAAACTGAGCCGCACTCCCCAGCTCCTTGTTACATTTTTAGTCTCCTACTTCATTTTCACTTCAATCCTCAGATTTGTTCCCCTTCCCCCAGCTCCACTGGCCTAGAACCTTGACTCTTGTTAACAAAACCTCTGTTTCATTCTTGGTCTTTGGTTCAGATGTCACATGCTTCTTTGAATTCTGGACACTTCTCTATCAGTTGTTCCTGTGAGTATTTTAATGGGACCTGCTCTGAGTGCTGGAAGATCCTCTTAGTTCTGAAGTCAGAGGGTCCAGGCAGAGACACTAGGTCATCTGAAGTTCAAGTACAGGCAGATAAGTGTAATTCTGATAGAGAATCCTGTGTCACTCTCAGATCCCAGAAGAGAGTGAAGAATGTAGTGGTGAGCAGCAGGCTGCATTCTCTCCTGGCTCCTGGCTGCCTGGCTAGCTTATGCCCCAAAATAACAACACACAAACTGTATTCATTTAAACACTGCCTGGCCCATTAGTTCCAGCCTCTTATTGTCTAATTCTCACATCTTGATTAACCCAATTTTAGTAATTTGTGTAGCACCACGAGGGGTGGCTTACCGGGAAGATTCTAGCCTGCATCTATCTCAGAGAGGAGAGTCATGGCGACTGCTTGAGGCATCTGACTAACTGCCCTCCTTCCCAGCATTCTGTTCTGTCTACTCCACCCACCTATGTTCTGACCTATCAGGCCAAGCAGTTTCTTTATTAATTAACCAATGAAATCATCAGATAGATAGAAGACACACCTACATCAGAAGAACAAATTGAAGCTGTAGAGTCTTCTGCATGTGGAGGGGCATCTGATAGGGCAGAGGGAAGCACACAATTTCTCCTTCTTGAAAGTGTACCCATATTTCATCTTCCCCAAGAAGCTGCCACAAAGGAGGAATTTGGACAAACTTTCTAGTTATAACACCACAGAAACTGGACTGATTGCTCTCTCCAAGCTGGCCCGGCAGCACTGAGGAGATAGAGAGAGTTCTTGAGAGTACTGCATACCTTACCAACTATCCACATTCCTTGGGAACTGTCACTTGTTCAGAACATATAATGAGATACGATGAAATTAGGCATTCTTTCTGGAGCCAGAGGGAGCCACTTCAGGTTTGTAAACATCAGTGCCCTAACTGAGCATGTGTAGAGGTAAAAGGTGGCAGAGCCAACAGGTAAACAAAGGCAAAGTCTTCTACTTGCCATCAAGTATCCATCTTTCATGTTCACGACAAGTGTCTTTGTTTTCCAGGAGACCGTATGGATTATCTGCCTCTCCGTCTACCTCAGTTCTGTCCTATCAACAGGCCAAGGCAGTTTCTTTATTCATTAATGGTAATCACAGCACACAGAGGGCATTCCCACATCAAACTCCCATCCTGAAGCAGTCTAAAGATCAGACCTCCTGCCCCTCGCTTAGTTATTTCACAAGTAAAAAAACACTCACTGGTCCAGAGGTGCCATAGGTCTTTGAAACTCTTGCATCAGAAACACAGGATGAAAACCAAATGCATATTTTCTTTTTATGTCAATACCAGAATAAGGCTTACATTTTGGAGGGAATACATAAGCAATAAAAAAGAAAGAAATTAGCTCAAGCTGTCTTACTTTTTGTTGCTGTTATAAAATGCCATGATGAGAAGCCACTTACGGAAGAAACACTTTATTCTTGGCTTACAGTAGAAAGGGAGAGTCCATAATCTGGGAAAGACAAGAGGTAGGTGTGACATTAGGGCCAAGCTTAAGCATTTGAAGAGAGCATGCCTAACCCCATAGGCAGAAGTCTTAGCACTGGCCTTTAATGTGTACCATCAGAGAACACCAACAGAAACACCAAATGCTGGCCAACACCAATCCACCAACTTTGGCAATTGCCTGGGCTCCCTTGCCTCCTAGGGCTTGAGGATCACTGGGTCCTTGCTTCAAATGTGGTCAGGAGGGTTCCTGGGACTGGGCCTGCCCTAATCCCTGCATAACACATGCATTGCCCTAATCCCTGCATTGGGTCGTGTCCAAGGAGCCACCAAGTGGGACATGGCTCTTGTCTGTCCTCGTGACCTTTGTGGCATGGGAACATCAAACACAGGCCATTCTCCAGGTAATGTTCTAGACCTGGCCATTGATGACTGAAGGGACCCAGGCTCCCTTAGATGACCACTGTCATCTCTGACAGGAAGCCCTGGTAGTCATTACAGTATTAGGGCAATCCATCTTCTTCCTCTTGGACACTGGGGCCACTTGCTTGGTCCTGATGGAGTTTTGGGGACCCACCTCTCCTTCTCATCTCCCTATTGTCGAGGCAGGGGGACAGCCTTTCCAGCCTCATCAGACCCCACCACTCAATTGCATTTTCAGGGGTATTCCTCTCTCTCATTCATTTTTAGTTGTGCCAACCTGCCCTGCACCTTTACTGGGAAGGGATCTTTTAGTCACAGTGGGAGCCTCTATTTCTTTTGCTCTCCCCAATTCACCTGACCCCAGACTCACCAGCAGCCCCTCTCTTCCTCCTCCTAGACACCCAACATACTGGTTCCAACACCCATTTCCTCTACAGCCTCCTAGGTGACCCCCAAGTCTGGGACACCCAAACCCATCTGTTGCTAACCACCATCATGCCCCATAATTGTCCAGTTACAGGACTTGCGTTTCTGAAGGACTATTACATCTCTTGTAAAGTTTGTCAAATGTCAGACCCCCAACTCCAGAGACTGCAGCCCTCCTTTTCCTACCCACCAGGCCAGAGGCTCCCTTCTGGAGACTGACCAGCAACTTGACTTTACCCACATGCCCACAGTCAGAGAGTTAGGCTCCTCCTGGTCTTGGTGGAGGCATTTCCCAAACATGAGGGCTAGACAGTCTCCAGCCTCCTCCAGGAGGTCATTCCATCAGACAGTGGTCCTGAATTCACCTCCCAGATTTCCCAAATCCTATCTAAAGTCCTCAGCATCCCTTGGCATTCCCATATCCCATACCATCTCCAGTCCTCAGGAAAAATAGAACGAACTAATAGTTCCTTAAAAAACACCCTTGTCAAAATGTCAAGGAACTGCACCTCCCCTGGGTAAAGCTCCTGCCCTGGGCTCTTCTCAGGTTCCAGGCTCTCCCCAGCTGGAACCTTACCAGCTCGCCATGTGAGCTCTTGTGTGGGCAGCTGGTTCTAACCGCTGATCTCTCAGCTAAATCCTCAACTCTCCCGGATCACCTGCTCCCGCCCTTTCTCTGCCATCTCTGCTTTCTCCTGTGGAACTTTACTGACCATTCCCTACCCCAACCATGCACCAATCCCTGTCCATCCCCAATCAGCATTGGGGATCAGCTCCTTCTCTCTCCTCCTGACCAACATCCCTCACCCTTTCTCCTAAATGGCAGGACTCCTTCAAGGTAATCCTGTCACCCCACAGCTGCTAAGCTTGAGGGCTTCCCTCATTGGATTCACTTATCCCACCTCAAGTCCCTTACTCCTCAGCCTCACGACAATCTTCCCTCATACACACCAACTCTAACAGGACCCTGCTCCCTCAAGCTTCAGAGGACAGCAAGATCAACTGCCTTGTCCCCAGTTCCAGAAGAATGAGGCTTTACCCGCAAGCCATGCTCAACTCTGCTGGATTGAGAACCCCCACATGGAAAGAATGCTTTTCTTCCTGACTCTCATCTCATTCTCCTGTCCCTACTAATCACACCCTGCTTCAGCAATTTCTTCTTAATTATCTCCAATGACACATCCACAAAACCTCTACTCAAACAACTAATCAGCTGTTGTTACAGGACTACCAACTGCTAGCCACAGAGCTGGAGGCGCAAGCCTACAGACCATGCCCGGGTGGCAAGAACCAATAGCACCCCAGAGGTATTCGTGCCCTCAGACTCAGAAACAGACTCACAGGACAGACTTCGGTGTGACTTTTTTTTTCCTATTCCTTTATTTTAAAGGTACCCACTCTATGATGGCCACCTCAGCAGTCAAGCACCTGTGTTTCCTGGGAAGCTGGAGGAGAAGTGGACGTCAGGGTGATGCTGTGGTGATGGGAAAGGACCAGTGCTAAGGCTTGTCTGTGTGGAGACAGGAAGGCTTCAGTGGTGAGAAGAAATGGTGGTTTGAGATGTGCAAAAGAATGAAACGTGTTCCGGATTTCTCTCGCACGCTGTGCTGCTGTTATATGAAAACTCTGAAGGTTCATAGTCTTAACAGTAATGATAAAATTCTGGTAAGCTGTTAATCTAGCCCTGGCAGAGTACCACCACTAACAGCATAGCCATGAGCTCAGGGTTTTGAACTCCCTCTGGTTGTTTCTAACTATAGACTTAAAAGGTGCCTTTTATTGTGCTAAAAACACCTGCCACAGCTTTCCAGATAGAAGAAAGGGTGTTAATGCTTTCAACCAGACTCATTCCTAGGTCCCTTATGACTCAAAGGCACAAGTCTACTGCGGGTTCTACAGTGTAAATTTCAGTACAGGTTACAAACCCTAGGAATGCTAATGTGTTTAAAACTTGTATCTTTTTGTAAATTCAAAAACCTCTTGTGTTGGCCGGGCGGTGGTGGCGCATGCCTTTAATCCCAGCACTCGGGAGGCAGAGGCAGGCGGATCTCTAAGTTCAAGGCCAGCCTGGTCTACAAGAGCTAGTTCCAGGACAGGCTCTAGAAACTACAGGGAAACCCTGTCTCGAAAAACCAAAAAAGAAAAAGAAAAAGAAAAAGAAACCTCTTGTGAACTCCAGGGGGTCAACTTGAATCCACCTGGAACAGGTCAGATGCCTTTCAGATGAGCCCTGTCAATCAACAGCCTACGTTTCTCCCTCTTTTCCCACCCTCCCTCAACTACCAGGACCTAAGAAAACATTTCCCCCTAAGCTTAACTTACCTTCTGCTCTGCCAGCATCTTGCCATGTCCAGGTGTCACCTTAATCTGCACCTGGGACAGCTTCACAGTGAGAAGCCCTGGTGTCCAGCTCCAGACTGCTTCAAATGGAGACCTGCACTTCCCGAGCACCAGACGGTCCCACAGAGCCTGGACAGCAAAGTAAAACAGCCACCTGTCCCTGGACTTATCCAGTACCCCAGCTTTCTCAGGTTCCCCACAGATGTCCATGCCCCCGGGAAACAGGAAGCAGTCTTGAGGACACAGCACCCTCATTCCTGATTCACTTTCCTATTTTTTTCACCTTTTTTGTAATAAACAAAAGGGAGAAATGTTAGCATTCAGGCATTACACTGGCTCACCCTTGGGGTCTTCAACTGTGGCCACTAAGAGCACTCCTTGTGCATAGGCTCTTATTAGTATTCAGGCATCTACACTGGCCAGTGCTAAGGTTCCTGACAGAATACGTCATCAAGCCGCTGCTATGCAAAATTCTCCTTGTGTGCGTGCGCTATACCTCTTTATAAAAAGCAGGCCCCTCCTCTCTCTCTCTCTCTCTCTCTCTCTCTCTCTCTCTCTCTCTCCCTCTCCCTCTCCCTCTCTCTCTCTCTTTCTCTCTCTCTCCTGCTGCTCCCAACCCCAAAGGCTGGTCTCTGTGTCCTTCTCCTCTCCCCCAATAAATCTCCCATGTGAGCTCTGTTGTATGGTGTACTTTCCTTCCTGCACTGCCAAACAACAACAGTAATTCTTTGGTAACACAACACCTGACTCCCCCTATTCCCACTCCCCTCCCTGGAAAAGTGAAAGGCCAGATGGCTATCCAATTAGTCCAGCCTAGATATTTGGGCAAGAGCATTGACCCCCCCCCCCCCCCATCCACCACCCAAAAACACAAACCTGGCTCATTCAATTGGAACCTTGGTGTTTTGGTTCAAAGGACCCATGGTGGCCTAGCACCATATTGGGAAGCTTACCAGAAATAGATTTCATCATTGCCCTGTATAGTCTTTGCCTTTGTGTCTGCAGAGTTAGGGCGATTTACTGCCCTTCTTTAAGAATCCCAGTGAGGAAGGTAGGGCTTGCATACCGGCACTTTACACACAAGGGGCTGTAAGCAGAGTTAGAGCACTTGAATTTGCAACTGTCATCACAAGCTTGCTAGATCCCAGTTATAATCTACCTGTACCAGACTGCATCAGGGTATTTCCAAATCATCAGGACTGACACTGAAATGAAAAGGATGTTAGTTAAAAGACAATATGTGCGTGTGTAACTAGTTTACTAAAATCTATTTTATGCTGTATGGATGTTGAAGTATACGAGTAAATAGTTGTTTCTGTTGTGTAAACAGAAAAGAGCTCCTCATAATTCACCAAGGTAGGAACATCATCAAGAAACATTAACAGCAGGCAGGGCTGATCAACACTGGAGGTCATCCCTAAACAGCAGACAGGGCTGATCAACACTGGTGTTTATTCTTAATAATAAGGAGGAGAACTGAATAAGCAAATATGCCACTGGCCACAAACCATAACCAAGCAGTAAATTGCTTCAACATTGTGCTCAAGGAAGATAAATTAACTAAAGTTCCTCAAGGAAAAATATGCAGATTTTTATCTCTCACTTCATGAGATAAAAATACTTGACAGATTCTATTAAATTAGCATAAAATATTAATAATGCAGAATATAAGTGTTTTGAACGTACCAACAAAAGCATATCCTGAAACACTAGGCCAGTCAGCTCTCTAAGCAGGCTGAGGTTAAGATACAGCATAGAGTGTGTAGACAGAAAACATCTCACTGCTGCAGCGAGTCCCACCAATGTCTCACTGCTGCAGTGAATTCCTCTGATGTCTCACTGCTGCAGTGAATTCCTCTGATGTCTCACTGCTGCAGTGAATTCCTCTGATGTCTCACTGCTGCAGTGAATTCCACTAACGTCTCACTGCTGCAGTGAATTCCACTGTATCTCACTGCTGCAGTGAATTCCTCTGATGTCTCACTGCTGCAGTGAATTCCACTGACGTCTCACTGCTGCAGTGAATTCCACTGTATCTCACTGCTGCAGTGAATTCCACTGATGTCTCACTGCTGCAGTGAATTCCACCAACATCTTCCTGCTGCAGTGAGTTCCACTGATGTCTCACTGATGCAGTGAGTTCCACTGTATCTTATTCTATTGGGAAGATTGTTTGGGGTAGACAGACACAAATCAGGAAGAAAACCTATATAGCTTCTAGGGAAATATTGTTATTGCCTACAGATAATTACAGGTTTCTCCAAAAGAAACCAAAAAATACATCACTTGTTAAAGTTTTAAAAACACAGATGAATACATTTCTGGGTGTGGTGTTTCTTTTTCAAACATTATGCAGATTATGGTACGTTTTACTTTTAAGACTCGCTTCATCATTCCACAAGGAACTTGCATGTGGTACTGCCCTCCACCATAACATTGACATTACAGCCTCCACCATGACATCGACCTTACAGCCTCCACCATGACATCAACCTTATAGCCTCCACCATGACATCACCCTTACAGCCTCCACCATGACATTGACCTTACAGCCTCCACCATGACATCAACCTTATAGCCTCCACCATGACATCACTCTCACAGCCTCCACCATGACATCAACCTTATAGTCTCCACCATGACATCACCCTTACAGCCTCCACCATGACATCACCCTTACAGCCTCCACCATGACATCACCCTTACAGCCTGCACCATGACATCCACTTTATAGCCTCTACCCATGACATTGACCTTACAGCCTCTACCACGCCGTTGACCAGATTCTCCTTAGAAGCAAAGAGCTGAGGAGTTCACAAACCTTTTCCTCACGTGTGGTTTATCTTCTCACAACAGGCACATTTATATGATGAAATTGAAGATAAGGGGGGAAAGGTTAATATCATTTCTATCCCTACAGCATTTTTGTGATCGACATCATAGGCCACATGCTTTAAAACATTTCTTCCCTTCTAGATTATAATCTCCATGAGGGCAAACCATGTTGTTTGTTTCTTTGTTTGATTACTACCCACTAATATAGAGAAAATTTTAAAAATCAGTTATAGAAATTAGTGCAAAATAAACAAGAAAGAGTAAAATAAAATGCCCTAGCCAAAGGATACTTATATTAAATAATCCTAGGTTAAACTTTGAATGAACTCAATAGATACTTGTCTGGGGAATTAGTGGAAAGATGGTGTCAGGGTTAGGCAGATCCAGAAACCAGATCTAAGCTATATAGGGGTCCCAAGAAAGGCGATTTTTCTTGTGATTTTCGTATCTTAGAATACTTGTCAGGTTTATTTGAGTTCAGGGTTTTGGTTGCCTATTTTGGTTCATTTGGAATTCAGGTCAGATGTGGTGACTCATATTATAAGCATTCTGGAGGCTTAGGCAGGAGGATCGGGAGTTCAAGGCCACCCTCAAACTACATACAGAGTTTAAGGCCACCCTGGCTACATGAGGCTCCATTTCAACACTTCCTTTCTGAAATAAAAAACAAAGAAAAAAGTTTGGATGAGTTTTACTTATATTATACACTGCTCCTCAGTGTGTCATCTGGATTTCAGGCCACTCAGTCAGCAGTGTGCTGAACTCAGCTGTGGCCTTAGCTCCACACGCAGAATACATCATACAGGATAAGGCACAAAGTTGGAGCACACTTTTCAGGAAGCCTATAAGAGTGTTAAAAAGTCCAGGCTTTCTGGGGAGACTCTGAGACAGAATATAAGATCCTAGAGGTTCTCTTTAGAGTTCGTGAAATCTTGTCTTTCAAAGCCTCGTCTTTGAAGCAATCTATCCCTCTACAGCTGGCATCTGGGATAGTGCTGTTCCGTGAGAGGGAGACAGGGCTCGCTGTGTAGATTCTTGATGTCCAGCGGAAGTGGAATACTAATCGCATAGGTGCCATATGCTATTTAAAACTGTCTAGAAACTGCACTGAGAAAAGACAGCCATTAAAAAGACACATGACGCTCAGGAGATTAATTTCAATAATAAATTTAACTCTGATATTCATAATACAATAAATTCACCATGAAATTGTTTTAGCATCATTTGAAATACTTTATTTTTGAAAACATAGGTGTGTGTGTTTGTGTGTGTGGAGAGTGCTTGCATGCATACAGCATGTGCCAATCTGGAGAAACAGAGTTCAAGTACTTGGCAGCCACAGCTGTCTAGTGGTTATCTAGACAAAACCATGCTGGGTTTGTAAGGACATGGGAAGTAGAGGCAGGAGGATCATAAATACAAGACCAGTTTAAACTACATACTGAGTTTGAGGATAACCTGGGCTACATAAGAACTTGTTTCAAAAGAAATGGCAGCAACAAAGAATAAAGGAAGATCCAGAAGAGAGACAAGACCAAATTACAATTTCCATATAGCACAGCATTTACAAATCACTCACAACAGAACAAGGAGAGAGTCTCCCACTTAGGGCAAAGACTCAGAACCCATGAGAAGGAGATGATTTCAGAAGCCAGCCGCCGCACCAAGTACTTCTGCAGTGGAGCACTGGACAGACAGTGGATTCGGTTCCGCTCTGTCATTAATCTCATTAGAGGGGCATGGCTGAGAGGGAACGGCCGAGGGAGTGGCCACAGACCCACTGCGGGGGCAATGAGGCTGCTGGAAAGCAAGTTAGCTGCATGAAGGTGATGTGACTTTGAGCTTCTGTTCCCAAAGAAAGGACACATGCATGCACGCTGATCAGGATGCTAGGAGAGAGAACACTGGCATGATGAAGGGAACAAATTCCAGGAGAAAGAGGAGGCTGGGATCAGACAGCGGTCTCACCCTCACTAGAGGCATTGTACCTTCTCCCACACTGATTAAGAGAAACAGCGACTCTGGTGCAGGCGGGCTAAGCGTTTGGAGATGGGGAGAAAAGGGAGTTCTTTGTCTAGTGCCTGCTTTGACTTTCTTGGTGAAATACAATGCAAGGTCCAGGGTGGAAGGGCACAGGTGCATGGAATTTGAGGAGAGAGGATGAAGTGGGAAGCAGCTTTGAAGTGTGACAACTTGCACATTGTCGGCTCCGGTGGCTGTGAGGTTTGCGATCAGGTTATGTTTTGTGGTTGTTATATTGCTGAAACATTCAGCTACGGGGATTGCAAGTCCAGAATAGATCACAGGAGGGTTTATTCATGTTTCAACTTAGCCCATTTAGTTCCATATGAGGAAAGTGGGCTTATTTAGTGGTGTGGCGCATGCACGTGTGTATGTTCTTTTACACGCAGGTGCATGGGTATGTGCGCGCTCACATATGTGGAGGGCAGAGGTCAGCCTTGGCTGTTGTTCTTCAGCAGTCATCCACCATGTTTTTTTTTTCCCTGAAACAAGGCCTCTCACTGGCCCAGAGCTTGCCAAGTAGGCTAGACTGATTGGCTAGCGAGTCCCAGGAATACACTTGTCCCTGCCTCCCCAGCACTGGAATTGTAAGACTGATCACACACCGCAGTTCTATGTGTGGCTTTTGGGAATTGACTTCAGGTCTTTATGTTTATGCAGCAAGACCTGATAGAGCTATCCCCACGCTCCGCTAGTGTCTTTCAAATGAATGATTATAACGGAACTCCACAGACTCCTCTCCAGTCAAGCAGGAAAGGAGGGCACCAATGGCTGTCAGTGGTCACTCTTGTGCATTGGTCATCCAAGGAGGTCAGGGAATTCTCATGATAAAAGTAAGAGCAAGTGAGCTGGGTGTGTACGCGCTACCGTTCACACAGAACAGCCCTTCAAATTGTGGTTGGGAAGATCACAAGGTTCATGCTGTGTAAACGAGGTGGAATAAAGGTTTCTGGAAGAGAGGAGCTAGAGAATGAGGTGGCTGGTGAGAGGCACGGGGTGTCTACAAGGATCTGTGATGCTGATGTCTCCAGAACTGATAACAGGCATGGAAGGGAAAAATTTTGCTGCTAAAATCGTCATCAAAGAAGTGGGTGTTTAGAGGTTCCTAGCTAACAAAGTTGAGTACCAAGTGCTGAAAGGACCCGAGATTTTTAAGGCAGGAGAGATACAATAGTCCAGGAAAGACTAGCAGCAAGGGTGAGGTGGCAAATGGAAGAAAACAACTGTTCCCAGAAAGGATCAGGACTCACCGGGTCCAAAGACAGAAGCAGTGTTAATGCCATTGTCCACCACCAGAGAGCCCTTACATGGGACGCACCGGAGAGGACACCTTCCCAAACCGCATGACACAAGCCCACAGTGGAAGGGAGAGCCAGAGGCACTGAAGAATCAGGGCCATCTGTGGGTCAGTGTGAGTTCCAGGTGACCCACGTAGTAGAAGGGAGAGAGGGTCAGAAACATGGGTGTACAAACATGCCAGGGGACCTGGGTGAGGGGGGCATTGTGGGAGCCCAAGGAAGCTCAAGCTTTGTAAAGACTTCAGCCAAAGATTGACCTAATCATAATCTAGATCTAGAATCATAATCTAGAACCATTTATACCGTTTAACATAATTTCCCCCAAGCCTCTGGCTTTTTGATAGGATTTTAAAATATAGGATTAGCCGGCGGTGGTAGCTCACACCTTTAATCCCAGCACTTGGGAGGAAGAGGCAGGCAGATCTCTGTGAGTTTGAGGCCAGCCTGGTCTACAAGAGCTAGTTCCAGGACAGGCTCTAAAACTATAGTGAAACCCTGTATCGAAAAACATATATATGTATGTATGTATGTATGTATGTATGTATGTATGTATGTATATGATTAGACACATGTATCATCTGCAGATGCTATGTGCAGTTAGCCATTGCCTGAAATTATTTGGGTGCAGGTGTTGCAGAGTTGATAATTTAGTCCACAGAGGCAAGGTCAAGCAAATTTGTGTGATTTCTAGCCATTGTTTCTCTTCCACCTGCCACCAAAAGCATATACGAAGATTAAGTTACTTGGATATTGAAGAAGCCACACATACGGGGATGGCTGGCCTCAGTCTTGGTTTTCTTTTGTTGTTGTTGGTGGTGGTGGTGGTTTTTTTATTTTGTTACAGGCCTCTGAGTATTTCCACGTGACCTCACCCTAAGCCTGGATCAAGGCAAGCAGCCCTGAAGTATGTAGACATTTTTCATTTCCAGGGCTAGGGACTGATCTAGTTTTCCTAGGGGTTCTTGGGTCCCCAACAGGTCCCGATAAACTTCACTTGCTTCTGAAGCCTTTGAAACCAAGGTGGGTGCTATTGAATTGCTGAGGCAGAGCCAAGAATTCAAATTTCTGTCTTGTGCCACCATGCACCTCCCTTTTGAGGCCTTCAGTTTCCACAGTGACTGTGTGCTGTGACTCCCCAGGCATTGGTAGGAGCCTGACCGTGAGCTGCATTACGGCAGAGAGTAGCATGCTTCCCTTCCATCTCACATTCTCCTCAGCACGTGGGGTATTTGGTGTGGGAATCAGAGGACCCTTGCAATTGGGATTTTGGAGAGACTCACAAGGTGAAAGGTCTGATCCTATTTGAACATAGCAAATATAAACAGATACCTGTCCCTCTCTACCCTTACCATTGCTGGTGGCTCTCCATGTACTTCCTGGTCTCAGCTGCTGTCCACACTAGCCTCATGGAGACCCTGGATTCTGACTCTCTCCTCATTCCTTCCTCTGAAAATTAACTTCACACCAAGCTAACAAGTTTCCCATTTACATTCTATCCAATCAAAGGTGACCAGTTTTGGCAATAGCATTCAGAAAACATCTAGTGAGCAGTAAGTCCTAGCCAAGATCAAATCCTCACTCTGTGATTTAACTAGCTATGAAATCGGGTGGGTGGCTCAAACTCTCTGAGCCTCAGCTATGTTGGTTGAAAAACGACGATAATAAGATCACATACTTTAACTATTGGGAAGACCGAATGTCATAGTGTATATAGACCTTGTACTCCTTGCTAATCCACAGTGACTGGCTGTGCTGCCATGGCTGCTATGACACTGTGGCTACAGATGACATTTCTGTCAAGGCTCATAGCTCTAGGAAAGGTGTCAGTGACTGCACAGTGGACTCTCCCAAATCGAGAGTCAGGAGCTTTCCAGCTCGTATTGGAGGGTGGTGGAGGAGGATTCCATCTCTCTCCCTGAGAGGGAACACACACTAGTACAACCTACAGACACCGAACCTCTCTCAAGAAAGTAGATGGGCTCCAAGCAGTGAAGTTATAAAGCCCATGATGGGATTGTTGAGAATTGTCTTCCAGCAAAAGTTCAAAGTGGCCACTTTCCAAACCCCTGGCTGACATACAGCCTAAGCACAGAAGTGTCCAACTCTTGGGGTTTATAAAAGGCTAGTGAGTTAAAATAAACAAAAAGCTGAATTCCACACACTAGCCTGCTTGCTACCTCCTGCTCTTCATTCAATCCGTTGTCCTCCACTGAGCTTTGCTTTGCTTTTTATCAAATGTGCACTCATTCGGTTGCCATAGAATCAAGGCCCTCCACTGGTAGTGATGGAGCCAGGTGAGAGGCTGTGCCTATGCTGCTGATGGAGCCAGGTGAGAGGTAGGTGTTTGTAGTGGGGAGCAGCGGGCCGTGTTCCCGCCGCCCGGCTTTCGGCGGCCGGCTAGCTTAAAACCCGAAATAACAACACACAAACTGTATTCACTTAAACACTGCTTGGCCTATTAGTTCCAGTCTCTTACTAGCTAATTCTCACATCTCTTGCTTTAACCCATATTGAATAATCTGTGTAACACCACAAGTGGTGTCTTACCTGGAAAGATTCAGCATGTCTGACCTGGTGGCTGGCTTCATGGCAACTGTCTCCCTGAGGAGAGGCACAGCAGTCTGCCCCAGAGAGCAGAGGCATGGCGATTTATCTCACTTAGGAGAGGTGTGGCATCTGACTGAGCCACCTACCTCACTTCCTTCTTCCTGTTCTGTCTACTCACCTAAGGGCTGGCCAAGGCAGTTTGTTTATTAACCAATGAGAATCCTCCATCAGGTGTTGTCGTAGTTCCTTCTACAGATGGCGTGATTTCCACAGCTGATAGGGTTGGAATCCTGGCTCCTGAAGAACTCTGTTGCCTCTGTTGCCCAGTGATTTTCTTTTCACTCCTATTTATTGATTTTCAAAAACGGCTTTTAGTCTTTTTGTGTTAACCCCAGATTCTTGTTTTAAAAGAAAGAAACGAAGAATAATATATTGATACTACACATACATGTAACCATATTGTAATAATTCTTCATTAATTTGACATGTCAGAGCATGAGGGAGAAGAGTAGAAACTGGAAAAGGTTTCCTCATTTTATATCCCATTTACTTCCACCTTTGCAAAAATTGGTAGCTCACACACACACACACACACACACACACACACACAATGTCTAAACAGGAAAAAAAACACAGGTATAGAGGTTACACAGAAGATGCTCTGAGATACCAGCAATTCGAATTGTCACACTCCATGGCTCTTTGTCTGTACTTCTTTAATTCATTTATTTAATTCCTCTCCCATAGACTCTTGTGCATGTGACTGTGTGTACGCATGTGTGCATGTGTACACGTGTTTTGCTATCAAGTCTGTACATCCTCTGAGATTACAGTATATCTGGGCTTATTTCTGTGTGGAAACACATTCGCATTGCACACAGACACATGTTCTCAACTTCTCTGTACTCCACACACAAGCATTTGGGCAGAGAACATGCACGCTGATGCTCATCGCTATGTGCCTAGTCAATAGCCCTCTTCTTTTTTTTAGTAGCCAAGATCTGGGTTATGCAGGGAAGCAATGCATTCAGCCTTCAAGCCTGCTTCACTGCTTCTCTTGCAGCTGAGGGTGGTTAATGAGTCCAAGCAGAAGCTTCTAGAAAATCTCTGAAGAATTAGACAGCTCTTTCTTCACCTCCCACCTCTCTGCACAGACGGTGTGGTACGTAAACCTGATATGTGTCTTGGACCATGGGAAACATAAGGATGCTTGCCCTGGGCTAGAGGCAGTTAGAGCTCTCACGTCACCTTTTCTCACTGCCGTGTGACCAACTCTAGATCTGGCCACACTACAGTGAGAAATGGTTTATCTTTTCAACATCACCATCCTTCTGATTTCTGTGGCTCAAAGTCCGGTCCACCCCCAGAGGAATCAACTCCTAGTTTAAATGAACAAAAGGAGAACACTAAGTAAAATAAAACTAAGAATTTCCTGAAATGAATTTAGATGTCATATCTTTGCACTCTTTGTCAATAGTAAACCGGAAGGTAAGTCAAGGAAAGGATTGCTTTATTCTATTGTAAGAAAATAAAAATATTGTCCTCCTGTTCAGAGGACTCTCGCCCCAGAGTTTTTCTTTGAAATGCCCATTCATTTTGGTGGAATGTTTCCAGTCCACACATTTCTTCCTTCTCTTGCGTTCATGAGCTGCATCTGTTAACTTCCTGTGGCATCTCCTGAAACTCCAAAGGCCTGTGGTCTCGCTGGGTTTACTATTCTGAAGAATCGAAGGAGGTGGGGGGTGAGAGTTGGGACAGGATGAGAATATAGTGCAAGCTGTAAGTATTTCATAACCAGCCTTGGAGCAGAAGGAAGCTGAGGTGGGCATTTGCCAGGGTCTGTATGGGAAATAATCTCACAGGCTGTGTGAGCCCCTGACTTGCAGATCTGGCTCCAGATCTGGCCCTTGACTCAGCTGAGAATTTAGCAGTCAGCTCCTAGATGCCTCTGAGCCTGCCTGCAGCAGCTGACTGCAGGTGTCTTGTATCTGTAACTCCCTCAGGGTCTCAGCAGGTCTCACAGGGTCCAGGAAGGGAGCAGTAACTGAACCAGGCCATAGCTGCAGCACAGCATTGTGTCAGCTATCTTCTATTTAAAACAAAACAAAACAAAGCAGTATCGTATATACTTATTACCCTTCAGCCAATATTCAGAGCAAGAAGGTAGAAATGTTGGTGCATACCACCCACCTTGTTCTCACACATACACACCCCTACACACACACACACACACACACACACACACACACACACACACACACGATGCCCTATACTCTGTGTCGCTATCCGGGCTCTGTGAGTTCTGGGCCCCGTGTTCTCTGGACCTCTCTGAAGAAGGAGAAATGGAGACACAGGAGCACTTCTCCCCATCCCACTCAGCCTGTGGCAGTAGTTACTTCCTGCTTGCTGTGTTCTCATGAGGTGGGGAAGAACGAGAGCAAGCGCCCCGGCATCTCTTCACATAAGGGCCCCGATCCTGTCCTGAGGGCCCCACCCTCAGGACCTCATCTAACCTTAAGTACTCCCAGCAGCTCCAGCACCAAATACCATCACCTCTGGGGCTAGTACCTAAAGACATTAAGTTACTTTAAAGATTAAGAAACGGAGGCTGTTCAAGGCAAAGCATCCAGCTCAGAGCCCTAGATGGTGGATCATAGAACTGAGATTCGCATGCAGCCTGGCTACCTTAGATGACAAACCCTTGACTCTTGCACCAGGCTGCTTTTCAGTCTCGTAATCAGACAGGTAGTTGATCATATAATTGAACCAACACGATTTTACCAAATTCCTCT
Organism: Arvicola amphibius; assembly: GCF_903992535.2. Taxonomy (NCBI): domain Eukaryota; kingdom Metazoa; phylum Chordata; class Mammalia; order Rodentia; family Cricetidae; genus Arvicola; species Arvicola amphibius. The sequence goes on along the minus strand of NC_052049.1, from coordinate 83,180,901 downwards.
GACGCGTACTAGCCTGTAGGAAACAGTCCATGCTCTGTATGCCACAAAGTGACTGATGGGGTACTTTGAAATACAGAGCTAACATCTGTCCATCTTTTCACAGTTCCTACCCGCTGACTCATTTCCCCCTTCTCCTTACAATGTGACTGTCGCTGCAAAGGCAGATCAAGGCAGAGCCTGAAGGTTGGAGAGAACAGGCTAATTGCGCTGAGTCATACAAAGGACACAGGGACATTGAGGCCCAGAACTGCTGTCCTGTCCTGATGGTCCTGACTACATCACCACGCCAGGCAGGACCAATGGCAGTGTCCTTTAAAGGTTAGTCCCGAAGCAAAGGCCTCTGCTCCTTCAATTATTTCAGGCTTAGCTCCTGCTGTCAGAGCCATTTACTGGTGTCTCAGATAAGAGATCTGAAGGTTTTCCAGTGGCCCCTTTGAAGTCACCTACTTCAAGGGCAGCGCTTTGCAGAGAAGGGGCTTTCCAAGTGACTGAGTGTGGAGGGTCAGGAGAGATCGCAGTGGGGACATCCAAAGTCCTTGCCTGGTGGCAGCTGGCTCCACAGATAGTTGAATGACCTCATCTGTATAAAAATAGGCCCTTCTAAAGACCTTGAAAACATCTTGTTCTCTTCAAAAAGGCTAAAGAGCACTCTCCTCTTTGTCTGATCCCCTGATTGCCTTAGCACCCTCTGCTAGACTGGAAGGACCAGAGAGGACGTGTGAGCCCTGTAAAGGAGGATGGACAAACCGAGAGTCATAGTTTCGATGTCTTATCTAATTCACACAACTCATTGGTATATAGAGCATTTGATTAACAGGTGACGTTTCTCTGTGTGCTGTGGATTGGGCATTAGGCGAGGAGATGTGGGTTTATTGGAGAGGGAGCCCTGTCTTAGAAGGTCCCTATAGAAGTTGAGACAAGCACACCAACTCTGGTGGGTCCAAATCAGCAGTGAGAATATTGGTGAGAACTCAAACGGTGTCCCTGGAAATAGCCCAGTATTAGGGGACTGAGAGCCCAAAATTTATTCCATTCCCAGAAGTGAAGACTGTGGAAGAAAAGCCCTTGTCTATGCCTGTCTAGTCTTTGGCATTACCCATCGCCTTTGCAGCAGGCTTCCTGAAAGAGGAACCCGGAGATCTTTTTAAGAGAATCAACTTAGAGCTTCCTGGGACCCAAGTACAACACTAGGGAGCCTTTGCTGCATGACCTGTGCGTCACCCCAACCTCAGGTCCTGCGGCCACACAGCAGATGGCTGGAGGGCACAGAGTCCAGCCCTCTTGCTCAGGGAGGAGAGATTTCTAAGGAATCCTCTGTCTCCCGGGGATGAAGGCACAGGCCTGCAGGGCCTGCTGGCCCAGTCCTTTGGCCTCCTTTGGACAAGGAGGTCTTGATACTCCAAGGCACCCTGGGGGATACTGACAGCAACAAAGCATAAACCAAACTGGAGCCTCCTGAGGTCAGTTATAGGAGAACCTCGATGTTAGGCTTCTCTTGAAATTGGAGAAGCGTTGGAGCCAAGAAGTAAGGGCATCCAAATCCTGGCATGACCCAAATGTTGGGGGTGGGCTGTCCCTTCAGAGTTTGGTGCTAGTCCCACACACCCCTGCAACACACACACATGCATGCTTCTTCCTTGCTCCTGCCAGCAGAGGCCCTCTCCTCTTGGTTTACTTCTGCTCCTTTTTCCTTTCATCTGCTCAGTTGCCAGCTTCTTCAAAACACAGAACTAACAAATGCATACACATGTGTGTGGATCCTAGTTACTAAATGGCTCTTGGTCTTCTGTTTGGTTTATGAAACTTTCCAGAAATGTATGTCATCAGAAAATGGTCCCCATTCGAATGTCCTTGTCGTGGAGGTTGAGTGGACAGACTTTAAAGTAGCTCATGGTCTCTATATTCTGCATTCCTTACCCCCGAATCCTTCTCACCATTGCGGGTTTACTGTATTTGTTTAAACCCGTTACCAGTAGCAGAGGTGAGGCAATGGCCATTTGTGTGCATCTGCAATTCCAGGAGAGCATTTCCCCAGGCAGGCCTCCTATGCAAAGAACTCTGATAAGCAAGTGTTGAGGCCAGTCCTAAGCAGAGGGCCTGGATCAGCTGTGTCCACACTCCTGGCTCTCACAAGCTGTGGGATCCCAAGCGTGTGTTGCTTTAGGATGTTACTTTTCTGAGGACACTACAGCTTTGGGTGGCTACGAGTGGGGGGCACCATTCTGACACTTCTGGGTAAGGAAGTGGGAAAGCATACGTGAAAAAGAGGAATGGCAGATGGTCTTACCCTTTCTCACTGCGGCCCTTCAGATCTGTTCTCAAAGGATCACTAGTGAAACACACACCTTCCCTACCCTCAGCCTTGAAGAAGGCTTTTTATTGACATGCCCCTCTTGTGCATTCATCCAGTGAGCATTTTGTACTGGAGACCCCCACTGTGGGGTTTCTGCCACAGTGGTTTATACTCCCCGTGGTGGCTTTCTGCACGCAAATGATTAGATGCTTCAGGGTGTCAGCTGATGGTCTCCAGAGCAACACTTACAATGCCTGCTCTCTCTCTCTCTCTCTCTCTCTCTCTCTCTCTCTCTCTCTCTCTCTCTCTCTCTCTCTCCACAGAGCAGACTCTTTACAGGGCAGCTCTGGCTGTCCATTGAGAACATAGACAATAAGTCACCATGTAAAAACAATTGCCAAGGCATTTCGACGGCGAGGTTCCCAGCACAAAGGAAAGCACAGGGTTACCTCGGCATTGAGTGTGGGACCCTGAGCTGGGGGTGCAAGCTGGGCATAAAAGACAGAAAGGAGGTTGTTTGCCAGGAGGTGGGTGTGAACATGAGAGAAGGAGCTAGACTGAGGTTCTGCTAGAATAACAGCCTGGGAAAGACAGGGGAGAAAGACTAACGTTTGCTAAAGAACGGACAAGAGACCACTGTCTGGGAACCAGGGCAGAGACTGATAAGGGTCAGTTCATACACTACCTGGTGAAGCCACCTATGACTGCATTTTTATTCTGCAGATGTTTCAGTGTGGATGAAGGATGATTTTCTGTCTCAGTTAGGCGATTAAAGGGGGAAAGGTCAAGGGAGGTCAATAAACATAGAAGCACAGATCCTTGGCAGAGCCGAGGAAAACAGAGGGGGTGAGCCAAGTTCATAGCCATGGAATTAGGACAGAAGACAGACTCCTCAATCAGTTGGCGAATAAGCTCAGTTTGAGCTGAGAGCTGAGAGCCATGGGAACACGAAAGCCCAGGATCTTGGACCAGACTGAGAACAACAAGAGAAGCCAGGGCTCACCTTCCATGCACACACATACACATGCACGCATGCACACACACACACACACACACACACAAACACACACACACACACACACACACACACACACACATACACACTCCGTAGAATCAACTCGACCAGCAGTCGTTGACCAAGGCAGCTCTTTAGGAGCTAACTTTTGATGAAAAAGAGAACCAATAAGCTATACTATTTCACCAAATGTAAGCTAGCAGAGAAGATCTGCAGACTTGAAGGCTGGAGCCTTGGGTGTCCTGGGTTGCTTGTTAACCAATCTGACCCCCCAGTACCTCACTGGTACTTGCTTTGGATGTAGTTTTTGAATGTATCTCCTGAGCGTGGCAATGTAAGTGAACATAGTGGGAGGTTAATCCTCAGAGGAGACCAATAGTTTCTGTGGCACCTCCGAAAGTTCTAATGAGAGGGTTATTGCCCCATAGCAAGGCTGAGCCCTCCCCATTCCACTTGTGACCTTCCTGTGCATATGCTCCACCATTGTACAATCCACTAGGGCATGATGAAGTCACAGCGGGCACAATGCTTTGGACTCTCAGCTTCTAGAACCATGAGCCAAACACACCTCTTTTCCTGTAGTGTATCCAGCCTCAGGTTTTCTGTTACAGCAATAAGAACACACAGTTGGTCATGGGAGGAGATTATCAGTGTCAGGAAGGGTTCTTCGCACTGCCATTAACCACCACAGCTACTGCTGATCTCACGAAGGCTGGTCTGTAAGAGCATGTGATGGAGTGAGGGTCCTAGGAAGGAGGATTGGGGACGTCACCATGGGAAGGAAATGTAACCTGCCGTGGCCCGTGGAAGTAAGGGAGCTGGCATCGTATAGCTCAGGGACTCAACAGTGTGCTTCGGTGACACTGTGAAGTCAAAAGCCCCAAGGACTCGTAGCCGGCTGTTTGCTGTTTTTATCCACCAGTTTCCCTCAGATCACATCGCTGTTGTCGTCACGAATTCCTCCTTCTCAGAGCAACGGTTTGAGTTAGACTCATTTCCTGTTTTCATCCCACAGAGACCAACCAGCGTACGATGTCTGACGGTACTGAGCGCCTGGAGAAGGGAGGGAAAGGGAGAATCTCTGTGAGACAATGTGTGGCAAGGAGAAGCTTGGGGTCAAGGAGACACACTGGGGAGAGGTGAGAGAGGACAGAAACCAGCCTGACAGACAGACCCTGCCCTAGCTGCTGCTTGCACATCTGCCTCCAGCAATGCAGCCAGGAACAGCTCACATTTGGCCTGGAGAGACCACCCACCCCTTGCTGGAGTCTGGGGTTTCTCTCTAGTCTTGCGTCAGCAGACTTGTGTATCTGATTCTTTGCTTCCTGTATGGTTTTGGCTGGCAGAGCCTCATGGAGCATTAGCTGTGCCAATCTAATGATAGTTAATAAGATGCAGGGTGCTGGAGATCTTGAGAACGGAATCAGATGTAGAGACTAAGGAGCCTGTCTGACCTGGGTGACCTCAAAGTTGAGGGCACTGCCCCTGCAAGTACTTTAGGCATTCCAGGGAAGATGGGTTGTTGAATTAGATTTGGGGAAGGGTAATATGACCAAGTTAGAGCAAATTCTTCCAAAGCCACTAAAGAACTATACAGATTGGCCTTTCTTTTGCTGCGTCTCCATCAGCCAAGCAAGCATGTCCAAGTTATGTAATCCATCCCATCTCCATTTCCTCTCCAGGAAAGTAGAGCTAAGAGCACATACCACATGAGTGCAATGGGGAATAGACAAGGTACTCTATATTCTGGTCAAATGGCATCAGAAGTTTATGGCCAGGAAAGCCTAAGCCAGCCGTGTGGGGACCTGTATGGTGAAGAAAGCAGAGAGCTGTGGTTTATATCTGGAATGTCTGTAGGCTCATGCTGGTGGTGCTAGTTTGGAGAATCTGGAACTTTTAGGAGGTGTGGGCTAGCTGGCAGAGGTAAGCTATAGCCCCACTCCAGGTTCTGGTACTCTCTCTGCTTCCTGTTTTCTACTGTGTGGATTCTGCCATGTGCTCCTTCTACAGATGCCCTCCATCATGTCTTCTCCACTATGGGCAGAATCCAGGAGCCAAAACAAGCAAACAAACAAACAAAAAAACCACTCCCTCTTTCAAGTCCTTTCTACCAGGTTTGACGTCACAGGGACATGAAAGTCATCAATACATGGAAGAACAGGCAATCTACTTGAACTTCAACTCAAGAAGCATAACTCTTCTAGTCTGGAATACCCAGAGTTAGTGCACCATGATGGAAGCTCCCAGACACAGCCAAGCTCTTTTCCTTTTCTCATCGGGTCACTAGCGACATCTCCCAACCCCCAGGAATCCAGATGAGGTTCTGTAACTCTGGTCGAGCGAAGGTGGGTTTTTCTGTATAGTCTCACTTTTTACAACTCCTTTGTCATCACCTAAACTTCTTTTCTGATCGGCTGGATGGATACATAGGACTCGGGTGTGAAGTGCAGTCCTTGGGAAAAGCACAGCCACAATAACGTGAGCCTGGGTCCATGTGGAACATACCACTGCCCCTTGTCCCCTGACAACCTGTGTTAGGTGAGAGCTTAGACTCTGGAGTTCTGGCATAGTATGTTAAACAATCTCCTGACATATTTGTTCCCAGGAGCCACCTGGTAATCCCTCAGTAAAATTTAGTTAAACCATGATGATGATGGTGATGATGGTGGTGGTGGTGATGATGGTGATTTACTTCTTAGAAATAATAACTGATGGAGTGAACATTTCTTTCTCTAACTAGAACACACTCTCTTAATCTCTGAATCCTCTAAAACCAGAAATAAATCATATATGTTCATACATGTACTCCACATATAAACATTCTATGAGCACCTGCTATCTTTTTGTTTATTTGTTTTTCTAATACAGGGTTTCTCTGTAGCTTTGGAGCCTGTCCTGGATCTAGCTCTTGTAGACCAGGCTGGCCTCGAACTCACAGAGATCCGCCTGCCTCTGCCTCCCGAGTGCTGTCGTTAAAAGCATGCGCCACCACCACCTGGCGAGCACCTGCTGTTAACATGGTCTGATCAGTTAAAAACGAGATAGAGAGATAATAATCTCTATAGGATCTTAGGTTTCACAAAGGCTGACCAAGTCACATCAGGGTGCTAATAGGCTGTGTGTGTGTGTGTGTGTCTGTGTGTGTATGTGTACACGCACACACTCTCGTGGGTCATCAGAAGCTATGGCTTATGATAGAGTCTTTAAGAAACCAGTCAGACTGCTTCTGAGCTCAATCCAGACCTGTTCTAGGACAAACTCATCTGGACTTTCTATGCTCAAGGAAAGACAAGAGGGCTCATAGGATCTCACATCCATGAAAAGCAAATGCGTTAACAAAGAGCTTCCCTGTGACCTCCAGGAGGCCTCCCCTCCTTCCCTCCCGAGCTCTTTTGTGACTGTGCCTTGCCTGCTCCTTCTGGAACATACTGTTAAACCGTGTCTCCGAGGGAGGGGAGCAGAGGCTCAACTGTGGTTATGAACAGCTGGCTCCCTTCTACCTTGCCGTCTCCCCACGTGGAATCGGCCTTTCCTATTTGTAAAATAGGCCAGATGAGGTGGGAATTCAGAGCACTGAGCAGGCGGCCATCCCTTCCATCCTCACAGACAATGCTGACGACCCAGGCTCTCACTATGCTTGTCCCAAACCCCAGCAAACCTTCGTGAACTTCTCCAGCACAGGCTTCCAGGCAGCTGGACTTAACCCAAGGGTGAAATGGTCTCCAGGCATCTTTGGTAACAGCCATCCTCTCCCACCCCCACAAACTTATTTTTAAATCACTCTGAGATGCACGCTTTGATAAGTCATGCGTGGGCAGGATGACGGCTGCTAGTCTTGTGCCCTCTGCCCTCAGCATTCATCTTTCAGGAAGTGCTCAATAACTATCTGAGGTCCGAGGAGACCCTCCCACGTCTGAGCTCCTCTTCCCAGCTCTCCAAGCCGAGCTCTCTCCACCACAGCCTCTGAGTCTGCTCGTATAACCTGGAACTATGTGCCCTCAGGGGTTCTCCTCCGTCCCTCTGCTCTGGAATAGGTGACTCCAGAAATAGCCATGGAGACTTCCATGGAAGATAGCTGCCAGGCCAGAGCCCTGTCCTGGAAGTTCTGCTGGGAAAACCAACAGAAGTGCCCTGGACCTGTCTGTGGATAACTGGTTGGCTCAAAGGATTCCAAACCCCAACCATGAATTTTTCCTTCTGAACCTATCATTAGGCCTGATTCTGTGCCAGACCAGCTCTGAAGCAGACTCTGTAACCACGCCTGTTCATTCATTATTATTTTTAGGGCAGATCTGTTTCTCATTGACTGGGCCCTCCCTTGCTCTGTCACACAGGACAGCCAGCTTGGCAGCCCTCCAAAGACCAGGCTTGCCCAGAGGTGCCTTTGCCTGCCTCTCCTGACTGGCGGGTACCGGCCTGAGCTAAAGCTGCCTTTGTTCTGTCACAGCCGGTTATTTTTCCTTGGACTTGGATGGCTCAGCAAAAGTTATTGGATGCTCTGCAGGGTGGGAAGCCTGAGCTACACAGTTTATATTGGAAACGGTGCACTCTGTTCTGGTGTGGCAGAGGGGGTGGGAAGGGTCACACACAAGTCAACGCTGTCTGCCTATTAAGCTGGGAGCCCTTCCCCAGGAACAGCAGCACCGACGGCAGGAGAGACAACTGCCTTATCTTCATCTTCAGCCTGCAAAGCCACCCCTAGGCCTCACGGGCAAAGGAGAGACAGCACAGGAAAACAAAAGAAGTGATATCTGAATCAGGTTAAACATGTCTACCGGCCTCCTTCTTCTACTCCCTCCTTGCTTTGCCCAGCCTGATAACCTCTGTTCTACTCCCAGCTTCTGTGAGACCACAGATGATTGTGAGCTTGTGTTTCTACGCCTGGCTAAATTCTCTCAGCATAACCTACACTGTCACACATTGTTTTCTTGGCTGAATAGTATTCTGCTGTGCACACGAACTATGTTTTCCTTAGCCCAGCACAGCTTCAGGTGGGGGGCAGGTCATCCAGCACAGCTTCAGGTGGGGGGCAGGTTATCCTGGCACAGCTTCAGGTTGTCATCTGGGGGTGGGGTGGGATGTTCTTCTTGCATGTTATGCTATTGCTATGCTATTATTCCCATCTAGCTCTCGGTCAGTCTCCCCCAGTCCTTCAGTATGAAGTCATTTATTTTCGCTCTCTTTTCTCCTCTGACACTATATGGAAAGAACATCTTCCAGGCTTGTTCCTGGGACCATATGTTCATATACTTAGTGTCCCGGCTGGTTTTCTGTCAACTTGACACAAGCTGGAGTCATCAGAGGAAGGAGCCTCGATTGAGGAAACACCTCCATGAGATCCAGATGTAAGACATTTTCTCTTTTAGTAATCAATGCAGGAGGGCCCTGCCCATGGTGGGCGGTGCCATTCCTGGACTGGTGGTCCTGATTCTGTAAGGTGGACTGAGCAAGTCACCTCCTCTGTATGGCGTCTTCATCCGTTCCTGCCCCCAGGATTCATCCCTGTCGGTTTCCTGTCCTGACTTCCTTCAGAGATGCTGAAGTGTATGGACTGAAGTGTAAACCCCTTCCTGCCAACTTGCTTTTTGGTCACGGTATTTCATCGCAGCAATAGAAATGCTAACTAAGACACGGAGGTGACATTTTACAAACTAAAGGACACTTTTCTAACCCTCATTGATAGAATTCTTCCAACAATCCCATGAAACTCGGATTTGAATTCAGGCAGTGCCTGGTGGTGCTAGGCCATACGTGTGGGTTGTTTCGCTCCATGCCCAGGGTCCCGCTAGCTCGCGAAACAGCAAGGAACTTTTGCAGAACGAGGAACCAAAAGAGGAAGCAGAGACTCAGAGGGCAGTGGAGTTCTGGTTAGAGGACCTGAGGGCGTGGCTGCCAGGGCCAAAGCCATGCAAATCAGGCAGGAAATGTCTTGGTTCAAGTCACCCACAGTTTTTCTTTCTCAGGCTCAGCATTTGCCTGCTTCCTCTCGTTTTCTTCTCCACCAACTGTAGCTTCTGACCGCAGCTGCTCCTCGGAGCCTCAGTCACTTCTGGGTCTGTGATATTTGGGGGCTTCCCTGCCTGGACCCAGGGGCGATGTTCCCATCTGAAGTCCTGGGGAATTTTCAGGACAGGGGGTTCAAGGGCCCTCCTCCACAACAGATCGGATACCCTTACCCTCAGGCAGACTAAGATTACAATGTTTTCTGCTGATTTGCATGTGATTGAGCTTGGGGTCCCTATTCCAGAGAACCCCCCACAAGCCTTTCATCACCCAAGCACTTCTCATGCAGAAGGTGGGTTCAGTGGTGACCCCACTAATTGTCTCCCTGTTCTTTTGTGTTCTTTCCACACATGGCCTCCAGAACACCATGGCCTCTGGTTTTCCCTCAGCACCATTGGCTGATCAATCTCAGGTTTCTGGAAGAATTCCTCTCCTGTTACTGGAGGACTCTAGGCCCAGCCCTTTGTTTTCCTTTCTCCTTTAACTGTATCCACTCTCTTGGTGATCCCAGTTACACTGATGCCTTTAGCACCAGCTGCAGGCCAAACAACTCCCACAATAATCTCTCCAAACTCTGTTCAGGCTGCTGTGCCCAGCTGTGCAGTCAGCACTTCCTCTTAGATGTCTGATGGACACTTCAAGGTTAACTGTCCTGCAGAGCTCCTACTATCTCTTTACAGTCCTGCTGGATTCCAGGTTCTCCATGTCACTGGCTCTACTCTTCCCTCTGCTCAGAGCCAGCATGGATGCTTTTTGTCTAATTCACATGCAATCCTTGGCTCAGCCTTAAAGTAACCCAGAAGTTGCCACAGGGCAGGCACAGGCTCTGAGGTGTGAGTGGGTGTTTGTGTTGAATGTTATCTTCCTTCTCCCACCCAGTGGTCTTTCTCCTAGTTTCCATGGTCCTGTCTCCTAAGGTTTACATCATTTGATGTGTCTGCCGGAATGGTTACTTTAAAATTTATGTTGAACCAGGAATGCTCCTTTCCCCTTCAGATCTTGATTACATCCCTTGATATTTGGAATAAGAGTCACCATCCTTCCAATATGTGCTGAACTGATTGCATAGTGGCTGCAGTCTGTGCAGGTTCCCTATGTCCTGTAAAAAGCCATCGTACCTATGGCCCATCTCCACATAAGGCAGGTCTGTGTCCTGATCCCTGAAATCTGACTCTGTGGTTTGTTTTGGCCTTCAGATTACAACTTCAATGACAATGTGTCACTTCGGAGCCTGGCCTCTCTTGGAGCTCTCCTGGGAGCCATGGGAACAAGCCTAAGCAAGGTTGTGGGATGGTGGGACACACCACCTACTTGAAGCCGCTTTTCCTCCTTGCTGTAACAAAATACCTGGAAAAAGCCGCTTGGAGAAGGAAACTTCATTATTAGTTTCACAGTTCAAGGATCCTCAAGAGCAGCTGTAGCTGTGGCAGCAGGAGTGGGAGGCAGCTGGTCACATTGCATCCACAGTCAGGAAGCTGGTGCTTGGCACTGTAATCTGTCTGGGACAGACAATACCCCAGCCTATGGGGTATTGCCACCATTCCAGATGTGTCCCCACTTCTTAGCAAACCTCTTTGGAAACACCCTCTCAGACATGTTGCCCAGGTGTTGTGGAGTATTAGTTTAAGATGTGTTACATTTGTTTATGCTGTGGGACATTTGTTTAATGATACAAAGATGTGATGCATTCTTTCATGTTACATTTGTTTAACTCTGTGAAAAGCTGGGTTACTTTGCCTGCCTAAAACACCTGATTGATCTAATAAAGAGCTGAATGGCCAATAGCAGGTAAAGGATAGGCAGGGCTGGCAGGCAGAGAGAATAAATAGACAAAAAACTCTGGGAAGAAAAGATCAAGGAATGAGAAAAGAAGGAAAGAGGATGTCAGAGGGCAGTCACCCAACTACACAGCAAGCCACAGCGTAAGGAATAAAGGTATACAGAATAGAAAAAGATAAAAGCCCAGAGGCAAAAGGTAGTTGGGATAATTTAAGTTAAGAAAAGCTGGCTAGAAATAATCCAAGCTAAGGCTGGGAACTCCACGTATTTATTTGGGAACTGGGTGGCGGGCCCCCACAAAGAGTAAGAGCCAAAGCGTGAAAACACACCAGCACGTAGGTGATGCTAGATTCTATTAGGCTGACATGAGATGAGTCACCACGCCTTGGCCTTTAACAGCTGGATGGAGTGATGTGGCCAGCCCAGCCTGGCCAGTCTCACAAGCCAACAGCCGACCCTGCGTGAACAAGTCTAGCTGCCAGACACTCGCCCTACGACCATCTGAGCTCAGTGAACCATAGACTCCCAGGCAAAGATGTGTATTGATTTAAATCCCTGGAGTGTCCGGTTGTTCAATGAAACAATATTGTGGAAGTAAGTAACTAATATAAGTAGTCTCTGAGTCTTTATGTGACCCATAGATTCCCTTATAGCTCTGGCGCCATTTCCCACCACTGTGTGGAATCCTTGCTTACTATGTGTTCCAGCCTTGGGCCCTTTGCCCTTTCTTCTTACTTTGCCTAAAAATTTTATCCACTCTGACCCCCATGGCTACTCAGCTCACTTCCGCTGATGCTTGCTTAGATGACTCCACAAGAGCGATACACAGTGTCACTTAAACCCAAAGGCACAGACTGGCTAATGATGACAGACAAGGGATCCTGAGCGTCCCCTGCTCATGCAGGAAGTAAAAATTAATCTTTTAATAATTGAACTGGGGGGGGGGGCTGGAGAGATGGCTCAGAGGTTAAGAGCATTGCCTGCTCTTCCAAAGGTCCTGAGTTCGATTCCCAGCAACCACATGGTGGCTCACAAAAAAACATATTAGTAACCACCTGCATCTTATCGGATCACCATGGATTAAAATTAGAATTCAACAACAATGCTACCCCCAGAAAGCCTACAAACTCATGGAAACTGAACAGTCAACTACTGAACCACACCTGGGTCAAGGAAGAAATAAAGAAAGAAATTAAAGTCTTTCTTGAATTTAATGAAAATAAAGACACAACATACTCAAACTTATGGGACACTATGAAAGCAGTGCTAAGAGGAAAATTCATAGCACTAAGTGCCCACTTAAAAAAAACGGAGAAAGCACACATTGGAGACTTAACAGCACACCTGAAAGCTTTAGAAAAGAAAGAAGCAGACTCACCTAGGAGAAGTAGAAGACTGGAAATTATCAAACTGAGGGCAGAAATCAACAAAATAGAAACACAGAAAACAATCCAAAGAATCAATGAAACAAAAAGCTGGTTCTTGGAGAAAATCAACAAGATTGACAAACCCCTAGCCAAACTAATCAAACGGCAGAGAGAGAACACACAAATTAATAAGATCAGAAATGGAAAAGGGGACATAACCACAGACACAGAGGAAATTCAGAGAATCATTAGATCTTACTACAAAAGCCTGTATGCCACAAAATTGGAAAATGTAAAAGAAATGGACACTTTTTTAGATAAGTACCATATACCAAAGTTAAACCAGGACCAGGTAAATGCTCTAAATAGTCCTGTTAGTCGCGAAGAATTAGAAACTGTTATCAGAAACCTCCCTACCAAAAAGAGCCCAGGACCTGATGGGTTCAATGCAGAATTCTGCCAGAACTTCCAAGAAGACCTAATACCTATACTCCTTAAGGTATTTCATAATATAGAAACAGAACAGTCATTGCCAAATTCCTTTTATGAAGCTACAATTACCCTGATACCTAAACCACACAAAGACTCAACCAAGAAAGAGAATTACAGGCCAATTTCATTTATGAACATCGATGCAAAAATTCTCAATAAAATACTGGCAAACCGAATCCAAGAACACATTAGAAAAATTATCCACTATGATCAAGTAGGCTTCATCCCAGAGATGCAGGGCTGGTTCAACATACGAAAATCATCAATGTAATCCATCATATAAATAAACTGAAGGATAAAAACCATATGATCATCTCATTAGATGCAGAAAAAGCATTTGACAAAATTCAGCACCCCTTTATGATAAAGGTCTTGGAGAGATTAGAGATACAGGGGTCATTCCTAAATATAATAAAGGCTATTTACAGCAAGCTGACAGCTAACATCAAATTAAATGGAGAGAAACTCAAGGCCATCCCACTAAATTCAGGAACGCGACAAGGCTGTCCACTCTCTCCTTATCTCTTCAATATAGTACTTGAAGTTCTAGCAATAGCAATAAGACAAAACAAGGGGATCAAGGGGATTCGAATTGGAAAGGAAGAAGTTAAACTTTCATTATTTGCTGATGATATGATAGTGTACATAAGCGACCCGAAAAACTCCACCAAAGAACTCCTACAGCTGATAAACTCCTTTAGTAGTGTGGCAGGATACAAGATCAACTCCAAAAAATCAGTCGCCCTCCTATATACAAAGGATAAGGAAGCAGAGAAAGAAATCAGAGAAGCGTCACCATTCACGATAGCCACAAATAGCATAAAATATATTGGGGTAACTCTAACCAAGGAAGTGAAAGACCTATTTGACAAGAACTTTAAGTCTTTGAAGAAAGAAATTGAAGAGGACACCAGAAAATGGAAGGATCTCCCTTGCTCTTGGATTGGGAGGATCAACATAGTAAAAATGGCAATACTACCAAAGGCAATCTATAGATTTAATGCAATCCCCTTAAAGATCCCATCAAAATTCTTCACAGATCTTGAGAGGACAATAATCAACTTTATATGGAAGAACAAGAAACCCAGGATAGCCAAAACAATCTTATACAATAAAGGAACTTCTGGAGGCATTACCATCCCTGACTTCAAACTCTATTACAGAGCTACAGTATTGAAAACAGCTTGGTATTGGCATAAAAATAGAGAAGTCGACCAATGGAATCGAATAGAAGACCCAGATCTTAACCCACAAATCTATGAATACCTGATTTTTTATAAAGGAGCTAAAAGCACACAATGGAAGAAAGAAAGCATCTTCAACAAATGGTGCTGGCATAACTGGATGTCAACCTCTAGAAGAATGAAAGTAGATCCGTGTCTATCACCATGCACAAAACTCAAGTCCAAATGGATTAAAGACCTCAATATCAATCTGAACACACTGAACCTATTAGAGGAGAAAGTGGGAAGTACTCTACAACATTTGGGCACAGGAGACCGCTTCCTACGTATAGCCCCAGCAGCACAGACATTAAGGGCAACATTGAATAAATGGGACCTCCTGAAGCTGAGCAGCTTCTGTAAAGCAAAGGACACTGTCACTAAGACAAAAAGGCAGCCTACTGACTGGGAAAAGAACTTCACCAACCCCGCAACAGACAAAGGCCTGATCTCCAAAATATATAAGGAACTCAAGAGACTAGACTTTAAAATGCTAATTAACCCAATTAAAAAATGGGCACTGAAAAAAATGAACTGAACAGAGAATTCTCAACAGAAGAAGTTCGAATGGCCAAAAGACACTTAAGGGCATGCTCAACCTCCTTAGCAATCAGGGAAATGCAAATCAAAACAACGCTGAGATACCATCTTACACCTGTCAGAATGGCTAAAATCAAAAACACCAATGATAGCCTTTGCTGGAGAGGATGTGGAGTAAGGGGTACACTCATCCATTGCTGGTGGGAATGCAAACTTGTGCAACCGCTTTGGAAAGCAGTGTGGAGGTTTCTCAGGAAATTTGAAATCAGCCTACCCCAGGACCCAGCAATCCCACTATTGGGAATTTACCCAAGAGATGCCCAATCATATTACAAAAGCATTTGTTCAACTATGTTTATAGCAGCATTATTTGTAATAGCCAGAACCTGGAAACAACCTAGATGCCCTTCAGTGGAAGAATGGATGAAGAAAGTGTGGAATATATACATATTAGAGTACTACTCGGCGGTAAAAAACAAGGACATCTTGAATTTTGCATGCAAATGGAGGGAAATAGAAAACACCATCCTGAGCGAGGTAACCCAGGCCCAAAAAGATGAACATGGGATGTACTCACTCATAATTGGTTTCTAGCCATAAATAAAGGACATCGAGCATATAATTCATAAAAAATCCTAGAGAAGCTATATAAGAAGGTGAACCCAAAGAAAAACATATAGTTATCCTCCTGGAAATTGGAAGTAGACAAGATTGCCGGACAAAAAATGGGAACATGGGGGTGGGGTGGGATGGGGGATGGGGGAATGGGGAGAGAAAAGTGTGAAGTGGAGGATGGGAAGAGCTTGGGGGAATAGGATGGTTGGGATATAGGAAGGGTGGATATGGGAACAAGGAATTATATATCTTAGTTAAGGGAGCCATTCTAGGGTTGGCAGAGGCTTGACTCTAGAGGGGTCCCAGGTGTCCAGGAAGACACCCCCAGCTAGTTCCTTGGGCAGCTGAGGAGAGGGTGCCAGAATTGTCCAGATCCTATTGTCATACTCATGAATATCTTGCATATCACCATAGAACCTTCACCTGGCATTGGGTGGAGAAAATGACAGAGCCCCACATAGGAGCACCAGACTGAGCTCTCAAGGTCCTGATGAGGAGCAAAAGGAGGGAGATCATGAGCAAGGAAGCCAGGACTGCGAGGAGTGCTTTTACCCATTGAGACGGTGGGACAGATCTAACGGGAGACTACCAAGTCCAGTCGGAATGGGACTGATGGAACAGGGAATCAAACCGGACTCTCTGAATGTGGCTGACGGTGGAGGAGGACTGAGAAACCAAGGACAATGGCTATGAACATGAACTCTACAGCATGGACGGGCTCACTGTGAGCCTTGTCAGTTTGGTTGCTCACCTTCCTGGACTTAGGGGGAGCTGGGAGGACCTTGGACTTAACATAGTGAAGGGAACCCTGATGGCTCTTTGTCTTTGGAGAGGGGTGGAGTGGGGGTATGGGTGGAAGGGAGGGGAGGGAAGGGGGAGGAGGAGGGGAGGAGATGGAAATCTTGAATAAAAAAATGAGAAAAATAAAAAAAAATAATTGAACTGGGGGAACATTTCAAGAGAGGGGCCCAGAGAGTGGCTTGGTGCAAGGGTGGAGAGGACAGCACTCATTTGACAGTAGGCATAGAGATAGCTTCACATTTCCTCCCCATTGACTACAGAGGGCTCTGCAGGGTGCCTGCTTTACCTGATATTTCTATCACCATCTGACTTATAATATTTGTCTATATCTATTTGTCTTATATTCATCTCTCTCCAATGGACGGTCCTGTAATGATAGAAATGATCAATTTATCACCTCCCCAATATAGTGGTCACAGTCCATATGACTGTTTAATACTCAGAATATGACCATGGTAACTGAAGTTTTAATTTAATTTAATTTTAATTACCTTAAATGTAAATAGCTGTATACAACCAGTAGCTACTGTACTGGACAATCCCAACTCCATATTTCTTGTAGTAAAAACCTCAGTATCTTATTAACTGCTGTGGTCTTGTTCCTCAAAGTAGAAGCAGGTTTGCAAGAATCTTAAATTCTCCATTTCTGAATGAATGAATGTGGCATCTGGGAGGACATCAGACTGCAAGAGAAGATGTCAACATCAAAGCTTTAGTGTCCATTCAGGCTATGGCCATGATGGAGTATTTGGGGGAATACAGAAAATGGGCTTTCCAACTCTTACAGTCAACTTAAAAGGATGTAACAAGCGGGAAGAAGGCTCCATATCAGGGTAACGTCCTCCTAAACAGTTCCTTAGCAGGCTGGACAGAACAGGCTTGCTGTATATGTACCAAGCCTCTCTCTAAGTACTTGAATTATCACTACTTATATTTTATACTCACACTTTATAGCCTTTGGGGCATATGTCCCCTTGACTCTTCCCTGAAACCTTAAATGCTGAAAATTGTTCTACTTCTTGGGAAACCAAATTCAGAGGACAGATGGGTACACAAGCTGAGGGGTCTCGTCTCTTTGATACACTTTGATTCAAGGTAGAATTGTGGTGTGGGAGGTCCTTCTGTCTATGTGTTGTTTTTATTGGTTAAGGAATAAAGAAACTATCTTAGCCTGTGATAGGGCAAAAGAACAGAGCTAGGCGGGGAAAACTAAAGTAAATGCTGAGAGAAAGGAGGCGGGGTCAGAGGGAGAAGCCATGGAGGTGCTGGAGACAGATGCTGGGAACTTTAGCCAGTAAGCCACAACCATGTGGTGATATACAGATTAATAGAAATGGGTTAAATTAATATAAGCGTTAGCCAATAAGAAGCTAGAGCTAATGGGCCAAGCAGTAACTTAATTAATACAGTTTCTGTGTGATTATTTCGGGTCTAAGTTAGCCGGTGGCTGGGAACCAATATGCAGCATTTCCTCCAACAGTAACTCATGGAGGTGGGTGGTTTCCAAGTTGCTCATAAATGTCACAAAGAGACCGCATACCATGACTGGATCTATGCCCTCCCTCTTGTTTTCTTTTGAGTCTTTTTAAAAAGAAACCTTCAACCCAGCACAGCATCATAGAATGCTAACAATACCTTACAGTTGAAGAGTTCTTTCTGATATAGAAGATGCCCTTCATGTCTGTTATCTCAATGGGTTTGACATCAACTTTTTGAAGTTGTCAAGCCTTTTATTAATACTCTGTTCTAAAAGCAGAGGTGCTAAGGTTCTGTGAGGTTGAGTGCTCTCCTCAAATTCACCTAAATTAGGATAACATTAAATATCATTGCAGAATGGTTAATGTTTTGTAGACTTTCGCTCACACGATTCTCACAGCATCTCCATGGGGACAGATAGATTCTTCTCCCAGGGGAGACATACGCAGTCAAGACATCCATCTGGGAAGAGGCGGAGCTGGGACAGGAACTCAGAACCCTATCTGACTTGAAATTCTATGCCCTTTCCCACAAACAGGGGAAGATTTATGTGTCTAAGCTATTGTTTAAAATGGTTGGGATTGTTTCACTGACAAAGGGGAGATTTTTATTGGGCAAAGAGTAGTGGGTTAAAAGGGCACTCACAAGCAGGATTGAAGAAGGATGGGTGGGTCCTGGGACATGCAGGAAGGCTGTAGCTGAAGTTCTGAAAGCTGTCAACAGGGATCCTGAGGGCCAGGCAGTGCCAGGCTCCCTGAGCAGGATCTGTGGCTCCTTCTTGCTGCTCAGAACACACCAGATACTCATAAACAGTTGGTAAATAGATGGGAGGATGAATGAGTTTCAAATCCATAAACAGAAAAAATAAAAAATCCTGAAACTATTAAAATAACAATCATTTCCAAGAGCTTGAAAATTATTTATTGTGTGTAAGCACGGCGTGATCACATAGGAGAAGGGAAGTGAGCATCATGATTCATACAGAGGCTAGAGGGTAACTCCTCAATCCCCCCTCTTTGTCCCTCACAGCTCCCTGGTCTATGCCAATTATTTCTCCTGGCTTCTGAGCGATATCTTGGGTGCAGCTGCTGTATTTGGTCACTTAGGGTTGTTATGAAAACTCTCTGTCTACTTTCAAACTTCACTTGCAGGCTAGCTTTCTCTTCTTTCCCCAGTGTGTGCTGCTGTGGAAAAGGCAGAGCAAGTGGCAGGGCCAGGCTCTGAGAAGCTTTCTCCCCTCCCCCTCCCCAGGCACTAGCCCTTCTGGTGGCAACAGTGGCAGGAAACAAGGGAGATGAAGGTACAGTCTTCAATAACTGGCTATGGAATGGTGTCCAAGGGTCCCAGGCCCCATGGTGGCTTGACTGAATTCTGTCTGCTCCTGGTCACTCTGTCACAGTGTAACCTGGAGGTGAGGTGAGGCCATGTGAATACTTTACCTTGGCTGTGTCATGGAAGATCCTTCAGAGAAGGAGCCCGTGCTTTCAGTCTGTCCTAAATGCTTTTCTTTTCTTTCTCTGGCTACTATGGAAGTCCTCCTCTAAGACAGGTTCCTTTAAACACAGAGTGAGAATTCTGAAACTTCTATTCTCACACTCCAAAGCCCAGGGGACTGAATACATAGGGCACTCTTCTGTATTCTTTCCAAGCACAGTAAGCCAGGGTCTCCCCTTCCTCTGTTAGGACAGGTTCTCCATGGAGCCTTCCCCTTTCAGAAATTTCAGAAAGAAGTGGCTCTGGTCTCCGTATTTATATATATTCCAAAACTTCAGGGTAGACATGGCAGACCCTTCCAAGACATTCTCATCATTCCTTTCTTCATTATGGACCTGTAGATTCTTTGTGCCAGCAAGAATCTGGGAGACACCCCACTGTCTATGAGAGATTCTACTGGAATATCAAGGCTGCCCTTGGCTTGGGCAGGAATGGGAGCAACTCTTTACCCTTTCCAGAGATTACCATGGATGGTGCCCAGGACCACGCACGTCAACTCCAATCTGATCCTTCCTCCTCCTCTCTCCCTTCCCCCAACTCTCTGTGCGGAATAAGGAGGTATGAGACATGGACCTATGATGGAAGCTTAGGCCACTTCTGCCATCTCTTAGAAAGCTGGGCATCAGAACAAGGGTCAAGAATGTCTGCAATGGAGAGAGGAAGTGGTCTTTGTGGTCAACTTTACTTAAGTATAGTTTACATTTTTACACACCCACCCACGTGTGTGTATGTGTGTTGTGTGTATACATTCCATGGCGCACACATGGAAATGAGAGGAAGCCTTACAAACATCAGTTCCCTCCTGCCACTGTGTGGGTCCTGAAGATGAAACTCAAATCATCAGGCCTGGCAGCAAGTGCCTTTACCTACTACACCATCTTGCTGGCCCTAATCTGTTACTTTTATTTCTTAAATTCCCTTGGAAACACTGAATACCCTGTAGCATTTTAAAACAAACTTCTGACATTAGCACAGAATATATTTATTTTCTATAAGATGAAAATGAGGGTCACACTCCACTCATTTTCTGTAGAAGTAGAGAAACAGGAGTCTGGAAGGACAGTGGACTCTGTTGGAGGGAGGCTGGGGAGCTGAGGTGGCCGGATCTCCTGACAGAGGCAGGCAGGGCCGGCTCGTGCATGTCCTGACAGGCCATGAAAACAGCTGCCTGCCTAGTTTAAGTTCTCATTTTTTACGAGGCAGAGCCGTGTGGTGAGAGAGAGGTTTCTCCTAGATGTCTGTACACAGGGGCTCAGCAAGATAGCAGACAGAGAGATAGTAACGGGAATGTCTGCATATGTGTACACTTGGCAAAAATGCCTCACCCAGAAATCTCTTATAGGGCTCCAAGCTTCCTGATTGCTTTAGCCATTGGTGCATTCATCTTTCATGTTCAAATTAATTTTCTAAAAAAAAAATTTTTCAAGGATAGAAATCAGAGATTTGAATGTGTCTCCATTCTCACGTGACAGACTGCTTGTTGTCTGACTCACATCTTCCTGGCTTCTAAGCCTGCGTGATAAGCACGCACAGCCCTGGAGCTCTGCGGGTGCAAGCCCCACCCCCACCCCCAGAACGATGGCTGACGGCTGCTTTTGTGTTTCCACGGCTGGAGCCTGATCTTTCTCTTCATCTACTTTTTTTTTTAACTTTGGAGAAATGTCCGATAGGTATGGCTGTTTGTTATTTAAATAAAAAGCAAATATGTCTGCAAACACAGAGGTGATATCTAGAAAGATCTTGTTGTCCCTAAAGGACATTTGTTTCATCCCTTGTCACAGCAGAGAGAGGGAGGTGTTGCGGGAAGGGACAAACTGTTTTTATTGTAATGTTATGGGCAGGAGCCAAGAGACTTCTAATTCTCTGCTGCCTAGTGAGCATGAAACATCAGAGTATTTAAAAGAGATATTTACACACAAGAAATTATTTACAGCATGTGAATAAAGTATACACACTCACAGTCACATACACTCATACAATCACACACTCACATGCACACATACTCACAGTCACACATACACACGCACATACTCACAGTCACACACTCACACACATACTCACACACTCACACTCACAAACATACTCACACACTCACAGTTACACATTCACATTCACACTCACACACATACACAGTCACACATTCACACGCACACATTCACACTCACACACATATTCACACACTCACACACTCACACACTCACATACACATTCGCTCACACTCACACACATACTTACACATTCACACTCACACACACACGCTCACACACACATACTCACACACTCACACATACACACACACTCACACTCATAAGACTGAACGGACTGGAGAGATGCCTCAGCAACCAGTGTAGAGTGCTTGCTGCCCCTGCAGAGGACCTGAGCTTCGTTCGAGCACCCACCCATATCAGTTGGCCCACAACCTTCTGGGGTCTGACTCACTCCTCTGGCCTCCACAGGTGCCTGCAACATGATAGACACAGACGTGTACATAAATAAAGATAAAATGCACCTTTAGAAAAGAAAAGGACAAAACTAATAACTGTGCACTCCTTGTTCCAGAGGGCAGAGCTGGTCCTCACTGAGCCTCCATGCCACGCCTGCCCCTCCTGGGGGTCAACCTCTGCCACGAACATTACACTTATCTCTTCAAGGGCTTTGGAAGAAGCTGTGGACGGGACACCTGAGACTCGTTCTGAGAAGACTCCCCTCATGCTGTGCGCTGTTCCACAAGCTGCTCACAGTTCCAGTTTGCGTGGATGAGGTTTACCCTGTGATCATGTGACCTACTGCAGACAAGCTCAAAGGTACAGTGCTGCGGTGCATGAACACGCTGCAGCGTGGTAAATTTCTCCTATGAAAATCTGGGAAATCTGCCACTACATTTGATGGGAGTTTCTAATATTGCATAGGAACTGTAATGGAAGATTGATAAATTCAATTATAGTCAATGCTGTTCCTTAAAAGGGAGAATATCTTTCCTGTTTGAAAAAGGGCAACCAAAAGTAAATAAATAAATAAATAAATAAATAAATAAGAGGTGGCAGATGTTAAGAGCGCTTGATGCTCTTACAGAGGACCAGAATTCAATTTCCACCTATGTGGAGACATTCAAACTGTAGCCCAGCTCCAGGGGATGTAACTCCGTCTTCTGGCTTCTGTGTGTAGTTGCGCACACACACGCACACACATTAATAAAAGTAAAATAATTTTTTTAAAAAGTGAAAAGGGAGCCTACAAACTAGAATGTACATCTGCAGTGAGATACCCACAGGAATTTCTGCTCATCTGAGACACACAGACAAACCTGAACCCCTCTGAGCAGAAAGAAACAGATGACCTAGGCATATACCACCCAGAAAAGGAAGGGAAGGGAAAGTAAACATGAATACCCGATCATCCTCATAGAAAGACGACATCATGGTGCCCCTCCAGAAATACCAAGAAGCTTGAAAGTGCGTAGCTGGTGAATTAAGAGACATGGGCAAAGCCTGTCGACTGGTGGGAGGTTAGACCACCAGAGCCTGAAACACCATCCAGCCTCCTCCAGTGAAGATAATGTGCCATACTCTGAAGATGAGCCATTTCCTTACATGGATCAAAACATGGAGAAGCTGTTGCCCCCGGTACAGCAGGAGGCATGGACAAGGATGTTCCAAACTCAGGCAGGCATTTTCTTAACCGAGGTTCCCTTCTTTCTGATGATTTTTGCTGTGTCAGGTTGACATAAAATTAGCCAGCACGCTGACAAATGCTTTAGCTCATGGTTTCGTGGGGTTTACAGGACAAGATTCTGATGATTCAGGGCCATGGGAGGACAGAAGACAGTGGTGGCAGGAATCTGTGAAGGAAGAGGCCTCATGGAGGACATTAATCAGGGAGCAAAGGCAGAGTGGGGAGCCAGGCTCACTTCCAAAACCATGCCTCTAGCAACCCACATCGTCACTAGGTTTCACCTGTGCAAGTCTGGGGAAATCCCAAAGCACACCATCTTCTGGGGACAAAGTATTCAAATCTGCCCTGCAGGAGACATTTCCTGCTCAAACTCTCACTTCCTGCCCCTGGCCCTCAAAGGCGCATGGCCATCTCAGCGCAAAGTGAATTCATCTCCAGGTGTCCTCCAAAGTCCAAACTAAAAGCTTCTTCTGAAACCAAAGGCAGGCTGTTAGCTGTGAACCCCTGGATAGGAAAAAGAAAAGTACTTCTAAGAGGTAACGGGAGAGTAACTGTCTCCACTGCACAAGAGAGGGATGGCAGAACTACAGCAAAGGATGGGACCAAGGAAAATTCCCAGTGGGGAAAGCAAACACTAAATTAGTTGCATGCCCTGTAGCTGGGCATGAGGCTTGGGATGAGAGCCCTGCAGCCAGGCTGAAGAGCTTGGGATGAGAGCCCTGCAGCCGGGCCATGAGGCTTGGGATGTGAGCTGAGCTGGGAATAAGAAGCTCTCTGAGGGCAGCATTGCTCTCTGTAGCTCACAGGCCTCTCCCGGGCTGGCTTCAATCACTTTCTCTTGGACAGACAGACATTCCACACTGCCTGGATCTCCAACATCCTCAGCACTACTCCACTTTCTTGTTAACACCAGCCCTTGACAGTTTGTGCATGTGTGTGGGGGGTCATAGATATGAGCACATACATGTGCATGCACACATGTAGAGGTCGCTGCCTTCCTCAATTGCCCTCCACCTTAGTTTTTAAGACCAAGTCTCTCACCGAACCTGGAGCTCATCAGTCCGGCTAGAGTGTCTGGCCAGTGAGCTCCAGGTACCCTCCTGACTCCACCCTCCAAGCAGTGGGGTATAGACATGTGCCTCCATGCCTAAGTTTTTACGTGGGAGCTGGGGAGCCGAACACAGCTTAGCGCTTTACCTATTGACCCATTCCCTGTGAGTTTTTAGCTTAATAAGTTAGTGTGTGTAAAGTATCTCATCCGCCTTTAAATTCCATTCTCCAAGAGCCCTGTGATATGGTAATGGGTCGCTTCCATGGGTGTCATTGCTAAGGGAGCAATCACTCACTTTGGAGGGTTTGTTGATTCTCAACTGAATCGCAGGAGTTTTCTACATACTCTGGTTTTAAATTATTTATCAGATCTATGTACTGCGAGCAGTATTCCCCAGCTCTGGCTGGTGTCATGGTATTTTTAGTAGTTCTTGGGATCAACAGAAGTTTGCAGTGGCATCCAATATTGTTTTGGGGGTATAGTTTTTTGGCTTTTATCCACCGTTCACCTCCTCCAAAGCTCAGAGATAGCATCTCAGGTTTTCTTTTGAAAATCCAGTTTTTATTTGTTTTGATTTGTGGTTCATCCAGAATTAACCTTTGTTTGTGGTGTGAGGTACGGAAGCTCACACTGCCCTTAGACTCTCTTCCACAGGCTGGTCCGCTTGTTCTAGTATCATGTGCTTAAAACGCTGTCTTTTCCCCATTGCAGGTTTGGTGAAAGTCAAATAACCATGAGTCCATTTCTCTGCTCGTATCCCATCAACACAGCTGACTGGCATGGCCAGCAAGCCTCATGAGGCATCCATAGTGGCGCGGCTTCCGTATCGGTGTGATTTGCCTTGGTCTTAGGCGTTGAAATTACAAAGCTTGCCACACATTTTCAAAATTTCAAGTTTATCATATTGAATAAAGTCTACATACCTCGGAGTCTATGTGAATGCTGGGATTGCGTCAAGACTGTAGATCAGCAGGAGGGAGCTGGCATCTTTCCTCAGGCTCTGGTTCAGAAGATGATGCACCACCCCACATGGGTTTGATCCTCACAGGAATAGTTTACAGCAGTCACATTTAAACGCCTTTGTGCAAGACAGGCCTGTTCTGGGGCCGGGGTATAGCAGTGTGTGGTATTTATGAATCCCATCTTTTCCATTGCTGGCTGAAGCACACAGGAGTCATCCTGCTCTTCTGGATGGATTTGTTGTCCTGTGGCTGCAGAAGCCTTGTGACTAAGGCAATGAACTGGTCAAACAAGCATTTCGAAACATGCTAAGTAAATTTGTTGGTGGCATGTCACTTAGATGCATTCCTGGGACACGTGAGCCTTACTCTGAGGCAGAGTCCTCAGACACAACTCCTGGCCCTTGGTGAATACCTGCACATTTATTCTTATAATCACGTGACTTTGGAGATGGAGTGCTGCCGACCAGTGCATGACCGGCCTAGCACAATTGCAGTTCATACTGGAGAGCCAGAGGTGCAGCGTGCCTCCTCTATGAGAACATGCTGCTAGAGCTCGTGCCCGTGGTGAGTTGGCGGCACAGTGTGTGTATGGTAAGGACTCCGCAGTGTCGGAAGCTCTGTTTAATTCCTAGGGTTACGCATTTACATGCAAACTCCCTGACTGGCTGCTTCTTTCATCTCTACTTTCTGGCATCAGCCAGGGAAGCCAAGCTGAGTCCTTTAGCCCCCATCATCTTCTCTCCGCCCTCTGTGTATCCACCGTCTGAAATACTTGACTGTCCTGGGAGAGCTTCTAACTCTCCTTTCCATCTCCTTCAAAGGAGCACTCCACAACTCCACGCTCGCCGTTTTACTAAAGCAGATATTTTGATAGAAAGCTTTTAATTTCCATAGAAAACAGAGGAACATAAAAACAACTCTGCCATAGCCATCTGCTTCTTGGTAATTTACCTTCTAATTTTGTTAAGCATAACTTAATATTCTTCTCTGCCAAGATTTAAAAATTCAAAATCAATTATGGGTCCAGAACAATAACAAACCACACAATGGTGGAACATAAATATTTTCAGACTCTGAATGCCAAGGCCCTGACTTGCCCTCTGTCTAGCAGTCAAAGCATGCTTACTTAGAAACATCATTTTCAAAGTGTCTCCAGTGATTCCTAACTGCTGAAGAGCAGAGACTATGAGAAAGATTTACTGGGACCTTGATATTGATACTGGATATTGATAGGATTTTTATAAGAGAGATTTTTTTTAAAATCCTGATTTACTTGTAAGTCACCGTGTGAGCTTGCACAGTATTAACATTTACAGAACTTTTCTAAACTGAGCTCTATGACCGTTCCTGCACAGAGACTTCTTCTGGAAAGCTTTGCTGATTGAACTCCCAGAGGGTTCTCGTGGGTGAGCTAATCTCACTCACCATTCTGTGAGAGTTCGCTAACCCGGAAAGAAGCTGAGTCACTTGTGAAAGATGCACAGGGAATTACACCTCAGTTCAGACCATACAAACCATGGCTCTCAGTTGTTCTGATCAGGGCTCTTTCTTCATCTTCAGATGTTGTTTTCCCAACAGGACCCTGGAGGCTTCTTCCACTAGCCCCGATCTAATGCCCACCCTGCCAGCCCCAATCAGGGCTGTGACTCTTTCAACTCTTCATGCTCTGCCCATTTCTCCATGCCCTGGTTTTACCGGCATCAAATCTGAAGATCCATTATTAAACTGAATATCAATGACTATTTACAGCTTAATGTGCTATCCCTTATTTAAGCTGCTTCAATAATTACTCCATAGGGACAACTGATCATAATGGCCCCTTGAGTTAAACTAATCGACTTCTCACTATGCGCCAGGCACTAACCTCAGAGTCCCCTGTAAATCATGTCATGGATCCTATGCACACTGTCATTATCTCACTTGAGTAAGGAGTTACAAAAGGACACGGCCAATGAATGATGTGTTTAGAGACAGGTGGGTTTATCCTGTTCACTTTTACTGATACTCCTCAGACAGCAGCCTGATGTCCTGGGCATGTGGCCAACAGATGAGCAAAGCCTGCCCCGTGTGCCAGCATCTCCAGCTCATGACTCAGTGAGTGTCCTTGCGTGGCACGCAGTGCCCAACAGTGGCAAGAGCCTAAACTGTCCGGCTGGCGCAGACCCTCACCCACATGGCCAGGGTGACCCAGTGCTCTGAAACACATTGCTTGCCAGGAACCTGGGAGAAAGGCCGGGGTTACAGGCTGCCTTCTTTTAGAATTATTATTATTTTAATTTCTCCTTTAGTTGCAATGAATTTCTTTATATGCTATATCCTGATTATGGTCTCTTCTCCCTCTTCTCTTCCCAGTTACTCTCCACCTCCCCTCCCGTCCAGATCCACCCCCTTTCTGTCTCTCATTAGAAAACAAACAGGCTTCTAAGGGATAATAATGAAATAGAGTAGCATAAAATAAAATGCAATACGATAAAGCAGAAATTGCACAGAAGAACAGGACAAAGCAAACAGACAGAAAAGAGCCCAAGAAAAGGCACAAGAAGAAACAGATTCTGATGCAGACACCCACTGATTTGCACATTCAGATCTCCTAAGAACAATAAACCCATATTATATGCGAAAGACCTATAGGGTAAAAGGAAAGAAAAATATACATAGGATAAAATTAAATTAAGATAAAAATTTAAAAATTCTTGATACGGAGCCTCCAGTGATGCTGTTGAGTTAATTTTCTGTTAACCTCTACTGCTGGGCATGCGGCCTACCCTTAATAATAGGTGGCTTCCCCAGTGAGACTGCCCTGGAGAAAACTAGGCTGTTGTCTTTGGAGATGGCTTCTGGGTCAGGGATGGGGCATGTGTCCACCTTCAGCTCTAGGATCCCATACACTGTAGGCCCTGTGCTTGCTGCCTTGGTCTCTGGGAATTCACGTGTGCATAACTCTGCTGATTTACAGGGCTTTGTTTCTTGGGTGTCCTCTGTGACCTCTGCCTCTTGCTTCTTCTGAAGGGTTCCCTGAGCTCCGGGGGGAGAGATTTGATGGAGAGATTCTGTTTAGGGCTGAGTGTTCCATGGTCTATCACTCTGCATATTGTCTGGCTGTGAGTCTCTGCATTTGTTCACATCTTTTGCAGGAAGAAGCTTCTCTGATGATGGCTGAGCAAAGCACTGATCTGTGAGTATAGCAGAATTCGGAGTCATTTTATTACTGTAGTATTTTTGTAGAACAGTAGTATTTTGCTTCATCCTGGGTCCATGGGCTCCCTAGTCTCAGGTTCTTGGTTACTCAAGCAGTGTCGTGGAATGGGCCTCAAGTCAAATCAGATCCTGGTTGGTTGCTCCCACAAGCTTTCTGCCACCATCATATTAGTATATCTTGCAGGCTGGGCACTACGGTAGATCAAAGCGTTTATGGTTGGGTTGTTGTTTATGTTTCTCCTTTGGTAGTGTACAGACTACCTGCTTATACCAAAGACACCAGCACATGGAGGTGAAGGCTCTATGTAGGCACCAGTTTAGTTTCTCCATGTTCAATGTACATGTTGTCTTCAGCAATAGGACCTTGCCATCAGTTTGTGGAGAGCAACCTGTAGTCTTAGCAAAGACCTGGGTAATTTGGGGATTCCCATGAGACCCCTTTGGACAGCAACTCAGTTAAATGTAGCCCATTTCTGGCTCTACAAGCTTCATTTGGTGATAAGAGATGTCTATTTGGGACTCTCTCTCCCCCATTATTTGCTGAATTCATTTAGATCACCTTCCTACATGTATATATTTAGGAAGCTTCTACCGTGTTAGGTTCCCACACTATCCCTCAAATGGCTTTAGATTTTAGCTATCTCTCTCCGTATTCCCTCCCTTGTCCCTTCCCCCCACCTCCCTACTCGATCCTCTCTTTCCAGTCCCCATCTATCCATCTGTAACAATCTATTCTATTTTCCCTCTGTCTGTTCCCTCTAGTTCCTTACTCTATAGCTAACCTCTGGGTCTATGGATTGTAGCTTTGTTATTATTGGCTTAACAGCTAATGTCTACATATAAGCTAATAAATAACCTTATTTGTCTTTCTGGGTCTGGGTTACCTCACTCAGGATGTTAATTTTTTCTTTATTCATTTGCCTGAAAATTTCATGATGTCATTTTTTATTAAGCCTAAGTAATTATTACACTGTGTAAACGTACCACAGTTTTTAAAAATCTAATCATTTGTTGAGAGACATTTAGATTGTTCCCAATTTCTGGATATTATGCATAGAGCAGCAATGAACACAGTTAGATAATATTCTCTATTGCAGGATGCAGTATTCTTTGGGTATATGCCCGAGAGTGGTATAGTTGGGTCTTAGGGTATATCTGTTCCCATCTTTCTGAGGACCTGACACACTGAATTCCATAGTGGCTGTACACTGGAGGAGTGTTCCTCTTACTCCATATCCTTGCTAGCATGAGCTGTCACATGTTTTATTGATCTTAGCTATTCTAATAAATGTAAGATAAAAGCCCAAAGTAGTTTGAATTTGTACTCTCCTGATGGCTGAGGATATTGAATAAAAAAATTAATATGTTTCTCAACCATTTGAGTTTCTTCTTTTAAGAATTTATACTTATACCCCATTTTAATTGGGCTATTTATGTTCTTGATATCTAGCTTTTTGAGTTCTTTGCATATTTTTAATAATAGCCTTCTATCAGATGTGTGCTTGATAAAGATCTTTTCCTATTTTGTGGACCACCACTTTTCCTGACTGATGGTGACCTTTGTCATGTAGAAGCTTCAGTTTCATAAGGTTCCATTTACTGATTTTTTTTATCTTAGTGCCTGTACTAATGGTGTTCTGTTCAGGAAGTCTTTTCCTGTGCTAGTGAGTTCAAGGCTATTCCCCACCTTCTTTTCTATGAGGTTCAGTGTATCTGGTTTTATATCTGAGGTCTTTAATCCATTTGGAGTTGTTTGGGCATGGATGGCTTTGAGTCTGTTTAAATTCTTCTGCATGTGGCCCTCCCAGTCTGACCAGCACCGTTGCTGAAGATGCTGCCCTTCCCCAGTGTGTGTTTCTGGCTTTTTTTTTTAAATGAGAAATCAGGTGTCCATAGGTATGTGGATTTATGTCTGACTTTTTAATTCTGTCCCATTGAACAGTATGTCTGTTTTTGTGCAAATACTGCACTGTTTTTATTATTGCTCTGTAGCACAGTTTGATGCCAGGGATGGTAGAACCTCTTAAACTGCTTTCATTATTCAGGGTTGTTTTAGCTATCCTAAGTTTTTGTTTGTTTGTTTGTTTCCATATGAAGCTTCTATTTCACTTGGGGGGGGGGGTTATATCTCTGTTTTAATTGCTTATCTGATAATGACTTAAGTTTAGTAATTATCCATTTCATTTACATTTTCTAATTCTTAGGATTCTCTGTATCTCCTCAGTGTCTGTTATTATGCCATCTTTTATTTTGTTAATTTGGATCCTCTCTCTCAGCCTTTTAGTTAAGTTGGATAAAGGTTTGTCAATCTTATAAATTTTCTCAAAACAAAACAAAACAAATCTTTGTTTCATTGATTCTTTGTATTTTTCTCTCTTATTGATTTCAGTCATGGTTTGATCATTTCTTGACATCTGCTCCTTTTTTGAGTGTTTCCTTCTTTTTGTTTTAGGGCTTTCAGGAGTGCTGCTATGTCACTAATGCTCCAGTTCTTTCTAGGACTATGAACCTGACTCTTAGAACCATCTTCATTGTGTCTCATAAGTTTGGGTATGCTGTGCATTCATTTCCATCCAATTCTAGGAAGTCTTTAATTATTTTCTTAAGTTCTGTCTTGATCCATTTTCATTCAGTGGTAAATTGTTCAGTTTCCACGAGTTTGTAAGCTTTCTGCTATTTCTGTTGTTGATGTCCAGCTTTAATCCATGGTGGTCAGATAGAATGCTGGGTTATTTCAATTTCTTTTATCTGTTGAGACTTGCTTTGTGTCCGAGTATTTGGTCAATTTTGGAGAAAGTTCCATAAGATGCTGAGAAGAAGGTATATACTTTTGTGTGTGGGTGAAATGTTCTGCAAATATTTGTTTGGTCCACTGATTTATAACATCTGTTAGCTCCAGTAGTTTTGTGCTTGGTTTTTGTCTGAATGGTCTAACTATTGACACAAGTGGGAATTGAAGTCTCTCAGTATCAGTGTGCGAGGGTCAAACTGTATCAGTGTTTCTTTTATGAACGTGGGTGTCCTTGTATTGGGGGTATAGATGTTAAGAATTGCAATGTCCTCCTCATGGATTTTTCCTTTGATTAATATGTAGTATCCCTACCTATCTCTTCTGATTAGTTTTGGTTTGAAGTCTACTTTGTCATATATTAAAATGATCACACCAGCTTGCATCTTAGGTCTACTTGCTTACCCTGAGGTGATATGGGGTTAAGGTGTGTTTCTTGAATGCAGAAGAAGAACGGATTTTTTTTAGATGTTAGTCTGTATCTTTTATTGAAGAATTGAGATTATAGATCTTAAAAGGTATCAACAAGCAGGGGTTTTTATTTCTGTTATTTTGCTGTTGTGGTTGTGGTTGTCTAAGAGTCTCTCTTCCATCTCTTGTATTCTGTTGGTGAGGCTTGCCTCTGAGGTTCCTGTTCAAGCTCCTAAACTTTTCCTTTCCATCTTTCCCTCAGTTTAGGTTTTCTTTATTGTTTTTATTTCCAGTTTCAGGTATAGGACAGTTTTACTCAATTCCTTCCACTGTTTGTGTTTTCATAGATTTCTTTAACGGATTAATTTATTTCCTCTTTAAGGACCTCTATCCTGTTAGCAAAGGCTATTTTAAAGCTTTTGTCTGTGATCCAGCTATGTTGCAGTTCCCAGGGCCTGCTGCAGTAGTTTTGCTGGACTCTAGTGGGAGACATACTGTCCTGGTCATTATTGTGTTTTTACATTGGCATCTGGATTTGAGCTGATTATAATTCTGATTCTTAAATTATTCTTATAATTATAATTCATGCTATCTGATTTGTCTATGTTGGATGGGTGTTTTGTTCCTTGGTTTCTATTGCCCTTTCTGGTTCTTGGGAGAGTGTGGTGCTGTGTGTTGCCTTCAGTCAGAAATTCTTCTGTTAGGTGTGGCCACTGGGCTTTCTGGGTAAAATGAGTTTCTCGGTTTGGGAGTTGACACTGTGGAATGGTTATCGGCTTAGGGTGGTGGTGGTGGGTGCTGAGGTGGTCCACACGAGGGATAAAAGCATTGTGTCCCACCAGGATCTGCTACAGACTCAGAGGTGAGACCAGGGATTGGGTTTGGAGGAGAGGAGAGAGCAAGAGAGAAGATCTGAAGCTTACCCACTTACTTGGCTGGCCTACCTGCTGGAGGGCTTAGCTGGTGGGTTTAGCTGGTGGGTTCTCAGGGAACGCCTGCTGGAGTTGAGGTCCGCCATGACAGGGTGAGTGGGCAGAAAGGGTTAGGGAGATTTGTGGGACATGCTGGAAATGGGGTAGGGAGGACAGATGGCGGGAAAAACGTGTCGTCTGCGACAGAGTTGGAGGCGAGACTGTGAGGCTGCATTTTCAGGGAAGGAAGCAGAGATGAAGAGGTGCAGTTAAGCTTCTTGCCTCGCTGGAGGGGGTACACAGGGCCTCATGAACGGAGAGTGTAGAAGAGTTCCGCTGTACTAGACTTCCCCAGGAGTGTCTGCCGGGCAGAAACCGCCTAAGTACAGTCCACTGGTGGGTCAGAGCACTAGTGAAATAAAAGAGAGTAACTATAGCAACGATCAGGAAACGCCAGAATCTCACGGACACTCCAACGTCACATTGCTTTAGATGATTGTTTTAGGGTTCGTTCACATCTCCAGTGAAGCACCCACTGTGAGAACAGCATCGTCTGCACAGAGCCTAGTGTTTAGAATATAGCACACCACAGAGACCTTGAGGACTGTAGGGGAAACAAGACTACAAGCAGTTAGGTTAATCACTGAAGGGAAGAGTTTGGGTCAACTCACACTGTTGGGAAAATCAAGCCCTGAACACGCAGAGGTTTCTTTCGCCCACAGGGAGCCGGCGACTTTACTGTGGAAAGGCTCATGCTCTTTGCTTTCAGAGCATCCTCACAGTCCCCGAGTTGCTCAGCAGCGCTGTTTGTTTTGTTTCTCCGAGACAGTCTTACTCAATACCCAAGCTGCTAGACATTCTCTATGCAGTCCAGGCTAGTGCTGAGCTCCTCCCGTCCTTACGGTCCTTTTGGTTCAGCCTCTCGAATATGGCTTCACAAGCAGTGTGGGTGACAGCTGGCTGCAATGGCTTATTTGCCATTGCAAATTATAAACATCCAGGTCTCCTTTAGTTGTTGTGCTCACTTCTGATGTCCATCATTTTTGGATTGGATTCTTCTGTCTTTGTACTGGAAAAGGCCCACTTGTGGATCTGAACCAAGCCACTCTCCTCTCAGTGTGTGGCTACACAAAACGTGTCTATAAAGATTCATTAAGTTATTTTTGCAGATACTCAGCTGACCTATTCATGGGAGCCAAATAAACTTCCATCCTGCACTGGGGCTAAGAGCTGTCAATCATCACCTTGCCCTATTAATAATGAACTAAGCCAGACCAGAAACAGCCCTAGCAGGGAGGGTCCACATGGCTGAGGATTGTGTGAAACAAGAGCATTTAAGTTTTATGTGTTTTTACCAAGAGAACAAGATGTTAGGTAGGTCAGACCCTGGATATGAGGATGATGACGTCAGAGCTTGTGCTGGAAGCTGGAGAATCCTGAAGGTTGTGACATTCTGTCCAGAATGGACCAAGGTTAGTTATCTTGGGATTTTAATCTTTATTTCAATGTCACAATATTTAAAACACTATCATTTTCTTTGCTTCATTTTCTGGAGTGTTAAGTACCTAAAAATTATATTTTAATGTTATTTGTGTAACATTTTCTATTATTTTCTTTACTTGGTGATGTATGTGGCATCCAAAAAAAGAAATAGGAAAAGTTTTTTCCACTCTTCAGGTTTGATTAATATATTCTTGGCCCAGATGAGGATTTTCTTAGGGACCTTTGTCTACTTAAAACCGGATGAATTGTATTTAAAGGGCTTATTTTTTAAAATCCCTTCTTAGAATTCCAGCTTGGCTGAGGGAACTTTGTGGGTTTAGCATTGGGCACCATATGCACAGATGTCCCCTGTCCCTACTGCCCCTGCCCCGATGGCTACTCCTGGCTCTTCTCCCAGGAGACAGCTCACAGTTCAGACATGACTTCAGGGCACAGATGAAGAGACACAAAGTTAGTTAGTTAGTTAGTTAGTTAGTTAGTTAGTTAGTTAGTTAAAGACAAGTTTTTACTTTGTAGCCCAGACTGGTCTGAAACGCTGCAGTAAAAACTGAGCTCAAACTCATGGCAATCTTCCTGCATCAGCCTCCCAAGTGCTGGGATTATGGAAATGTGACATCTGGCTATAACATGTTGCTTTTGCTTTTGTTTTGGGACAATGTTTTTATGAAGCCCCGCCCAACCTCCAACTCATGGTCCTGTGTCCCTCCTTAGGGCCACGGCTGTCAGTGTATAACACATGCTCAAAACAATAGTTAACTGTGAGCTAAATTTCAGGTTAGCTTGTCCAGCTCCTGACCCTAAAGCCCTTGCTGTCCAGATGATAACTAACAGATACTTACTTGCCATCCGTCTATGAGCTACATCTCCCTGCCGGTTTTCACACAAAGGGAAAAGAGCACAGAAAGTTTGAAGAATGAATGTGAACGCTCTTAACGAAGACCGGAGGTGCTGCGCTGTTCTTCGTGATGACGCAGTTTCAAGCGATTCCCCGTGCTGCTCTAAGTCAGTCGCCAGGTGACATCGCTAAGACCCACTGTTACCATGGTCTTTATCTGTGTTCGCTTCCAAGGCTCACAAATATCTCCAGAAATACAGCATCTATCATCTCTCCGAAATAACATTTATGGCAGGAAAGGAGACTTAAAGTAGTTTTTGTAGATCCCTCTTCCATGAGATATTTAATGAAATGTTTGCACTGATAAATGGGAGCAATCAATGGTCCAGGGCAGTGTGGCATTCAATAGCAATTATAAGAACAATCAGGCTTAGGGAGATGAGAGAGCATGACAAGAACAGAATGGTCCTGGAGAGCAGAAAACAGGAAGCCAAGTCTTAGGGAAAGGGACCGTGAGATGAAGCTAATGAAGCTGGGAAGAGGAGAAGCCATGATGTGTCAGATGAGGATGCGCTGTTCTGACGGCCACTCATCAGTGCGCTATCAGAAAAGACCAAGAGGACTTGCACGGGGGCTAGGAAACTAACCCAGGTTCCCTTGAAGAGATCTGAATTTCTGAGATCTCTCTCCTAAGCCCTGGGACAAACAGGAGTCAGCATATGCTTATACGGTACCAGATGAGCTCGGAGAAGCCTGTTCTAGTCACATTTGGGGATCGAGACAATACTGGGCTTGCCCAGCAGGCTCTGTAAATGTGGTCATGTGAGGATGGCTCATGGTATCCATCACATCACCAAGTTAGGAGAGAGACGACTATTAAAGCCCCCCACCCCTGCCTGAGGTCATTAGATACATATAGTGGAGAATCAATTGGTGTCTGAAATCTCATGAGCCACCAGCAGTGTGAGAAGGAGGGGGTGTGGCCTGCAGCAGGGGCGGCCCAATCCCTTAACTACACTGAACCAGATGAAGCTACTCTCCAGCAGACCTATCTGGAGCATCCTCCACGCGCAGACATCAGTCCATAAAGGAATGCTCTCATGGTACTTCTTATGCTTCACATCAAATACAGTCCGGCTGTAAACAGTCAAAAATTAATTCCCTTGTTTCTATTTGAAGTATACCACAAGATAGCCTGCATATCAATATCAAAAATGCCAGTTCATTATATAGTATTCTTTTCAAAAATGTTTTTGTTTGAAATAGAATTATATCACTTTCCCTCCTGCTTTTCCTCCTTCCAACCCCTCTCAGTTACTATCTCTCAAACCCTATGAATCTGCTCAAATTGATGCCTTTTTCTTTGACTATTATTGTTACATATGCACATATGTATATATGTATGTATGTGTGTATGAATGGATGTATGTATGTATGTGTATATGTGTGTATAAGTAGATGTGAGCATGTATGTATGTATGTATGTATGTATGTATGTATGTATGTGTTGATAGACAGAGGGCCTGCTTTTTGTCCCAGCTGCTTAGCTAGCTTACACCAGAAATAATCACACAGAAACTGTGTTCATTTAAACATGGCCTAACCCATTAGTTCTGGCCTCTTATTGGCTAACTCTCACATCTTGATTCAACACATTTCTAATAATCTGTATGTCACCATGAGGTCGTGGCTTACAAAGAAAGATTCAACATGTCTGACCTGGTGGCTCCATGGCGGCTCTCTGTGTTTTCTTCCTCTCAGAATTCAGTTCTGTCTACTCCACCTACCTAAGTGCCGCCCTATCAAAAGGCCAAGGCAGTTTCTTTATTCAACCAATGAAAGCAACACATAGACAGAAGAACTCCTACATCATATATGTATGTGTATATGTATGTGTGTATGTATGTATATGTGTATATGTATGCATGTATATGCACAGATATATACCTACTAAGTCTCTTTTAGTTGGTGGTGTCTATCTGGTTTCAAGGCTGACCACTCTGCACTCAGATTCAATGGGGGTTGGGAGAAACCAACTCTCATCTCATCAGTCATTAGCTGCCTGTGGTTCTTTGTGCAGCTGTGAAAATTCTTATGTGTAATTCTAATCCCACAGTTTATATTTTAATCTTGTTCCTTTACATATCTGCTGCTCTACACCCTGACTTGTATATCCCGGTGTCCCACCCCCTTCATGGATTAAAATGAACTTATATTATGTGCTTGTACTGTTAGGATTTTTATACATATTTTTAAGAGCATCTCTTTTCTTTCTTGTCATGGTTAAGGATAGTGATATAGATGCTGTCTGTATGCATACTTCATACAGGGTAAGAAGACCCCTGGCTCTTGGACTTTAAAAAGCTGCCAACCAATTGACTTCACCTATTTAAATTTTTAGGACCAGTACATTCAAATAAATTATAGGCAATAATCGGTTAACTATGGCACCGCAGCAACCAGTAGTTTTAATGCTTTCATCGCTTCACCTTCTAACCAGTTGCATGACAACCTGCTGTTGGAACGCTGTGCGCTACTTAGTGACTAGTACCATTGCACCAAAATATGATTAATACATCGTGGAAACAGGGCCCAATGAAGCTATTTTCAAATGCTCTATAAATGGAAGTAGTTCTTGAAAAACAATCATTTTCCTGGCAAGTGTGTCATAGCTAATGCCCATCAGCTGACCAATGTCCATTTATACCCAGCACATTCATAGGCAGTCTTGTGGGCACTTCTTGTCTCCATCTGTGCTCCTTTTCAGTACAGTGCAAAAGCCTTGTTCTTTGAGGGCAGCCTTGGGCTGGAATCCAAACAGGAACTTGCTGACTTCGTGTCAATCAGAACAGATGATATCTTTAACCTGCAGTTCCTTCAGTTGTTAGGCCAGGATAGGAAGTCATGATAGCGTTTTTCCTTTGGTAAAATGTAAAACTGAAGACCTAACGTAAAGAGAACAATAAACACACACATACGGGATGAGGAGGGAGTAGACGCCGGTACGGACACGAGTTATGAAGGGGACAAAGCTAATTCTTTTTCTGATGCTAACTCTGTCATGAACTTTTTTAATTTGGTGGAAGATAAGTGCATGAAATATATTCAATACTGAAAGCGTAAAATTTTAATACAAAGCTTCAAGTTTCCATTTCAAATCCAGTTCTACCCATATGTAATTTCATTAAGTTGATATGTAGTTTCATTAAGTTGATATGTAGTTTCATTAAGTTGTATTTGTATAGACTTTGGGCCTTTTAATTTTGGTGTGTGGTATTTTCATTTGTTTGAAAGGTTTTTAATGTAAGTTTTTGTGTATTAGGTAGTTAATATATGTTATTTTCCCTTAATTGTGTTCATCTGAGAACTTCAATCACTAAAACAAAAATGTTCAGCATAGAATAAAAATAAACATGGCCCCAGGAAAAGAATGTTCAGAAAAGCCTGTGGATGTCCACAGACTGGTGGTGCTGGTCATTTCCATGAGTGTGAGATACTTTGAGAAGGAAGTAATCTTTGTGCCCAGAGAGGAGCACTCCTGAGAAAAGACAGCAACAGAGTCTGCTGATGCTGGGTGTGAAGTTCAGCATCAAAAGGAAAGGCTGTTAGAATGCTTGTGAATAATGTATAGGCATTTAGTTCTCCTAATTATCTCCAAAATATCCATAAATCCCTAAAAAGCTTGCGTGGAAGTGGATGCTCTCTCCTCCCTCCCCCCCCCCCTCTCTCTCGCTCTGTTCCTACTCATATATAGACAGACATGCTGCTCCAGAGGAGGGGGAAGATGTGCCACCTTCAACAAAACCTACCACAAAAGGTGGAGACTGGACTAATGCCCTCCTTCCTCTGCCCAAAGAAAATCTCCCTCTTATATCAGAGCTTGCCGAAGATGTGGGACATCAGCATCAACACTAGTAGAGTATTGATAATGTGGGACATCAGCATCAGCACCAGTAGAGTACTACCAGATAAGACAAACTGCAGAAGAAATCGGATGTGCAGAATGGAGAAGCTGCCTCAGCAAAAACAAGTGTGTGGTCATGTTTT
The DNA here is from genome assembly GCF_903992535.2 of Arvicola amphibius. NCBI lineage: Eukaryota > Metazoa > Chordata > Mammalia > Rodentia > Cricetidae > Arvicola > Arvicola amphibius. Next base: position 83,142,425 of record NC_052049.1, on the reverse strand, counting down.
CCAGCTACAAGTGTAGCAGGCAGACCACCAACAACATATTTTGCTGGGTGTAAACTTTATCTTATCACTTGGAGCTAGGCATGAAGTTATTCATAGAATGGTATTTAACAACTCAGAGCGGCTAAAAGCATAATTTGTAGGATCATATATGTTCATTATAGGCATGTAATATGCTCCCAAGCTTATTCATTTTGTGACTACATTGGTTTGAGAGCAATTGAAAAACATGAAAAGCAATGCGTTAGACATTTACATCTGTTCACTGAAAAAAATCATTGAGCATATTGTTGATTTGGGGTTGAAATGTCAGCTCAGACTAGACAGTGTAGACAAAGACACACTGTCACATCTTGGCCGTTTCAACCATGCTTAGGTACAGAGGTTAAAACCAGCATGCATTTATTGAGTACTTGTTCTATGCAGAGCTCAGAGCTCTGCATTCAAAATGCATTTAGATATTGCATTTGTACAGTGGCAATTCTCTGGGAGGGGTAGAGTTACCCACGCACTACAGACAAGGGTTCACGTGCCTTAAGTCAATTTGTCATGGAGTCACAGGGTCAAGATGTAAACAATCACATGTCCCTGACTGCCACCTGGTTCATCTTGCCTCTCTCAAGATGAGTGACTCTAGTTAAATGGCTAGCTGGACTCATTTAGGTCCTTGGATGGCGGTGGTACCATCTAGAGAGCCACTGAAAAGAATCATCCATCTTATGTTGCAGCCCCAAAACACTGGGTAAGATTTGCATTTCAGGATCCCAGGTGGTCTGTAGGCACATTAGAGAAGTACCTGCCCTGTATCCCACTCATCTCTGCCCTCTCCTGCTTGTCTGGTCAGTGTGAAAGTGGTAGTCAGTCCACTGATAGCAAGTCACACAGCTTTGAAGAAACACCAGCTCATGGAAAGTCTCTGTTTCTCTCTGTCTCTCTCACACAAAGTTTATGAGACCAGCAACTGGTTAAAAGCTAACTGTACAGTTTTTAGGATGGCCAATCATCTGACACCATGGCTGTGCAAAAGTTTCCTGGAAGAAAAAGCCAACATTCAGAGAAGTGTTGTTCACAGATGGTGTGCTGATTGCTGCAGGTGACATCTTTAAGACCAGACTAGAAACCCTGATGCCTGCCTTGTCCTCCTACCGTGGCATCACAACCTGGCAGGTCAGACTCAACTCACCCAGCTGTGAGGAAACAGCTCCAGGACAGGTCATGTTTTTAGGACCCTCTCCTTAGGCCCCAGAAACATTAGGCTTTGAGTTACAGCCTTGTTGAATCTGGAGCAAAGCACTGGATTGCTGAGTGTCTGAGGAGTTCATGGGGATTGTGATAGAAGCAGCAATTCTTCCACAATTGCTCCGCAGCATCTGGGACTTTGTCACTGAGACACAGCAGGAAGATGAGGCCTGAGTTAATTTGTTCTTAAAACAGCAACCAAGAGAAACCCAAGCTACACACTTCACAAAGAGTCCAAAGGCTTGGTTTAAAACTCATTCCCGATGTGAGGGAAGGAAGCTAGCTACTGTAGAATGTTAGTTAAGGCATTGTTAGGATTCAGGAAGAAGCTCCTGGGCTCCACAGCAGAGGCTGTGATGCACAAGCTGCCTAGCTAGAAATGAAGGATGTGTTGGTGACAGGGTCTGCAAATGTGTTTGCCGTTTTCTTGTTTGTTTTGTTTTCAAAGAAACAGGAGAAGTCCGTGGCCATTTTAGCTCTGGCAAGTCTTAGGCACGGCCGAATCTCATGACTCTTGGGCACCTTTGCTGAGCACAATGTTTATGCATGAACTGTGGTTTTATTTCATATTTTTGTATGACAGTTCTGAAATATGACCCCATGTGGAATTTCTGTAACTTTAACCGGTCTTCCGTTAGATAGCATATGCTGAACTTCATAATTTAGCATACTGATTATGTTCACTCATTCATGGAAAATGTTCCCATTTTTGATATTATCTCTTCTAAATGAAACCCAAAGTGAAATCTGTTTTGTCTAGATTAATGTGTGAGGGGCATGGGCTGGGTTTACTGAAGCTGCTGAGGCAGGCTGCCCGGAGAGGGATCTATCACTTTGGCCATCTTCCCAAGTTATCCCAGTCCCTGAGACTAAATGACAGATGGAATGGTTCAGTGGCCGTGGGGATGGGCTCACAGCTCAGTCAATCAGCAAGCAGCTGACATCTCTCCAGCTTCACCAGCTGGTGGGTGAGAAAAGTATTAACATTTACAACCATATTTGACAAGTTTTCCCCACTCTGGGCTCTCCACCTGTTTACGTGGGCATTCCAGCTCGTTTCAGATGGACCATGTCCTCGTACTTCTGAGTATTGTTAAGGGTACGTTCTCTGATAGCTCAAAAGTCCCTCAGTTTCGTCGAATGTGTAGAGGTGAATGAAGTTCACTCCTTCAGGAAAGAGAGTGTGGTTTGTCTCTCTTTGAAGCAGGGTGTGGTCTGCAGCAGCTGGGGAGCTTCTTTGATGCCATCCTCCCCGCTCCTGCCTTGATGGTGTTTGCAGTGCTTTTGCTGTTCATTTCCCTGGAGCTCTGTCTCCCGATGGACCACAGTGCGCACATCTGCCCACCTTCTCTGGAGCACTGACACCCAAACTGACTGTTCATGGCAGAATATACTCTTCTTTTTTGTTTCTACCTCATGCAGGGAGAAATCCCAGATCTGAAAACTGCAGGGCCCTGGCGTCTCTCTTCCAGCCTTCCTCCCAGGGCAGTTTCCTGTGCTACCCTAGCCATTATCCCAACGTGCACAAACTCTTAGGGATCAAGAGAAACACTCTACTGAGTTTGCTCAGTAATTTCCAAAGTACATGACCTTCCAGTAAAGTCTGAGTGGATACCACGGTGTGAGGCTTCCCACTTATTCTTTAAATGTTTAAGGCATCAGAGCCTATTTAATCCAGTCCTTCGTGAAGCCAGGAAAACAGAACCCTTGCTTGGGATACAGCTGAATGAGACAAGAGGGATAGGTCATAGGATATAATTCCATGTTTGAGTTCTGACAGGGAAGAGTCACCAGTTCTGACAATAGCCACAATCCCTTCACTTTGGGAATATAGGCAGGATCCCAGGTAGGGTGGCGTTTTCAGAATGCTCATTTTCTCATTCATTACTTAATAACCACTAATTGTTTAGCTTGTATTCCATGCATCTATGATATGGATGGAAGGACAGATGGATGGATGGATGGATGGATGGATGGATGGATGGATGGATGGCATAGATAAAGGATTGTGATGGCTGATAGAAATTGTCAACCTGCCTGGCTATAGGTCACCCAAGAGACACCTCTAGACACGCCTGTGAGGAAGTTTCTGGATTCAGCTAGATGAGGCGGGAAGACCTCGTTGTATTAGGGTCATGGACTGAATAAAACTGAGAAAGTGGGCTGAGCACCCATCTCACTCCCCTCCCTGACTATGGACACACTGCACCAACCCGCCTCACCTCCCACGACATGCCCTTTCTGCCACTTTACTGTACCCTGAAACTCTGAACCAAAACAAGTCCTTTATTCTTTAAAGCAAGTCGCCCTTATCAAGTGTTTTGGCATAAGAAGAAGAAAAGCAACTAATACCAGGCTCTTGACGGAATTCTCCAGGTAGAAATTGAAAGTCAGTCCTTGGCATGACAGTGTTTGGGTGAGGGGGTTTTGATGGCAGAACCACGACAAAGACTCCCAGCCCCTTTCTGCCATGTGCATACTCTGAGAAAAGGTGACCACCTGTGAACCGGTAGGTGGTTTTCACCATGCACTGAATCTGCTGGTCCTTGATCTTGGATTTTCCAGTCTTCAGAACTGAGACAAACTTATTTTTTTCCCTCTCCCCTGGGGAACTTAGAGACTGAACTTGAGACCTCAAGCATGCTAGCTAGGCAAGGGCTTTCGCTAAGCTATGTCTCTAGATAGATGATAGATAGATAGATAGATAGATAGATAGATAGATAGATAGATAGATAGATAGATAGATAGATAGATAATAGATAGACAGGTATCTTCCTTACACCTGCTGTCCTCAGACCTGAGGTGCTCCGATGACAGAGCAACACAACAAACTTTTATTTTGTAAGACACCACTACCTGTCAGACAAATAGAACCATGTGGTGAGGTCTGAAGGGAAATGTTGCAGAATTTTCCTTAACACTGTGAAGAAGTGTCACTGTGATTGGTTTAATAAAGAGCTAAATGGCCAATAGCTAGGCAGGATGAGGTTAGGTGAGATTTCTGGGGACAGAGAAGTCTCAGGGAAGAACAAAGTCCGAGTTGCCAGCCAGACACAGAGGAAGCAGGATGAGCAGTACAGAGTAAAGGTAACTGAGCCACATAAAAGAACATAGATATAAAGATATGAGTTCATTTAAGTTATAAGAACTAGTTAGGAGCAAGCCTAAGCTAAGGCCAAGTTTACATAATTAATAATAAGTATCCATGTCATTATTTGTGAGCTGGTGGCCCAAAGAAAAATCCATCAACAGGGTAAGTCTGCAAAGGGCACAAGTGCCCTTGCACCTGCAACCACCTGTGGTCTAAGAATGGCTCTCGTTTGTGTTTGCAGCTCCTTCCAGTTTTAGCTTCTGCGCTCTCCTTGTGAGTGTTTTTGCTGTCTACTGTCTGCTTGAGATGAGCAAGCCTCACACCCACAAAGGCACCATCTTTCTTTGTTGAGGGGTTAACAGCGCTTGTGGTTCTGTGGACCATCCAGGGTCCTCCTTCCGTTTAAAGCATGGGACTGATGCCCCACTTTTTTCAGGCCAAATGAAAGCCAAGACCTTCTTCTGCAGAACTTACATCCCATTGAAGAGTGTGCATTTTATCCCAAACGCAATCAGATTGACCTCAACAGAGGACTTGTTGGTTTGGGTTTATGGTTTCAAGGGATTTTGTGTTTAATGTTTATTGGGCATGTGTCTGGTGTTTCCAAGACAAACACAAAAGTAACAGGAACAGTGTTCTCAAATAGTTTGCGATCAAGTGGCTCAGCTTGCTGCCCCTAAAGGAGAAATTACTGTCTGAGTTGTCCGGCCAGTCAGACAGCTCTGAGAGAACTGAGAGGAGAATTTAATTTCCACACACAGAAGAGAGAGATGCTGTTCTACTCACACTCTCACGTGTAAGAGAGAGCTAGTTTCAGAAGAATTTCTAGTGTGCCTTAGGTTTCTTTGTAACTTGCTTTCAACTTAACATTAAGTTGTTGTCTTTATTTCTGGGTCACAGTGAGCTACCGAGGATGAAGAAAGAATGGCCTTCAGATCCATAATGCACCTCTATCAGAGAAGGGATTTCCCAGGCTTTGTTATCTGTGAGTGCAGCTTGTTTGCCATAGAGAACACTAGGAGTTATTTTAAAACCCTGGGTGGTCGTGAGTCTCCTTTAAGGAGGTTCCTGAGAGCGAGCTGCCTCCAGCCTTCTCTTGAAGGTTTGTATAATGTTGTTTTTTTTCCGGAAGTTTCACCCAAAGCTTTGATTCACACTGAAGTCCAAATTTTGGATTTCACTAAGCTTCTCAAAATAAACCTGAAGATCAGGGCGTATGGCAAGTAATTGTCTTTGTACTTTTGTAGCCCTATATTGTATTTCTTTTAGTTTGAGTTCCTCCAAAAGCAGATTCAAAACAGAAACAAATAAAACCTTAATTGTAGATTATTCATTTGGCTGATGATGGCAGGAAACATAAATGAAGAAGTAAAGAAATGCGAAATCAATGGAGGGAAAGTAAATGAGCTCCAGGCACGTGGGTTCAACTTTGGGGAGCCTGGCCCCAGCCCCTTCTTTTTTACTTTCTAGTTTTCTCAAGACAGGATTCTTCTTTGCTGAGTCATATTTTACTTTTTTGGCTACTGTGGGGTCCATGGGGGTTGCTCAAAGATGGGGACAGACAACCAAAGTCTAATAAACCAGAAGCAAACTTCATTCCAGAAAAAAAATAAAAATTAAAAAAAATCTCCATGAGGTACAAAAAGCTTATCAGCTGGCTGAGACCACAGCCAGAGAGAGATGGACTTGTAAGGCTGTGGCAAAGGCTGGTTTCTGAACTTCCCCTTTTATAGCAAGCAGTAGGCAATAACAAAAGAATTTTTACAATCTCAAGGTAAAACTCAGATACAAATTGCCCTTCTTTGCAATTTCCATTAACAGAGCTTTTCAGTTAAACTTGTGCTTGTATTTAGACCATTGTTTCCCCCTGGCATTCCTTAATAGTGTTTACCAAAGCTCTGCCCCTCCCCTGACACTGCCAGTTTCTCATAGCAGGGAAGGATATGGGACAATATAAAACCAAAAATCAAAAGTCACGGATATCCCATCATTTAAAAGTTAACTCAGCTCACATCTCTTTCTGGTCATGAGTAGCCAGGGGTGTTATCTAATCCTCAATTTGTAAAGCGACCCTAAATTTGCAGAGGCCACTTTAGTCTTGCAAATAGAGTTACCGGTTGTAAAGCGGAGTAGCCCACTATTAATGGTGATAAATCCTTAAGTGTTGAGAAAGCTGCTGACAGTCTGCTCTCATTCTCCTGGGCTTACAACTTTATATTTCTTTATTTCTACATTCTTATTTCTGGGATCTATATTTTAATATTCTTACTCTTGGAATCTCCAGCTACGGTGTCTGTTTTCAGTGCGGGCACCTGATGTAAAGCTCCCGGCCCAATGGCTCACCAGTCATGTCCCCTAGGGTAAAAGATGAACTTGGGTGGTCAAGGTCTCTCTGAAAAAGAGGGGCATTTGTGTGATGTTGTGATTACGGATAGCTCCATGATATGTAAATTGAAGAATGAGAAACTACAAAACTAAGGAGCAAAATGAAGATTAAGTCTCTAGGGTTCTGTATGGATGCTGCTGGCTTCTCAATTCTGCCCTGCGTTTGAGTTATTATCTTTTGAAGGGAAACATGCAGATGTGTACTCACGGAAAAACTCCTAATACTTGAAGTCAACTGATTGGGTTAGAAGAAGCTTGAGTCACTCAGCTAAGGAAAAGAACCAAAAAGCCACAGGTAGAAAATAAGATCTTGTCATCCACAATACAATCTCACTGTGAGCAGAGATCTCTCACTCAGAGCAGAGATCCCGGGAGCTTGGTTGTAATTATAAGGACCAGTTTTAAGTGATAGTACTTTTCCTCCCATGGAACTATTAATAAATAAACTGAATCTGTGAAGATCGTTATGTCCACACGTAGACTCTAGGGAAAGGAGCGCTCTTAGAGAAGGAATTCTTCCAACATGTTTACATGAGCTGTTTCTCAGGAGTAGGTTCTAACTCTTTATAACTACCACAAAGGCAGAAATACTTTTTTACATGGCTGTCCCATGTGGGCCTGAGTCTGCTTCTTCTGGTTCCTGATGAATTCTGAGACACTCCTACAGTCGCTGATCTCTGGAGCAGAGAACCTGACCCACTGCAAATATTCCAGGCCAAATTCCATCTTTGGATGAACTTGATGCTTGAACCCAGTAGGAAAAAAAAGCATCAATTCATGCACACAGAAAACAAGGTCAAAAGCAAGAGTTGTATGAGCTGGGGTTAAGGAAACGAAGGGAACTTTAAAGATTGGGTACTCTGACTTTTCCACAAAAGGGAGGCTTATGCAGTTAGATTTTTTTCCCAGTGGGTCTAAGCCTTTGCTCCAGAAAAGCAGGCACAGCCTGGAGGTTGTGCATAGCAACTAGGACCTTGGAACAGTGATTGCAATCCAGGGGTAAACTCCTTCAAGTGTTCTACATCAGGTTATACAAAGTCTGTTGTTGGCTAATTGAATCTCCTTTAATCGCAATGCCTGAGGTTTTTCCTTCATTCACGGGAGCTGGTTGCTTTCCCTTTGAATTCAGAGCATCCCTAATTACAGGGAGATTTTCAGAAAGTTGAAGGAAAGACCTTTTGGAAGCATGAAACGGACACAAAGCTTCTCTCAAGAGCAAATTGTGTTGAACAGAGGGACTTAATGCCTAAGACACAGTCAAGTACTGTAGTCTCATGAGCCTCCTAGATACTAAAAGTCAGTCCTACCTCTGGGAGTAAGCGTTGGATGCTATGGTTTGAGTAGCAGGGTGTGATGAGTAGTAGCCTTGCAGAAGATTCACACCTCAACAGAAGAGTGAGCGCACAAGACAGAGTATTTGCCTTTCCCGTGCTCTCATTCTGCACACAGCAGTGCCAACTGTATGCAGCGTGAGAAAGCACCGATGTTTTGGGTTAACTTTGTGGATGTAGACATATTGTCTTCCTTGTAGGAGGGCCTGTATGAGCCAGACTCCACCACAATCTTGCAATTCTCACGCTGTGGCTTTGCATTTTGAAGACAAAGAAACTAGGGGTAAGGGTAGCTAAATTACTCACCCAGGGGTGGTGCAACAGTTTATCTTGTCAACTGGTGAGATTTAAAATGACCATGGAGACTGACTGGCAGGAAGTCCACTGAAGCAGAAAGACCTGTGGTAACTGTGGACAGAGCCGTTCTGTGGCCTGGGGGTCCAGACAGAATGAAAGGGAGAATGTGAGCTGAGTACTGGCATTTATTGCCCCAAGCTCATAAACACAGAGGTAATGCCACTACTGCCTTGAGCTCCTGCCACCACAACCTCCCATCCATGGTGGATGAGATCCTCAAACTGTGAGCCAAGTAAACCCTTCTTCCCCTCAACTGCGCGTGCCCCGTGTTTGTCACAGCAACAGCACGTGTCACGGTTAGCTGCCATGTTTCCCAGCATTCCTAACCTAAGTATCTCCCCACAACACCCACTGTTGTGTTCTTGAGAGCTTAGACCAACCTTTCTTCATCCTTCCATAAATACTCCAGCAGTAACAATTCCTACTGCAGCCACACTGAGGGCGAGTGAGTGTGTGGAAGACCCTTGCTAACCAACACAGGCCACTTTTAAGAACCTGTCAACTCAGCCTCAGTGCTGGCTTCCTCATCAGGAGCAAAGATGGCTGACATTTGCCCTGGATTCCTTTGCAGGAGAGGGCTTTCAGGAATCTCTCTGGAGCCACATGAGAACTTAGAGAGATTATGGTCTTGACCTCTGAAATTCCCTTAACGGGGAGTGTAAGATAGTTCCTCAGAGTAATTAGCCAAGTTGATTTCCTCGGCTCGCAAAGCCTCAAGAGCTTGGCCGGCAAAGTCATGGAAAGTATGAGGCAAGAAACTAAATCCCTCCTGCCCAAGAGTCAGCGGGCTCTTTCGTGCTGGCTGCCCTCTGTCTGTCTGGGGTCATGTCTGGGAGCGCCATGTGCCGCTCTGCCATTACCTCACCACTCTGGGAGATTCATGATCCTTGCCAGAAGCCCTGACCTGGTGGAAGAACTCCAGCTGAGACCACCTGCCCCAAGGTCAGCATCTGGGAACTGAGAAGGCTCTGCCAGCCAAGACACAAGGCAGGAACTGCACTGTCTTGAAGGGAGATCAAAGTTCAGTTCAGAGGCCCGAGTCACCTTTTGGAACTGGCGCCTGCAGGCAGGGACCTCTCTCCCGGGGCAGACACACACATCAATTGGTGTAGAATCACTGACCACGCTGCCTTTTAAATAACGCGCTCTCTCTATTGCTCACTAAATCTATCGGGCACAACCAGCGTTCCGCGGAAGGCATGAGAAAGTTACTTGCTCCATCCCATCAGTTCTAGTAAGAACCTGACCTTCCTCAGCACCTTCCTGAAAGGACTTCATCCTATCCTGAGTTCACAGTGGGATTTCAGGGACATCAGTTAAGCACTTTGTCCCACACAGAGTGAGCCTGAGAGGTGCTGAGAGCCTTCCCAGGGAATCGGGCTTCATCTGAGCTACTAAAAGTGCCAGGGTTTTAGAAACTCACGGCTGATGAGCAAATGCTGTCCCCTGATCCTGCAATCAAACTTAACTAATTTTGATTCATTTAAAAAGTGATCTACAGCAGCCTTCTTTGTTCATCCACAGCTGGAAAGGGCCAAGGTGGCATTCTGTGCAGGCCATCTGACACAAGGCTGGAGTGGGTGGGAGGAATATACATGGCATCGTTTTTTCTTTTTCTTTTCTTTTCTTTTCTTTTCTTTCTTTTTTTTAATGAAACAGAGTCTCACTTAGTGCAGGTTGGCCTTGATTCATTATATGGCTGAGGATAGCCTTGACTACCTGGTCCTCCTGCCTCAGCTTCTCATGCGAATGTTGCCACACTTGGTGTGTGTGTTAAAATAGACCGCAGGGCCTCATGCATGCTAGGCCCTGGTCCTTCTCCCTCCAGTCTTGGCTTAACAGGCAGAAGTTCATCTAGAAATATTAAGTTGTATCACTGCACCCCTGCCTTTCTGTCCCCCCCAGGGTAGAACTGAATTCACAAAGTGACCTCCTGGCTCCATATGATGCATCTCTGTGTACCCCGTTGTTCCCCCCATATGATGCATCTCTGTGTACCCTATTGTTCTCCATATGATGCATCTCTGTGTACCCCATTGTTCTCCATACGATGCCTCTCTATGTACCCCACTGTTCTCCATACGATGCATCCTTGTGTACCCCATTGTTCCCTCAATACGATGCATCTCTGGGTACCCCACTGTTCTCCATATGATGCATCTCTGTGTACCCCTTGTTCCCTCCATACAATGCATCTCTGTGTACCCCACTGTTCTCCATACGATGCATTTCTGTGCACTTTATTTGTCCCCTTGCGCTGAGCTTGCTTCCTGTTGCCTCCTCCCCAGGTGACTCTGTTCTAGCCAAGCAACAACTGCTGCAGGCTCCCACCCCTTCCTGCCAACACACTGCTGCCTCCAAGATCTTTGCATCCGCTGATTCATTTCTCTAGAATGTTCTTCTCTTAGATATCTACATAATTAACACAATTTTCTTTATGGTCTTCTCAGTTCTCAAAATGATAAGCTCTTTCTCCACACCAAATCCACAGAAATGACAGACAAGATACTTTTAAATTTATATATTTTTTAAAAGCTGATCTCAGAAATAGAAGGGAAACTCCATGCCTGCCCCCCAAATAGTGCATGTTGGTATTTTCTTAGAAGGTCAGAGATGATAGGCTTTAGTCCCCTAAGACTCTGGTGTGGCAGTGGGTACTGAGCTTGGGTAATGTATCTGATTGGGTCTTGTAATTGAATGACCGCAGGGCAATAGTGTTTACCAGCAGAAAGCTTTTGGTTGTCCCAGACTTGGGCGTCCATTGAGAGGCTGGCAAAGGAAGTGACATGTTGGAACCAGTAGGGTGGGAGGCTAAGAGAGGAGAGGAGCTGCTGGCAAGCCTAGGATCAGGCAAATGGGAGGAACAAACAAAATAGAAACTCCCACTTTGGCTAAAAAAAAAAAAAAAAAAATCCCTTCCCATTAGGAGCACAGGGCAGGCTGGCATGACCAGAATTGAATGAGTGAGAAGAATACCCTGAAAACGCAACTGATTGGTGGGGTCTGATGAGGTAGGTAAGGCTGTCCCCCTACCCTGGCAATAGAGAAATGAAAAGGAGAGGTGGGTCCCCAAATCTCCCTCAGTACTGAGTAAGTGGCCCCAGTGTCCAAGAGAAAGGAGATGGATTGCCCTGATACCATCATGTCTACCCACGGCTCGCTATAGAGATGACAGGCATGGTCAGGTCAAGGGACCCTGGGCATCCTCAACCATCCATGGCCAGGCCTAGAAGGTCAGTTGGAGGTTGGTCTGGATCTGATGTCTTCATGCCAGGAAGTGCACGAGGACAATCAATTGGCCAATGCCCCTCCTGATGGTGTTTTGGATATGGTCTAGAGGGACTGATATGAGGATTAGGACATGCCCAGACCCAGTGCCTGAGTCACGACACCTGGGGTGGCTGAGCATTTTGCCTGAATGCTGACAGCCGGTGGGAGCTCTGGATGTGATGGAAAATACCAACAGTGCACGCATCTTGAAAGACTGAGAGCAAAGTATTAGACCACAGCATCAAGCAACACTAAGGTGTGTATTGAATGTGTTCAAGCAAAGTTGGGTCTGGAAAAACTTGGAGAAGGTGACTATGAAGATGTCTCAGGAAAAGCAGCCCAGACAGAAAAAACCGTGGAAGCAATGGCCATGCTGTGGAAGTGTGCTTGGGAGGAATAGAAGGGAAGACAGTATAGTATATGATACATACTATAATATATAGTACACACTGTGTACATGTGTATATACATGTATGTACATCGAGAGAGAGTATAGACCAACAGGAAATGCTTAACACACCCAAGCTTTCAAACCTCGGCATTGACCCCGAGAGCAAGCTGGCCGTCAGGAGTAGCTCAGTCCAGGCATAGATGCTGAGGGCAATGAAGAATGGTACATTAGTGAAAAGGGGGCTCGCGGAGAACTGAAACAGGCAGCTGAAGCATGGCTAGAGCAAGATCTGCATTTCAGGTCCTCCAAACAGCTGGGAGACTTCAGTCCGGGAGCCCTGGCTTTAATGTTCAGAAGTCGGAAGTTGCTAGAGGAGGAGGTCTGGGGTCTGAGGGACAGAGACTACCCTAGCTGTAAAGGATGGTGTGGACTGCCCTTCTAAGCATGTCTAGTCCTTGGAGATGGCCACCATTAGGAAGCAGACTCCTGGGGAGGAGAGAAAGATCTGTAGCCTAGGAAGGCACAGACCTGAGTTCTGTGAGCAGGGTGAAGGGGTGGGGGTCCTGAAGAGAGGAGAGCCACCAGAAATCCCCACAACTGAGGCTGGTTCCCAGTACTCTCCTTTAGATTCTCAGTTCAGAGGTGCCATAAAGGTGAAGCAAGGAAGAAGGGGCCGGTGGAGGAGGGAAGTGGTGGGAAGACTTGTTTGAGATGCTACAAAATTATTTATTTGTATTTTACTGTTGTCTGCGGTTTCTGGCCTGCCCACTTCCTGCAGTCGTTAAGTCCCAAAGAAATCACACAGAGGTCTACATTAGTTATAAACTGATTGGCCCATTAGCTCAGGCTTCTTATTAACTCTTATTACTTATATTAGCCCAAGATTCTTGCCTGTGTTAGCCACATGGCTCGGTACCTTTTTTAGTGAGGCAGTCACATCTTGCTTGCTGTGTCTGGATGACGACTGCAGACTGACTGTTTCCTGTTCCCAGGTTTCTCCTGTTCTCCTGTCCCGCCTCTACTTCCTGCCTGGCTACTGGCCAATCAGTGTTTTATTTAAATACAAGTGAAAGGTTACAGACCATTGTCCCACAGCATTTTACTATGGATTTATTTTCTTAAAAATAGGTGGCATAAAACACACTTAAAATTAGTCCAATCACACTATGCTTTAATAGAACTGATAACAAACTATAAGAAATCAAATAGAGGAAGAAACCATGCCTCACCAACATAAAATTGTCAACACAGTAAAGAAATGTTTGTGATATCCTCTAACTGTCAAAGAAGGAGCGAGGAAATAGGAACTGTCACAGAGTGGCGTTGCACACACTGCGAGTTAATAGCACTCCCCCCTCACAGTACCGCTGACCAGAAAGCTTTGGCCTTCTGTCCGCGGCTGAGTGCTTTTTACACACACCCTTTGGTAAATGTCATAAAATGACTTTGCTGCCCCATAATTACGTGGGACAGGATGGGATGGCTGGCTTTCTGGTTGCTCTTAATGAGAAACACCTAATAAAATGACATTTAAAAAACTCCCAACCTCATGGATTTGCTGTCTTCTTGTCTTCTTTCCTTATTTTTGGAGTGTCAAGAGATTAGGTTGTTTCCCCTACATGGCCATTAATTTAATTTTCTCATCTGCTAACCACCTCTGAAGTCCCAGACACCACACGCAGGGCTCTATAGATAAGGACCCAACTCAAGGAGCTTATTGACTGGAGAGGGGAAGCAGGCAATTCGGACAGTTCCTGGGCTGAGCGTTAAATGTTGTTATTGTAGCTCTCGTGAATGCTGAGCAAGGCCCTACCCACCTGTGGCTCAGGAAACACAAGCAGGAAGAATGATGAGAAAATCTGTGTGAGCAGGTGTCCACCCCGCCTCCACAGGGGTGAGGGTGGGTCTGAGAGCTGCACTGTACAGATGCTGCTATTAGGACCCCTGGAAGAAACTCCACAGCCATTTATAACACATGCCAACCAACAAGAGCAAAAAAGTGCCAGGAGGCTTCTGAAGAAGGCTGGAAATATCTACCGAGGCTCCCTTCCCGGTATAGCTGTATGCTGTGGTTTGTGGAGCCCAGAGCCCACCGCCCCCCTCGGCTAGAGACATCTATATGTCTCTAGAATTTACTGTTCAAGTTAGGAATATCTGTGAAGAAGTCAGATATGAAGGCTGGAGAGATGACTCAGTCTGTTAGGGGTGTGCAGTCAGGCTTGGGGACCCTATTTAGTCTTCCAGGAACCTACTTGTATGCGCAAAGCTACACTCCCAAAAGCTGTTCTCTGACCCTTACACCCATACCACAGCAAGCAAATGCACACCTCTCCCACAAATAAACAAACAGATGTAAAAAACTGTGTGTGTGTGTGTGTGTGTGTGTGTGTGTGTGTGTGTTTATGCATAAGATACAAATGTTACTGGGTCAAGGTGCTTCAATTCACACACACAGACAGACTGAGGATAAGAACACAGAGGGACAAGATTTCATGGAAAGAAGATACTTCAGGAAGCTGTGATGTGAGATGAGGAAGGACAGCAGTAGCCGCAAGGAATTCTAATGCCCTCTTCCAGAAGAGTTTGTGTAAAATCGGAAGACTATGAACACAGCAGAACAAACCTTTCCCTTTGGCATAGGATGGGGCCTGTATTGAAAACCTTTCTTTTTGAAGAACTAGGTCACAAGAAACACAAGTGGGCTTTATCATGGGCAAAGCAGGAATAACTCAGGGGTGAGGTAAGCTAGCATTAGATGTGCCCTGGGCAGTGCCAGCAGGGAGTCTGTGTGACAGCCAAGAGCAGTGATGATGCTGGCATAATGGCTCATCCTGACTGTCAGCTTGTCTAGATCTGGAATTATCCCAGAGATGCGTCTCTGCATGTGTCTATGAGGGTGTTTCCAGGGAGGTTCAACTGAGGTGGGAAACGGGGTCCTGGAGTGAAGGAAAGGAGAAAACCACACTGAACCTCAGCATTCATATGCCAACCACTTGCCTTCCCCTCCATGGTAGATAATCTCAAGTCATGAGCTGAGGTAAACCTTCCCTCCCTTGGGTTGCATTGCCAGGTACTTTGTCATAGTGTCGAGAAGAGGAGCTAATGCAGACAGATATCAGACATCTATGCCACTTTCCCACTTCCTGTTAAAAGTCGTCTGCCCTTACCCTTCGTGGCTCTCTCCTGCCTCTCCCCTGAGAAACCATTTTCTACTGTTACATGACAAATAACTACAGGTATTGTAAGGTACAACACATCCTGTCTCAGGTCCCATGGGTGGGAAGTTGAGGCACGGATTGCTAAATCTTCTACTCCAAGTATCCAATGCCCTCTTCCAAGCTCATATAAGCTGACGGCAGAATGCACTTCCTTACAACTCTATGAGCCAGTGTCTCAGCCTTGGCTGCCTGCAGCTGTAAACCAAACTCAGGTCCCAGCATTTCCTACAATGTCTAAGTCACCTGTAGGTCCTTGAGACAGAGACTTCTATAACATGGCCACTTACTTCATCAAATCTCAAGTAGGATCTTTTGTCCCAGTCTGCTAAGACAGTCTTCATACACATACAGTCATCCTAGGATGAGCCTTTAGCTGTCTACAAAACGGTCTCAAGAAGGATGGGACTTCACCCACTCTTTGTATAGGATATGGACACTAGGTGACTAGACACATGGGACCACCTGAAGTCTAGCCAGCATCAGGATAATGTCTGGGTGGCTGCTTCTGGCATCCTCCCTTAAAGTTTATTCTTCGACTCCACCTCAGAAAAACTTTCAGGTCAAAAGGGATAGTGTTAGCACCAAGTCTAAACTCAATAAAATTATTATTTTAAAATACAAAGACATGTAGATCTCCCAAGGTTCCCATTACTTTGAAGTCTGCACCTCCTTCTGAATGCAAGCCTGTTTTTCTTCCTGTTCCTGCTATCCCACGGCATCTATATTTTTAGCAACTTCTCTTTCAGGCAAACAGTTTCACCATGATTTCAGGCTTCTTGTTTTCCTTCCTTGAGTGAGTGCATGACCAAACTGCACCGAGGGCTGTTCTTACCTGTGGTCTTTGAGTTATTGTCTGACTGGCCAGCTCCTCCTATTTTGGCTCCTTGCACTCTGAATTTTTTTCACAAAAACAATTTCTCTTGTGAGACCTTTTTTTAAAATTATTTCCTGTGGTTTGCCTGCCTCTAGGGAAATTTTCAGCTGTGAGTTGGATCCTGCAGTCTGCACTCTGTCCCAGCTCTGAGGGACGATTTTCATAGAATCAACTAGAAAGGTACCTGGCTTAGAAAAATACCATCAAGGACAACATAAGCCCCATGGAGCTGCCAGTGCAGTTTAATGGATTCCATGTCCCCGGGGCTAGGAAGTGCCTCTATAGAGCCCCCACACACTGAGCAAGCATCTAATCTCCCCATTTCACTAGCTTCAACCCTCTTTATACATGGTCTGTGTGCTTGCTAAGTGTTTTTAAAGTCCCCAGGTCAGAGTTTCTAGTCTTCAGCACCAAGTGAGGGCTCTGCCCCATTACCTGGTGGCATGTTCCACTCAGATCAGTCCTTTGTGCTGCAAAGGGACCAATTAGAAAACTATTTCTCTTTCCCTCAAGGAATTAGTCATGACTCAAAATAACCAGCTTCCCAAAGTTTCTTTTTCCCTGGCTTATTTAGCAGCAGGAAGAAGCAAAGGCTCCTCGGGCGCCCATGGCTTGCTCCCGTTTACACAAACAGGTTTGACGAAATTCAGTTTCTAAAAAAAAAACATTTAGTTAAGATCAAAAAATCCCAACTGTTTCAAGCTGAAGTTTCCACGTCTGAACCAACTGTTTTTTATATCCTGTTGGCTCGGCCTGTGCAGGGAGGAGGCTGGTTGACTTTCCAGGGCACTGGGGGATCTTTTTGGGAATTATTTTATGGCTTGGTATGACATTCATCAGTAATCACAAGTGCAGAGTAATGCTTTTTCTACACAGGCGAAAAGCTGGCTTCAGTGTTAGGATATAGTAGGTGGGCAAGAAGCATACAGCCTGCAAACATTACTTTGCTAGATACATGTGCGAAAGCGATACATATTCTATAATTGCCTGTGATATTTTATTAATATATAGGTAATATATTTTATTATGGTAGTGTACATAATTTTACATCCAATGCTTTATCATATAACTTTTATGGATGTGTTTGTTTTCACCCCAAAGTAATACTTAAAGAGGGATAATAAAAATTCCAGTAACATGCTGTGACCCCTTTCATCTCTTGATGGACCAGTTATTCACAGACGATGTTTTTTTCCTTGTTATTTCTGTTTTCAGATCCTGTGGTTCTTGTCCCTCAGAAACAAACTGTCTTGTTTTTATTCGACTGTTTTTCTTTCTAGACTCTGGTATGCAGCTGATCGCTTTGTACCTGATTTAGGAGGATGTTTCTATTGTTTTACCCAACTCCAGAAAAGTCCCAAGACATTTTCTTAATCTCTTCTGTTCTCAAGTTTTACTCTAATGTGTTGATGCGCATCTTTCTTTGGTTAATTTGCTGGACACTGTGTAGAGTCTTGGTATTTCAGAATACCCTCTGGTCACCTCTGAGAATCCTTCTTAGGTATTTTGCCTTTCAAACAATCTTCTGCCCTTAGTTATTGTCTTGCTCTTTAAAATTCCATTCATAAAATCTCAGTTGTTTCAAGACTGATCTCCCCGACCCTTTCTGCCTCTATTTTCTTTCTATTTGTACTTGGTTTTGTTTTTAAAAAGTTCCCTAAGCTTAGCCTACATATTCTTGACTATTTCTGGGCTTGCTGAATTAATTCTGTTTGCTAAGTTCTCTTCTGTTCCCTAATTGCCTTTTATCTTCCAGGGATAGATGATGTGTTTGTCTTGTTGTAGACTTTCTTTATGAATCTGATCGCTTTTGGTGGTCTCTTTAGCTGTCAGAACAAGCAATCAGAAGACTCACAGGAGTTCTGAAAGATGTGTCAAGGGTAGACTTCTTGAATGCTATAGGGTGGTGGAGACCCAGGTAATAAATGAAGAGAGCCTTACTTTGGGGCCTTATCATCAATACTGACTGCTATAATTCTTAGACTGATCTATTCTATTAGAGAAAAACAGTCTTTTACTCGGCTTATAGACAAGAACTTTAATTTATCTTGTGTTGGAAATGGGGGTGGGTAGCTGAGGCCAAGCGCTGTACATACAAACCATCCACTTCAAGATGACCCTTTGAATCCACCTTTGGAAGCCCATCTGCTCACTTAATTTGCCAGGCAGCTGGTGCTCCTGTGCAGTGCTCCATCAAGACTGCCCCCCTTCTACCCCTCTACCTCTTCTAGCCTGTCCGGCCTTCTCCTCCACTTAGTTATTCTCTTTATTTTATCAGGACTCAGGATCAAACTCGGGGTCTCACATACATTAGACTCAGCCCACCTTAACTCGGCCTTCCACTGTTGAATCCTACAAACTGATTGAATTCACTCAACCTTCTTTCTACTCATTCGGTCAAATTGTTTTGCTTCCAAAGAGAAGTCACTTAGTGACATCTCAGCCAAGAGACATAATAAGTACATAAAGTCCGTGCCTGCTCCACTTTGTCGGTCATAGATGCCTTCCGCTATCCTGTGTGTTCTGTAGGATGTTACAATACAAACAAAACTTTAAGTGATTGGCTGTATCCTTGAACAAGGCACCTAAAGTACTATTGTGAACATGAACGTCCTCTAGGAATGAGTCAAAACAGACACTATGATGAGAATTTAAGGATGATCTCCCTAGTACAATCCCAGACAACCAAAGGGCCAAAACTGACATGAACTTTCCCCTCTGTGTGGTCTCCTGTTGTGGCTGAATGTGAGCTGATAAGAGCCCTGCAGTCTTTGAATGGTGTCACTTTATCTCACTGACAGCTAAGAGCTGTGGAAGGTTTCACAAGCTTTTTCTATAGGTTCCTATGGGACACTCTGCCAGGGGATTAAGTATTGGGTTTCTGATACCCTTTTGTTTATAGTGAGTTTTCGATCTGATTGGCTTTGGTTATTATAATTTGCTTATTATTTTCTTGCCTCTATCAGGTAATGGAAGAACCCCCTCCCCGTTTCTAAATTTTGCTCACCTAATGGGTTTTGCAATCACTGGGTTTAGAAATTTCTTTAAATAGTTTTTGCTAATTGCTTCATTTGGAAGGTATCAGGATATACTGAGCTGGAGTGATGAAAGAGAAAGCAAGGTTCCTACAGTGCCAGAGGTAGGTAGCTCAGCCTGGAAGGCACAGCGCCAGGGGCGACTCATAAATCAAGCATGAACTACACACTGTAAATAAGTGGAGAAACACTTCTTGAAGCCAGAGTTCAGTGGACACATGCTCTTGACAGGGTTTGCTAGTTAAGTCTTGCAGAGCTAGGAGACTCGGGCTGGGCAGAAGCCTTTCGAATGATTCACTTATTCCTAAAGCTGTCTCTGCCTGAGTCTCTGCAGAGCGGCATCAGGGTGAATAACACTAGGAGCAGATGCCTGTGTTTGACCTTGACTTTACATTTGTGCTTTCATTTCTGTAGGATAATTATCTCTCCCACGTCTAAACGTTCATTTTTTTATCTGTAAGAAAATGTGCTATTTTACCACACGGAATTGTGCTAAGGACTGTCTTGCCTTGCCCTCCTCTCTCCCTCCCTCTCTCCCTCTCTGCCTCCCTCCCTCCCTCCCTCCCTCCCTCCCTCCCTTCTTTCTTTCTTTCTTTCTTTCTTTCTTTCTTTCTTTCTTTCTTTCTTTTCTTTCTCTCTTTCTTTGGAACACAAGTTCTCACTGCATGCCTACACCAGTCATGAATTCCTTCACAGCCCTGGCTAGCTAGCCTCATACTCACACTCTGCCTGGCTAGCCTCAGACTCACACTCTGCCTGTATTTCTAAGTGTGCACCACCAAGTCCAGAACCAGGGCTGAGTTTTCAATGGGCTGACGGCAATCTCAACACACAGTAGAGTCTTGGAGCATGTCCCTTGCCATCCCTCTAGAACCCACACCTGTCCAGGTTTTCCTACACGGAAATGGACAGTCATCAGCAGCCTGGCTGGGGCAGTGTGTGCTTACACTGAGGAACACAGGCATTGCTTGGCTGGTTTCCAGCCTTGACACCATTGTGCTCCCCCATAACTACATGACTCATGAAAGTAGCAGACCTTGGAGGACAAGAAGCAGAAATCTGGAGCAACTGAGAGGAGAGGACAGAGGGTTAAAGCTATTAACAAGCCTGCCGAGTTGTGAAATTGATGGTATTTGGGGTTCTAACTTATAAACAATTATATTGGATATATTTTGCTCAGGCCATTTAGGATTTGCAATGATTTTACCCTGGATTCATAGAAATAGCTCTTTTTGCTATTTTTCTTTCTTAGGTTGTGGGCTGTTCTCACAATTGAGCGGGTGGAAGGAAAACACAGACTGTGGGGCCAGTTACCCATTTTCTGCCTTTAAAATCCGGATGAGGAACTTTGAGAGAGAGAGAGAGAGAGAGAGAGAGAGAGGAGAGAGGCATCCAGAGAGTGAGTTGGAAAGGGTTCAAAACAGTCTCTTTCCTTTGTTTTCTGAGCTCAAAAAGACCCGAACCAAACACAGCTGCTAGAATTCCCAGGGCACAGAACAGAGGTGACTGAACTACTTTGCAGACTCTGCCCTAGTGTCTGGGAAGGAATCTTCAGTGTACAGAGCTAATGCCCCAGGGACATTTTTATACTTCCTAAGAGGCTGCGGGTGGATTTGGAGAAGCAGTGGACAATCTATCTGAACCAGTTTTCACCTTTTTGACAACAAAACGGGGGGTGGCAATTTTGAAAGTTGGCCCACTTTTAGGACGGGCATGGCAGCTTAGAGCCGTGGTTCTCAGCCTGTCTAAAGCTGCTTCCTGTTCTGGTGCCTTCCAACCATAAATTAATTTTGTTGCTACTTCATAACTGCAATTTTGCTGCTGCTATGAATAATAATGTAAATATCTATGTTTTCCAACTATTTTAAAGAGTCTGTGACCCCCAGGTTGAGAACGGCTGGTCTAGGGGTTTTCAACCCACAGGGCAGGGAGAACTATTCAGTTGATGAGATGGGGCATTCCTTCCCTATTTTCCAAGTTGAAAACATCTGTATAGATTCATTTGTTGGACTCAGGAGAGCAGAACAATGACTTTTTAAAAGCTCAGATTTTGTAGTTTGTTTGAGTGCATTAAATGCCTACTTGAGAGCCCGTTGTGATGGGAAACTTTCCATGGAGAGAAAGCCTATTAGCTCAGGCTTCTTATTAACTAATTTTTACATCTTAACCCATAATTGTGTGTGCTAGCCACATGGCTTGGTACCTTTATCAAAGAGGCATGCTCATCTTGCTTTATCTGCATCTGGGTGACAGCTGCGGACTCAGCCGTTCCTCTTCCCAGAATTCTCCTGTTCTCATTGCCCCACCTCTACTTCCTGCCTGATTGTCCTGCCTATACTTCCTACCTGAATACTGGCCAATTAGTGTTTTATTAGAATAATACAAGTGATAGGGTACAAGACCATTGTCCCACAGAAGGGGAGGACACAAGAAGATTCTTGGAGTTAGTTGGCCAGGCAGCCTAGCCAATGAGTTCCAGGTCCAATGAGAGAACTTTTCTCAAAAAATAAGGTGAAGAGCTGGTGAGATAGCTCAGCCACTAAAGACCTGTGCCACCAAGCCTGGCAGCCTGAGTTTGATCCCTGGGACTAAGAAAGAAACAATTTCTGCAAGTTGTTCTTGGACTTCAACATGAGTGCCTTGACATTCACGTCCATTCCATCCCTCCTCTCTCTCTCTCTCTCTCTCTCTCTCTCTCTCTCTCTCACACACACACACACACACACACACACACACACACATTCATTCTCTGTCTCATACACACACTCTCTCACACACACATACACTCTCTATATATATATGTATATATACATATATATTTTAAAAATATGATGAGTTATTGAAAAAGATACATCAACCTTTAGCTTCCACATACATGCACACAGACCCAAAGGAACATGCACACACACACACACACACACATACACACACACACACACACACACACACACCCCACAGTTTATTCTCATAGGTATATGCTGGAGAAGGCTGATAGCATAAAGATTGTTTTGAAACTTTTCCAAATGTTTCAGAGGCTACAAAAGTTCTCTGAGGACAGCTCCAGCCCTGAGCTAGAGGTAGGAAAGCCCACTCTTCAAATATGTTGAAGCCAGAGGGGTGTGATAGATAGTCAAGTAACTCTAAATCGTACCTCTTTCCGTTTGGCTCTGGGTGGGCAGCAAGGGCTCTGTGAGGGTTTTTTCTGCAATGAGAAGGGCTATGGCCAAGCTTCACAAGGAAGATGCATGCCACATGCTTTTAAGCTGCACTCTTGCACAGCGCCGTCAGGGCCTGTTTCCATGTGGAATGCTTACATAAAACATGCAGCCATCACACAATCTGTGCGTGGGAGGAGAATATGGAGGAAGAACCTTCTTTCCCAGAATAGCCCTCCAGCTTCACCCTGACTCCTAGAATCCTGCTAACACAGCACCATGTGCTCTCATTTTTAGGTGGATATTGGATAGGAGTTCTAGACCAAGGAGGAGAGCGTGGCAATGTGGGTCTGGACCACGCTGTGAACTAATACCAGATTTTCACCAAGAAATATATTTTTTTTTTCTGATAAGGAAAAGAAATCCCAAATCCTTGAAGTGAAAAAAAAAGTTAAGAAAGCAAAAAGAAAAGATGTTGGCTGACCATCTACCCTCTGCCAGGCCACATTCTGGGCTCTTGCTGTGGAACATGTCTTCCACGGCTCCAAAGTGTTATGACCCAAAGACTGTCCTCATCCTGACCCATATCTGCAGGACACTTGGTTTTTCTAGCCGTTACCTCACCATAATGCGCCGTTCAACTGATATCTGAGTTTATGTACCCCGCCCCAGACAGACATTAATTCGCAGAGCCTTTAGTGTGGATCTGAAGGGAGGAGCAGCACTCACGCCCCGGGGCAAGTCACCCTGGTGTCCACTTGTTATTTCAGGAGTGTGCGGAAAGAGATCTCTCCGGCCCTGTAAGTGTGTAAGATAGCAGGCAAGAGCAGGGAAGACTATGAAGATAATAGCTTAGTCATCTTCTTCCCTATGTTAGGTGTGTGTGTGTGTGTGTGTGTGTGTGTGTGTGTGTGTGCACATGCACACTGAAAGGACCGAGCAGACGCCACAACAGGCTGTTCAGTCTTCTCTCAGAGATCAGGCCTCAGTTTCGATTTTCTGAGACTGAACAAGCAGCTTCTGAGGGAAAACCATGAAAAAAGGACAGTCAGTCTCCAACACCCAACAGGGAGGAGGAGGCCTGGTACATGCAGCAGTAGGCCAGGCCGGGCCTGAGCCAACCCCACAGCAGCTCAAGGACAGAGGCTGGGACTTGTCCAGGCCTGCCTAAAAATGGAAAACTGAAGTCCTGGCTAACCCCTGGCTAGCCCTAGCCAATGAAAACGTTCTAATATGATTTCCCCTTGCTTAAGTCAATCATATCTAAAATGACCTAACTTCCTTAGACACTCCTCTCTGTACGGCTTAAGAGAAGAAGCCCCCACCTCCCTCTGGGGTTGTAGACATCTTGCCCTTGTGTAGGATGGTTGGTCTTAGCACGCCAACAAAGAAAGACTCTGCTTTTACACTGGATCTGCTCTCTTGGTGATCTGGGGGTCCTGACTCTGGGCCATGTGTGCATTCATTAAGAAGTAAGTGCCTGGCACAGGCACACAAAGGTCGGAGAACCTCTCCAACTAGAACCATAAATGCATATTATGTTGGTTTCATGGGGACTTTGACCACTGTCCTTCAGAGTGACCTGAGGAAAACAGGTTATAGATCTCAACAAAGATAGGAAGTCTGCATAGTTCCGACTTCTCCATCCCTAGATGATAGATCCGGGGACTCTGGACAATCCCTCCAACTCTTACAGTGTCTGAGAGGCCCCGGGAGCATCATGATCCTTGCCTGGACACGATGGGCGGGCACCAGTCACAGTTTAAAAGCTTCTGTCATTACTCTACTGTTAGGCTTTAATAATGATGCAGCCACAGACATCCCCGCTAGGGACAGAACCATGTAGATCCTTCTTTTCTTCTCAGCCCGTGTAGCTCTGTTTTGAAGCAGCTTGGAGAAAACCTACTAGAGGGTAATCCTTCACACACCTGTCTGTGTCAGCACCACTGCTGGAGCGGGGCTTGCTCTGGTTTGATTTGAGTACTTAGGGGTAACACACAAGGAGCAATCCAAACACAGAGACAACTGTTGATGACACATGTCGCCACACAGTTGACTCCAGATATTACTGAGTTGGTTACAAAGTGTGCCCCAGAGTTTGGATGTCACAGGCTGCATCTCAGCCCCACCACTCCCCTCAGATGTGTGCGGGTGGGACAGCTACAGAAAGGCTGCAATACCTCAATGATTGGCAGTCTGAGAGGAAACAGAGGGAGAAACCGGGCAGCACCAACATTCCCAAGGTGGGCCCTGTGCACGGAGGCCTCCTTCCTGCTGCTTTGCATACAGTTAATGAGAGCCAGGGGGAGCAGGAGTCAGGGAAGAAAGACCAGGCTGATGCCACGTGGTGGGGACAGCGGGGCAAGTGGCAAGGTGCTCCTTCTGAGCCTTGGCTTGTGTCAGGTATGCTGGGTATGTCTTCCTACACCTTTTCTTAAAGATGGAACTGAAAAGTCCCAGTGCCAGAACCAGAATAAGTCGTAGCCTAGTATAGTAACAAGGTAGGACCAACCTGTTCCAACTTGGAGAACCAGGAAAGAGTGCCTGGAGGAGGTGGATTTGCAGTCAGATTTTTAAAACATTTGTTCATTCATTCATTTATTTATTCATTCATTCATGTTTATTGGAATTCCACTGTGTATCTGGCTCTGCACAGGGTGTGTGTGGATGGACATCTCTCCAGTTTCTACAAAGCAAAGCATGCAATGTTCATTGTAGACTGAAGGTTTGAAAGACTCAAATATATGGGGTCCCAGGAAGCATGAGACCAGGTGAGGGAACAACAGGGAGAAGATGGGATCTACTGCATAGAAGCTACTGTTGATGTTGTCATGACAACATTATGGCCAAAAGCAACTTGAGAAAACACAGGTTTCTTCTGAATAACCGTGAGAGATGGTTCATTGTGGCCAGAAGGCAAGGTGGTAGGAGCTTGAGGAAGCCATCCACGGAGACTAACCTGGCACTGAGCTCTTTCCTTTTTGTTCAGGACCCTACTCAGAGGATGGTGTCACCCATGTTCAGAGGAGGTCTCGCTTCAGCTAAATCTTTCTGGAACCATCCTCACAGACACAACCAGAGCCAGATTTCCACCACGATTCTAAGTCCAGCCGAACTGACCATGGAGATTCGCCATCCCAGGGCAACTGGAACACGAAAGAGATGGCAGTTAGGGCTCGGACTGGGGCATGGAGGATTTTAGCCAGCAGTAAATAATTCTCTCTGGTACGTTAGAGCTCACATTGGGCTTAATGTACATTTTAGTTTGAATAATTCAGTGGTTTCCTATCAGGCGAAGGACACACTATTTCAATTACATTTAATTATAAAGCCTGCAATATTCAAGAGGGTCCCTGAGGTCCTGTCTAGCCTCTATATCCTTATTCTGGGTCACCCCACTCTGGGTGGGGTGACTTATCCTGGGTCACCTCCCTGCTCTGGGTCAGTGATGGGTGCTCTGTTACCACCTATCCCAGGGCCTTTGCACAGTTAGTGGTCTTTTCTAGAAACTCTTTCTTCCTTTGCTTATTAACAGACCATTCTCCAGATCTCAGCAGAGTCATTGTTTTGTTCTCAGAATTTCTCATGATCCCCACTCCAACCCAGACCCGTTCATGTAGTGTACATAAATACCTGTTCGTGACTCCTGGGTTGCTTTGTCTCTCCTCTCCTAAGCTAGCCTTGGGGACAAAGACTCTTTTGTTTATAGTTTTATCTTTGGTGCCTGGCATATGGCAGACATGCACAAAGTGTTTATTTTTAAAGACAAAAGAAAAAACTGAGTTGGGGAGATAGCTCAGGGGTGTGTGTGTGTGTGTGTGTGTGTGTGTGTGTGTGTGTACACAATCCCTGGAACATTGGTCTTCCTCTAGTGCAGTGGTTCCTCAACCTGTGGGTTGTGATCTTTTGGGGGAGTCACATATCAGATATCCTACATATCAGATATTTATATTACAATTCATAATAGTAGCAAAATTATAGTTATGGGAAAGAAATGAAAATTTTATGGTTGGGGGTCAGCAACCATGAATTTTGAGGATAAAACAATGGCTCATCTGAGAACTGGAGAATGATCTGTTAATTAAGCAGAGGGAGAGAAACTGTGTTAAAGGTGACAGCGCCAGGAGGGTTGAGAACCACTGCTCTAGTGACTGACCAGGCCCAATCTGGAGGACTCGTTACAGCTCTGCTCCAGGGATCTTCTACACCTGGCTCCAGGATGGGATGGAAGAAGGTCCTGTTGTTCTCCATCAGCTAATTAAGAAAAAGGCCTGGCCTACGCCTAGAAAGACCAAAGCATCACATTGAGTGAGGATGTGGGTCAGGGATGCAATGAGTTTCAACTCTGTGAGAAGGAAAGGGTTAACATTCAAATGACAGAAAAGTGGCAGCCTGAGGAAGATTGCTTTGTCCCAATAGTCTCTGAAACTGTGGAGGCTTGGAAGGAGTGGGCTGATGAATTGCTCTCCCTTCCCGCTTATGACTGAGAGAGGAAATGGGCCCCATCCACAGGAGGAGAAATTGGAGCAAATTATCTCTCAACAAGCTTCCAAAGGGTGTTTGTAAGTTTTTTGTCTCCCGGATAAGGAGCAAAGTAAAACCAGTAACTTCCCCTGCTCGTGCTCTGCCGATGTGCATGGCTTTGCTGCATGGCTTTGCTGCATGGCTTTGCTGCATGGCTTTGCTGCATGGCTTTGCTGCAGGCTGAAGATGGTTCTGGGCTGGGGTGGTGTTGCCTCTGGCTTGCTACCTTTAGGCAGTGCTTCCATGAGGGGTTCCCAGCCAGAAAAGAAGTCCTCTGTGGGACATTCCTTGTTTCAATCTGGTCATGCTTTGTGAACCCCATAAATCAAAAGCGCCAGGCTCCAAAGACGGGGATGGGGTCTGAGTTCATCTAGTGGTGTTTGCTTCCACTCTCTTTCATTCCTTCTCTCCAGGGAGGGTCCTCTCAAGGGCGACCTTCACAAACTGGCCAGAAGTCATGGGGGCAGATCTGACTCTATTATCCCAGGGCAAGGAGTGGCGTGGTTTCCTGTAGCCCGCTCCCTGGTTTGCCATGAAAACGGTGGATGGACAGACGGTCTACACAGCCAGCAAACAAATTAAATCAGGAATTGGGACTGAACAAGCAAGGTACTATTGTTAATGTAAATAACTCCTGAAGGATGTACCTACATTCATTCATTTGTGGGGGGCCATGTGAGGCAGTTAAATACCCGCCCTGTCCCAACACTTACAGTGTGCCACGGTGCTGACATGTTCCGCATCTAGAGTCCTCTCTTCTTTCTTCTGTCTTCTTTTTGTTTTTGATTTGTTTTGTTTGATTGGTTTCTTGGTTTTTCGAGACAGGGTTTCTCTGTGTAACAGCCCTGGCGGTCCCAGAACGAGTTCTTGTAGATCAGGCTGGCCTCCAGCTCACAGAGATCCACCTGCCTCTCTGCCCCACCCCCATTGTTGCCATTACCCAACAGCCCTGTGTTTATTCATACTGTTTTTTGCCTCCCTTCCTCCTTTGAACACTGGGGGATTGACCAAATAAAGCAACACTATCTTTTCCAGGTTTATGGCCCATTCCTTCAGATTCAAATCCTTGTGATGCTTTCAAGTCCTGGCTAGAAAGTGCTGAAGTCAGAACCGAAAGGGAGGCAACACTCGGTACTCTCTTCCTCTGTATGCCTTCTAGGGAAAGAAGGCAACAAAGTCTGTGGAGAAGGATGCAGCTAGGGGGGATGGCGTGAAACCAAGAAGGGCAATAAAAAAAAAGAGAAGGCAGCGATATTACTATAAACAAAGCTGTCTGCAGGAGTTTATCATGAAGATTATTGAGAGCCTCCCAAGACATAGTAGTGAAGGTCGCTGATAAGCCTGGAGCAGGGAGTTGTTGGTGTGATAAGTGTGTGTCTCTGAAAAAGATCTGACCGGCATCAGTCATTCCACCAGAAGATGGGGCAATTCTCCAAGTGGCAGAGGGTAACCCAGGCTTACACCTAGGCTGCTGCCTTAGCTAGCCTAACAGATAAAGGTAGACATTCCAGAATATTAGAAATATTGAAGGATATATGGGTTTGGGATCAAGATAATAGTGTCCTCAAGATGGGAGACATGGCTTTGGGACCTCTAGGACATCGTCCAAGTGGTGGAATATAACTTGAAGTTAGGGATTCGGGAGATCACAACTAGAGACAACACAGAGCGGGGAAGCTAGTCATGACACGGTAATGGCTCGTCTCAATTGTCTACTTGACTAGATTGGATCTCGCCATGGAGACACACTCCTTAGAAGTATCTGTCTGGGTATTTACAAAGGCTTTGACTACAGACAAAGACCCACTCTGGATGTGCGTCGTATCACCCATGGGCTTGAGTCCCAGACTGAATAACAATGGAAAAAGGAGATGAGTTCCGAGTTCCTCTAGCATTGCTTCCCCAACATCAAGGTGTGAGAAGCCATAGCCCCACCCTCCTACCACCAAGAACTCCCCATGGCTTCACCACCATGACTAGACTGTCAAACCATTTCTTCTGTCAGCCATTTGTCATAGTCTGAGAGAAGTCACCCATACAAAGGCAATGATTAGTTAAGAACAGGATCAAAGAAGTGCGGTTTCCTTGCAGTGTTCCCTGGGCGAGCTGCTTCTCTCCACTTCAGCCTTACGCTTTATTTAGTGCGGTAACTGTAGTTTTTATGTGATGGAGTCGCTATGAGGATTAACTGTGTCACTATATGTGAAATGTTTAAAAATGCGTGGCATTCTCTATACCTATTGCTACTAAAGATGCTAATTAGCTACTGAGAGCAGTGTCAGGATCAAAGCCTACTCTCTCTGCGTTTCATCCAGCATCCTATGACATCAGGACATCCAGAAGCTGTAACCATTCAATGCATGGGCTCCTCACCTAGGAAATGAAAACAATGACAGACACTATGGCTGACTGCTGCAGTATTTGTAGAATTCTTAGACAATGTCTGACGTTGTAAATTCTGTTGAAGGTTTGTAGACCTAACAACGGTAACTGTTTTTCTGTACTATGCTGCTGGGTGAAATAAAAGTACCTCCTATGAACACCAGCCCTACCGGTGTCTAAGCTAAGCCTGGGAGGGTGGAGGAAGTCAGCAGGGAGTGTGTGCTGTGCCCTGAACCATGAAGTGAAGAATCTAGGTGCCCTGCCACGGCTGAGTGGGGCTAAGTCACTCCTGTTCTTTGGAGGGCTTCGAAGGCAATGGGTAGAAATTTCAAATCCTTCAACTAGGCAAATCTCCAGTGACAGTGGCCATATCTGGCCCAAACTGAAGCACACCCTCCAAAGAAACAAGTGGCTCTACAGAAGAAAGCCTGGAAGATAGGAACATGAGGGGAAATCTGGCTAGAGGGGCAGAAAAGACTCAATTCAAAATAATCGGTTCCCTGGTCTCCCATCCCCTCTGAGCCCCTGGGATTTGTTGATGAGCATTTGCATAGTTGAGAGTCTCTGGGGTTTTGATTGTTTTCTTATTTCAAAATCTAACCCAGCAGGGAACAAGGTTGATACTTCTATTCCCGCTTCATCTGAAAGAACAGGGCACAAGGTTTTGGATCTCCCCCCCTCCCCCGCCCTCACTCCAGCATTGCTGAAATGATTCAATGCCTCATAAGAGAAGCAATTCTGCGATAATGACACAAGGCAGCAATTAAAAAATATTGCTTGTTTCAGGGCCTGTAAATTGGCTGCTGGTAATTGAGGACAGAATGTGTTTTCTAATCCACTGAAATGATATCTTATTGCAAGCTGGTGTGGTAATTACTGTATTTGTACAGTACCAGAGGAGCCCCAGCCCGAGTTTGACAGGGAGTTGATTAAATCACCCAGGTGTAATTGAAGGCTTTGATTGCATTGCCTCTGAGCTGATCAGTTTTAGTAACAGCCTGGTTTTCTTCTGTCATGTGCCCTTAGAACCGTCAGTGGGAGTGCTGCCCCCCCCTCCCTGCCCAGCTCCCTCCCAGCCCTGTTGCATCCCTGTGGGGAAAGAAAACCAAGACAACTTCTTAGTGCAGAGAAAACCAGAGCTGGCAGACTGCAGATCCCTCACTGCGGGCCTGGATGACATCATCCAGACAAAAGCAACCTGTGTCTCTCTGCCTGCCTGCTTTGTTTCTCAGCTAGAGAGGGCTCTGGCTGTGGAAGCCGCAGGTGCATTCTGTCCGGGAGAGACAGGAAAGGGAATTAAGCTCATTCTTTGCTCATTGGGTGACTGCAGAAATGTTTCTAAAAAACAGTATTCCAGAGAGGAAATTTCAACTTGCCCATCTTAAGTGTATTTTGTTGGTCAGGTGTCAAGGGAGGCTCTGTGATTCTACTCAGAGAAGAACCATAAAAATGCTGGTGTTTGTGATGGTCAGTAGTGATTGTAAGCTTCGTGAGTTCATGGGCTCCTGCTGCCAGAAAGGAATACTCCAATTTGGAGGATGCAGCAGCTGCCCAACACAAGAAATATTGATATATAAATATGTGGCCGCCACCCCTGCGGCCTGACAACAATAATGACGGAGGTGGTGACTAACCCATTTTCATTGCTGGGTTAGTAAGTAGAAGAACAAGTAAGCTCGTGGAAGACACAGGATGGAGCTAAGGGGCATTCCAGAAGGTTCCGAGGTGTGACTACAGTCTGTGCTATTTGTACAACAGCAACAATGCCGCAGCTATTGGTAAAGTTGTGAGGACAGCATTCAGAGAGGCAGTGACTGCTTCGCTCTGACAGAGACACGGAAAAGTTGTCACTTTTTAAAGCTCAGTGCCTGCTAAGCCAGCAGAAGTGAGCGTGGTCATCGTAGGTGTGGTCATCGTGGGCGTGGTCATCGTGGGCGTGGTCATCGTGGGCGTGGTCATTCTTATCATCACGGAATTAAAGGGAGAGAAGAGACAAAAAAACATAGCAGCAACTTAGAATTTTGACCTGAAATTAAATGGAAGCAGACCCTGTAGTTCTGTGCCCAATTTGCAAGAAGTGATAGGACTCAGTTCTACTTGCACACTGTGATGATGCAAGTAAGTTGTCTATAATTTATTCAGACTGGTAAAATGTTCCCATTTATAGACTTTGATGAGCCAGGTGTGTATAAATATATCAAAAAACGTATTAGGTCCGTCCAAGTGGAATCCTGAAATCTGTCAAGTGCCTGACTGGATGTTAGAAAAGAGGACACAGAATATGAGAATAGAGGAAGGAGAAGATTAAAATGAAGTTGCAAACTCAGGTCTTGGCACAGAAGTAACTACACTTTGTATATGGCCAGTCACCCATTCATCCAAGACCATTTTCATTATTTTATTGCATTTATACATTTGCTTTTGTGTGTGTGTGGGGGGGGGGGGGCTCATGCAAACCAGTGGGCATATGTGGAAGTCCTGAGACAACTTGCAGTTGGGTTGATGCTGAAACTAGGTCTCAGAACTGAAGCCAGTATGGGGCTCAAGGTCAACTCATCAAGCATGGTGGCCATCATCTCAATTCCCTGAGCAGTCTCACCAACCCTTGTTGTTTGTTTTTGAGACAAGGTCTTTCTGTATGTCTCCAGGTGGCCGCACACTCCTTCTGCAGCACAGCCTGGCTCTGAACTCATGACAACTTTCCTGCCTCATCCTCTCTTGTGCTGAGGCATGTACTCCCATTTATATAATTCTTAAAGAAAAAAACTAAGCACCTAGAGAGAACATTAGTGTCTATCAGGGTTTAGGGCTTGTGAAAAGAGGTGAGTGGATAGAGCTATTAAAAGGGTCCCGAGAAGCTTGTGGGCAACACACCTGTATCTTGATCTGCAGGGTGGTGATATGATTGTACATGTGAGAAAATGACAGGAATAGCCACCCTTCCACACACACAACCTATACTCAATACAAACTACACACATATACACATATTATATATGTATATATAAACTATACATACACTACACAAAACTATACTTACTACAAACTATACACACCACACGTAAACTATACAAACTGTATAAAAACCATATATACAAACCATAAAATCTACACTCAATACAAACTACTCACTACAGCACAATCTATTATCTATATAAACTATATACACACATATATTACACACAACCTATACTCAATACAAACCACATGTATACACACACCACATGCAATCCACTTGATATAAACTATACACAGGCAACTATACATGCAGAAAGTATACACAAAACAAATTATGTAAGCACAACTATACATATACATTCATGAGCAAGTGCGTTAGATCATCTATACTCAATACACACTATAGAAACATACACACAAACTATACACATGTACCTACACAGACTGCACAGATGCGTCACACACAACCCTCTGCATGAACACACACACAGACACCACCAGTAGCAGCTTGCTAGCCCTGACATGTAGCGTAACTATGTAAGATATAGCTAAGAAGAGCAACGGTAAAGGGTGCAGGGACTTCCCTTTGCTGTCCGTGGAACCTATTGTGAGACCATAGTTTTCAATACAAAAGAAGTTTCTGTTTTAGTTTTTTTAACTCAGTGCAGAAAATAACAGCTGGTAAGGGACCTTATTTTAGTAATGCTGGCTCCAAATTAGAGACAAGCTGGGAAGGGAAGAAAAAACTTTGAACCCTTGTCATTCCCTCTAGATCTGAGTTTGTTTTTTGGGAACTTGCATGGAGAACTGGGCTGTGATGACCTCATTTGTCTACTAAGCATTTGAGATTGTTTCTATGAGGGAAAAACAAATCCTTGTAAAAAACTGGTGGACTACTGTCAGCTTGCTCTGGGCTAACCTGAGCTAACCATCAGACTGCCTGGGCTAACCATAGAATGCCTGGGCTAACCCTCAGAATGCCTGAGCTAATCCTCAGAATGCCTGGGCTAACTTTCAGAATGCCTGGGCTAACTCTCAGAATGTGTGGGCTAACCCTCAGAATGCCTGGGCTAACTTTCAGAATGCCTGGGCTAACTCTCAGAATGCCTGGGCTAACCCTCTGAATGCCTGGGCTAACTTTTAGAATGTCTGGGCTAACTCTCAGAATGCCTGGGCTAACTTTCAGAATGCCTGGGCTAACCCTCAGAATGCCTGGGCTAACTCTCAGAATGCCTGGGCTAACCCTCAGAATCCCTGGGCTAACTCTCAAAATGCCTGGGCTAATCCTCAGAATCCCTGGGCTAACTCTCAGAATGCCTGGGCTAACCCTCAAAATCCCTGGGCTAACCATCAGAATGCCTGGGCTAACCCTCAGAATCCCTGGGCTAACCATCAGAATGCCTGGGCTAACCCTCAGAATCCCTGGGCTAACCATCAGAATGCCTGGGATAACTCTCAGAATGCCTGGGATAACTCTCAGAATGCCTGGGCTAACCCTCAGAATGCCTGGGCTACCTCTCAGAATGCCTGGGATAACTCTCAGAATCACTGGGCTAACCCTCAGAATGCCTGGGCTACCTCTCAGAATGCCTGGGATAACTCTCAGAATCCCTGGGCTAACCCTCAGAATGCCTGGGCTAACCCTCAGAATGCCTATGCCTGGGCTAACCCTGGAATGCCTGCACTAACTCTCCTAATGTCTGGGTCAGCACAAAGATTGAACCAGCAGCCAATGTGCTGTGGTAACTGTTCAATGCTGTGAAGGCAAAAGGTGGAGTTAACAATGAGAAATGATTTTCCACAAAAACGTGACATTTTCTTGGGATTTTATCCTTTCCTATTCTCTGCCAGCAACACGACTCAGTTGGGATGTCTGGTTATGGGTGTTGAAACCTTCCTCTCTCCAGCAGTTTCCCTCATCAAGAACATGGAAATTTTATTAAATTCTAAGAGGGAACAAGAATGGACTCAACTCTGGCTAGCTGTGCAGAGAACATTCTGTGTAACCTGTGTGCTAGCGAGGCTGCCTGAGCTGCCATCCAGCAGATCAATTACACTGACTCTTCTCTGGAGAAAGACACCCATAAATGGCTCATATGAGAGAATGTCCAAGTGTCATTTCTCAGTCCCCGCCACACCTCACCAACTGTGCAAGAGATTGCTGGTTTCAGCTTGTTCAGCCCTGGCCATGCACCACCGTGATTCATTCTGGGTCTCCTCTCCTTCGGCAGAGGCAGCTCACTCTGCTCCTGTGCCCCCACCCAGCAAAGCATCTGTGCCCTGGGAGATGCCCTGGGCTCTCTCCGTTGGTTCTTGCATAAGTACGGGAACTGGGTTCTTTTTTCTGTTAAAATGACAATGCCTTAAAGAGAGGGAAGGAGCATTGGTGTAGCTGAAGAAGACACTTCTGGAAGTCCCTTCCTCCCCACGGCTCTGCCATTCCTTTCTCCCAAAGGGCCCTACCAAGGCCCACCTGCAGAAGGAAGACATGACCAAAGGATGCATGTTTCCACATGCACTGGCTTCCATTGTCCATCCCTGGTATAAGGAGTCTGTGGAATGCAGCCGTAACTCCTTAGCCGGGCTAGAGTTAAGCTTCAATAGAGGGCAGCGGGGTGTGCTTTTGCTGGTATGGTATCCATTCCTAGAAGGAGGAGGAGAGAACACACACTGGGGGACAGTGTGCCTCATACTCCCCTAGGAAGCCCCAGCTTCCGCCTCAGGAGTTTATCTGGTCCTGCAGTGTGAACAGGAACCCACCCAAGTGAGGAGGGAATAGTCTTTGGATGTGAGTAGGCTCAGTTACTTAGTCAACCGTAACTACTCTGGTGATGACCGGCTTTGAAAGGCAAGCGTGGAAAGAGCGACCACCCCCAGGTGCATGTGGAGAGCACATCCTCCTCCCCCCATGTATCACAATTCCACCATTTCCCTAAAGCCCATTTTTCTAAAATTTCAAGGCTGATATTTTTTCTGTGTTCCAGCTTTGGAGACCACAAAGTTGAATCAAACAGGGAAAGGCCAGAGGGTTGAAAGAAGATTACAAGATGAACAGAATCAGGAGGGCTGTCTGTCTTCAGAAGGGAGACCGGTATCTGCCCCACTGGGCCTAGTCAGTGTTGTAACTGACCTGGATTTCTTGAGAGCCGAGGTCCTTTCCCCTTTCACTCCACCCTTTGTTCCTGCTTGGGACCGGGCCAGGTGCTCAGTAAGGAAGCTTTTGTTTCAGAAACCTCAAGGACACATCAGTCAGGACTGAAAGTGAGACCCGGATCCTTGCCCACTCTAACCAGAAGATAAGATGTTTTCTTTTAGACAAACCAGATTAAATTTACTATGTTATTGTATCAACAATAAATACCATGTTATGCCAACAAGAAACATGTCATTCTTCTTTGCTTAATCTCTCCACTTTGCACAGATTTCGGATAAAGTTAAACAGATGTCATTTAGTCCCATTTTATTCTCTTATAAACTTAAAAAAATCGGTTTATAATTTTTTATTCTTTAAGGGCATTTGATGAGCTTTTCTTCTCTCTCCCTTTCTAGAACTTAGAGACCCACCTAAGAGACACCATGAAAATCCGTTCAGGTCCTCTAACTCCAGTTCTGCTGTATAACTTCCCCCTTTGTGGAGGACTGCGGCAGAGCTGGGGAGGCTGCTTGCCCTGGGTTCCATTCCCAGCACTGCGTAAACTGGGCTTGATGGCACACACTGGGAATCTCAGCACTGAGGAGATAGAAGCAGGAAGATCAGAAGTTCGAAATTATGCTCCGCTATAAAGAGAGCTATAGGAGACCCTGCCTGTCTCTTTCTGTCTCTGTCTTTGTCTCTCTCTCTCTCTTTCATGCACGCATGTACACACAGACTGACACACACACACACACACACAGAGAGAGAGAGAGAGAGAGAGAGAGAGAGAGAGGAGAGAGAGAGAGAGAGAGAGAGAAAGAGAGAGAGAGAGAGTGTGTG
The DNA here is from genome assembly GCF_903992535.2 of Arvicola amphibius. Taxonomy (NCBI): domain Eukaryota; kingdom Metazoa; phylum Chordata; class Mammalia; order Rodentia; family Cricetidae; genus Arvicola; species Arvicola amphibius. The sequence goes on along the minus strand of NC_052049.1, from coordinate 83,106,245 downwards.
TGTGTCAAGGTTGATAATGAACATGAGCTGTTGGTAACCATGCCAACTACATTGATAATAAAAGGACTTCCAAGCCAATTCAGAATTGATTTCAATTCAATTCAAATTCCAAGCCAATTTGAAAGTATCGCTGGAGCATTAAAACATGTGGATCTCTGTGTGGTGTGCCAGGTAGTAGGGAACTAGAGAGAAGATCTGAGCCTCCTAGGAGTATACAGCCAGACAGACAACCATAAGGCCACCCTTGTTCATAATTCAGATCTCCAGTTTGGCTTTTTAAATTCCACCATGACTATGATATAATGTATACTTAGTCTTCACAAATACAGAAGCCCGATGGCAGGTGTGGGGGGTCATTCCATGGTTAAAGGTGAGGAGATGCTGATACCAGGCTAAGATCTAACGGATCCTGTTGCTCGGTGTCCAAAGTTCTCCTCTCTCTGCAGCTCATTGGCCAGCAGGGAACAAAGCACTAACATGGTTAAAGAGTCTCCTACGACGGGCATGGCTGCTGTAGAGGGACTCCTCTGTCCCTGCCGGGCATAGTCACAGCATGAGGCCAGGAGAGGAGATGTAAGGAAACCGTTATAGAGAAGGACTTTTATGTCCATTGTAGAGAATAGGTGAGCTTTTCAAAGACAAGAGGAACGTCACTGCTAATATTTTGCCATTTGTTAATTGGTTTTCCATCATGGCCTGCATATCAGTTGATATAAATGGCAGGGGTGAAGTGATGAATTAAACACCAGGCCTGGACCCTAAGATTCCCTTGGTCCTTGGGAGAGGAATGAAGTTTAGCCAGGATAATGGTTAGAAAGAGAAGAGAAAATGCAGGTAAAACTTTGCGGGAGCTTTGATTGAAAGTTGCCATGGTGAGAGGGGGAGTGGCAGTCCTAGGCAACCCTTCAGCTGCCAGGACCACAGAAAGAGCAAACCAACCTTGAACAGTCTTGGGGTGGGGCAGAAAGGCCACCGAAGCCACCCCAGCCTCACATGCCAGTAGAGCAATAGGGAACGGGAACAACAGGCCAGAGAGGAAGAGGCCCTAGGCATGCAAGGTCTGCTGTTTTCAGCCATTGCAAGGCTGCCTGAGAAGGTCAGGAGAGGTTGCTTTAATCTGACAGGAACGGATGGTACTTGGAAGTACTGTGGAAATTGCTGAGTCAGACTGGGATTAAATCAGGTTACACGTTCATCCAATGAGGCCCTTCCGCACCAAGAAGTGGGAGGAGTTGAGAGATATGTGTTTGTTCTCTGCATATCTATCTCGGTTAAAATTTTGCTATGATTTCACGATTTTGTGCAGGTATAGAAGGCACCTTTGTTCATAATCTTTCTGCCTTCATTGGAGGTCAGAGGCAAACTGCCTAGGCATATGGTTAGCTACCCAAGGCTCCCGGCTAGTATGCTAACAGCCACAAAAATGTGTTTGCCTGAGGACAGAGCCACGGCCTCAGAAGCAGCTCTGAGCAGCCAGTGAGGAACTCGAGAAGGCAGATAGTTCTCCAGCTTTCCTTCTTCCTCAGAGGACAAATCTGAAGGGTGGTCTTAGGGATCCCATGAAAATTCAGTCCTCGGTCCTAGGCTCCTGCATCTCCTTGGTATGACACAGCCCCGACCCCACCCCTGCCTCCACAATAGGCTGCTCTGCCATGAGAGAATTCATGCCTGGCACAGGCATCACACAAGCTGGCACTGATGTATGACCAGACCCAAAGGCTCTCATGCAAGTTTTCTTGCACCAAAATAATCTCCTGGAGCTGTGGGGTTGTATCAGGGGCTAAGCAGAGGGCTTGCCCACAAAGTTGAACCTTTCAAAGTGGGAACCAGTATTTAAGTGGGCCTGATGCCCAACCTCCCCAAAATGACCAAATGACAGTTTTCCTGAATCTCCATGAGGCTTATCTTCCCTACAGCTCACGTCTTACAAGTCCTTGAGCAAATCAGGACCATCGTTGTCCTGTGTGAACAGTATTGGGCCCTTCTGCCAATGGTGTTATATGACAATCAGGCCATACATCTGCCTAACAAATATGATGTGGCAGGAGGGTGGTCATCACCCTGTGGGCAAACTGCAGACTCCAACCACATGTCCCAGTGGTGTGGCCAGCTCTGTACAGACTTGGTCATTCTAATCCTCAACTCTAACTGGACTGCAAAACAGCACACCTGTCGGATCAGTATTATCAGATTATGGCTATAAAGATTTATCTGTACTCTCCAGCCACAGCATAGGTCTGCTGCAGCAGCTGAAGTTTGAGTTAGCCCTTGGCTGTGCCCAGTGAATTGGATACCCCAAGGAAATTACTTCTTCTCCGAGGTCTACCTGGTTTCTCCATGATTAAGACTAGTAAATTGCTCACCCCTTATCTCTATGAGGACATTATCCCACTATTGTTAGCAAATAACCATCCGTGTCTACCCATCACTCTGAAAAGCACCCTCTTTGCCTGACAGTGACGAACATGCCAGTTCCCAAATTCCTATGGTACTTTCCTGAGACGCGCATGACCGCCTGTGTTCATTAAGTCCTCAGGAAGTAGATGTGAAAATAAATCAATCTTGTGAGAGATTTGCTGGTGGAAACAACCAAGAAGAAAAAGCTTGCATTTGTTTAAAAGGTATAATTCAGACCAGTCACTTCCACATCAGTGACTGGAATCAGAGAGGAATTAAGGCAAGCAATTCCTGAGATATGCCAGTCTCCTCTGAGCTATGACTTTGTCTCAGATTCCTCATTGTTGAGGTCTAAAGTTTCCTAGAACTGCACCATAGTCTGAGATTCACACCTCCTAATACTCTTTTTTTAATTTAAAATGTGAGTGTATAAACTATTTACATGCATGTGTTTGTATTGTGTGGATATGCACATACATACGTGTGGTAGTGCATGTGAGTTGGAAGGCGATGCCAGGGGTCTTCCACGGTCACTTCCTTCTTATGTTTGGAGACAGGCTCTTGTAGCAAGCCTGGGGTTCACCTATTCTGCTAGGCTGGTCGCCAGCAAGCTCCAGGGATCTTCCTGTCCCTGCTTTCCCAGAACTAGAATTATAAACATACTCTCCCATGCCTAACAGCAACCCAGGGACTCAAATGCAGTCCCATTCCCATTCCTTGGACAACGAACATACTGCCTGGACCATCTCTAGCCTTCCTTCCTATGGTCTTCCACAGGAATGAGATTTGGAATGGAACTGATTGGCTGGCTCCACATCTTTAAACTCCCTCCTTTCTTTCCTTTGCAAAAACTTCATCCACTAAATTCTGCATATCTAACATTTTCCAGGAGTGTGTTTTTTGTAGGACCGAATTAACAAAGTCCTTCTGAGAACACTGGCTGCCCTTATGGTCCTCTATTTATCAGCCATTTGTTGGCTGTTCTGTCTCCACTGCCTGCACCCTCACGCTTGCCTCGCAGTCTGATCCTGAGCAGGCAGAGACAAACCCGACAACCCCTTTGTGCTCAAGCGCTGAGCTGCACTGAGAAAGGCGTGGTTCTGTCTGAGGTCATTCTCTGCAGCCGGAAGCTCAGACGTCTCGTGGTTGTCTTTGGACCACCTACTAGGGCGAGTGAGAATTTAACTGAAAAACAAGCGCGTGTTACATAAAAATCAATCCCCACTTACACAAGGTCCCCTGGACGTTCCTCTCTCTCTCTCTCTCTCTCTCTCTCTCTCTCTCTCTCTCTCTCTCTCTCTCTCTCTCTCTCTCTCTCTCTCTCTCCAGTTCCCTTTGACAAGCCTCTATGATGGCTTGGTCTCACTTTAGTCAGACTGTTAACTCTCTCCGTCCTATGTGCTGCCGTCTCTAGCTTCAGCCTCTCTATGTCCTTTTCTAGCAGATGGGCTTCCATCTCCTGCTCTGGCAGGAAAGGCAGGCTGCACAGGGATGGTGTGGAGATCCAGGCTTTGCTGTCTTTGTTGAAAACTTCGGCTTTTCTCCTTCCTTTTTTCTCTCTCCCTCCTTCTCTCCCTCCTTCCCTCCCTCCCTCCCTCCCTCCTTGCCTCCCTCCCTCCCTCCCTCCTTCCTTCCTCTTCCCTTCCTTCCTTACTTCATTTTTTTCCTTCCTTACTCCCATCCTTCCCCCTCCCTCCCTCCCTCCTTCCCTCTCTCCCTCCCTTCCTCCCTTCCTCCCTCCTTCCTTCTTTCAGTTTTACATGAACATCCCGATGTGGGATGAAAACCCAAGGAGATGGGGAGAGATTCTGTCACTGCAGCCCAAGCTCAAAGCCTTCTGAGCAATGCAATAGCATCCATGAAAACCACTGGGAGCTTTCCACAGTAAAGATAGAGAACCCCATTTGATAAAATGTTTTTAACATTAAATCAATATAGAGGGCTCTGAAAGTCCCTCTTAGTCATCTATGTGCTTTCTGTTGTCTTTAGAAGAAGCACATGAACATGGTTGAGCGAGTTAATTTGTTTCTCTATCAATGCCTGAGGAAAGGCAGCCTCATGATGTGGAGTAACTGTTACCTGTGCTCCCCCACCCATCAGGATGCATGGTTAGCGGCATCATAAGGCAGTTACCCCGTGGCAATACAATAGTGTAGTACAGAACTGGATGGGAACATGGTGATGCCAGCTTTGCCTCGCTGCCCTCGTCCCTAATTACACTTTGCCTTCAGCTACTCATTTATAATAAAGTGTCCTGAAACAGCGAAGCCTGGCGAATTCCAGGGGAGCTGCAAGAGCACGGGATGCTTCTCCACGGTACACACAATACAAAAGTGAGGCTCAGAGAAGAATGAAGACTCCAGGCGTGTACCACTCTGACAGACCTGCTGTTGGGAAGAGCCAGTGGCTGTTCAATGAAGAACACATCACTGATAGGGATGCTCAAAGACAGCCTCACTCTCTCAGAAAGTGGTACCCGACCCCCACCTAGCAGCAGGGCAGGATGGGAAATGTTGGGATGGTTCTGTTTTCTTTTAACCCCTACAAGTATCACATCCAAACCATTGCCATGCCCCGTCTTCAGGGTCTCCGTCAGAATCCCAGGCCCCACCACGGTTCAAGAACCTCCTGGTTGATTGTTGGGATCAGTGCTAGCCTCTTTACCGTGTGGAATGGGGTTGCTCCTCTGCTGATGGCATTTTGGGGGCTTTCCTAATGAAGTTGAAGTACTGTCAGACTTGCAGTACCCTAACACGTCCACTCCAGGCATGGAGAGGCAGACATGGATCAGCAGTTAAGAACGTATCCTGGAGTTCATTCCCCAGCACACAACACTGTAGCTCTGCTCCAGGGGATCTGATGACTTCTTCTGGCCTCAGAGGGCACTATACAAATGTGCACACACAGCCAGGCATACATTACAAACACACATCGTGATTTAAAATAAAAATAAAATCTATACAAGAGTGTACTTGGCTCTCTTTGTTGGCCTCATCTTTTGCCCACATTCTTTTTGTTGGTTGGTTTTGTTTTTTAGAGACAGGGTTTCTTTGGAGCCTGTCCTGAAGACCCACCCATCTCTGCCTCCCGAGTGCTGGGATTAAAGGCCTGTCCACCACCACCTGGCTTTTGCCCACATTCTTAACATACTTCAGGCACGCAGAGTCTTTTGGCTTTTTTCTTTTTTCCTCTCTGTGCTTGTTTCCACTTCAGGCCTTAGCACTTCCTATTGCCTCCACACAGATCTTGTGGAGGGCTTTATTCAACTTTTTTTCCATCCTAGATTCTATTTTTGTATATATATCTTAGTGTACAATCACTTTCTATCACATTAATTTCTTTATTATCTTATGACTTTGACCATTAATTGACATCTTCTGGTATTTGTATTTATTTTCTGTCTCCCCTTGGCTATAATGTAAACTCAAAGAGACCATGTTCTTGGTTCCCAGGACCTTATACGTTAATAGACATCCAAATGTTATTTGTCGAATGAATAAGAATGAATGAATAAATCAATGAAGCAATAAATCAAGCAATTGTAACTATATATTCTGTCCCCTTACAACAACAAACCCTACCATTCTTAATTCAGTAGGAAGTCTAACAATATTTCTGGAGAATATATGTGTTGTCTGAAATGGGAATATAAAATTTCTGGGACATACCACTCTCTAGGAAAAAGATTCTCTTATGACTAATGGATTCATTCATACTGAAGAAAAGAATGACATTTAAGCCTGGTGTCTCCGATGGGATGGAACCTTCCATGGATCAGTGGGGTATGCTTATGTAAACCCAGGGCCAGGTGGGAAGATGAGTGTCACCAAGTCTCTTCTTTTCCTAATGTCCCCTGACTACACAGAAAAGGAGACAGAAATTCCGGGGAAACAGGGTCGGAGTGAAGGAGGAGTCTGGGTGGCATATCCTACTGTCCACCAGGCGGTCAGAGCCCGCAAAGGACTCCATTTCCCCCACCAAACACAGAGTGCATGGGGAACCACTCTTGGAGAGTATGACCATCCAGGGTCAGCCTGAGACATGGCATTTAGCAGCTGTGCTTATCATATTTTATTTTTAGGTTTAAAGAAGCCAGCTGTTTTTTTTTTTCTATCTCAGTTCTTTATTTCTTTTTGTACATTAGGCCATGATTCATAAGGAGTAGGCTCCAGCCGCTCAGACCCCTCCATTAGCTCTCACTGGGTGCTGCACTGGGTGCCGCAAACTGGCGCTTCAGCTGAACCCGGGTGGCCTTTTGGCTTCCGTGGCAACACTGACAGACATGACTTTTTGAACAATGCCCATTTCCTTCATGTCTACGACACCTCCCTCCTTTAGATTGGTGTAAATGTGGCCAAAGGAACAGCTCTGTTCGTAAACGGCCTAGAGAGGTGAGGCCTCCCCTTTGGCTTTTGTTATCTGCTTTCAGAAGCATCACCGACCCCCCAGCTTTAATAATATAGAATTGGCCAATATAATTACACAAGTTACATGATGTGATGTTTTGGTAACAACAAATTATCAAATACTAGTGTCTTGGTAACAGTATGAAATGGTCATCACCAGCAAGCTTGTTAACTCATCCATCCCTCTCATATATGACTACCTATATGATATGTGTGTCTGCATGTATGTGCATATGTCGGTATGTGTGTATGTGTGTGCATGTGTATACATGTGTATGTATCTGTATATATGTGTATGTCTATATGTGCATCTGTATATACATGTGTGTATGTATGTTCGTGTGTATGTGTCTGTATGTGTGTACGTCTGTGCATATGTGTATATGTAAATGTATGTGTTTCTGTCTATATGTGTGTGTATGTGTATTTGTGTGTGCCTGTATGTGTCTGTGAAATTTCAAGCATGTCTGACTGCTAACAATATTTCCTATGCCTACATGTTAGTTCTCTGTTGTTCATTTTCTAGCTGGAAAAGCTAGAGAGTGTGGAAAATGGAGGCGGTTTTGGCAAAAAGGATCAAGCATTCCATTTGTTCAGCAGCTGCTTATAAGTGGGGGAGCTTTGCTCTTGTCCTTATTGCTGCTTTGTTTGTTTTGTTTCCACTTGGGAACTGGAAATCGTTACCTCCTTCTACCCCGTGTTTGTTAGTGACCAAGTTATTTTTTGTCTAAATTCTTGCCTTTAAAGTTCCCCACTTAATCACCATCTTCAAACCATGCAAGGATAAGTGGCTGCAAGTCGAGGGGCCCAGAAAGGCGTGACAAACAGGGACCTAGAAAGGTCAGCCCAGTAAAGGCTGAGAGCTGGCTGCAGGAGCTGACCTTGTAAGTCTTCATGATGAGTCACTTCAAGTTCAGGAAAGCTGCCTCACCCAGGCTCCGTCTTCTGTTACTGTCAAAGAGGAAGTCCAAATCCCTGACACAGAAATAACTTCTAGCTTCTTGAACCCCACACTTGACTATCTCTTAGAAAAATGAGCACACAGATGGCCTAGACCATGATTTGGAAATCTAACTTATTCCTTGGGCTGGCAAACATCATTTTCTTAATAAAATATGACACCAGTTCTAGGTTCCTCTGAGCAATAAAAAACAAACAAAAAGTACAGTTAAAGCAAGAACTTAAGGAAAGAGCTGCTTTCGTGCACAGCTTTCTGGTAGTTCCACTCACACAGATGCAACAGAACCCTCGAAGGCCCCATTTACGCCTCTGTCCTAGAACCTGGATCAACAACTATTGTAGAGGGCCATTGAGAAAGAAATCTGACATTACCCACTGTCCTGTACATGCTCCACAATTCATACAGATACATGTACACATACTAATCATATAAGCACATGCACACACACACTCACACACACACACACACACACACACACACACCTCAAGATAAGGAGTAGTGTTAATGTCCTACTATAGATGAAGATGCTAGAGACATCTACTTTCCGAAAACCATATAGCATGTAGTTGTTAAGGCCAAAATTTGTACAGGTGAATGAAAGATCAGAATCATGCTTCACAAAAAAGAAAGAGAAAAAGAAAGAAAGAAAAGAAAGAAAGAAGAGAAGAGGAAGAAAGGAAAGAAAGAAAGAAAGAAAGAAAGAGAGAGAGAGAGAAAGAAAGAGAAACTGAAAGAGAAATTGAAAAAAGAAAAGAAAAGAAATCACTTCCTAGAACAAGGCTGAAATCTCCACTTGAAGTTTTCAGGCACCACAGGGTTGACTCTAACCCTAAGAAAATTTCTCCCAGTTTTTTCTTCATAAAAATCCTCCTGGGAGGCAATATGGGTGGGGTTCCTGTTTTCATATAACCACTGCAAAACAAGGCAGAAGCCTGAAGGGAAAGAGACTTCCCCATGATCTGCTCACACATACCCCTAGGGAATATTCTCAAGCTATTTTAGGACCCAAATCAATTCTAATCCCTGAAATGCAGAGAGATCCAGAGGCCTCGGGGTAGAGGAGTTAGGGATGGGTCACATGTCACGGGGGAAATGAAAGTTCCCTGGATTAAATCACTGCTTAGATTCCACTGGACGTCTCCGGGAGGCTGTGATTGCCAAGCATGCTTTAGGGAGAACGCGATGAAGGGATGTCAGGAGGCCTGGATCCCTAGGACAGACAGGGCCTGCTCACCACTGCCTTGCACCCTTCCTCATCATCTCCTTCCAACTTTATGCTCAGAAATGAACTTGCTCTCCACAGTTTGGAGCTTTCCAATGATGTCTCAGTGAACCCGTTTTTCCAGTCCTGGGAATTAAATAAGGTTCATAGTGAATAACAAATACAGATAGAATCAGTCCATTTCTGAAGACTGAGAGAAGGGGCTTCCAGAGGAAGTCAACTCAAGACTCTCAAAAAACCTGAGATTTCAATTAGCTCTTGACTCACAGTTTGGCCCATAATGGGGATCTCTCATCATCAAAGCCCCAGTGACCACAGCTTCAAAAAACAGAGAGAAACAGCTTATTCTAGGAAAGATATAAAGAGCAAACGTCACACAAAGCACAGACATCCTCTCAAAGCCTCCTTGGTCCTATGACATCTGCAAGTGTTTTACAAAGAAGTGGAGAAAAGAGAAGATAAGAGAGAGACCCAGGGCAACAGACGTCCATCCTGCAGGACACTCTGAAGGAGGCAGCATTGCATCTGTGACCCCAGTAGCTCCAGAGGATGGGAACTACCCCACAGAGAGCAAGATAGCCAAGATCCTGCCTCCCTGGCCCACTATGGTCTGCACTGAGACCTGAGCTATCATCAACTGTGTTTAGAAAGTCCAAGTGGAGTGGTGTCAGCACTGGTGGGGAATTTCCCGAATGAGGTCAAGATTTCACTGCACAATTTACTGACTGCTGTGAAGATTATGGGCTGTCCTAAGAGCGGCATCGCTGTCTGTGAGAGACCATGACTCCCGTGGCTGCTCATCTCTGTCTTCTGGGTTGGGGTCTGAGAAGGACCCTTGTTCATTCTAGGACGTCATTGAGGTAGGAAGCGAGCTGGAAAGCAGCAGACCAGCCCAGCTCCTACTTCTGATGGTCCTATGTAAAACTGGACCCTGGCGGTGACATTTTCAATTGCTTCTATGCATCGGGGAGGCAGGATTCAGGATTTCGTGAGGGATGAATCAGAATCTTTTCTCTAGAAAATTGGTTTTTGAAAGTGCCTGGTGGTTATGACTAAGAGGGTTTGTGCGCTGGGGTTTCAGTTAATGTTTGTGTTTTTTTTCTTATTATGACTTGAGGGAAAAAATCCAAATCTAAAATTAGCTCTTGTTTTCTCAACTTAGATCTTTGTAAATATACCAGCAGTGCTGTTTGCATGTGTGTGTGATTGTGTGTATGTGTGTGCCTATGTGAATGTGTGTATGTGAGTGTGTATATGTGTGTCTTGTGTGGCTGTAAGTGTGCGTGTTACAGAAGACAGTATGACAATTTTTTGACATTTTCATTGCTGTTTCTTGAAATACTTAGTGAGGTTTTAAAGGTTTATTCAGAAGTCGGGGAAGAAAATAACAAGGAAAAAATGGCTGTTTTGGAAATCAACATATGTTTCTAATTTCAAATCCAAGAGTAGAAGGCAGGACTAGATGCAAGCGGTGCAGCCTTTGGGGGCTGTAGGGCTGGGGATGCAGGGTCTCTTCTTAAATTACTTAGAATTTCAGCATTGCCCCATGAAAAATGATTAGTCAGAATGAAAGAAAGTATCAACAATTGTTACGGACCACTTCTGGTGTTCACAAAGAAACTGAACTAGTCTGAGAAGGATTGGTGGGTGAGACGGTTGTGATCTGGGTCTTGAAGAGGGCGAGGAGGACATTCTGGGCAGAGGAAGGGTGAGTACCAGAAGTGTAGTGATGGAGGGGAGCCAGGCATCAGGGCTACAGAGGCTGGCTTCCGTGGATGGAGCCACATGTGCGCCCTGGAAGAGGAGGCAGAAGGCAGATCGTAGTGGACCTGCAGGACAGGCTTAACAAACTGTTGCTGTTGAAGCCCAACACATTTATACAGTGTAAATACATCGCAAAGGTGGGTGACGTGGCACACGTCAGAGCAGTAGAAAAGGCCAAGTTTTTCATGCACACTACAAGAAAGCCAAGGTGACAGCCAGTAGCAGAAGAGCTACCTGCATGGCACGATGGGTGGCTTTTCTTTCAGAGCCATCTATTTGGGTTGGGGTTCATACCACAAAATTTCTGCAAGAGAAGACAGTCCTGGCTGGATGATAGTTCAGAATGACACAATGAGGGCTTGGTTTATATGGCAGTGACTGGATGGTATTAGATTATGGGTGATTTTAGTTGGTCAACAGCTACGGTGTCATGTAAGCATGTGGGTTCTGATAGGGATCAGTCCCCTATATTCCAAGAAGGACAAGGAAATTAGACTAGGTAAGTTAAAAATAGCTGTCTAGACCCAAGAAGACCAAATAGATGCATAAAGACCCTTAAAGGCAGCCTGCTCTGGGTAAGTCATCTATTGTTAGATGCTAAATGTCCCGGCAAACATGAATTAAAAGACTCAGGATAGGAAATCAAAGTAGTTAAAGGTGTCTGGAGCCGTGGCAGCCTAACAGTTCCTATTTGAGCAAAAGCTCTCCTTATAGGCTTATTTTCATTATACGCTTACATATTTTCTAAGTCTCCAGTTCTTGGGTCAAGTCCAGGTAACAGACGTTCTAGGCACTAAGGCTCAAGGAGACAGGGCTGGCCAGGAGCTAAGGTTCAGAGGCACTTCATCTGTGAGTAACATAGATTTAGTTAGAAAAGGGATTTACCCCTTCGTGTTAATGACAAACAAGGAAATCAATGGTGTAGCTTCAGACATGGCAAGATTCGGGTATCCCGAGTGTGTGGTTTGTCTGTCTCCACCTCCCAGTCCTGCTGTCCCGAGTGCAGGTCTGTTCTCAGGCTGCTTCTTCTAATGGTGACAGTGTAAGGACCAGCTCCAGACCTGCACTTCTCTGCTCACCTATGCCAGCGAAGCAACAGTGTTGGGAATTCTGGAGTCACTTCTCCATTTCCACAGCCAGACTCCCAGCGTTGTACAGTTCTTAATCCAGGCTGGGCTGCACATGTTCCTGAACCAAGCATGGTGGCCAGGGAATGTCATGATCTTCTTGGCTATTTCTGGATCACAAGTCTATCCGTAGTTGAAGAATGGAGAGAGAGGCTCTTACTTCATCTAAACCCCAGAGGATGTGCATGAGGAGTGAGTTGCTATGGAAACTGGGCAGCTGCTGTGGCTATGTCAAAAGTATCATGAGGGAACGGAGAGAGGCCAAGGGGCTAGCAGAAAGGGCGTTTGCTATTGCTGTGAGCAAACAGGAGAAACTTCCAGACTGCACGTTTGATCTGGTCACTATGGCCGTGGGTGTCATCTGCAGCTCTGTCACCCACAATTTCCATGCTGCACCATGCTCGAGACCAGATGAAGGAGCTGGGCTCCATCTCACACTCAGGCCTCTGCTGACTGTTCCTTCCTCTGGAATGTAGTCCTGCCCCACCCACCATCCCAGGATCCACCCAGGAAATTAAATGTCGACTTTGATATCTTCAAGCATGCCTGCTGGCAGGACAGCAGGCAGCAGACATTCTTCTCTGTCAGGTCCCATGCATAGCAATTTAGCTTTCTACACAGACACAGACACAGAGAGAGACACACATAGTCACATACTCACAAACATACATATTCACACACTCACACACATATTCACACACATGCATACATATACATACACATGCACACACCATACACACTCACAGATACACACACTTACACATGCCCACACAAACACATATGCACACACATATACCCATGCATACATACATACACAAATGAACATACACACACTCAACAGATATATATGTCACATGGAAACACACTCACAAATACATGTACACACATGAACACATGTATATACATATACACACATGTACACACACTTGTCACACACATACACACAGAGACACATAGGAACAGATACACACTCACATACACATGCATGCACATATACATACATGCACCAATGCATGCATACATACATACACGCACATATTCACACACATACACACACTCAACAGATATACACTCATACAGAGATACACACAAACACATGCACACATACATGTACATATACATACACACATAGACACATGATCACACCATGGCTTCTCATGGGTTTGTTTGGGAGCATCATCTATCACAGAGCACCTTGGTCGATTTGATATCTGGAAGAAACTGTTTGCTGGTTGCTGTCTGTGAAGAGGCAAGGGAGACCCATTCTCTGCTAGCAATGCGTTACAGACCCTACATGCCACACATACCTGTGTGGATTAATATCAACTCTAAGCAAAGTCACGCCACAAGCTCTGTGACCTGATTTTCTGCCCAGCTTTCCCAGAGAGCATGCCAAGTCTTCCTCACAGACTGTGAGTGTCTTTTAGAGATTTTAAAATGCAAAATCTCCTAGAAGTCTTTGAGCAAAATCTCCTAGAAGTCTTTGAGCAAAATCTCCTAGAAGTCTTTGAGACAGCCGGGCGAAGGATCGACGGATTCACGCTCCTCCCCTTTAGCTAAGGTTCAGTGAGGATTAACCTTTTGAAGCCCCAGTTAGTGGAGTGGGAGGTGCCTGGGCCTCCTGACCATGGCTTTCCTATAGGACAGCATGTTTCAGGGGGCATATGGTTTGAATGAGAAAAGGCTTCCATAAACATGGGCTTTTGAACACTTGGTCCCCAGTTAGTGGTGCGTTGTGAGGAGGCTGTAATGGTGCTGGAGGGAGTGCATCACTGGGCTTTGAGAATAAAGTTTCACCGCCTACCCTGTGGCTCTCTCTGCTCCATGGTTAAAGGGTGCGAGCTCTAGACTCCTGCTCCGCACTGCCATGCCGACCTCCAGCTGCCTGCCATACTTTCCTAGGTCTGTTACCAGTGTCTGCACTGGAATGGGTCACATGATAACCAGTCTGTTTGCTAAGCCTGCCCCCAGCACCAAGGACCTGTATAGAATGCAAACTGCTCTTAATTCCCCACCCAGGCTTTCTTTATTTATCTATTTTTCCTGTTTAGTTTGCTCAGACTCTGGCTTGTAAATCACTTCCTTCCCTGACAGGCTGTTTGGATAGAACGGGCCGGAGTATTGTCCCTCTGGAACCATAAGCCCAAATAAGCTTTCAGTAAGTTACCTCTGTCACCGTCTGTTCTCACAGCAGCGGTCGGTAGCCGATACGGGATTGTGTGAAAAGATGGAGGTCTATTCCAAGGCCCAGGTCCACCAGCAGGAGAGTCAAGGCCACCTTTTGGACAACCCACTTTATTTCAAGTGAATGGCCCAGGGAAAGTCCTTGGGAAAGGTAACTTTCTGCCCTTCATTTTCACAGTCTGATAGATTTAGGGCAAGGGTAGTCAGACACTCCATATTGGCGCCTCCCAAGAGGCTGCTGACAAACTCTGGTTTTGACTCTTCAGGCAGGCCACTCACCTTTTGTACCCTCTGAGAACTGGGAACATGAACTTGCCAAACTTCCAGAATGCAGCAAAGCCTGTCCCACCAGTCTGTCAGAGAACGGGGTGATTTATAAGTCAGAGTCTGGGGGAACTGAGGAGAAAAATCAATAATAAACAGAAGCTTCTGAAGGTGAAAGCTAAGAATAGTGGCTTTCCTGGCCAGCCCGCGGTGCTCCCAGGCAGGCTTGGCATCAGATTGGTGCATTGCCCTGTCGTTCCAGACTGGCCACCAACGCTGGGAGCCAATAAAGGCTCCCCCTCCCTGGGGGCCCAGGTTGCTCTAACCACCCTATTCTTCACAGGGAAGTGTTTCCGGAGGCTGTGACAGGAGGCCCACTCTTCCCAGAATGCTTTTCTGTGACTCTGTGACTGCCTACTGGGGTCTGGGCATGTTTGCCACTCTACCCAGATGCCTCTAGTGCCCAACATTTCTGCTCTCTGATTTCTGCTTGCAGCTTCCTCTTCCTGGGTGGTTTGGGGTTTCTTTGTCCTTTATCCTAAGTCTTTGCAGTGAGATTTACCGTCCCAAAGTACCTGTCTGTATCAGTAACGCTGGCGTGTGGGTAAATACACACAAATGATTAGCAGGTCAAGTCAATGAATTTTGGATACTTTCCTACCAACCGGAGCAGTAACTAAACAGTCTTGGTATTGTGTGCCCATGAATTCTGGGTGATTTACACGCAGTATCTCAGTTTATACTCACTGGAGAACTCTGAGGGAAACATGGTCACTCCTGTTACTTAGGTGTGATGTTCTGACAGCTCAGGGGGTAATGACTCAGATTACAGTGGATGGAAAGAAGCCAAAAGTCGTCCTCTGACCTCGGCAAGCTCATGTGGCATACGCACTCCCTCATACATGTGCACATTTAAAATGTGATAAAAAAAAAAAAAACCTTAGAAGAAATTGCTTGAAGAAAATGAGTATTTTGAGAAGGAATTGAGTGCAGAAGAAGACATTACCCATATTCAGAAGGGAACTTCACGATACGTGATCAATTCCATATTTTGTCTTGTTTATTGACTTTGCAGCTCTGAGAATCAAATCTGGCCATCCTTCAAGATAAACAGTGTGCTACCAATGAACTACATCCTAGCCCAAGCTCCTCATCCAGTAATAGAAGGCATTAGGCTAAATCAGAAGAACTATCAAGTAGAACTCAGGAAAGTAATCTCCTCAGGCACCTGTACACATGTGTGTATTCACGCACACACATACACACGTGCGCACACGCACACACACAGTCAAAACTAAAATCCTTTTAAAAATCATTTCAGCTAGGGTTGTGGGGAAACAGCATAAAAGAAAGAAATTAGACACATAGGTATGAATTATATAGAAAGAGTTAGGCTTCCATTGCTGGAGCAGGAAACATACAGGTGGGGGTGGAAGAAATGCAACCAGAGGGCTAAATCTGGGACACACATGGAGCGGTACTGAAGCAGTGAACAACACAGTAACACATGTGTGTCGGGAACTGGAAAAGGCCAGAGGAGGGTGTCAGATCCCTGGGAACCAGAGTTACAGATGGCTGTGATCTGCCACATGGGTGATGGACATCAAACCCAGATCCTCTGTAAGAACAAGAAATGTTCTTAACTGGAGTCACCTCTCCAGCCCCGAGAAGTCTTTTTTTTTAAAGCAGAGCCATGTAAGGCAATTTTCACAGGAGAATATATGTACTTTTGGAGTATCCCTCCCTGTAATCCAGGACTCTTCTTTCCCCACCCCGCTCCCGCTAGTTCTGGTCCCCAGTTTCACTTCTACCCCATCATCAGTGTGTGTGTGTGTGAACTGGTGTGTCCATAGAGACCATCAGCATGTGTGTGAACTGGTGTGTCCATAGAGACCATCAGTGTGTGTGTGAACTGGTGTGTCCATAGAGACCATCAGTGTGTGTGTGAACTGGTGTGTCCATAGAGACCATCAGTGTGTGTGAATTGATGTGTCTATAAAAAGTCCAGGATTCACAGATAAAAGGAAAATGCAATATTTGTCTTTCTGAGACTGAATGAGTCTCTTAACATGTTTTTCTCCATGTAAAAATCTCTAAGTTAACAAGTCACAGAGACACTAGCTCACTACTCCATCCACGTCAGCAACACCATCTGCCAGAGCTAAGTTGTTGAGCCAACCTACCAACCTAGATGCCCAACTAATAGGTAGCGAAAATGTGGTTTATATACACAACAGAATCTTTTTGTTTTCATCTGTAAAGAGGGAAGTTTATCATTTGCAGAACAGTGGGAATTAGTTAATAACTGTTCTCTCGGTGACACTTGCAGCCAGGTTCCTAGTGAGGACAGAGGAGGAGGGGCTGGCAGGTTGTCACAGGCATGGACAGTCACGGAAGAATGACAGAATGGCGCTGTGCAGCATGGAGAACCCACTGACAGCTCCTAGTCACGTGACTAAAATGAAGCCAAACCCTGGCTGTCTGTGGCATTGCCAAACTACATGATTGGAGAGTGTGTGGTGCAGGTTTAGACAGTCAAGTCTCTGTTGTCAAACTTCCTTCTAAACATCTATGCTTTTGTTCATTGCTTAGTGTTCTCTCATCCTTGTTCAGAGAAACTTCTAGCAGTGGTCAGAGGTTTATGTGGTCAAATTGGTGAGAATGCATGATGATTGCATGCTTAGTCCTAAATGGGGCATCTGTACCAATTACTCCCTGCCCCAGTACACAGGAAATATGCTGGAAGAAAGGCTGGAAAGAATGTCAGGGAAGCATGAGAAGTGCTGTGGATCTGTCTTCTGAACATGGCATAGCCGTGGATGTGACATAGACATGAACATGGCATAGCCGTGGTACTGAACTCACAGCTACTGGAGTTACCTGTACACACCAGTGTGAGATCAAACCTGTCCGCACTTCTGCATGGCTAAAAGTGCTTATGCGGCTCCATCCCCAGATAAGAAGCCGTTCACAGCTGATGTCTCTGTGGGATGAGTGTGGCCTGAGATGCTGCCCATGCTATGGCGCATATGAATGCTAATTAACTTCCACACCCATGCGCATATGAATGCTAATTAACTTCAGTGGGCTATCAAAAGGGGAGGGAGAAAGAAATGGATGTGTTAGGTGGCTGACAGTGGGAGAGGAGAGTAGGGTACAGACATGATCAAGATACACTGTCTACACATATGGAACTATCAAAGAAAAATAAAAAAAAATTTTAAAGTCATGCTTCTTCCACAAATAAGCATGAACAAGAGGCTGAACCCAGTGCCGTGGGATTCCTTGCCGGGCTTCAGTTGCTTGCTCTGATGTTTCCATGCAGGGTTTTCCGTCCTGTCTCTGAGACCTGCTTCCTGTACCCCCACCATATTGGTCTCCCTTTCACAACCGTCTTGAGGCATCTGCGCTCGCTGGCGTGATTTTCTCATTTCTCTTCCAGTTCTCACGCGACTTCACGGCGTGGCCCAGCTCCTCTTCTCCGTGCATTCCCGTTTCTCTCTACTCTCCTCCTTCCCTTCCCGTCAGCCCCGGCTGTCTCATCCGCTCCTCTGGTTTGCTTTGCATATGTCTGAGGCAGGCTTCCAGGTCTGAACCTCTACCTCACAGCTCTCTCCCAAGGCCTAGCCTGAGCTGCTCCTTCTCTTCTAGACCCAGCCACAAGCTCAGGTGTTCTAAATAATTAATTCAATCTGACCCCAGTATCTTGATGTAAGCTGTATCTCCCTAGGTATACATTGTAATAGACTGTCCTACTTAGAAGGTTGATACGCCGTTCAACCTTTTCTCCATCCTGATCGTACAAATCCTGTCAATCAGTCATCACCCAGCATCCATCCATCCACCTTATGTATCTCCAGATTTCATAAATTACCAGCAAGAGATATGTAATCGGAAAAATATCTTAGTAAAAATATAGTTTTTAGTGTCAATTTGAACCTAGTATCCTATCGGCTCTACCTCTTCAGAAAACTTACCACAGCTTCTATGCACAGCCTGACAGAGCCTGACAGTTTTTGGCTTCCGCAGAGACTGGGGTGGGGGAGACATGAATATTTAATCTGCTTCCCAATGAATTATCCAAAAAAAGCAGAAATGGAGACTCTACCCACTCACTAGCCCTGGTTGCACAACTGAACATTCTCAAATTTTATGGTTGGGGTCACAAGGGAAAACTCAAAATGAATGGGCAGGTCTTTAATCCCTGTGTGTCCCTCTTTAGCAGACAGGAGGGTGGGCCCTTACCTCCTGACTCCCACCCCCATAGATGACAGGCTTTGTTTAGATGCCAAACAAACAGAGCTGGAAGTTGTGTTCTTGGAAAATGCTGGGTAGCCGGGGCATACCAAAGGGAATTTGGGGTGGTTTATGTGGTTTGTAAGTTCTTGGGGCAAAACTCCCTTCCTGTTGCTCTTGGCAACTATGGTTCAGATATTTGAGAAAGATGTGATCAGCAGGGCTGTTTTCGCCACCTGGCTTGATTTCCACTAACGAGAAGAGCCCATTCCTCTAAAGAACCCCTTTTGATTTCTGATTTTTATTTTTATTTTGAAGCTTGCTACTAACACAACAGTTGGACCATGGAAGGCACCAGCTCACTTTCCCCTGAGTTTAGACACAAATAGAGCTAAGGCCTCCTTCTGTGAGGAGTTCCCATGAGCTCCCATCCCTTCCTTGCCCCTTTAGCCCTAGAAGGGATGGGATCAGTTTGATAATGTAATTAGCTTCTATCCAAGGCTGATGCTACTGAAAATTTCAAAGTAGTGGCTGGGGGTCACGGATTTAAAATAGTCATGCCCGGTGTTCCCACCGTGTTCCCACCATGTTCTCCTAACAACTTCCTTCCCTTCTCCCTCAGCTGGCCCTGAGGGAGCGTTTTCAGGTGTGTGTGCAGGTACCCATCCCTATGTTTGGGCATGATCGGCACCTTCCTCTTCCTATTCTACTTTATTCATTGAAACAGAATCTCTCAATGAAACCCAGAATTCACCCCTAAGGTTAGTCTCCACTAAGCAAGTTAGCCAGCTTTCTCCATGGATCACCTGTATCTGTCTTCCTAGGCTGGAATTACAGGTGGCATTTTACTGGGATTTTCTAGTCCCATTTCTCATGCAGCAAATGTTTCAACTGCCGAGCCATCTCCCTAGCCTGGCTCTGTTTTCTTTATCCCCAAACTGTACACATTTGCTGGTTTCTTCCACTCCTTTTGCATCTGTGATCTGTATCTTCTCTCTCCTCTCACTGTAATTTTTGCAGGATTTGAGAAAATGGGGAGATAATCATCAATCAATAATTTATAACTAGAATTTTAGTTTTGTGTGTGTTTGCTCTGGAACTCTGGGCAGATCTGCATTGACTTTTATCTCTCCTGACCACCATGCGGCATGCCAGGCGTTTTTGGTAATTCTTACTGAAAAACAAGAAGATGAAATGAATTTCTTTAAGAGTCCTTTTTGGCTAACTAGTGGGTAGAACAGAATAAAAACGACACATGAAGTTTAACTAGATGATGATTACAGTATAGATATGATGTCAAGAAATGACTCAATTATGCTTTGGAGGGTAGCAGAAAAGCCAAAACTCTTTTCTTCTAAATTACATTTTAAGAGATTTGAAGCTTTTGTATTCAGATTCCCCAAAGTAAGTAATCTATTAGCCAAGGGTGGGAGAGTATTTGTGCAGCAAGCTGGGGTGCAACCTTCCCACACCCCAAACATGAATACATCATCTCTGAGTGGATCTCGGAGGGCAAGGAGTGCCCACCAGACTGAACAACTGGGTAGTGGTTGAAGAAGAGAGGAGGGTGGTTGGGCCATCTAACTCCACCCCCACACTGCCTTGACATGGCTGATTTAAGCCATCCCCTCTCACAGAATGAGAGTTTTCAGCTATTGGAGATACATGGAGTTCTTTGTCCCTGTTCCACTCAAAAGCAAACACACCTTCCACCAGAATGAAAGATCAAGCAAGGCTTCTTCCAGAACTCCAAACCAGCTGGTTGCAAGAATTTTAAACATGTCTGTAAAAAAAAGCATCTGTTCTTCCCATGTGACTTCCGTCTTCCTTTATCATGCCAGGAAGTGGAGAGTCTGTAGTGTGAAGTCCAACGAGGAGTTCCATTCTAGCATTTGCTATTTCCCCAGTTTTGCTGGGCCCTTATTTCATCGCTGGTTTTGACAGGCTGCCCGCCTGAAACACTCAGTATTGATTGCATCCATCTTTGCAGGGTAGAAGAACATGGCACTTGTACAAGAACTTGGCTTACATATTTTGAGAAATGTAAAGCCTTGAGAAGCTTTTCTGAACTGGTATTTTGAAACTCTTAATGCCCCAATTAAAGGGTTTACAGCTTTCTGAGCTTCACAGCTCAGCCTGGTGCAATCAGGATTGGGAGGATTCCAGGGGAAGAGGTCAAGACAAGGGCAGATTCATACATAATGCATGTAGGTTTAATAAGCATCCTTTCATACTGCAGCTTCTCGTCATGGCTTCCCATAAAACTTCACAAGCCATAGGCATGATCACTATTATTTTTTAAAGAGCAACAGAAGGCAAAGTCCTACCATTCAATGTCTAGGTTGTTCTAGGAATTAAATGGCTTTACACGAATGCCTCACAACAGAAATACACCCATAGCAGGGATCTCTATCAGCTTGAATGAGGCTAAGAATCCCAACATGCATTTCCCATTTACAAAGTGAAGACAGTTCAATGCCTAGTGGAAAGGGGGTTAGACAATGGCCACCAAACCTGGAGGCAAACTAGATAAGAAGCTATCAATGAAACAGCAAAGAATCTAAGACAGTTTCAGCTGGAGGAGGTGGCTTGTTTGCAATCAAACCCTGAGGCAGGAAAAGCAAAAGTTCAACGTTACCCTCCACTACCCAGAGAGTTTGAGGCCAATCTTAGCTTCATGAATCTTTGTCTGAGAAAAGGTTTAAAATTTTAATAAAGCAATTTTCCATCAATTTTATTCAACTTCCATTTTACAAGATGAGTTTGTATCCGGTTTGAATGGAACTCCCCCATCTACTGTTTCTCACTCAGAAAGACTTAGGGGGCTCTTCCTCTGTGTCACGCGGAGCTGTGTTTGGACTTGACACATGCTAAGAAGCTAGAGCTCTCACTGCAGTAACCGAGATTTGGAGTCTCCTCTTGGGAGATGCAGCTGTGCTGGAACTGGGTCGCCACCAGGGGCAGAGAACTTAGAAGGGGCTGCTCCTTTCTCGGTCAACTCTGAAGATTAGGAAATACTCCCCTTATAGGAAATTGGGTGCTAGTTGTGAAACTGACTTAGATTTTTACTTTTGTTTATTTCATTTTGCTATCTCATTTTATTTATTTGTGTGCAGGTGAATCAAGAGTAGGGTCTCACACATGCTGGGCACCACTGTGCTTCCAGTCCAAAAGTTGGTCTTTATCATCCCTCTGGATCCAAAGGACTGCTTCCATCTTTGCCCTGCCTCAGAGCAACTCAAAAGCACACATTAGGCATGTAATTGGAGATGGGTGGGTGTTTGTGTGTTTCCCAAGGCCCAGTCTTATGTCTTGCTGTCCTTCTGATTTCTGGGCCTCACTCACACCATTTGAAGTAGAGAATTTAGGCCAGCAGTCCTCCTTATGGCATGACTAAGACTCTCAGCTACCTTGTATTTCTGGGTGGGTTAGGTTTCATTGTAGCATTCCCAAACATATTGCGTTGTAGGTGATCCCTCCATCTTCTTGCCAACTTCACCCGCCAGCATCAGGCTTTCACCTCCCCTCCCTGCCGTGTGTCCTGCTGTCTTCTTTTCCAATATCCCTTAATTTCCCCAACACCCCCCCACACACCCATGTGTGTAGGAAAATCGGTATTTCTCTTTCTGAATCTGGGTCCCTTTGTTTAAAGTAATCATTTCCAGATCAATCCCTTTCCCAAAGTTGTCGTTTCAGTCTTCACAGGCAAATAAAATGTTGCTGTTGTATGCAGCAAGCTTTCACTGTCCACTGTCTGTCAATGGTTGGATCCATTGCACGGCTACCGTGAACAGAGCAATAAACATGGATGTCTAAGGACTGACGTGATAGACGGCAAAGCTCCTTGATCATATACAGGGGTGGCACAGCCGACTTTGGTCGGACACCTGGGTGGTATAGTCGGGTCATACGATAGTTCAGTTTCTGTGACACCTTTATACTGGTTTCCATAGCGGCTCTACCGATTCACACTGCCACCAGGAGCAGAAAGGTGTTCATCTTTCTGCACAGCCCTTCCACACTGCTGCACGCTTCCCTGATGCCAGCTTTCTGAGCAGGGTAAGGCCGAGCGTCAGCGCAGCTCTCGCGTGCACTTCCCTCATAGCTCATTGAACGCTCTTTAAAATATTTATTGGCCATTTGTCTTCCTTTCTCTTTTGTTTTTTTTGAGACAGGGCCTCTCTGTAGTTTTGGAGCCTTTCCTGGAACTAGCTCTTGTAGACCAGGCTGGCCTTGAACTCACAGACATCCCCCTGCCTCTGCTTCCCAAGTGCTGGGATTAAAGGCGTGCACCACCACCACCCTGCCTTTGTCTTTCTTTTTTAAAAACTAACCGCCTGTTCGTTTCATTAGCCCATTTCTTGACTGGCAGTTTAAAACTTTGCATGTCTAATTTTTGAAGTCCTTCATCTATTCTAGATATTAACAACCTGACTGAGACAGAGCTGGCAAAGATTCTCTACCCTTCTGCAGGCTGCCTGTTCCTATCTGTTAAATTTTGGGACATGCAGAAAGTACAGATGCAACACCCTTCCCTCCCAAGGGAACACTAGATTTGTGGGGAAAGGAACTGGGGAATAAACTTCTCTCTGTTTTGTTTCTAGTCACTCTCCGCCATTCCACAGTGCTCCTCACAGGTTCCTAGGAAGATAAAAGTATTGGTCTGTTTCCTACCACTCTTCCCAGGCCCCACTCTTGTTCTCTGAGATGGCTTCTCAGGAGAAACAGTCGGCATGTGAGCCTCACTTGAGCCTCTGCCTTTGGAGGGACAGGGACAGAAAAGCACTGTGAAGTGAGCCAGCACAGTGACCAACAAGCCAGGGGTCTGAACTCAGGTCCTCGTGTTTGTACAAGTGCTCTTTGCCCAGCAGGCTGAACCAGGACCAGGTCCTGTGAGGATGGGGTAGAGAGTGAGAGAGGAAGAGGAGAGATGGCAAGAGAGGAGACCGGGGGCCAAGAGAAGAACCAAGAAGCCAAAAGAGATGAGCCCAGCAGAAATGGCTGGATTATATAGAGATCAGAAGCTGAGGGAAGAGAAACAAAGGTTAGGAGCTGCAGAGGTTGAGGATAGGGCCTGGCGAAAGTGCTGAGAGGATCCAGGAGTCTGGAACAGGTACCAGGAGAGACTGGCCACCAGTATTGGCTTTGATACGTGAAATAGAGTAATATATGCTTTATAAAATTCATAGGATGAAGTTGAGTCCTTGTTTTGTTTTGTTTTTTTCCTTTTGGTTGGTTTGTTCATTGTCTTGTTTTTTGATTGTTTGGGTTTTTTGGGTTTTGTTTGTTTGTTTGTTTTTCTTTTAATGTGTAGTCCTGGCTGTCCTGGGACTTGCTATGTAGACCAGCCTGGCCTTGACCTCAGAGATTTGCCTGTCTCTGTCTCCTGAGTGCTGGGGTTAAAGGCTTGCACCACTCAGCCCTTTCTGTATGTGCTCTAGACACAATCCTAAATATTTTAGCTCTCCGTCAATTTCCTGCCAGTGGTAGAAGGTTAAAGTTTCAATAGCAAGAATAAACAAAACTGTAAAAGTTTACAAGCACATATTGTCCTAACATTCAAGAGACAGTGAAAGATCTCAAAAGATAGATAGAGACTAGAGAAACTCCTACAAATTCCTGGCAAATTCTATAGTAAATTTTAAAAGAAAGCCCCAGACCGGCTATGAACACAAATGGGGCATATCAGATTAGGGCTCATTTACAAATCTTTTTACAACAAAAAGGGAAAGGCCATGGATGTAGCTCAGCTGGGTGAGTACTTGCCTGGCATCCACGAAGCCCTGGGTTGCACTCCCCAGTACCCTGTAAACCCCAGCACTAAAGAGGTGAATACAGGCAGACCAGAAGTTCAAGCTCATCCCAGGCTATATAGGGAGTTTGACTCCGACTTAGAACACGTGGGATAGTATCTCAAAGGAGTAGTGGAGAGAGAGAGAGAGAGAGAGAGAGAGAGAGAGAGAGAGAGAGAGAGAGAGAGAGAGAGAGAGAGAATGAAATGTTTGGGCTTTAGCAAACTATTAAAGGCAAATAGAGGCCCTTTGTTTTAGGTGGGATTTTCTTTTAGTCTCTCTATCATATATTTATGTAATGATGAAGGAGCCTCCCTCCATTTTAGGCTTAAAAATCCATCTTACAACAAAGGAAAACTAGGTTTATTCCTGTTTATGATTAAACATCTGTTTCTCAAAAATTGGGCTATGTCCCACCCTGTAACCTTAACTACAAATGGCGGCTCTGTACCGCCTGTTACAGGAAACAACAATCATGTCTTTGTTTGAGAAAGATGTAATGACCATCTTGCCACCCTACCTTTGTTTCAAAAGGTGGTTATGACTAGCTCGCTATGACCACTCTTGCAACCGTGTTATGTTTCAGTGATTGTTATAACTAACTTATGCGTATGTTCTGCTCCTGCAACCTCACCTACTTTGCTTGTCAAATCCCCCATTTGGAAATCCCTATCTCAGAGCTATAAAAACCTCGTCTTCCACACATCCCATGCTGATCTCTTGAGCCCATCTTTTAGCAGGGGCACAGCTCGTGTACATGAGTAAAAAGACTTGCTTTAATTAATTTGGTCAAGAAGATTGGGGTTGGTGATCTTCCTCCTCTCGTCATTGGGATTAATAGTAACTTGTGTTTCATCTGCCTACAACTATACCTACATATGTCATCTGTAAAGTATGCGGATAGCCTCTGTCTAAAGCAATATTAAAAATAAATAACATTAACCTAGAATTGAAAGCAGAAGCCAGTTGCTGGGTATGCCACACAACCAGGTGTGAGACTGTCCTCGACACTGGCCCACAGAAGGCTTTGAGGGTCAGCCATGACTCCTCCTATTGCAGCCTGTGCTGTGACCAGCAGAAATCCCTCTCATGCTTGCTTGTTATAGAATGCCTGTTCACTTCGTGCCATTCCTGGGTCGTTCTCACGAACTGTGGCTATGCTGCATGGAAGGCAATGGCTGTTCAATCACCTGCTGTGTGAGTCTTCCTCAATTTCAGGAAGGAACCTAGACTATTTGTTCTTATGCAATAGGGTTCTTCCTTGGTTTGACCCTGAGACTGAGAATCTCATCTCCTCTCCAAACCAAAGTTCAGCAGAAACCTGCTTGGTTTCTGTGGTAAACAGATTTGTGTGGCAAGTTGGGAGCTTTTTTTTTTTTTTTTTTTTTTTTTTTTTTGGTTTTTCGAGACAGGGTTTCTCTGCAGCTTTAGAGCCTGTCCTGGAGCTAGCTCTTGTAGACCAGGCTGGTCTCGAACTCACAGAGATCCACCTGCCTCTGCCTCCCAAGTGCTGGGATTAAAGGCGTGCGCCACCACCACCCGGCAAGTTGGGAGCTTTATAACAATATGACATGCAAGGAAAATCTGATTCCACACACACAGCCCACAGACGGCCCAGCAAATTATTCAAATGAATCCTAACCGGGTCTATGATCAGCTAATATGAAGCCTGGTTTGAGTGCTTGCAAGCATGTTTCCCATTAGCGTACAGTTTCCAGTTTTCTGCAGTGGAAGGTAACTGTCTGCTGAGTGCCAGGGTGTGGGCAGAGTAAACAGCGCTGCTCTGTGGCCGTGGAAACCGGCCGGGAAAGCTGAATACACCAGATTTCACTTTCCCAAGCCAGAAGAAGGATCTCTGGCTTCTATCTGTGACCTTGGTTCCAGAGGAGGTGGTGAGGAAAGATGGACAGCCACCAAGAAAAGTGTCTTGTGTGTATGCAGACACACATTCTTATGTTAATATTAATACACCAGTGCATAACATTTATATACGTTGATGTGTGCATTATATACATAACTCTATTCTTTTGTCCTTTCCAACTTCAACATCCCTAACATCTCCCTCGGTAACTCCTCTGAAATGTAGGCTGCTCCTAAGAAGTCTGTTGGAATAAGTATTTCTATATTTAATTTTTGAGAATTTCATAAAAGGATACTGCATTTACATAACTTCCACCTTTCTCTGTCCCTCATATAACCCCCTCACATTTTCCTAATTCCTTCTTAAATTCATGAGCTCTTCTTCTTCTTCAATTATTATCATTTTACACACACACACACACACACACACTCGAGTCCATTTAGTGTTGGTCCAATGTTCATGTGCTTAAGGCTAACCACTCAGATTGGATAACTTAGCAGGGGCCTATCCTTAGAGAAGACTGAATCTCTCTCTCTCTCTCTCTCTCTCTCTCTCTCTCTCTCTCTCTCTCTCTCTCTCTCTCTCTCTCTCTCTCCCTCTCAGCAGCCATTGATTTACAGTAGCATCTAGGGGTGGAGGCTGGTGAGATTTCCCTCATGCTCCTGGGTGTGCACCTAGGGATGGAGCTGGTGAGATTTCCCCCATCCTCCTGGGTGTGCACCTAGGGATGGAGCTGGTGAGATTTCCCCATCCTCCTGGGTGTGCACCTAGGGATGGAGCTGGTGAGATTTCCCCATCCTCCTGGGTGTGCACCTAGGGATGGAGCTGGTGAGATTCCCCCATCCTCCTGGGTGTGCACCTAGGGATGGAGCTGGTGAGATTCCCCCATCCTCCTGGGTGTGCACCTGGGGGTGGAGCTGGTGATATTTCCCCATCCTCCTGGGTGTGCACCTGGGGATGGAGCTGGTGAGATTCCCCCATCCTCCTGGGTGTGCACCTAGGGATGGAGCTGGTGAGATTCCCCCATCCTCCTGGGTGTGCACCTAGGGATGGAGCTGGTGAGATTCCCCCATCCTCCTGGGTGTGCACCTGGGGGTGGAGCTGGTGAGATTCCCCATCCTCCTGGGTGTGCACCTGGGGGTGGAGCTGGTGAGATTCCCCATCCTCCTGGGTGTGCACCTGGGGGTGGAGCTGGTGAGATTCCCCATCCTCCCGGGTGTGCCCTGGCTCATCACTGCTCTGGTCGTGTTTAGACAACCATTTAGTTGAGATTTTATGGGCACAGCTTCCCTGTACAGGCCATCAGTTCTCAACTGCGGGTCATGACTGCTGTGGAGTGCTTGTCACGGAGGCCTTCGACTTCTCTTACTCTCCCTTATGAAGCTCGGGCATCAATACCACTGCAAAAGGCACTTCCAAGCCCATAGCAGCTGGCGGCAGTATGGATCATGGACTTCCACGTGGCTTTTGGTAAGCAGTATGGATCACAGACATCAACCTGGCCCCAGGTGGCAGCATGGGCCACAGACACCAGCAAGACCTCCTACAGCAGCACAGGCCATGGAAGTCTTTCAAGGAGACTTAATCCAGAAAATGAACCATTCTCCGCCTTGGACATCTTGCTGTTGTTCTCAGTCAGGTGCCCATGTGGTTGGGCAGCATGTCTGAAGGCAGGACCCGCAAGGTCTCCAGGCTGCTGTACACCCTGCTCTGGGCTCCAGAGATCCCGCTGCAGCTTTGGCGTGACCACCATGTTTCCGCACTCTCCTCCCCCAGCAGGGGAGCAGCACAAGGGCTGCAGCAGTGGCTGGCTGCCCAGGGACCCTCTTGTCAACAACATGCTCCTTTGCCCACTACAGGACTCCCACTGCCTGAGAGCCACTAGTTCTGCTGCTCTCCGCTGCGCATACCACCAGTTCGACCTTCTTTATTTTCTAATTCCATGAATCCATTTTAAAAGCATTTCCCATAAGACCTGAAGTTTTCGCATTGTTCTGGAGCTATTGTGTGCTCTGCAGATCCATCCTTCACCGCCACATCTCCCTTAGATACCTCCGTAGGTCCCTCAGACTCCTCAGGGCAGCCCAAGGCTCTGAAGATGCTGGCAGATGTGACCGTCTTCTTTTGGTCTTGGAAAACTATCTTCTAATTCTCCCCTAAGTCTCTCTCTCTCTCTCTCTCTCTCTCTCTCTCTCTCTCTCTGTCTCTGTCTGTCTGTCTGTCTCTCTCTCTCTCTCTCTCTCTCTCTCTCTCTCTCTCTCACACACACACACACACACACACATGCGTGGGTTTCAGCAAATGGATACAATAGTCGTCAGTATTAATTGTCAACCTGTCTGAACCTGAGTGGTCCCCTGAAGATGTCTGTGGGGAATTATCTTGATTGACTGAAGTAGGAAGACCCAGCTCTGTTGTGGGCTAGACTGTTTCCTGAGAAGGTGTCTACAATGGAGAAAGAGATATAAGCAGGGGGCAGTAGTCATGATTTTTCTCCACTCTGTGTTTGTCCCTCAAGCTCCTGCCTCAGAGGCAGGTCACCCTCAGAGGCTGTGGTCCAACTGTGAGCTGGTGAAGAAACTAGGGCAGTGGACAAAAGGAACCGAAGGCAAAGGGACGGAGGCCATGAGAAGAGAATCCAGGCAGAAGACGGCGAGCAGGGCCCAGCACTGGGACTCTCTAGTTCTCTTCATCCCCTTAGCTGCTGGCATCCAGGCCTTAAGCAGAGTTCGGTATTTCAACTATTTACTTTACTTAATCAATAAAATTAATTCCCTTATAAAGAGTTCAAGTCTTAATACTGTTATTGTGCTCTAAAAGCAGCAGTCACTGCAGGCCTTAAAATCTCCAGGCAGAAAAGCGTCTTCTATATGTGATTAGATCATTGGGGCCAACATTAAGACTTCTAAGGATGAGATGCCTGCCGTGTCAGTTTGCCACACCTAGACGATGGTATGCCCCTGAGCTGTGTCGCCCCAACCTGTATGTGCTTCAGATACCTCTGGAGAGAGTGCCAACTTGTACCTGGGTGTCTCCGTCACCACACACTGTTCTTAGATTGCATGCAATCTAAGGAAAATGTCTACTGTGGCCTTCCTAACTCAAAGATAAGAAACTCAGCAGCTGAAAATATCCATCTGAGAAATAAAAAAATTCATCAAAATCTCCTCAGTATTATTGTAGTGACTCAGAGCCTTGGGGCAGACCAACCTACACAAACACATCAGAATCCAGCACAGGAGTGGGGGAGACTTACTCAGTTATCCCTAATGACTTCTACTTCCTTCTCAAAATGAAGATGTATTTCCATCTATAATTTACAATTCCTAACACACACACAGGCTAAGATAGAATCTTTATCAAGAAATGGATGCCAAACCCACTCAGAAACCTGAGGGTTCTTTCCAGGGTCAGCTAAACAGTGATTTTATAACTCTATGTTATGCTTGCAACAAATTATTACCACAAGTAAAGACCCAAGGTTTAGAAATTGTTTATTTTGTAAGAGTACCAGACCCATAGAAATCTCATATGTTATTTTTATTAAACTTCACTTTTCTATGCTCTATTTCTGAGGGGAGAAGAGAAAAAACTGACATCTTCATTAAAACAGAAGTGGAGTCGGCCTAGGCAAATCTAAGGTGGAACCACAAAGTCATGTGTGCCTGCCTTACCATGTCCGTGAAAGGAAAAGAGCAGAGATTCTAAGCAAAGGGCGTGCTGAAGAACCAGCACCATGGAGTGGCTGACTACCATGTAGGGTGCTGAGTGCATGTGTGCTGCTGACTACCATGTAGGAGGCTGTGTGCATGTGTGCTGCTGACTACCATGTAGGAGGCTGCATGTGTGTCACTGACAGCTTGAGATCAGCCTAATTACACAACACACAACACTGTTTGCGAACACACACTCTAGTATGCACATGCAATTCCTTTTAAAGCCTGTGTCCTCAGACACTGATAACATAGGGGGAAAGTTGTGGTATCTCTAGGATTTTTTTTAAATAAAATACACTTTTGTCATCTCAATGAGAGAATTAAAGATGGAAAAATTAACAATGTCACTACTGGGGGAGTGGGGGTGGTAGATTCTCATCCCAGACCATTGGGTTTCCTGTATATCCCATGCGCTCTGCTGAGGGCACACAGTCTTTAACTGGAGGCTGTTGAGAATGTTTAGGAAACATGAACTAAGGTCCAAATAAACAAGAGGAGAGTTACTGCTTTCCCAGATCATTTTGAATGGACTTCAGAAGCCATAAAGTTAGGCGAAGTGACACAGAGAAGTGGGGTCTCTAAATAGCTGATCTGGCCTGCAGCAAGTGCTCTTGTCCACTGTGCCGTCTCTCCAGGTGCCCATAAATTCGTATTTAGATTTTACATTTCTCCTATTTTGTCATAGCCGTCATTTAGGAATAGGTGTTCTGTTTCTCAGACATGAGATCAGCTTTTTCCTTTCTAAAACTTACTTTTTTTGTTTTTTTTTTTTACTCAAAGCAGTCCTTGACGGCTGCTGGCTAAATTGGAGGTCCCTGAAATGTCTGAGAAAAGCCTCCCAGCTGAGAACTAATGGCACTGAACCCCCAGCTAAGAGTCCTTCCTCAGTTTCCTGCCCCCTTTCCGCTCTCTTTGTATGCCTCACCAAAGGGCTCAGTCCCCAGGGGAAGGCTCTAGTGCGAGGTGACTGGGTAATGACAGTGCTAATTTCAGTGACAAGCTTACAGGTTTATGAGGAAGCCCTGGTGGCATCACTGACGGCAACCCCTTCCCTTCAGTGGTCCTGTCTCACATGGCTGTTACACGGCATCTGATACACATCCTGAAACTGGTGTTTGGGCCTGAAGAGGATATCAGCAACTTCCTGTGTTTACTCTGCTCCCTTCTCCTGATACCTGAATTTCCGCACATGTCTATTCAGAATTCTAACAAAAGATCTAGAAAAAGTTTTGAACTTTTAACATCGTCAGCAACAGCAACATGAATTAAAAATTAAATAACTCTAAGAAAGCTCCTTATTGCTATGAGGGTTGGATGAGATAATTTACTGGACATTTTAACCCATTATAGGGAGAGGACAGTCTGTATATGACAGACTGCTCTAAATCTCACATCCTCAAGACAATCTATGGAAAGAAACATCAGGGCTGATGAGAATGTGTAACTCAGAAAATTGTATCTAACTCTACTCCACCACTTACCAAGTCCATGAATTGAGCATCTGTAAGTAGCAGGTGTGACTTATAGTCCACTGTGAGAGGTGAATGTATTTAAAGGAGAGTTCCTGAGAAATGCCCTAAAGCTGATAACCAGGGCTTCTTTGTTGACACCGTTAATTATCAGCGAGAGCCAGAGAGAAAGCTGCAGATGAGGAATCCCTTCGTGGGGAAGACCGGAAAGGAACCCCAAAACAGAAAAGACTTCGATTTCCGCTGCTCCTAAAATCCATTTAGAAGGGAATTTATTGCCAACGAGAGTGAACATGGGGTGTTAGCTTTCCCTCATCTCAGAGATGCAGCAGAATGGAAACAGGGACCAGGCCCAAGGCAAACGAAGATAGCTACAGGAATAACACTGTGAGAGACACAGGGTTTGTTTTGGCAAAGGAGGAGATTTCTGATTGTTTTGGTTTTCTCCTCTTGGAGCCAGGCAGCATCTGGCTTTCAGAACTCTGGGCATGGTCACCATATGTCCTACATTTTTCTAGAGCAATCTCAGTTTAAAATGTTGAGTCATGTCACCCCCAAAGAGCTCTTGCATTTGTGAGACCATAGGTCCTTAATTGAAATTCACTAGGTCATTGTGAACACAGACACTACAACCTGACAGGATCTAGGGCGGTGGTTCTCAGCCTTCCTAATGCTGCGCCCCTTTAATCGAGTTCCTCATGCTGTGTTGACCCCCAACAATAAAGTTATTTCATTGCTACTTTAGAACTGTAGTTTTGCTACTGTTACGAATTGTAATGTAAAATCTGGGTTTGCCAGTGGTCTTAGGTAAACGTGTGAAAGGGTCCTTAGACACCCCCACAAAGGGGTTGTGACCCACAGGTTGGAAACCACTGGTCCAGACATGAGCTCAGGAAAATGGGGTAGGTCATGCACTGAAGAAAACGGGGATGGTCCCCTTTTCTTCTTTAGTCGTTCTTCTCACATTCAACGCCAACTGCTAGCTTGGCGCTTTCCTCTAAATTTTCGAGTCTAAAGCAAGACGGTGATGGGTTTCCAGGACAATGATGACAAGTGCAATGTGGAGAACAATGGAGAAGGACGCCTGCCATTGGCTCCTGGCCTGCACACAGAGGCAC
Organism: Arvicola amphibius; assembly: GCF_903992535.2. Classification (NCBI taxonomy): domain Eukaryota; kingdom Metazoa; phylum Chordata; class Mammalia; order Rodentia; family Cricetidae; genus Arvicola; species Arvicola amphibius. Next base: position 83,073,728 of record NC_052049.1, on the reverse strand, counting down.
ACAGACAAGCACACACACATAAACACCCTACCACACATACATATATACACACACAAAGAACACAGGAAGGAGGAATTTCATAAAGTAACTTCTAGGGCTCATCAATTCATGAAAGTTTTAGCATAAACAACATGGCTGAGGGTTTGGCGCGCATTAGTCCATCCAGTACTTGCACTGACCTCGGAATGGGACATGGTTATTCTTCCATGCTTTTGTGGAACTCAGAAAGACGAAGCACCTTGCTGCGAGTCAGTCACAAGGCTGGCTGGTGCGGAGCTGGGACTGAAGCCAGGCTTACCCCAAGGTTTCTCAGTATGTAGACTCATCATACATTTCAAGGATGTATTTTTCAGACAGGAAGATTGAAGGTCAGCACCTGCAATTTCTGGGCTGACTATGGAGTTCTGGGAGTATCAGGGCTACCACTCAAAAAGAGAAACCCTCTCAAGGAGTTGTTTTTCAAATTGGAAAAAAAAATTTGAAACCAGAAATTCACTCCATGAGAGTAAATGAATCCGGATGGGATTATTTGAGATCTACAAGCCCAGGAGTGCTGGGGGTTGGCGACACATTATGTCCTATTTTTCAAAGGTTCTGGGAGAGGCAAAACTCAAAACATGTTTTTGCACAGTAATTACCCTCTTCAGTCTCAAGTCCATGTGGATCTAGAGGAACTGGCTACCCTGGAGCTGTTTCTTATTTTGGAGAATGCCTCTCCTACGAATGTCTGCAGACAGGGCAGGCCACAGCACACAGTGGAAGTTGAAAGGCCTGGCTTAGCCTGCTGGGAACACACAGCAAACACAGCACACAGGAAGTGAGCTACCCCAGCATTCTGTCATGAGTCAGTATAGCTTCTTGGGTAGGAACAGGAAACAAAGATGATAACAAGTGGGGTACCTGCTGTGCAAGCTTTGCTCTTGCTGTGGGGCACTGCCTCATCCTTAGGAAAGAATTACACCCCAGCATGGGAGGACAGTATGCCACAGACACACAGAGGAGGGATTCTTAAGGTCAACTTTGAGTGGTATCTAGCAATGCATTTCTGGGTAACAAATTACCAAAAATTTAGTGTCTTAATACAGCAACCACTTGTTTATATTCCATTTGTTTGTGGGCCAATAATTTGGACAACAGCCAGCTAGAAAATTCTTTCCTTCCACATAATGCCAAGAGGGGTCACTGGCTAATCTTCAGCTCCATTGCTAATTTAGTTATAAGATACGGGCAACTTCACTTTTCCTTGGTTTTCTGGAGATCACCAGGCTTTCTTAGTTAAAACAGATTTAAATATTTCCAGGTCAAAGAAGAAGAGATAGATGCATGCTTCATTTTTTGATGGAGAGATAATTAATATGTGGCTATGTTTCAAAACTTCCACAGTACCATCAAATATTTAATATACTAGATATACCAAATTTCTTTCTAAACTTCTTCACCAAGTATGGCTATCAGGTTTAGGAAATATATAATATACTAGCTATACCAAAATCCTTTCTAAATGCCTTCACCTAGTATGGCTTTGAGGTTTAGGCCTAGGGGATAGGCTCTCACCACCGAAACTGACCCAAAAACCATTAAGTCTTTTAACTATGGTTTAATCATGCACCGTGACTCCCCAGTCCATTCTGCAGACCCTTGGTTCCCCCTCTGAATCATTCTGGCCTATGTCTGAAGCCAAATGCATCTCTTTCTGTGCTTCCCACTCATGAGAGTTCAGAGATCCAGTCTTGCTTCCCTGTACTGTTTCTGTATCTTTTCCTTCATGCTGAGAAAATTCCCTTAAAAGCTTTATGGGTTTCTGTTTAGGTTCATTTGTTCTGCCTTAATGAAATACCTGAGGGCAGATGATTAAGAAACAACAGGAATCTCTTTCTGATGAGTCTGGGATTACAGTGCTGGCAGATTCCATGTCAGGCAAAGGCTGATCTCTCTCAGAATGGTGTCTTGCTGCTTCACACACACACACAAACACACACACACAAACACACACACACACAAACGCACACACAAACGCACACACAAACACACACACACACACACACTGGAAAGCAAAGAAGAGCAAACCTAGTCCATCAAGCCCTTTGATAAGGGCTCCAGTCTTGTCTATGATGGCCACTTCCCATCCTCATGACTTGATCCCCTTCTAAAGGTCCTGCCACTTACTGCTGCCGTACCAAGTACTAGGAGTGAACTAAGCCATTTTAGGGCACCATATTCTGATGGTAGCACAGTTTACTTGTTGTGTTTTTATTTACTATTTAGGGTGGGGATCATGTTGCAGTACAAGTGTAGAGATCAGAGAACACCTTAAAGAGTTGGCTGTCTCCTTCCACCCTGTGGATCCCAGGGACTTGGCATCAAGAACTTTCACCTGCTGAGCCATCTTGCTGGTCCCATGTTGGGTTTTGTGCGATGATTTATAGAACTTCAACAAAGCTCCACAGTCACTCATAGTTTAAGATTAGCTATCTTCAATCCTGGACTTTGGGACAATTCTGAGACAAAGCTCTTGGGACTCTTAGAAATACAGCAGCAACCTGTGAGTCCTATTAACTTAAGCCCTTAAGATTCTTAGAGAGCTCTCTTTACTCAACAAAGAGGCTATACAAGTCCAGATAAGTTACATCCAAGGGGTGAGGTGGCATGTAGGATCCCAAACTGCCCCACTCACTTGTTTCTGCCTTCATGGAAGTTGCTGGAAGGCCGAGCTGATGTCACTGTCCATCCAGGTGCTGACACATAGACCTGGTGTCATGGAAGACTTAAAGCAGCTAGGCTTCTTACCTGGAAGCTCAAGGCTGCAAGAAAAAGAATTCCAGCAGGAAAAGTAGAAGATGCGTGTCCTTTGACACCTGACCCCAAGTCATTTGGTGTCATGTCCATTGCTTTCTTTTGAGTCACAAATCCACTCAGATTTAAAGGGACACTTTCCACAGAACTGCCAATGAATTTGAGGACATATTTATATCACACCAACCTTCCACAGGAAAGTCCTTCCAGAGGAAGGGACATTTAGCTTCAAACTTAAAAACAGACGAGGTAAAGCTGTGGGGTGTATGTGGAAGGCTGCTCAGAGCAAAGGTGACAGGAGCGGTAAAGCAGGAAGGATACAGGGATCTGACAACCGTCCTGGGGCTGAGCGGGCGGAGTGTCGTTGACTGCACTACAGCGCTAAGAATCTACCCTGTGGAAGAAGGTTTGCAGAGCTGCTCTCGAATATGATGGGGAGTGAATTCTGGGATGCACGCTTCCCAAAACCCTCTTGGATTTCAAGGGTGTTCCTCACCATGATCTGAAAAGTAGTTTGCCAGAGTCCAGACGAAATGTCCGTCTGGAGATAACATCTTTTTGTAGACCAGGCCTTGGATCTGGAACCAAGCTGCCTGTGAACCTCAAGAACCATGCATACACAAGAGCTGACCAACAGGACGCTGCTTCTGGGAGAGTAGATAGAGGCCGGACATGAGGGTTGAGGTGTCCATGTGCTGGAGGACAAGGTGTCTTGCAGTGTGGGCTGAAGAGAAAAGAACTCACACAAGGACTCCAGGGGTCGGAGCGCCAGACCTGTCCAGACTGGGATTCTGAGGAGTCTAGGAACCTGAGCCAGGCCCTTGCTGTTACATTTGTCAAGGCTTTCCGGCAGGGAAGAGATGAAGGGGCACTGGAGAGCTTGGTTTATAGCCTGACTAATGGCATTCAGCCTCCCTTTATTTATTACCCATGGAAGTTCATAGTGCAAGCTGATGAGTTTATACTCTGTTTGAGGGAGATATGCAGCTATTAGAGGATTTTAGTCTTACAGGAGATATCTATTTACTGCTATTTCACAAGAAGCTGCAAGGGCACATGGTATCCTGTAGCCCCATGATACACAAATGAGTTACTAGCATGTGAGATTTGAGAAGGATTCTCTACAGTAATGAGAACATTCAAAAGAGGGTGGGACTGAGAACGCAGGGACACTTATTGATACTCTTTGAAATCTGGAATGTCCCCCAGAGGATCCCAGTTGGAGGGGAGATGGTAGGGAGTCTAGGAGGTGGGATCTCGCTGAAGGAAGTAGGTCATTGGCCATGTGCCCATCACAGGACAATAGGCTGAAACTTTGAAACTGAGAACCCAAGTAGAGCTCTCCTCTTTCTAAGATGACTCTCCCAGGCATTTTGTCATGGTACAGGAAGTTAGTCATGTGAGAGACTCTAGAAGAGGTGTTGAATAATGTCCTGACATATAGCTACTGTACTGGCAAGAACTGCGAAGAAAAGAAGCACAGAGGTCTGGACTTGTGTCTGAGAAATGGTTTACAATGTGGGTCCATCTCCCACACCACCCAGTCATCACTGACAACAAACTGCACCTTCCTCATCTTGCTGGGGGAAATACCTTGTGTTGACCTATGAATGCTCCTTACGAGGAGTGCGTTGAATTAATTATGCACAAATAGATTATAATGAAATTCTCACTATGAGATGCCTCTATTCAGTCAAGAAGCTGTCTCTGACAGATGACATAAGCTGGAATCTGAGGGTCTTTTTTTGGTCTACAAAACTCTGAGCCCACCTATGTACTGTTCCATCTCCCGCTCTGCTTTGGCTAAACTGGCTTTCTTTCTCTTGACCAAACGGTCAGTTCTGCTTTTCCATCTCATGCTCTTCTCAGCCCTGTGTTTCCAGTTCTCTCTGCTCTTCTTCCAGCTTCTTCCAGCTCTCTGCTGTGACTGCCATTATGATAACTCAGATCAACCCTCGCTTTCCCAGATGAGGTGTCCCATGACTAGTTAGTGTAAAGCAGTCAAAGTAGCTCACACCCCAGCATGGTGGCCAGTTCATTTTCTCCACAGTCAACATGATACCTGAGCATGTGTGTGTGTGGGTGTGTGTGTGTGTGTGTGTGTGTGTGTGTGTGTGTGTGTGTAGGAAAGAGTACCACTTCTAAGACTTCAGATAAGAAAGGTAACACAGATCAGGAAACATGTGAACACATGCTTCCAGTTCAGAAGCCACTAGGTGTTTATTGCTGCCCACTGCTTTGAAGTCCCATGTCTGGGAATTAGGAGAAGAGCCCTAATGAGCTGGATGGGTATTAAAGGAAAAGCTCTAAACCAGTCTGGCTTTGGAGCCGTGAGACATGGGGCAAGTCACCCAACTTTCATGGGGACTTGCTCTCTGAGGTTAGTATAACTTGTTAGCTGTCCTTGAGTTGAAGGGATTGCAGGCAGGCACACTGAGCACCTTCTCTCTAAGCTGTGCTCAATGCTCAGTGCTTTTGGGGCATCTAGAAATACTGGAAGGTCTAGACACACAACTGGGAAGAGAAGCAAGACAGATTTAACAGAGATATATTTATCTGATTAGGGCATCTGAGAAAAAAAATGAACAAGGAAGTTGAACAGGAGGATTTTAGGCTAATGCCTCTGTTACAGTCTTTGGTGATGTGCTAAAAAAACATAAAAAATTTTCCTGGTAAAAGTATCACAGAGAATAATGTGTTTTCGGTAAGTGGACTGTCTTTGTCCTAGATCTATGGCGGGCTAATGGGGAGGGAACTCACTCGTCACCATGATTAGATGCTAACACCAACTTCCTGCCCATGCTTGGGTCCTGCCCTCTTCATTAGCCCAGGCCTGACTTGCATTCTCCTCTAGACTGGCATTGTGACATTTGTAACAGGTATGGGACTTGACGTATGACACAGATGAAAATAAAGATTGTAGGTAGAGTTTTTTCTGTGTCCTGTAGTGGCTCCCAAATAACCACACTGAGACTTAATATTATTTATAAATGCTCTGCCAATAGCTTAGACTTATCTCCAGCCAACACTTACAACTTAACCCATTTCTGTTCATCTATCTGCTGCCCTGAGACTTTCTTGCCTCATCTACAAACTTCCCATGCTGTTTCTTCCATGTCTGGCTTGAGACTCCACCCTTTCTCTTCCCAGCATTCTCTCTGGCCCCAAAATCCTGCCTACCTATCAGCCAATCAGCTATTTATTAACAATTACAGCAACACATTTTCACAATGTACAGAAGGATTATTCCACAGCAAGAGATGGTAAATAGATAGATGATAGATAGATAGATAGATAGATAGATAGATAGATGATAGATAGATAGATGATAGATAGATAGATGATAGATAGATAGATAGATAGATAGATAGATAGATAGATAGATAGATAGATGATAAATGACAGATAGAAGATAGATTATAGAGGTAGATGATTGATAGATGATAGAACATAGATCAGCAGTTCGCAGCTTATGAGTTGAAACTCCTTTGGGTCTCACGACGGTCACTATCAGACATCCTGTATATCAAATATTTATATTATTATACTTAACAATAGCAAAATTATGAAGTTATGAAGTAGTAACAAAAATAATTTTAAGGTTGGGGGTCACCACAACATGAGGAACTGTATTAAAAGGTCACAACATTAGGAAGGTTGAGAACCACAGCTACAGATGATAAATAGATAATAGGTAAATTGATTGATGGTAGATAGATTGTAGATTATGATCAATAGTAAATAACAGCTGGTAGATGATAAAAGATAGATGATAGATTGATGGTAGATAGATAGATGATAGATAGATAGATAGATAGATAGATAGATAGATAGATAGATAGATAGATGGTTTCTAGTTGAAAAATCCTCAGAAATGAAAGAACTATAAACAAGTCTGCCAACAGAACGGCTTTGTCCTCCATTTAGAGCCGCAGACATGTAGAGCTTTCTCTCACACGGGTAGCAAGGACTTGTGGTTGTATCACAAGCTTTCCTTGAACCTTCACAGAGTTCAGCTTTTGCTTCATGAGACCCAAATAAGCAGAAAGAAAAGATGTTTTTAACAAACAGTGAAGAAAAGTCTGTTTGTTCTCAGGACACTGAGCATGCTGTTCAAGGCAGTGAGTTCATCCCAGCATTTTTTTGGAGCCTGCAAGGGTCATAATGGCAACTGCCTTAGAAGCTACTGGTTCAACTCACAGTCACTCAGCTGCCCCAGGGCAATGTTAACTTGGGTAGTTGCTTTTCTTTCCTTTCTGAGTTAAATAGACTGAAAAGAGAGGACTGTTATAACCAAAAAACAGGGGGGTGTGGTGGGAGTGGTAGGCAGAAAGGCAATGAAGTTGAGATCAATCACTCTTCAGAATGTGATTTATTAGGGGAGAGCCTAGAAACCATGGGGTGAGAGGTGGGGAGGGCAAACATGGGGTGAGAGGTGGGGAAGGTAAACCATGGGGGTGAGAGGTGGGGAGGGCAAATCATGGGGGTGAGAGGTGGGGAGGGCAAACCATGGGGCTAGAGGTGGGAAGGGCAAACCATGGGGTGAGAGGTGGGGAGGGCAAACCATGGGGTGAGAGATGGGGAGGGCAAACCATGGGGCTAGAGGTGGGGAGGGCAAACCATGGGGTGAGAAGTGGGGAGGGTAAACCATGGGGTGAGAGGCAAGACAGAACTCTAAAGCAGGAGAGCAATTTGGTGGGACAGAACATCAGAGACAATATGGTGAGGCCGTCAAGACGTGGGGAGAGACAATCAAAAGAACCCAAAGTAGTCAGTACAGTCTAGGTACTTAGGAGTCAGAAATTCTTCTAATCCTTGGTTAATCTGATTAGTTCCAAGGACAGAGTTCTGTAAGTGCCTTGAAGTGTGGGTCCAATTGCAGGGACTTATCCTCATAAGACCTGGCACAGCATATGACCAAGTAAATGAGAGGGAAAAAATGCCCCATGAAAAGTCCTGAAAGCAAAGATTAATCTCCAAGAATAAATATTACCTTATTACTTATAGGATTTAATGCAGGGAAATACGAAACATACACAATAAGAATTACATATATGCATATATAATATCTGTTATAATATTATAGTTAATAAAATGTTCAACATACTATGTTAAAATGTAATGATAGATTTCAAATTAGAGAAGGTGCTAGTATTTATAAAAGAAAATAACAGATTATTTAGTTAAGGACACTAAAATTATATTTCGCCAAAATTTCAACAGTAAACCTGCCTGATTTGTGTAGGCAAAATTAAAAGTATTTAAACTAAATTATTATCATTAATTATCATCATTATTATGCTGGACTACATAGCAAGGGGGATTATTCTTAAACAATTTAAAAACAAAGTATGCCAAATAACCAGCAAGCATTTTCGATGGGAAGGTGAGAGATTAGAGGAAATGATTTGTGTGCCCTTGCACAGCAGGATGCCAGACTCATGCTCACTGTGGGCCACCCACAGAGAGTGGCTTCAGTGTTCAAAGCCTCGGTGTGGTCTTTCCACGGCTTTGAACTTCAGCTTTTCTCTTCAGTGAGATCACAAAGCCTGTGGTTTGGGAGCTGCAGACATGGGGAGACACACTGGAGCAATGCACTAGCTGCAGACAGAGGGAGGTACACTGGGCAATATACTAGCTGCAGACAGAGGAAGGTACACTGGGCAATGCACTAGCTGCAGACAGAGGGAGGGAGCTACACTGGGCAATGCACTAGCTGCAGACAGTGGAGGTACTATACTGCACAATGCACTAGCTGCAGACAGTGGAGGTACACTGGGCAATACACTAGCTGCAGACAGTGGAGGTACTATACTGCACAATGCACTAACTTTCTGACACCAGCCAGCAGTTAGATCCAGGTTCAGAAGCCTTGACCTTGAACTACAACTTTGTTGACAACTGACAAGCTGCAACTGCTTCAGCTTTAAAGCAGGGGTGGTGATGATTTGATGACCATTGCCTTAGCAAACAGTTATTTTATCAGCAAGCATTTACGGAGCACTTGCCTTCTAACATACTGTAGACACCATCTGCCAGGGCCGAGCCCTTTCTTTAACACAGTGTGTAATCCAGCAGACCTGGGCTGCCTCTCTCTCTCTCTCTCTCTCTCTCTCTCTCTCTCTCTCTCTCTCTCTCTCTCTCCCCTCTCCTCTCCTCTCCTCTCCTTACCACCCCCTCTCAAAGGAATAGCTCCCATAGTGATATCATGCAGGAACAAATAAGAATTGTCCAAATCACAGGCCTGCTCAGTAGGTAAGGGTGCCTCCCACCAAGTTTGACGAACTAAGTTCAATTTCTAAGAGCCACATATTTGGAAAGAACCAACTCCTAAAGTTGTTCTCTGAGTGTAGCAAATTTGCACACAAAAATCAAGAAATGTGATGAAAATATTTTAAAAAATCATTGTTTGGCACTTTACTGAGTGAGGTAACCTAGACCCAAAAAGAGGAATATGGTATGTACTCACTCATAAGTGGATTCTAGCCATAAATAAAGGACATAGAGCCTATAAGTCGTGAGCCTAGAGAAGCTAAATAAGAAGGTGAACCCAAAGAAAAACATATTGTTATCATCCTGCATATTGGAAATGGACAAAATTGCCGGGCAGGGGTTGGGAGCTCGGAGGTGGGGGTGAGGTGGGGATAAGGGAAGATGAGGGGAGAAGGAGAGGATGGGGAGAGCTTGAGGGAATGGGATGGTTGAAATGGAGGAGGGGTGGTTGGGTGAGCAGGGAAGTATATATCTTAATTACAGGAGCCATTTTCGGGTTGGCAAGAGTCTGGACTCTAGACAGGTTCCCAGGTGTCCAAGGAGATGTCCCCAGCTTGTTTATTGGGCCACAGAGGAAAGGGTGCCTGAACTGGGCTTGTCCTATAGCCACACTGATGTTTATCTTGCATATTACCATAGAACCTTCATCTGGTGATGGATGGAGATAGAGACAGAGACCCACACTGGAGCACTGGACTGAGCTCCCAAGGTCCTGATGAGGAGCAGAAGGAGGAAGAACATGAGCAAAAAAGTCAGGACCGTGAGGGGTGCGTTCACTCACTGAGACAGTGGGACAGATCTAACAGGAGATCACCAAGACCAGTTGGAATGGGACTGATGGAACATGTGATCAAACCGGACTCTTCGAATGTGGCTGACAGTGAAGGCTGACTGAGAAGCCAAGGACAATGGCAATGAGCTTTGATTCTACCGCATGGACGGGCTCTGTGTGAGCCTTGTCAGTTTGGATGCTCACCTTCCTGGACCTGGGGGGAATTGAGAGGACCTTGGACTTCACATATTGTAGGGAACCCTGACTGCTCTTTGGCCTGGAGAGGGAGGGAGTGGGGGTATAGGTGGAGGGGAGAAGAGGGAAGTGGGAGGAGGGGAGGAGATGGAAATTTTTAATGAAAAAAATTTAAAAAAGAAAAAAATCATTGTTTCATAAAAGTGGTGACATATAAAATAAAACACAGGGGTGAGCAGGACCTTCCTGGGTAAAGACAGAGAGGGCAGCCCCAAGCCATGCGCACAGTTGCATGCAGACCCGGTTAACAAAACACCCAGCAGTTAGAAGTCACTGACCAGCTGCTCAGAATGCACCACGCCAATGCTCTGAAGTTGGAATGCTTTGTCTGTACATAGAACACAGTCAAATTTTAGCTGCAGGGGCTGGAAGGTGACTCAGCAGTTACAGAACTGACTGATTTTCCTGAGGATCCAGGTTCAGTTCGCAGTACCTATGTGGTGGCTCATGACTGCCTGTAACGCCTGTTCCAGGGAAATCTAATGCCCTCTTCCAGCCTCCACGATCACTCTATACATCTGGTACACAGGTTCACATGCAGGCAAAATACCCATACATGTAAAATAAAAATGAATATATCTTTCTTTTAAAAGTTTAACTGCTGACATAAAGATGTTTTACAAAGTTTACTTAAATTTTTAAATATTGTTAATAATGGTTAGTTAGGTGGGCTATTATATTGGTACACTAGATCATGCACCAAAAACTGTCTTGGAATTTCTGATTCTAAGAATAAACACATTCTGTGGTCATTAGAATGTTCTCACATCATTTAACTGGGACATTTTCTTTAATATTGTTCTCTGCATTCTACAGAGTTAGAGGATCGGGGGTCATGTGCCTACTATGGTTCATAGCCAGGCATACTGTGCATAAGAGCATAAGCAAGATTTGTCATGGGAACCATGGTAAGGCACTGTGGGATAAAGGAGTTCTGACACTTGTGCCCAGCAGAAGAGTTCATGGGTTCGCTTTATTTGAGAGTACTGGGGCCACACATGGCCACTGTCCAGTGGAGACTGAAAATCTGGAATCTGTTTCCCAGGAGCAAGATGACACTATCAGGAATAGTAGGAGGGACGGGGAAGGGAAAGGAGTTACTTCAGAGAGGAAAAACACACACAAAAACTGTGTTCAAATGTGAAGACAGCAGGGCAGTGGGTGGCGTCAGATCTGCTTTCTGCCAGACCCAAGAGAAACCCAACTGGGTCTCTTCAGCTCAACATAAAGATCTCAGCCTCGACACCCCAAGCCCACTCTCGCTGTTAGGAGATGCCTTCTCTAGCCCAAACGTCACCAGGCATAGATGTGGCCACTCAGCCCTTGAAATGCAGCTCAGCTAATCTGAGCTAGGCTGTAGATATAAACTACAGCCAGACTTAACAATTACACAGTCATAGATGCCACTTACTGCAATGATATTTTGAGTATATTGCATTACCTAACATCTGCTGTTAAAATTAATTTCACTGGTTTCTTTCTATTGTTTAATGAGATTGCTAGACATATTAAGATCACATCTGCAGCTGGTCAGAAAGGAGCCTGCCGGTCTCAGCTAGGCTGCATGCCTTCTCTCTCCTAGTCTAGACAGCAAGCTTCTGCAGGCTGGAAGACCCCAGATCCTGGACCCCACAGTCAGGTCCTTGCACCCAATCTGACTATAAACCACGACAGAGAACAAGCCATGCTGAATTCAGAAAGAAGCCGAAAGACATCGAAGGTTTTAATTCTGAAACACTCAGCAGAAAAGACAACAGAGGAGCATCATCAAGTTAAAGCTGCACCTATGTATTTTCTAAAATTGGCAAGCAACAGCAAGTATCACACTGAGCCGGCACTAATTGCATTTGGGTCCTTGCTATTATAACCAAGTACAAAATATTTACCAAGCCTGTGTGTTTTGGCTTCTGGCACAGAGACTGCTTTCAGAGCAGAAAGGGTGAAGTCAGCATTCTTTTTCACCAGGCAAGCATAAACGGGTGCTGCCCGTCCACAAGTGGGTGGAACTGCTGTGTCCTCAGGTATACAACCTGAGCAGGCTGTGGCAACTTTCTCAGACACAGTTTGATCTACAAGGTCAAAGCCCTCAGGGCTGAAGAGCACAACACTGGATCAGAGGGGCCTCCAGTCAGTGTCTGCTTTTTCTGTGGACCACTGTGTAATGGTAGGTAAGTCCCAGGGTTCTCCAAAGCCTAGGAGACATGTTCTGTAGACACTGGGCCTTCATACAGTTATTAGGAAAGTCTGACCAGCGAATCCAAATGCTGTGAGCCACACCACCAGCATCATTGCTGGTGAGACTACTAAGTCTTTAAAAGTGGGACCCTGCTTTCATTCAGTCAGTACACAACAGTTCTTACTGAGGGGTAGGTGCTGGGGATGTGGAGGGAGTAAATCGCTCTATTAGAGAATTGACGGTCTATGATCTAGAGGAAGTCACACGTAAAGTAGCGTAAAAATAAATACACCATTTCAGCAATCCTTGGCGCTAAGATGGAAGGCAGGGTAAGGAACAGAGGCTAGAACTGGTCATTGTTTTTATGGCTCCGACACCAAAGAATAAGCCTCCTTAAGCAGAGAGAAGGTGCAGAAAGACGCTGTTGAAGGTCTGAAAAAAAGCTTGTTTCAGGAAATATAACAGTAGAGTGCAGCAGCGCAGGAGTCGAGCACGGGCTGTGGAGACAGGAGTCGAGCACGGGCTGTGGAGACAGGAGTAGAGCACGGGCTGTGGAGACAGGAGTCGAGCAAGGGCTGTGGAGACAGGAGTCGAGCACGGGCTGTGGAGACAAGAATGAACAGCCCCTGCATAGGTTGGGCACTGTAAAAGTTATGATTAAACTCTTGACTTGGTCACCATGAAAATCATTAGTGACCTTGACCAGAGTCAAAGAAGGTTGGAGAGACAGATGTGAGTGGAATGTTTTAAAGCAACGTAGGAAGCTAATAACTAGGCTAATATGGAATGATGCTTGGAAGAGCTTTGATTTAAAATAAGGCAGAGAAATGCATTGGCAGCTGAGATGGGAGGCACCGGAGTGAATTCCATTAATGGAAATCACTTTGCAGAGGACAAACTGTCAATGAAGGGACAGAGGAGATAATTTAATGTGACTATGGGACCAAGTCCTTGGGTCAATGAAAGAAGAGATGAACCAGCTCATGTCCTGTTTCCTCTTGAATGGGAAGGTGGGAAAAGCATGTGGATCTCACACGGGCAGGACTATCAATTTGGTGGTGGGCATCTGAAGAGAGAGCAGCTGCCCTCCATCCCTGGGACCTAAAGAGGTTAAGGGGAGGGAGCAAGGAAAAGCGTTCAGCTGCCATCTTACTTTCTGCCTGGAAAGCAAAGCCCGCACTGAGGTTCTCAGAAGTCTCTGATAACTTCCTAAAGGGCTTTAGGGTACACGACTCACAGGAGGGCAAAATACCTTTGTCTTTGATGATGCTGCCGCACACCTCCCTGTCTTCCTACTCTTGCTTGCACCTGCTGAGTTCTGCTCATTGTGAACATGTGGGTTGAGGCCACCAAATGTTTCTTTATTGTTTGTTCTGTTGAATACCTATATAAGTTGACTGCTATGAGAAACTGAATCCATCAACAGACTTCTAGCCCTAAGCAGGATACACGCTTGTCTAGACATCGAGAAAGCAACCAATAGATGGTAAGTCCTGAGGATAAGAGCAGCAAGAACCCTGCTGTGAGGACCTCAGCCTTTTGTGGCTCCTCTCCAGCCATCGGAGCTGAGCTAGCCCCTACTTTCAAAGACCCTTTCAATTTCCTCCGCCCCAGTTAGAAGACACCGTTTTGGGCCCCAGGGGTGTGTGTGTGTGTGTGTGTGTGTGTGTGTGTGTGTGCATGTTTGTGTATGTGTACAGATGAGCATGCACACATGGTCTGTATGGATGTCAAAGGTCAATTTTGGGTGTCTTCCTCTATTGCTCTTCGCCTATTTTCTGTTTCCTTAATTACTATTGCTACATATTTGAATACATAAGACATACCACTTAGTGTTGCTGGTATGTATAGTTTCAGGGCTAACCAGTTGGTACTTATCCCTGAGGGGGATTATCCCTGAGGAATGATTCTTCCTCTCTCTGTGGACATTAATTGCCTGTAGCTCTTCAGCTAGTCAGTCTTATTGTTTGAGGCAGGGTCTCTTACTGAACCCGGAGTTCACTGACTCAGCCAATCTCCTGGCCAGCAAACACCAGGGATCCTCTGTCTTCACCCCCCAGCTCCAGAATGACACACGTGCACCTCCGCGCTGACTTTTTACTTGAGTTCCAAACTGGGGCTCTCATGCTGGAAACAGCAAGCACTCTTATTAGCTGAGCCAGCTTCCCAGCCTGTGGTCCTGTCTTTCGGAAGGGTGTATAGCAATGTATTTTCCCAACAACCCATGCACTTCCCTCTGAAAGAGACACTTGTATCAGCAGTGCAATTCCAAGACAGAACTCTGGTGAGAACAGAAGTCCAGGGCTTTATTCTCCTAGATGCTGGGCTTGGAAGCAGGCAGGACTGGGAACTGGGGACAGGGTAGAGATGAAGGTGAAGCCAGGCTCACAGCTTCATCAAATTCCTCCTGTGTAGCAACTCAGAGCCCTGTTGAGCGTGCAAGTCTGACCTGAAATGTTTGCATCCAGCAAAGAGCTGGAGCTGCTCTACCCTGGGAGGCTCTGGGCAAAGCAAGCACGCTGGCTGGCACACTCACTGCTGGGAACAAGAGTGAGACCTGGAGGGCAAGCTGCCAACCGGAGCAAGTGAGACATCAGGCTGGAGTACCCAAAAAAGACTGTTTTGTGTTTTACTCAAGAGCCGAGCAAATGTTTGCTGTATTCCTGGTGGCTGTGATTCTAAAACACTGGGTAGAAAGGTCCACACAGGTAGGCCCAGGTACTCACCACCTGGATTCTGAGACTCTGAATGAGGAAGCTCGCCTGAGGGTGTTAGTGAAGGCTTTGTCTCCTCCCCTTCACTCTCTTTCCTCTCTTCCCTTCCCCTTCTCCACAAGAGGTTCCTCAGAAGAAACCCACAGGCTTGAATCATTAAGAATAAAATTCATATGGAAAAAGGGCCTCCTGTTTTCAGGTGCAGCCGTTTTGAGAGGAGATGAAGGTGTCTACATTTGGTATGCTGACTCTGCTATCATGGATTTACTGGCATGATAGCTCAGGGCTGCAGGCCAAGGGTGAGATCATGCAGCAATTTCTATACCTTTTTGAGAGGGGAACTAAAAGCAAGATTCAATCCAAATCACTTGGCTAAATAGACTGAGAGCACAGTATGGAGCAAGCCATCACTACTTCTCATCAACCCCACCCCCACCCCCAGGGGACAGGCTTGAGGACAGAAAACCCTAGCCCGTTCCCAAAACATATTCAACATGGTGGAGATAAGAAAAACTTTTCAATGGATGTGAACCAAAACCCTCGCTTCTATCTTATTCTAAAACCAACGAGTCTCACCCCTACAGATACCACAGCCCACTCTTCTGTAACATCCAAGTGCTCTATGGTCCCCTCATGTCTTAGAGCCTGACATATGGAAAAGGCCCAACTTGAAACATGAATTGGATCATGATGAGGCACTGGAGGCACCTTGAAGGCAGCCACTGTTGCTGCTGCTTCTCTCTTCAGTCTCCATGAGAAACGCTGACATACTTCTGCGATCAGGGCTTTTTTCATATCCTTTCCACAGGGAGTCCTTAACTGTGCTGATGTTTGTGACCATCCCCTTCACCGCTGCAGTAAAAAGCCTCGTGTTCCTGAGATGTATGTCTTCCTGCCAGCTGTCTCCTGGGGAGTCAAGAGTCCTTAGAACCAAGGAAGCTAGTTAAGTTCAAGACATTCTCTCACAGCTGTGGAACAAATGAACATAGGAGAAGCTGTGGAACAAATGAACATAGGAGAGTATGAACCGATCATTTTGGGTACTTGAAGACAATGATAACCTCAAATTATCTGAAGTTTGTCCTTTCTGAAGCAGAGTAGAAACAAAGAGTAATGTAAAAGTAGACCAGTCATTCCTAGATCAACCCGAGAGCACGAAGAACAAGCTGGGCAGCTAGTTAAGGTCCGGGGCGTGTTCTTGTCTCCTCTCTGTTATAGTGATAAAAAACTGACCCAAGGCAACATAATGGGGGTGGGGGTATTTCACTCACAGGTTACAGTCTGCTGTTAAGGGGACTCGTATCAAGAATTCAAGCAGGGTCTGGAAGCCAAGTTATAGAGGAAAGGTGCGGACTCATTAAATTCCCTATACAGCTCAGGCCCTCCTGCCAGGGAATGGTGCCACCCACAGTGGCCTGAGCCCTCCTGCATCCATTAATAATCAAGACAATCCGTCATACACATGCCTACAAACCAAACCGATAAGAAAAATTACTCAATAAAGACTTTTTCCCAGAAGATTTTAGGCTGTGCCAAGTTGCTGTCCTGAGCTGAGGAGGACAGCGAATAGCATGGTGGTGCTGTTCCTACCCCTTATATTGTTATGCTGGCTAACTTTCTGTCAGCTTGACACAAGCTGTGATCGTCTGAGAAGAGAGCCTCAATTGATAAGATGCCTTCAGAAGATCCAGCTTTGAGCAGACAAGATTGTAGGACAATCTCTTAATTGGTGGGGAAGGGAGGACCCAGTCTATTGCCAGTGGAGCCATCCCTAGGCTGGTGGCCCTGGGTCGCAGGCTGAGGAAGCCCTGTAGAGCAAGCCAGTTAACAGCACTCTTCCATGGCCTTTACCTCAGCTCCTACCTCAGGTCCTGCTATACTTGAATTCCTGTCTTGACTTCCCTCAGCGATGAGCAGTGCTAAGGAAACGTGAGCCTAGTAAACCCTTTCTCCCGAGTTGCTTTGGCCGTGGTGTTTCATCAGAGCAACTGTAACCATGACTAAGGCAGGTATCTTCAAAGATGCTCAACACAGCTCCAAGTATTGGCCTGCTTGATCTGCTCACTCCTCTACTCCTAGTGGAGACACCCGAAGGCCTGTTCCACAATCATGTGTCACACCCCATTTCTCTCAAGGTCAGAGAAAACTCAGACAGAGCCATGCCTGTATCTAGCTGAACGGTGTCTTTCAGGAAGTGATACAAAGCCTTGACTATCACTTCTGCCCCAAGCCCTCCAAGACTGTGACACTCATCCCTGGGATATCCAGACTCCCTGAAGGACAACTGGACTCTTCCTCCCAAAGGCTTGACAAGGGCTTTTCAGCTCCATCCCTGAATTGCATGTGGGTGAGAACAGAATCAGGCGGCCATCTTACCAGGGTATAGAATTCTTGTCTTGGAAGCATTTGGAGCCTTACCCATGATTATCCTCTCAGGCTGTGGTCTAGCCTCAGCACGATCACTCAGCCTTGGTCTTAGGAGGGGAGCTTTAATCTAGATTGGGGATATATAATATGAACCCCAGAGAAAAAGCAACTGTCAGCTTTCCACCATGAGAGAAGACATCAGTCTTTTAGAAGGAAGCTTCCGGTTCGAACACAAAGCTTCTTCTAAGGATAAGAGGTAAAGCAGGTTGCAGCAGATGGTTGGAAGAGCAGATTACTCTATGATGCCCAAGGGTGTAGGTATTAATGTATCTGGCCTACTGAACAGTTCACGGACCATGAAAACAGTCTCGCATGCATCGTTTGTGCTCTGTGATATTTTCCTTTCTCCACACTGAGGATGACTGGTACACATTCCAAATACCCTCAGTTTCCATTCTCTTTCTCCCCTCCCCTCCCTTCCCCACTCTCCTTACTTAGTCCAGTTTTAAATTATCCAACCATATCCAATTTACTCCCTATCTCTTTCTCTTCTGTAGAGGTTGGGTATGAGGTTTACAACGAAAAATAAGCCTGCCCCTTCCTGCCTTTTACTCTGGCTCCCAAGAAAATGGTCTGAGCAGTGACGCGGATGTTTTAAAGCAGCGCATGAGCTAAACAAGCTGAGAACCACATCAGCTATTTTAAGTACAATTTCAAAGCAGGGGCTCAGGACCAAGCTCAGCACCCAGGAGCTGTAGGCGCTAACCTGAGGGGACTCATGAGCTGTGCCATCCCATAGCCACCCCACGAAGCTGGGGAATCAGAGCGTCCCTCTCCCAGCTCAACACCAGCTTGGCCTTGGCCAGACTTTCTTCTCCACACCCTTTTACCTCTCGGGGATTTCTGAGCTTCCTGTGATCTTCTTGTGAACTCAGAAACCTGAGCAAGCAAGCCCAGGCAGCTCCTTCTTCCAACATCGGCTACCCCCAGCTGAGTCTCCTTCCCTCAAAAACAGCTTGCTATTTGCCCAGGGGGCAGAGCTTTGAACAGAGCTGTTTACCCACAGTGGGACTCCAAAGGCTTCCACTCAGCAGGTTTCCTCCCCACTGTCTGAGAGCAGGTTCAGTTAGCTGCAGGCTCCTGCACCCCCCCCCCCCCACACACACACAGGCACAGGACCTGACACTTATCTCACACAGCTGATGCATCAGCAGCCAGGCTTGAGCTTCCAGTTGTTTACCAGTCTGGATATAAATTAATATTTCTTACCCATGCTGTCACATTCAGATTCCCTTGTGAGCAAGAGGAAGAATGACCTTTTCCTGGTCAGAACTCTATCTGCCCACATGGCCTTGTGTCTTTTGTAGAGTACCTGTGACTTCTTCCACAAGAATGGGTTCTGCTGGCTGAGGACAGTGCTTAGGATATGGGTTTAGGGAGAAAGGGTTTGTAATAAGCATAATAGTAAAAACCCTTTTGCAAAGTACACAAAAGAGTGGGTTGTTTGGGTGAGACCTGGCCCTACGGAGAGTAAAAGATCACCAGGCTACTAACCAGCATCCACTTCTGCAGCCTTCTGGATGGAACAAGTGCAAGTCCCTCCTGTTGAAGAGAAAAGTCTGCAGGTTTAACATTTCTGGTTTCCCTGGTGCTTGTTTGTGAGCGTGTGGACCTCAGGCCCTCTGCAGTGGAGAGAGTTCTACAACGGAAAACACGTGTAGGAAGAAATCTATATGTGAGCAAGTACTCTTCCAGAAGGATGCCATCTTGGCCTGTACCATTTAGCTGCTAGAAAAAGGTTTCAAAAGAGCCAATGTTCAAACGACAATCCCATTTCCCTTGTTCCACACACGTCAAAGTTGTAAAATCTATGTAAGATGTATTTATTATAAAAAAAAAATTACATGGTTTCTACCAGGGACCTCTTCACGAATTCCCAAAAGAAATCGTGTTCAAGTCTGGACAATCTAGCTAATAGAAGCCTATGTCGAAGGGCATAGGAGCCGTGAGGAGATACTCTCTAAACTGAAGCTAGTTCTAACTTATATTTTTCTAATTGTCAGCTGCACAGTCTTCAAAGACCAGGTTCCCTTTCCAGCAAATTAACACAGCCAAGATGATCCAAACAAGGGAACCCAACCCTCCCACCTCTACCCCTGCCACCAAGAGGCACATTTATGCTTAGAGAAACCAGACAAAGCTAAGATCTTAGAAGCACCCAAAGGGACACAGCACTCAGAGGAGAACACAGTACAGTTGAAACCATAGCTCATCTCTCCTCAGAAGTCATAAGGTCAGAGTCAAAGACAGGATTTAAAAGGAGTTTTCTATTCCTAATGAGACCATCCTTGGGAAAGGACAGTAAAGGACACACTTTTGACCAGGAAAACTGATTCTGATTATCATGGACTGACGTCATGGAAAACAATGACTGGAGAATGTCATCAGCGCACATAACAGGGTCAGGAAACACAAACCAAGGACATGTCGAGAGAAGACAGAAGGGTGTGTCCTGATGAAGGACACAGAAGGAATCTCTAAAATTTCCAGTACTCTTAAGATCATTTATCATAACTAAGGAAAACTATAACTATAAATTCTTCAACTCCATCCTAGAAGGATATAATATTACCTAAGTAAACAGGAAGTATATTGTAAACAACTTCCAAAACTCTAGAATTGACAGAGACATCTTGCTGCCTGAACAGTCATCCAAAGTTCTTCTGTACCGTTGGGGTATCCATCTTCAGCCTCCAGGCCCATAATATCTAGCAGAATTTTCCATGAAGCAGGAAATTTCAAAGACAGTTCCGCCTATATTGGCAATTTGTCAGTCATATTTTTTTGAGTCCTGCAGAATGTCTGGCAGACTCTTTCATTAAGCAGGATCCCTGAAGGACCATCTCACCTTTAAGCGAGTTCAGTAGTCTTTTCTCTGTGGGTCCTGCATGTCCAGTTTATGCAGCATACCATAAAGCAGTCCAGGTAAGAGCAATTTCTTGCCCAAATGGTCAACCAACTCCATAAGGAGCCTCTTTGATGCCCATCTTCCTGTTGAAGTAGCTTGTACTGCCAGGATCAGATGTGTCTCATTGTCATGAAAAGTCCTAAGTTCTTAAAACATTTTAAATGCCATATTCTGAAGGTTTCTGAAAGATTTGAAGAATATCTATCCATCTGAAATACATCTCTGTAAATCTAGAAAATCTAACTAACATGACAACAATTTTGACTATTATAGATGATTATCAATTAACTTATATTTCTTAGTTATACATTATATTTTTAAATAAGTTGTACAAACACAATACCTTAATCAAGAGCAGAAATATATATACACAGTATAACAAAATTGACTTTAAACTTGTATCAATAGAGCAAGATCCATACCAACGCAGATATCTATAGCATACCCCCCTTTAAATGTAAAGAAACATTTATAAAAAATATTTAAGAATATAGGCATTGTTTTTCTCCAAATTGCTTCCTGCTGTTTATTGGGTGAAGTAATTTTTTGAGGGGTGTTCAAGACAACCTCCTGGGGGAATCTTGGTCCATCAAACCACATTAGCCTGGAATGAATCCACAGGTCCTCATCCTCTGTGGAAACAAAGAATAACCTCTTTTCCAAAGCAACATATCCTTAGACTCAAATTCTGAAGTCAAGACACCTTTATAATATATATGCTGGTTTAGCTTAGCAGCCCATGCAATAAAATGTCTCTCTGTCCTTAGCTCCATCACAGTCAAAAAATTTAAAGAAGACATAATAATATACATAATCCAGACTCTGTGTATAGTCCATCTTTATGTGGCTTGTTATTTCTTTACTCCTTTTAATCTATGACTGTCTGTACTCTGTCTCTTTAAAGACTTTCTTTTATTTATTTTTTGTAAACCAGTTACTTAACTTTTTATACTCTTTTTCTCCTCTCTCCCAAGCCTATGTACATTTTTTTTAACACAGTGTGCCTCTTTTAGAGGTCTTTTCTTTTTTATCTGAATTTGTACTATTGTGTATCTGTAATTCTTTACTGTCTAGGAGCACTTCCTAAAATGCTAAGCACTTCATAAAAACTTAAACTGCAGCATTACTAGGGTATATACGATACTTCCTGCTTGCTCCGCACAGTTCAACATGGTGGAAGTCCATTCACTGCCATGCACATTGCCCCAGTTCCAAGTATGCAACTGGTTATATTGAACCACAAGCAGTTGCAGCACTCTGTTCACAAACCCCATCTAAATGCTCCATAGCCGGACCTCCAAAAAGAGTCGGAGTTCACACTGGCCCCCCAGTCCAGAAAGCCAGCATTTCACAGCTGGGTGGCTTTTTCTTTTTGCTACCACTAAGTCAGGAAAACCTCTCTTAAAAGAGCTGTGGCATGCCACCAGCAAACAGCAAGAAGCTGTGTTAAACTCTGTATTTTTTGTGTCTAGAATTCCTTTCCAAACTCTCGCAGGTTTTAAGTGGATTTTAGTTAACCACATTAGTGACAATTTGTTGGAGGGAGGTCACTAGTTAGTTCCCAGCTGCCTAACCCTAAAATAATCACATAGAAACTGTATTAATTAAAACACAACTTGGCCCATTAGCTCTAGCTTTGTCGCCTACCAACAAAGTTTCAGCGTGTTTGTCTCCAGCAGTGGCTCCATGGCTTCTCCCTGACTCTGCCTTCCCTCTCCCAGCATTCAGTCTAGTTTCCCCCACCTAGCTCTGCTCTACCCTATCAGGCCAAGCCAGCTTCTTTATTAACCAATGGTAGTCACAACATACAGAGGGGAATCCCACATCACATACACTCCCTACCCCCTCTTCTGCAATGTTCCCTGAGCCTTGGAGGGTTGGTAGAAGTGATTTGTTTAGTGTTGAAACCACAACTGATACTTACTTTCTGTATCTTAGGCAGACACGAATCTAATTCATTGTAAAGTAGAGGTGTCTCTGATTTGTCTGAGAGCTTGGGTTAGCTGGGCTTATGATACCAGCATGAATTCCCCCTTCCCCTCACCTCCACAGAGCAGCCCTTAAATCCACCCAGAGGGCAGTTGGTTATCTGTTAAGCCGCAGTTGCACAGGTGAGCATATCTTGCCCCGAGGAATGGCCTTCTGATTCTTATGGTTCACAGTGAACCATAAGATCTTTTACCCCCAGAAGCCCACTTAGTACCATCTAGTGTATTGGATGCTAGCCAGAAGGGAGGAAGCTCCCAGCTAAAATCCAGTCTGTTTTCTCTATATTTTACAATTAAGGAGTATGGTGTCCTCTGTAATACCTTATGCTCTAGTTCTGGTGGGCAGCCACAAGGAGCCACAGGGGCTTATCCGGTGGTGCGTTGGATTGATAGTGAAGTGGACTTAGCCAGCTTGAGTTGTGACATGATTTACTGAACACTGAATGAACTTATCCCTGCTTAGCTGTGTGATGAGCACACAGATGTCCAGCTCAGACCTGGATTGGACTGCAAAATGATCACATTATATATGGATTTTTGGATTTGAACTTTGATATGTGTGGGTTGGCTTCTTGTGTCCTCTTCCTGGGGAATTTACTGATATCCTCCCAGTTCAGCAGATGTTTGGTAAATCTTTTTAGTTTCCACTGAAGCAGAGAGAATCTTCTGATTATAGCCTCTACAGATATTCCGCAGGAACTGAGGTGCAATGAGAGTTCAACAAATGCTTTGAGCATTCTTGGCAATCCACAATCACATTGATGAAGCCAGGTCACAGGAATTCTCCCAGGAAGCTTCACTCCTGTGAGGGGCTGCATGGTGATGACTTTTCTCTAATCTGTCCAAGAGGTCTCATCAGCCTTCTGGGCTAGCCAGTGGCCTTTGAGAAGGCACAGCACAGGGTTAAGGGTGCTGTCTGCAGCTACAGAACAGAGGGAAGCTAAGAGGCCCAAGAGGGGATTAAACCCGTGGCCTGCTCCTCATTAGTGCGGTGTTCTAGCAGACTGAGAACTAGCACAGGCTTCCACAGTGTCAGCAAATACTGACCTACTTAGACAGGAGGGGCACAAGCCCAGATTTCCCCTCCGACATCAGCATAAGCTGTCTCCGGGAGCTGAAAGGACAGAGAAAGCCCTTTTTCATGGAATTTCTGGTTCAATAATTCTCATCTCTTGCTCGCATGGTAATTACTGGATTATGTTGTACAATTATCCATACATCCAATAAATGCCCCCCTCTGCCCACACACTCGTGTCCCAACAAGTGTAATAAGAGTTAGATAACATGTTAAGGCCATTCGCGGCAGTGTGGCACTGACTATATCCCTACCTCTGTTCCCCTCTGTTTAGATTATTTCCATTGCCCCACTTCCACCTCTCCCTCCACTGCCTTCGTTGTCATGTCCCCTGTTCCTTACATATATTCACCTGGCTCACACAAACTCATTCCTTCTATCCCAGTAAGCTGTCCTAGAAGCTTTCAAATCTTCTGATGGCTGAACACAAACCTGGCTGTGTGCACCCCGTGTGCTCAACCCTATCACAAGAGTCAGCAGTGTGCATTGCCGTTATCTCTGTTCCTTCCTCCAAGCCCTGCACTGAAAGCACCTGAAGAACAGGCCGAAAGCTGGATCCTATCTACTCTGTACCCCACGTAAAGTAGAAATGCAATAAATACATGTTGGATGATTGAGGCTAACTCCAATTTTCCTCTTCTATATTAAACTCCCCCATTTCTGCTAAGCAATATCTAAAAATGTTAAGTAGTACTGACATCAAAGCATCCTTAACTGCATCCCCGGGCTTGGCATTTTCTGAGGCAGAAAGTATCTTAGCCTCACACAACTCTGAACCAAAATGCCCTGGTATTTGCTAACTGCCTCCCTTCTAGTGTTTCTAAGTGAACATGCCACTGAGTGGAAATACTGAGGAGATGCAGGAGGATGGTGTGTATATAAGGGCCCTTGCTCTCAAGGCCTTCGAAGATAATGTTTTATATTCACTAGGCAACAATTATACTTTCCTGAATTTCCTTCTGCCCTATGTATTAAGTAAAAAATACTGCTTTGTTTTCACGTGTACACAGACATACACACTCACGTGTTAACTAGAAAAATAAAAAAGAATTAAAAGCTGGGGATCAGGATGCTGCTCAGTAGTAGCAGTCTTTCCTAGAATGCTGGAGGCCGGGTGATAAACCCCCATGTGTCAAACAAAAGAGTTAAAAATTGAAGATGCTTTTCTTCAATCCAAAGAATTCCTATCAGTGCTGCCTGTAGGGTGGCCTTGGCGGTAAAAGGTCCCTTTAGTTTGCTTTATCATGGAAAATGTTTCTTTACCCGTGCTACTATTATCCTGCTAAATGAACAGAGAATTAAACTCTTCCTAAGTACTTAACGTTGTGCCCATAGGCTCTCAAAGCTCACCAGAAAAGCTTCCTTCAATTAAAAATTAATACAGAGACTCACAACAGCAAATCCAAAGCATGAGAGACGTGGAATTAGAGCCCAGCTCTAACTGGGGCGTCCTTATCTCACTCCTGCCCCCAGGGCCTGGAGACGATCATGCTCCAGAGGGCAGATAGCTTGTAAGAGCCAGGGGTAGTAAGCAGCTCTTGTGAAATAGGGTTTTCCAGACATTACAGGGCCGCTGCACACATGAGCACACAGGGGCTACAGTGTAGAGACCTACACGGGACCACGTGAAACCCAGCATAGATGGAGAGGGGCTCGTAAAATCCCGCCCCTGACTGAGGACCTATTGGCAATGGATGACTGCTGGGAGAGGGGAAATCAGTTTTGATGAGAGAATTAGCCCTTGATAGCTGTCCATGTTCCTACATGACCAGACCTGTGGCCATCCAGGCAAAGCTAGGTAGACTCAGTGGGCTAAAGGAAGAGCACACGCATTGGGAGGGCAAGTGGGGGGCAAGGGGGAATGGGGAACTGGACGGAGGAAGTATAGAGCAGATTTGATCAAAACACAGTATGTGCATGCATGAAAATCTCAGTAATAAAATATTAAAATTAAATAATAAAGGTATCTTATGTCTTAATCATCTACACCCTTTCTTTCAGTTGTTTTTTGCTGTTGTTTTTTGAGACAGCGTTTCTCTGTAGCATTGGAGCCTGTCCTGGAAATAGCTCTTGTAGACCAGGCTGGCCTCGAACTCACAGAGATCCTTCTGCCTCTGCCTCCCAAGTGTGGGATTAAAGGCGTGCACCACCACCACCCAGCTTGTTTTTGCTTTTTGAGACAGAATTTCTTTCTGTAGCCCTGGCCGTTCTAGAACTTGCTCTGTAGACTGAGCTGGCCTTGAACCCAGATCTACTGGCCTCTGCCGCCCAACTGCTGGGACTAAAGACATGCACCACCATTGCCTGGCTAACTTTTAGTTTATATGGATTTGATGTTGTTTGTTTTCTGCCTCTGATATTGCTGCTTTCTTCCTTCTTTGAATAAATTCTGATATTTCATTTTAATTCATTTCTTCATTTTGTAGCCTTATCAGTTGAATCTCTTGTGATTTTTCTAGGCATTTAAATATTCATCCTTAACAATATGTAAAGGCTGACATTGTACAAATTCATATATAGAGTCTTGTGTTTAAAAGCTCTGTTCATATCTGCAAGCTTCTATTCTTTGCTTTTTCTGTATTTGAGTTAGATAAAGATTGTAAAAACTTTATACTAGACTATTACATGTTCTGTCTTAAACAGTTTTTGTTTAAACGTCATACACATTTTAAATTCTATGTATGTGTGTATGTATACAGACACACACACACAAATATATGATTACTTATTTTTCCTTGCTCTTTTAGTATTGTTATTCCTTCCTGTAGATTTGAGCTTGCATCTTGTGCTACGGCTCATTAATTCACGGCTCATTTCTCATCTCTCATTAGGAACTTCTCTCCAGTTTTGGTCTACTAAATTTTTGTTTTGTTTTGTTTTTTGTTTTTGAGACAGGGGGCCTACTAATTTTTTAGTCTCTGCCAAGCCTTTGCCTAACATACATGTAAACGTGTTTGTGTGAGTAAGAGTGTTTGAACTGCCATAAGCATTTTTCGTAACCAGGAAAGAGGAGGTTGGTTCTTTCGTTCACGTCAGGTTTAGTTCGGGGCTGGGGTGATTCAGTCCCTTCCAGACGCGGTTGCTCTGGTTGGGAGGACTGTCCTTGACCAGGATTTCTTAAATGTCTTCTAAGGGTACGGGAGGTGCTGTGTGCATCCTGGATCCTATGGTGCCCGGTATTAAATACGTGAGGAGAAGGAGACATCTGGTTGAAAATATGTGGGGAAGAAGTGAGTCTTTGGGAAAGTTTCTCGTCAAAAAGGAAACCACAGAGCTGAAATTTAACACTGCTCAAAGTGGAGACCCCCCTCCCTTCCACCAGAAGGTGCTCAAAACTGCAACATACAAAATTTCAAATTTATCTTACTTACTTACTTTGCTTCCCTTCCTATGAAATTGAAAAAAAAAAACCCTATAATCTGTCAGAATTCCTTATAGGTCACAAACACAGCAGGCGTGGTGATGCCTGCTGTAATCAAAATCCTCGGGAGGGGGGCGTTGAGCCAGAAGGATTATGAGGCAAGGCCTGCCTGGGCTACGTAATAAGACCCCATTTAAAAAGAAGTGGAGGGAGAAGCGCCCTGGGCTCTGCAGCGGGCTCTGCAGTCGCCGCCGCCTCGGGGGGGGGGGGGGGGGGGGGGGGGCCTCCGTGTCTGCACAGCCGTGCCCGTGGCTCCTAGAGGAACAGCTGAGCCCGGCCGGCCATGGCAGAAGGTGTGGGAGCAGCCGCGGAGGGTCTGGCCTCGGAACCCGCACAGGCGGTGGACTCCAGTGGGGCGGGCGGCCTGGTCAACCCCCCGTCGCTGCCTCTGGGAGGTGACCTGCGGTTCATTCCTCTAATAGTGAAGCAGCTCAGGAGCCGTGGCGTGTTCAACATCCCCCGGGACTACTTGGCAGAAGTGGACACCAAACCAGAAAGTGGATAATTTTGTGTCAACACATCTGGACAAACAAGAATGGAATCCTGCAATGAACAAGAACCAGCTGTGAAATGGGCTGAGGCAGAGAGTGGTTCAGTCAGGCGTGTTGGAAGAAGGAGTAGACAGGATCATTTCTCAAGTGCTGGACCCCAAACCACAGATAGAGCAAGCAGTCCACGAGTTCCCGGCAGCCCAGAAAGTGCAAGTTGTGCCAGCTCCCGCTCCAGAACCTGAAAGCCAGGATCCTCCAGCGCCATCTCAACATGCTTCCTAAGAATATGCCTGACACCTTTGGAAAGCGCCATTTAATAAAGAAATGGATTCCTGGTTCATACGAATATTAGTTGCTCACTGATATCAAGATTTTAACCTTGACTGGGTTGGTGTCCATATTGGATGGAGAGCAAGTTGGGTGGTGGGACATTGTACTTGCTCACGCGTTGTACTGCCTTTGACCAGCCTCTCCAAGGGTGTGACCTCAATAGACCCTACAGGGGTTTCAGGACTACGTGACCTGGGCTGTCCTGAACAAACCTTTAGCCTTGAACACGGACCCTGCATGTGAGTGGTAGGCTTATCCTGTGCGGTGTGCAGAAGCCAGGCTGGAGGCTAGCAAGTCAGGACAGCAAAGGCGCGCACCAGCTGTTTGTGGGTTTTCGTATTGTGGCTAGACTTCTAGACTGGAATGTGCAGCGATTAATACCAGTAGCCCTTTGGCAATTTCCTTCCCTGGCCAGAGGTAGCTTGGAGTCCTGGAGTGAATGAGGTACAAGTAAGGTACCTTGGGGTATATGGAAAGCCCGGCCACCTCCATCCAGGTCCTCCTAGCCACAGGGCAATTCCTTGGGATGTGGTACTCAGTTCTCAAGTTTGTGTTTTTAGAAAAACAACTGCAGACAAATAGCACACATTTTATAGTGAAGTCATTTGATGATACACACACACACACACACACACACACACACACACACACAAGGAGGGAAAAAAAAGGAGGAGGAAGAAATGACCACAGTCACGATGGTGATGCTATCTGGTCCAGAATGGCTCAACAGGTATTTCTTTTAAAAGAATTAATAGAAACAAGAGTGAAAAGACTAAAATTGAGAACAGATAAGGACACGGCCCTACAATTATGTGAACTGTTGACAGACGCCGTGTGTGTGTGAAAGCATGCCATATTTCCTGTGCTGTTATATTTAGTGTATAGTGTTCATCGAGTAGAAGAAGCATGATCATTAGGTAATTCTCTGGTTTTAGTGCACGTTCTTTGCACTTGCCAGTGCTCACTTTTAAGTGATACCAGTAAGAACTCGTGGGACTTAAGGGGGCTCAGAGGTTAAGATTCTGCTCTTGTGGAGGACCCGAGTTCTGCGCCCAGCTACTCACTCAGTCACCTCCCAGCCCCGCTTCAGGGAGTCTGGTGTCCTCTTCTGACCTCTGAGGCAGCTTGCACAATATGGGTGTTGGGGCTGTCTGTGCTCTCTGTGCTAATCTGTGGTCAGGATGAGAGTTTAGGATATGCAGAGGCGTGGAGACTGCTACAATCTGCTGGTGACTGCTGCAGCCACCCCCTGATGAAAGCCACTTGCTCTCGCCCGACCTCTGTCCCGAATGTCACTGATTAGCATCTATACACTGGGCACGTAGTAGGGAAATAGAAATTCCTCTGTAAAATAGTTTGCTTTCAAGCCTAGAATGGCTAAGTAATTACCTTAATGTCACAAAGCAAGTAAAAGACTGGCAAGTGTGTTGGGGGGAAATTCTATAATTCCACAGACGGCTCTGTATTCTGACCACCCTCGTCCTCTAACCCAGACAGAGTCGCTCGCTCTTCTGCTGTCTGGCAGTGTGTATCCTCCACACACATCCTTCTGAAACCTACGGTCCACTGAGACTTCCTCTTAGAACTCTGTATTTCTTTCTGATCAACAAGCTTGATTGTTGCAGGCAGAGTGAGAGTTCTCAAACAAAGAAACAGAGAAAAGCCTCTCCGGTCTACAAAGCAGCCCTAAAAAACGCAGTCTTCCTATCTTGCCTCTTTTAGGAGGCTGGCAGGAGGACATAAGGCTCCTTCATGGGGATGATGTGGGTGGCAGTGGCAGTGACCACAAAGCTCCGTGTCAGCATTTGATGCAAAGGCCCCTGCAAGCTCTGCCAAGGCAGAGCAGGAAAGGCGGCAGACTCCAGGGGAGCTGGAGTCAGGTGATGGGGATTCTTTCTATCCCTCAACAGCAGTGAGTAGCCAGCCCACTGCCTCCTCCTTTGAGTATCTGCATGCTAAGTGCTTTCTTTAGTCCTTGAATTGAGCAGAACTCCACATGTGGTTTCTTTTTAACAGTCGCTTAGCTCTTGCCCCTTCCATTGGTGAAGGCTACAGTCAGGGAAGAAACGGGAACAACTGTTTACACTGTGAAGACAGGAGACTTTATTGATTTATTGGCCTATTGTGTGCCCAGCCCAGCTCACCAGGAAAAAGTAATAGCAATCAGGATAGCACAATAAGTTATGTGTCTACACTGTGTGGCCGTGCTAATGGTTTATGTAGTTTTTTTCAAGTTTCAATGTGACCCTAACATGTCATGAATGAGATGGAATGGAGCTTTTAAGGGTTATAATAAAGCTTGCTTACAAATGAAGACTGTAAAATTGCAAAGCTAAGGTTGAGAACCAGTTTGCTTGACTCTAGCATCTGCGCTAAATGTCACCCTAAGCTTCTTTAAAAGAGACATAGTGGTTTCTGACCTCTAAGCAATGTAGTTTCCAGTCCACTTAGCAACTCAGCAGAATGGAGTCACAGACTAAGCCGTAGACTTGACCTCAAGGGACTATGAGACCATTGGGTTTCTGCACCAACCAAAGTCTGAAAAGCTCCTCAGTACTTGGGGGAACAGTACCAGGAAGGTTGAATGCAAAGTGTCCCCCACTAGCCCATGTGTTTTAACATTTGGTTCCTGGCCTACAGTGCTGTTTTTGGAGGCTGGGAGCAAGGGGAGTGCGGGAGGGGAGAGCTTGGAGGACCTGTTGCTATGGGAGTCCACCCAGAGCTTGACTCAGAACCCCAGCTGTCTCTGCTTCCTTGCTTCTCAGCGTGACTGAGCCAGGGATAACATGCCTCCCCTGCAGTGATGGGTATCCTCTTTGAACTGTGAGCCAAAGCAAACCTGTCTTCAAGCTTCTGTCAGGTGTCCACCAGCACCACAGAGAGGAGAACCAACCCCAGAAGTTCCTAACTTATGTAACTTTATGCTCAGCACCTTGCCCTCTTCTCAGCTCTCAAAAGCTCAGTCCAAGAGAAATTCCATACACAAAATTCATTGAAGCCTCCTATCTTCAAAAGATCACCTCCTATCTTCAAAAGAACAAGGTGAGAACTGGAGTCTGAAGTCGGTTAGCATTGCTGGAAGGTGCTGAGTACACCCTGTCTGTTAACAGCCTGCCCAGCAGCCCAGCAGCGAGCCAGAGGTGGGTAGGGCTTTGCACAAACCATGACAACATTATAACATTAGAAAGACTTAGTAAATGCACATGTGTGCATATTATAAATATACAGGCAGGCAGAAGTCAACCAGCACATTTCCAAATACGTTTAATAGAGTTATATTGATTAAATTCTTTGGAACTTTCAATACCGCATAAATGTTTGCATTATTATATTCCTTCTTTACAGAGCTCTGTGTCTTTGGGCACAATATCGAGCTTTAAAGGTGGAATTAAAAACCATAGGACTGGTTTTTGGGCCAGAGAGATGGTTTGGTGGTTAAGAGCACTTGCTGTTCTTTCAGAGGAGGGGGGCTCAATTCCCAACACCTATACAGCAGCTCAGAACCTGTAACTCCAGTTTCAAGGGATCCAATGTCAGAACAGCAGAATACAAGAGATGGAAGAAAGAGTCTCAAGAAAGACTCTTAAGAGACTGCTCTTTTGTTTCCTGGCAACTCAGACCCAAATAATCACACAGAAATTGTATTAATTACAAAACTGCTGGGCCAATAGCTTAGGCATATTCCTGGCTAACTCTTATATTTTAAATTAACCCATTTCTTTTAATCTATGTGTCTCCATGAGGCTGTAGCCTACCAGTAAGGTTTTCTGGTGTCTTTCTCCTTCAGCAGCTACATCTTTGATTTGTACAAATCTTTGATTTGTCCTTTCCCCCTTTCTCTTTCTCTTTCTCCTTCTCTTTTTCTTTCTCTCTCTGTTCTGATTTCCTGCCTGGCTTTACTCTGCTAAAGGAATACACAGGTTCTTGTAGAAGGAAGCAGCGGGGCTGTGTCCCGCCACCCGGCTGCCGGCTAGCTTTACACCCGAAATAATTACACGGAAACTGTATTCTTTTAAAACACTGCCTGGCCCATTATCTGTAGCCTCTTATTGGTTAATTCTCACATCTTCCTTTAACCCATATTTAGTAATCCGTGTAGCACCACGAGGTGTGGCTTACCAGGAGAGATCTTAACCTGCGTTCATCTCAGAGAGGAGAATCATGGAGACTACCTGAAGCATCTCCCCAACTCTACTTCCTTGTTCCCACAATTCTGTTCTGTCTACTCCACCTACCTAATTTTCTGTCTCTTAAAGGGCCAAGGCAGTTTTCTTTATTAATTAACCAATGAAAGTAACATAGACAGATAACTCTCCTCCATCAGGTTCTCATCTTCTGTAGAAACAAAAGCAGAACCTCTTTTCCAAAGCAACATATCCTTAGACCCAAATTTTGAAGTCAAGATACCTTATGTTGGTTTAACTTAGCAGTCCTCAGAATTAAATGCCTCTCTGCCATTAAAAAATTCAAACAAAACACAATAATATACATAATCCAGATTCTGTGTATATTCCATCTTTATGTGGTTTATTTTTCTTTACTCATTTAATCTAGACTGTATACTCTTTTTTGTATTACTTTTACTGTCTCTTTTATCTATACTTTTTTCTCTTCTCTCCCCCAAGCCTACATACATTTTTAAACACATGGTGACTTGTTTAGAGGTCTTTTAAGTCTGACTCTGTCTTTATTGCATATCTGTAATCATTTTCTGGCAAGGAGCATTTTAAAATGGTAAACAATGTGGTCACAGTGGCCCTGGATGCTGGCTCTGCCTCTCTCAGCCTTTTAATATGATGGAGGTACCTTTACCACCAGTTCTGGGACTGCCAGGTAGGAGCTGTGCTCACCACCTCAACTCTGGGAAAGAGTATGCAGAACATAAACCTTTTTATCTGAGTAAAAGCTAAATCTGCCATGCAGTGCACTGCATGGCCTGGAAATATCTCTGTATATGGCAGTGGGAATCCGCCATGCTTTCCTACCTGTGCACACCTAGCAGTCCCAATCCAGTCAGTTGCCCAGGCAGAGAGTGCTGAGTTGCTGGCATGCTATCAGCTACTTTCTTCTAACCATGAGTGGGTGTAGAAGGTCCCGGACCCAGAGTGGGTGGCAGGCCATGCATGTTAGCTCCAGTTGTTTGGGTACCATTTTGTTGTAAGAGACTGCTCTTTTGTTTCCTGACAGCTCAGATCCAAATAATCACACAAAAACTGTATTAATCGCAATAATGATTGGCCAATAGCTTAGGCATATTCCTGACTAACTTTTATAACTTAAATTAACCTGTTACTATTAATCTATGTATATCCATGAGGGTGTGGCCTACTGGTAAGTTTCTCCAGTATCTTTCTCCTTTGGCAGCTATATGCAACTCTTTTACTCTGTCTAATTTCTCTCTCTTTATCTCTGTTCTGATTTCCCACCTGGTTTTACTCTGCTATGGCATTGGCTGAAACAGCTTTATTCATTAATTAATAAAAGCAATACATATACAGAAGGACTTCCCACATCATATTAAGAGCTGCAAAGGAAAAAGGTCAAGTAGCATATAAAGGCAAACCTATCAGAATTACATGAGAATTCTCAATGGAAACAATGAAAGCCAGAAAGTCCTGGTCAAACATTATACAGACATTAAGAGACCATGGATGCCAGCCTGGACTATAATACCCAGCAAAACTTTCAATCACCATAGCTGGCGAAAACAAGATATTCCATGACAGAACCAGATATAACGAATACCTAGCCACAAATCGAGTCCTACTCAAAGTACTAGAAGGAAAATTCCAACACAAGGAAGTTAGCTACATCCACCAAAACACAGACAGTGGATGATCTCACAGCAGCAAATACCAAAGAAGGGAAAACACACAATAACATCATCAACAATGAAAACTAAAACAATAGGAACTAGAAATCAGTGGTCATTAATATCATTTAATATAAATAGACTGAAGTCACCTACAAAAAGACACAGGCTAACAGACTGTGTAGAGGGCCGGTTTTGAACTGCATAGAAACTCTGTGCAGGGGTGACTTGAGGTAGCATTCCTGCTGATAGGCTTGGCAAACCAAATCAGGAGGAGGCAAATCTCTTCCATTAGTAGAATGCTTTGCCAATAGTCAGTTCTTGAGAACACAAATGTGCACTGTAGTTCAAAGACTCTGATTAGGTTATGGTTTGTCTTCTGATGAGGTGTTTTTACATATTATATTACAGCAAGAATTATTCCCATAACACCAGGCTTTTTGTTTAGATTAACTAGGGCACAAAGCTCTTGAAATTATTTGCAACCAAGTTACTAGTTTATGAAACTATTTTCATGTATTATGGGAACCTAGTTTGAATCGTGATTTGAGTATTATAAAAAAGAGCACTGGCTTTGCAATAAAGTATGCAGTTGTATCTCCTACTCTGCATCCCCTGTGTCCTGATTTCTGCGGCACTACCCAGGGTCTTCCATAACCAAGGTAGTTGGGGAAGGGTCCCCAACAAGATTGAATACGTAAACAGAAACATATCTCAACCTCAAAGACAGACATCACCTCAGAGTAAAGGGTTGGGAAAAATTTTCCAATTAAATGGACCTAAGAAGCAAGCTGGTGTAGCTATCCAAATAGCTAACAAAATAGACTTCAAACTAAAATCAGTCAAAAGAGACTAAGATAGACATTTTATATTAGTCACAGGAAAAATCCATCAAGAGGAAATTTCATCAGTGAACATCTATGCCCCAAATACAAGGGCACCCTCAAATGTAAAAGAAACACTTCTAAAGCTTAAATCACACATTAAACCCCATACGCTAATAGTGCTATACTTAAACACCACACTCTCACCATTGGGCAGGTATGCCAGACAGAAACGTAGTAAGAAAGAAGGGAACTAAAAGATGTTATGACTCAAATGGACTTAACAGACATCTATAGAACATTTCATCCAAATGTAAAAGAATATAACTTCTTCTCAGTACCTCATGAAACCTTCTCAAAAATTGACCACATACTAGGAAACAAAGCAAACCTCAACAGATAAAAAAAAATGGGATAACCCCATCTATCTTATCAGATCAACATGACTTAAAATTAGAATTCAGCAGCAACACTAATTTCAGAATGCCCCAAAACACATGTAAATTGAACAATGCTCACCTGAATCACAAATGGGTCAAGGAAGAAATTAAAGAAATTCAATTAAAATAACCATACATCATACCCAAATTTATGGGACACAATAAAACCAGTATTAGGAGGAAAGTTCATAGCACTAAATGCTTACATAAAGAATCTGGAAAACTTCCACACTAGTGAGTTAGCAGAACAGCTGAAAACTCTAGAAAAGAAGAAGCTAACTCACCCAGGAGGATTAGATGACAGGAAATAAGCAAATTGAGAGCGGAAATGGACAAAATAGAAACAAAGAAAACAATATGAAGAACCAATAAGACAAAGAGCTGGTTCTTAAAGAAAATCAATAAAATATACAAACCTTTATCCAAAACTAGCCAAAAGGCAGAGAGATAATACCCAAATTAACAAAATCAGAAATGAAAAGGGGGACATAGCTAAAGACATGGAAGAAATCCAGAGAATCATCAAAAATTTGTTCTCCACAAAATTGGAAAACATAAATGAAATGGACAATTTTCTGGATAAATATCATTTACCAAAATTAAATCAAGACCAGATAAGCAAATTAAATAGACTTATAATTGCTAAAAAAAATAGAAACAATCATCAAAAGTCTCCCATCTAAAAAAAGTTCAGGACTAGAGGGTTTCATCTCAGAATTCTACAAGATTTTCAAAGAGTTAATACCAATACTCGTCAGATTGTTCCACACAGTAGAAACAGAGGGAACATTGCCAAACTCTTTTATTAAGCTACAACTCTGATACCCAAACCACACAAAGACATTACTAAGAAAGAGAATTACAGACCAATCTTACTCATGAACATTGGTGCAAAAGTACTCAATAAATACTGGCAAACCAAATCCAAGAACATCAGAAAAATCATCCACTATATCCAAGTAGGCTTTATTCCAGAGATGCAGGGATGGTTCAACATATGAAAATCTGTCAATGTAACACACCATACAAACAAAATGGGGAAAAAAACCCACATGATTATCTCATTAGATGCTGAAAAAGCCTCAACAAAATGCAACATCGCTTCAGGGTAAAGGTCTTGGAGAGAGCAGGCATACAAGAAACATACTTAAACATAATAAAGGCAATATGTAGAAAGCCAACAGCCAGCATCTAACTAAATGCAGAGAAACTCAAAGTGATCCCACTGAAATCAGGAACAAGACACAGTTGTCCAATCTCTCCATATCTATTAAGTATAGTACTTGAGGTTCTAGCTAGAGAAATAAGACACCAAAAGGAGATCAAGGGGATACAAATCAGAAAAGAAGTCAAACTCTTGCTGTTTGCTGATGATATGATAGTTTACATAAGCAACCCAAAAAAATCTACCAAGGAACTTCTACAAGTCATAAACACCTTCAGTAATGTAGCGGGATATAAGAATAACTAATAAAAAGTTGTAGCCCTCCTTTACACAGATGATAAATGGGCTGAGAAAAAGATCAGAGAAACATCACCCAATACAATAGCCACAAATAACATAAAATATCTTAGAGTAACTCTAATCAAAAAAGTGAAAGACCTGTATGATAAGAATTTTAAAACTTTGAAGAAAGAAATTGAAGAAAACACCAGAAAATGGAAAGATCTCCTATGCTCTTGGTAGGTAGAATTAACACAGTAAAAATGACAATCTTATCAAAAGCAATCTACAGATTCAATCAATGCCTGTCAAAACCCCAACACAATTCTTCACAGACCTTGAAAGAACAATACTCAACTTTATACCAAAAAACCAAAACAAAACAGATAGCCAAAACAATCTTGTACAATAAAGGAACTTCTGGAAGCATCACAATCCCTGACTTCAAACTCTACTACAGAGCTACAGTACTGAAAACAACCTGGTATTGGCATAAGAATAGAAAGGAGGACCAATGGAACTGAATCGAAAATAACCAGATGTCAATCCACACAACTACCAATACCTGATTTTTGACAAAGAAGCAAAAAAATATCAAACAGAAAAAAGAAAGCATATTCAGCAAATGGTGCTGACATAACTGAATATCAACATGTAAAATAATGAAAATAGAACTTTATTTATTGCCATGCCTAAAACTCAAGTTCAAATGGATCAAAGACCTCAACGTAAAACCAAGCACACTGAACCTTGTAGAAGAGAAAGTGGGAAGTATACTTGAACGCATTGGCACAGGAGACCACTTCCTAAATATAACCTCAGTAGCACAAACACTGAGAGAAACAATTAATAAATGGGACCTCCTGAAACTGAAAAGCTTCTGTAAAGCAAAGGACATGATCAACAAGACAAAACGGCAGCCTACAGATTGGGAAAAGATTTTTACCAACCCCACATCAGACAGAGGGCTGATCTCCAAAATATGCAAAAGAACTAAAGAAATTGGTCATCAAAAGAACAAATAATCTAATTTAAAAAAATGGGGTACAGACCTAAACAGAGAACTCTCAACAGGGGAATCTAAGATGGCTGAAAGACACTTAAGGAAATACTCAACATCTTTAGCCATCAGAGAAACGCAAATCAAAAAAACTCTGAGATTCCATCTTACACCTGTAAGAATGGCCAAGATCTCTTGCCAACCCTAAAATGGCTCCCTTAATTAAGATATCTTCTTCTCTGCTCCCATATCTGCCCTTCCTCCATCTCAACCATCCCACTCCCCCAAGCTCTCCCCAATCCTTCCCTTCTCCCTTCTCTCTCCCCCTCTCCCCTTCCCCCAACCCCACTCCCACCCCCATGCTCCCAACTTTTGCCTGGCAATCCTGTCTGCTTCCAGTTTCCAGGAGGATCTATAAATGTTTTTCTTTGGGTTCACCTTATTATTTAGCTTCTCTAGGGTCATGAACTATAGGTTCAATGCCCTTTGTTTATGGCTAGAGTCCACTAATGAGTGAGTACATACCATATTCATCTTTTTGGGTCTGGGTTATCTCACTCAGGATAGTGTTTTCTATTTCCATCCATGTGCATGCAAAATTCAAGATGTCTTTTTTTTTTTTTTTTCCACTGAGTGGTACTCTAATGTGTATATGTTCCACACTTTGGGAGCCAATTTAGGGTTGGCAAGAGACTTGGCTCTAGAGGGGTTCCCATGTATCCACGGGGATGTCTTCAGCTAGGTCCTTGGGCAGTAGTGGAGAGGGTGTCTGAACTGGCCTTGTCCCATAGTCACACTGATGAATATCTTGAATATCATCATAGAACCTTCGTACAGCAACAGATGGAGATAGAAACAGAGACCCACATCAGAGCACTGGACTGAGCTGCCAAGGCCCAGTTGAAGAGCAGAAGGAAGGAGAAGAAGATGAGCAAGGAAGTCAGGACTGCGAGGGGTTGGTCCATCCACTGAGAAAGTGTGCCTGATCTAATGGGAGCTCACCAAAGCCAGCTGGACTGGGACCGAACCAGCATTTGATCAAACCGGACTCTCTGAATGTGGCTGACAATGGGGGCTGACTGAGAAGCCAATGATAATGGCACTGGGATTTATTTCTACTGCATGTACTAGCTTTTTGGGATCCTAATCTGTTTGGATGCACACCTTCCTAGGCCTGGATGGAGTGGGGAGGGCCTTAGACTTCACAGGGCAGGGTACCCTGCTGTCTCTTAGGACTGGAGGGGGAGGGAGAAGGGTGAGTGGGGGAGTGAGAGGGAAGTGGGAGGAGGGAAGGAAGTGGAAATTTTTAATGGTATTATTTATAAAGCAATAAAAATTAAAAAAAAAGAATGACCAAGATAAAAAACACTGACAACTTATGCTGGAGAGGTTGTGGGGTAAAGGGAACACTTCTGCATTGCTGGTGGGACTGCAAGCTGGCACAGCCCCTTTAGATGTATGAAGATTTCTCAGAAAATTAGGAAACAACCCACTTCAAGACCCAGTAATACCACTTTTGGGTATATACCCAAAGGATGCTCAATCATGCCACAAGGACATGTGCTCATCTACGTTCATAGCAGCATTATTTGTCATAGCCAGAATCTGGAAACAACCTAAATGCCCCCTGACCAAAGAATGGATAAGGAAAATGTGGTATATTTACACAATGGAGTACTACACAGCAGAAAAAAAGACATCTTGAAATTCGCAGGCAAATGAATGGATATAGAAAACATCATATTGAATGAGGTAACACAGATACAGAAAAACAAATATAATATGTACTCACTCATAAGTGGTTTTTAGACATAAAGCAAAGAAAAACCAGTGTACAATTCACAATCCTAGAGAACCTAGACAACAAAGAGGACCCTAAGAGAGACATACATGGATCTAATGTATATGGGAAGTAGAAAAAAGACAAGATCTCCTGAGTAAATTGGGAGTGGATCATGGAATCATAGAAGGGGAGGAGGTAGGGAGGAAGGGGAGCAGAGAAAAATATAGCTCAATAAGAACAATAAAAACAAAGTCTACATGTCTACAGCTTAGGAAGGTCCTAATGTATGCAGTTCTTGCTCTGCTGTAAAATGGAGGGGATACACACATAAACTTTGATTTGAGAATAAAATGATAACATATGTTGGGTGTTTTGCAAGCTTGGGCTTGAAATAAGTTATCAATGGCCAGCTGTCACTGTCAGACACTCATTTCTGCTCCATTCTACTGTCTTCAGCCACATCCTGGCCCTTCCTTGTGGATCTTCTTGGGTCTGCTTTAAAACAATGGCTTCAAAGTTTTTTGCAGTATCATCAGCAATGCCCAAGAATTCAGTAGAAATATACATTCCTGTGCCTCCTATTGAATCAGAAACTCTGGAGATGGAGTGGTGTGCGTGCGTGTGTGTGTTACATGTGCACACCAATGCTCATCGACTCCTACGTCATATGAAGAAGTCAGATGTCCTACTCTATCACTTTAGACAAGGTCTCCCTCCGAGCCTGGAGCAAGCAAGGCTGGTGACCGGGAAGCCACAGTGATTCCCTTTCTTCTCTTCTGCGCACAGCACTGGAATTATAGGCAGAGAGACAACACTGGCTTTTTATGTGGGTGCTGGAATCGAACTCGGGTCCTTGTACAGTGAGCACTCTTATCCACTGAGACCCCCCAGTCCTGGTTTGTCCCTTATTAAGAGTCTCATGCACATGAGGCCTCAGCTCCAAGCCCTGTACAGGTGGCTCAGAAAATAAGCTTTTACAGGTATAGAGAAACTCTTGGTTGTCACAATGTCTGAGAGCATCATAGCAATAGGTGGAGGCTGGGATGCTCAGTAGCTAGAAATATTCCTCTACTGCCCTCTTCCCCTGAACCTTCTGAAACATTGCATCTTTTCTGAGGCATGGCTTCTTTCCTGGATACTGCATCTTAATTATCCATGTTACCCCAGACCATTGTCTCTCTTAAAGCACATTGTATATTCTCTCGTTTTCAATGACCTCAAAGAAGAATATTTTTCTGTTTCTCCTCTATGAAGGCAGGATTGGTTTTGCAGTAAAGGATATGGATTTGAGGGTTTAAGAGATGGCTAAGCAGTTAAGAGCACTTGCTGCTCTTCCAGGGAACCTAGGTTAGATATCCCGGAGCCCACATGATGACTCACAACTGGCTGTGGCTCCAGTCTTGGGGGATCTGATGCCTTGTTGTGCAGTTTCCACCAGAGGACATTACTTGGACATGGGTTTAAGACAATAGAAAGTCTCAATAACTGCATGAGTGTTGGGCTTCCCAGGGTATCACTGAGCCTTTTCTGGGGTGAGCATTAAGCACAAAAAGACATATTCTGGGTCGCCATACTCCAGATAACAAGGACAGTTAGCCAGAAGCAGAACTGTGGTAGCCAGAGAGCAAGGTTAGTACTTTCAGAGACTGCTCAGGATTATGAACAGTGATGGGTTAGGTCTCTGTTTTCATTTTGGCAAGAGGTACTATCTACATGCTGGATTTTACGGCCTGATTGGCACCTCCATCATGGCGTTGCTTGTGCTAGCGTCTAGGGGCCTGTCACAGCACTCTTCTATGGACATACATGTAATCAAAACACCTGTACATATACATCTAAAATAAAAATTTCAAATCCTTTAAAGGAAAGAACACAGACTGGAGAGTAATTATGTCTATGTACGGATTCCACATATACCACTCCCCCACATCTGTATCATAGAGCCTTTCTCAGGGTGACCATTAAGCACAAAAAGAACCCATATTCTGGGTTGGTGTACTTCAGTTAACATGAACAAGAAGTGAGAAGAACACATTATGAACAGCTGTGAGAGCTGAACCCTTAGAATAGTACTTGCCACAAAGCAAGCATTGTTTAGATGCTGGCTACTATTATTCTGCCTCCCCTTCAGTGTGTAGTGTCAGGAATCTGCCCCCTGTTCCTTAGGCCTCACTGATTGATCGACTGGTTAATTTATTCGTAAAGGAATCCCATTGTTACTATTAACTCAGCTTTCAAATAATCTTTTGAAGACTCACAGAAGTCCTGACTACCGACAGGAGACCTGTTAAATATCTCTGTGTGGAAGAGAACACTGACTTCCTCATTGACTCAGGCCGAGTGTGGGGGTAGGGCAGGAGTTCCAGGATGCGTGATAGAGTATTTGCCCCACGTATGCCCAAAGCATCTGTCCCCCTGCCCCAGTGACAGTCCATGCAAGGACACAGAACCTCAGGACTCCAAGCAGCAGTTTCTGCTTCCTTTTACTGGAGAAATGGAAATGAGGACACAATCAGATTTGCAAAGACCTTGGGATTCTGTTGGATTCGTGTTCCTAATAGTTTTGTTTTAAAAAAATAGGCGTGTCTCCTGCCAACTTCTGATGGCTGCCCTCCATCACCTGCACTTTCTCTTTCCGGAAGCCCACAGTTCATTAGCCTAAGTGTGTATCACTGGCAGGGGTCCTTCCTCTGCTGGCCCCCAACTCAGTGTGGCTGATGAAGTGCTCCTCAGAGCTTGCCCTCCCACACAGAAAGACATCCAAGGTGATGGACACCCCAGCCTGATATGGAACATGCGGTCCCTTGGAATCATTATATAAAAAGCAGGACAAAAAGCTGCTTGGGTATGGAAAGACAGGATCCCACAGGGGTGTTGTGTTTTGTTGTTGCTGTTTGGGGGAGGCTTCATTGACTTCGTACTACCAACCCAGTCAATGTAGCTGACAGCCCTTTTAGTCGACCCTGGGTCCCTTTGTGCCACTTGTGACATCATCTGAGAATACCCAGTGAGCCCATAGCCAAGTTCAAGATTCCAAGTAACACTCCCATGCTAATAGAAATGACCCGCACTCAAAGTAAAGAAAATAAATGCAGCCGGGCGGTGGTGGCGCACGCCTTTAATCCCAGCACTCGGGAGGCAGAGGCAGGCAGATCTCTGAGTTCGAGGCCAGCCTGGTCTACAAGAGCTAGTTCCAGGACAGGCTCTAGAAACTACAGGGAAACCCTGTCTCGAAAAAAACAAAAAAAGAGAAAATAAATACATTTATCTTTATGGCATTCCAGTAAACGCCCCTAAACTAAGGTCTGTGAAGGAAGCCTCCAGGGTGTCTCATAATTACTTTGTAGAATTAACACTGCTTTATTAATTCAATATTGCTGGGTCCTGATGGCTTCATTCGGGGAGGGTATGAAAAGGCACAGTGTCAGTGACATAGACCCTGGGAGTTGGGAGAAAGGGGGACAGCATGATCATTTATTTAGTGGCGCAGGGAATCTTGTACACCCTCCCAGTACCCAGGCGTTCTGATCCATTGGCATTGTGTGGTCACCCTTCATTGGCTAGGCACAATCAGGACTTCTGACTGCATCAGACAGACCCCAGGTTGTCTCTTTTCTCGGCCTGGTAGGTCTTAACTGTCTACACCTGAGGACACATGAACCCTGCATGGCCATCCCTTATGCTTAACCTCCTCCTACCCCAGACATCTTCACCTCTCCACTGTCTCTGGTTTTAAACTGCTCTGCTCTGTTCTGTATCCTACCACAGAGGAATCTAATTTTTCTGTTGTGTTAACAGGTACCCAGGGTTTTATTGTGTTAGCAGATTTATGCACCACCAAGTTTTCTAACTCAACTTTGAAAGAGTCATTTGAAACACATCTTTCAAACCTACAGCAATTAACAATTGCTAAAAATTCCTTGTATTCATGGCAAGTCCATTAAGGACAAACAAGACAGGAAAGGGGCCTTTAGGGACTCCCACATCAAATGCTGAGGATGTCACTGAGATGGGACCACATGTAACCACTTATTCATTGCCATAAGCTCACCACATTTCAGGCTCACAGTCAGAAGGAACTGTCATGGCAGTATGTCCCGGGCTTTCTCTGGGTCACCAACCAGCTCCCAGATCACGACACAGAGATTTATTATTAGTTTCCAAAGTTCAGCCTAGCTTATGCTCTTTTCTGACAAGTTTTTTTTTTCTTTAACTCAAATTCACCTGTTTCTCTTTATCTATGTTTTGCCTCGGGGATTTTTCCCTTTCTTTATGTATGCCCTACTGCCCTACTCCATGTCTGCTGACTGCTAGCTGCCTGGCTGACCCTGGGCGTTCCCTCTTTCTCCTCCTTCCTCCTCCTCCTCCTCCTCCTCCTCCTCCTCCTCCTCCTCCTCCTCCTCCTCCTCCTCCTTCTTCTTTTTCTTCTTCCTCCCCTTCCCCTTCCTCTTCCATTGCTTCTGCTTCTGCCTAGATTTCGCCTTCTAGTTATTCTCTTTGCCTGCCAGCCCTGCCTAACCTTCTCCTACCTAGCCATTCACCATTCAGCTTTTTTTTAGACCAATGAGGTGCTTTAGGCAGACAAGGCGAAACAGCAACACATCTTTTCATAATTAAACAAATGCAGCATAAACAAATATAATTCCCCTTTACACAAAGTAATATTCCATAGCATAAACAAATGTAACACATCTTTCCATAGTTAAATATTCTACAACATTTCCCCTTTTTGTCTAAATGAAAATACAATGCAATAAAGACAATAGTCAAATAAGAATAACATTACAATACTAGTCCATTTGTATTTTGCAACTTCAGAGAAAATACTCCAGTATTTATCCTGTCTTAATGAGTTCAAACTTTTTTTTTACCTAATTTACCTTCTACCATAATGAAAGAAACT
Organism: Arvicola amphibius; assembly: GCF_903992535.2. Classification (NCBI taxonomy): domain Eukaryota; kingdom Metazoa; phylum Chordata; class Mammalia; order Rodentia; family Cricetidae; genus Arvicola; species Arvicola amphibius. The sequence continues at coordinate 83,029,899 of NC_052049.1, read as the reverse complement.
GTAACTATCACTAGCTAGTCTTCAACTCCATCAAAAACCCCAGAAGAATGTAATATTACCTGAGTAAACAGGAAGTGCAGTGTAAGCCACTTCTATACCTATAGAAACAACAGATATCTGGCTCTCTGGAAAGTCACCCAAAGGTCCTCTGCAATGTTGAGGCATTAATCTTCAGCCTACAGGCCTAGAATATCTGGCAGAATTTTCTATGAAGCAGGAATTCTGAAGGACTAATCAGCCTTGTTTTGGCAAAGTTTGACAGTCTTTTTCCTTTGTGTCCTGCTTGTCCACTTTGTACAGCATACTGTCAGCAGTCAAGGCAAGAGCATTTTCTTGCCCAAATGGGTAGCTTGCCACAATAAAAGCAAACTCCCTATGGAGGTTCTTTGCTGTTCTTTATCTTTTTATGAAGTAGATTTATTATTTATTATTTTTATTATTTATTATTTATTATTTATTATTTTTTTATTATTTATAGACAGTTACTCTTTTCTATGATTGTTGATGCCCAAACAGACATGAAGAGAACAGACATGTCTCACTGTTATGAAAAGTCCTTCATTAGCAAAACATTTTAAATACCATAGTCTGTAGGTTTTTGAAGTATTTGAAGAGCATCTAAGATTGATCTTTGTATGATCTTGAAAATATACCTAACATAATGACTAGTTTGATTGTTATAGATGATTAACTGCTAATCTTTGTTTCTTAATTATCCTAAATGGTTTATAACAATAGCTTTCAAGGACTAGGACTTCACATTCCATTTTTAAACGAACTTCATAGTTACAATAACTTAAACAAGTATATAAATACATACACAGTATGCTGTAACAAAAATAACCTTGAATCCATATCAATATACAAAATTGCTTAAATAAGAGTAGAGACATACATAAAGTATAACAAAATAACTTTAAATTTGTATCAGTATATAAAAAATATAAAATATTGGATGTTAATTGTTGTCTTTTTATCCTATATTCTGATACCCCCCACTAAACAATGACAAACATCCATAACCCACTAAATGACCAAAACCCACCCATATCCCCTTTTGTGAATGTGGGCATTGTGTTCTCTAGATTGTTTCCAGATGTTTGTAGATGATGGCATCTTTAGAAAACTGAGAAAATTGAGACAATGGTCAAGTATTAAGAAAACTAGCTATAACATTCATTGTCTCTGTGCAATGGGAAAATACAACACTCATCTGCAGTTCTGGCTAGAATAGTCTGTGAACATCTCAGTCAACAGCCTTGAAGCTGTTCTGGATGTAGAACTCTGAGGAAACTGCAACACAGGCACTTTGAGAGGCTGGATCACCTGGGCCACCCATTTTCATGGTGTCTGGTCCTCTTGCTCTGCAAACACAGAAACTTTCAAAGGCAACATACAAATCTGCATCAACACAACATTGTACATAAGATGCCCAAAGGTGAAGTTTTATTTTCTCTGTGAGCAGGTAAACTACATATCACCTGTCCTGTAGGTTACCTAGCTTTATTTCTTTATGTCTGTAGCAAGGATTTTCAGGGGGTCTCCTCCAATCAAACCTGATCTCCATCAACCTTGAATGAATCCACTGCTTTTTATTTCCTGTAGAAACAAAAGTGTCACCTCTTCCCCAAAGCAATACATTTTTCTGACTTCCATTTTAAAGTTAAGACATCCCAGAAGTATCTAGTCTGGCTTATTTCAGCAATCCCTCTTACAATCCCATGTCCCTCAACACTGCTGTTCCCTCATCAGCATTCAAAACATTCAAAGTCAACACAACATACAGAATCCAGATTCCCTTTGTATTTCCCATATCTTCATGTTTATTATTTATTATTTTTTTATTATTTATAGACAGTTACTCTTTTCTATGATTGTTGATGCCCAAACTTAACTTGTTTGGAGACTTTTTAATCTGCTTTACTGCATATCTCTAGCCTTTTCTGTCTGCATGAGCAAAACTTTAAACTGTTAAGCTACCACTGGGTCCTCCACTGTGGTTTTGGTGAGTGGCTCTGCTTTCTCCTTGGGTCTGTTAGAGCTAAGTTTCAAGCTCCGTAGGTGTGTTTGACTAGGAACTGCATTCAGCCACCCCAGCTCTGGAATGCTGGTTCCCATAATGAAGCAAGTATTTTTATTAGCTTGCTGTTTCTATTTAGCTTACCAGCTGCTCAAGGACTCACAGTCTGCAGAACCTCCTAAAGGAGCAGTAATCATTCTTTGGTTGTTTTGTTTTATTTGTTTTTCTGCTTTTTGGGGCCCTATGTGGTAATTTGGGCCCCATATTGGAATGTCAAATGTACCAGGCTTTTTCTTTTGGGCCGCCAACAAGCTTCCAAATCATGACATGAGACTTATTAATAGTTTTGAAAGCTCAGCCTAACTTATGCTCCCTTTTGACTAGCTTTTTTTTTTCCTTTACCTTAAATTAACCTGTTTTTCTTCTTCTATTTTTGTCTTGGGACTTATTATCTTTCATTGGGAAATATTATTTTAAGGTGTGTTACTTTTGTTTATATTGTGGAACATTTACTTAATGATGTAAAGATATGTTGTGTTTGTTTATGCTGCATTTGTTTAACTCTGTGAAACTGTAATTCTTTGCCTGTCTAAAACACCTGATGGTCTTATAGAGAGCTGAATGGCTAATAGTAAGGCAGGATCAAGAATAGACAGAACTGGCAGGCAGAGAGTATAAATAAAAGGAGAAATCTTGGAAGAGAGAAGGAGCAAGAGAGAACAAGGAGAGGAGGACATCAGGGCCCAGCCACCCAGGCAGCCATGGAGTTAGAAAGAAAGTAAGACATACAGAAGTAAGAAAAGGAAAAAGCCCAGGGGCAAAAAGTAGATGGGTTAATTTAAGAAAAGCTGGCTAGAAACAAGCCATGCTATGACCAGGTGTTTCAAAGTAAAAATAAACCTCCGTGTGTGTTTACTTGGAAGCTGGGTGGTGGCCACCCAAAGAAGCAAGAAGAATGACACATCACACAACAACTTTTTTTTCATATGCTCTACTCTGTGTCTGTTGGCAGGCCCTGGGCATGTTCCTCCATTGATCCTTGTTCTCCTCTTTCTCATTCTTCTTTGGCCTAGATTCCTCCTCCTATTCATTCTCTCTCCCTGCCAGTCACACCTATCCTTCTTCTGCCACCCAGCACCTTATTAGACCAATCAGGTGGCTTAGGCAGGCAAAGTGAAACAGCAACACAGCTTTGCATAGTTAAACAAATGGAGCATAAACAAAAATAACACACCTTTACACAGTGAAAGTAACATTCCGTGGCATAAACAAATGAAACACATCTCTCCATAGATAATATTCCCCGGAAGCAGTATTCATGCACACCTCTCATCTGTAAACCTCATCTTCCAGATATCAATCCATATGTATAGTAAACAGTGTGGAAATAGCAGCTCTCACACTTGCAGTTTTACATTGTTTTGCTTTTCTGTGATGAGTACAATGTTCCCCACCACAAAGATGGTGTCCATGTCTTAATTTCTAGAACATACAAATATGTAATGTTACAACAGTGTTAAAAATGAAAGAAAGGCTATGTGCTAAATTAAGATTATTAATGAGCTGAATTTAAACAGAAAATTGATCCTGGATTCTCTAAGCAGTGGCAAAGTTGTCACAAGAGTCCTTAAGGGAAGACAAATGAGCTTATGAAGGCAATGAGAGGCAGCATTGACTTTAGTTCATCGGGGCTGGGTCTGATGTTGAAGAGGTTCATAAGCTCAAGAAACATGGGCAGCTCCTGAGACAAGAGGCAAGGGGCTGGATTTGCCTCAGCCTCCTGTGAGAAAATGGCCCTGGCAAGAGGTTGGTTCTAGCTCTATGCCATCCATTCTGGACTTGGCTGTTTAGAAGAAGAATGCCTTTGCATTATATTATGTCACTAACTTGTTAGTGATGGTGTTACAGTAAGCACAGAAACCCATACACTCTGCTAATGCATGGAAGAAAAGACATAGCCATTCATGTATGTGGCAAGGCAGGGCAAAATGAACAAATACACACACACACACACACACACACACGCATGCACACACTTATACTGGTAAATTATAATCTTTTACTGTTGATTTTTTGCTGTTGATTATGTTTTCTCCTTTCAATCCCACCAGCATAGGACCAGCTTGAGTATATGACCACACAGGTATTGTGTAGTGATATTTTAATTAATAAAACTTGCCTGAAGATCAGAATGCAAAGCTAAGCCACTAGAGGCCAGGAGGTGGTGGCATACACTTTTAATCCCAGCACTAGGGAGGTAGAGATAGGAATGATATGGCTGGGCAGAGAGAGAATATAAAGGGGAAGATACAGGAACACAATGGAGTATGGAGTCTGAGAATTCATGGAGACAGGACCTCACCCTTTCAGTCTGAGCATTGGTAGAAGTGAAAGATCTCTCCAGTGGCTTACTGCTTTGATTCTCCAATCTTCAGCTTTAACCCCTATGTGTGATGTGGGATTCCCTTCTGTATGCTGTGAATATGTTTTATTACCATTGGTTAATAAAGAATCTGCTTTGGGCCTATATCAGGGAAGAATAAAGCCAGGCAGAAAATCCAGACAGAAATATAGAGAGAAAATAGGTAGAGTCAAGGAGATGCCATGTAGCTGCTGAAGGAGACAGACAATAGAGAACCTTACTGGTAAACCATGAACCTCATGGTGATACATAGACTAATAGAAATGGGTTAATTCTAGATGTAAGAGTTAGCTAATAAGAAGTCTGAGCTAATAGACCAAGCAGTGTTCTAATTAATACAGTTTCTGTGCTATTTGCATCTGGGCAGCCAGGAAATGAACGAACAGCCTCCACCTACATATCTGCCTCTGGGTTTTTATTATTCATGCTACATCTGGCACCAATGTTTGGGGTATGAATTCATGAAAACATCATTTGCGTATGGCTTTGCAGTCACTGGCAAAGGCCAGAGCTCCATCTGGCCAGAGTCACTACCTCACCAGCTAGGCTTTCCTTTCTTTCCTGGCAGGCTCTCTCTGAACCCTCTTCTTGGGCTGCTGCCAAAAATAGGTAACTACCTTGAAATCCAGTCAGGTTTTCACTGTTTTAGGCAGCAGCAGTCAGTCTCATATGGCATGCATTTGCTTCCTGGTCAGTTTGTAATAGAATTATCCATAAAGACTAAATAGAGTTGGCTAAAAATGTTTAAAAGCCTGATCCAAAATTACAATGGAGTACATTGTTCAGAGGAGAGGCTAAGCCTGTTGGACAATGGAGTAAAGCTAGAGGTGTGGAAATCTCCCAAGATCAACTTCTAGGAGAAGGAAAGGCAATCCCTATATGGTGGTCACATCCTGACTTTTGGCTGTGCAGCAGCTTTGAATGCTTAGGACAGAATTTTGAAGAAGTAGAAAAGAAGATTGACTCATTTACTGAATTTATACAGGGCCAAAAAGAAACCTTCACAGATTTCTTACAAAGATTGACATCAGCAGTAAATAGAATGATACCAAATTCAGACACTAGACAAATAATAGTTGAGCTTCTGGCTTTTGAAAATGCTAATTCTCAATGCAAAAGGATGGTTAGGCCTCTAAAGGCAAGGTCATCACTTTTGGAGGAATGGATCCAAGATACAATCAATATTGAATCTCATGACCATGATGATGCTTGGATAGGAGAGATGACTTCCAGAGGTCTGAAGAAAACTCAAAATGTCAAGAGTTTTAATTGTGGCAAACAAGGTCATCTTAAAAGGAAATGTAAACAAAGTGTTCCAAGAAACAATTTTTTTTCTAAGGATAGTCCATTCAGAATGCCCCTCCCTTCTGGATTATGCAGCAGGTGTGGCAAAGGCAGGCATTGGACTAATAAATGTAGGCCAACAAGGAATATTCAGTGTAATCCTTGGTGGTCGGGAAACTCCTGGAGGGGCCTCTCAGTGGCCCCTGTACCAAATCTGGGTCAGTTGTTTTCTGCCATCATACAGGAAACTCCTTCCCAGAGCAACTAAATAACCGAATGCCTATTGTAAGAAACCATATTGCTCTGGGTAATAGAACAGCTATAGAATAAAATATCAGGAGAAACCATAAAGTGAGTATTTTGGCTAACTTCTACAAATGAACAAAGACCAAAATTAAAAATACAAATAAATCACGTTGTCATTGAAGGTCTGGTAGACATAGGTGCAGATGTAACAATAACTTAATCAGAATCTTGGCATCCCAATTCGCCTCTTCAGGATGAAAATGTTCAGTTTTTAGGGATCAGAACATTATCACAGCTAAAGCAGAGCGTGCGGTATGTCGAATGTACAGGGCCAGAGAAATAGAAAAATATTAAAACCATATGCGACTAACAAAACAATGCATTTGTGGGGATGTGATTTGTTCCAGCAATAGAATACTCAGAATAACATTCCCCCAATATTAGAAATACGCCATAAATTAACCTATGTTTCAGGGGAAAATATTACAAGGTATTATAAAGAACAGTCCTGACCATTCATGTTGTACAAGAACAGGGCACAACAGCTGTTTGTATTCCAAAGGCACCAACAGCCCTACCTGTAAAATGGTTGCTAGACAAACCTGTATGGGTTGTGCAATGGCTTTTTTATTGTTTTTATTGAGCTATACATTTTTCTCCACTCCCTTACTTTTCTCCTCTCTCCCATTCTACCCTCTCTCGTGACCCCCACACCCCCAATTTACTCAGGAGACTTTGTCTTTTTCTATGCAGATCCATGTATGCCTCTCTTATTGTCTAGTCTCTCTGGAGTTGTGATTTGTAAGGTGGTTTTTCTTTTCTTTATGTCTAAAAGCCAATTATTAGTGAATACATATTACGTTTGTCTTTCTGGTTCTGGTTTACTTCACTTAATATGATTTTTTTTTCTAGATCCATCCACTTGCCTGCAAATTTCAAGATGCCATTATTTTTTTACAATTGTGTAGTATTCCATTGTGTAATGTACCACACTTTCTTTATCCATTTTTTGGTCAAGGGGCATCTAGATTGTTTCCAGGTTCTGGCTATGACAAATAATGCTGCTATGAGCATAGTTAAGTGCATGTCCTTGTGGTATGATAGAGTATCTTTTGAGTATATACCCAACAGCGGTATTACTGGGTCTTGAGGTAGATTGTTTTCTAATATTCTGAGAAATACTTCCTTGTACTGTATGGGAAACATCAATAACTGGAGCCCCTACTATAGTAGCATTTCAATTGTATTTTAATAAATAAAGCCTGCCTAAAGATCTGAGAGTAAAACAGTCCCACTGGTCAGCCTTACAGACCAGGTTATGGTAACACACACCTTTATTCCCAGTAGCCATAATGACACACATCTTCAATCCCAGTAGCCACACTAGTTTCCTTAAAAATCAGGTGGTGCATGGCTTTAATCTCAGTGGTGCACACCTTTAATCCCAGCCCTAGAGAGGGATATAAGACAGGGGGAGACAGCTCTCAGACAGTCTCATTCTGCGATTCCAGAAGGCAGGGTCACCATTACATATCAGGGTCCGGTGCCAGTCTGGACTCTAAATTATTTCTCCAGACTAGAGAGAAGACATGGGATTGAAGACACAACTCACATGGCTTTTCAGGAGGGAGATTCTCAGTGATTCCTCATGAAATCCTGAGTTCACATCCAGAAAGTTTTTCGTCTTTATTCTCCAAACAGCTTTTATACCAAAACATGAACTGATGGGGAAATTCATTAACATTCTGTTTCCTAGGTAACCAGGCAAATGTCTCTGGTCACATCCACACCTTTGACCACACTTTTGTATGCCCATTTTGTCATGTCTCCCTATCTTCCTGCTCTGTATGCCAGCTCTGTCAGGTAGGCCTGAGTTAGCATCTCTATTGCAGGCGTCCTCCAAATTACAAAGAAAGAGCAGAACAACATTAGCATATCCTGACTCTTTGTTAGGGAGGTGACCACCTCCCATGTGACAGATGCAAACTATGGCCTAGGATTCTGGTCACCATACCATGTAGAAATATGGGTCTACAATTTCAGACTGAGGTCAAGGTAAGAGCCAGTTGTTGGATGATTTGTTTTTCAGATCTTCAGGTTGAACCCCAATTTCAATTGAGTTTTTATTTATCGTGCTTCACCCTACATTCTATACTGATGCAAATAATTCAGGGAAGGCAGGTTACAAATCAGAAAGTTTAAGTAAAGTGGACCAAAATCCTTATGATTCTGTCCAAAAGTCAGAATTATATGCTATTCTCAAGGAACTAAGGGACTTTAAAGAATCTCTCAACGTGTGACTGATTCACACTATGCAGAAAGAATTGTTTTGCACATTTAAACCATTGAATTTATACCAGATAGTACAGAATTGACTTTATTGTTTATTTACTTACAAGTTATAATCAGGAATTAGAAGGATCCCATATATATAACACACATCTGATCCCATACAAGTCTGTCAGGTCCTCTAGCACAAGGTAATGCAGAAATTGATCAGTTATTGATTGGAAATATGCTGGAAACATCAGAATTTCATTAAAAAACCCATCATGTCAATAGCAAAGGTTTTTTAAAAAAAACTTTTTCCATTATGCAGCAACAAGGCAAGGAAATTATAAGGAAATGTCCTACTTGTTTTTTACACAACCAAACACCACCACCTGCAGGAAGTAACCCAAAGAGTAGTCAAAACAATAAAATCTGGCAAATGGATGTGTTCCATTTTGTACATTTTGGAAAACTAAAATATGTACATCACATCATTGATATCTGTAGAAGGAACGGCGGGGCCGTGTCCCGCCACACGGCTAACTTTACCCAAAGTAATTACACGGAAACTGTATTCTTTTAAAACACTGCCTGGCCCATAGTTTCAGCCTCTTATTAGCTAATTCTCACATCTTCCTTTAACCCATATTTAGTAATCTGTGTAGCACCACGAGGTGGATCGCTTACCAGGAGAGATCTTAACCTGTGTCCATCTCGGAGAGGAGAAGCATGGAGAGTCCTATGGCGACTGCCTGAAGCGTCTCCCCAACTCTACTTCCTTGTTCCCACAATTCTGTTCTGTCTACTCCACCTACCTAATTTTCTGTCTCTTAAAGGGCCAAGGCAGTTTTCTTTATTAATTAACCAATGAAAGAAACATAGACAGATAACTCTCCTCCATCAGATATCTATTCAGGATTTCAATGGGAAGCTATTTGCTTTGAGTTCAGAAAAGTCTGATTCAGTAATCACATATTTGCTTGAAGTTATGACCAGCATGGATATACTTGTACAAATAAAGACAGAAAATGCTACAGTATATGTCTCTAAGAAAATGAACAGCTTTTTGCTAATTATAATATAAAGCATATTGCAAGTATATTACATAATCATACAGGACTGAAAATTATAGAAAGGTCAAATCAAACTCCAAAAGACAAGCTAAATAAACAGAAAGGGATAATAAGTATCCCCAGAAATAAATTGCATAATGCCTTATTAACTTTGAATTTTCTAAATGCTAATGAAAAAGGAACAACAGCTGCAGAGAGGAATTGGATAATAGAAAAAAAAACTACAGGATTAAATCAGCCAATATACTTTAAAGATGTACTGACTTCAGAATGAAAACCAGGATATGTGTTATGTTGTGGAAGGGGTTTTGCTTTTGTTACCACTGAAGAATAAAAACTATGGATACTATCAAAATTGATAAAGATTTAATTTGAAAAAGAGACAACTCTTAATTAGAAGAGATGATAGTTATCAAACAGCATGGCTGTTTAATCTAAACTAACCTACAAAACTAACAAATACTTTTCAGATATAAATTGCCAAAAGAGAATTTCCCAAAATGAGGGTTAGTGAAGGATTTTGTTTCTCTCTTTAAAGGAGAATAAAGATATCCAGCTAAGGAATCTGAAAGACCACTGGACAAATGAAACATCAGAATAAAAAGGAAAGATCATCCAGAAAAAAAAGTCTCATGAAAAAGAGTAAATTAACCTATTGATATATCACATTTCCAACAGGATAAAATTTCATAAATCATCCCAAATGTTTGTTTCTTCTGTTCTTTACAAACATATAATGCTAATTGTATTTTTGTAGTTCCAGTCCAGTTAAAGATTAAAGTTGACTTTGGAGCTGGAGTGTGGCGCTCTCTTTCTCTAAACCCAAGCATGCTTATTAAAGTAAAATCCAAAATCTCTCCCTCATGTCAGAAGAGCCACCTGTTATGGGACAGAAGAAAATCAAATATTTAAGGATTATTTTATTGCCAGAAATCTCATAATCTTTTGGTTTACTTTGAATCTTTAACAGCTTTTCTTAAGTTATAAATATTATTTCAAAATTTATAAGATTAATATAAATGTATTTTAAACTTTTGTCATGATATTAGTGACCATATACTAACTAATACTAGAAAAAAGTTTCATCTACCTTTCTGTACATGATTTCTATCAGTTTTCTACAGTAAACCATGAGTACACCTAACAGTGATCTTTGAAGTCTCTAAAACAGATGGGCCTCCACAATAACAGTTCCTCCAGATGTCATTGTTTTTTACCGCCGAGTAGTACTCTAATATGTATATATTCCACACTTTCTTCATCCATTCTTCCACTGAAGGGCATCTAGGTTGTTTCCAGGTTCTGGCTATTACAAATAATGCTGCTATAAACATAGTTGAACAAATGCTTTTGTAATATGATTGGGCATCTCTTGGGTAAATTCCCAACAGTGGGATTGCTGGGTCCTGGGGTAGGTTGATCCCAAATTTCCTGAGAAACCTCTACATTGCTTTCCAAAGCGGTTGCACAAGTTTGCATTCCCACCAGCAATGGATGAGTGTACCCCTTACTCCACATCCTCTCCAGCAAAGGCTATCATTGGTATTTTTGATTTTAGCCAATCTGACAGGTGTACTACTCAGCGGTAAAAAACAATGACATCTTGATTTTGCAGGCAAATGGATGGAAATAGAAAACACCATCCTGAGTGAGAACCTTCACCTGGCGTTGGATGGAGAAAATGACAGAGCCCCACATAGGAGCACCGGACTGAGCTCCCAAGGTCCTGATGAGGAGCAAAAGGAGGGAGATCATGAGCAAGGAAGTCAGGACCGTGAGGGGTGCGTTCACCCATTGAGACGGTGGGACAGATCTAACGGGAGACCACCAAGTCCAGTTGGAATGGGACTGATGGAACAGGGGACCAAACCGGACTCTCTGAATGTGGCTGACGGTGGAGGAGGACTGAGAAACCAAGGACAACGGCAATGAACATGAACTCTACAGCATGGACGGGCTCACTGTGAGCCTTGTCAGTTTGGTTGCTCACCTTCCTGGACTTAGGGGGAATTGGGAGGACCTTGGACTTAACATAGTGAAAGGAACCCTGATGGCTCTTTGGCTTGGAGAGGGGGGGGGGGTGGGGGTATGGGTGGAAGGGAGGGGAGGGAAGGGGGAGGAGGAGGGGAGGAGATGGAAATCTAATAAAAAAAAAATGAGAAAAAGAAAAAAAACCAGTTCCTCCAGGACTATGTTAACACCCCTAAGCTGAAAACACCACCTAAAGATTGACTTTGGACTACAAACTTCTCAGAACAATTTCGAGGTGGCTAGCTGAGATGATCCAGCCTCACAGACTACTTTCTCTAGGACTTGAGACAAGCCCTGCATTTTCCTATTACACAGAGATTGGATAACAAATGATATAGCTACCTCTCCCAGGACTTGACAATTAACGCAAATTTTTCTTTTCAGGATTCCCAAAAGATGCCATCACCCCCAGACAGCAGGAAGTAAATTTAAGAATATAATGCCCACATTCCCAAGAGGTAGGGTGGGTGGGTTTTGGTCATTCAATGGATTATGTATAGTTGTGATCATTTAGGAGGGTTGGTTATAAGTTGTTATTGGTTATAGTCAGAAGGAAAGTTGAACAAGGGAGATTAAATTCAGAGTTCTTGTTTTGAAAAGAAAAAAGGAGGATATAGATATAATAGGATAAAAGGGTAGATTTTTGAATCTACTTTGAAAACACAACTACTAGTTTTAAATATTTTACATTGGATTGGACTTTTGTATATTGCATACAATTTTATATATTAATACAAATTTGAGATTAATTTTGTTAAAATATATTGTACATATATTTCTAATCTTGTTCAAGGTATTGTGCCTATACAGTTCATTTAACTGTATATTTAATTTAATGCAAATTTCTAGTTATTAAAAGTTAGTATTAACTTTTTTTAGGATAATAAGAAAATATATGTAGGTTAGTAATTAGTCACCTCTTACAATCAAACTTGTAGTCACATTAGGTATGTTTTCAAGATCAAAGCAAGATATATTTTAGATAGACAGGTCATCTTCAAACATTTCAGAGATCTACAGAATATGGCATTTAATATGTCTTAATAATATAGCCTCTTTTTTTTTTTTAATGACAATGAGTCATGTCTGTTCCTGGCAACACCACTCTACTTCAGAGAAGATGATAGGCATCAAGGAAACTCCACATGTTTACTTTCTTTGTGGCAAAAGTAAGCCATTGGACAAGAAAATGCCCTTGCCTTGATTGTTGACAGTATGTTGTCCTGATTGGACAAGTAGAAAATTTTAAAAAGTGACTGTCAATCATTGTCAAGATAAGCAAGGACACCCTTCAGAATATCCTGTTTCACAGAAAGTTCTTTCAAATCTGCTAGACCTGTAGACAGAAGATGGATGCCCAAACATTACAGAGGAACCTTGGGTGACTGTCCAGGCATCCAACTGTTTCTGTCAATCCTTGCTGTTTTTGGAAGTTGCTTGTTTGTACTTTATGCTTACTCAGTTAATATTATTTCCTTTTTGGGTCTCTGAATGAGTTAAAGACTAAATAGTTATAGTTATAGTTGTAGTTATAGTTGTCCTTGTTTGCCAGATGCAGAAAAGAAACCCATTAAAGAGGTGCAAAGTATATAAGGCTGAACTATATCATAAGAGTTTTGGATGATAATGCAAGTTATGATAGAAAGTAAATTAATGTACAAGATTTTGGACTCACCAAGATAGGACATATAATGGAGTATTTTCTTTGAATTTGTCAAATGCAAATAGACTAGACATTGTTGATATACTTATTGCCTGTATATATTTTATGTAGTTATTGTACTTATTGTATATAGTTTTTCTTATGTTAGTTATAACCTTTTTTATTTTAGACAAAGGGGGATATGTAGTGATATTTTATTTGTATTTTAATAAATAAAACTTGCCTGAAGATCAGAATGCAAAGCTAAACCACTAGAGGACAGGGAGTGGTGGCACACACCTTTAATCTCAGTGTTTGGGAGTCACACACCTTTAATCCCAGCACTAGGGAGGTGGAGACAGGAGAGATATGGCTGGGTTAAGAGAGGACTATAAAGTGAAAGAGACAAGAACTTACTGGATTCATGGAGACAGGATCTTGCCCTTTGGGTCTGAGCATTGGTAGAGGTGAAAGGTCTCTCTAGTGGTTTACTACTCTGCTTCTTTGATCTTCAGCTTTAACCCCTATATCTGTCTCTGGGTTTTTATTATTCATGCTACATCATTGTCTGCATTGCCAATTGTTCAATGAGAATGAAAAGCTCATTAGATCTCTGACAGAGAAGTAATTTGTGGTGGTTTGAATAGGTATGGTCCCATAGACTCATGTGTTTGAATGCTTGGCTTGGTTTAGGAGTTATAGCCTTGTTGGAGTACGCATGGCCTTATTCCCAAGGAAGTGAACCACGGAGACAGGCTTTGAGGTCTCATGCGTACAGAAGCCATGCCCAGTGCGGTAGTAGCTCCTTCTGTTGCCTATGGATCAAGATGTAAAACTCTCAACTCCTTCTCCAGCACCATGGCTGCCTGCATGTCGCTATGTTTCTCACCATGATAACAATGGTGTTTCCCACCATGACAGTAATGGACCAGACCTCTGAAACTGTAAGCCATCCCTATTAAATTTTTTCCTTCATAATAGTTCCCGTGTCCAGGATGTCTCTTCACAGCAATAGAAACCCCTAACTAAGACAGTATCTTTAGAAGAAAGTCCTCTTTTTGTTGACACAGTTAATCATTTGCAGATTTGCAAACTGAGGACATAGGAGAAAGCAGGTGCAAACAGATGGCCATGAAGAAGAAAACAAAGGGTGATTTGAAGTTGCGTGGAGAGGGCCTGTCAATCACATCCTCCCCAGGAGTGCTGCAAGGACAGCTACACCGTGCTCCAAGTGTCACCCAAGGGTGACGATGAAGAGACAGAAGTGCCCACAACCCTCATCAGTTCCACACCCTGCATCAGTCTAAAAGGCCTAACTGAAGTGTCTGGACTGTATCCAGAAGCTACTGCTGGAGCCGGACATTTTCTATGACAGGTTGTGTCCACTATCAAAGTGTCTTCAGAAGAGGGTTCCACCCCATGCTTGCCCAACAAATCTTGAAGCCCCTCCTCTATAGAAAAACTAGGGCCACATATCTCCAGGCTTTTAATTACATATGAATTTCATTTTAATAATCACAGAGTAAAATAAATCAGCAAGTAGGTGCACTGAAGCAAAGATGTCAGGGTCCTGTGAAGACAAGGACCAGAGTCATAACTGCTCTAGAATCACAGAATTGTGGCTCTCCCAGATTTGACGAACAGAAAAGGAAGAGTTACATATTATTTCATTTCTTGAATATTCATAGTAACTTTATTCTCATTCTTTTGATTTTCTTTTTCTGAAGCATGGTTTTGCCAGTAACCCAAGCTAGGCTTGCACTTATTTTTTTGTTTTGTTTTGTTTTTAGGCTTGAACTTCTTATCCTTCTGTCTCCATGTTCTGAGTGCTGGGGCTTCAGTAGATGCTACCACAGTCCACTTGATCACCTGTGCCTTGTCACCAAGTGAGTGTGACACCAAGTGTCCTCCCTCTTGACTCTCCTGTGGTGGGTGGGTGGGTTTGAACTCAGATCTCAGGTTCTCATTGTGTGCTGGGCCTCTTTGCATTCACACAGTGGGGTTCCTTGTTTGCTTGGATGCTCTTTGTTACTAACTTCTGTTGGGCTTCAAGTAAATTAGAAGACAAACAATTGCCTATGGCCTGCTTGTGGAAGGCAGAGGGGTGCAGAGCTGGGTAATTTAACCCTCCCCTGGGCACTGGTGGGCTTACCTGTGTTATAGGGGCCACAGGTCCCACGGGCTTAGCTCACCAGCCTTTGTCAACTTCTCACTCTGCAACTTAATGAATACAATTGTGCAAAAGTATGTATACTAGGAGGAGGCAACGACGGGGTAAATATATGGAAATTTGTCTATTAAGGACACATCTTATGGAAAACATTTTAAAATCTGTGTTAGTATAATTTTTACAGATGTCAAAACTAATAATATTGTACTTAGAATATTAATTGTGACTCAAAGGCACCATGGATTGAAGAATAAGCACATGCTCTTTAAGAAGTACAGTCTCCTTGTTGGTTTTTGGGGGACTTTGCGGATCTGAGCATAACATTTGGGGGCTTGTCCTGGATCTTTCAAGCCTACCGGGACTACCACCCGCAGAGCTTTCAGCTGGCTGGTAAGTTTTCTGTGTTTTGTTTTGTGTTTCATGTCTGTGTCTCATGTCTTTCTGTAAGCGGACCGAGGAATCCTAAGAGGCAGCATGCCTGGGGAGACGTCCCCAGGGCCCTTCTACATGAGGGTGGCTCTCTCTGGTTTCTGTAGAGAGACGTGCGGGAGTCTCAGTTTTGTAGAGAGACATGCGGGGTGCTCCCGATGTCTCTGTTCTGTAGAGAGACGGGCAGGTCTCACCCGCATCACAGCTTGAAGCTGTGGTCTTTGGTTAGGTTTGGCGCCCAGAGGATCTATCTGTTCATTGTCCTGTGTGTCTGTGTGTTGTGTTTTTGTCCTGACTTAGACTGATGCCCACGGTATGGGACATATTCAAATCAGGACTTCTTTGACTTTGATATTGGGATCATTTACAGGACTTTAGAGATACCATAAGTATAGGGGTATATTTTCCTAAAAGGGATAAGACAGATAATCTCTATTGGCCACCTTAAACATTCCATGGAAGGGAGCCAGTCTTGGCCTGTAGTGCAGGGGCAACAGGGGCAGGTTTGCCATACAAACGCCAGGCTGCAGGGTAGCACGCTTTAATGGATGGGTGGCTGAGCTATACAGCCTTGTTGTTACAATGTAGCAAGGCTGCCAGCCACAGTTGTAGGGGGCTAATGTGCCCCAATAGGATTTCAAACACTGAACAGAGAATCTGAGGTTAATTGCTATAGCTGGAGAGGTTAACAATCATTTGTCCCCCATGCTGCATACTACCCTGCCCCTTCCCATGCTCGTGGATGGGTTCCCTCGGCCTGCCCTGGGGGCTGCATGCCTCAGCTTCTGGTCAAACTTGACCAAGGTTTGGCTCTGCAGGTCAAGGACTCTGGCTATAGGTGCTAAACCGGAATGGCCATGTTGTGACACATAGCCAGACTTCCCTCCACCAGAGCTGCTTTGCTCATTCAGATCCAGTGGGTTATAAATGTCTGTCATCATTTAGAGGGGCTGGTTACAAATTATTATTGGTTAGGGTGTGGGAAAAACTACAGCTAGTCTCAGATGTTTCACACTGGTACAGGATTTTATGTGATGTAAATTTAAAGTTATTTTTGTTATAGTATATGCTTTTTTCTGTTCTTGCTTAAAATATTGAAATCATACAATATATTATATACTACTGAGGGAAACCAAGGAAATCTTTGATAAGCGTTTCTATGTTGTCTGAGAAGTGAGAAAGACTTTGGTATGTCGTCTGGAAAGCAAGGGAGAAAGCAGGAGACTGAAAGAATGAAGAGAGGAAAATGGACGTAAGGTATATAGAAAGTTATAGAAGGTCAGAAGGGATCTGAACTGAATTTGCTGTGGTTTCTCATACCTGCAAATACTACATGTGCTTGTTTGCAAATACTACATGTGCTTGTTTTGTTGAAATTTTGTCTATGTAGGTTTTCTTGCAAGCACAGAGCTGAGACAGAAATGGTTTGGATTTGCTGTCTCTGCCATCCATCACTGCTGTGGCCACATTTACAGGCCTGACTTCAGAATTTATCTCTGAGCTCTGATTACTGGATTTGGTTAGCAGAAATTCAGATGACTTTTTGGTATAGATAATGTTAAAACTGTCTTGTTTAGAGCTAGTTCCAGGACAGGCTCCAAAGCTACAGAGAAACCCTGTCTCGAAAAATCAAAAAAAAAAAAAAAAAAAAAAAAAAAAAAAAACTGTCTTGTTTATGTGAGCATTCTGTAACTTCAGATTTATAAGTTTATTTTGTCAGATACAGTCAAAAGTCTGTTAAAATTAAAATAAAACTAATTAAAAGTTAATTAGTAACACTGGGAATTGATAACTTAAAATCTATGCATGGGTAATTTTAACAAAACCATACAGCATGATTCCATTTTAAATTTTGGATTGCCATTTTGCTAGAGTTTTTTTAAAAAGGATGCCGCATAATTTCACCTCTGTCTTGATTAAAGGTGACCATGTGGAGTGGGCTTAACAAATCTCCAAGATAGTATGAATTGGGATAGTTTTGTGCATGATGACGCATGTCCCGTTATAAAAACAAGGATATATATATACTAAATATATATATTATTTATTATTATATATTATTATATATTATCATATTATTTATTTATTATTAATTATTAATTATTATATTATTATATGTATTATTATATATTGTTTATTATATTATTTAGTATATATATATATATATATATATATATATATATATATATATATATACTAAAGCTCTGCCAGCTAGACTTTGTTACTGTATGGCAGGTAGCGTCCCAAAGAATGTACACTTGCAACAATGAATCTTAGCAGTTTTAGAAACGCCAGTGCCAAGTGATAGTCACCAGCAGCACCAGCTACAGTGAAATGGGGCAGGCTATGTATATGCTGTCGAGGGTGGGACCAAAGAAGTACTTTAATTTTGATATTGCAGAAAGACATTTAAAAGATTTTAATTTTTTAGGAAAAAAAAGCTTTTAAGTGAATTTATAAAGCTGTGGCACATCTGTGCATATGAAATGTTTTATATTGTTAATATTTGAACTTAAAGTAAAAGGCTAAAAATTAGGGTCAGAGCCATAAGCACCAAAAGCTAACCAGAAACGGAAACATTCATTTCTTATGATACAGAAGACAATGACCTAAGCAGTTTGATAGAGGGCTTGGAACAGTGTCCAAGCCTATGAATCTCAATCTTTTGGAAGTTGTACAGGGGCCGTCTGGGTCCACCTGCATGTCAGATGTTTGGATTGAGATTCACAAACTGCAGTTGTAAAATAACAATGGGAAAAATTCTGTGATGGGGGATCACTATAACATGGGAAACTATATTAAAAGGTCAAAGCATTAAAATATTAATCAATGGTTTAACAATGTATTTCCTTGTTCAAGGTCTATTCAGGCTTTAAAATGTATGTTTAGCCTCCTTATCTTTGCTAACTTGGGTTTAAGCAATTTGGATAAACTGAGTCATAAATTTTTGTATTGATACCAAGAGGTTTGGACCTCCTCTTCTGGGGAAAGAATGTTGTTTTTATGTTAATCACTCTGGGGTAATTAGAACTTCAATGGCCTTGTTAATGATAGAGAACAGACCGCTCAGGGAAGCTGGATAAAACTTGCTCAACTGGTCTCCCTGGTTAACAACCTTGCTTCCAGCTCTAACAGGCCCCTGATGATCTTGCTTCTTCTTATCAACAGACTGATGGCTTTTGTTCAGAATGGGTCAATACTGTTTCACTGATGGTACTGAGGTTCCAGTATCACCCCCTTGAGTCCCTGGACAGACAGGACCCATGATTGAGTCCTGTCATCAGTATGTGTGAAGAGGGAAAACTGTAGGCCCCAGAGCAGCTTTCCCAGGACAACTTGGTATACACCTGCCAAGATGGGTTCCATAGATCAGCAGGAAGGTAGACCTGAGTCTCAGTTTGCCCTAGGGCAATGCTAGCTCTTAGGCTCCCTCCTGTTCCCATTTTACCCTTTTCCTGGCCTTCACAGGAGACAGTATTAACAGCTAGATACAAACTTGTTTTGTTTTTTACCCTCAGAATGAGTAATTCAGTTTCTTTATTAGCTTTAATACAAAATCATTACAGAGTATGGAGTTCTAGTCTTGTAAAAGCTGCTAACTTATTATACACTGTTAGAAAATACAAGTTAGTCAGTCATCTTTAAAGTACTGATATAATTACTTATAGGACTAAGCCTTATTTAGTTCCCTGTATATGTTTTCAAAGTCAAACTTAAAACAAGTAATGAGAAACAAAGTTTGCCTAATCAGACATACCTAGGCAGCCCTCATACTTCAGAGATCTGCAGAACATGACATTTAAAATAATGATTAAAAAGCTTATTATATTAGACAGAGACTCCAAGAGCCTAGCAGTGACCCAAGGTCTCCAAAGAAGGTTATGGGACACCATGAGTCTCCACCTGGGTTACAATGACGCTGACCACTGGACGAGAAGTCCCAGTGCAACACCTGCTGCCGGGACCCTGTCCAGACTGTGGATACGCAGCAGCACATTGGAGAATTGATTGCACCACTTTTGCCCAGACAGAATAAGGTCAGTCTTTTCCATGTCCCTCTTCCACAGGAAAAATTTTCACCTTGTGGGCCTGACTAATACTATAAGACTGCTGTTCTGGATACTTCTGCCTCCAATGCTATGGAGACCTGGGTATGACCAACTGTATATGGACTCTGGTCCCTGTCATTTTTAATAGATTCGGAAAGTATTTGTTCTGTACTCAGATACACTTTATTTATCCTTCTGAGATCTCTGATAGTATTAATGGTTAGGGCAGTTATGATGTCAGTTTAATAGCAAAAGGCATCCAGATCCTTCCACAGAGCTACAGCCAGCTTGTTAGCTCATTCTAAAGCTACTGGGTCTCTTAAAAAAATGGTCTGAGGATATAAAAGTTCATAAGCTTTGAGGGTCTAAAAGAAATAACTTAAGATGTAAATACAGGTTAAGATAGGAAAATGTTTCTGATTTCTTCCCCCATCTGTGGTATAGTTCTGATAAGCTGATAGAGCAATGACTACTTACTGTTTGAGTTACAAGCTCAAGATTTTAGATTTATTCTAGTTGCCACTTAAATATGAACTAAAAGGTATTTCTCATCAGGCCAAAGGCATCTGGATTCAAACTATATGTAGTTCTCTGGACAGCAGAAAGATTTACATGCTTCTAACCAAAATCTGTAGTTTTTGCTAGGACTCAAAGGTATGAGTCTATTCCTTCTGTTTACAGATACCCATTATCTGCTCTTTTTCTACAACATAGATTTTTCTTTAAGTATATAAATTTTAACTTCTATTCCTAGTTTAAGCTTATCTCAGTAGGCTTCCACTTGGCTGGCAGACACATCTAAGCATCAGTTGCTGACTCCAAACTTCTCTGAATGACTGCGAGACCTGGACTTCCTGAAAGCTGGTGTGGGCCGGGCCAGATGATATGAATGCTCCCTGTTTCTTCAACAGAGTCTGTGAACCAGATGCTTCTGATGGGTGCCCCATTCCCTGAAATCCCTCCCTACCTTTGGCTAGCCTTTCTTGGGCCCTGATAACAGTGCCCCCATGTCAGCTTGAAGTAGTTGTGGAAAGGAACACACCGTCCCATGCTCCCTGCCCAGAACAGGTTGAAAGGCTGAGACAAGGGGAACTCCCTGGCATGGGAGGACAAGATAACTCCCTATAGTGCCCATTGACATATCAGAAAAATAGGCCCAGAATTTTCAATTAATGGACTTATTAACTTAAATAGTTCTTAGGTCCCAATAATACCTCCTTAAAACCATGGGCAGGACCCATGATTGGGTCCTGTTATCCGTGCTTGTGAAGGGGGAATTGTAGGATCCAGCCATAATAAACTAAATAGAAGCAGACCACCCAAAGGAAGTTCTTTACTTCCAGCCATTATCACCTGCCAGTGTAAGATTCAGCCATTCTGAGTCTTAGTAGTTTACCCTGAAGCAATACCTGGTTGTAGGAAGAACCACAAACTGAGATTACCCAAGCATCACCCAACAGACCATCCAAAGAAAATGCCTAATGTTCCAACCATTGTAGATAGGAGCATCTACCAGTGCACATTCACCAGGACACCCCTAGACAAACGTCAGCCAGTCAGGGGTACCTAACCTTAGAAATTCCTCACCCCCACCTTTACTACTATAAAAACTTGATTCTAACTGAGCTCAGGGCTCTCTGATTATTCCAATAAGTTGGACATGCAGAGAGACAGAGTTTGCAAACTTGTACAAAATAAAGGCTCTTTGCTTTTACATACAGGACTTGGTTTCCTTGTTGGTGTTTGGGGGACTTTGCAGATCTGGGCACAGCAGGCAGAGGGGTGCAGAGCTGGGTAATTCAACCCTCCCCTGGGCACTGGTGGGCTTGCCTGTGTTATAGGGGCCACAGGTCCCACGGGCTTAGCTCACCAGCCTTTGTCAACTTCTCACTCTGCAACTTAATGAATACAATTGTGCAAAAGTATGTATACTAGGAGGAGGCAACGACGGGGTAAAT